>NC_140752.1:85917500-88317500 GCF_051527215.1 Medicago sativa
ATGCATATATTTAGTCAATGATATTTGTTCAAAATTAAGGGCATTATTATCTCAATGTCATCCAAGAGAAATTAGTTAGATTTTTTTGTTTTTATTTCTGTTCCATTTTTTTTAATCTTTGTTTACTCAGCAGCCATGTTAAAGCCAAAGAATCCATAGTATACAGCTACACAAAGAGCTTTAATGCATTTGCTGCTAAACTGTCTGAGGATGAAGCCACCAAGTTATCTGGCATGAGATCTTTTTCTCTACTAGCTCCTTGATATTTGTTCAAATTGCATATATTTAGTCATTTTTTAATCTTTTTTGTATGTGTAGCCATGAATGAAGTGCTCTCAGTACTTCCAAATCAGTACCGCAAGCTACACACGACAAGATCATGGGACTTTGTTGAATTGCCTTTGACAGCCAAGAGAAAACTGAAACAAGAAAGTGACACTATTGTGGCTGTGTTAGATACAGGTTTTTCTTTTTGTGCGTTTCCTTGTTCTTTATGACAGATTTTTATGTAATGGTATTTCATGGTTTGTTTGCAAACCACTTTGTTTCCTTATTGGTTTGATGTAGGGATCACTCCTGAGTTTCAAAGCTTCAAGGACGATGGACTCGGTCCTCCACCCGCCAAATGGAGAGGAACTTGTGACAAATATGTTAATTTCTCAGGCTGCAATAAGTAACATCCCTATCCTTATTTACTTACTTTTTTTTTTATGAGTAGGAATTGAACTTGATACCTTAGAATTCACAACAAATCGAGGTACTAATCGTTGAAAATATATTTTAGTATGGTCGCATATACATAATTGTGGTGAAAATTTAAGTTTTAGTATGCTAACACTATGATTTAATACATTCTTCACTTGATGGAAAACTTCAAGCAAGATCATTGGAGCCAAATACTTCAAACTTGATGGAAGGTCAGAACCATCTGATATATTATCTCCTATAGATGTGTCAGGGCATGGAACACATACAGCATCAACAGCAGCAGGCAACCTTGTCCCAAATGCAAGTCTCTTTGGATTAGCGAATGGGACCGCTCGCGGAGCGGTGCCTTCAGCAAGGTTAGCAATTTACAAAGTGTGCTGGACAGAGGATGGATGTGCTGATATGGATGTACTTGCTGGCTTTGAGGCTGCTATAGATGATGGTGTGGATGTCATATCCGTTTCCTTGGGTGGAGAAAATTCAAACTATTTGCAGGACTCTATATCAATTGGTGCATTTCATGCCATGAGAAAAGGCATAATCACTGTCGCCTCAGCCGGAAATGATGGTCCAACTATGGCAACTGTCGAAAATCATGCGCCTTGGATTGTCACGGTAGCTGCTAGTGGCATCGACAGAGACTTCCATAGTACTGTAGAGTTGGGGACTAGAACAAATGTTTCTGTAAGTTTTATTAATTTTGCTAATCACATATTCTACATTTATAAAGTAAAATTGAAAGCGCAAATGCACCAATGAATAAAGTAATTGTACTTTATTTAATAGTCTTTTCTATTTCAACCGAGAATTACGCAGGGAGAAGGAGTAAACACCTTCAGTCCAAAACAAAAACAGTACCCACTTGTTAATGGGATGGATGCGGCGCGAAACTCTTCAAGCAAGAAAAATGCTAAGTAAATTTTATCTTCGATTATCAATAATACCTTATTAAGTTTATCTAGGTTAACAATTAACATTTTAATACATCGGCAGGTTCTGCGCCAAAGGCTCATTAGAGCCAAATAAGGTGAAAGGAAAGATTGTTTACTGTAAATTCAGAACATGGAGCACTGAAGCTTTTGTGAAAGCAATAGGAGGAATCGGTACTATAGTTGAATATGATGAATTTCAAGATTCTCCTGAAACATTCATGGCTCCTGCTACATTTGTGAATAGAAGCACAGGTCAAATTATTACCAATTATATACAATCTACAAGGTAAAAAACATGGCATTCTTTGTTCTCTAAAATTTGCTACTAAGTAATCAATCATTCTGAAACAAGTTAAAAATTAAATATTTGCTACAACCAACACATTTTCTACTGGATTATCTAACAACATAGATTTACATAAATTTCTTGGTTCAACAAAGATCACCATCAGCAGTGATACATAAGAGCCATGAAGTGAAAATGCCAGCTCCGTTTGTTGCTTCTTTTTCATCTAGGGGTCCAAATTCAGGATCTCAACATGTTCTCAAGGTACCAATAGTTGCTATTTTTCCTCCACTCAACCATTACTTTGTGAATAATACAAGTAATTTCTTGAGTGAAATTCATTCCAGTTGTAACATTAGTGGGCTATTTTTAGCATTTAAACCGTTGAATAATCTCTTGGATGCAGCCTGATGTAACAGCTCCTGGCATTAGCATCTTGGCATCATTTACACTTAGGCACTCAATTACTAGTATAGAAGGCGACACTCAATTTTCAGAATTTACACTAATGTCTGGCACTTCCATGGCATGCCCTCACATTTCTGGAATTGCAGCATATGTGAAGTCATTTCACCCAAATTGGACTCCTGCTGCAATCAGATCAGCTATAATGACCACAGGTGAAAAGATAAAAGCTTAAATGCACTGTTAACCCTAAATATCACGATTGTGGTCAAAAGTTTCATAGCTAGACAACATGTTACAAGATTTTCTAATATTTAAAAAAACCACGCTGAATATTGAACTTTCGTGTCACGTCAATAAATAATGTCGCCTAAGCATAAATTTGAGAAAAAATTGGTGGGAGACTACCAAATTACAAAGGTGAAAACTACAAGGGGTCAAAAAAGCTAAAAAAACTGGAGGACAAAATCGCACAATCACAATAATTAGGACTAAAAAGTGCAAACTAAAATTAAAAGTTTATTTTCAGTTCCTATATTGAATAGTTAATTTATGTTATGACATATACAATCACTCTAGTCATGACTTATGTAAACTCTTTGTCAAGCTAAACCAATGAGCCAGAAAGTTAACAAGGAGGCGGAGTTTGCATTTGGTGCCGGTCTAGTTAACCCAACAAGAGCTTTGAATCCTGGTTTAATCTATGACATGGATGAATTTGGTTATGTCCAGTTCTTATGCTATGAGGGATATAATGGTTCCACTTTATCAATATTAATTGGCTCTCCTGTAAATTGCACTTCATTGCTTCCTGGGCTTGGCCATGATGCTGTTAACTATCCAAGCATGCAGTTAAGTGTGAAAAGAAACACAGAATCAACAATAGGAGTTTTCAGGAGAAGAGTTACCAATGTAGGTCCTGGACCAACAATGTATAATGCTACCATTAAATCACCAAAAGGAGTGGAAATCACAGTGAAGCCTACTAGCCTGATTTTCTCTCATACCCTGCAGAAAAAGAGCTTCAAGGTAGTGGTGAAAGCAAAATCTATGGCAAGCATGAAAATTGTATCAGGTTCACTTATTTGGAGAAACCCTCGTTACATTGTTAGAAGCCCTATTGTTATCTATGGTCCATAAAGTTACAATTAACAGTGGCCAAAATCAAGCTTGTATGTATCATTGCATTCTATCGTGTGACACTGTTTCAATTCTTCTTCTTAATGTTTACACTTATTACTATTTTACTTATTTTTTTTTTTGATAAAAAGAGGTAATGGTATCACTTGATAAAAATAATTGAATATATACTCTCAATTTATTTTAACATTGAAACTTTTCCGTACTTTAGTTGACTTTTTGGACCAACTCATAAACTTTAATCAAAGAAAAATAATGAGGGAAGACATTGACCACTTAAAATTCATTATTGGGTGGGCATTGGACGCATTCCTTTTTCTTATTTAGTGAACCATATTGCTACTATTTGATGCCATATTAATGCATTACAGACAGAAAGCAATAGTTTCAGAGGCCGGGTTCTAGATGGAAATGCCAAATCAATTGGTCCATGAGAGTGATAAAGAATTATGGCTGCTTTGGTTAAATTCCGCAAAATTTGATTAATCAATGTTTTTTTTTTCTTTCTTTCAATTATTTGTATGGACCACCTTTTTTATGAGAAATATCTGAATCATCTATAAATTATGTAGACTATCAATAATGTGAATTATATATTTCCCTCTATTCAAATTGAAACACACTACTTTATTCAAAAAAAAATTGAAACACACTACAGTTATGCAATGCCTAGTTTAAAGAAGTAGCTAACATTGGAGCCATAAAATAGGGAACAAGTTTATATAGAATGGTTCAAAAGAAAAAGTTTATGTGAAGTCGGCATTACTTGATAAAATAATTGAAGTTCTTGTCCTTAATGAGACTGATTAAAAGGGGTTAAGTGGAAGGAATAAAAAAAAATAGTGTAGATGAAAGTGTATAAAAAATAACATTGTGCAGGTGATCATTTCTCTCACACGAATTAGGTGAAAAGAAATTGTCAAAAAGAAACATTGTTATTGAGCAAGTCTAGATTCATTGTCACATTTTACTCTCTTCGAAGAAGCCAAAACTAATACTCAACAACTCATGATGTACAAACCTTTTATACATTACAAAGTCTATGCATATTGTGCCCCTTAGGTTCCCACGAAAACGTCCACTTATAATTAACACGGGTTCAATAATTCATATGATCATGCATATTGTGTTTTCTTTTTCCCTAATAGCCGTGGATATTATATCATTTCCAACATGTTAATTGCACACCAAATGCTGCGCACAATTTTAGAACAGTTAATCCTTATTAACAAAGTGAATAAGATGATTAAGACACACTCATATGCGTTTATTAGCCAGAGTAAATCACCAAATTAGTCTCCGACTTTGTAGGACACTCAAATAGGTTTTTGAGATTATGAATATTTCAAAAAAAAAACCATGACTCTATTAAAATGTCGGTCTTGTATTAAACCACTTGCTATCAATTATGTCCCTATATTTTAACAACTTACTATCAATTTGATTCTTACATTTAACCTTTACTATCAATTTAGTCCATAAAATGTTGTCACAATGCTAATATGAATAAAATTTGTTAGAGCAAGTCAAGGATCTTTTTGAAATATTCATGATGTTAGAGACCTGTTTGAGTGTCCTACAAAGTCAGGGTCACTAATTAGTGTATACAAAGCGTCTATGAGATGTCAGCTTAGTGGTAAAAGCTTCATCTGAGAGGCATAATTTAAATCCTCTCTAATTGTAAAATGACCATTAGTGCCATAAGAAAACAAGTATATACACTATCGAGAACTTTTGATTTACAATATCATTATTTTTGAACATGCATGACAGATAAAGGATAATGGATCATCATATCTGAATCAATTTCTTAGAAGACTTTGATTACTACAACTCAAACAAAGGCTTCAAAGTTAATTAAATATAATATTACTCTACATTGTCTACAGAGGAGATGATATATAGGCCAGGAGTGGTTATTCTGGTATCAAATTTCCAGAAATCTATCTTAGCAAAGCCATACCTGACATGATTAGGGAAATTTCTTGCCAGACTCTATTCACATTTGCAGTCTGAATTCCCCAATCTGTACATTTTTCTCCTTCCTCAATTAAAAAAATTAAATCAGATATTCATAATACATTAAGAAAAGTGCATCTGGGTAATCTTTAGGTAAGCTGTTGATATAAAGGTAGAATCGCAACAAGTCCTCTTTTGAAACTGTTTCAGCATCGACTACATCGTCATCACAAGTGAGTACCCATAGATCCTCTGAATTAACTCTTCTTATGCTCCCGCGGCAAAACGGACAAGACTCTGACTTTGTGTTCCTGCAAAATTGGCATAAGAGTGTTACAAATTATAAACAATTTCACATAAAGTAATATGGTTGCTAAATGATTGATGCATTGTCACTGTAAAACTTTTTACACCGTCAACCAATCACAACCTATCATTTGTACAACTTTTCAGTTGGATATGATTGAAGTAAAAAAATGTCAATAATCCAACGGTTATGATTGATTGATGGTGCAAAAAAATCTTTACACTATCAGTACATATAAATTAAATTCATTAATGTGATCACCAACCACTTGCGGTAGCATTTGATACACATAGCATGACAGCAGTTAGGCAAAACCATTTTGGTGCATGGTTCTAAGCATATCCCACATTCATCTTCTCTTTCCAAATCAACATTGGTGGTTAGTTTTCCATTTGCTTCAATCATCTTCTTGCCATAACTTGAACCGTCTAAGCGGGTGTGTCCTTTCATACAAATCTCCAACTTCTCCAAACTACCATGAAGCCGCTGGAGAGACGGTAATATAACAGCTAAAGTTCAAAAAAAGGGAGAAATTAGTAAAGGCAAACACAAAAAATAGCACACTTTCTTTTGTTGTTGGGGGTTGAAATAATTAAATAACTTCAACAACAAAAGGTGTCTTTTAAAAGTCAAAGGTTCACACACCATAAAAGTCCTGGATGGTTGCTTTCCTTCCATGAGAAGTTATACTTGGTCTACCATCATTATGTACCTTTGTTAAGAAAAAGAAGAACATCATAATAAACACCAACAACAAAAGAAATAAAACATGTAGCAAAATCAAAATTAAATTACAAACAAGCTTTGAGGAACCTAATCCTAACCAGAAAAAAGAGTGTTGTCAATTGTGGATTTCAGAAAATAGCACTTTGTTCAAATTCCGCTACACAACAACGCTATAGCCGGTATTCCACAACATTTTGTACTAAATAACATATTACAAAACAATAGCAATTCATTCAAACTCCTCTATGCAACTGCGCTATAGCGCCACTATAGCCACTAATTAACAACACTGAGAAAAAGAACAAAAACAAATACAAAAACAAAAACCAAGTTTATTGAATCAACAGATTACTACTATTATTAAGAAATAATTAAGATTTAATCATCACATATTCGAGAAAATTGCACATGAATGAAAGGGAAGCGGACAGTAAGCGGCACGCTACCTCTTTTTGGATGGCAAAATCAATCCTCTTAAAAACTACAACCTCGCAGACAAAACATTGCTATGCACGACCCTTTGAACTCTTTGAAGAGAGAATTAAAAATATGGAAAACACCAGCATTGAGGAATTGACTAACCTTGTATATAATTATATGGAAGAAGTTGAGATATCTGTGCAGAAAACATGAACAAGAACAATCCATCCATTGCAACAACAACAAAAAAAGAGGAGCCAATTGACTGTAAACCAATTTCATTTGGAAAACACTCCCACCCTTGCCTCTTGGAATTGCAGCAGCCCTAAACAACAACACATAACCAAAACAAAATTTCAGAAACAAAAACAAACACACACACAATAAAACATGGTACCAAACAAAAAAATCAGACATCAAATTAATCACCATAGATTAACCACTAGAAAAAAATTAATCATGATGATGACCCTTTTGAACAAAGAATCAATTTTTGTTCATAATTTTGAATTTTGATTAAAAATATATAAAAAAAAAAAGTGGATAAGAAAAAGGAAAAAAAAAAAAAACATACAAAGCATTGGCATGGTGAATATCAGCCTCAAGTAGTTTAAGAGAATCATGATAAGGTAAACGAGAAAGCATCATTTCCATCTTCCCTCACTAATTTTTTTTTTCTTTCTTCTCTGTATTTAAAGAGAAGGAAAAAGGGTCAAAGAAAATCCGAACAAGTGTTGACTAAGTTTGTGGATGAAGATGAATTTTGATGAGTTAATATGAGAAATGGATGAGGATGAAGAAAAAGGAAAGGGAGTTATGTTATGTTGTGGTGGCTTTGAAGAAGAAGAAGAAGAAGAAGAAAAGAGAAGGAACTGCCAAAAGCAAAGAGGAATGTCGTATCAAGTTGTGTTGTGTTGCGTTTTGTTTGTCGTTCTTTTCTATGTGTTGTGTTGGACTCATGAGATGATAAGATGACGAAACTAACACGACTCACGAGACTACGCGATATATCGCCTTTCTTTCTTTCTCTCTCTTAACGCTCCTATCATTTAATAGTATTTTCTTAAGCCAAATTAATTAGCCTAATAATTTCAACTTTTAAATTCAATATTATAAAAAAATTGATTTTTTTTTTGAAAAATATTTAATATTTTAAACAACAAACTTTTTGCATTCTTTAAAATTTCTTTTTGATTGTAACCAAAAAATATATTTCTTTTTGATTATTTCATAATGATTGGAACCAATACAAATATAGATTAGATTAAACAAATAAAAAATTTGGACACTATAGAATTGACATTCCATATATATGTGTACCCATAAGAAAATAATTTTTTAAATTGGTCTATCCATATAAACTTCTTTTTTTTTTTATAAATTAAAACATTTAATAGATAGTATAGTAAAAAAAAAATAGACTCAAATGCGATAAGATTAAGATTTATAGTCTAATTAAGTGAACTATCCCATATTTAGCAATACGTTGGATTATTTCTCGTAATCAAATCGCGACCTGTTGATGATTAGACGACAACTTGTGAATCATTTTATGGCATGCTCAACGAAATAACCGTATTGACACACATCATTTTTACATGTCATCTATTAAAAGTCATAAACAATGAATGGAAAGGTACATCCTCAGCCTTCGTTAAACATTTAGAATATCCTTGAACCTTTACCGACTTGAACGTTGAAGTTCGTGTAGGTATTACAACCTAGTGTGGGATAGCAAAGTTGCCATTCGAGTCACAAATAATCGCTGACATACCCTTTAACTCCTTAGTCTCAATCAAGGGCTACTATCCCGATACATAAAAGAATATCACAATGCTTGATAATCGAGACTAAGAATAGTTTATAAACAATATCCATATTTATAAATCTATTGAAACATCTTTTATGAAAGATAAAATCATAAAAAATTCACATGAAATTTACAACTATCAATACTTCTAAAAATGGAAAGACACGACATTCTTTCCATTACTCATGGAAGGATAGAAAATTACATGTAAAAGTTCAAATATCACATCTTTTAGAAATATTAAAATATATTTTTTATCCAACAAATATAAAGAACCATTTAAAACTTTAAATTATTCTTCTTTTTGACCAATTTCTTTCTTTTTTTTGACCAATTTCTTAAATTAAGTTTATACATTCGGTTTTGCTCATTTACTCATATTTTCTTTTTTCTCATCCCTTTTTTTTTTGACAAAATATTTTCTCATCCCTTTTATATTTCCTTTTTAATATATTTTTTCCTAATCATTTTATTTTTGCCTTTCTTAGTGTACGTCGTTATCCTTATTGTCGTTTTCTTCTCTCCTCGTCACAGAGTCGTATTGCTAAATGGTGAGGTAGGAAAGTTTCGTTGTAAGGAACGGGCATAAGTGGATTTTCTCGGTTATGAATTAATTGCCAATGACTTTTTCTTCTTCACGCAATTTGTCCCTCTCAATACATTCCTAAAATAAATGATTTTTTTTATTCTGTAATTAAATGAATTTCTCAAAATTTCTTTTTGACACAATGAGTTTATCAACTAAAAAATAGTTTATTGATTTATTTAATAAAAAATAATCTATAATAGATGTCGTTTTCCTTACAACTACTCTATGTCACCTGTTCTCACCATTTTTATAAACTTGCTTTTATTTTTTAAAATTGTTTATAAAAAAATATTAGTTCTTCCTTCAAAAAAAGAATGTTAGTTCTTTTGACAAATTGCTTTCAGCTGTTTTTTTTTTGTTTTTAAATGGATATTTGTATATATTTATTTCAATAAACTAGCTATAAATTGTTTTCGGCTTATTTCATAAGCTTCTCAAAA
Organism: Medicago sativa; assembly: GCF_051527215.1. Lineage (NCBI taxonomy): Eukaryota > Viridiplantae > Streptophyta > Magnoliopsida > Fabales > Fabaceae > Medicago > Medicago sativa. The sequence goes on from NC_140752.1 coordinate 85,927,223, forward strand.
CAAATGGTTTTATAAATTATTTTCAACTTGTGCAAAGTTTATTCTTCTATCTTCTTCAACTATAAAAATAAATCATTTATATACTCTAAAACAAATGATAAAGTAGTTAAATATATCTTAGTCGAAAGTCAAAGACTAATTTTCTATGAGATATAGAGATCACTGAAATAAAACTTTGTTTCTCTTGAAGACTATTTTTGGAAAAATATGGTATCATGGTTGATTTTTCCAGGGACAACAGCAGCTTAGACCCAATTTCAAGTGAGACCACAAATGATACATATTGAAGTGTCGACAACTGAGATCACCCTCTCATGAGCTTTCTGGTTTCCTATCCAAAAACAATTTTCATGAGAAAACAATTACCTTTACAGGGTAAAACTCTCATAAAGCTCATCCAACCTTAGCAATTGTGTTTTTAATGTCGGTCTAAGGGTAATGATATTAAAATCTTCGCAATTGTGTATTTTTCATTAGATTTTATAAGCAATCATATATACGAAGACAAAAAAGATCACATATGTTAAAACTTATTTTAGGTCTATCTTTTGAAGATTGTTGGGCATACCCTATTTTTAACATTTTAGGTTAATAAGAGGGATTTTGATCGAATGTAGTCACAAATTTACGTATGTCGGATACTTGGATCAAGATCGGACAGGTAGAAAACCAGGAGATTTTGATTATTTTATTTTGTTCTATAGATTTTGATTTTATTTTTTTAAACTCTAATAAGAGCTTGCAAATTCCAAACACGTAAGGAAATTAATTTGCATCTACTTTTGATGGGAGTAAAACTATCACAATGACTGGTCAAAAAAATAAAAACCATCACAATGATATTTACCGTGCAGTACACACTATTAGAAGATTTAAAGTAAAATGTAAGTGAGTATTCAAATGAGCAATGATATTCTAACAACCAAAAATCAACAACTTTTGTGACAACTACCAATTTTCAAAGGAAAAGTAGATAGTGACACGGAAACCAAAGCAATAGAAAGAGAAAGTAAAAAGATAATGTGAGTATGAAAGATAAAGTTGTCACATAGGTTGTCACAAAATGGTTGTTAGAATATCATTTCTCTATTCAAATACGTTTGCAAAGCTAAACGGGCCTTTACAAATGAGTTGAAACTTAAAATAAGATAGACATATATTTCTTGCTTTTTAAAATTGTGTATAAATCTTATCCTGAGTTGAGTTCCCTTGCATGCTACACATGGGTGGCTGCTCAACAGAAAACAATAATATGTGTCAACCCAAGTTTGAAGCAAAATATTGAATATTTAGACATTATGATATTAAGTTGTTTTTTTTTACAATCATTATGATATTAAGTATATATTATGGTTAGGTGTGGAGAGAAGCATAAATCCATTTAAAATACAAGCAAATCCATTCTGGACCACAAATCATTGGCTCTGAGATTTTAAGAAATGTGTTGTCAACTTGTCACTAGTCAGTGTACACTTGTAATAATAAAAAATAAATAAAAACAAGACAAGCCCCTAGTGTTGAAAATAAGTTATAAGGAGAAACAACTTATAAGTTAATACGGAGAAACCTATGAAGCACGGACACAGAAACGAACATCAGACACGATACTGACACAAACACGTAGACACCGATAAAATTTTAAGGAAATGACATCATTCAATGTAATCATAAATATTAGTGTTGTGTCGGTGTCAGATATGACACATGTCGGACCCAACGAGACTCCTTTAATTAGAAGTGTCCTTGCAACATAAGGAGAAATTTATGAATATAAAGCTGAAAAGAACAGACATATGACAGATTATTTTCATATAGAGTTCTTAAGAGAAAATTGGAGTCAAGTTATCAAGTAAAGTCTCCTTGATGGTTGTACTTGTTTGCCTTGTTTTCCGTTTCTTTGTTGGTGTCTGTTGTAATTTTCTGTGTTTCTTTTTCTCTCTTTAGATGTTGCCACTTTATTTAGCTCTTGTCTTTGGTGTGTTGGTTAGAAGTACTTGTAGTGCTTCCATTTTTTTCCACACACATATCATATATTCTATAAAAAAAATGGCTGTATTGCTTATTCCATAATTCCAACTCTCTTTTGGTTTTTGATGGACATTCACTTGAGTACATTTTGCTTGCATGAAGCATAATTGTGAACACAAATGACTGAAAATGTTACATTTTTGTAATTCTTGGCATTGTACAATTTCTAGAACACAATGATCACTTTCATTCCTTTGGAAACTTTCAGCTTTCATATAATATTAAGTTTTTTGACTTTTATTCCTTTGGAAACTTTCAACTTTCAGCTTTCACTTTCATTCTTGGCATTGTAATTGTTGGCATTTATCATATAATATTAAGTTTTTTGACTTGTAAATGTCTAAGGTATGTTAGCTCTATTTTGATCTTATATCTAATCAAATTGGGACTTAGGCTTTCTCAATACTCCCTAAATGCCAAACTTTTGTGAGCTCTATTTAGGCCTTAACCAACAACATATGCAAAAGATTATAAGGGGAGAGTCCTGACCAACGTTTATTCTTGGAGCTTCTTCTAAGAAAAATTTATCCTGAAAATATGTGGCATACGATACAACACTGACGGATCCAATTTTTTTTAGTTGTGTGAGCATTTCTTTTATATGTAAATTTGTAGAATAAAAACAATAACATATCATTTTGAAAAGTATGTACATTATAAATTTACAATCATTCTCTGTGAATTTTTTCATTTTAGAAATATTAAATGATCTTCTCTTTTTTAATATCATCAAATATTTTTTTCTATACATAAATGATGAAAACGATTGTATTATGAAGTAGCACAATACACACCGTTGGAAGGATTCAGTTTCCACTATATCTCATTTTTGAAGACCAAACTCGACTGAGTATAATATTTGTAACTCATTTTTTCATCATTTTAACACCCAACGCCCGCCCGTACCCGTCCACAACATCCACTATTCTTTCTAATATTTTTTAATATACAGTAAACTTCAAATTTATGGTACATGTCTTTTGGTAGAGTATTTGTCCAAAATGAAAAATAGAGGATTACACTTATAATTGTTGAGGGTTCCATTATCATTTTTACAAAATTTATCAAGGGCCTAGTTTGCTCCATTATAAAAAGAGACTAAGGCCCAATGGTAAAATTATTAGAGTCCAACAATCTATTCAAATTGTTTTTTAGGCCCCCTCAATGTCACCTAAGCTCCTCATAAAATTCCGGAGATAACTCTTGGAGATTTTTTAAATTTTTTTTTGAACACATTCGAGAGATAATTCGCAGAGGGTATTTATTGAAGGGGTCTAAGAAGAAACCCTCAATATCTTAGGTATGTATATTGGGGTTTGCCTTCAAGAAGGACCATATCTTTAACGGAACTGCATTTACTTGATGATGATTACTATTTACCCAAGGTTGCTCAAGCTCAGAATTTTTTTTATCGGTATCTAGGATCTCAAAGACTTCAGTTGAAAAAATGTTTATCGGAACTTACATTTCGATATGTTTGTACCACAAAAAACTAATCTTCCAATAATTGGAGAAAGAAGCTATCATTCCAGGTTTCTTAAAAACTGCTTTCGTCCATCCTAATGGAAAAAGCACCATTTTTCCTTCAACTTTAGGCATATGGTCTCGAGAAAAAGAAAGCAATGTTTTTATCCTGACCGAATTCGCCAATATGAAACAGTGAGTTTTTTAAGAGAACACTGGATGGGGAAGTATGTTTCTTAATGTTTATCCCACATGTTCATTGATATATTCCGTCTCCACTCACTTTTAAGAACGAATTTAGCCTTACATTGTGACGAACTTCCAAACTTAAGAAGTTACTATCACCATTACGAATCATAATAGAGATAGCTTAAATATTTTTATATTTTTTTAATGGGAAATGTTAGTATGTTAATTGTTATATTAGTTTTTTCTTTTTGCTAGGACTTGAGCCATGGATCTCTAATTCCTTAACCCTTAGCACAAACAATTGAGCTACCTAATCCCATAAAGTTTAAATATCAATCATAGTAGTGTGAGCAATAAAGTATAGGACTGCCCACAACGAAGAATTTGTCGCAATCATGCAGCTAACACATCCGTGATTATTGGAATGAGACCGGTTCATATTTTTAGTTAAATATTAAAAAAAAAAACATGTTTGAAATTTTGATTGTTTGATCTTGAGAAAATCAAAATATGTTTGAAAGTTAGATTGTTCGATCTCGATCTAATGATTAAAGATGTTTTGATCACATGATTGCATCGAATTTTCATCTTCAAAAATCCGATTTCAGCATTCACGTCACTAAAATAATTCAAATATGTATAGATAATTAAAAAATAAGCGTGGTTTAATAAAAAAAATTAGAAGCAATCATATTCCCCCAAACTATATAGAGTTGTTCATTGCATTATTCAGCATATTCTCTAAATTACAGGTAGAATAGCAAAAACCTTCTTAATGAAAAGTAAATAAATTCCAAAATAAAAGGAAAATAATATACTGGTAAAGAGCAACCGTGGAAGTATCACAAAGGGGGAATAAGTTGGCATAACCATTTTCTTAACTTTGTATTAAACTAATGAAAAGCTATGCTCCACTTAGCAGAAGTTGCATGAAGTTAATCCATTTTCTATTTTGTGAGTTGCCAATCATCCCTGGCCTCACTACCCTATTTTTTGTGTAAATAATTGTTTTGTTATCATAAAGAAATTCTTAGTGGGAATTTCCTTTTTAGGGTTATTCAGTTTTTGCTTACTACACTAGCTTCCTTTACTTTTTCCTTTTCCTAAAATCCCTTCCGTACCTCCACCCCACGATCCACAAAAGCACACATTTGGCCCTAATTGTTGGAAAATTTTATTAAATATTTTTTTAGTTATTATATTTCAATATAATTACGTGAACATAAATCTTTACTTAGTTTTGTAACAAATTTTTTTTATCTTATTTTTTTATCTTTACATAGTTATATTAACTATTTATCAGTCAGAAGTTTCTAACATAGAAAGCATGCCCTGTATGATTAATTATGAATTAATTCTAACAATTACTTATATTTGAAGTTGTGAACCTTCAAAACAAACTTTCTCCGAGCATAAAGAAAAGAAAACATAATTCGGATTATACACAGTCATTGGTTTCTGTATTTGTATTTATACGGTCAATCACATTAGTGGTCGTTGAATTGAGATTGGATGATGCATATTTTAAACTCGTTTTTTTAGTTTTTAAAAAATTGACTTGAAATCTACATTGTATGTTCTTGATCTAACAATCATCAATGTGGTTGACTTTGTCAACACAACAACCCGACCCGACATGCGAGTGTAGGAAACCCGAATAAAAAAAAAAACAAGGGTTAGATTAAATTTCTTTTAGGTATAAATCAATTTCTTCACCCACAATCACAAAGATTAATTCCTCAAATTGAATAGAATTATGAGTTTTAAGACACTACCTCAAATTTCAAAGCTTATGCATTTGTATCATCTCATTTTAATTTAGCACTTTGATCAGGTTAATGATTGACATAATTGATAAGGTTAAACTTTTTTAGCAGTTTATTTATTTGTAATGCTTCTGTATAAACTTGAAGACATATGGTAACGTGACAAGTTCCAATCTCCTTAAACTTTAATTATTTGAACCGAAAAAAGGTGAAATAGAATAAATGGGATAAGAAAACAGTAGAAGAAGCAAGAAGTGCGCACTGATCTAGCTGCTGTTGGTCTAGGAACTTAGTTAAGTGGTAATTGGTTGAAATAAATCATTGTTTGAAAGAGGTTAATTTAAAGAAGATGCCACCTTTTAGGCCTCTTAATTATGAGCTGCAAATGGAGCTATCATGGCCTTCAAATGTTACTATATTGCTAGGGGAATCGTGGCCACTATCAATGAAAACAATAACATTGGTACGCAACTCATTATATTACTATTCCAATCTTCTTTTCCGGTAGATGTAGAATACATAGGGCCGTTCCTAGAGTTTTACGGGCCTTAGGCATAATACGAGAAAAGGGCCCCTTATATAATACGTCAAAAAAAAATTTAGCTCATTGTTGTGATTTTTTTATCTCTTCCTTTTATTTTATTTTCCCGCTTTTCACTACCAAATAATTTTTTTTAGGCAACATATGAAAATTAATCAAATAGTTTATAGACACCAAAACAAAATAAAGTACCGTAGAAATGAACAATAGCACCTGCAAAATAATCAAGAATGTGTCTCACGTCGGTTTCATGATCATGCAATATCATATTCAATTTTGCTATCCTTTCAATCAATTCAAGAAAGTTGACATTACAATATGATATAATATTTTTTTTTTGGGACTTTAGAAAGACAAGATTAAGATTAATTTTTTGTCAAAAAAAAGATTAAGATTAATTTCGTAGGCTCATTTTCAACTAAAATATAATTTGTTTTGTTATGAAAATTATCCCAATTTGTTGGATAATAAACATCACCGATATTTTTAATATTAGTGAGACACATTATTAGGAACAAAGGGCCCAAAAAAATATCACCAATTTCTCCCATAATAATTTTTTTGGCATATTATTAGGAAAAACCAAATTTTTTATAGGGAGGGTGTATATAGAAATCTTTGTGTTATAGGAGAGTATATATAGCAAATCTCTCCAAAAGGGCCTAAAACATTAACATACTTGAGCCCAGTCATCCATCTTGTAAATATTTCGGGCCTTTCATTGCAGTTTGCTATATAAACCCCCAACAAACCAAACATTTCTATATACACCCCTCTGCATAAGTTTTTTTTTAGGGCCCCCTAACGGCATGGGCCCTAGGCCGTCGCACTTCCGGCCTATGCCTAGGGCCGGCCCTGAAATACAACGTGAGTTACATTGATTGGGAAGTCTCAGGTCATTGTGGAGCTCGTAATATAAAGGTTTTATTTTAGGGCATATATGTCTTGTATAAAATTGCACCACTAATCATGAAGTAAAGTTGCAATCAATATGTAAAGTTTCTTGAATGAATTATAGTGAGGAATAAACTGGTCATCACACAATAAAAAAAGGTTTTCATGCACGGCTATAGAAATTATTGGATTTCAATATTCTATTTTATATTTCGTTCTATCTCCTTAATGATCGATCAATCATGTTTCTTGAATACTCGAAAACTTTATGTTATTTAATATTTTATTAGAACAACAAATAACAAAAGTGGTCATAAAATCTAGGCTGGAGAATTTGTTGAATGTGCTCATGGCGTAATCACACTGCTAAGAACAGTATAGTGAGTACTTATCCAATTGAATGGGGTTGATGGGTCCTTCATTTGTTCGTTTATCTCAATAATTGAATTTACTAAGGACTATTGGACTTGCACAAAATTGTTGAATATGCATTATAATATACACCCTCCGGTCAAAAATTAACATTTTAGATTCATTCATTAAATAATGTATATAGTCTTTATTATAGACCACATACATCATTTAATAAATGAATCTAAAATGTTGATTTTTGCTTATAATGTTGCACAAAAGCTCTTTTATTTTCAGTCCATTTGGAAATTCTTTCTTGACATTTCTTTTGAAAAGCATGTCTAATCTTTTCATCTTAGTTGTCTTTTTTATGTCTTCAATCTGAATATGCTAATTCCCACAATGTTTTATCAATAAAGTTGCCAAATTTTCATCAATTTTTTTTTATCTCATTCTCATCATGCATTAATATTCCTTAGTGCGCTCACACCTTGTTTTTTTTTCTTTCTTTCCTTCACTTTAAAACCAAAACAAACCAAGTCCATTTTTTTCTTGAACTCAAACATCATGGTACACAACAGGTCTCTTGTCTATGACAACATGGATAATTCTTGCTTTCCTTCTCCACACCTTGATGCTTTTCCAGCTGGTCTACGAGTTCTCGTTGTTGATGATGATCTAACTTGGCTCAGAATCCTTGAAAAAATGCTAAAAAAATGCTTTTACCGAGGTTTCTTTCTTTCATTCATATTCACTCTGCTTCTTCTTCCATGTGCTAAAAGTGGTATATATGAATCTGACTGAATTAATCTCAACAAATGCCAATAAGTTCAGTACAATTCAACTTTAAGAAAAGCAAGCATTTCACCAATCCACATTTTTGTTGGCTTCTAATTTCCAATTCCTTTTTTTTTTTTTCAAAGAAAAAATGAATCTTGTTACTTGTTCATTTAAGATAATTTTGTACTAACCAATAACGCTAGCTAGGATGAGATGATAATACTGGTTTCTTTTAACTTAATTAACAAAGGTGTTTAAATTCACACTCATAACAACGTTAAAGCTATTGAAGAAGAGTTTTACGACTCATGTGTCTTATTTGGTTCGAGATATTAGTCTTAATAGCTGCGTGATGGGATACCTAATTTATACTAAAAAAAAACTTCAAAGCTGTTTTTTCTTAAATTTGCAAATTTTGGAAGCAAACACATCTTATATTTATCTTCTAACAGTTATCTATCATGTGCTCTCAGTGACCACATGTTGCTTAGCAATAGAGGCTCTTAAGAAGCTCCGCGAAAGTAAAGATGCATATGACATAGTGATCAGCGATGTAAACATGCCTGACATGGATGGTTTCAAGCTTCTTGAACATGTTGGACTTGAGATGGATCTTCCTGTCATTAGTAAGTTCTTTTATTAATAACATTTTCGCTTCAAATTATGTGTAACATTCCTCTCCCAGCTCTTTTTTCCGGACCAGTCAGTACCTACTAGTAATATTCTTGGTCCGAAAAAAAAAAGCTAGAAGACAAGTGTTACAATATATGTACATAATCTTTTGATTTTATTGACTAAAATTCCATTATTTTACAAACAACACTTGATAATGTTATGCAGTGATGTCTGTTGATGGAGAAACAAGCAGGGTGATGAAAGGTGTTCAACATGGAGCATGTGATTATTTGCTTAAGCCTATAAGGATGAAAGAATTGCGAAACATATGGCAACATGTCTTAAGAAAAAGAATACATGAGGCAAGAGAATTTGAAAGTCTCGAGGGAATTCACTTAATGAGAAATGGATCAGATCACACTGATGATGGTAACATGTTTGCTGTAGGAAAAGAAATGAACTTAATGAAGAAAAGGAAAAATTTCGATAGTAAACATGATGACCAAGAACTCGTAGATCGAACTTTCATAAAGAAAGCTAGAGTAGTTTGGTCTGTGGATCTTCATCAGAAGTTTGTTAAAGCTGTGAATCAACTTGGATTCGATAGTAAGTTTCTTATCAACATTCTCTATGCAGTCACATTCAAATAAATCTACTCAGTGCCAAGCACACTAAATAAATCTAGTTTTATCATATTATTGTTCTTGTTAATTTTATGTATGAAGTTATGAACCATCATATCTTTTGTGTAAGAGAATGTAATGATAAAAATAATTTCTTTTTGGCAGAAGTTGGTCCCAAGAAAATTCTAGATTTGATGAATGTTCCGTGGCTGACTAGAGAAAATGTTGCTAGTCACTTGCAGGTATATGATTTGTATTTGTGAACCTCTACTAAAGTTAAAAGTTTATATTATGAGTATTGCATCTGATATGTTGTTTCTGTTAGGCCTAGAACTAGAAGGCTAGTAGGGGTTCAATTTAAATTAAGCATCCAATACACATCTCAGAAATATTGACATAAATGCAGACTATCTTATAAAATTCAAATTGAATAAATTTTGAGTTTGAAAACTTACAGGTTCCTAATAATAAAATTTTGCTCTTCAGAAATACCGGCTATACTTGAGTAGGTTGCAAAAGAAAAATGATCAGAAATTGTCCTCAGGTAGAATAAAGCATTCAGATTTACCTTCAAAAGATCCAGGATGTTTAAGCTTTCTCAACTCTTTCAGCAAGCAACAAAACGAAGGTGCAATCGATAGTTTTGGATATTCAGATGGGACATTAAAAATTCAAATGGATACTACAGGTCATGAAAAAAGAAGAGCTTCAACTAGTGAAATTTCTGATCCAAAGATAAGAAAGAGTTCAGAGGTAGGTCTTAACCAATCTCTGGAATCAGAAGTAAACCATACAGCATTTGACTCCACCATACCAACACAGTACTCTTGGAATGAAGTTTCTAAAACGCCACTCGAAGAAGAACAGAACACACTTGTACAATTAAAGGATAGCTTCAGCCATTTGCCATTAAATGTTACACAGCAACACTTCCAAATTGACCAATCACTTTCAATTAATTCCAATCCCTCCGATTACAAGAATGATTACATTAGTCCTGTGAATTCATCGGTGTCTTCAGTTGATACCTTTCCTAGTCAGTCCAAAAGCCTCATCTCAAATGATCAATCTCCTGATATCATTTTAACTTCAAATTTGAGTTCAAAAACACCAAGATTTAATCTTGGTTGCATTTATGATATGGAAATCTACCAAAGAAACTTACTTTTGGGTATTGAGTCAGCTTCCACACCTTTGGACGAGGACTTAAACTTCCTTTTGTTACAAGGTGAATATGATATGAACTTTGACATGCAGAATATAGAGATGTCAGAGTATTATGATCCAAGGTTTATTGCTGAAGTTCCTACCAATTTGTATGCTTCAGCAGATTATTCTTAGCATGATATTTGATTCTGTCTTGCCTTTTCATGCATCTTCAACAAAAGTGCAACTCCGCAAATGAAATAACCGCTTACTGTTAGGTATTTTTCCCCTTATAAGATAGGATTTTGATAATGAAGCATATATAAAAGGAGATCATGTGTAATGAAGAAACATTAAGCTTATTAATAAGCTTGTTTTCTTTCTTAATTCTATCAACTTACTGATCCTCTGATTCAAATTGTTTTAGTTTTCTCTCTTCTATTAGCGATTCGTTTATTTAGTTCACACATGAAAAGTGAATTTTTACCAAGAGTTACAATCATATGCAACCAAATTTTTTAATCAGGAGATGTGTTTGTTCATTTTCAGTCAAGTAAATGAAACAACACATCATAATGGATGAATAATTCGAACCGAAAAACATGAGAAAACCGCACAAAACACAAGTTTTAGACTGCCCAGAATGCACCTAGTGCCCGTATGGTTGTACAGCATTGCGGGCCTACACCCACACTTGTTAGATCTAGGTAGCCCAACGCCCACGGTCTGGCGGCCTACACTCACAAACAAAGAGCAAGGGCCCGTATTTCATTCTCCAGTGCCGATGTTGTATTTTTATCATTTCCTTGTGTTTTGGCATCATGTTATTGATCGTGGATCTTCTAATGAGTCTCATATGTTTATATTATTTTGGATCGTCTAATGAGTCTCGTATCATGTTATAGTTAGGAACAATTTCTCATTTGATGTTTGCTTAAAAGAATGAGATTGAATTCACAATCATTTGCTATCTGAGATCCTAACTGTCACTCAAATCAACATGTTTTTTGAGAGAGTTTTTTCCTTTAAATTAGTTGATTGCTTGAGAAAATGGACGGTACAGATTGTATACTTTGAATAGGGTATGGATTTGTAAGCTCATGTGGGGGCGAGGGAAATTATATATCCCCAATGTGACAATTAATTATTACATACTATAATACTCTTTTTTTTTTTTTTTTTTTGGTCAAGAATTATATATAATATGCAAGCTTCTTCTTTTTGACTGGTCTTATCTAATATTATATGCATGTTTTAAAATCATTGTATAATAAATAAATCTAATAACATTATCAATAAATAAATGAATCTAACAAGTCTCAATAACGCACACAAGAGCTGAATGTCACCAAGCAGATACCAACGTGATTGATTATTTTCTAGATTAATTATATCCATCCATCTACTCCTATATTACTACTATATATTTGTTTTATCAAATGAAAACGTTTTCTTTTTCCTCTCTAAAGTAATACTAACACGTTGGTGAAAGGTGAGTGATGTGATATACGCGTATTCATACTTCAAAACTAGTATTGATCTTATAATAATGTTCATAATTCATACACTATATAAACACTTTATGCTATGTTTATGGCAATCCATTCAATCAACATACCAGTGAGCATAAACTGTACCAGTGAGAATATTAATCAAAGCATATATCAGTTGTTGAGTCAATCAAATACCATGGAAATTGAATTACTTTCTATAGAAACCATTAAACCATCTTCACCAACTCCTTCTCACCTCAGAATTTATCCACTTTCTTTCATTGATAACATTTTTTTTCGTTTATATGTGCCAGTAATTTTCTTTTACAATCCAAATGAGGGTAGTCACCGAAATTCCAAAATATCACTACTCCGAAAATCTTTATCTCAACTTTTATCTAAATACTACCCTTTTGCTGGAAGATTAAAAGATAAAATTACCATTGAATGTAATGATCAAGGTGTGTCATTTTTGGTTGCAAAGATCAAAAACAAACTTTCAGAGATTCTCAAAAATCCCACTGATAAAATATTGAACCCTTTGTTTCCCGACGAATTGCAATGGAAAGACATGGATTGGAGTGATACTTTGATAGCTATTCAAATCAACTGTTTTGAATGTGGAGGAATGGCGATAAGTATTTGCATGAGTCACAAGATTTGTGATGCTGCAACCATTTTCAACTTCATGAATGATTGGTCCATCATCAACCAAAAATTACAAGAAGAAGAAGAAGATAAAGGGTTACTATCAATATCATTATCCTTTCCTTTACTTGATGGAGGAGCTTCGGTTTTTCCACAAAGGGATTTAACTATTTTCCCAGAACTTGTGTTAACAAGAAAAAACAATGTGGTGTGTAAAAGGTTTGTGTTTCAACCCTCAATGATCAAGTCCCTTAAGGCAATGGCAACTTCTATGTATTCACCTCCATCACGTGTACAAGCGGTAACTGCATGGATTTATAAGCGTGCGGTTTCATTAATGGGATTAAACTTCCAGACGACAACGTTTAGCATGGGTGTGGATCTTCACAAAAGAATGATTCCTGCATTGTCTGAAAAGTGTGTAGGGAACATTGTTTGGTTCTCGTCTATGGTTGCAGATAAGAAGGAAATGGAATTACATGAGTTGGTATCGAAAATAAAAGAAGGGTTATCTCAGTTTGGTGACTTTATTCCGGAAACATTTGGAGCGAAAGAGAATGAAAATTTGTCATTAATATCTGAGTGCTTGAAACAAGTTACCGAGCCTCATCCTGAAAATGAAAATTTGTTTACTTTTAGTAGCTGGTGTAGGTTTCCGATGTATGAAACAAATTTTGGGTGGGGAAATCCAACATGGGTCACCACATTTGGTTGTTCTTCAAGGAATATAATATTTCTGATGGATACAAAAGATGGCGAAGGGATTGAAGCGATTGTGAACATGGAAGACAATTATATGACTAAGTTTGAACATGAGGTTGAGCTTCTTCAACGTGCCTCTCTGAATCCAAGCAATGTTGGCCATGATGACTATGTGTTCTCTTCACAAGCTCTCTCAATTCCTTCTTAGCAGATTTGGATCTATGTATATGATTTGTTGGTGATTTCCAAAATAATGGAATCACTTTAGAACCAAAAGTTGTAACTCTTCATGGGAATCATTCATATACATTGGAACATTATTATTTATTGATAGATAATGAACCATGACATTGATTCAAGTGTATATGGTTATAACATTTGGCAAAAAGGGTGCTTAATGAACCATAACATTGATTCAAGTGTATATGATCATAACCTTTGGCATAGGGGTGCTTAATGAATCATAGCATTGATTCAAGTCAAAGGGGTGTCTTCTCTCATGTGAAGAGTCATATAATGCACTATAAATGCTTGGCATTTGGGCATTAGTTGGACACAAGAGAAAGAACAAAAACACACAATTTTGGACAGAAAACAGAAACCAAAATTTTGTTGCATTAACAAAATAATTCTCCATCATTCTCTTACTCTAAATCATCTATCAATTCTCTAATGCATGAGTGAATTGCTAGAACCATAAATCTGTAAAATACTGTTAGGAGATACGCTTGGTGTGGTTGTGCAATACACGTCAAGGAACTCATAGTATCCTGAAGGGGATTCACCGGTCATTCCTTATTGCATCCAATATACAGTTATTGGTGGGGGCGAATCGAACCTAAAGGTTAGTATGGCAACCCCATACGCTTTGAGTTTACATGCATAACTATTAAACTTTTCAGGTTTCAAGTGCAGCAGCCTCTTCCCAACAATCAAGATATACAACAATCTTTGGAATTTATGTGCACACTTCATCGTATTCATCTTCATCATCTTCTTGGTCAAGTTATTGCAGCAGACCCCCAACACAAGTTCCAACAATCTTTAGGTTCGATTTATGATTTACTTGTGATTAAAGGCTGCAATTTTTGGGAGAGAAGAAAGTTTACATTTTCATCCATGACTACGGTGAACGGTAAACAAATTCCTTTTATGAACATATGTTGTGGAAATTTATGGATAAATATTTCATATGTGATGTGTTTATGTTAAATTTACATATGGTTGTAGATAATATATGCATGATAAATTTTGATATGTATGAAATTTATCGTTTGAAATCTGTTTGATGTGAATTTGAACATGAGATAATGTGCATATAAGTGATTATCTATTATGAAATATTTAGTGTTCTAAATGCATGTGTATAGTATATAAGTAAATATGAATATGTTAGATTTAACATGTGGTGACATATATATACATGATTTAGAAATTGTTCAAGTATATGAATTTTGATGAGTATAGTAATATGTTAAGAATGTTTAAACACTGTTTTATTTATGAAAGTAGTGTAGATAAATTGTCAAAATATCAAGTGGTTGCTTTAATGATATTATTTACTTTGTGTAAGAAATTATTATCATTAATATTGTGTTGATATTATATGTACATGATAATATGAAAAGTAATGGTTAATTTCTTGTTTATCATGATATTAAAATAATTTGGGTATGTTTTGAATTATTGTAAGTTGATATATGTTCATGGAAGAAAGTCATAGAAAATATTAATGATTTTGGTTCATTGTTTATTCTTCTATGTCATTATTTATTGAAATTTAGTATTGAACATATTTAAACATAAACTTGAATTTAACACAATGAATTTATGATATATGTATTAGTTATATGATAACTAAAATCAAAATGTTTGTGTTATATTTAATTTTATGTGGAGTATATAACTTGCATGTTTAATCCCATTTTATGAAGTTTGGTTATGACATTCTTTTATGATCAAGTTTTATTTTGCTATGTATGTTTAATGCATTCAATGTATGATATATCTTGGCTAGATATAAAAGAAAAGTTGAAGTTGGAATTGAAATGCATGTTAAATATTTTTATAGCAAAGGTGTAATGACATAAAAGTTTGTGTATTATTACAATATACTCAATTGACAAAAGTGTCATGGTTTGATGATAGTTGGTGAATACTATCAAGAGTATATAAGTTGATCCATAGACATAGCTATGAGAATACAAAATCTATGTGAAGAATTGAATATTCAAAGTTTATAAAAGTTAAAAGAAAATCTTGCAATTATTTGACGAAATGATTGACAAGGAATGATGTCTTTGGAAATGATGTTGAATACATTGAAGACATTATTAGGGATGTGGTACAAACTCAAATCTAATTGATCACCAATGGTGGAAACTCAACCCACACTTGAGTAGCATCAAGTCTTGGGTTCAATGGTGAAAGTACACTATTAGAGTGATTGAAGTACTTGACAATAGATACATTCCAAGGGGCAAAAGTACTTGGACCATAAGAAGAAAAAGGGTAGGATGAGGTTTTCCTCTTAATGGACATATAGCATATATTTGCTGGAATGTATACTTATGGGGCATTCCCGATATAGTCTACCTATGTGAGAATGAAGTTTGGCCGCTTCACAGTGTTCAAGGGTTTGACTCTTAAATTCTCATGAAAAGGGATATATGACACAAGGCCTTCTTAATGTGTCATCTTACAAGTCTCTTTATCAATGGTACCGAGATTCTATGTGTAAGTTATGCACACTTGTTCTAATGAATAGTTGGTTCAAAGCTTGCCTACCATACTATTTAGGAATGAGCGAAAACTTAACTTACTAAGTAATGGTTCAAATCGCGAGATACCATTATCTGAAGGCATGGAATTTCCGGATTTATGTGATTTAGTATTTTGAAAATGGTGGGGGATTGTTGGTGATTTCCAAAATAATGGAATCACTTTAGAACCAAAAGTTGTAACTCTTCATGGGAATCATTCATATACATTGGAACATTATTATTTATTGATAGATAATGAACCATGACATTGATTCAAGTGTATATGGTTATAACATTTGGCAAAAAGGGTGCTTAATGAACCATAACATTGATTCAAGTGTATATGATCATAACCTTTGGCATAGGGGTGCTTAATGAATCATAACATTGATTCAAGTCAAAGGGGTGTCTTCTCTCATGTGAAGAGTCATATAATGCACTATAAATGCTTGACATTTGGGCATTAGTTGGACACAAGAGAAAGAACAAAAACACACAATTTTGGACAGAAAACAGAAACCAAAATTTTGTTGCATTAACAAAATAATTCTCCATCATTCTCTTACTCTAAATCATCTATCAATTCTCTAATGCATGAGTGAATTGCTAGAACCATAAATCTGTAAAATACTGTTAGGAGATACGCTTGGTGTGGTTGTGCAATACACGTCAAGGAACTCATAGTATCCTGAAGGGGATTCACCGGTCATTCCTTATTGCATCCAATATACAGTTATTGGTGGGGGCGAATCGAACCTAAAGGTTAGTATGGCAACCCCATACGCTTTGAGTTTACATGCATAACTATTAAACTTTTCAGGTTTCAAGTGCAGCAGCCTCTTCCCAACAATCAAGATATACAACAATCTTTGGAATTTATGTGCACACTTCATCGTATTCATCTTCATCATCTTCTTGGTCAAGTTATTGCAGCAGACCCCCAACACAAGTTCCAACATGATTTGGATTAAAGATTCTCAATAAGTGTTGAAAGTGACTTGTCTACTAAAGTTGTTACATTTTAATCATTTTTCTTTCTCTTTTGTACTTGTAATCTGTTCGTTTTAGTTAATTTACTATTGTTATATCTACATTAAGGGTATTGCATTTGTGGATTCAGTAATGATTAGTGTTTATCTTGTGAATGAAAAAATTGCAATAACTAGCTATGTCATGAATTTTTTACCTCTGGTTTTTTAGCCTAAAATATTATGTCTCCATAGTAAATTGTAGTGATGATATTGGTTCTGCAATAATCATCAGCAGCAATTCAAATTCTTATCAGTTGTAAGTGGTTGAGTTTGGTGATCTGGCCAGATATTTTGTACTGCACAGCTACAGCTAGCACATCTTGTTCTTTAGCTAATATTAAATAAACTTTTACTTAAAAAAAACTTGTAATATTCCTCACCAATAATTGAACACTTACTTTATTTACTTTGACTAATGACAAAACTCTCTCTAGTTCAAATTCTTTTTTTTTTTTTTTTGAATGCGAGTCGAGTATAAGTCACAGGTTTGTGTGAATTTTAGAAGATTGGCATGTTATGCCTTGGCTGAAATGATGGCTGGTCAATTTGGAGATCAAACTTCCATAAAGAAAGTAAGAGTAGTTTGGTCTGTCGATTTGATAGTAAGTTTCTTATCAACATTCTCTATGAAGTGTTATCCTGATAGAGGTTCAATCTTAAACTACCCAACCAATACGCATCACATAAATATCGACATTAATGCAGACCCTCTTATAAAACTAGACTGTGAACAAATATTTTACCTATAAATTTTATTGAGTTTGAAAACTTTCAGGTTCCTAATAATAAAATTTTGCTCTGCAGAAATATCAGGATTCTTCCTCATAAAGGTGAATTTGAATAAAGCATTTCAAAAGATGAGACATTAAAACTTCTATGGACGCTACAAGTCATAATGGTGATCTAAAGAGAATTGTAACAAGTGACATTGTTGATCCGAAGATAAGAAAGAGTTCGCAGATAGGTCTTAATCAACCTTTTGAATCTGTAGATTCAGAAGCAAACCATACTATTAGAACTGAAACTAGAGATTCAATTTCTGTTACATTATGTTACAACACCAGCTCATATAGAGGCTTAGTGTGAAACAAGCTCCATTAGCTTGGTTTTAGAAATTCCCTATTGTGATTATATCACTTGTATTCAACTCTAGTGATCATGTTTCTGCTTTATTTGTCAAAACAACTTCTCAAGATGGTATTATACTCTCCTTGTATGTTGATGATATGATTATTTACAAGTACTGATGAGTTGAAATTACATTTAGCAAAAATATTTGAGATGAAGGATTTGGTCCCTCTTGGCTCCTCTCCTAAGGGTTATCTTTTATCCCAATCCAAGTACATTGCCAACATTCTTGAGCAAGTTCGCCTCTCTGATACTCAAGCAGTAGATACTCCTCTAGAGTTGAACCTGAAATTTGTTTGCTCTGATGGAGTTCCTCTTCCAGATCTCTTTTTGTACCGTACTTTAGTTGGAAGCTTGGTGTACCTTACTATTACTAGACCTGATATTGTTATGTGTTGCATATTGTTAGTCAGTTTGTTGTTTCTCCCACTATAGTACAGTGGGAAGTCGTGCTTCGTATTCTTCGTTATCTTCGTGGAGTTCAGTTCAGGCCCGTCTTTGGGGGAGTGCAAGGTGCTTAACCAAGCTGAGCCTCAAAAAACTATGGGCTTAAAAAAAATTAAGTCTAATACCCACCTTCCACTTAAATTAAAAAAAAATATATGTTACTTCTTTTTCTTTCTTAAGTACACGTTTGAGTTTTTTTTTTCTAAACTCTAGTTCTCCTTTCTGAACATAAATCTGATGCTATCAAACCACCCTAATTTGTATAATCACTTAATCAGTCAATTTGGAAAGCTATTTCATTGAAAGAATCACAACAATCATTTCTTTTTCGCATAAACCATTCGTTTTTCCCTTTTCCACGACGGGGGAGTGACAATCCAGACGTCACCGTTAGGTAAATTTCACATCTCTTTCACTTAATTTTATTTTATTTTGTTTCATGTTTAAAAGTTCTTCTGATTTTGATTTTTTAATGAAGCTTAGCTACAAAAAAAATGCATTTTTATTTTACTGGGGTCTATTTTAAAAAGAGAGCCGAACCTGCTATTACATATGAACGACCTTGGCTCAGTTTCAAAGTCTATTGTTTCCGTCATCTTCTTCCCTAGAGTTTTTTTTTTTTTTTGAAACGGCAAAATTTATTCATCAACGAGAGGATGAAAGAAACACCCCACTCGCGGAAAGAAACTGTTGGTTTTATGACTGAAAGATGAAAAACGTAGAAGAATAGAAAGGAAGTTGCAGGTTGAGTAGGAATAGGAATTCAGTTTTTCATTACAGCAGAAGCAATACACTTAAGTAATTTAAAAAAACAAAAACTGAACACAACACGTTTCCAACACTTCAGCAAATAACAACTACTTGCTCCTAAAATGTAGGAACCACTAATTGACTGAAAAACTGAAACAAAAATAAAAATAAACATAAAGAAAAGCCACATAATGCAGTCCTAAAAGCAAATAATTAACACTCCTCCTTGCTTTAGGATCTGCAAACTCCGATTTTCTGCCTTAAGAACTCAAACTTGCTAACAGGAAGTGGTTTTGTAAATAAATCTGCCAATTGCTCTTCTGATCTGCAATAAACCAAAGAGACTTCTCCACTTTGCTGCACCTCTCTTAAGAAATAGAGCTTGATGTTGAAATGTTTAGTCTTCCCATGACATACCGGATCCTTTGAAATTGCAATTGCTGCCTGACTGTCAACAAATATTTCTGTCTTATCATTCTGCTGGATATCTAAATCACATAAAACCTTTTTTAACCACAAAACTTGATTTGCAGCAGCTGTTGCTGCTATGAATTCAGCTTCTGCCGTGGATTGTGCTACAATCTCTTGCTTCTTTGTGCACCATGAGAACATTCCCGAGCCTAGGCTGAAACAATACCCTGAAGTACTCTTCATGTCATCAATGGATCCAGCCCAATCACTATCAGAGAATCCATACAACTTGAACTCTTGACATTTCTCAAATTTGACGCCAAAATCAACAGTACCTTTAATATACCTTAGTATTCTTTTTGCTGCTATTAAGTGCATTTCACTAGCACAATGCATAAATCGAGAGAGAAGACTTACAGCAAATAGAATATCTGGCCTTGTTGCTGTGAGATACATTAAACATCCAATCAAGCTCCTATAATATCCTTCATCAATTTTATCAGCACCATCTTCCTTGCTCAACTTTTCCTTTTGGTTCATTGGTGTGCTAACTACTTTGCACTCCTCCATCTGAAATTTCTTCAATATTTCGTTTGCATATTTTTTTTGGCAAATGAACACATCATTTTCATTTTGTTTGATTTCAATACCAAGAAAGTAGGTCATAAGACCAAGATCTGTCATTTCAAAAGCTTGCATCATTTCTTGTTTGAACTCTTCAACCAGCCTTGTATCATCTCCAGTCACTAACATATCATCAACATAGAGAGAAACTATCAGAACTCTAGTTCCCTTATGCTTCATATAAAGAGTGGACTCAAATAAGCTTTTCTCAAAGCCTATGTTCAATAGATGATCATTTATCCTACTGTACCAAGCTCTTGGTGCTTGTTTTAAGCCATAAAGGGCTTTTTTGAGTAGATAAACTTTATCTTCTTTACCTTGCACCACAAATCCCTCTGGCTGCTCCACATATATTTCTTCCTGTAAAACTCCATTTAGAAAGGCTGATTTGACATCTAACTGAAATACTTTCCACCCCTTTTGAGCAGCAACCGCCAACACTAATCTTATTGTATCCATTCTTGACACAGGTGCAAAAGTGTCAGAATAATCAACACCAAAAACCTGTGCATACCCTTTAACTACAAGTCTGGCCTTGTATTTATTGATTGAGCAATCTGCATTTAGTTTTGTTCTAAAAACCCATTTAACTCCAATGATTTTTCTATCTTCAGGCCTGTCCACTAGTTCCCATGTTTTGTTTTTTTGAATCATTGATATCTCCTCCTCTATTGCATTTTTCCACTTTAGATCTTTTAATGCTTCCTCACAGCAAGCCGGTTCGCATATTGCCACATTGCACCTTTGATATATGTCAGACAACAGCCTTGTGCCTCTAATGGGAGGATCATCTTCTAATTCATTCTCACACAACTTTGTTGTTTGCTTTCCAAGATGATCATTTTCATTATTGTTGAAAGATCCAATTGTTCTTTGCGGATTCTTCCAATCCCATTGTTGATCTTCATTAAAATGCACATCTCTAGAGACAGTCACCTTTCCACTTTGAGGATGATACACTTTGTAGGCTTTTGAAACTGAACTATAGCCCACAAAGATGCCCGGAATTGCTTTCTTGTCAAGTTTGTCACGCTTAACCTGTGGAACATGTGCAAAACAAACACAACCAAACACTTTAAGAAAGGATAGTGACGGCTTATACCCATACCAAGCTTCAAAAGGAGTTTTATCTTTCAAAGCCTTTGAAGGAAGTCAGTTTTGAAGAAAGACTGCTGTGTTTGCCGCTTCAGCCCAAAAATGTTTAGGCATCTCCTTCTCATGCAACATACATCTAGCCATCTCCATTACATATCTATTTCTCCTTTCACTAACTCCATTTTGTTGTGGCGTATATGGTGTTGTGAGTTGATGTTCAATTCCAGCTTCTTCACAAAACAAATTGAATTGTGTTGATGTATACTCCTTGCCATTATCAGACTTCAAAAATTGAATCTTGCAACCGCTTTGATTTTCCACCATTTTTTTGAACTTTACAAATACTCCAGCCACTTCATGCTTGAATTTCAAGAAAAAAATCCAGCACATTCTTGTAAAATCATCTATGAATAGAATGAAGTAGAGACTACCTTGTAATGATGGTGTTCTTTGAGGTCCTGCCACATCGGTGTGAATGAGTTGCAACTTTTGAGAGGCTCTCCAAGTTGTTTTGGGAAATGGTAATCTGTGTTGTTTACCAAATTGACAAGCATTGCAATTTGGCAAATGATTGGACAGTACCGGTAGACCTCTTGTCATATCTTTCTTTTCCATGTTCAACATTCTTTGAATATGACAATGACCAAGTCGCTTGTGCCAAAGTTCTGTCGAACTAATATGGCTGACATAGGCTGTTTGCTCCTCCTCAGTTGGATCAAATGAGAAGCTTTTAAGCCTCATTTTAACCTTTAAAATCTCCCGACCAGTAGTGTCAAAGATAACACAATGCTTATTTTCAAAAGTTACTTTAAATCCCTTTTCTAACAACTGACCCACACTAAGCAAATTTTGGTCTATGTCAGGTACATAAAGAACATCTGAGATTGTTTTTATACCTGAAGTTGTTGAAATTAGGATGGTTCCTTTTCCTTTTGCAGAAATATAACTACCATTCCCAATTTTGACCTTTGAAACTTTAGTAGGCTGTAAATCCTTGAAAAGAGTTTTGTCATATGTCATATGGTTTGTACAACCACTATCAATCAACCAACATTCTGAGCCACTCTTCGTTGAAAAACATGATGTTGTAAACATTCGATCTTCTTCATCTTGCTCGACAACTTGGGCATCGACTTCAATTTGTTGAGACTTGCCTTTGCATATCACTGCTTCATGTCCAACTTGATTGCATTTGTTGCATTTTGCATCTGGTCTTCTCCAACATCTGAATGGCGGATGTCCCAATTTCCCACAGTGCTCACAAGGCGGAAATTTTTTCCTTTTCCCCTTATCTTTGCTTTGGTTGTTTACGGTACTTCCACCTGCATGATGTTTGGCTGGTAAAGCACCTTCAACCACTTGATCTTGCCTCATGAGCCTTCGTTGCTCTTGAGCCTGCAAGGCATGTAAAACTGCCGCTAAGGTGATCTTAGACAAATCTTTTGTGTTCTCCAAGGTGGTTATTGATGCTTCATATCTCTCGGGCACTGTAACCAGAATTTTTTCAACGATTCTGGAATCAGCAAATTGAGTGCCAAGTAACCTAACCTTGTTTGCAATGGATAGCAATCTGTCAGAGTAATCTTTGATTGTCTCAGACTCTTTCATTTTCTGCAATTCAAATTCCCTCATCAAGTTCAGCACTTGCATGCCTCGAATCCTCTCATCCCCCGCATATTCTTCCTTCAAATAGTCCCAGATTGCTTTTGCTGTTTTGAGGGTCATAATTCTGGTGAAAACAGTTTGTGAAACACCAGAAAAAAGAACCGATTTTGCCTTTGCCTTCCGAGTTTTTTTCTCCTTGTGATATTTTAACTGAGCCATGGTAGGATTATCTGGCAGCGGAGGAACTTCATAATCCTCTTCCACGGCCTCCCAAAGATCCAAAGCCTCCAGGTAAGACTCCATTCTTACTGCCCAAAGGTCATAGTTGTCACCATCAAAGATGGGAGGAGCAACTGCTGAGAAACTGGTTTCAGTTTCCATTTTCACAGGTCCCGTAAGATGATAGCTCTGCTACCAATTTGTTGGTTTTATGACTGAAAGATGAAAAACGTAGAAGAATAGAAAGGAAGTTGCAGGTTGAGTAGGAATAGGAATTCAGTTTTTCATTACAGCAGAAGCAATACACTTAAGTAATTTAAAAAAACAAAAACTGAACACAACACGTTTCCAACACTTCAGCAAATAACAACTACTTGCTCCTAAAATGTAGGAACCACTAATTGACTGAAAAACTGAAACAAAAATAAAAATAAACATAAAGAAAAGCCACATAATGCAGTCCTAAAAGCAAATAATTAACAGAAACAAACGGAATTACATCCAAATAAAAACATCAAACTACACGAGCACCAAAACATGATGCCGAGGTATACACTATGCTAAACACAATTACACCCAACTGAAGCACAACCAAGTGCAATCAAGCACCCCACGAATACCCCTGCCTCATCATAGCTGCTCACGCACATCAGTCCTCAACATAAGCCTTAAATAATCCCCAAACCAGCAGCACCCACCCAAAACAAGGAACCACACAACGCTGGCAGCAACAGCTTCTTCCCTAGAGTTATGTGCTTATTTTGATGCTAATTGAGCTGGTGATCCTACTGACCATAAGTCTTCCACAAGATTTGTATATTTCTTGGAGATTCTCTCATATCTTGGAAGAGTAAAAAGCAGGAGGATGTTTCTCGCACTTCTACAAAAGCGGGGTATCATTCTATGACATCAACCATTACTGAAATAGTTTGGTTGCATTGGTTACTTTATGATATGGGTGTCCATTTGTCTAAACCAACTCCTATGTATTGTGATATCAAAAGTGTTATTCAAATTGCCCACAACTCGGTATTTCATGAACGTAAGAGACGCATTGAGATTGATTGTCACTTCACACGTGACCATCTTCAATGTGTCACCATTGCCATTTACTCTATCATTTGTTTCATCCTTCTTGCATATTGTTGATTTGCTCACAAAGACACATTCTATTATACACTTTTGTTTTTTGATTGACAAACTATGGATGCTCCCTGTTAATGCATCGTGAGTTTAAGAAAAAATGTTAGATAGTATTTATTATTATTATGTTAGAGTGGTTTAGTCTTCTCCCATCTCTAGTTTATATACTTCAATATAAATTCATTTCAAATTACTAGATAATTAATTTTTTTTTTCAAAAATATAACTCTAATTACTGCTATTAATTTATACAAAAACAACAATTTAGTAAATTTTTCATACCATTCTCTCTATTGCTCTATCTTTTCCGTATGAAAGAAAGAACATGTAAATCACAATTTTTTTTTTTTTATGGTTTGCTTGGAAACACGCACGATACAAGGGGTCATGGACGCACGTTTTTTCTCAAGCTATAAATAATAGTTTCTTGTATATTTTTTGTGGATAGAAACTAAACCTAAAACACGCTTAGCATATTTTGGAACTGCAGTAGAATGAGGTATGGATACACGTTTTTCTAAAGCAACAAATAGTAGCTTCTTGTGTTTTCACAGTGAAACGAAGTTAGACGCGCGGCTAGAAGCTAAACCAAACAAGCTTCATATATGTAATATTTGATGGGGGTTTAAATTAACTCTTTTGATAGAAAAAACTAAAAAGTGTATCTTAGTTTTTGAGTTTAAGGGCATTTGATCATATAAAAAATCATAGCATTGATAACGCGCTTATAAAAAAAAAATATCGATAAAGTGCTTTGAATTGTAGCCTTGGCTTATTAGTTTCTATATCACAATTCACAACATATCAAGTTCATATATACATAATGTTTGTTTAGTATCGCGGTAAATTTGACAAAAAGCTATCCACTATAGTTTCAACAAAATCACAGTACCACCATGATTTTGTCCAATCCACCATGATACCAGTAGTAACATTTATGCAACGAAATAACTGAAACACTTAGAACTGTGATTTGACATTGAGCAAGTGTTTGCATCTTCCAAAGCCTGCCCTTGTGCTCCAAAAGAAAAATACTTGTTCATCAATTTCTTATTATAGTTTCTCTCCTTATAGTTCAACTGCTGGGTACCCCCACCATCTATTGGTCCGTTAGAGCAAGAGGGCAGTCCCAGTGTATCAACATGTTTGTGCTTATTGTTTGAAGAATGAGACAAATTAGACCCTTCTTTTTGTGTCTTTACCTTAATTACACCTTGCATTAGGCCTGCAGTGAAATATTTTTTTGCAGATGGAGTTGGAAGTAAAGTCCTTATGGATAGTGTTCTTTTGTTGTTTGGAAGAGAGCACTGTTTTGAGTATCTTTGCCTTAATGAGATTGGAAATTCTTCCAAATCATTTTTCCTTGAACTTACAGAATTATTAACAGAATCATCGTCTTCAAATTCTAAGGTTTCTTTTGTCTCTCTTCTTCTACGCCACTTGAGAAGGTTCATTAACCGTCTCGCGGCCCAATTAACACCACTAGTCTTGCTGTTACATGAGGAATTTTCAGCTGACTCATAATTACTGTCTACTTCAATTGAGCATGAATTTGATTCTACACCTGCTTGATCATTTTCATTGCATGTGTGTAAGAGTATCTTAGAATCTGATATTCTAAATGAAGTTCCGGGACTACCTCCAATACCATGACGAGTTTTCAAATGAGTCACAATTGTGTTTCTTGTCATATAATCTTCACGATTATAGAAACTTACAGATGAAATTAATTTCTTGATTAATAATTCAGAAGATCTTGATCTTGGTCTTTTTTTCAAATAATCAAGAGTTGTCATTCCATCTGCGTCGCGAATGTTAAGATCGATTGATGCAACAGACATCATTGATTCAAGTACATCACACTTGACATCATGAATCACAGCTACATGAATTGCTGTTCTCCCAACATTGTTCTTGACATTGATTATGTCCTTTATGTTCGCAACCTTTTCGGTTAGTAATAACTCATTCATGAGCTCAGTGTGCTTGTCTAGTCTGCAGAAACCAGGATTTGTGAAACCATACATTGCCATATGAAGAAAAGTGTCTCCATTGTGATTGGTTAACTTTGTTAGTGAGAGAGATGCTTGAATTAGAATCTCTACCACATGAAGGTAACCTCTGTAAGAAGCCACATGTAATGCGGCATTACCTTGTGCATCAGTAGAGTTTATAATATCAGGCGACGATGCAATTAGATTTCTAACCACCTGCATCATTAATTATTTAATTAAGATTATGAAAATATGTCACACATGCTAAAAATTCAAATGTGAAAACCTCCTTTTATTCCTAGATTATTTAGTATTAACTGTGATTCGAGTCTATGTATACAAGATTGAGTGAATCTCATTTTAGTCCCTCACTATTTCGGTAGAGCAATTCGGCCACTGAAATTAACAAAATTATAAAATTGTCCCTAAAAATGGAAACTCCCCATCACATTATAAAGTTGATCAATATCGTCTCTAAAAGACTAATTTGATCGAAGATTTTCAATTTCAGGATCAAATTGTGTCCGGTTCTACAATTTTAGAGACAAAATCATATGGTTTCTAGGGATCATACAAGCAGGTTATGTAGCACAAATAACTCAGATTAAAGACGTATCCGGTGTTTAGAATGTGACATAGTCGACAACGAGACACAATGCTAACACATGTATTTACATTCAATTTTCAAAATATTATTAGTGTCAATGTATGAGTATCCATGTCAGTACTTCATAGCAAGCAGGTCTTTCTCATGTGTCATAAATTTTTCAATTAAAAGCAAATTACATTTTTTCATGTTAATATTTAACTGTACAAACAAAGTATTAATTAAGCCATGTGAGTCCTTACCTCAACCTGGCCTCTTCCAGCTGCTGAATGCAAAACAGTGCATCCTTGAACATCTCTATAAGATAAAATCTGAGAAGCACTTACTAAAAGAAGCTGCTTCTGAAGTATTTCCCAATTCCCTCCTCTAGCAGCAGCATGAATAGCCCTATTCACTATCTCCCTCTTGAAAACTCCACCACCAACACCTTCATCCAATTCAACAATACCACAATCTTTTCCCAAGAGAGCAAAATCAAGAATCATGTTGAATACCTCAGAATTCTTACTCCTAGCTGCAGCATAAAGCATATCAGTAACACCATACTCTCCTTCACCAAAAACCAACAAAGAATCCCTTCTCAACAATTCATAAACAAACTCCAAATCACCAGCAGAAGCAGCAGTATACAAAAGCCATCCACCATATCCACCACGAATGAGAGAGTTTGTTCCTGTTGCTGTTTCTTCACACTCAAGCAGAAGTTTCTTTGCAACATGAGACCTACACTTTGCAACATCTTCAAACTGAGCTTCATCATCCCACACAGTTTCTAGTCGACGAATTCGACAAAGAGAAGTGAGCTTAATGAGAAGATTTGAATCATGATGGAGAAGCTCAGCTACTAAATCATAGAGACCATTTGCAGCTGCTAAATCAATAGGTGTTGCATACCACCATTGGTCTCCTGTGCTCTCCCAACGTAGAGGAAAGTAAGAAGGTGCCATTCAAATCACTGTTGAAGAAACAAAGTAAAGTGGCTTTTTAGACTCTTTCATTCATAAAAAGTATAAAGTGAAAAACCATTCAATTATTAGGAGAATATATTCAATATATATATATATGCTTTATGTTTATTCTTCTCTTGGATATGAAAAAGTGAAAGTTATTGGAAAAGTAAATAGAGTAATGATATTTTGACATCCATTTGATGACAACTTTGTTGACAACCTTGTTTTTTTCACTTCTTATTGGTCAAAAACAATGGAGAGAGAAAAAGGAAGAAAGAGGATAACAACATCACGTGAGTATGAGAGAGAAAGTTGTCCAAAAGTTGTCAAAAAGTGGGTGTCAAAATATCATTTCTCAAGTAAATAATGAGATGAAAATTCTAGGAAGGAACATAAACCTTGTAAACAGTGAAGTACAAGGAACTAAAGTTAGTAGCCAAAACAAATTGCTGGCTGGTTGCAGGCTAAATGGTGACTAGGAGATAGTTAAGGAAAACAAAACTACAACTGTTGTGGCATGAAGTTATGATTGTTAGAAGACAAAATGAAGGAAAAGGATTTGTAGGGAGAGAAATTCTTCTTATCTATAAGTGGAGAAAAAGTTAAAAAGAAGGATTGAGATTTGAGAATCTCTTGTACTTTGAGCTCAGTGGACATCCAAAGGATTTTTAATTTGATCATTTTTTGTAACGTGTGCTATATTGCACACATAAATATCGTTAATTATTTTTTTGTTTGTTTATGGAGTCACCATCTTTGTAATCTACTTACTACACGTAACTAGTAAGTAAACGTAGTTAGTTTTGTTGATTTTATTAAATTATTTTATTTTATTTTACAAAATTATATTTCACTAATATGAAAAAGATAAATTACAACAATCAAAAGTATATAATAGAATAATAGACAACTATGACGATAAATCATAAAACAACAAATAAAATGAGACAACTTGTTTATTATATGGACTTTCTTTAGTGTTCCTCAATTCTATTAAAGATAATCCTATTTAGAGATCCCATACTAAATATAAGAGTCTAACTTTTTATGTTGGACTCAACTTCTTTGGTTCTATGATGACTTATATTGTGGAAGAAAACAATATTTTTTTAAGGGTCAAATAACTTTATAATTAGAAATTCATCTAGCAAAATTAATAAATGAGAAATTTGGGGTTTGAATTTCGAACCATGCATATCATAGTGTCATTGCTAGCAACTATGTTTAAAGGGAATATTTATCTTTAATAATGTGTAGTGTTACATGTATTAGAAAATGGTTATAACAAATTATAGTTATATATTGAATTATAATAATTATAGTTAATCCTTCAAAATATAATTATAGTTAATGGACCCCGCTGCGATTGCTTTCATTCACTTACGGAAATTTGAAAGATTATATGTCGTTTGTGGCATGGTATAAAGAACGAGTTGCCAAAAAAAGGGATAGAGAATTAGAGGGCATAAACTATTTGGTTTTGCTAGTTTTAGGGACTTATTTCCTAATTTCCTTCCATATATATTTAATCAGCATGACTTGCGTAGCTAAAATTATCGCCATATATATATTGGTCAATGGACTCAGGCAGCCACAAACTTTTGTGGTGTTCACTGTTTACACCAAAAATAGAGTTTCACAAACATTTGCGGTACATCATACGTCGATAGAGAGCCACAAACTCTTGCGTAGCTAACATGTGATGAAACCTTTTTGTCAAACAAAAAATGTGATGATAATTTGATAAACATAGATCAAGGTGGAGAAAGAAAAGGATTTTTACGATCGTAAAAAGTGTAACAATTTTTTTTTAAGAGAGAAAGTTTACCTAAGTTATGTACTCTAGACTCACTATGATCAAGATATATTTCAACTTTTAAGGTTTAGAGGATGTTGACAAAGATATTTATAGACTATCTACCAATGTATCTTCATCTTACTTATATCTAATCCTAACATACATTGTAAGCCTAACTTCACAACCCTAATCCTAATGATTTTGGGCGCCAATGTATGGTGGTCATTGATTTCAATCTATGCTAATCGCAACCGTTGATTCCAGATGATAATCTACACGCATCACAATAGACATTTCAAATTCAAATTTTAATACCCATATTCTCATTTGATTTATTGAGTTTGTATTTTCCCATGCATTGCTGTGTTTCCCATGTACTCTAATATTAGGTGGATTCTAGGGTGAGGGTTCAACTAAGTCCCTCACCGGTGGACCATGAAAAATATGCCATCAGATTTAATCAAAGGTTCACATTTGCTAAAAATAAAATGAAGAAAATCTACACATTCTCACACACAATACTACCCATATATCTCCCCATTGGTATCCATGAAGAATGCTCAAAAGAAACCTCTGAAACATCCATGAATAATTAAGAATGATACTAAATGAATATGAACAAAATTGAATTGATCAGTAATCAATGTCTTTTGTCTTATTTGTTTCTATTCACAACATCTTTTTCTGCACTTTGTTTTTTTATTGGGTTATACAAACATTTAATTGAAGAATGAAGGTGCTGTCTATGAATCAAGGACGGAAAATTTATGGTTCAAGTTCCATCGGTGCTACGAAGAACACACCATTCAAAATTTCATGTTTTTTTTTTTCAATGAAAAAGGCTTTCATATAATTATCAGCGAGTTCACTAGTTCTGATTCATTCCAACTTCAAGGTTATGATGAAGAGAAGAGGATATGTCTGAAATTGTTGCAGATGTTTTCATTCCTTTTCAATTTATAAATCCTTTATGTTTCATTATTCTCTCGATGAAATTATGAAGATGAAAAGTTCATTTTTTTAATTATCAAATCATGTATGCATTGAATGAAATCAAGGGGGTGATGAATCAATTTTGTAGGGAGGGGTGGCTACGTGCAACAAATTGAAACTGAAATTTGCTTATTAAAAAATTTGCACGGTTTCAAGAAGCATGAAAATGCTTATTAAAAAAAGTAAAAGAGATGCAACTTCTGATTTCTGTTGCACAGTGAAAAGAATTTATGTCAACAAACCATTTTGTTCAGAATTTTTTGCCGTTGAGGAAGAGAAATGGAAAGGGACATGATTGTGTGTGGAAATGTAAAGTTGTTCTCAATTTTATTTTCAACAACTCTGTACCATTAATTAAATCCAACGGTATTTTGTTCATGGTCCACCGGTGAGGGACTTAGTTGAACCCTCACCCTAGAATCCACCCTAATATTATAGTTTATGTAACCAAAAAAAAAACTATTATAGTTTATGATCTCTCTGCATGTATTTGGGGTATCGTGTTTATGTTCATTACCAAGGAAGGAAACATCATTTTATCTTTTCTCTCTCATTTTTCCATAGATCATCTTCAACCTACACTCATCTCATCTCATTCGGTTCTTCAAAACCGATCTCTAACAATTCCTAGAGAGAGACGCTACTGTTAGTGGTTTGGTTGGGTTTGGAAACAGAGCTTCCTCCTGTTCATGGTTCGTATGGCCGGCACCAAGCTTTGCCGTCGTTCTTTTGTTATCGTGGCAGTTGTGCTATGTGGGAGCGACTGGAGCTGATGTGGGATACTTCAACCTAGCATTGTATTTATATAGTAAGATTTGAAGATTTTTTTCTAATTTTTTTTATGGGTTTTCAGTAGGATTTGATGAATTTTTTCTAGGCACCTTTTTTTATCGCGATTGAGATTCTCCGGCGCCGGCAGAGATAAAGAATTGGAACCTGATAGAGATTCTTCGGCGATTAACGGAAGCATCAGGTTTGCTTAATCTTTTCATTATATCCTGTTATTAATATCCGACTGTGAATTGTTGTTGGCCCACTTATCTTTATAAATGTTCAATTACGCAAATGTGAAATTATTATGTTAAAATTTTGGAATTCGAATTCATGCTTATGTTAGTTTTTTGGAAATAAAACAGATGGTCTTAACTGATACAGATTTCCAACGTTTGTGAATTTTATTATCAAGTGTATTTTATCTTCATGCACCTATACTGTTTTGATTCTCAAGTATTCTATTTTTAGTAAATAATTTTGCTTTTTGAATGTATGTTATTCTTATTGTATTACTCTTAATCTGATAATTATAATCTTTATAATTAGGAAACGGGGAAGCTACCTGCCTGTTTTGCAAGAATGTTTGGATTACAAGTTGCTCCTTATGTTATCCTCTGTGATCCAAGCCAAAATGAGTTTGAGGTTGTTGTGGAAAAGAAAAATAGGAAAGTTTATTTTATAGATAGTTTGGATGGATTGAAAAATTTCAACAATATGTTGGCTGGTTCGTGGATAACTACCTTGATATTTTGTGTTTGATGATTACCTTGCTCCGTTGCTTCTAATTTATTCCTGATATGTTTAGTTGGAAATGTTTATTGAAATTCAGCTTGACTAAAGATATGACCTGCAATCTTTCAGGTGCGTGGCTGCAAGTTTGCAAGGAATGTTAGTTCAAAGAAGGTGAATGGATCAAGCTTGGAGTAACAGCTGAAGCTAACAACACTGATATATCTTATGGCACCTCCAATGTTGGTTATTTGAACAAAACTACCTCCATCAGCAAGCAATGGTGCACCTACTCTTTTTTACAATGTGCTGCAATGTTTCTAGAAAATTATCCATGTTTGTTTCACTATTTTTTGATAGTTTGTGTCTGTTTTGAGTATTGATGTGTTTGAACTTCAAATTATGGTTTAGTAGTATTTTGAATTATCGTACTTTTTCTTAGAGATCATCAAAGGCATATTAGGCGAAATTTTGTTTTGTTTGTTCTACTTGATATCTTGGCTTTGATGTTTGTTCTATCTTAAAACTTTATCGATTTTATCTGTATTGCTTACATCCAATGTTCCCTTGAAGAAAGTAGTACAATTCACTCTGATTAATTTGGAGGATATGTTATATGTGACTATGACTCTATATGTTGCACGTTCTTTTTACAAAAATCCTACACAGTGATACTTCATTTATTAATGTAGATAGTTGTGTGCCTTGCAAATTTCATTGGAGAAGAAAATTCATCAATATTAGCTATAACTGCCTATAGGTAATCTTGCACGTTTATTTAGGAGCATGTTCAAGAGGAAATTAATGATGCTTATCTTTATGAGATGAAGGTCAAATTTAGAACACTTGCAGCTAACAAGGTAAATCCAATTGAATATCAGTGTTTTGCACTCTCCCTGATTATTCTTTATTGAATCATGATTTGAATGCTTCAGCTCATTGCAAAAAAAATTTCTAATGACTCAGAATGCATTAAGTTTATGTCAAGTAGTCTTGACTACCCCATTGCACACCCTAGCATTAAGTTTACTATAATGAATTGAAATGTTTTTACAAATATATTCATTCAATTAATCATGATTTCTCAAAAGGTAGATTTAGAAAGTGAATAAGTCAATTGAAATTACATTGGGGTGCATTGAGTTGTTTTTAGTTAATTCATTATACTAACTCACTAATTTGTTTCTCTTTATTAACATTAGTTTGTTTTGTACTTTGCTTCTGGTTATATTGAAGTCTCAACATAAATCTTTCATTGATATTTTGTGTTTGATGATTACCTTGCTCCGTTGCTTCTAATTTATTCCACATTACTTTTGTTATTTTTCCTATTTATAACAATATTTGCTTAGGTACATATGCGACAATTCCTCTTTCAAAGCTTAGTTTTCAAACGGAGCATCTCCAATCTGCACAAGTGAGTAGCAGAGTAATACTATAATATTGGTTGCAATATGTTGTTAGCTGCTTTCAATATGCAGTCGGGATCTGTTTGGTTGCAGGTCTGTTTTTTTGGCTTGTTCAGGTGGGTTTGACTGTTTTGGTGCGACTGTTAGCTGTGTGTATGCTGCTGTCAGCAGCTGTTTCTGTGCTGGCAGGCTGATATGATCTGCTGTTTTTGGGTTTGGACGGTCTGTTTTTGCTGTTTTTTGAATGAGCAGCTTAGTGAGAAGTCTGGGTGGTTTTCAAGCTCCATTTGTTCTGCTGCTGTTCTGTTTTTTTGGCCTCTTTCGGGGCTCAGAAAATTGGTTTCCGGTTTAATTTTTAGGATGGTTGGTTTTTAGGTTCCTCAAGTATAAGGAATTTTTGGGTATACAAGGAAGTATTCCAAAATGCATAAACATCTAAACTATATGAGAACCTTTGAGCTTATTTTGTACTTGACTTTCTCCGACATCTACAGATATTATATGTCATATTCTGCTTTATTTTATTAGACACTATATATTAGAGCCTTGAAGTTTATTTTGTACTTGACTTTCTCCGACATCTACAGATATTATATGTTATATTCTACTTTCTTTTATTACACACTATAAATGCCCGTGCGTCAGCACGGGTAGGGGATCTAGTGTAAGTTAATAATGGAAGTTGAATTCACATTTTTACTGAGTATAACTTAACAATTTCTACCAACTTCTTGCCAATAAGATCAACTTCCATTGGCTAAGCGTAACAATTATAATAATATACTTTTTTGTACAAATTATAATAATATACTAGTAAAGTCTATTAAATATAATGATAACATAGTACTCCATTGACCAATATAAATGTTACTAGTATTATTTTGTTGTTTTATGATTTTTATAATCAAAATAAATTGGAATGTTAACCTGTGCCTGTAAGATATAAGTAATCAAATATAGAAATAATATATTGGAATGTGTGCATTATAATTAATCTTTATCTTTTGTCAAAAAAAAAATCTTTATCTTTTTAATAAATTGAATGCACAAAATTTTAGAAAATATTTATTACTCCCTCCATTTCAAAATGAGTGTCGCTTTAGTCCAAAAAAAATTGTTTCAAAATGAATGTCACTTTCAGTTTCCAATGCAATAATAACTTTTTTTTTTCAATTGTACCCTCCAATTAATACTCTGCACACTAATTCCAAAGTATTACTTTTAAAACTAACCAATAGTTAATAAGGATAATTTGGTAAAATAACCATTCTCTTTCTTTTAATCATTGCATTTCTTAATATGTGTGTAAACACCTAAAACGACACTCATTTTGAAATGGAAGGAGTATTTTAGGTTGCTTAACATGTGTCCTAAGGGCACAAGTTAACACTACCTATTAAACAATTGTTCAAAATTTATGATTCGATGCACGGAGAAAATCTAGTTGAGAGTATAAATAGAGCTTGAACAATTAAACAATTGTGGCTTTTGTGGCTTTTAATTTTTCTGTTTCTCCCTGATCCATATTCCAAATCTATTTTTTCTTTTTTAAGAAATGTGTCTTTTGTCTTGGTTTCAAATTGGGGTTTGAGATTCAGAATTTGGTTTTTTTAGATATAAGGCTTGGATTTCAAGGCATTTTCAAGATTTCAACTTGGGGTTTGAGATTCAGATTTTGGTTTTTTTAGATATAAGGCTTGGATTTCAAGGCATTTTCAAAAAAATCTCAAGAGCTTCTACTAGGAGTACCAGAAAATTTGTTTTAGAAACAGAGGACTAAAAGTTAACTTTTTTTTTCCTTAATATCAAAATAGGGATTAAAAATGCATTTAAGATTAAGTGTAAATTACTACAATATAAATATATATTTTTTAGGAAAAAGGAAAATTATAATAAATTAAAATAAAGAGATGCAAAGACTAGGGACATAAATCCAGGTACAACCCAAACGAGAATACATCATAATAAATCAAACCAAGTTGAAAACCTCTAATTTATTCTAAACAAAAATTCACTCAACACAGACGCAGCCCAACGAACCCGCGTACGGGCGCGAAACTAAGTTACTAAAAAAAATGTTGAGTGAACATATGCAAGAACAATTAGGGTTTCGATAATAGCGAATGGATCAACCGCCAACGCGGTATCATAATCCAAGTGTCAATGACTCCCTGAAAACAACAGCAAGCATACAAATTCTTTTTAGCATTAGACGCATGAGAACTAATATCGTGGGATGAATCCAATACGTTAGTGGCAGACGCGTTTGAACCCAAGAGATGAGTGCAACACGTTAGTAACCAAATAACATTTTCAGGTTGACGGAACTGAACCACTGCAAAAGGGACCACATTTGTATCCACCCAATCTCTAATCAAACAACAGAAACCCAAAAACATGAAACAAACAATACAACGATACAAAAAGAGCAGTACGAACACATAAACAAAAAACAAAAAACTAAGCCAACATTCAAAACTGAAACAACCCCAAATATTCAGCACAAACTAACAACAACCACCAATCGAAACCATAGCCGAGTGGAAACCACACATATCAATCCCAAAACCAGGAGAACTGAAGCTCTCACCGAGAAACTAGAAACAGAATGAAGCACAAGAGAGATTGCTGGAACCAGAACGAACCAGAAATCCATCAGCGCGGTAGCGGCAACCCAAAGGCCTTGGTAACTGCACATCTCAACAGAGATGTGGATAGAATCAGAAAACAAAGGCAAGGCCACACAACCACCAACCTTCCTCCTTCGAAACGGTGACAAACGACGATGAAACCAGACGGAAAGGCAGAGCATCAGAAATGATGTTGTTCAAACAACCCCAGAGGGATGAAACAGTGGTGCGGAGAAAGAGTCTTGTCACACCACCTTTGATGGAATCTACATCGTGAACGACAAGTTTGGATAGACGGAAGGGAAAGGCGGATTTGTTCTAGAGAGGGCAGAAAAGTGTTCTTTAAAGAGAGACTCGGTCCAAAAAAATCTAAAAAATAAATATTTAAATATTAATTGACATCAATTTTATTATGAATCAAAAATGTTATTTTACGATCATTTTACATTTATCAGGTAATTGACCGCTAATTTTACCAAATACTTAATCAGCTAATAAGATAACAATCACCACTCTCAACTATAACTTATCACATTTTCTCAACAACAAAAAACTATAACTTATAACCTATAAGCTATCAATCATCAATCATTAGATATAAGTTATCAACTAATTTATCATCCATCCACTATTTTTACCCAACCATAGTAAAACTATTGTTTATTGGAAAATGTTAACGAGTGCCCCCGGAGCACTGGTTAAGGAAGCTAAAAGAAGAAAGTGAAAGTCAAAAAAGACACTTTTTAATATTTTAATGCATTGATTACACAACTTTCAAGGCAAATATTATTACATTTGCTTCCTTAACCAGTACCCGGGGGCACTAGTTAATAAATTATTACTACACTTGTTTATTAACCAAATGACATGACAAAGATGAAATAAGAAAACTAAAAATGCAATTAAGACAAAAAAAAAAAAAAAAAAGCAACTAGGGGTGTGGAGATCCAAACAATGTTCAGAGACCTTCAAAGGGAACCGATTAACATTTATGGCATGGTTAGAGTTAGTTATAACTCTTTTAAATCCATTACTTGCTCACATAATCTTTTGTTTGGTCAAATAATCTACTAAAAATTTAATCTTTTGAGATGAATAAGTGAGAATTCGGGGCTCAAACGATGATCCATGTATATATAATACAATGTTTATGTTAACTGAGTTATGCTCACAAAAATCTGCTCATACAATACTAAAATATGGGATATGTTAACGAGTGCCCCGGACACTCTTGGTAACATTTTATGAAAATATGTGTGTGTAATCAATACATTAGAAATCGAAATATTTTACTTTTTTTATAAAATAATTTCTTCGTTTAAAATCGTTTAAGAGTGTTCCCGGAACACTCGTTAACAAGAGCCTTAAAATTCCCTAAAAAAAACAAGAGCCTTAAAATATAAAAAACTAATAATTTTTTTGAAGGAACTTATAATTAAAAAATTAATTGAAAGACTATATAATTAGAAACTTATTTTCGCAACAAAAAAAAATTATACTAGAAATATTTTACCAAATCTCGTTAGTAGAACTTTTGTTGACCCTTGACCAACTTTTTCGCTTTCTTTTTGACCAAATCCCACCATATGTATTGTAATAGAAATATTTTATTTCAGAGGAAATATTCTTATATTTACTCTATTTTTGTTTATATTTCGTATCAAAATACAAGATATACAATTTGCTTATATAAAAAAGTTTAAGGTGAAAGAATGATGTCCGAGAATATAAGGAATACCTTATAATAGTTCAAGGGCTCAAACCTGAGCCTTTTAGATTCAATGTCTGAATTTTACCATCGAACTAAATTTACCATTGGACCCAACATTGAAAGTAAAAATATTTTGGTTTGGAAATAGTTGTAATAAATTATTTTAAGAGTCAACATGCATTAATGAACTTGCCCGTTCCAATAAACTTTTTTCTGTTTTCCATACAATATATAGTGTCCTTCGAATTTCTTAGGTTTATTTCTCATTGTAGATTGCACTTGCACACAGCGACTGTTTATCATCTTCCCCTTGCAAATTCTTCTTCACTCATGGCTGGTTTTAAATGGATAAAGCCCGAGGTATTTCTTGCTTTTTTTAAAGCAATAATGTCGTAATGCAAGTTCCGGTTATTAGTAAAAATAAATAAAATATTGGAGTACTTTTTATTTTTTCAATTTATTGTGTAATGAATTAGTGCTTGTTAACCTACACACAGATCGGCTATATTTATGTGTTTATTATATTTGCAATGAAGTAAAACAATTTTCTTATGCATGTATGTATTTTTGTGATCGTGTATAGGTATACCCACTATTTGCTGCAGTTGGTACCGTTGTTGGAATATGTGCTATGCAACTTGTTAGGAATATATGCACCAACCCCGAAGTCAGGTACACACTATATATTTGATACATCAACCCCCTTTTTTTGTGGTAAATCATTGTTCAAATATCATCTAGTGGAAATATCACTTTGGTGTGTGCTGTTCAATTCCTGTCACTACCAATTTGATATACAATACTATTTTAATTCCTTGACCAAAAAAAGAAATATCAACCCTCTCTGATACACTATATATTTGTTTGTGGCTTAGCTCAGTTGGTAAGAACAATGCATAGTATATGCAAGGTCCGAGATTCAAACCTCGGCCGCCACCAAATTCTAAGATAATTTTTCTATCTTTGTTCCTTAATCGTGGTTCGATTTTGCCTAAAGTGAATGCATGGGATCATGGTTTGTTTTTATATGTTTTTCTTGCCTTGATGGTTGTTTTGGGTTGCTTCTGATTTTTATTCATACTTTATAAGCAAATGTTTCATCTACCAAAGACACTAAAACCCAGCTTTCAATGAATTGTTCCACAACTGAACACTTTTCTTTCAATGTGTCCCTAGATTTGTTATTGGTTTTTGCACACCTCTATTTTCCAGGTTATGAGAAACAAGTGGACTAAAATCTGAGTTGTTCTTTGATAAGTTCTTTATTTTAATTTCATTAATATCAGTAGAAAATATTAAATTAAACAGAAAAATTGAGAGATATGTGTATTCAGACAGTCAATTCTATCCGAGATCGACAGAACAACAAGAATTTATGCTTCATATGGTTGAAAAAACTCTTTGGAATCAACATGAATGCAAAACATATCAATGCAAGTTAAAGATAAAATATAGCAGAAAGTGAAGATTGAATTTGATTGAGCCTAGTTTTATTCTGATGAATGTATTGAATGAATTGGTTTTCAGGGTAAACAAACAGAACAGAATTGCAGGTGTGCTTGAGAACCATGCTGAGGGCGAGGCGTATGCTGAACATAAAGTCAGAAAGTTCCTCCGCAATAAACCACCTCAGGTGATGCCGTCTGTCAACAAGTTTTTCTCTGAGCCCAACTTGAAGGAATGAATCAATCAAAATCTTTCTTACTTGGCTGATTAGTTTTCAGCATATTTGGTGAATTTTGAAATACTTTGATGTAATAAATAGTCCAACACTTTTTGTTCTTGGTTACGTACTTTATGCATCTATGCACTGTCTCTCATAATCAATGGCATTTTTTTTCGTTGAGCTGAAAAATCAGTGTTTGGTTAGTAGCATATATCCTACAAATCTAATCTACAAAGTGTACCTGGTTTTCTAAAGCATAAAAGTCATTTATAAATGCACATGTTGAATGTTGATGCCTCCTCCAGGCTCTTAAGTCATATATATATGAAGGGCACACTCTTCTTCAAAAAAAAAATTATTGAAGGATATGCTGAGTACTTCTAGCACCTTCATGGAGGACAGTATCAATGACACTAGGAAATTCAAGTGCCACCGTCATGACCAACTGTGCATCTACGACCGATGAATCTAGATGCACCGTCATAACAGTACCTAGCACTTAAATTTCCTCCAATTTTCTCCATACTCATCCACTGCACATGTGTTTGAGTGAATTAAAAGGCTATGCTATATCAATAAAAGTTTCATTTTATTGCAAAACCTACACCAGAACCGTTAAATATACTAGACATAGATCTTAAATCATGTAGATCAAACCTTAAAAATATGTATGGAGCCAATAATTATACATCCTTCCAAAGGCTCCACAGCTCAAAATTCTCCCTACTTATACCATTTTATTCTCGACCTGCAAAGTGAATAGTATTACAGTTCCTCTAGGAATAGTATTCCAAGTGAAACGCTTCACTTTGCAATGTCGAAAATAAGATGATATCAGTAGCAGATCTTAAATTACAGCACAGCTCCAATGAATTGAAATGTTTCTTATATATTGTTCCATGATCACATTATATTTCATTTTGGTTGTACATATTCAATAAGAAATAAATTGATGACTAAGACCTTTCAATTGTTTTCTTGACATCATTGACTAAGACCTTTCATGAATTGCAACTAGACAGTAAAAATGGTGGACAAACAAGGACACATACAACAAAAGAAGAAACAAAGAAAATAATGGCAGCATTCATTCACGTGACATGATGTAAGGCCTATGGATTTGGACCATGGCCTCTTCTGCTGCTCATGTGCCTTTCAATTGGGGGGTGAGATAATTTATTTTTCACCCAACAAAATAATTAAATATGAAATTATACTGCATTAACAATATTAGTACCAGTGAAACTAGATTAGGATACAAGAATGTTTGATTTTCTGTTTGTCTAAACGTATTTTGTCAACAAAAATTGGACTTTGTTATAAATTTGGGGAATTATTTTAGTTTGTTCCAAAAAATTGTTTTTGCTTCAAAAACAAATTTAGTTGGAAATATCGAACCCTCATGTTTTTCAATTCTCATTTTTCTGTTTGAGAAGCCAACGTATTCAACTTCTCATTTTGTGATCTTCATATCACTTTGTGGAACTCCTTTTGGTTGACCTGTTAAAAGTACTACTGATAAAAAAAATTGTGAAACATAGATTTGAAAGAAAAATAAAAATAAAACATAAATCATATCATAGAAAGTTCCATTTTAAACAAAAATATATTTACAACAAAATAAAGTTTAAAAGAATATGTTTGGAAATTTAAATCCAAACGAACACACATTAAGTCTTAAGTTGGTAACTTGGTATCAATGCAAAAATAAAATTGAATAACACGAAGTCTCGTGCGTATATCAGACAATTGTTCATGTATAAGTTTGTTGGCAAAAGTTATGGTGCATAAGGAAATCCTTATGCACCGTGCATAAACACTTCACAACCATCAGATTTAGTGTGCACGTGTAATAATCTTAGACTTCTCAAACTACACCAAATCAGGCAAAAGTTATGGTGCATAAGGAAATCCTTATACACCGTGCATAAACACTTCACAACCATCAGATCTAGTGTACACGTGTAACAATCCCATGATTCTCAAACTACACCAAATCAAACTTCATTTGCTTCAAGCATTTCTCTCACTAAAACATAAAGCTCTCCCTCTCTCTCTCTCTCTCTATAATTCAGATGAGTCTTCATCTCTTCCGGTCACACATGATGATTCCGGCGCGGTGGTCGCCGGCCAGAGGCGGCGGCGCAGCCATGCCGGAGAACCAAACTCACCCTTTTTAAAAACTAAAGCCATTTTTCAACATCCATTTTCGTTTAAAAGTCAAACCCTAACTCGGATCGCGCAAAAACACAACGAGAAGGAATAGATCTAAAGATTAAAACCGGTTCGCTCCTCTTCTTCCCTCGCGTTTTCTTCTTCTTCTTCTTCGATCCAGTGGCGCTGTGTTGATTGCTATATGTTACTGTTTCGTCACTGTTTGTGTTCACGGTTTCAGATCTGAAGTTGTTACTGGATTCGAAATCTTTGTGATGTTAGAGGGATTTATGGCTGGGAAACTGCTGGAAACCATTAAGTACATCTAATGGTTTTGGAGTACAACTGCTGGAAACCATTAAGTACATCTAATGGTTTTCCACAACAAAATGGTTTTGGCATTCCGGTACGGTGATGATGACGGTGATGATGATGAACGACGGTGTTGATGATGAGATTGAAGATTCTGGAAACCATTTCCACAGCAAAATGGGTTTGGAGTACAACTCACAGAAACCATTTCCACAGCAAAATGGTTTTAGCATTCCGATACGGTGATGATGACGATGATGATGATGAACGACGGTGTTGATGATGAGATTGAAGATTCCAGTGGTGATGATGATGAACGACGGTGATGATTCAGTTTGTTTTCGCGTTTGGTTCGTTTTGTTTTGTTTTGTTTTGTTTCCTGTAGGAAGCAATTATGTTGGGATTTATGCACGGTGCATAAGGATTTCCTTA
The DNA here is from genome assembly GCF_051527215.1 of Medicago sativa. Classification (NCBI taxonomy): domain Eukaryota; kingdom Viridiplantae; phylum Streptophyta; class Magnoliopsida; order Fabales; family Fabaceae; genus Medicago; species Medicago sativa. The sequence continues at coordinate 85,969,837 of NC_140752.1, forward strand.
TGCACCATAACCGCTCCCAAGTTTGTTGTCATTATGCGAAATTTGGTGCATAGTCGACTACGATTTTGACAAAATCTACAATTTAGAAGTCGAACGAAGTCACTATGCCACCATGATTTTGTTAAACTCATTGTCAAATGTAAATACGATCATGTACTAATACTCAGAACAAAGGCAGCGACAGAAGTGCTTATAAAAAAAAACACTGGACAACAGAACAACCTACTAAAAGTGGTTATAAATTGCAGTAACACATTGCAAAGGACACACTTACATTAAGGTTGACACTGTTATCATGGAATAGTAATAGTTGGAATTGCACTTTCTTACTTGTTACTACAATCCATATATTTTTAGAATTGTAAGCAAATTTAAATCATAACCATAGTTGAGTGAATGTTGTGATGGATTCAGTGGTCCACAAGATTTGTGTTATTTTGAACATTAATAGTGATGGACCACTAACATAGAAACATCATGCAACAACAAATGAAATGAAGCTTGAGCATTCCAAAGGCAGTAACTGCAATGGTGGTTTTGATTGGTAAATTAACAAATCAATTGTTTATAACTTTATAAATGAATGTGATATGAATGCGCCTAGATAGTACTAATCAATGTGAAATCTTGCACCAGAGTCAACAATCTGATGATTGAAACTGAGACAAATTGGAAGGACTAATGGAAAGAATCATACTAGAAGAAGATGAAACACCAGCAAAGAAAGTAACTGCTGATAATGTTCAGTTGTTAGCTGAATAGGTGAATCATCAGTGGCATGAAGCATCATAACTTTGGTCGATGCAATGAGGATGAGCATCCGGTCTTAGTTTCTTGTAGTGCTTATCCTTTGAATGTCTGAGCAAGCCACAGTGAGCACCAAAGCACTGAGCCTTTTTATCATCAGGGCTTATAAACCAATGTTAAAATTGAATATATTGAACTTGTTCCATGAATTTTCCATAGCAATTAACAACTACAGCATAAAGCCTATAAAAAAATAACTCAAGCATAGAGTTCATAGTAAAAATAAAAGATCAATATGTTCAACTTACAAATTCTAAGCTGCCTGCTATTATATTCAAGAGATTGACAATTAGTTACGGAGTATTTTATTGGTGGCATATATACAATAAGACTGCCAATCTAATGCAGAAAAAATATATTAAAACTTCATCCCCTGAATATAATGCACAAGTCTATATACATTCAGGGCACAAGATCTATGACTAATGAGATTGGACATCCATTAAATTTTTTGAATGGAACCAGTATAGAAACTATGGAAACAATCACTAATTGTGTGATGCATATAATTTGAAAAGGAAAATCTTAGTTATAATTAGAAACTCAGTTAAACTTGTGAAATTAGAATATCAATTAAGACATACTGATCAGGAGCCTTCAATCTACTTGACCTTCAACTTTGAGTTGTTAATGTAATGAGTCAGGATTTCTTGAGCTGCAATCCATTGCCAAAACTAATTATGCTCAGGATTAGGCCTAACTTTTTTTATCTATGTACAGTAATTGTGTGATTGTCTGCTACTGCTACTGCGGCTGCTATGCTATCCCTTCTGTTTGTCTTCATGCTCTTATCTTTTTCTGCAATTACTTTGGGATGATCTTCTCAAAAATTCCGACACCAACTTTGAGAAGGAAGAAGAATTGTCTTGTAGCAATTGAGATGGTTGATCATACTCCGCAATTGTCCCTGTATACATCAGAATAATAGCGTTTATCAGGTCAAAGCTTATAAAATGGTGTGCATTAATATACTGTCACACTTGGTGAAAATTATGTCAAATTTAAACTAGCTCTGCGCCTATTTTCGGCCCCCACCTCCCATGTTAAATATTTATGGATGAAATGATACAACACCCTCCAGCATTATCAGTTTACAATCATATATATCGAATTACATAGTGTGTACTCAGTGCATTCTTGTACCTTCATTAAGCACCAAAACCAAATCATTGTCAATGACAGTAGGAATTCTATGTGCAACTGTAATGACTGTACATCCGCTTGTTTCTTCCCTGATAGTCTTCTGAATTAAATTATCAGTTGCGGTGTCGATGGATGCAGTTGCCTCGTCTAAGACCAAAATTTTTCTTTTCTTCAGTAGCAGCCTAGCAAGGCAAACTAGTTGTCTCTGTCCAACACTCCAATTTTCTCCATTTTCGGCTACTGCACAGGTAAAAGGGTGTATCATATCAATAGCAGGTTTTTTAAGGGAAAAAACAAAAACAAAAACAAAACCAACTGTGGAGTAGAAGCATTTATGCAGTTATACTCCTGAAAGATGAAGTTGGTTTAACAAATATATTTATACCTGGTGCATCAAGAAGCCTTGGATCTTGCTGTACTATTTCAGCAAGATGGCACTTTCTGAGAACCTGAAAAGAATAGCTTTTAATTATTATTTTTTTGTAGAAAGCATATCAATAATGGAATTTTGAAGAAAGTATTCTATTGCTAACCTCCCAAAGTTCTTGATCAGTGTGTTGTTCCAACGGATCCAAGTTAGTCCTTACAGTACCTAAAAACAAGGTTGGATCCTGAGGAATGATACCAAGCTTAGATCTTAAATCTTGCAGACCAATCTTGGAAATATGTACACCATCGATAAGTATACATCCTTCCAAAGGCTCCACAACTCGAAAGAGGGCTTGCACCAGAGTAGATTTTCCACTCCCTGTCCGGCCTACTACTGCAATTTTCTTCTGTCCTGGGAAGACGCAAGTGACGCCTTTGAGAACCATAGGACCAGAAGGATCATATTGTATATGAAGGTTAAGGAATTCAATTTTTCCTTCCTTAGGCCACTCTGGTTCAGGTCTACAATCTTGAATAATTAATGGTGCTTCGCTTGGTGTATTAGAGAATTGCAATATTCTCTCAACTGAGATCATTTTGTTCTCAACATTGCATAGATTCCATATCACCCAAGCCTGAAGCACATTCAAGTTTAGACCATAAGTAGCAACAAGACCCGCCAAGCCTGAAAATAAGAGGAAACCATTAATCAACAAAGATATAAAACAAGATCTATTGGAATCTGATTCTAATCTTACTAATTTCTTTTGTGCCTAGGGATACAGTGAATGTTGAGAGATATATAAAAGTGAATACCAAAAAGATAAATTATTTTCCCTTTTGGTTGTGGAGGCGCAAAAGTTATAAATTTCCTTCCTCGTAGTTTCTTAATTACTCTAATGAAAATTGACTCTCACATACATTATGAAATTTAAAAAACGATCACTGCTTATAGGATGAACGTGGGAGAAAGGAACTTACTGGGATTGATGGCAGACCTTGGCAAAGTAACCAAGATGACAAGAACAAAATAGAATACCAAATTGAAGAGAAAATTGATTCTGACAGACAACCATTCCATGGTGGCATAGTTGTGAAAGGCTACCCGAGAGTAATCGTCAATTAGAGCCATAACCTTGGTCAAGAATATTTTCTCTTGTTTGAAACAACGGATTGTGGCAGCCCCAGCAATTGATTCTGAGAAGTGATGCAAGATTGGCGCCTTTCGGATCCCCACCATCCTGGCCAATTCCCTAGCCGTAGTGATGTAATAGGCCTGCAAAAAAACACATAATTTCCCTCATCATTTGAATACTAGGATAATTCATGCAAGAATGAGAATATGCAATGCAAACATGTATGACAAAGTGAGGCTTCATCATAACATGAACTAAACTATGATATTTTCAGTTCATGCATTGCAAAATCTTGACAAAATAAAAAAAATAATATGTAGTGTCTGTACATTAGCAAAGAATGATAGTTCTTACCTGATACCAGACAGAGAGAGCAAGAACCACAAAAAAGAGAAGAATGACTTGCCATGCAGCCTGGGACATAAGGACAATGATACTTAATAACTGGATCAGTGCAAAGACTAGTCCAGCTAATCTGTAGGGTATGTCTGTATCAACTGTACTTTGATCCGTGGATGACTGTAAGAATCACAAAGAAAAGAATTCTAATTTGAATAAAACTAACAACGATAATCTTATCAGATAGGGAAGACCAGTGAAACTTACCCTACTCAGAATTCGGCTAGAAGGAGTGGTATCAAAAAATGAAACAGGTGCCCTGAAAACCGATGTGATCATTCCGTGAAAAAGGCGCTGAGCAGTTTCCACGGCAACTGTTGCCATTAAAACAGTCCTTCCCAATATGAAGATGGAGCTTCCACCAGACAAAAGGGCGAAAATTCCCATAAGTCTCACATTGTCGACCCTTCCCTTTTTTTCTGTAGCCCAAGACATCCAATAATTGCTTCCCATTTGCATAACTTGAAAGAGAATTTGGCAGAGAAGAATAATTGGAACCAGTGCTCCTCTATAAGCTAATGTAACAAAGGTTGAGTAAACACTCCATTTTACTCGACCAGTCATTGCTTCCTCTTCTCTGGTTCTCTTCCAATCCAACATGATCTCTTGGATATTTTCTTCTGCAATTTCAGTTGGATTTTTTTGGCAGGGTCTGCAGCAAACAGAATCATCTTTCCGGCATGGAATTTGACATACGGTTTCTTCATGAGCAGCCATTTGCTGGACAAATTCACTATGAGGGCATGCTATGAGATCTCTATACCTTCCCGACTCCACTATTTTTCCATCTTTCATAACCTGACAGAAAGTATATTATTGGTGAGACGATAGTTCGTTCAAATAAGTGCATAAATTTCATCATTGAGAGTTCAATCAAATTGGTGCAGTGATATCATCAGTGACACACAAGTGTTCAATATATCCTACCAAAATAAGATCTGCAGCTTCCAAGAATTCCAGTTGATGTGTAGCATAAACAACAGTTTTATCGTATAAAAGTTTCATTAGACATTCCTGCACAATATTTCACTTTGTAAGTTTTTTGAATGGAATCAAAATGTAATTAATTAGAAAATACATGAATGAATAAAATAAAATAAAATAAAATAAAATAAAATAAAATAAAATAAGCATTAGCACTACTAACCTTAAACATATGACTCCCAGTATGGGCATCAACAGCGCTAAATGGGTCATCGAGGAAATAAATATCCGAGTCATTGTAAACAGCCCTTGCCAATTGAATTCGCTGCTTTTGTCCTCCACTTAAATTTATTCCCCTCTCCTCCACCATGGTCAAATCTCCATCACTCCATAAGTTGATATCCTGGAGCAATGCGCAACCATCCACAACAGATTCATAAAAGTCCTTATTCATTTGCTTCCCGAACAATATATTTTCTCTTATAGTTCCAGACTGAATCCATGGACTTTGGGTTACGTAACTTCTAGTCCCATAAACTTTGGTTGCTGCCCCAGAAACCAATGAAATCTCACCAAGCATACTGCAAAGAAAGCTTGATTTTCCAGAACCCACTGGCCCACAAACTGCTACCTTTTGACCTTTCTTTATCATCAGTTTTTCTGCAATATGAATTGTTGGTTTCTTGAGGAATTGATCATTTGCTTCCCAGGCATACTCTCCTGGCTTTATTTCAATAGCAATTGTTGAAGTTTTGGAAGCATGCCTATTCATGAATTGGTTTTGATCTTCTTCCTTTATGAACTCTTGGATTCGATCGACAGAGACTTTTGTTTGAGTTATCATGGAAATAAGTTCAGGCAAATTGTAAATCGGTTCTTGCAAAATACGAAATGTTGCAAGAGCCGAGAGGACCGTGGCTGCAGTTAGCTCGGTTTTCACCAATATACAAGCGCCAAAAGTGAAAACAGAAACCAAAGTAGGAGATGCCCAAAATAGAGTGGCTACTGCTGAGCATAAGTAGAGGTATTTGTGCAACCACTTCTTCTCTGTGTCCCTAAGTTGTAAGAGTTTCTGCAGAAATGTAGATTCCCATGAATGCAACTTTAAAATTCTAATGTTCTTCATTGTCTCTGAAGTCATTTTGATTCTTGAATCTTTAGCTTCCATTATCTTAGAGTGCAAACCTTCTTGCATATTGGCCAAAGGTGTGTTACACACCATGACCAAAATGGTAACAGCAAGTGCAGCAATAGAAGGTGTGCAACCCAAATTTATGTACAAGATCACCAGAGCCAAAATAATCTGAACTGGAAGCAACCAAACTCCATGAACATACCAGCAAAAGTCACCAATTCTTTCAACATCCACATTAATCAAATTGATGATTTTACCATGTGTCGGTCCGCCACATTTAATCATTAGTGACTTGCTATAAACTAAGGCCATAAGGGCCGCACGCACCTGAATTCCGATTCGTTGAGCACCAAAGTACCATTGTCTTTGACTTAGTGACTCAAGAGTTTTTGCGAGGAAGAAAATGAAGGCAAGAATCAATCCATATTTGATGTTTGAATTATCATCATTTGACAATAAAAAATTTACAAAGTTTGATATCAATAAGGGACCAATATAAGAAGCAATAGTGTTAACACCTGAAAATATAAATAAAATAAACAAATTACTGATCACAATATATAAATCAGAATGACTAAAATGTTTCATAAAGTGCATAAAAATAAAATAAACAAATTACTACTCGTTACATGAAAGACTTAAAGTTGCATATTAAGTACATACAAATAAAATAAACAAATTAGTAAGTAATGAGTATATGCATGACAGAATGTTGCATATAAAATCTATAAGGATAATTAAAATAAACAAATAAGTATATGATTATACCTGCTAAAACAGCATTTAAGGCCAATGATTTCCAAACAGAATGAACAATAGCTTTTGACAAAGAACCACCTTCAAGCTTCTGTTTTCGAATAGATTCTTCCAACATAGAAGAAGCACTAGCAGCAGTTTCAGATTGAGGAACAGAAGGAACATTAACATGTTCAAGCTTCTGAATCCGACCCATTTCAAATATAGGATTCAACCACCTAAATGTAAGTTTGCTCCACACACCAGCTTTTGCAAAAGGCTCTTCATCTTCAAAAGTAGAAGATTCAAACTCTTTCTGAAGTAACCTTTGTTCTATTTCACTTTGTTCCCTTACACATACATTAGGAAATGCATTGAAACACATCACTAGCAACATAGGCAAAGAAACTGTTTCAACAGTATTCTCCTCCAACAACAAAATCCATGAGTTCATGGATTTTGAATTCTTAACAAGCTTTAAAGACAGTGTGATTATATCAACAAATGTGACAAAGAACCACCAAAGAATTAGAACAAAAGGAAATCTTTTATTCTCTCCAAGTGTTTTCTTCATTGAATAGAATGAAACCAAAGTGGCTAAAACCCATGTTAAACCAAAAGAAACATAGCTAAATCCTATGATTCCACGTGTAGTGTAATCATAGAAAACAAAAGCTATGTTCAAAAGGGAAATCACAGCACTGAAAAAAACAGTGATATAAGAGAAAATCGTTGGCTTGTGTTTGAAATGTTGAAGATTGTTACGTGTGCTTTGTCTTAAACTATCGAATAAAACCCATATTAAAATGACATAGAAAAATGTTACATTGGTTGTTCCTAAGAGAACATCTAAGATGGCCATTATTGGTTGAAGTTGAAGTGAGTGAAAAATGTTGTAATGTAGTGAAGAAGAAGAAACCAAGAAAGAATCTGTAAAATTAATGTTGATAAAATTTGATTCCTGGAATAAAGAAAACAAGAATTAGAAAACGAATAAAGTATAGAATAAAGTATAAATATAAAGGTGACATAGATATAGATATGTATAAATGAGTAAATGATAATGTAATGTAATGATTTGGAAACCTTGGTATGAAATTGGATCGAACTGAATTAAGCGGCTAAAGTAGTGCTATGTGACTGTAGTAGTGAGTGACGGTGATGGACACTTGCAGTGGCTGAGTGGCACTAATCGACATAGAAAAGTTTCATATATTTTTGGGGCATTTATTATTTATTTAATGGTGGCATTTATTTCAGATATTCTTGGAAATAATTTTGGTATAGTTGGAAATCCTACTTTGAACACATTTTCCACAAAGAAACAGTGTGCTTATGTTTGACTAATTTTTTTTTTCTTCAAAAAGATTAGGTGAATACCTCTAAAAATAGTTTAGGTAAATTGGGCTTCGTCCGTCACATTTTGGGCAGATTTCAAAATTTAGAGAACGTTAAAAGAGATACTTACAATCATCCACTATCAAAAAAAAAAAATCACATTGACAACAGAAGTTGCACCTAAAAGATGAGTGTGATGTTTACTAATGATCCAACATTCTAGTTAACTAGAAACGATTAGTAGAGCAATGGTGTTTAGTTAAGTAAGACAGTTATTGTAAAAAAATAAAATAGAATTAAGTCGGTCAATTGACTAAATATTTTATTTTAGATGGCTTTGAAATATTATAATTTTAAAATTCAAATAAAATTAAATTCATGCCTTTAGATACATGCACTTTTGTAAATGATTTTAATTTTAATTTTTTTTTGTATAAACTAATATCATATGCGCGTGGCGAATGCCTAATGCTGAATTCGAACTCACATTGGTTAAGTTAGAAAAGACCCTTGTCATCTTAATTAAGCGCTCTTGAGTATTTTAATTTCAATTTAATATATTCAATCAAGAAAATCTTGTAAATTTATTCTTAAAATCTTAATAAATCAATCTCATTGATTTTTTTTTTAATCCTCAATGAAATCTCGAATCAGAGAGTATTAGGTTATTAGTTTTATTTTTCATATATACCAGTCATTATAAAACAAAATGTCATGTGTATGACACCATTTTAGTGACATATGGGGAATTACTTGGTACTAAAGAGGGACAAAAAAGGTCTTATTCACGATAAATAGAATGAATTAGGAAAGTACTAATTAAAGAGGGACCAAAATAGGGCTGCCTAATTCTCGAATTTTAGGTCAGGCCGCCCTTTGGAAGATTGTAGAATTGCAAAAAAATATGTTAATTTTTTTATTAATATTGGTATTGTCAAAAATATTATAAATTAATTATTGGAAACATGTCTTCACTTATGCAATGCAATGTACAGTAGGGCTGAAATTCTTAAAGAGAGTTTACGGAATATTTCAAAAAAAAAATAAAAATGTAAGTTCATTTGTTCTAACTTTATTAAAAGAATTCGTTGTAGATAAAAAAAATGTAAGTTCATTTGTTCTAACTTTAATAAAAGAATTCGTTGTAGATGGTAGTATTCACTTGCATTTTGGATTGGAGTACCCTTGTAATCTTTATTAATAAACACCTATAAAAAAAAACTTTTATTTTATGTAAAAAAATAATTACACTATAAAACAGTGATTTATTTGAGTGGTGATACATGCACACTCATAGGTGACATACACACTTAAACCTCCACATAAACATGTGACATGTGGCCTAGACCCCACAAACACTTTGTCTCTCTTCCCTTTCATCCATCTCTCTCCTCTCAAATATGTGGGGGGTGTATGGGTGGTATGAAAATATGAGTGGTCTACCAATCATTTTCCTATTTATTTGAGAAATTCTTGCATGGTCTCTTATCTAACAAATCATCTTTAGTTACAACCAATAAAAATAGGACACGTCTGGCCACTACACACTCAGAGAAACAACCAATAAAAAATTGAAACAAGTTGATTCTCTTTCCTATTATTTATGAAAACAATCTTCAAAACCGTCTGGCCACTACACACTCAGAGAAACAATTATTTCAATTTTCATTTATTTATTTATTTTTAATTTAGAAATGATGATATGTCATGTTTTGGTTGGTTGTGACTAAAGATGACTTGTTATGTAAGAGACTATGTAAGAATTTCTCATTTATTTTATGTAAAAAGGTCTGAAGCCTGTAGAAAAACTAAAAACTAAACACATTCTTACACATGTACAATTTGGAGTATGTATTACAAAAATGGCTTAATTACACTTTGTTTTATCTTGGTTTTCGGGTGTCAAACATTGATTACGTTTGAACCTTTCTAACCGGTGATATCTTATTTTTTCTTGGGAAGGGAAAAAGTAAGCAAAACCCTTGAGAATCGAGGTCCGGGAGTTGTTTTCGCTACGGGAAGGTGTTAGGCACCCATAACGACTATAGTATCCTATAGGAACCGTCTTTAATTTCTACGCGCGCGCTTTATTTTTAAATGCTATTTGAAAATGTTATTTACACCTAAAATTTGCTAAGTGAAGAATTGGAGGGAGAAGAATGTTTTTGGATTTTTATTTTAGTTGAATTGAAGGAATTTTGTTCCTTGCCTACGTACCCGATTAAGGGATCAAATCCACCGTAGTTCTCTCTCAAAAATGTTTTTGTTTTTGTTGGTTGATTTTAAGTTTGAAAATGAATTTTGAAGGAATAGAAAGAGGCCTCGAGGGCATGAGATTAGGAAATAGTGAGGTTGGATTAGTGAATTGCAAAATATGGTCGAAGTTTGATTATTTTCATTGAAATTTGATTAAGAAAATGGGAAGGAAAATGCAATGGGATGTTGGATCCCAAGGTTTATTTGGAAAAGCTTTGAGTGAAGTTGTTCACATTTGTTTGGAAAATTGGTTTTTTCTAAGTATAAGTCCTAGGCATTCATCTAAACATACAATCCTAAACATACATCTAAACATGCATATTCTAGCTACTTATCTAAAGTGGTGTGTGTGCATGTGTCGGTGCTTGTGTCGGTGTACATTATTAGAGTCCATTGTCCTTTACATCATTGGCCTAGATACATTCTATGGCCTCTTTGCCAAGAAATTAAAAGCATAGGAATATTACAAAGTTCCTAAGTGTTACATTCTAACTTTGGTACAAATTAAATTGCAAGAAAAAATAGAAATGAAAATGGGATGAAATGGAGATGCTTATGATGAATATGAAACATGAAACAAAAAAGTTAGTAGCACAAGATATAGAACAAATCAAAGCTATCATAACAAAAGTAAGAAAATTAACATAAAAAAAACAAGCAAAAACAATGCAAAATAGGCCTAAAGATTCATCAATAATGCAAGGCTTGAACAAGACCTATAATCCTCATATTTTAACAAGTTCCCAAAGAGTTTTATTTCAGTCCCAACACAAGAATTAATAGGACCTATCAAGCCAAGCCTCCTAGCACATTTCTAGGCATATTTTCCACTTTATTTTCACAAGAATACTATCATTACTTGCAAAACAAGGAATTGACAAATCCCATTCACAAGCAGCAAACACACAGATGCAAGTCAGTGACAAGCACATCACAAAATTACACAATAAGCATATGTATCAATTGGACAAAAAGTTATATCAAAATGTGGCAAAAATTTGCAAGAACTTAACAAGAAAGATATCTAAAGCACAAGCTACCTCATGTACATTTTTTTTACCAATTTTAACATGTAAAATGTTCACAAAGCATCAAGAAACATATTAAAATCACATAGGAATTTTTAGGAATTTTTCATGGGAATTTTTAGACAAACAGGGGTGAAAATAGCAAAAAGAGCAAGAAACGCAAGGGAAACGGGGGTGTGCATAGCAACAAAGCTCACTGGCGTGGGAATGCAGTTATTGGGCTCAAAGAGAGCTGGATCGGGTAGATCCATGGGTTAGCCAACTGGATCGGGTTATAGAGGGAGTATAAAAGGCTTTGTACAAAAAAAAACTTCACACTTGGCAAAAAAAACACCACAACACTTGGTTCTAGAGAGAGAGAGTCTGACTTCTCTCTAGAACCAGTCCGCCGGAAACGAAACGAGGAAGACAACCGGAGCCGCTCCGACGCGGTGGTCGGCCGGAGAGCCGCCGCGTCGGAGCTTTTTTTTTATTTTTTTCTTGAAATTTTTACGTCATTTCACTCGTGTTCTCTTCCTCTATTCGAATCTAGTCTTGGATTCTCCAAAATCAAAGTAGAACGCCCTAGATCTACACTTAAAATTTCGAAAACAAATTGGCAAGAAAGGATGAACAACTTGTGAAACGAAATCGTTACCTTAAGTCAATGAGAACGCGACTGCAAGCCTTCACGTACCTTCGGTTCTACTTCTATGAGTTGATTTTTAGACCGATTTCACCATTGTTGACAGTTCCGATATCTTTCACTTTCCTCTGGTATTTTCGGTATTGATTCCGTTCCAAACTGTTCCGAATGATTCCAGGTTCGTATGTGTCGAACTCGGTTTGTGTTGTTATTCTTGCTTTTTGGTACTGGATCGAAACTAGAGTTACAGTGGATTGTTGTTCTTGATTTGCGATGGAACAATCGTGAAAATTCGTTGAGTTTGAGTGATTTTTGCGAAGGATTGGGTTAGTTAAGGCGGTGGAGGTGGTGGTTATAGGTTGTTACGGTGGTGGAGTGGTGGTTCTGGAAAATTCTGTTATGATGTTCTTGGTGTTCTTGATGAATATTCATCAAGTTCATCAAGAACTTTGTGTTTTGATCCAAAAGTGCAGAGAGAGAAATGAGAAATTCTGTTTGTGCTGATTTTTGGAAAGTGTGAATTCTGATCTTGACTTTGACTGTGATGTGGCTTATATAGCTGACATGTGGAACTGCTGGACCAATAACAATCTGCCATGTGGCGTAACTAACTTGTGGACAAATAAAGGACTGACATGTGGCACTGGACTATGACTTGGACAATTAAGGACTATAATGCAAATATTAGAAATTTAGGACCAAAATTAAAATAAAATTGAATTAAAATTGGTAATTGGAAAATAACGTAAAGCGAAACGTCTAAAATTGACAAAACGGACTAAAACGAACCAATGGCCTAAATGAGGTACTTTAAAGTAACCTCTCTCTGCCGAAATTTTGTGTGAAATGACTAAAATGCCCCTAGGGCTTAAACGACTAAAAATGACTCAGACGCAATTTAAAAAAAATGGATTTTTGACAGAAATTGAATCAAAGACTCATACAGGCAAAATTAAAAGACTCAGGGACAATTTTTAGGATTTAAACAGGGACTTGACACTTGAAATGACCAAAATGCCCCTAGGGGCAAAACTGACTCAAAATGACTCCAATATGCAATTTTAGAATGGATTTTGACATAGAATTGAAATGAAGACTTATTCAAACTATTTGAAAGGAGTCAAACAAAGTTTAAAAGACTGAGAGAAATTTTGACATAGGAAATGACTAAAATACCCTTGCATGTGAATTTTGCAAATAACATTGAAATAAAATGCAGAGAAAGATGCAATTGATTAGAGACAGTTCAAATGACCTATAATGCAAGAAAAGAAAAATTGACTAGTATTTTTAGGTCCAAAATTAGGGTATAACAGCTGCCCCTATTTAAGTTTCTTTGTCCGGAGAGTCAAGAGACGAAGTCTTAGAGTTGACGGGACGAAGATACTTAAATATTAACATTTGCACTGTTTTTGGACGTAAAAATACGCTTTCAGAGTTTCAAAGATTATGAATGCTATGCAATATTTGATTATGAATGCAAGACGAACGACTGGAGTCTATGGAACCTATCATGCCACTGGGGATTCAGGTGGACATTGACAGGGTAGACAAACCAGGGATAGAAAATAAGGTACAAGCTGTTCTTTGGGTCGAACTAGTCACTTGACCAAAGAATACAAAACAAGAGATAGGTGCAAGCTGTTCTTGGGACTGAACTTGGCACTTGACCGGAAACATAGACATATAGGCAGATGCAAGCGGTTCTTTGGATCGAACTTGACACTTGGTTGAAGATACAAACAGATAGGCAGACACAAACTGTTCCTTTGGATTGAACTGGCTGTTTGGCTGGAGACATAGACAAAAGGGTTGATACAAGCTGTTTCTTTGGATCGAACTTGCTTGTTGGATTATCACCACATCATGTGGGAGAGTACAGACTGTTCTCTTAGATCGAACTTGTCGTTTGACCGAATCAAAGCATAAGCTGGGTACAAACTGTTCTTCAGATTGAACTTGCCGTCCGACTGATAACAAAGCATGAGCTGGGTACAAACTGTTCTTCAAATCGAACTTGCCGTTTGTCCGGAAGCATAGGTATATAAACAGGTACAAGTGGTTCTTTTTTTTGGATCGAACCTGGCACTTGACCAGTAACAAGATACAAATTGAAAGTCTGGTTTAACAAGATACCAATTGAGGGTAAATTGTTATTGACTTGATTTGGAAATAGACATGACCATTTTTGTTGGCCCAAGAGTAAATTGAGAGTAAATTGACATTGATTTGAATTGAAGATTGCCATTGGAAGAGGGATTGAAAGTTGAGGTTGAACGGAGACATAGACATAGGCATTGGATTGAGAGTTGCAATTGAAAGAGACATTGGAAATTGGAATGAAATTGGATTGAAAGTTGACATTGACATTGGATATTGACATTGACTTGGAAATTGAAATTGACATTGACATTGGCATTGACATTGACATTGACATTGGATATTGAAATTGACATTGAAATTGACATTGAGGATTGTCATTGGAGATTGACATTGAAATTGGAATTGAAATTGACATTGAAATTGACATTGAGGATTGTCATTGAAATTGGAATTGGAATTGGAGATTGGAAATTTGGCATTGTCATTGGATACTGACATTGGAATTGGAAATGAGATTGCTTCGAATTTGACAGTTGAAATTGAAATTGAGATTGGAAATTGCTTCGAATTTGACAGTTTGACATTGAAATTGGAAATTGCTTCGAATTTGACAGGTTGAAATTGAATTGAATTTGGAATTGGAATTGAAATTGAAATTGAAATTGAATTTGACAGTTGGAATTTGGATTGAATTTGACAGTTGACAGTTGAAAGTTGGATATGCAACATGTATGTATGGTATAGCAAGATTATTGGATGTATGAGCACATAGAATGTATGATTATGCATGTATGAATGCTTGAAATGCATGATTGGCTGGCAGTTGGACAGAGAAAGTTTCACAGAGATGGACAAGACATTGGAAGATTGGGCACGTAGTGGCTCGTGCTGCAACATATTCACGGGGGAAAACCTCTTTGGAGAGACCGTCATTGGGAGACGTATCAAAACCATGGCTGAGGGCAATAAAACTTGTAGAGGAGGGACCCTTGGAAAGTCCTTGGATACAGGTCGTCGTTGCTAGGCGTGTCAGTGCTGGGTAAACATTGGATGCTCGCATCTGTGGTCAATGCTTTTATACTCTGTTCATTTTTCATTTTCAAACCCCATTTTTGCCTGAACCGCCCTTTCGGGTTTTCGATTCACCGGGGAATAAATATTCTTTTCATTGCCCCATTTTTGCCTGAATTGCCTTCATAGGTTGTCAATCAGCGGGGTGCTCATTTTTGCCTAAGCCGCCCTTTCGGGTTTTCAACTTAGCGAGCTTTTCATTTTCATTTTTCAATTTTTCATTTTCATTCTGTTTTTCATTCTTGCCATTGACCACAGATCATCCTGGGGAGTAACCTGCTTGTAACAAGTATTGAAATAGACATTGATACTCATTCATTCATGCATGTTTCATTGAAATGTACCCTGTTGCTCAGGTTTGCTTTCAAAATAGACAGAAAAAGATTTTTTAATTTTCAAAAATGTTTATTTCAGACATTGACATTATCAAAATAGAAAGAAAATGTTTTGTATATAGCATTGAAAGTAGAAAGAAAATAGAGTTTCAAACAATAGAAAGGCTCAAATTGATGTAGAAGAGTGATAGTCAGCCAAAGGCATGACTCCACGGATTTACAAAGCTTGGAAAATGGTAATTATATTGGTTGGTGATACATTGAACACGATGACCGCTACATTTCATAGAAATTTTGAATTCACAAGTACAGAAGTCTCTGATGAAGACGATCATTGACAGTTGCAGATGCCCCAAGGGGTGATGGTGATTTGCCAGATATAGTTACTTGTCTTTTATTGTTAACCTCATTTTTGCATGAACCGCCCTTTCGGGTTTTCGGCTCATCGAGGCGCTCATTCTTGCCTGAGTTGCGTACAATCTCAGCGAGCTTTTTCATATTCATTTTTTTGTCCCTAACTTTTGCCTGGATCGCCCTTTCGGGTTTTCGATCCACCGGGAAGCGCATTTTTGCCTAGGCCGCCCTTTCGGGTTTTCGACCTACCACGCTGTTCTTTTCTTTCTAGACAAAGTATTTCTTGACTATATCGGCATTGACAGGATTTGGGAGTTCAACACCATCCATGTGTGTAAGAATCAAAGCACCACCAGAGAAAGCCTTCTTGACAACATAAGGACCTTCATAGTTAGGTGTCCACTTGCCCCTTGGGTCGGGTTGCTGACTTATCCTTCTTTTCAATACAAGTTCGCCTTCCTTGAATTCTCGAGGTCGGACTTTCTTGTCGAAAGCATTCTTCATTCGCACTTGATACAACTGTCCATGAGTCATGGCATCCATACGTTTCTCTTCAATCAGATTCAATTGATCATACCGACTTTGACACCATTCAGCCTCAGTTAGTTTTGCTTCCATGATTACTCGAAGAGATGGAATCTCCACTTCCAGTGGGAGAACTGCTTCCATGCCATATACCAGAGAGAAAGGAGTTGCCCCGGTTGAACTGCGCACCGTAGTACGGTAACCATGCAAGGCAAAAGGTAGCATTTCATGCCAGTCTTTGTAAGTAGTGACCATCTTCTGAACAATCTTCTTGATGTTTTTGTTAGCGGCCTCGACTGCACCATTCATCTGAGGTCTATAAGGAGAAGAGTTGTGATGTTCAATTTTGAATTCTTCACATAAAGCTTGCATCATGCTATTGTTCAGATTGGAACCATTGTCAGTGATAATTTTGTTGGGAACGCCATATCGACAGATGATGTTATTCTTGATAAACTTCACAACCACTTGCTTGGTCACATTTGCATAGGAAGCAGCTTCCACCCATTTGGTGAAATAGTCAATTGCCACTAGAATGAAACGATGTCCATTGGAAGCTTTTGGTTCAATTCTTCCGATCATGTCAATGCCCCACATAGAGAAAGGCCATGGGGAAGAGATAACATTGAGAGCATGTGGAGGCACATGAATCTTGTCAGCATAAACTTGACATTTGTGGCATCTTTTGGCATGTCTGTTGCAGTCACGTTCCATAGTTATCCAGTAATAGCCGGCTCTTAACAGTTTTCTTGACATGGCGTGACCCGAAGCATGGGTCCCAAAGGTACCATCATGTACATCATGCATCAATTTCTCAGCTTCTTGTTTATCAACACATCTCAGCAAGACCATGTCGTAGTTCCTCTTGTATAGGATTTCTCCGTCCAGAAGGAATTTACTAGCCCATCGTCTCAGAGTCTTTTTATCCCTGTTGGAAGCACCAGGTGGATATTCATGATTCTGCAAGAATTGTTTGATGTTGTAATACCAAGGCTTTTTACCATTCACATCTTCATCAGCTTGATTTGGCACATTTTCAACAGTAAACACATGAGCGGGTCTATCGAGACGCTGCACTTTGATTACGGGCACATCATTCCAGTGATTGACACGAAACATGGAAGACAAAGTAGCGAGAGCATCAGCCATCTGGTTTTCATCCCGAGGGATGTGGTGCAGCTCGACCTTTGTAAAGTATGTCAACAGACGTCTTGCATAGTCACGGTATGGGATCAGCTTCTCATGATGAGTCTCCCATTCACCCTTTATCTGATTAATGACAAGTGCAGAATCTCCATAGATGTCAAGGTGCTTAATCCTCAGGTCAAGGGCTTCTTCAATGCCCAAGATACATGCTTCATATTCAGCTATGTTGTTTGTGCATTCAAAAGTTATTCGAGCGGTGAAAGGAATGTGGTGTCCCTGCGGAGTTACAATAATGGCTCCAATCCCTTTACCGTAAGCATTAACAGCACCATCAAACACCAATCCCCATTTGCTATTGGGATCCGGCCCTTCATTGATCAGTGGCTCTTCACAGTCTTTTGCTTTCAGATACATAATCTCTTCATCAGGGAAATCAAACTTAATTGGCTGGTAATCATCAAGAGGTTGGCAAGCAAGATGCTCAGCAAGGACACTTCCTTTGATTGCTTTCTGAGCTTTGTATACAATGTCATATTCAGACAACAACATCTGCCAACGTGCGATCTTTCCAGTAACAGCAGGCTTTTCAAAGATGTACTTGATTGGATCCATTCGGGATATCAACCAAGTTGTATGATTCACCATATAATGACGCAGGCGTTTGGCAGCCCAGGCTAAAGCACAACAAGTCTTTTCAAGCATCGTATACCGAGTCTCGCAGTCGGTGAACTTCTTGCTCAGATAGTAGATAGCATGCTCTTTCTTACCAGTCTCATCTTGTTGACCGAGAACACAGCCCACTGAATCGTCTAACACTGACAGATACATAATCAAAGGCCTCCCTTCCACTGGCGGGACAAGGATAGGTGGTTCCAACAGGTATTCTTTAATGCTATCAAAAGCTTCCTGACATTCATCATTCCATACAACAGGCTGATTCTTTCTGAGCAGTTTGAAGATTGGTCCACAAGTAGTGGTCATGTGAGATATGAATCTTGAAATGTAGTTTAGACGTCCGAGGAAACCTCTGACTTGCTTTTCAGTTTGAGGGGCCGGCATCTCTCTGATGGCTCGGACTTTGTCAGGATCCACTTCAATGCCTCTCTGGCTGACAATGAAGCCTAGCAACTTCCCAGATCGTACACCGAATGTGCATTTGTTAGGATTCAACCGCAGCTTGTACTTTCTTAATCTTTCAAACATCTTTTTCAAATACACAACATGCTGCTCTTCATCACTTGACTTCACAATCATATCATCAACATATACTTCAATTTCTTTATGAATCATATCATGAAACAGAGTGGTCATACCCCTTTGATAGGTAGCACCAGCATTTATCAAGCCAAACGGCATCACTTTATAACAGAACGTTCCCCACGGAGTGATGAAGGACGTCTTTTCTCTATCTTCAGGAGACATTCGTATTTGATTATAACCAGAGAAACCATCCATAAAGGAGAACACTTTGGATTAAGCAGTACTGTCAACAAGCACATCAATATGAGGCAATGGGAAGTTATCTTTGGGACTGGCTTTATTCAAATCTCTATAATCAACACACATTCGAACTTTCCCATCTTTCTTCGGTACTGGTACGATGTTGGCAATCCACTCAGGGTATTCAGCTGTCATGAGGAAACCCGCATCAATTTGCTTTTGCACCTCAGCCTTGATCTTAAGAGCCATGTCTGGACGAGATCTTCTCAATTTCTGTTTGACAGGAGGACATTCAGGTCTTGTCGGTATCCGATGTTCCACAATCTGGGGATCTAGACCCGGCATATCTTCATAGGACCATGCAAAGACATCTGGATAATCGTGGAGAAGCTGAATGATTTTCTTTTTCACTTCTGGCTCGAGTGCAGCACCAATCTTGATCTCTCGCTTGTTCTCTTCAGTACCCAGGTTGATGAGTTCAATCTCTTCCTGGTGTGGCTGAATGGCTCTTCTTTCTTGCTCAAGCAGTCGAGTGATCTCATACGGTATCTCTTCATCATCATCCTCATCTTCAGCTTCATATACAGGGAATTCAAAATTTGGAGGAACCATAGGGTCACTGTGTTCAACGGGTTTATTATGGTTCAATCTGCATAATATGATTGGGATGATTTTAGAAAAAGTTTTTTCATGCAGATTTTTGAAATTAATAAGAAAATACAGATGTTTTGGTTTTTTCTGGCATTACCATTATTTCCAAGAAAAAGGCACTAAAAAGTAAAAAACAAGGAGTCGTGAGAAAAACGACAACTTTTATTGATAACGGCAATGCCGAAACAAACACGCCCTTACAATGATATCACTTTCGCCTTGGGCAGAGCGGAAGGATTGTTATTTTGAAAACAAAAAACATGAGCAACAAGACACATTACATGGAAGCATGCATGACTAAGGGAACATCAATGGCCTCCCAACTTCTCACAGTGCCTCCTGGTATAACAAATGTAGGCACATGACCTCTTTCAGCAGCATCTTCAGCAATAGTATTGATGAACCCAGCACTGTAGAAGGTTCCCTTTGAAACACCAGAGGTTGGGGAGAATCCAAGGCCCTCTTTACGCTTGTTTTCCAAAATCTGAATCACTTTGCCCCAGCCAGCAGCTTGCCCTTCTTGACCCGGAGAATCCTGAAGCACCGGCACAATCACACATACATCACTGACGGTCAAGTGTTTGTCATCCATCAGACTCTGGATATCCTTTTGCACAACACAACAGCCCATAGGATTCTGCAGACATTCTGAACAAGAATCATGATCATGTTTGAACAGAGAAGCCTGGCATAGCTTGACATGTAATGGCACCAAGGGAGTAACGACATTGCGGACATCCAATATGGGATCCTCTTGAGGAACGGGAATCCTTTCAAAAGCCTCAATCATATTGACAGCAGCATGGTTCGGAAGCGGATTGTCAAGGACATGAGGAACACTGTTCTCAAAAGTCAAACGTCCTTTTTCTATCAGATCTTTCACAATATATTTCAGAGCAAAGCAACCTTCGACATCATGGCCTTGAGCACCCTGATGGAATTCACATGTTAGGTCCTGACGGAACCTGGGAGGCAATGGATTAGGCGGAGGCTTGCCTGGTCTAGTGACACAGTGTCCCTTAGCCAATAGAGTTGGGAGTAGCTCACCATACCGCATTGGTATTGTTGGAAAAGAAGGCTTGGGTCGGGGACCCTGTTGTTGCTGCCGTTGCTGTTGAGCAGGAGGCTGTTGTTGTGTTTGCTGAGGGATAGCATTGACGGGCATTGGTGGTTGACCCGGTGGTAGAGGATATTGCTGATAAAATGGTGGGAAGAAAGGGTGTTGAGAGTATTGCATGTAGTGATAAGGCAGGGGTAATTGTGTAGCAGCTGCAGATGGGTTACCAGACACCATCCCTACGTCAGATTCTTTCCTCTTGTGATGACCATTGCCATACTTCTTTGGCGCACTGTTTGAAGACTCACCTTTCTCGAGGACAATAATACCATCTCGGACAGCCTCTTCTAGACGGGTTCCCATTGTGACCATATCAGAGAAATTGTTAGGAGCAGAGACTATCATTCTCTCCTTATATTCTTTCTTCAGAGTCTTCATGAATGTCTGTGTTAACTCTTCCTCATCAAGTCGAGGAGAAACACGGGCAGCTGCCCCTCTCCACCTCTGAGCATATTCTCGGAAGGTCTCATCTGATTTCTGAGATAGGGCTTTAAGAGAGTCCCTATTTGGCTTCAGACGGGTGTTGAACTCATATTGACCTTCAAAAGCAGCAGCAAGTTCCTCAAAGGTATGAATGTTATCTTTGCTCAGACTAGTGTACCAATCTGCTGCATCATCTGTCAAGCTACTCTGAAAGCAGTGGATCATCAGTGCATCATTGTCGGCGTAGTTAGCCATCTTTCTGACATACCGGATAACATGGTTATGTGGGCAAGAAGTCCCATTGTATTTATCAAATTCTGGCTCTTTGAATTTCTTAGGAACCTCAAATCGGGACACCAAGCATAGATCACGAGCTTTAGCAGGAGCACCATTGTTTCCTCGGCTAGCCTTGACCTCACGGAGTTCTCCAGCCAACTCCCTTAACTGTCTCTTCATAGCTTCCATTGCGGGATCTTGTCCACGCGGAGTGTCAACATCAATCACCTGTTGCACAGTGTGTACAATAGGGTCGGTAACAACGGTGGTCACCTGAGGTATAGCAGTAGACACAGGAATCTGTCCTTGACCAGCAAAACCAGAGACACCAGCAGCGGTGTTAGGAGAGTAGTAAGCTGAGAGCCCATAAGGACGGCCATTGGGCATAACAAAACGAGCATCAGTAGCCACAGTAGATAGTGGGATAGAGGGAATCACCTCAGCAGTAACTGGAACAGAAGTGGCTGGTTGTTCCTGTGCAGCCATCATAGCGGACATAGCGTCATGAGCCTTGGCCAAGTCTTCTTTCATAGCAGCCAATTCGGCACGGAGCTGAGCATTTTCTTCCTCAAAGTTAGCCATAATTCTTCTCTTGTGAAATCTTGTCTGATGAATTCTATCTGGTTGGTAGACTTTGCGAACACGAGCCACTTTTCAGACTGCGGCGGACAAAACCAGGAGGCAATGAGCACGAGAGAAGTTTTTTTGTGACCAATGAATGATGCATATGATGCATGAAATGTGTTGATGTATATGCAAAAAAGACTCTTTTTAGGTTATCGAAGGGTTTTAGACAAATTATGAACTCGTAAACATTACTAAACAACAATTAACATAAACGGGAATCAAACAACTAACATATAGTTTTACAAGACAAATCCAACATGAACAAATGGAAATAACAACAGGAAATGGAAATCCTCAAGCATAGGAAGTGGAAGCGTCGTCCTCAGAGTCGGACTCATAGCTGCAGTATCGTGCGTAGAAGTCACGGGCACCTCTAGCTCTCTTGGGGTCCCTCATAAGCAATCTATCTTTCTCCTCAATCTCTCTCTTAGCCTTAGCTAACTCTTTCTTCAGTGTCAAGACCTCATGAGTCTGCTGCTCACCCTTTCCATCCAAAGTCATGATCAAGTTCTCAGCCTCATAGTATCTAGCTCTCCACTGATGCTTCTCCCGACTCTCCATAGCTAGGTGCTCCTGATACATCTCCTGGGTAGGTGGGAGTAGAGGCAAAGGCATGGTAGGAACAGATGCAGACACATATCTCATAGAGGGGTAAGGCGTACCAGCCTCCTCAGCTCGGCTTATCACCCACTGTGTATAGGCCTCATGAGCGATACCGGACCTCACACCCATATGCTTTACCTCTTTCTTCCGAAGTTTGGTCCAAGCTTGCATGAAATCTTCTCTAATGCCTGTGGGAGCATTGGAGTAGTGAAAGAAGTAAGGAGCTGTAGCAAGATTGATGGGCTTATCTTTCATCGGAAAACCAAATTGTCGCAAAGCAAGCTCCGGGTTGTAGTTGATTCCACCCCGGGTACCAAAAAGAGGTACATTAAGAAACTTTCCACCACCAAAGATGATTTCCTTGACCCTAGAAGCGGGAGTGAGCCAAACCACTTCATTAGGAGTGAGAGCCATAATCCTCTGTGAAATAGACCAATTCCTCGGATTGTCGTGGAAAGACTGCGGAAGGTGCGAAATAAACCACCTATAGAGGAGAGGCACACAACAAAGAATGTATCCACGACCTTTGCTGGAACGATCGTGAATAGCATGGTATGTGTCAGCTAGCAAAGTAGGAACCGGATTCTTGGAGTGGAAGATCATAATAGCATTCATGTCCACGAAGCCATCAAGATTCGGAAAGAGAATAAGCCCATAGATGAGAAGTGCAAGAATAGCCTCGAGAGTGTCCTGACAAGTGGTGTTGAGGTTGGCTTTCCCAAGAAGATACTCTGAAGTGAACCCTCGAATATGTGCCTTAGTGACAAGATTCTTGGAGACATCGGTGGTCTTGAGATAGAGATCTTTAGCAATAACCAATGGAGGAGGAGGATTTTCAGGTCCTGAGAAAGGTATCCCCTTAGCAATAGATAGACCTGTCAAGGAAGAATAAGCCTCTAGAGTAGGCACCAACTGAAAGTCTGGAAAAGTGAAGCACCGATACCCCGGATCATAGCATTGCACTAGAGTGTGCACAAGCTTCTCATCCACATTAGTATGGAGAATAGGAAGTAAAGCCCCGTAACGGCGTCGGAAACTAGTCGGATCCTCAATCTTGAGTGCCAAATCCCTCAAACTTGCCAAATCCACTTCCTTGAACTTGTAGGATTTAGTCATCTTCATCCCTACAATGTTTACAAATTCAACTTGTCTAAGCCCTTCGATAACAATGCATGACAAAAAGTTTATGCATGTATGCATGTATGCATGAATGCATGATTATGTTCAAGTTCGGAGAAAACATGGTGGGTTTGAAGTTCAAAGTCGAGGAGTCATGGGTGGACACGGTGTCCGGTGAAACTAGGGTTTTAGGATAATAGTAACCGGGTTCTAAAAAGGTTCCCAAGTTGCAACCTCTCCGACGTATCTCATGGTGTCACGAGTCAACACTCGCTCCATGATTATACATGGAAGGTCTAACTTGAGTGTAGTATCGCGTGACGACTAAAACTCGAGACAACACCCGGTTTAGCCTCCGCACTACATCCTAGAAAATGGCCATGGATGGGTTTGGTTATCTACGGTTCATAGCGTCATAGAACAATTAGAAGCAAAGTGCCTAAACGCGACAACTCGCGCCGACAACATCACCCCCAAAATGCCTCAGCTATGTGGGATTGATCGCATAATCCAAAACACGAGGCAACCCCCGGAATGAATTGTCGATTATATCCCTCCTAAATCCTAAGTTCACTCAGCCCGGGTGCAGGACTTTTGATATTCTCACCCCACACGTTTGCAAGAAATTAAACATTTATTCACATAAGAAAGCAAGTAAAAGAAGCAAGTAAAAATACAAGCGCAAACGTGGAAATAAAGACTAGGCGTAACTCTCGAATCTCCCCAGTGAAGTCGCCAGCTGTTTTATCTTGGTTTTCGGGTGTCAAACATTGATTACGTTTGAACCTTTCTAACCGGTGATATCTTATTTTTTCTTGGGAAGGGAAAAAGTAAGCAAAACCCTTGAGAATCGAGGTCCGGGAGTTGTTTTCGCTACGGGAAGGTGTTAGGCACCCATAACGACTATAGTATCCTATAGGAACCGTCTTTAATTTCTACGCGCGCGCTTTATTTTTAAATGCTATTTGAAAATGTTATTTACACCTAAAATTTGCTAAGTGAAGAATTGGAGGGAGAAGAATGTTTTTGGATTTTTATTTTAGTTGAATTGAAGGAATTTTGTTCCTTGCCTACGTACCCGATTAAGGGATCAAATCCACCGTAGTTCTCTCTCAAAAATGTTTTTGTTTTTGTTGGTTGATTTTAAGTTTGAAAATGAATTTTGAAGGAATAGAAAGAGGCCTCGAGGGCATGAGATTAGGAAATAGTGAGGTTGGATTAGTGAATTGCAAAATATGGTCGAAGTTTGATTATTTTCATTGAAATTTGATTAAGAAAATGGGAAGGAAAATGCAATGGGATGTTGGATCCCAAGGTTTATTTGGAAAAGCTTTGAGTGAAGTTGTTCACATTTGTTTGGAAAATTGGTTTTTTCTAAGTATAAGTCCTAGGCATTCATCTAAACATACAATCCTAAACATACATCTAAACATGCATATTCTAGCTACTTATCTAAAGTGGTGTGTGTGCATGTGTCAGTGCTTGTGTCGGTGTACATTATTAGAGTCCATTGTCCTTTACATCATTGGCCTAGATACATTCTATGGCCTCTTTGCCAAGAAATTAAAAGCATAGGAATATTACAAAGTTCCTAAGTGTTACATTCTAACTTTGGTACAAATTAAATTGCAAGAAAAAATAGAAATGAAAATGGGATGAAATGGAGATGCTTATGATGAATATGAAACATGAAACAAAAAAGTTAGTAGCACAAGATATAGAACAAATCAAAGCTATCATAACAAAAGTAAGAAAATTAACATAAAAAAAAACAAGCAAAAACAATGCAAAATAGGCCTAAAGATTCATCAATAATGCAAGGCTTGAACAAGACCTATAATCCTCATATTTTAACAAGTTCCCAAAGAGTTTTATTTCAGTCCCAACACAAGAATTAATAGGACCTATCAAGCCAAGCCTCCTAGCACATTTCTAGGCATATTTTCCACTTTATTTTCACAAGAATACTATCATTACTTGCAAAACAAGGAATTGACAAATCCCATTCACAAGCAGCAAACACACAGATGCAAGTCAGTGACAAGCACATCACAAAATTACACAATAAGCATATGTATCAATTGGACAAAAAGTTATATCAAAATGTGGCAAAAATTTGCAAGAACTTAACAAGAAAGATATCTAAAGCACAAGCTACCTCATGTACATTTTTTTTACCAATTTTAACATGTAAAATGTTCACAAAGCATCAAGAAACATATTAAAATCACATAGGAATTTTTAGGAATTTTTCATGGGAATTTTTAGACAAACAGGGGTGAAAATAGCAAAAAGAGCAAGAAACGCAAGGGAAACGGGGGTGTGCATAGCAACAAAGCTCACTGGCGTGGGAATGCAGTTATTGGGCTCAAAGAGAGCTGGATCGGGTAGATCCATGGGTTAGCCAACTGGATCGGGTTATAGAGGGAGTATAAAAGGCTTTGTACAAAAAAAAACTTCACACTTGGCAAAAAAAACACCACAACACTTGGTTCTAGAGAGAGAGAGTCTGACTTCTCTCTAGAACCAGTCCGCCGGAAACGAAACGAGGAAGACAACCGGAGCCGCTCCGACGCGGTGGTCGGCCGGAGAGCCGCCGCGTCGGAGCTTTTTTTTTATTTTTTTCTTGAAATTTTTACGTCATTTCACTCGTGTTCTCTTCCTCTATTCGAATCTAGTCTTGGATTCTCCAAAATCAAAGTAGAACGCCCTAGATCTACACTTAAAATTTCGAAAACAAATTGGCAAGAAAGGATGAACAACTTGTGAAACGAAATCGTTACCTTAAGTCAATGAGAACGCGACTGCAAGCCTTCACGTACCTTCGGTTCTACTTCTATGAGTTGATTTTTAGACCGATTTCACCATTGTTGATGCTAGCAGTTCCGATATCTTTCACTTTCCTCTGGTATTTTCGGTATTGATTCCGTTCCAAACTGTTCCGAATGATTCCAGGTTCGTATGTGTCGAACTCGGTTTGTGTTGTTATTCTTGCTTTTTGGTACTGGATCGAAACTAGAGTTACAGTGGATTGTTGTTCTTGATTTGCGATGGAACAATCGTGAAAATTCGTTGAGTTTGAGTGATTTTTGCGAAGGATTGGGTTAGTTAAGGCGGTGGAGGTGGTGGTTATAGGTTGTTACGGTGGTGGAGTGGTGGTTCTGGAAAATTCTGTTATGATGTTCTTGGTGTTCTTGATGAATATTCATCAAGTTCATCAAGAACTTTGTGTTTTGATCCAAAAGTGCAGAGAGAGAAATGAGAAATTCTGTTTGTGCTGATTTTTGGAAAGTGTGAATTCTGATCTTGACTTTGACTGTGATGTGGCTTATATAGCTGACATGTGGAACTGCTGGACCAATAACAATCTGCCATGTGGCGTAACTAACTTGTGGACAAATAAAGGACTGACATGTGGCACTGGACTATGACTTGGACAATTAAGGACTATAATGCAAATATTAGAAATTTAGGACCAAAATTAAAATAAAATTGAATTAAAATTGGTAATTGGAAAATAACGTAAAGCGAAACGTCTAAAATTGACAAAACGGACTAAAACGAACCAATGGCCTAAATGAGGTACTTTAAAGTAACCTCTCTCTGCCGAAATTTTGTGTGAAATGACTAAAATGCCCCTAGGGCTTAAACGACTAAAAATGACTCAGACGCAATTTAAAAAAAATGGATTTTTGACAGAAATTGAATCAAAGACTCATACAGGCAAAATTAAAAGACTCAGGGACAATTTTTAGGATTTAAACAGGGACTTGACACTTGAAATGACCAAAATGCCCCTAGGGGCAAAACTGACTCAAAATGACTCCAATATGCAATTTTAGAATGGATTTTGACATAGAATTGAAATGAAGACTTATTCAAACTATTTGAAAGGAGTCAAACAAAGTTTAAAAGACTGAGAGAAATTTTGACATAGGAAATGACTAAAATACCCTTGCATGTGAATTTTGCAAATAACATTGAAATAAAATGCAGAGAAAGATGCAATTGATTAGAGACAGTTCAAATGACCTATAATGCAAGAAAAGAAAAATTGACTAGTATTTTTAGGTCCAAAATTAGGGTATAACACACTTTTGGTCCTCGTGTTTTGGCCTACTCGCGAAATTGATCCTGCCCTTTTAAAACAGAACAAAATTGTCCTTCAGTAATCATTTTTGTTGCACTTTTCGTTCTACCCCCCATTTTTTTCCTCCAAAAACGCACAGGTGGCAGGATTTTGCCTATGATTAGCTGAGGTGGCAGTGATTAGCTGACGTGTCCAGTGTTAATTGGGATAAGTGGTTTTTGACTTATATTTTTGACTTTAATTGACAAAAATGCCCTTAGTTCTTTCTTTTTCTTCCTTCTCACCTATCGTCATCTCCTCTTCTCCCTTACAACCACCGTCGTCGCTGCCAACAACACCAACTTCCATCTCGCCGCCGAACCCAACACCAACAACAGTAACGCAATTGTGAGGTTCTGATCTCGAAAACCTTCATGGTGGATTCAAAGCTTTCAATGTCATACAAAAGATCATTAGATTAAATCCTATGATATGGCAATCTTCTCTGCAACGCTAGGTTCCTTCGGTACCATCTCCTTCCTCTCATCTTCACAGTCACAACAACACGACCCTTCTTCTTCTTCCTTCGTCAATCCTTTCAATTTCCCTAAATGCCCTCACAAGTTACCACCACCTTCAAAGCCCTTCTCCTCCTGACGCTCGGGATGCTCTTCGTCAAGCCAGGGTCTGTTTTTTTTTTCTTCACAAAATGTTGTTTTTTGGGTTGTTAAATCTTTTTGTTTTGCTCAGATCTAGTGAACAATAACAAGAACAAGGTGGTGGGTGAGATAGTGAATTTGGTTCGTGAAGATTGGATGGTGATAGAAACTGTGGTGATTGTTGAAGTGAGTGACTTTAAGAATAACTTTTACTAGACACATTCCTTTCCACGCACCTTCTTCTTCTTCTTCTTCTTCTTCTTCTTCTTCTTCTTCTTCTTCTTCTTCTTCTTCTTCTTCTTCTTCTTCTTCTTCTTCTTCTTCTTCTTCTTCTTCTTCCGTCGTCGTCGATTCCATTCCAGTCCCCTCGGCCACTTCACAACGGCGTCGCCGATAACAACTGTACACCCTCCGCCCCTCGTTTCCACTCCACCGTCGCGTTGGCCTTTGTTCTTGAGTTTTGTGTTGATATTGTGTCTCTTGTTGTTAACTTTGCTGGATTTGCTGATGTTTGTGGGTAAGTTGAAATTCTTGGTGAGATTGATGAATTTCTGGGTTATTTGAAGTTAGTGAAGAAGAATATTTAAGTTCTGATTTAGTTGAATTATAGATTTGTTGATGCTTCTGGGTATGATTAAGGGAAATGTTAAGGTGTGATGAATTGGATGGATTAGATCTAATTGTGTTCATGAGTTGTTGCTTTAAGGTGTTGTTGAAGAGTGGATCTTGTTGTTGTTGATTGATGATTATGGATTTTGTTTAAAAAAAATACTCTTTTTATTTTTTCCTGGGTTTGTGTTAAGAAGGTATGAAGATGGTGATGAAGATGATGAAGAGAATGAGGGAAGAAGATGATGAAGGAGAGGGAAGTTGGTGTTGTTGCCAGCGGCGGCAGTGGTTGTAGGGGAGAAGAGGAGATGACGATAGGTGAGAAGGAAGAAAAAGAAAGAACTAAGGGCATTTTTGTCCATTCAAGTCAAAAATATGAGTCAAAAACCACTTATCCCAATTAACACTGGACACGTCAGCTAATCACTGCCACCTCAGCTAATCATAGGCAAAATCCTGCCACCTGTGCGTTTTTGGAGGAAAAAATGGGGGGTAGGACGAAAAGTGCAACAAAAATGATAACTGAAGGACAATTTTGTTCTGTTTTAAAAGAGCAGGATCAATTTCGCGAGTAGGCCAAAACACGAGGACCAAAAGTGTAATTAAGCCTACAAAAATACAATCTATGAGACTCATTAGAAGGAGTTTTCACAGTCATGTAAATTGTAAATTTAGGCTACAAATCCATCCAAAATTTATTTAATACTTATGGTTGCTTTAATTTTTTTTCCAATTTACTTCACGACTCATCCATTTGCATCTTCCGTACAGGGTGCATTTCTAATTGTATATATTCGTGACAAATTAAAACCATTTTCATATGCTAATTAAGTAAACCATATGCTAAACAAGTAAAGCATTTTAACTTTAGCAAAAATGTCTGAGAATGATTTTCCATGTATTCCAAGATATACAAGGTGGACAAAGTCACAAGCAGCAACGTACCACAAGACCTTGTCTTGTAACCCTGCCCTGCCAGTGTTTTGGAGGGACGCCATGCCAACCTGTGACGGAATCCTTAACGGTGGTTGTAGGAAAAAGTTAGTAAACATAATATTACTTGTATAGTAGTTACTATAGTATTACTTTTTTTTTTTGAGGGATGTTACTATAGTATTACTATTACACAACGAAAAAGACAATTTTTTCTGTCTTACTTTCCTTTATACTATAACCAATTCTGATTCCCACTCCCCACAGGCCACATGGTTTGTGATATTTCTCCATCATCTTTATCCCACTCTCATCTTGGTATTTTTCTATTTTGGCTTGTTATGTGGATTTTATTACACGTTGGATCAATGTCCTTGGTATTCATGCACGTACGATTGGGGTAAGTCAGTGAGTGTCCTGTGTCTATTTCATTCATGAATTTGGCACACAGATTTAGTAATTATAATTGGCTACTTCTAACATCATTATAGTATTTACTATAAACAAAATTGTAGTTACTGTAATAATTTCAATCCATCATGCTTCCTCAAATTTTAAATTGATCGAAATGTCTGTTATAAAATGATAAATAGATTAGAGGGAGCAATAAACATTTGATGTGTCTTTCCTTTGGATCAACTCATCCAAACATAATATTTGTTGTGTAGTGAGTATAAGCTAAAAAGTTTTATAAACTCAATAATGTCATAAGGTTTTGATTAAAAAATATGATGTCTCTCATTAATGTGGTTGCTCTTAATCTAATATAAATGTTCATCTAGACTCTCCTTATAACTCAACAGTTGTATTAAAGTCAAACTTATGACTCATCAGCTAGCTGTATCAAAGTCAAGGTTCGACAAGAAACAGAGTTTCTGTGTGTTCAAACTCTTTCCAACCAAGGATGTTCACACGGCAAATACAAGTGTATGTGGATGTGGATGAAAGAGTTTTCGCTTGAAGAATGAGCACGATAAATTAATGGACCTACGCTAAAAATATGTCAATGTTTAAGATTTTAAGTAAATACGAGATGTCTTAGTGTGATGTTTCCAAACTCCCTTTGTGAGCCAACAATATTCTAATTAGATACAACAAAAGTAAGTTAATCATACATCAACTTTTAATTTACATCACATTTAAAGAAAGCATTGAATCTAATAAAGATTCAGGTAAGAAAAATACAAAAGCTAAGAACGAAAAGGTCCAACTCAGAGGAATGGGTGTGTGGAATTCACGTTGTAATTGGTTGCACACTATTGCCAAAGTGAATGAGCATGTGTTTGTTTGACCTTGACGTGTGTCCTGCCACACACCCAACTCATGCGAGCCGTGTGGGACCAAACACTGACACATCGTAGGTAAAGGTCACACGTGACTAATTCTCGGTTAAAGAGAAAGTTTATGTGATTTAGTTGTTTCGGGAAACAAATCATATGGTCCTTCAATTCATACAAAGATTATTGCAACTTTAGATTTTGATGATCCCCATTGAAATATTCTTTTGCGGTTATCATGAAATGATGATGCCGCCATAGTTAATTGCTTGCCACAAGGCAAAAACCAATACAAATGAGAATCACCAAGCCAATATGGTGGCCCTTTTCGTTTGAGACATAGTACATCAAAACGGGTAGGTAGCACTCGGGGAACATTGGGTGTCAATGTTATGTGACATTGGCAACCAGTGCCACTCAATTGTTTACGTTATTTGATGAGAAATGATATTTAAACAACTATTTTGTGATATTTTTTGCTTTCATATTTATTTTATCTCTCTATAACTTTGATTTTCGTGTCAATACCTATCTTTCTTTGTAAATTTATGGTTGTTTCAAAAGTTGTTCCCACATGATTGTTCAAATAAAATACTTTTTTTTAATATACTAAATTAAGTCACATAAATGTAACATGGCATATGCAAAGTAGTATTGGATTTGACTTGGGTGGAATCTCCTCAATGATTCATTCTCATCTCGTCTTATTTGTATGTATGGTATGCCATTTTGATTTATGTTCGTTCTAAATTGGGTCAACGTTTTCTCGAACTAGACTTTTGGGGTATAAGCCTAAATAGACTTTTATTTTTTTAAAAAAATTCGGTATCCGATTTAAAGATCGATTAATCTAAAAGAATCAATCCCAAAAGCCTAAGTACATTTAAAATAACGAGTTATAATTCTTTACATTTTCTCTCTAATTTTTCTCTTTGTCGTTATAATTTTGAAGAGTTTTAAAGTAGGGTTATGATAGAAGACACCTTTTATGAAGGTGTCTTTTATCAAGTTACTCTATGAGCATTTGTTAAAAGACACCAACTACTTTTTATGAAGGTGTCTTTTATCAAAGTTATAACTAAAAAGTGAAAATCACACCTTGAGGTGTGACTTGATAAAAGACACCACTAAAGGGTGGCTTGTAACATAACCCTTTAAAGTATATATAAATAATTAAGATAATCAAATATTACATTATTATATTTATGTTTCCAAAACTTAGATATTGAAAATAATGGAGATGGCAAAAAAATAGAGAGGATCTTGACTCTAAAACAATTTAGAAGCTCTAAACACTATCATTGTATCAATCAAACGATGATCTACATTATGGCAGGCTCTTTATAAATTATGGTTGTTATGATAATGAGTTAGGCACTTTATCTAGTTGTATGTCACTTAGTCACTTGATCTAAGAAAATCGATAGCTCTAAATGATTTAACAAGTATCAAACAAAGAATAAAGAGGAATGATAGTGATATTTTCTTTACAACATTATTTTCAACATTTATCCTCTTGTTGAATGAAACTATTGTATGATCCACTACTTTGATTGGAACCCATTTTTAAAATATGAGGTCCACACCATGATTTATGCCGATAAAAAAAATGAGCGGTGAAGATAGTATTAAAAAAAAGAGTGTTGCTAACACTATTCAAAAATAAAATAGTCATTCAAATGTAGCTTGAGAATCAAGTGTCTTTGTGGAGTCCCTTAAGAATATTTATTTGGTCAATTTTAGGATATCATTCCACAAATATATCTCGAGAGCAATCTCACCGTTCACTTGTAGGGTTTCATTTAAAGTCAGAGTAATGTTATGTATGAACTAGTCCACCGAAATTAATACGGAGTAATCTAACATGAAACTTTACGAGAAGCACAAGATTCAAAACCGACACCACTAAATCAATTCAAGTGAGTTTTACAAAAGCAAAACTTTAATCATAGATATGCTCATTTTCCATCACCCACCTTTTTTTTATGTATGTTAATTGGGGGAGGCTTCTAGAAAACAAATATTTTTAAGTTTGTGTTAGTTAATGTTTTGTCCTTGTTAATTTATTATTTTACGCCAGCCTTCATTTTACAATCATCTTTGAATGGATTTGAACTATATAGTTTGGGGTTACACAGTCAATTTTTTTTTTTTGTCTACAATGCTAATTACATTTTCAAACCATGTTGAGAATTTTATATCTATTTGTGTATTGTTACTTAAGTCGAGTTACGTGTGAACAAGAGAGCCATATTTGATTAGCACACCCTCAAGCCCTCAACCTCTGAAGGTGTACTGTTCTATTGTCTTTATAAGTTTGTTTAGAGGATATACTTAAACTTTCGAGAATAAAAAACAATTGAACTATCACAACAATATTTTTACAAGAGAAAGACTTTTATGGGCACAATTTCAAATCAATATTATTTTGGCACACCTATATATTTACTCAAAAATAATTGATTTATATCAATTGATTTATTTTTATTTTTATTCTTTTTATTTTTGAGCTCGTGTCTAAATTTTTTTATTTGGGTTTGTGCTAGGTATTAGTCTTTTGCTAAAAAAAAAAGTAGGTATTAGTCTTTTTACAATGTTTCAGATATTTCAGATAGAGATCAATCTTTGAAGTTTGAACTATCAAAATGGTTAAGGGATATAAAGATTGCCCACTTGTTGTGACACACTACTGTCATTTATGTCTGGACATGTAATATTAGCAATTTATTTAAAGTACATAATATATTTAAGGATGGATGTACTTTTTATTTTCATCTATTCAATTTTATATCAAAACTATTCTTATAAAATATTAACAAGCCATGAAATGATATATTTTAATTTATTTACAAAAATAAATGATATTCATTCATTTAAATTGATAAAGTATATCAATACATTACAAATTTAAAGTTTGAAAAAAAATGATGAATCTGCAAACAAACTCACAACATTCATGTTAATAACATAAAACGACGAAGCGCATGTGCCTATAAATATGACTATATTTATGTTTTCGGACTACTCATGTCTTTATAAATATGATTATATTCATGGATTCGGACTACTCATGTCTCTTCAGATCTACTACGTTGACGACGTCAAAGTTATTCATCAGATCTGCACTTAATCAAAGTTAATCTTTCGATCTAAATTAAATAAACAACGCGCTAAGATGTGGAATTAAAAAGACATCGCACATAGGAGGGATGATTTCATTAAATAATGTAAATCATATACCCAAACAAGGAAAACATTTATCTTAGATGGATTTTGACATGTCAACATTTGATGGATTAAGGAAATTCAATCACGTGGAGAGCAGACAAGGAATAATACAAAGCAGAATCCAAAGTTTAAGGATGACAATGATCGTGAGATAGATGATATATGAACAATCGAAGAAGAAAGGCTACATGTAAATTGCTCTTGTTCTTCGTATAGAAAAATGTTTTTGTCCTGTTCGGCTGGACTTCTATTCAAAAGCAATGCAGCCAGAAAATGAAGTCATAATGTCGACACAATGGAAATGAAGATTGAATAGTAAGACATAAGCTCAAAAAATCTCCATATATATCCAATGTACCCTTTTTTTTGGAAGTCTATTCTGGCTTTCTGGTGGCTAGTTTCTACCAACTTCATGTGCTATGTTTTGGAACTGTACTTGATATAGAACTACTGAAACCTCTCTATGAATATTTTGTCCTTTCAACCATAATTGAACAGAATTGAATGAAAGGTTAAAAAAATCAAATAAAAATGTTAAAAGTAAAAAGTTGAACCAACTCATGTTCAACTTGGATCAATCTAGTTAAACGAATTGCAATACATCTAGGATAAAACTAATTGACGAATTGGCTTATTCCTACTTCAATTTTAGAATAGACACATAATTGAATGAAAAAAAGCACGATAGTTTATTTAGAAATAAATAAAAGTAAGATGTTTTATTTTTTCAAATGAAAAAGTAAGATTGTTTGGTACTTTTCCGCTCTAATATAATTGTAATGCTAAAAAATCTAGGGGTGTAACGGTTCGGTTTGGATCGATTTTTCGTCAAAAAAATGTCCAAACCAATGAAATCTTCATCGGATCGGTTTGGTTCGGTTTTTACTATTTTTTGAAAAAGAAACCGAACCAAATTAGTTGGTTTGGTTCGGTTCGGTTGATCGGTTTGTTTGAAAATACAATTAAAAAAATTCATATTTCTACAAATTTGTATTCCATGTATACGACATACTCAAATATTTCATAGAACTTTGTTTTCCATGTTCTTTGTTTTACGAACTACTTTGTATAATTAACATGAAAAAACTAATATGAGATGGACAATTCCATCGACGGTGAGGAACGATAGATTATGTGTGACTGACGTCTGGTGTTCTTTTTTAGTAGAAACGAAATAGAATGTGAGGGATGGGGTGATATGATGATGGGAGAAAGTGAATGAATTAAGGAGAATTTTATGTTGGACTTTAATTTTGAGCTTAATCATAAGTGTGTGTGTGTGAGGAAGGATATTATTACTGAAATGGGGAGTTCGGTTAGCATCGGTTCGGTTTATCAGTTCTTTGGATCTCAAAATTAAAATCCGTGAACCGAACCAAACTATATCGGTTTTGGTTGGTTCGGTTTGGTTTTGAACCGAACCAAAGAAGGTCGGATAATTTTTCGGTTTGATTCGGTTTGGATTTTCGGTTTCATTGGTTTTGTCCAAACCACTTACACCCCTAAAAAATCTATAAGTGAAAATTTTGTATTAAAAAGAATATTTATTAGGAAAAGTAAAAACATAAAAGGTTATTGTATTAAAAATAGTGATTGCCATCATGGATCATAACCCACTCTTAAAGAATAAGTAAGAGAGAAAAAAAAAAAAAAAAAAAGGAATGAAGAGGGGATCTATAACCACCACATTATTGTATTCTAGACCGTAACTACAGTCAATGGAAACGTCGAAAATGACCCAGCTGACCAAAAATGAGTTAATCACACCATAAACCGTACAAACTTTACTTGTAACACCGCATTCTACTTTGTAAAATATTTCATATTTTATAATCTAAAACCATGTCAGATTGGTTTGGATGATATAATCTGAAATTTTCCCATAATATGTTGAAGCTTTGTGCTTTGAATTGTTTGACAAATTTTGAATTTTATAATCCAAACCCTGTAAGAACACAAAAAATTGAAAAATTTGCCATTAAATCAAATTCTATAACAACAACAAAAGATGATAAAACCATAGTGATCTCTAACCAAAATTGTGATGAATATTTAAATTTTGTTGTCATTTTAATAAATGTTATTTTAAATTATCTCATTTTATTAATTTGAGTTGAATCTAAACAAAATTGAGCAAACATAGTTTAAATTATATAATTTGAAAAACGTCAAACACTCTTTAAACTATATTATCCAAAATGAGTAAAAGGAGAAATTTTTAAGAGCGCATGAGAAGTTAGTAGGGTGGGAGAAGAAAATCTTAAAATATAGTATTATGAAATAAATTTGGAGTTTGATTCAAGGGCCAAACAATTGAGGCCTAAACTCGTAGTGTTATTTACTTTGGGCTTGGGAACATTTATGACAAGAAATAGTTGCTTAATACTTTTCGCACCCTATTTGTTTCTCATGCACCCTATTTTTTACTTTTTGTTTGGATTCTAGAATCCGAGCATAGTTTCGATTATAGAATCTGAAATCTCGTATTGCCCAAATTTACAAAATAGCATTGAAATATAATTTTATCCATGTTACAAATATGCTCAGTCTTTGTGCTGATATAATTCAAATTATATAATCCTGAATTTGTGACACAAGAATGGTGTATACGGAGTGTATTTTATTATCCGGAAAAAACAAAAAACATGCCATGTTATATTGGGTTTTTAGATTATAAAATCTGAAATCGTCAGAAATAATTTAATTTATAAAATTTGAACCGTCTCAGATTGTGTTTAAGATAAGTGATGATGAAATGAAATGTCTTCCAAGAAAGAAAATAAACCTTACCCCAACCTCCTTCCCCCTCCATAAGCTTCAATATTAATATAAATATACCATGAAAGACATTATCTATTAACAAAATGAGAATTTGATTCATTTTTTTGTCATTTTGAGTTATGTTTTTTTC
This sequence comes from Medicago sativa, assembly GCF_051527215.1. Taxonomy (NCBI): domain Eukaryota; kingdom Viridiplantae; phylum Streptophyta; class Magnoliopsida; order Fabales; family Fabaceae; genus Medicago; species Medicago sativa. The sequence goes on from NC_140752.1 coordinate 86,007,208, forward strand.
ATATTACATGTCTGTGTTATTCAATAATTCAAACTGTGTTCGGATTTTAAAATCCAAACAAAAAATATTTTGAGAAAAAGATAGAACGCGTCAGAAATGCACAAAGTGAAAAAAGTAATAAGTTTTTTTTTTTTTTTGAAGAAAATTGCAATTTCATTTTTAAGATGAAACTTTAATTAGTACTCCGGCGATTCTAAAACTCAAGTGTTTAAGCATATGAATTAAATATCAATAATGAGTTGGTCCAAATGATAAATTACTTAAGCTTTTTAATCAAGTTGTTAAGGTTCAATTTCTGCTTTCTGCATATGAAAATCCACCTTACATATCATATAGATTTCTTGACAAAGATTGTCACTTTTAAGCGGTGGTAGAAACTTTTCACCAATATTAAGTTAACATACAAAAATTAATCCCTTATATTTGTTTGATATAATACAAAAACCTACTTATGTTTGACATGATAAATTTTTTATTTTTATTTTAGGCTTAAATATGGTATTGGTCCCTGCAAAATAGGCCAGTTTTGGTTTCAGTCCCTGCAAATTTTTTTTATAGCTTTTGGTCCCTGCAAAATAGGCCAGTTTTGGTTTTAGTCCCTGCAAATTTTTTTTATAGATTTTGATCCCTGCAAAAATAGGTCAGTTTTGGTTTTAGTCCCTGCAAATTTTTTTTTGGCTTAAATATGGTATTGGTCCCTGCAAAATAGGTCAGTTTTGGTTTTAGTCCCTGCAAATTTTTTTTATAGTTTTTGGTCCCTGCAAAATAGGCCAGTTTTGGTTTTAGTCCCTGCAAAATTTTTGTTTTTGGAAATAGTCCCTGACCCCTGCAAAAATATTAAAAAATTCTGGAAAAATGAAAAATTAATAAAAAAATTGAACAAAATATTAAAAAATTCTGGAAAAATGAAAAATTAATAAAAAAATTGAAAAAAATATTAAAAAATTCTGGAAAATTGAAAAAATAATAAAATATTAAAAAAATATATTAAAAAATTCTGCAAAAATGAAAAATTAATAAAAAAATTGAAAAAAAATATTAAAAAATTCTGGAAAAATGAAAAATTAATAAAAAATTAAAAAATCTGGAAATATGAAAAATTAATAAAAAAATTGAAAAAAATATTAAAAAATTCTGGAAAATTGAAAAATTAATAAAAATTAAAAAAAATAAGGAAAAAATTGCAGGGACTAAAACCAAAACTGACCTATTTTTGCAGGGACCAAAAACTATAAAAAAAAAAATTGCAGGGACTAAAACCAAAACTGACCTATTTTTGCAAGGATCAAAAACTATAAAAAAAATTTGCAGGGACTAAAACCAAAACTGACCTATTTTGCAGGGACCAAAAACTATAAAAAAAATTTTGCAGGGACTAAAACCAAAACTGACCTATTTTGCAGGGACCAATACCATATTTAAGCCTTTTTTTTATAGTTTTTGGTCCCTGCAAAAATTCTCGAAAAATGAAAAATTAATAAAAAAATTAAAAAAAATCTGGAAAAATGAAAAATTAATTAAAAAATATTAAAAAATTCTGGAAAATTGAAAAATTAATAAAAAAAATTCAAAAAAATAAAAAAAACTGGAAAATTAATAAAAAAAATTGAAAAATTCTGGAAAATTGAAAAATTAATAAAAAAAAATTAATAAAAATTAAAAAATTCTGGAAAATTTAAAAATTAATAAAAATGAAAAAAAAAAAAAAAATTCAGGAAAAATTAATAAAAATAAAAAACGATTAAAAAATAAAATAATCTAATAAAATGAAAAATAATGCTAAATTCTGAAAAAATTCTAAATAAAATTTTAATGAAAAATAAAAATTCTGAAAAAATTCTGGAAAATATCTAAAAAATTTCGAAATTTTCGAAAAAAATTAAAAAGATTAATCATTTTTTAAAAAATGAAATTTTTGAAATTTTCATTAGTATTTTTCGAAATTTTGATTAGTATATATTCCAAATTCCCTTATTCTCGATTTATAAATACACAAAAGTTCCCGGTTTATAAATACACAAAAATTCCTGGAAAAAATACTAATGAAAATTTCGAAATTTCGAAAAATACACAAAAAACCTAAGCTCGGGTTATAAATACACATATTTTTTCCCTTATTCTCGGTTTATAAATACACAAAATTCCCGGAAATTTTTTTGGAAATAAATACACTGAAAAAACTTAAGCTCGACATATATACTAATGAAATTTTCCATAATTTTTTTTAAAATTCCGAAAATTTCATTTTTCCAGAAAATTTCGAAATTTTATTTTTTCAGAATTTTTTAATCTTTTTATTTTTTTCAGAATTTATCATTATTTTTCATTTTATTAGATTATTTTATTTTTTTAATCATTTTTTATTTTTATTAATTTTTCCAGAATTTTTAAATTTTTTCCTTATTTTTTTTAATTTTTATTAATTTTTCAATTTTCCAGAATTTTTTAATATTTTTTTCAATTTTTTTATTAATTTTTCATTTTTCCAGATTTTTTAATTTTTTTATTAATTTTTCATTTTTCCAGAATTTTTTAATATTTTTTTTCAATTTTTTTATTAATTTTTCATTTTTGCAGAATTTTTTAATATATTTTTTTTAATATTTTATTAATTTTTCATTTTTCCAGAATTTTTTAATATTTTTTTTCAATTTTTTTTATTAATTTTTCATTTTTCCAGAATTTTTTAATATTTTTGCAGGGGTCAGAGACTATTTCCAAAAACAAAAATTTTGCAGGGACCAAAAACTATAAAAAAATTTTGCAGGGATTAAAAACAAAACTGACCTATTTTGCAGGGAGCAATACCATATTTAAGCCTTTATTTTACAAAAGAAGCTACTTATATTTGTTTGGGATTTTAAAAATAAAAAAAAAATAAGGTTTAAAAGTGTAATTGGTCCCTGCACTTTCAACAGATTTTGGCATTGGTCCCTGCACTTTTTTTTGTTTGGCATTGGTCCCTGCACTTTGTAAAAATATTGGCATTGGTCCCTGCACTTTTTTTTGTTTGGCATTGGCCCCTGCACTTTGTAAAAATATTGGTATTGGTCCCTGCACTTTGAAAAAATATTGGTATTGGTGCCACGTGGCATGAAATGATTGGGACCAATACCAATATTTTTCCAAAGTGCAGGGACCAATACCAATATTTTTACAAAGTGCAGGGACCAATGCCAAACAAAAAAAAGTACAGGGACCAATGCCAATATTTTTACAAAGTGCAGGGACCAGTGCCAAACAAAAAAAAGTGCAGGGACCAATGCCAAAATTTGTTGAAAGTGCAGGGACCAATTACACATTTAAACCAAAAAATAAACATTCTAAACCCCAACCTCAATCCCAAAATCCATTTCATTTTGAAGAAACCCATCTTCGCTATTTGATTGGAGACGCACCGATTTCAACCTGCCGGAAAACGCGAACGGAGCTGGTTCTCTTCCGCCGGAATCAGCGAAAAAGTTCTTCCAGGTTTTCCTCTTTTCATTTTACAATTTTAATTTTAATATTTCACATTTACTCTCTTGTATGCGGCTGAGAGGGAGTTTTTGATAGGGGATGCCTGCGTGTGCTATTTAGGTGCCAGTGGTGTGCGGTTCCCTGCAATCAGTTATGGTTTTATTTGGCTTATAGCTTATAGGAAAATAATTTAACTTCATTTTATCTTTTGTTATAAAAATAGTTGTGCTTATAGGTTGATTGGTTATTCAAACAGGGCGTAACTAATTTTGAATGGATATGAGAATTTCATCGGCGACTACCAACTCTAGCTTGATTAGATTCAGTGGCATTCTTCAGAAAGTATTTCCTAGCAGAATTAAGCCATATGGAAAAGATCATTTTAGAAATCTATCCATATGTACTACTACCTCACCAACAACTTCTTTGATTATTAAGCCTCCATCATTTACAGCATTTGCTTCACCGGCACCGGCTGATGTTCCGCAACGTTCGGAAGAATGGTTCGCTCTTCGTAAGGACAGACTAACGACGAGCACATTTAGTACTGCATTAGGGTTTTGGAAAGGTGGTCGTCGTGCTGAGTTGTGGCATGATAAAGTATTTGCATCAGAGTCTCAAATCGTTGAATCTGTTCAAAGAAATGCTATGAATTGGGGAGTGCTTAATGAGGCGGTAGCTGTTGAAAAGTATACAAAAATTACTGGGAGGGAGGTGACTTCGATGGGTTTTGCAGTTCATTCGAAACAGTCTTATGATTGGCTTGGCGCGTCGCCTGACGGTGTTCTTGGTACCGGAATATTGGAAGTTAAGTGTCCTTATAATAAGGGTAAGCCTGAGACAGGTTTGCCATGGAAAACTATGCCATTCTATTACATGCCTCAAGTTCAGGGTCAAATGGAGATTATGGATTTTGAATGGGTTGATTTGTATTGTTGGACGCCAAATGGAAGTACTATATTTCGTGTTGTTAGAAATCGTGAATATTGGGATATAATACATGGGATTCTCAGAGAGTTTTGGTGGGAAAACGTGATTCCGGCAAGGGAAGCTTTGTTGTTGGGGTCTAAAGATCAGGTAGAGTCTTACAAGCCTGCCTCTACACATAAATTGACTGGATTAGCAATTGCGAAAAGTATCAAGTTAGCTAGTGAATCAAAGCTATTATGCAGAGAAATTGCAGGTCATGTTGAATTTTTTACATGATTCTTGTCTACATGTTGTAACTTGTAAGTTGAGCAATTGGATTGATTCAATTTTTTAACCTGGTTCTAATTTTTTGCACTGCCTTTGGCATTCTTGTATCGTAGATACAAGCTATACTTTTAATGAAGAATATCTATCTTGCAAGAAGACTGGTCAAGTTGATATTGTTAGCATAGAAAGTTAAAACGTATAAATATTCCATCCACAAAGTGGGTATAAATATTCCATCCACAAAGTTAAAATTTCTGCATTTAGTTTTTGAAAATTGCTTTTCTGACATTCAAAACTTCACAATGACACATGTAAATGACGTTTTTACTCCCGGCGGTAGTTAACTACCGTTGGATTCATCCGGCGGTAGTTAACTACCGTTCCATGTATACAACACACAAAAAAAAAAAAAAAATTGCTCCAGCGGTAGTTAACTACCGTGGAGCATGTATATTGATTTTTTTGGGTTTTGTCTATACAGACTACTCATTTTCTCAGTCTTCTTTTCTTGTTCCTTTTCTTCTTTCTTGTAAAAAAAATATAGCTCCATTTCAAACACAGCATTCAGTAAATTTTGGACCAAGAGTTTGTACTAATTCAAATAATTGCTGAAAGCTGGTTGTTAACATTGATTTTGGAATTGAGAAATAGATGAAGAGCGGTGGGCTATGACTATGAGTGAGTGGAGCAGAGCAGTACTTTGTGTTGTGTGTAATGGTTCAGCTACTTGAATAATAAAAACAAGAATGAGACAACAGAGATATAAACCGTTCATTCTTTACCTCTAATGACCCATTACATTTACATATTTCTTTCAAAGATTTTATTCAAATCAGAATTCGAACTCGGATACTCTCATATACAGATGAAAATAGATGTCACTGAAATGATAAACTACAGATCCAAATAATAATTCAACTTTGAGATGTTTGTCTCATTCCTTAATTTTGTGAGAGCTTTTTTCTCTATTTTCCTTATCCACTCTTTGCTAACTTTGAAAATCTTCCCTATATATTCAAGAGATTTGGGTTGGTGATCATCATTAAGGCCGAATCTTAGGATTATTATTTGCCTTTCCCTTGAGTCCAAGCTAGTGGAAAAGGAAGAAGAAAAGAAGACAGAGAAAGGAATAGGATGTACAGGCATAAATAATGAATTCAGCGGTAGTTAACTACCGTTGGGACCGGCGGTAGTTAACTACCGGCGGATCTTTTAGCGGTAGTTAACTACCGTCAGGGGCATTAACGTCATTTACTTGTGTCAATTGGAAGTATTCTTTGTCAAAAAAGCAATTTTCTTAGTTTTTTTTCCTTTTCTTTTCCTACCAATTTGTAGACTATATAACAATTATTGAAAATCTTTAACAAACAAATCGTGGAGATGTTAAATGTGATGTTCCAAGACTACCCCTTGATCTTAAGAAAGTACACCAGAGAAATTAATTTTTTTTCAATATTTCATTCCATATAACATAGATGGCACCATAATACAATATATATATGCATATTCCTCAACTAACATCAAAGAAGAGGAATCAATAACACACAACTCAAGACTCGTATATTTAGCACATAAACGTGATTAATTATTTATCTATATATAATTCTTATATTGTAATATACTCTCACAGTCACACTCACACAACATTATATAATTATATAATAGTATATAGATATCATTAACACAAACCATGCATGACAACGGTCTCTGATCATGGATTTGGGTTTTGAACTTCAGGATAACCACTTTGAGCTGGGGTTGTTTGGACATAAGTATTAGAAGTAGGAGGAGACTGAGGAGTACACAACCCATAACGAGTACAGAACCTATCGTACTCATCACAAGAGGGGCGATAACCAAAATCACACATCTTACACATAAACACACACGCAAGTGTGATCTTTTGAGATTTATAAACACCATCATCTTTCTTATGTTGATTATCTCTTCCTGCACCCTCAGCACCATAGCCATTCAGCATTGCAACAACTAGGAGAACTAGAACAAGTGAAGCAATGGTTTTTGCCATAGTGATATGAAATTATGAATGAGTATATTTTTGTTTTCTTCTTATTGATATACTAGTAATTGTTTTGCATGGAATAAAATTGGCTCCATAGAACTCCAATTTATAGAACTAATGATTACCTTAAATTATAGTGAATGAAATAAATTTGGCTTTGCGTGTGAAATTTTTTTTTGGACAAAATTAAGGTAGTGTGGGCGCCATGGTTTTAAATATTTAAGGTTGACCAATTGATTGTTATAGAACGAATGAATAGATTCTACAAAAAAAAAAAAAAAAGGAATGAATAGAAATGATAAATGATATTGTACCAAAAAAAAGAAATGATAAATGATATAGCATAAGTTGTTAGTAATTAACAAATGGAAAACCATTGATTATGCATTTGTCTTCATTTGTTAATTATATGGACAAAGGTTTGCATGCCTCCAAGACAGAATTATATTCTTAATTAATTTATTGCACCTGTGTGTGTGTGAATGTAATTACTAATTAGTTGTTTCTTTCTTTTTTCAAATGAAATGTTCTTCAAGTTGAGAGTGGCAGTCTAGTTGAGTAGAGACTTCGATCTTGCATTGATCGTTTTGGTTATAATCATATTTTTTTCATTGAGTTTTGGTCATTTATAGTAAATGAATGTCTCTCTGTATTACATTCCAGAGAATACAGGTCTTGAATTGTATTGGTTGCAAATTATGATTTGGTTAAGTGTGTGGAGGCCAAGGGCATAATTAGTAGTATTGAAAATTGAATTCTTTTGTTAATTAATTGAATGAAATTAACTTAATTCATCACATTCTTTGATTGAATAAGCAATTAAAAGTTGTAGCCAAAAAAATAACTGTTGAAAAGTTTGAGCTCGATGTTAAGCTGGTAAGCAAAGCGCAACCGTAAGAAGATACCAAATGATTCAGTTCTAAAGAAACCATTTCTAAAAGACATAAAATTGGTGTCAAAACCTCTCCAAAATCACCGCATGCAAATTATTCCCAATCGTGCATCAAAATTCAAAGGTATTGTAGTAAAATTTATATTATTTTGTTTGTGATGTTCATTGTTCATAGTGGCGGAGCTAGAAATTTCATAGAGCCTGGGCGGAAAATTTATCGCAAATTCGCATGTGACATAATATATATAAATAGTCATAAATCAAAATAAAAGAGGATCGTCATTTTTTCTACAAAAGTACAGTTTGAAATAAGAGAGATGAAATATAATCTGTCAATAACGTGCTAAATAAAATTAAGAGGTAAATGCCCTTTCTGAGACTTCTTTCCGATGAATGTTCGAATAATATCAACATTATCAAGTGACTTGAATATCTCCCGCTCGGTGTAACATATCATCAAGTCATTTAGCCCCACATTGTTGATCTTGGTGCGCAATTTAGTCTTGATAATCTTCATTGCTGAAAAAGCTCTTTCAACGGATGCTGTCGACACCGGCAATATCAAAGCCAACTCACTGAGTTTGTAGACCAATGGAAATACCAAATGTTTCTCTGTTTGAACCATCTTCATAGCCAAATTTTGAACATCTTTCACAAGAAGAAAAGGAAGCATGCCTTTTCACTTAAATTACATAAGTGTCAAGTTGCTCCCATAACGGTCATCATCAAAAAAGTCTGCATGATAAATATCAGCAAGACGAGCAAGCTTATCAACATCAAACTTGAAGAAAGAGTTCTCGGGGTCAAGACATGAGAAGCAATCAAGCACAATGTTACTTCCTTCACTAAAGCGATGATCCATCTCCACACATATTTTGTCAATAGCAACATGAAAAATCTCGGTCCGGTAATGGTGAAGATTAGTGAGAGTCCTCCTTTTTGTAAGCTTCATAATTATTTTTATTTTATTATAAAAATGATAATTATTTCATTAACAAATAGGATCTATAAATAATAGGGAAAAAAGAAAATATACTGTTATACGAGTATAGAAGAAAATAAGAGAAAATTATTTGTTAATTTAGTTCACAGATATTTTGAAGGTCTTAAAGGAAGCGAAATCAATGCAGTTTAGGTCTTTATTTATTTAGCGACCCCCCACACGGTGTTTCACGGATTGTATGCGGCCGTCACTCTCTCGTAGTCTCTGTTTTTTTTCGTTCCTTTCTTTGGTCTCTGTTTCTTCACTCAATCCAACTCTATCCCTTTTCTTTTTCCCTTAACCCATTGCCATCACATTCAATTCCCAATATTTTAATAATATTATTCCCTATCAACTATTCTCTCTCGGATCTGCTTCTTTCATAATAGGTAATGTGTTATCAATTTCTTTCTATTCTCGTTCGCTTCACGCGTTTTTCCTTTTATTCATTTCACTTTTCTTTTCCTGGAATGTTTGCCCAATAATTCTTTTTGTAACTGTGTTAATCAGCTTTTGGATTGAGCCTAATGTGCAAAAACTACCGATCGAGCACGGGCGACCGCCCGGGGTCGCCGGGCGGTGAAACCGCCCCTCATACGCAATGGCTCTATTTTAATATAATAAATTTTAGTTTTACATTATATCAATGGCTCTATTTTTAATGTTAGCCAAGACAAAGAGTTTATTATTTAAAATTAAGAGAAAGGTAATAAGCTGCAAACTCAAACTGAAGTAGCTTTTAAACAATACCATAAACAAATGAAATAAACTTGTTTTCCAAACACAATCCACACTGTATATCCAAAAGCAGAATAGAATGCAACGCACAACTTCACATTTTGTATGTTTGTTTAAATATTTAAAATTTTTTTTTTCTCTTTCTTCCTTGGTGTCAAGTATATTGCATCATCCGAAAAGCCTACAATCAAACAAGGCAAGGCAACGAAAGCGTAATCTGCGGGTTTTACCATTTCATCTATGTTACTTATGCCTTAGTTTCTCCATTACCTCGGGCAACAGAAAGCAATTTGCTTTTCAAGAGCTTTCTACTAGTTTTCACATGCTTGAAGCAGAGTAACATATTCCTAAATTTAACCAAGCAGCGAAGAATAACTTGGCTGCCAAGACATTCGTGTAACATTGACTGCCGTAGCAGACATTAGCTGAAACCCACCATTGTGACACTGCACCAAACTACATTTCCTATTTTAAATGATTTTTTTATGCACACATCTTAGACATGACATATCAAATGTAATGGAAGTTATCCACCTCATATTGCAATCCTTCCACAATCAGCTAACGTATCTAATCTGATCTATGTATTCAAGCAAGGCTAGATTACCAACCAATGAGTGGCCAGCTTGACCATACAACAGTGGGTTGAAAATAAAGTTTATCCTGTTGAAATAATTCTCCCTCATGCCTTTTAGCATTTTCCTTTAAATAAAGATGGCCAACACTTACATTTATGATCAAAATATTAAATAATTTATTTGGAAGAGACATCATAAGGCCAACATAACAACAACCAAACCTCTTCAAATTTGCAAGAGGATATAAATATGTAACACAATTATTTCGCTAAAAAATCCCAAGATAATCATTTTATGCTCCACAGTAAAATGAGTTCCACTTGATACAAGCTAAAATAACACGTGAAGATCCAAAGACATCACAATACTATCCACTTATTTTTTTATTTTTTTCTGTCTTATCCAAAGATGGGAACAAGAATAAACAGGTTACATGGACTCCAACACGGAAATAGTGAATTACTAGTGCAGTTATTGAAGTGACCTTAAGTCCAGAAATCAGATCATTCAAACTGGTAAAGCAGTAGAACTATATCACAAATATTATCTGAAAGTGACCCAATGAAAGGTTTCATTGCAAAGCATGTCGCTCCAGCTGCAGCCCCGATGATCACAGTGCAACTATGCAGTAGGCAATTCATAATCACAGCAATTGATTCGGCTCCTGCAGGTTACTCAAGTAGCAGCAGAGAAACAAAGTCGAGATCAATTTCCACCTTCTCTACAACAGGAAGATTCCCACCAAATACAAAGAATGCCAAACAAGTCAAGCAGCACCTAGCATTTCTATGACTTCAAAAGGGGACCAAATTCCTCATAAAGACTTCTTCGGTATGATAATGTACGACACAACACATGCCCTAACTTTGTTCAGGGAGAACTGAGCTGACTAGTCCAATCTTTCCAACTGTCCCTTCTAACGGTTTGACCAAATGCTGAGAACAATGAGAGCAAAGCAATTCCAGACAAAATGTTTCTTCGTACTCGCTGTCATTGATGCAGCGGCCACACTGACTACATCGCGGTATGCAGAGAGTGCACGCCCTGCACAACTGAGTGGCATGCCCCCCAACCCCTTGACAGCCTTCTGCAGGACAATCATATACAAGCCTTAAATTCTGACATCGAGGACAAACTTCAATATCCAGGTCCCGATCATCATCGCAGGGCAGATACAAGTTCCAGCGGCAATAGAAGTGCGGTTTGTGAGAATGCTCCAGTAGTTGACTGTCAGGAGCATTCTCTTGTGGTTGACTGTCACGAGCATTCTCATGTGGTTGAATGTCAAGAGCATTCTCCTGTCGTTTCTTGTCAGTGCCCAACAAGAGCTTTATTTGTTCAAAATGCTTTTGTGTAACGCCATAAAGGCCACCTATGTGTAAATGCTTCACCTTCTGTGTACCCATAGAGTTGTAAGCTTTTAACATACCCACAATACCTTCAATACTAAGTCTTGTGCATCCAGGAACACTCAACTGCAAAGGTTAACCAAAGAAAAAATTAACATCATTGTTTGCAAAAAGATATGGATGTGAAAAACTCTGGATTTACAATGAGAATGAAAGTATTCAAAGCTCAAAGAAGTGAATACAATAACAGTTAGACAATGTCAGGAATTACCAAGCGTACCAACACTAAATCACATTACATATGAAACTACCAATAATATACGTAAACTTATTTCAAAGTGCCAGGATCTATCAAAGGTAAAAGAATCATTTAACCCAAACGCATCTGGACAGTAAAAAAAAATTTGCCTGAATCAAAGTTGACAGTTGAAACAGTTAATAATGTGCCTCAACTACTTGGTCCACAATCTATTTTTCTTTCAGACCTTCTCTTCAAATAGGGATTTAATACCTAAAGCTACAATGAGATAAATATGGTGCATTTCTTACTAATGCATGTTGGAAAACAAACAGCAACAGAAATACACAGTTGCAGTGAAGGATATGCTCAATCATTTTGAATAAGAATCAAGCATAAGAATCAACCACTTCCTACATATAAATCGGCATGCGTCTCAACCAACAAATGATAGTATCCTAGAGCAAAATCTAGAATAACCTTAAATCAACTTCTATAATGAAAGAAAAAACTAAAAGCAGAGATGATGCAAAGGACACATGCTCAAAACAGGATCTGCTGTGCTGACTTCTAAGTTTTAAAAAGTGTCAACCAACAGTGTTTAAACTAATTCTGTCTCCAATTCACTTATTCACCACTTACTAAAAATAAAGCAACGGCAGTACCATATTAAAGACTAAACAGTTGTATACAATTCCACAATACATGCTTCATTTTAAATCCAGAATGATAAAGTATAATAAGCTAATGCATGCTCACCTTGCTTAATTTGGGATTAAATTCAAGAACACGCCTCAGACCATCATCGGTTATCCTAGTGCACTCCACCAGGCTCAGACACTGAAGAAGACCTTGAGCCCTATTGGTTAATTCCAAAAGAATGTCGTCAGTGATCCTTTCATTTAAAGGCTGGTCAATGTGGATACTTGTCCACATTTGCGGATCACGAACAGTAGAATGCAGAGATTTACATACTCTCTCAAGAACAAGAAGATCAGACAAACCCAGATACCTAAGAGACGAATTTATAACTGAATGAAGAATGCGCTCATCTCCTTCAAGGAAATTCACATCATCCATGTCCGTGTCACCCGACACGCTAGCAATAGCCACATCTTTATAATCACATCTAAAATCTAAAACGGCATCCATGTCACAAGAAGATCCAGCCCCAAAGCTGCAGGATGCTTCTCCAACTTCTCTCCTAGAAAATTCACCAAATCCACTCATCCCTTGAAAATTCTTCTCGCTGCATGACGCCTCTCCAACTTCTCTCCGAGAAAACTCACCGAATCCACTCACCCCATGGAAAAATTTCTCGCTGCAGGATACTTCTCCAGCTTCTCTACGAGAAAACTCGCTGAATCCACTCACCCCACGAAAATCCTTCTCTTCAATGCACACATTCCCCCCTTGAGGAAAAGTGTGGAACCTAACAGCATTATTCCAAATGAAATTCAACCCAGCAAACAAAGGGTAATTCTCACCACTCGTCCCAATCTCATCCTTTACATGATATCCACCATAATCAAAATCCAAATCCTCTAGCCATCCAGTGATGGCTGTGAACGTCGTACTGATATCCATACCAAAAGGATCCGAAGGCAAAAGATCAAGAATATCCTTCGAAACAGAATCCTGAGTAGCACCACTTACACCACCCCCTCTATCACATCTATCACTACCACCATAATCAAAACAATTATCAACATTATGCCACCCATTCCCAAATCCATCACCACTACTACCACTACCGCCAGCACCACCACCAGTCTCAGAAATACCCTCCACTCTATACCCATTTCCCATTCTCAAATTATCCTCAGACAAACCAGCCGAAAATATCGGTCGATGAGAGAAATTCAATGCCATCACATAAATTTCCTCTTTGTTTCTATCTATCTATATACAACAAACCCTAACCAAATCAATCAGCCACAGAACCTAACTAAATCAATCAGCCACAACAAACCCTAATTTTTGGGGGAGGTGAATTTGATCAATTCCGATCAAATCAACAATTTTTTTTTTGTTTTTAGATTCTAACAAGGAAAACGAAAAATAAAATAAAAATGGAGAAAAAAAAGAAAGTGGAATAGATCTAACAAGAAAACCCTCGATTATTGATAGCAAACTAAAACAACGCACCAAAAACTTCACAGAGTTTCTTGAATCTTAAGAACCAAATTATAATAACAAACAATAAACGACAATTAAAATAAAAAAGAAACAGCTAAAATCGAATCGGATGAAGAAAAATAGAATCTCTTTTTTTTTGGTGTTTTTTTTTTTCTTCTGGGAATGAAAGGAAAGGATGATGATAAAGGATCAAAGAAAGAAAGGATATCTATGAGGAATGAAAGAAAGAATTGATAAGAGCGATAAGAGAGAATGAGGAAGGAATTGAAGAATCAAAACCCTAATTGATTAATTGGGCGATGGAAATGAGAAGGAAATGGGAAAAGCGAATGAGAAGGGAAAATATGTGGTTAGGAAGAGAGAAGGAAAAATCGGAGGGAATTGGTGTCGTGGTGGGTTTTTCTTTTCTTTCTTTTCTTCCCCCTCGAGTGGGTTCTGCCGATGCCGATCGAGTTCGCGGAAAATATGTGTTGGATAGAGAGAAACTATAGGACAATTTTATTTAATATTATTTATTAATATATCTAAATTTTTAATTTTAATTTATTATTTATTATTGGGCTAAGAGAGAGAAAGGGTAATGTAACGGTGAATATATTCAAGGGTGTGAGCCACGTGGTGAAACAACCGAATATGTTGATACAGTTTTTTCGCATCCAAAATGTGAATAGCGGTAAGGTAAAGGATTCTTTCATCATCAAATAGTTTATCTCTTCATTTTCTTATCGTGTGTGTGCTTTTTGTTAACATTTGTATACCTTAGATCACATATTACGTCATGTAAAATACTACAAAGATTCTATTTGACCAAAATTAATTCATTGCTAATGATGTAGTAATTGTAAAGCTCATATTACCAATTGCATATCATATATGATTAAAAAGTTACTCCCTCCGTCCCAATTTATTTGACCCCTTGGCTCATTTCACACAGATTAAGAAAAATGTATAAATAAAGGGGAAAGTCAAATATATTGTATTGGGAATGATAAAAGTAGTATTATTTAGTGTTATATTGTATTGGGAATGATGAAAGTTGTATTGAAAATTGAAATGACTCAGTTATTTTGGGACACTTTTTTTTAGAAAATGGGTCAGATATTCCGGGACGGAGGGAGTATTTATGTATTATCATTGAAATTCTTTTAAAAAGATAAAATACTATCATAAATATTATTTTCATTTATTTCTTAAATATATATTTATTATAAAAAGTACAACTATAATATGAATCTATTAATATTATTGGATTGACAAACTATTTGTTTTTTTATCTTTTGCTTCAAAAAGAAACTATTTGTATTTTTTCATTTTAAGAAAATAAACTTTTTCTTATAAGCTAATAATTTGACCTTAAAAGTTTTTTCTTTACAAAATTTTGACATTAAAACTTAAAACATAGTCAAAGTAATAATATGTGCCAAAAGACAGGTTTCAACGAAGTTTGATTATTACCTCACACAAAAAAACAAAGTTTGATCATTCCATTCCCACTTTACGATAACTTCTGATTATTTTTTTGACTCATAACTTTTAATTTTTCCTTTCACAAAAACTTTTAATTATTAAATAGTTTTATTTGCATATATTGATATATATTTCACTAGTAAAGTTATATGTATTGTTCTTTTTATTGAAGTTGTTGATTTGAGAGGTCTCATGTTTAAGTCTCATTAATTAATGTCTTTAAAAGAAGATAAATGTAGATTTTTATTAACAAAAATACAAAATAAATAAATAAAAGCGATATAGAAAATAAAATCTTGAATATACCTTTTTTGACCGGAGAATAAACGTAGATCGTTTTTATAAATGTTGCACCATCCCCTCACCTTAAATTTTTTATTAACAAAAGCGAGATTTCTTTTTTTTTTTTTAAGGAAAATAAAAGCGAGATAGAAAATAGAATCTTGAATATACTCTTTTGACCGGAGAATCTTAAATGTTATTGATAATGTGATAGAAAAGATTAAATAATAAATATTATTTATAGTAATAGATAGAATCAGTCGTAATTAATAACAAGTTATAAGATCCTTCAAAAAATAAAATAACAAGTTATAAGAATAAATTCCCTCAAAAAAAATTATAAGAATAAATAATATAGAGTATCTTTTCTTAAAAAAAAGTAATATCAAATATAATCCTAATTCCTAAGAGATATTCTAAAATAATAAATTGTGGTAAGAAATAACTTAACATTTTTTTATTTTTTTTTTTTTATTTTTTTATTTTTTTTTCCTTCAAAAAAAAATATTTTTTTATTTTTTTCGTAAACTAGGTATTCTCCTCACACAACTACTAAAGACTAATTCCTTGAGTCATATGAGATTCATATAAATGGCAAACTCTTCCTAAGAATTTTAACGATAATGCATACCCAAAACTGTATTCGAACTCATAACCTTAATTAAGGTAGAAGAAACTCGCGTCGTATCATCTAAACACTCTTGAATATAACTTAAGATATTCTAATACAAAGAATATTGTAGGAGATTTTATAATATTAATTCCAAAATAATATTTACCGTTTAGGAGAACGCATCTATAGTAAAAAAAATAAAATCATTAGTTAGACTATATATCTCACAACTAAATTTTGAATTATCAGAGACCTCTCTCTAAAAAAACTCTCTAGGCTTTTTTTTTTTTGTCGATAAAAGCTCATTATTATTATTTTTGTATGAAAGATATATGTATTATACTTCACCTTTGTAAGTTAGAGTTATTAATATTTTTTTCCCATTACAAGATAAATTGAACATTAGTTGTGTTTTTTTTTCAACAATGTGTTGTAGAAAAAGTTTTAACAAAAGGGGAAGGAAAAAAAAAAATACAATGAAGAGACCCAAACTAGGGTCGAACAAACTCAACCTCTCCAACTCTTTGATAATTTTTTATATAAATTTTAATAAATCGTAAATCATATTTTTTTTAGGGGTCTTCCAAAACATATTTAATCAACCTATGATTCAGTCAAACATATTCAACTTTTAAATGTTTATATTACTTTTCTTCAAAAAAATGTTTATATTACTTGAAATGTTTTTTTAATTATAATTGATGCAAATATTATAAAACAATAAAAACATAATAAATCTTACAATTTTTAATTTGTTTTTCCTTAGTAAATTTCACTTTTTAACCTATGAAAATGTTAAAAGCGATTTATCCAAAATTTTGATTAGTTTTATTTCAGAAAAAAATATATAATTATATTCAAATGTTTAAACAAACTTTTATAAATTGTTAAAAAAATACAGGTTGATGAATTTATAAATTGTTTAAACATGTTTAATTTTGAAAGTGTTAATATAACTTAAATTTTTTAAATTATAATTAATGTAAACGACTTAAATTACTAAAATTTAAAACAATAAAAAAAAATCATTTCGTCCTCCATTAATGTAACTCATATAATAATGTTTTATGTTAGAACTATGATGGCACAAGGTGTTAGGATGGTTGCATGGTTAAGAGATAATGTTGGTGTGCAATCAATGGCACGAGGGTGAACCATGAGGCTCACGAGGAGTTGATTAGAGTTTGTCTCATACCTTCTTCTCCTCCCACAATGTTGTTTGGTCATTATCATTTCAGTTTTCGAATTGATTATAGAAAGTGCTACAACCTAGTTTCTAAATAAATTCTTGGTCCGTTTTTTGTCCACAAACTTGAAATTATATTTCATTTTATTATATAATATTTTCATTTCCAATTTACTAGTGTAATTTTTTCTATTTTCATATCCTTAATCAAAAACCAATCTTTATTTTGTTCCTTTCCATACTCAATTCGATCGAGCTTAAATGAAGCAAATCCCAAGCAACTACTGTTCTGCAATCAATAATTAGTTGTTAATAGTTTGTACCAAAAAAAAATTAGTTGTTAATAGTTCCATTTATATATATGGTTTAAATTATGTTAGGCTAAGATTGTCTTGTTAAGGTTTGAGCCTACCTTTCTCCCAAGCATAAATCATACGAGTGTGTCTTACATTGACATTTTTTAAGGTTTAACTTAGACCCTTTTTTATGGTGGCCGAGATTTGAACCTCAGACCTTACATATTTTATGCATTGTTCATATCAATTGATTTAAGCTCACGATGACATACCGTTTTAAGTGTTTGGCCTCCTTGAAAAGCTAGTTAAAAATTATAAACAAAGCAAATTTATTACAAACAAGATATATATGGATACGCTAACCAATATGCATAAGTAAAATGTTATTTTTCAAGACACGACTGGCAAGTTTTAATTGCATGATTTATTTGTTTACTTCCTATTTTTCAGCCACACCTCCTTGAATTGTGGCAAATAGTGCACTGCGATTGACTGCTCTTTATTCTTGAAGAATTCTTGATGTTATTTTTCTAGAGATATAACATTGCTCTATGCATAAATGAAGCAATCATAACAATTGTTTTCCTACTAAGTAAGGATTGCAATTTGACTTCAATAAAAACTACCTCTAAGATTATACTATACTATTATTAAACGACGCGCTGTATAAATGAAAGAGATCCTTTTAAGTAGAAAGAGAAATAATATGTTAACATAAATATTTTTTATGTTAAGATATTCTCTCAGTTTTAAAATGAGTGTTGTTTTATAAAAAAAAAGTTTCAAAATGAATGTCAATTTAAGTTTTCAATGCAATAATAACTTTTTCTTTTCAATTTTTTTTTTGAAAGAACTTTTCTTTTCAATTGTACCATTCAATTAATACTATATACACTATTTCCAGTCCTCGTGAGCTTAGCTCAGTTGGTAGGGACAATCATGGGCGGACCCGAACAAGGCATGGTGTGGCAGGGGCCACACCAGTTCAGGTCCAATACTTTTTATTTTTAATTTTTTTTATCAACTCGTTGTATATTTTTATTTATATATTAATACAAACACCTAAATTTTTTTTATGTTTATACACGCGTCTATATTTTTACCCATATATTAATACGGGAACATATTTATTTGTATAATTTATATACGTGTCTATATTTTTACTCATATAAGAGAACCTATTTTTTTTTAATATACATGCGTTTATATTTAAACTTATATATTGATACGGGGACCGATTTTTTTAATTTATACACATGTCTATTTTTATTTATATATCAATATAGAGACTTTTTTTTATAATTTCTATGCAATTGCGACCTGCTTTTAAAAAAAGAGCGCAACACGCTCATTCGTCCGTATGTACAGTCATCCTGCTCGAGCATTTGACATCCCATGTAACCTATATAGAAAGTGATGTTCTTAGAACAATCAGTAATAATATGATTTTATTTCATTTTCAACAAATGGAAAGTAGATAATTTTCTTTGTAATTTTGGTTGTTACAACTATTTTAAATATAACTACTTATTAAATTTAATATTATTTGATTATTTAACCAAAAAAAAATGTGCCCCACTAGTATTGAAAGTCCAGATCCGCCTCTGGGACAATGCATAATATATGCAAGGTCCGGGGTTCAAATCCCGGCCACCACCAAAAAATATACACTACTTCCAAAATATTATTTTTTCTTCATAAAAGGATCTCTTCCATTTATACACGGTGTCATTTAAACGACATTCATTTTAAAATGTAAGAAGTATTATTTATCTTTCTATATAAAAGGATCTCTTCCATTTATACACGGTGTCATTTAATTTGTGTATTTATGAAATACATGTACGTTGCAGAAGATGAAAAATAAGAGATAGAGATACACATATAATATCGGTATTTTGATGTTCAAATATCAAAGTTCAATCAAATAGGAAATCACACAAGGAAAGCATATATCTATTCTCAGATTGTGATACAAAAATGTCAGACTAGGATTTGACAGAGTAAATTAGTCTCAACTATGTAATTCTCCTCGTTCATTCACCCTTAAGAAATAACAGCACTTGTTAACAACATGGATAATAATATTCTCAGAACGAAATACATAAAACTTACTACTACAATGGTGTTTAAGCGCAGCCAACAACTAACAAATATTCTGAGACCTATATTATATGCTATGCAAATATTCAAGCTTAGCCTTGAAGAATGCCAATGAGAGTTTTCTCTTCCTTCTCAAGGTTTCTTAAGCATCCGTTTATGGGAGTAAATTTACATTGGAGGTTCATAAATATCGCATAAGGGAATATTGTACTAATGAAAAAACAAAGTATAAGTAAACAAAAACAAACCAATGAATTAATGGTAAACCAATTGTTCTAACTGCTTAATGAGGGGAAGTGAGTTGCTAGATCAAGAATCTATCAAAAATATGCATGCACGTAATGCACCAAACACGCACATTAACACTTGCATCCAATAGACAAATATACTCATTCGCTTGAATTGAACCAAAATTGATGGTTTTGAGATTGAACTCGCATAGTGTATAGGGACCCTCAGTAATTGAAAGCAGCAACAAAATGTTAGTAATACAAAATGTTTATCAGAAATCACAAATCCTTATTACTTCCTAGACTTCTTTCTAGACTTGGATGAAGGCTTGGTTTGCTCAGAAACTGCACTCTGAGTAGCACCTTTGGAGGAAGTTGCCTGGTTTGATTTTGGATTGGAATGACTGGAAGAAGCACCAGCTTCCTGCTTATCTCTAACTACAGCACCCTGTGAGCCTCTAACTTGAGCAGCTCGTTTGTCCTTCCTCTTGGGCCTAAAAGTTGACCTCTCTCGCTTGGGAAGCCACCTTTCTGGATCTGGTGGAGGACCTGGGTTTGCAGGGTTAAACCCTTTAGGATACCTTGGCTTTCTCTTTCTCTTTTTCTTAGTTTTTGTCTTATTCTTTCCTTCGTCGTTCGTTTCGGCAACACCTGCATGAAGAGGACCCTCAACTTGTTTAACTCCAGAAGTACGCTCCAAGCTGTCCACATCAATTCCCTTCAATCCAGGCAAGGTCTTTAGTTTCTTTTCATATAGCTCTGCCTTAATAACATCAAGACGGGCAACTGTTGTTATCAGCCCAACTAGCGCTTCTATGCTTCCCTGACTTTTAACGAGCTCCTCATAGAGTTTAGCAGCATGCTCTTCCCTTCCATGCCTTAACTTGAATGAGGCAGCCTCTTGCATTATAATATTAAGCTTATTGTCCTCAGTCATAGCATTAGACCACCACTTGGTTGCAGAATCAAGCACAGCAGCTGCACCCTCAACGTCGTTGGCTCGTTCTTTTAAAGACACAAGGGTGGCAACAGTAGCCGGCATGTGTTGAATATCTGGTATCTTTGTTAGAGAATCGGCTGCAATATGTGGGTGGCCAGCCGCCGCCGCAACCTGAGCCCTGGCTAAGTAAAGAACCTGGGACTTCTCAGGCAACTTTCCAGCAAACTGTGCCAGTATTTCCTCAGCCCTTCCAGCTTTGTTCTCTCTAACCAAGAGGGCAGCTTGCAGCAATACTGGTACAACACTATCAGGAAACATGTCTGGTAATGCAGAAACAAGTTCTCGAGCCTACAGATTGCGATGTAACCATATAATTAATAATAATAATAATAATAATAATAATAACAACAACAACAATCATAATCATAATAATAATAATAATAATAATAATGATATATGACTGATGATTTAAGGACAAGAAGACAGATAAAAGACCTGGTCAATCCTGTTAGCATGAAGAAGCAAAAGAACCCTATTTGCATATATTGCTTCCCTTTCTTTTGCTGAAAGTTTCAAGTCCAATCCATGAGCTAGGCGAAAGCTTTGTATCTCTTTCTCTTTTAGCCGATCAAGTTTCTTCAGACTATCAGAAACATCTTTTGGACCTTTCAGGGAAACAAGATTATTGACTGCAACTGCAATGGACGATTCATCGGCCATATCTCGTTTAATCATGTCCACATAAGCTTCAATAGCATCTTGTTTACGCCCAAGAAGCTGCCAATCAATGATTGATTAAAACTACAGTCTCTTGAAATAAGTAAAATTTGCATAAGATATATAATTTTGAGAAATCAGAACTCCTACCTGTTGGACATAGCCCAATTGTACAGCAATAGGAGACAATTCATTTTCTATATCTTCATCAGGCCAGTTATCTTCCATCAGGCTCTCTTGACCAATTCTGATAGAAAAAATATAAATAATAAGTATATGCCATTCATGTATAACCTCCCAGGAAATAAATTTATGACTTAATAGGTTAACTAATTGAAGTCAAAACAACTAACCGACAAACAACATTTGATTGTAGCAATTATAGCTTTGTCCATGTTTTACAATAAGGAACTTTTACTCAGACCAATCACACTTGACTTGCAAACACGAAGCATCTATTACTAATGGTCAAATATTAAAATGAGTTTTTATCATGACTCATAAGTACAAAAAAACTATAAACAAAGCTCTAGAACTAAACACATACTCGTGAAGTTTGGTAGATAGATATCACATCTAGCAACTGATAAGACAGATACATGATATACTATTTTTGTGTGAATGATATATAGTATGCTCTATACACGTCACAAACACTAAAATTGAATATTTGAATAGTGTTGGACTATAATAAATTGAATATTGCTAGACTATAATGTTATATGTTACCCATGAAAATATCTGAAGTAAATTTAGGCAATTTCATGATTCCCACAATCAAAATATCACATCACCTTCGGGCGGACAACAAGAGCTGCTCAGCTTCTGTGTACTTGTTCCTTTGAATTAAAGAACAAGCAGTATTGTATGCCAATTCAAAGCTGCTTGTTGCTTTAACCCGAAATGAATCCAGCCATCCTTGAACTTCAGATGATCTCCCTGCCATAACTAAGGCAGCAACAGAATTAATTTCCAACATATCAATCTTGGACTTTTGAAGCTTCTGGTAGATATCCAGGCAAGCATCCATTTTTCCAAGACGATACAAAATTTGAGATTCCAAAAGCATAGTTTCATCATTTCTCTCATGTTTTTCCAAAGACTCCAAAGCTTCATTCAACTTGTTTTGTTTGTATAAGCAGTATGCCTATTTAAAAACAACAAAGTAAAAAATAATCGATGGTAAGCATTTTCTCACTTATACCATAAACTCCAACAAAGTTTTCTATGACATGTATGCAATGTTTCAGCGCATATTATATATGTACATACAGGGAATGAATTCCCCCATGTTCAATTTTGGTCATGCATCTTTTGGATGAAAGAGAGTGTGTGTTAAAAAATAGACATCGAGGATTGAATGGTTAATATTATAAACATGGCGCTCATTTTTTTTTCAACATGACAGAAACCACTTCCGTATATACAAATGATTTATATGCTTAATTAATGCACTATCTGCGTAAAGATTTTTTACACAGTCAATCAATCACAAACATCAAATGATTAAAAACGTTTCACTTTAATCATAACTACTTTTAAAGTCACACATGATTTGTTGTCATTCGTTGACAATGTAACATTTTTTACACGGACAGTGTATCAAAATTGAACTCATATACAAAATTAGTTCATGCACATGGACCTAATATCTACTACTAGAGTTCACAAACACTTCTCCCCATGCTTCCATTTCATAATTCGATGAATAAACAATCAATTTAGTCCCTAAACTATCACCTTCTCTCTCCAATTTAGTCCAACCGTTTGTATAAGGCTTATTTTGAGCTTATGCAAAGCAGCTTGTGCAAATAAATGAGCTTTTTTGTATCATTTATAAGCTTGTCAATATAGTTTATGACAAAACAGGTTATGAAGATACAATTTCCGTTGGTTAAAACTTTTAAATTAGCATAAACACTTTTTTTTTTTTGCATAAGCTATTTTTAATAAGCTCTAAAATAAGTCAATCGGAACGGGCCTTATATAAATATAATAAGCAATTCATCAAGTAAATACATTCCATCAATTACCCTATCCTAGCTCTAATTCTGAATTTCACGAATCAATCAATCAGAAAACAACGAAACTCAGATTTAATTGACGAACCTTAAAAAAATGAAAATCCTCAGGAGGAGACCGAGAAGATTGAATTGCCGAAACAGCATCACCAAATCGATCATCTTTGATCAACGCAACGATCTTGCATCGGAGTGCGTCTTCATCGCCAGGTGCAATTGCGAGAACTGCGATGAGATAACGAAATTGTTAACACGATGATAAATCTAATTAATCAATGAATTGAAATTAAAAGGAGATTAAGAAGAATTAACGAACTCTGATCTGTAAGTTTAACGGCATTGGTGAATGCGGAAGCTTGGATGTGTTTGTTGAGAGTGGTGAATAGATCTTCGAGTGGAGGTGGAGCGGGAGGCTGCGACTGCGTCGGTTTGGGCTTCGGAGCCATTAGGTTTCAGCTGTGGAAATGAATCAGTATCACCGTAACAGTGGTTGTTGCTGAGGGTTTTCTTCAATCGTTTCGCATAAACGCGATTCTGGGGTTAGAATAGAGAAACGCCGAAGTGGAAGATATGTGGTTTTATATTTATTTTTACTCAGGCGAACATAAATAAATTTCCTTAAAAAAAAAAACATAAACAAATTAAAGACAATTTAAAAAAAAAAAAAAAAAAAAAGATAACGGCTAAGTTCAGTTGGCATAAACGCTGCAGTTTGGTAACAAAAAAAAATGCGGCAGTTTGAGACCAAGATTCGAACATCGGGTTTGTTTGAATTTTTTGCCACCAAGTTACTTATCAACAAAACAAAATTTCCGATAGTTGTAATCCTTGTCTCTAATAAAGACCGTACAATATTTGTATGCAATGACAATTAAACTCTTTGTTTAGTTATGTTGTTATTTACTCCCTCCGTTCCGGAATATCTGACCCATTTTCTAAAAAAAATGTCCCAAAATAACTGAGTCATTTCAATTTTCAACACAACTTTCATCATTCTCAATACAATATAACTCTAATTAATACTACTTTCATCATTTCCAATACAATATATTTCACTTTCCCTTTTATTTATACATTTTTCTTGATCTGTGTGAAAAATCAAACTGGATCAGATAAAACGGGACGGAGGGAGTATAATTTTTGACTTGTTTATTAATATTAGACTATTCACAAGAAACTGGAAAAAAAAAATTATAGATAGATGAAATGACAATAATCATTAAAAGTTCACAAACACACATATGTGAAGAACTTGAGATTCATTCTCTGATATGTTGGCACATAGACCGTTTGATACCTTCGAGGAACTATAAAAATAAGGAGGGTACAATTAGCATAAGCTATTTTCGTTGGTTAAAACTATAAATAAATTAAAGACAATTTAAAAAATAAAAAAAAGATAACGACTAAGTTCGGTTGGCATAAACCCGGCGGTTTGGTAACAAAAAAAAATCGCGGCAGTTTGTATAAAAAATAACGCGGCAGCTTGGGACCAAGATTCGAACATCGGGTTTGTTATGAATTTTTTGCCACTAGGTTACTTATCAACAAAACAAAATTTCTGATAGTTGTAATCCTTGTCTCTAATAAAGATCGTACAATATTTATATGCAATGACAATTAAACTCTTTGTTTAGTTATGTTGTTATTTATAATTTTTGACTTGTTTATTAATATGAGACTATTCACAAGAAATTGAAAAAATTATAGATAGATGAAATGACAATAATCATTAAAAGTTTACAAACACACATAAATGGAGGACTTGAGATTCATTCTCTGATATGTTGGCACATAGACCGTTTGATACCTTCGAGGAACTAAAAAAGTAAGGAGGGTACATGGTCTTTAGTGTCATCTTCAAGCATCATCATCTCATCATCTACTCACAAAAAAGGTTTGTGCAAGTAGCCACAAAGGAAACTTACGAACAAAACATCATTTTGAGAATAGAATTGAATGAGAATAATTATACATTAAACACACGTAACAATCAACAGTTATCACACAAGCACATAATAATTATGACATGATGATAATAGATAGGCCAATGTTAACTTGTGCCCTAAGGGCACATGTTAAGGAACTCATTAAAGAAAGGGTAAACAGTGCTTTTAGCCCCTGTAATATATGCCACTTTTGGGTTTAGCCCCTGTAAATTTTTTTTTTTTAGATTCCACCCTCATAAAATTTTTTTGTTTTGGTTTTGGCCCCTGACCCCCTTGAGTCAGCAGAATCTTTGACATGCCATGCTGCGTCACCTTTTTTGATGACGTGTCACGCTGACTGTATAATTAATTTTATTTTTTATTTTTTTTGATACACGTGGCATTTTTTATTTTTTTTAAAAAAAAAATAAAAATTCTGGAAAAATTTAAAATAATTAAAAAATTGAAAAAAAAAATCTGAAAATTAATAAAAAAATTCTGGAAAAATGAAAAATTAATAAAAAAATTGAAAAAATATTAAAAAATTGAAAAATTAATAAAAATGAAAAAAATTTAAAAAATATGGAAAAAAGTTTAAAAATTCTGGAAAAATTAATAAAAATAAAAAATGATTAAAAAAATAAAATAATCTAATAAAATGAAAAATAATGAAAAATTCTGAAAAAATAAAATTTCGAAATTTTCTGAAAAAAATTAAAATTCTGGAAAAATGAAATTTTCGAAATTTTAATTAAAATTCTGGAAAAATTCTAATTAAAATTTTAACGAAAAATAAAAATTGTGAAAAAATTCTGGAAAATATTTAAAAAAATTTCGAAATTTTCTTGAAGATTAAAAATGAAATTTTTGAAATCTTCATTAGTATTTCTTGAAATTTCAAAATTTTCATTAGTATATATGTCGAGCTTAGGTTTTTTCAGTGTATTTATTTCCAAAAAAATTTTTGGGAATTTTTGTGTATTTATAAACCGAGAATAAGGGAAAAAATATGTGTATTTATAAACCGAGTTTAGGTTTTTTGTGTATTTTTTGAAATTTCGAAATTTTCATTAATATTTTTTCCGGGAATTTTTGTGTATTCCGAGCTTAGGTTGAATGACAAGTACTTTCCGAAAAAAAAAATATGAATTTTTTTCCGTTATACGGTTGAATGACAAGTACTTTCCGAAAAAAAATATGAATTTCTTTCATTTTTCCGGTATTGAGAAAAATTTGGAAATATGAATTTTTCGAAATTTATTAATTTTTTCGAGAATTTTTTCATTTTTTTAATATTACCATATTTTATTTTTTATTTTTAAAATTTTCCAAATTTTTGTTTTCATTTTTATTAGTTTCAGATTTCAGAATTTTTTTTTATTTTTTAAGAATTTTTTTCGTTTTTTTATTTTTTTAAAAAAAAATAAAAAAAAATATTTTAAAATTTTTTTAATTAAAAAAATTAGAAATGCCACGTGGACATTCATTTACACACGTGGCATTCAAAAAAATTGAAAAATAAAAAAATGTCACGTCAGCGCCACCTCATAGATTCTGCTGAGTCACAGGGGTCAGGGGCCAAAACCAAAACAAAAAAAATTTATGAGGGTGGAATCTAAAAAAAAATTTTTACAGGGGCTAAACCCAAAAGTGCCCTATATTACAGGGGCTAAAAACACTGTTTACCCTTAAAGAAATATACGCATCAAAAGTCGTGTAGTCAACTTCTAAAAAGTTAAAATATCATGTTTTCCAATGCAAAGTTTCTTTTTTTGGATTCCTTAACATGTGCCCTAAGGGCACTAGTTAAGAAACCAAAGATAGAAATATTTTGTTGAAAATTGCGCATTCAACATTCTAGAAATTTAAAATCTTATCTTTCCAAGACATAATTTAGGATTTAATTCCATTTTTAAATTCTTAACTTGTGCCCTTAGGGCACAAGTTAACACTGCCCAATATATGATACGCAAGATCATGACTTACACAACATAACAATCTACTCCAACACACGGATCCATTCTACTATGAGTTAATGCAAGCAGATGATCCACCTTTTGCCCAACAAAAAGAAGATTTTAGTCAATACAAGTATTAGTAAAATATACGGAACACCTCAGTGGTGGCTCACTTTTCTTCTGAGACATTCCTACTCCTCAATACCTCAATCTCACTGTCAGTTCCAATTCTAACACAATAACCCCCCCGGTGTTTATCAATATCATCTTCAAACAACACTCAGTCCATAATGTGACTTGAGTTCACTTACAATGAATCAACTTCTTACTAATGATACTGTCAAACGATACTCAATCCCTAAACGTCTACCATTAGACCACACCTAAAAGTGCAGGAAAAACAAGAAATAAAAGTAAAATATAATGATATTATTATATAAAGTGAGTTAAATATATTGTTCGATCAATCATCCAATAAGATGTTTATCTAGTAGGCCATTTACAAAACAAAAATGAACTCTTTTTGCATGAGGTTTGATTATATTATTTATAGAAAAAGAAATAAACTAACACATACGGTATGAATGTCAAATGTTTTCTAACTAACTTCAAAACTTTCTCTGCAAGTTTCTTCTAGATTTTTTAATTATGAACGCGAAAGGTTTCTTAAGTCTAAATGCTTCTCTAAAACTTCTTTTGCACACTTTTGATATGGCGGTTGTTTTGAGAAGTTTACACAATTTAAATTTTCGAATGATTTTAAAAAATACTTATTTCAAGTTCGTCTATCCTGATTTTTCAAGATGGTCTTTGAATTCTTGCACTTGAGTAGGGCACCTTCGCTTTGAATGTTGATTTTTAAGGAAAGACTTACATGCTCTTCAACTCCAGAGAATAATTGAAGTCATTATCTTCCTTTTGGTTATATTCCTTTATAGATATATGATCAACTAACTCGAAATGTTCAATCAAAATTTGCATATAACAATAATATTATAATGAATGAAATATCATGAGCTTTGTTTGAGTGAAAGAAAAATGGAATAAAAAAGTTTATGTGAGTTTGATCTCAGGAGCTCACGAGGGCCGTGCTTAGAGGGCGCTAACAGAGTTGCTCATAAATTACCCATTATATATTGAGCCATCACATCTAGAGTTCAACTCACACCCTTATGAATCAATTCTTGTCCAATCGGACATATCTCTTTCTCAAAAATAAACTATGCTTAAGAAGCTAAATACACAACTTTAAATATTGTTCTCCGTGGTGCAGTATCAAATATCAATGCATCCAGCTATGGTCGATTTTAATATATGATTGATTGTCAATTATTTTTTTACATGCTTATACTCACAAGATTAGTTCCTATAATAGAGATTTGATAAAAAAAAATTTACAGAGATAAAACTATTAATTTTTTTTGACAGAATAAAATTATTAATTGTTCTCCTAAAAAAATTATTAATTGCTGACATGCTTTATATTTAAATTCGTTATCATTATTCATTAATTCATTCATAATCATATTCTCGTGATATAAAATAAAATAATGCTATTCTCATGGCTTGTACATAAGTTTAGAACATTTTTTTGAGGGGAAGTTTAGAACATTATCTGTAAGAAAAAAGTTTAGAACATTATTCTCAGCGTACACATCTACAAATGCACCTTTCCATGAATTTCTTGCGATTTCTGGAAAAGTTACTCATATATATCGAAAATAATTTTACAATAATAAATTTCTCATTTTTCAATTTTTTACTGTTTATATTATTTTTTATATTTTTTTACTCAATATCTCCTTTGTCAAAAAAATCTCCCTTTTTCCTTTTTAAAATCTATCTACACGATTTTTTTTTTTTTTTGTAGTGGCAGGAGTTTGAACCCCGGACCTTGCATATATTATGCATTGTCCAAACCAACTGAGCTAAGCTCACGCGGACTATCGTCTACACGATTTCATTGCATTGCATGTGCTCTTCTTTTTAATTTTTTCTTTTATTAACTTTTTATTATTTTTATAGGCTTAATTACACCACAGGTCCTTTAAGTTTGACGTTTGTAACATATAGGTCCTTTAAGTTTGTTTTGTAACAGATAGGTCCTTTAAGTTTGATGTTTGTAACATATAGGTCCTTTAAGTTTGTTTTGTAACAGATAGGTCCTTTAACTCTGTAACAGTGTGCAACTAAGTCCTTCTGTTAACTCACCGTAAAAAAAACGCTGACGTGACTGTGAAGTCTGTCAATTTCATCTCCTTTACTACACCCAGTTTTTTTTTTTTTTTTGAAGAATCAGGAGAAGATAACCGAAGGAAAGAAGACAACAGTTCTACCACACGAAATCTAATTGTTGGACTTTATAAGTTCTTGTCCAAGATTACCAAGTACATTGCAAAGGCAATAACTGAGATGATGAAACCGATGATAAATATACTCAACTCTCTATATAAGAAATTGTTATCATCTATCCTGCGTTCTTCCCCTGCAATAATGCTGGTATTACACTTGGAAGCCATTGATTTGACAAATTCAAGCTTTGGTATGAATAAAAATGGAGTCAGGGTTTGAG
Organism: Medicago sativa; assembly: GCF_051527215.1. Lineage (NCBI taxonomy): Eukaryota > Viridiplantae > Streptophyta > Magnoliopsida > Fabales > Fabaceae > Medicago > Medicago sativa. The sequence continues at coordinate 86,037,116 of NC_140752.1, forward strand.
AATTGGGGAAATGTAAGGGTAAAGGAGACGAAATTGACAGACTTCACAGCCACGTCAGCGTTTTTTTTTACGGTGAGTTAACAGAATGACTTAGTTGCACACTGTTACAAAGTTAAAGGACCTATCTGTTACAAAACAAACTTAAAGGACCTATATGTTACAAACGTCAAACTTAAAGGACCTATCTGTTACAAAACAAACTTAAAGGACCTATATGTTACAAACGTCAAACTTAAAGGACTTGTGGTGTAATTAAGCCTATTTTTATATAATACTTAATTATACCGTCGAAGGTACCGCGAATACAAACATGCACTTATAGGTGTGAGTGTTACTTCATTTTTGCGGTATGGTATACGGGGATATGCATTTGGTTGGGAATGGTCATGGTTATTCTAAGAGTTTTGTTTTCTTCTAATGGTTATTTGGTGCCGTGCTTGTGTTTGCAGCAAGATGTGGTATGATTCAAGTGATCTTTGAGGTTGTCGAAAAAAAAAGTGATCTTTGAGGATATTGTATTATTGGCTTGGTGAAATATTATGTATTGTATTTTCTAGACGACTATTTAAAGTTTTTTGTATTTTGCAAAGGGTTGTATATCGTTGATATTTTCTTGCGGTCGATTTTGAGTCTATTAATAATATATTTTGTTGTTTCCTCAAAAAAAAAAAAATTGTTGTTGTTGGTTTGGAAGCTACAAGTCATAACATATAGTAGCATTTTAAATTTCCAAAAATACTATATAATTAAGTGTAATTTTATTTCATGAGAAATAGAAAAACTAGATGTGTTTAGTTCTACAGGGTCGCGAAAATGAATTTTGATTGAAATAATCTCTACTAAAAGTGAGTTTAAAGTAAAATGATTTCTATTAGATATATTCTTGTGAAAATGAGTTGAATAATAAGGGGTTTGCTTATTACATTTTATACAAAAATGTGATTAGATACTAAATAATTTAGTTTTTTTTTTTAAACAGACGAAAATCTATAACACAGGATTCCATATTGAATAGGCTTAAACGCACTTTTCACCCCTTAACTTTGCATAAGTTGCAATTTTGGCCCCCTATTAAAAAAAATGGCAAAAGCGACCCCCTATGTTTAGGGAAATATGCTCTTTTGACCCCATAACATAAGGGAAATATGCTTTTTGACCCCTTATCTTTAGAAAAAATTGCGATTATGGCCCCTTTTTTGGGACACGTGGCGTCTTCTCAGCAGTTTTTGGACGAAGGGGGCCAATTTTGCCATTTTTTTTAATAGGGGGCCAAAATTGCAACTTATGCAAAGTTAAGGGGTGAAAAGTGCGTTTAAGCCTATTGAATATTAGACTATACCACTGTTCAATCAGTTTATAATTGATGCAAGTTGATTTTTTTCGGTCTAGTTTTAATTTGTATTTTGGTCAAGATGCAAGTTCATTAATTTATTGAAACAACTGTTGTATATATGAAATTATTTCAAAAGTTATTATTATTATTTTTATAATTATTATTATTATGATTAGCTATTAAAGAGAAGGAAAAGAAACGTGATTGTACTGTTGAATTTTTACTCCTATTTTATCTCAAGGTAAGTTACCATGTTGACCACAATTTCTCACATTTAAATTAAATTTGTTTAACAGTCAAAAAATTTTGTTACCTATTTACTAGCTACTGAGATATTACTAAGAGTCTTCCCATCATTTTAGCAACTGCTTTTGGTCAATCTCCACTTACCTAAATAATAGCACCCAATTGCATTTGAGTGAAACAAAAACGTGCTTAAGGTTTTCTCAATATGGTACGCTGTATAAATAAAACAACTTTTACTTAAGATACACTACTACAAACCATTTTCTTAAAAGCTACTTCTTTCAGTGTTACAAAATACTAAGAGCCTGAGTCATTAAGTCTGTGTATTTTTCTCGTGTTCTGATAGCCTCGGTATGATTATCGCCGAGATGAACCTGTTGTACTCTGGGGGAGTTGCGCAATTCTGCGGATAATTCCTTAGTTCAGTGACATAGTCACGCCTCAGGTTTTACGTTTTATTTTCTTGTTTTGCAGGTTGTGATCCTTCAATCATCCGCATACAACAATCTAAGGAATTATCGCTGGAGACGATTATGACAATGGTAACAAGTATGATGATTTCACTTCTTCCGCAGTTATGGGCGCTCAGGCTTTGCTGTTACCGGTATGTACAAATGTGGGGGTTTACATACTATTTGTATGCTAAAGATTCAGGTAAGTCTCCTTAACTAATCTGCCTCAAGCGAATATGATTTGTGATCTAGCCTATTAAAACCTTTAAGTGAGTATTCAATTTATCTTACTAGAAATTTGAATACATCTTATTGAAATTTACTCAATGTTTATAAAATTGTTTAGGCGTGTTCTTATTTTGAAAACTTGGGTAGATGTTTTTTTTATAATTGGAAATAAATTTGAGAAATTAAAAGAGCACCTTAAAGCAATATATAATGTCTATTTTGATTCATCTTGAATTCAAATATATTAAATTGATAGACATTGGAAAAGTTATGGATTTTATTATGAAGGTTGGTACATTCTTCTAACAATTCAACTTTTAGCATTGTCAAAATGGATATGCATCAAATTAGATGCACTTATCGAATGCACATCCAAAGAATTTTACAGGATCACATGGTGGAATGATTTTGACGGCTGAACTTAATGAATTCTCTTGCATAGGAGTATATTAATTTGGAAGATAATGCACTGCATAACTATTTCTTTATGGTGTGAAGTTTGTATACTGTGATGAAGATTTACTATACTATTTAGTGGGCATGGAAAGGCAAGCAGCCTTTACTTAGTTGAGCAAGGAGATGAGGTATGTCTTCAGCTTGCTTGAATATCTCTTATGAAGCTAATTTTTTTTTATTTACATAAGAAGAAGACCTTTATATTAATGTGTAAGGTATAAGACAATCAAGTTTGATTTGTGGTCTAAGATCATAAGGATGTGTGATAGTATAATACACTACACAAGAATATTGTTTTGAAAAGCTTCTTATGAAGTTTGTATTTTGAAAAGTGAGATGAATATCCCTTATGATCAATGCTACTGAAAAAAAAATGATGTTTTCGTTATATCCCTGTGTAGCTGAAAACGAAATTGTGTCATCCTGTATGTTATGATTGAACATCATGAAATATTATCTCAGTAATTAATGTATACATGTGGTATAGAAAATTCTGTTATGGTCTATATAATATGTTTTTACATCTCAGTATACCTATATTTAATTAGTGGTTAAAGTGATCAAAATTTTATGCTTACTATATACATATGTAAACCAGATATGGAAAAATGACTTTAAAAATTGTATAAGTACATGTAAATTCTCTTTGATGAATGTAATGAATTTAGGTAAGTGTTTAGGAGTGAGTTATGCCATCTAAGTTAAAAATTATGTGTATGCTAATAGGCTGAACTACAACAGCTTGTATGAAACATTTGTATGCCTCTGAGTTGAATACAAGTATCTGTACAAGTTCTGTTATGAATTAATAGTGGGAAGGTGATTAAAATGTTCATGATTAATAGTCACATTTGTAAATATGAGATACTTTAAAATCTGTGTATACGTACTTGCTAATTTTCTTTGCTACATAAATGCAATGAATTGAGTTAAACATATAGAATTGAGTTATGCCTTCTAAAGTTTAAATTCTATAAGTATAGTTTCTGATGATAGGTAAATTGCTTCGACCTGTATGAAATGCATTCCAATGTGGGGGTAAATTAATGTTGATCTAATTGTTTATTTCGACATGCATGCATATGGTAATTTTCTGACTTGATAAAGTTATGTCAACAGTACACTATATTCTATGAAGCATATTAAAGAAACATTGTTCAAAAGGGCCATTGTATTAAAATAATACAATGATGACAATTGAATATGAACCAATAAAATAAAACGATTTATTTTATTGATGTCTTGCTTAGTTTATCTAAGCAAATTTGTGTGAAAACCAAGTCTATAATATAAACTTGATGAAATACATATTAATTGATTAAGAGACGTCTTAATCAATATTTGAGAACTTAACGAATTCGTAGACAAAAACCCCGGGAAGAAAAAGAAGGAAATAAGACTATGCCACCCGAAAACGACAAGTGATGGGAACCCAACCTTTATGATTGGAGATCCCATGAAAAAGGTTCAATGGGAAAAACAAGTCACTTGTTAGTTATGTTAGCACTAAAAAGTTGTCTTTTTCCTATAGTGTTATACCAATGAGAAGTGCTAATTAAATTAAAATTTGAGGGTTAGGCTTTTAATGCCTTTAATGATTACCATAAGCCTTTAGGGTGGTGTGTGGTTGTAGCATGCACTAGATGGAATCACCTATATGAGTGTCAAGTGGGGCCGCTTGCATGAGACCGTGGCGGGTCTCTAGAGCACTTATGAAAACCAGACACGCGCACGGCCTAAATGCGCAACACAACGATTACACGAGAATTGTGGGGGTGTAATGCGACTGTGAGACCTCTAACATACATCAAGTGCATTGGGTTCCATAGCTTGCTAAACCAATTCACTGTGTGTTAAGCTTCATTAGTCTAGGACGGGTTCCAGAGCTTGCTACACCGTTCCGATGCATTACACTCAAAGGTGACTCGGGCTATATATTTTCTTAATTTAAAACTTTTGAAATATGTGGGGGATTGTTGTATATATGAAATTATTTCAAAAGTTATTATTATTATTATTTTTATAATTATTATTATTATTATGATTAGCTATTAAAGAGAAGGAAAAGAAACGTGATTGTACTGTTGAATTTTTACTCCTATTTTATCTCAAGGTAAGTTACCATGTTGACCACAATTTCTCACATTTAAATTAAATTTGTTTAACAGTCAAAAATTTTTGTTACCTATTTACTAGCTACTGAGATATTACTAAGAGTCTTCCCATCATTTTAGCAACTGCTTTTGGTCAATCTCCACTTACCTAAATAATAGCACCCAATTGCATTTGAGTGAAACAAAAACGTGCTTAAGGTTTTCTCAATATGGTACACTATATAAATAAAACAACTTTTACTTAAGATACACTACTACAAACCATTTTCTTAAAAGCTACTTCTTTCAGTGTTACAAAATACTAAGAGCCTGAGTCATTAAGTCTGTGTATTTTTCTCGTGTTCTGATAGCCTCGGTATGATTATCGCCGAGATGAACCTGTTGTACTCTGGGGGAGTTGCGCAATTCTGCGGATAATTCCTTAGTTCAGTGACATAGTCACGCCTCAGGTTTTACGTTTTATTTTCTTGTTTTGCAGGTTGTGATCCTTCAGTCATCCGCATACAACAACAACTAATTAATTAATCGTGTTCAGCAAGTAATAATTTAGAAATGTATGAACAAATTGAGACAGGCAACCAATCAGCTTTTGATGATCTAATTAGAGTTTTAAAAGGATGCAATGGTCTAATTTATATATGGGAAATGTTAACCAGTGCCCCCGGAGCACTAGTTAAGGAAATATAAAAGGAAATGTTTTCTTGAAAATTGTATATTTTACTTTTTGAAACTTGAAAAAGTGTTGCCTTTATTGTTGACTTTGTTTTTTCTTTCCACTTTTAGCTGCTTAACTAGTGCCCCGGGAGCACTGGTTAACAAGACCCTTTATATATTCACCGTAGACTTATTACATATTGACTTAATGTCATGTGAGATTGGTGTTGGTTATAGTTGACTCGTGCATGTAAAAAAAAAAATGACTTTGCAGACTTTTTTAATTTAATTTATAAATACTGTTATTGTAAAAAAAAATTACACATGTATACAATAATGTGTCACAACAATTAACGAGGTATAATAAGTCATATGTTTTTAATTTGTAAAATGATATAACAACATGTGTAAAACTTTTTTACATCAAATGAATATAGTTAAACTTTTTTTAAACAACACGCTACTAGTTTATGTTCTGTTTTGATTTTTGAGGCAACGCATGTGGGATCTACGAGTAGAATGGAAAAAGATACATGTACACCCTTCCATGTACACCCCAATGTACACCCCCCATGTGGCAAGGCTAATTTGGTAATTTCACACAGCTTTATTGTTTTCACCATCTTCTCTCTCGGAGACCACCCTTTCTTCTCTCTCACACTCTGCCTCTCACTCCCCCGCCGCCACCACCGGCCGCCGTTGCCGTCGCCGCCACCTCTATTTCTCTGCAACTCTCTCTCTCTCTCTCTCTCTCTCTCTCTGTAACTGACCTTTTTTCCCCTTCTTCATTTTAATTCATTTTCTCTGAGAAGAAGAGATCCAAAAACAACAGATCTGATGAGATGAGTTCGTTATGGTGGTGGAGATGAGTTTTGATACTGGTGAGAGGAAAACGACGGTGGCAGGAGAGATGGAGAGGTTTGCGGTGGCCGGAGAGATGAGAGGTTTGCCGGAGAGATGAGTTTTCACATCTACTGTGTTGGTGAAAGACAACGAGATTTGCGGTGGCCGGTGGTAGAGACTACGCCGGAGAATGGTTGATAAAAAAATAGTTGAACGGAAGTGAAGAGAGGATGACCGGAGAAAAATAAGGTGGTCGGAGTGTATGGAAGTTGCCCTCTGCCGTCAACGGTGGCCGGAGAGATGGAGAGGGACTGATTGGATGAGAAGGCAGATTTTTTTTCCTGTTTATGAGCTGGCAGTCTTTTGAATATTTTATGCATTTTTTTGACAAATGGGGGGGTGTATACAAGAGGTATGCCACATAAGGTGATATGTGTATCACCACTCAGGACACCCATACCAGACGTATCTAGAAAGTCTAGCACGTGTGTTAATATTAGTACTGGATACATTAAAATTTACAACATAAATTATATACGAATGAATATTTATACAACAAATTGCGTTCATACATAAATCACATAAACATCTCGACCATACATATATGATTTCATCCTTAAATCCAAAGCATCCTGCAGCGACATGAACGCACACTTGCTGAAATATCCATCCGACTTCAAGCTTGCATATCATCCTGCTTATCTGAAACAAATAAGGATTGGGATGAGACATAATGTCTCAGTGAGTTCCCTTAAATCCTAGGTTATAGGTAACCTAAGGGAAACCTACGGTCACCACGTGTCTACATTACAACCTGACGGTCGTGCATACTAGGGCCGTCATAGTCTCATCTTAACTTGTTATAGGCTTCGCTTCCTATACGTGTCATGGCGGCCGAGGGAACCTAGGACCGCATTGCCAAGAATACGCTTACGTATCAAGGCCTAAACATAACATAATCATGGCACGATTCTAAACCGGATGATTAGGGGAAACCTAAGATCGTCATCGACATCATGTTCTTTACTTATTCTATACATAACTTGTATTTGTCTTATATCATCTGATGCTCTTGTACTTAACTTAATCATACGTGATTGCATTCGTGAACATAATCATAATCATATTCGTATTCGTAATCATATCATACATAAACGTATCATACATAAACGTATCTAAGTTCATTCATTATCTAAGTTCGTATTTGTAATCATAATCATTATGTTTACAAATATCCTTGATACTTTATCCGTATTAAGCTGACATGTCATAAAATATTTTCCATTAACTTATTCTCCATGAATTAGTTCATCTGACACGGTCAACGAGTAATATACCAATACTGTCAGGCGGGATATTACATTCTACCCCCCTTAAAAAAATTTCGTCCTCGAAATTTAGAGATCGACTACCAATCCTCATGACAAAAACTTACTATCCAGGGTCTGAGCCATACATTTTCTATTCATACATATTCAAAGGGCTCGTCTTATCATGTCCTCATCTTGTTTCTTAACTCACATGCAACTGAACATAACCTTCTTGATCTTAATATCACTCTAAATTTAGAGTTAACTTAACACATCATGACTTGGAACTTTCCTTGTTATACAAGGACTTATTGTCTCGGACTCATAACTTACCCGCTTAACATAAACCATTCATAACAGTATCTCATCATAAACATGAACACTCAGGATTTGCCTTTTAACTGTAATCCTACCGGAAACCAGGTTTGCCCTGCAGTGCTTACTTGCAACATTAAAACATCTTTTCATGCATACATAATCTTATCGGTTAAACATATACTTCATTCATCAATTTACTTATTGTCCCTTTCGAGAGACATGCCTCTTACTTGCATTACTCATAGAGCCTTAGGAAATCTCCCGATTTCATTGCAATCTCATTGCATCTTATTGCACCCGAACTAATGGGTATCTCATATAGTTTGACATAAAGGAGTGAAATTAAATTGTTACTTCATCTGTCAATCTAATAACCAACATCGTGTTTCACATGCTCTTGAAACTTTTTAGTAATTCCACTTGCACATACGTTGAATATTCTTAACACAATTCCGTGTATCCCGTGGGATATTGGCTTCATACTAACATTGTCATTTCCATAACATGTGCATACTTTCAAGTGTCACCTCTTGTTAAATGATAATGATACGTGTTCTAGAATCTTTCTTGTAAAAATTTTCTTAAGCTTTGGTATTCGGGTTCTTGGAACGAATAGATACATGACACCCATACTAGACGTATCTAGAAAGTCTAGCACGTGCGTTGAATTTAGTACTGGATACATTAAAATATACAACAATAAATTTTCGAATGAATATTATTTACAACAACATGCGTTCGTACAAAGATATACTACTCATCTTTTCTAAAGTATAATAAAATACATCCTTGAAGTCCATAACATCATGCTGCGGGTACGAACGATCACTTGTTGAAACATCCATTCGGCTACCAGCTTGCCATCCAACCTGTTTATCTGAAACAAATAAGGATTGGGATGAGACATAATGTCTCAGTGACTTCCCCTAAATCCTAGGCTATAGGTAACCTCAGGGGAAACCTACGGTCACCACGTGTCTACATTACAACCTGACGGTTGATTATACGTGTGTGGGGACTTGCATACTAGACGGTAGTGCATACTAGAGCCGTCATAGTCTTATCTCACTTGTTATAGGCTTCACTTCCTATACGTGTCTTGGCGGCCAAGAGGGAAACTAGGACCGCAATGCCAAGAATACGCTCTACGTATCGAGGCCTAACATAACATATCATGACACGAGTCTAAACCGGACGATTAGGGAAACCTAAGATCGTCATCGGTATCATAATCTTTACTTGCTCTATTCCATGTCTTATACTTGTCTTATAGCATCTAGTGCTCTTGTTCTTGAACATAATAGTGCATGGAATCATTCTAGCATACCACAACATAATCATTATGATGAGAAACATAATCGTATCTAAGTTCATTCATTATGTTAGCGTTGAACAAACAATTATTATCTTGATTCATTTTACGGATAGTCCCGGGTGGAGTAACCCCGAGATCAATCCCATACATGACCGATGTACGTACATCGGACTCCCTCGGTGTCGTGCGGGTCCCTTGCGGCTTGAACTGTTCCCCTTAGGTCGATAACCTCCCGTATCCCCCTGGCGTGGATAACAAGAGACACGAGCACCTACGTCTTGTTAATTTCAGTGACATGCGGGTCCCTTACGGCTTGAATCGTTCCCCTTAGATCGAGAACCTCTTGTATCCCTCTGATGTGGATAGCAAGAGACATGCCACCTACTTAATAATCATAGTCTTGTCGTACGTATACTTAAACATATTCATACTTGCTTGCTTATTACCTCGGACCCTTGAATCGATCCGATTAACTGTAAACTTATACTTGTTCATGCTTGTAAATTCCTAAACATGGTGGAGTGATTAACTAATCAACCCACAACTTATCATGCTTGCTAAACACTCTTAAACATATGCGAAGAGCTTATACTTCGCGTCTTGTCATTCTAAGAATTCATGCTAACTAGCTAGTTCTCGACAACTATGTCGAGGCTCTAGTTTTCCCTTGCTTAATGAGTAACTTACTACCCGATTCATGACATGATTCTTTCGTATACGATGCCTTACTAACATGCATAATACTTGCCTCTTTAACATAAGAATCTTGCTTTCCTTGATCATCAATTGGGACCTTGGTTTGAGGGGTTTACATTCGTAAAAAGACACCACGGAGAAAACCGCGTCGCGAATCCCCATGCCTGCCTGAAGCAAGCAAAACAGTGAGATTTCTCACTGTCTTACTCTCCTAGGCGAGTGATTTCACTGGGGAGGCGAGTGGTAGCTCGCCGTGGCGAGTTAGAACAGTCCAGAACACTTAAAAATGGTATTTTTGACCCAAAAACCTCAAACCAAGTGTCTCTATGTGTTTTGGAACATATTTGATCATTGGAAACTTATAAAACATTCATTTGGCAAGTATAAACATGTTTTGCATGCATGGCAAGAAAAGGGGCAACTATCACAATAGATAATCCTAGACTTTTCATAGTTTTCATAATAAACTAACATGGCATAAACATGATCCCAAAGGGTAGGAAAACTAGCTATGGAACTCACCTAGTAAATTTTCTTGAAACATCTCCAAGCTTATAAGCTCAAGAATCAAAAACCCTAACTTGATTTCCTTGCAACCTTAGCTCATGCCTTTCAAACTTGTTGTCCTTATCTTGCAAACCAAGACACCATTTCAAGCTCAAAACCATACTCCAACATTACCCTCAAAACACATATTCAAAACTTAAAATCAAAAGGAATTCTTGGTGAGGAAGAATAGAGATATTAATCCATTCAAACTTAATATTATTACCTTGGTCAAGTGGAGACCATACCTTGTACCAATTTATAATCCATCTTCACCATACACCAAACCCTAGTTTCCAATCACTTCTTCAAGAAGAGGAATAGAAGAAATCAAACATAATCCATACTTCCTTAAGCTTAAATGATCATAAGGGAACAAGTTTGGAAACTTACCATGAGAGGATGAAGTTTCATGAAAGATTGGTGGAGAGGAAAAAGAGATGGGATGAGCTTCATGAGAGGTGGAAAAAGGGAAATCAAACCTTAATCAAGCTTCTACTTGTACAAGAGATCATGAGGGAACAAGATTGATTCACTTGCCATGAAGGAAGGAAGATTTGGTGGAGAGAGGAAGAGATGGGCGTGTGGGAGAAGAGAGAAGGAAGAGGAAATGTTTTCCCAACTTAGAGAGAGAAAGGATAAGGGAAAATAAGATATTTTCCATCCAAAAACATATAAATATCCTTTTTCCGTGAAATTACCATTATGCCCTTGCCTCAAGCGTGTTTAAAACGACTCTGATACTTTTCCGTAAAAAGCTGACATCTCATAAAATATTAACCTTAACTTACTTTCCATGAATTAAATTCATCTGACACGGTCAAAGGGTAATATACCGATACTGTCAGGCGGGATATTACATTCTACCCCCTTAAAAAAATTTCGTCCTCGAAATTTAGATATCGACTACCAATCATCATGACAAAATTTACCATCTTTGGTCTGAACCATACATATTCAAAACACAGATTCTCAAGAAGTTCGTCATTGCTTGTGTTTCGTTCTGTTTCTCGATCCACATACTTAAGCATATAGCTTTCTTGATCTTAATATCACTTAAACTTGAAGGCATTTAATACATCATGATTTAGAACTTTCCTTGCTACACATAAACGTATTATTATCTCGGACTCGTATCTTACCCGCTTAGCATGAACCATTCACAAAGATATCTTATCATAAACATGAACACTCAGGATTTGCCTTTTAACTGGAATCCTACCGAAAACCAGGTTTGCCCTGCAGTGCTTACTTGTAACTTTAAAACATCTTTTCATGCATACATAATCTTTCTTACCGCATTTTGCGACTTATGCCTCTTACATTCTTTACTTGTATAGACGATTCCACGAATCTCTTATCTTTTTCCAGAGCCTTGAGAAATCTTCCAATTTCATTGCAATCTCATTGCATCTTATCGCACCCGAACTCATGTGTATCTCATATAGCTTTACACAGGGAGTGAAATCAAATTGTTACTTTATCTGACAATCTAACATCCAACATTGTGGTTAACATGTTCTTGAAACTTCCTAGCAAATTTACTTGCACATACATCATACATTCTTAACATATCTCTGTGTAATCTCTAAAATATATAAAGTGTGTCAATTTAGAAAAATGTTAAATTTTCCGAAAAAAGTCTCACGATAGTGTATTGTAATCATTTGGGAGGTTCACAGATTATTTTGCTTTTATAAAAAAGGTTCACAGATCTGCACGTTTGAAATCATATGATAAAATTTTACCGGAACCAAACCACTTTAAGTTTTGTCGCGTTGATTCGAGTTTGATCTAAATAGAAAACAAATCTGAACCCAAGACTTAAAACTGGATTGATTTGAGTGTTTAGATTAATTGAGTTGACTCATAAGGTAAACACCTAGAATTAAAGGTATCATAATTGCTTGAAATGAAAATTTGATACAAATAATGCTAAATTAAGTATATCTTTATTTTAGCAAGATGCAAAGAAACATATGTCTGAGTTAGAGCTCATTAGCTACATCATATCAAACAATACTCGGATTAAGAGAGGCATACTGAAGGAGCTCCACTTCTCGTTCAAATCTAACCATGTCACTCTCTTTCATATTCACAATCGCTTCAATTCCATCTCCATTTCTTGTATCCATCAAAACTATTGCATTCTTCACAGGACAAGTACTCGTTGTCACCCATATCGGTTTTCCCCATCCAAAATCAGCTTCATACATTGGAAACTTACACCAACTAGCATAAACAATCAAACTCTGATTATAATCACTCTCCGAAACCGGTGTAGTAACTTGTTTTAAGCATTCAAAAATAAATGACAAGTCCTTTTCTTTCCCTGCAAATTTCTTTGGATAAACCTCACAAAACTCACACAACCCTTGTCTAATTTTGAATACCAAGTCATGTAGTTCCGGGTTGATAACAAACAAGAACCAAACTATGTTCCCTACACACTTATCAGACAGTGGAGGAACCATTCTTCTACGAAGATCCACAGCCATGCGAAGCGATGTCGTTTTGAAATTTAATTCCAATGCAGAAACCACACACTTATAAATCATTGCAGTGACAACTTCTACACGTGTGGGATTTTTCACCTCATGTGAATCCAGATTTACCATCATGGACTTAAGTAACTTTACCTTAGAAGCTTCAAACACAAATCTTTTGGACACTATTGTTTTGTCTATTACAAACTCACATTCTGGGAAATTTGGCAAACTCCCTCGTGGGAATATTGTATCTCCTGCATGAAGTAAATTGTAGGGTAATGATAACGTCGACTTTGAGTTTGATTCTCCTTCGCTATTCAATTTGGCCCAATCATTCATGAAGTTGAAAGCCGTTGCAGCGTCTATAATTTTGTGACATGCACACACACTTATTACAATTCCTCCACATGCAAAACAATTGATTTGAATGACTAAAATACTTTCATTCCAATCCATGTTCTTCCATTGTAATTCATCAGGGAACAAAGGGTTAAGCAAATTTTCGGTGGGGTTTTTGAGGATTGTTGATAGTTTTGTTCCTGCGATATTTGCAACTAGAAATGACGCACCTTGATCGTTACATTCGATGGAAAGTTGATCTTTGAACCTGCCTGCAAAGGGGTAGTATATGGATAGAATTTGAGATAAAGAATTCTTGAGGTGTGAGATTTTGGATGTTTGATCACAAACTTTGATATCATCGTAAAAGAAAAGTAGGGGCACATAGTTACGGAAAGAAATGTGATCTATGAAAGAGATAGGGAAATTTCTAAGGTGGGGTGGAGTTGGTGATGAGGGTTTGATGAATTCTCTTGATATTATTTCCATTTCCATATCTCACTAGGTTTCTGTTCCTTTGTTTTTTTAAAGCAATCTCACTCTGCTTCTGATCCTCTGTTCCTAACCAGTATTCTAACACTTGATATATAGTAGTGCAACTGAATTTTGTTTACAATATTTTTTAGACAAACTCCAATTGGGAGAAATAGAAAAATAATATCGATGAAGTTAGGTTCCTTAATTTTTTTTTTTGCTTAGTTTGTGTTTGTAATTTTTCCTTGTACTCTCATTAATAAAATCAATTACTACTATTTTTTTGAGAACATCACACTCTAGGACACGCATTTTCTAACATATTAGTCAACTTAAATTTAGTGAGATTTATGTTAAATTTAACCAATAATGAGGTATCTCCATCATTATCGATGTAATCATTATTTATTTTAGTTTTTTAAACACTTAATAACATTTTTCATTAAGGAACAAGTGGGTTAAATGATGGAGATACCTCCAGCGAACATGAGAGAAAAAAAGACAAGAGGGAATCCTCTCCCGTGTGTGTAAGTATGTACGATGATATCATGGTAGCACTCTTCATTATTCAGTCATTGATTAAGTCATTTTTTTTTTGCTAGATAAGTCAATTGATTAAAAAAAACTAAGCTACTTGGATTTAATAATTCATTCATTTCATATAGAGCATAACTAAAATCGACAATCGGCCGATTAACGATTAGAGCAAATTTATCGTTGAGCACATCAAAACAATGTTATCTTACCCCATACAATTTTTTTTTTTGGAGAGATCTTACCTCATACATTGTTTATTGATAATAATAAGAGGACCGATCCCTGATAAAATATATATTTTCATGTTATTTATAAACCAAAAACCCCATGTAAGAAAAAAACTCCTTGTATATATTTTTTTTTGTGGTGGCCGTGATTCAAACCCCAGACCTTACATATATTATGCATTGTCTATGCCAACTGAGCTAAGCTCATCGAAAAAAACTCCATATATCAAAACTCGTTTTAGATTTAATTTACTATTAAAAATAATTGGACCAATCATGTTTGTACAGAGTGTTTTTGGTGTATTTCTGAAAGAAACTTTAATTATAGTTTTTTTTTTTTTGAAAATTTTAATTATAGTTATTGATCCAAGTTTATAATGAACACAAGTTGGTTATTTTCGTTGAAAAAAACAAGTAGGTTATTATTGAAACAACCAATTAATTAACGTCCAATCTATATTATATACAATTGAGAATGATTTACAATGACCAAAATTAAATGCTACACTTCTCTTAGCCATCCACATAAACATTTTGCCACATGGCAATTGAGAATGATCTTACCATTGTCTTATTCAAATTTTTATGACAATATTTATAAAAGGCAACAATCATAAAAAGACATATAGTCGTAATTTTAACAATCGTTGAGAGTCACTTGAAAAAAAAAAAGGCCCTATAAATATTTACACTTAGGAAAATACCGTGTGAAAAACGACCTTAAACATAATTTTAATGTCAAAAAAATAATATTGTTAATATATGGTGAAAACAACCGTATAAATTATTACATGTAGAATAATATTATGTGATTGACAAAAAAAAAGAATAATATTATGTGATAAAAAACCTTAAAAGTAATTTACTATGCAAAAAAAATATTAGCGTGGAAAATACAGGTACCAAATTTTGTTGAAAATGACGGACAAAATTTAGAAAGAATTAAATTATTGTTGATTCGTAAATTACACATTCGCATACTTTCTCACAACCAGAATCAAATTTGTTCTACATGTGATTGAAAATTTTAATATCTGACCCGCACAAAGGGAAAAAAAAATCATGATTAAACACTCTAGATATTTAAAAATAATTCTGATTGGTCAAACAAAAATATAATATAAATTGTCTTCTCTAACAAATATGACATTAACATTTGAATTAAAATACTAATTAAAGCTTATTAGCTGATTTCGAATCAGGTTGAAAAAAGTGAATTATATTATCCTCATTATCAAATAACAAAAAAAAAAATTATCCTTCAAAATTTTTTTTTTTATGGTATTAATTTGGCATTACACGCCTAAATTAATGGGGTTGAAAATTTGTACAGTAAATTCATATGAAAGACAATAATACTGACCCATAATTTTAATTTATTGGGATATTAAAATATTAGAATTAGTTGATTCTCATTATGTTAATATAAAATGGAAAGAAAGCAAATATGTTTGAATTGACTCCACATACTACGATGTCCTCATAATGCTTTATTTCACATATTTTCAACACAAATCACAAAAAGTCAACTGCTACAAGAAATAATTTTAATGTGTATTCATTTTCATTAATAATGATGATAATTACAAAAATTTATATACTTAACAAAACTATGTCCCCAATTATCCTATAAATAGGATGATTCTTCAATCACTTTTTGCCACATTAAATAGGATTATCCTAAAAAACAAGCTTTAAAATCATATTTTTTTATTATGATTATGATCATCGTTACCAATCGAATTTTGAAGTTGTTTTGTAGAAACATTGTTTTTGGTTCTATTTTATTATTTGGCCATATGACAATGTTATGGGTTGCTCTGACGGGTCTCATCCATTCCCTTTGTCTTCAAGAAGCTCGCGCACAATATCTCTAAAAGAACACGTGAACATAATTATCTCCATCCTTAAAAAAAAAAATCTTCATAATTATGACATAAATGTTGTTTTTGCATTTAACATGCAATATGCAACAACTGAATTTTTTATTCCCAACAATGTGCATAAAATGGGCCAGAAAAATGGTTGGTTGGTAATTTTTCCTAACAATTTATAAGTCAAATATTTGATATACGTTATTATTAGTTCTGTCTGATGGTGTAAGGGATGATTTACAAGAAAACACCACTGTCATACGAAGGTAGTTTTTTGCTAGCAAATCCACCTGTTTGCAGTGTGTTTTTACCATGCATTTGGTACAAATTTTCTACCTTTGTTTAGTGGTGAATAATCTTATTCATATGCAAAAGCTAGAGATTGTACGTTAACCACTTGCTTAATAAAGATTCCAAATCTCTTACTACTTGCGCCAACCTATTGTTTGTATTTTCCATAGTTTATCTCGAAATGAAAATAATAAACTATTGATGCTTTTGTATAATATATTTCATATAATAATAAAATCTTTATGGATTTTAAAATTTGTTAATGAAAATAAAATAATTATTGTGCAACGGGTCGACTTATTTATAAGTTAATTTTTGAGATTTTCAACACTGCAAATATACTAATCCTCTTTTATTTTTTGAAAGAAAATATGACTTTTTATATGTACAAGTGCAAAAAATAAGATTTTTTTTTTCGAGGGGGGGCTTATAAATAAAAGCTATATATTGTTAAAATATATTTTTGACTAAAAAAGAAATAAAACAGATTTAGGAAGGCACGCTTTATGTATGCAGAAATGATACCTCTTTTTTTTTTTTTTTGAAGAAAAGAAATGATACCTCTTATATATGCAAGTTCAAAGAGACCACTAACCTAATTGGAGATTTACAATTGAGGATATAGGATATAGGATGAAATTTACGGGTAACATGCCAATTGTGAATTTTCAACTATAATAAAAAGGAAGCTATGTTAATTATAACATATGGAACAAGCATTTTGATGTTTTTTTTTAATGGTTAAATGTTGGTAATTTATTGTTACATTAGTATTCTCTCTTTTGCTAAGTGGTGTGTGACGCAAGTTCGAACCTTATATTTTTCATTTCTAAAATATTCATTACTTTTAAAATAAAAAAATAAAAAAAAATGATACAACATTAGATAAATTTGCCAAACAAATAATTAGACGAATTTCTACTATTGATTGACACGGGTGTCCATACAACCATAGACTTTCCTTTTAATAAATAGAAATTAATGGCAATAATTGTAAATTTGAATTTGCTTTAAAACTTCTGCCCAAAAAATACGCATGGTTTAGCATTAATTTTTTTTCTTTCATATGTACAAAGAGTACGGTTTTCCAATAAAGAGAGATGTTTGAGTCTATTTCTATGTTTTTTATATTAGCATACAATTAAATAAAAATAAAAATAATTGGGCCATGTGGCATGAAATGATTGGGCCACGTGGCACTCCGTTAGTTTTGTGTTTTTTTTTAACAAAAAGTTAACAGAGGGACCAATACCAATATTTTTACAAAGTGCAGGGACCAATGACAAACAAAAAAAAAAGTGCAGGGACCAATGCCAAAATCTGATGAAAGTGCAGGGACCAATGACACATTTAAACCTAAAAATAAAACTTAGGTTTTTTTAAAGGACCTCATGTTTGTAACCAAAAAAAAAGGACCTCATGTGCATTTATTTAGGTTTTTTTTTTTGTATAGTGATTAAAAAAATCAGAAGGGGGAATTTTATACCAAATAATAGTGACACTAATGACTAAATTACAATTGTCTTAGATGTAATTCGAATCATGTCATTTGAGGTTATAAATAATGTCCATTTATATAGTTATTAATGTTACTATGTATGATTTCTTTTAATCTACAAATGTCTTATAGTTTGTTATTGTTTCGCACCAGACTTTTGAATTCAATGGTCCAACAATGACTCATCAAATGTCTTACAACGACTCATCTATTCAAGACCTACAGACGGGCACAACACATTTTGAAGATGCACGCACAATACAATATGGGTTCAGCACAACACCGAACAAGATCTCTTGACGACCTCATCTATCATCTTACGATCCAACAATCATTACTGGCCCCTGATGTCTATATAAGCATGACACCTCTGCCACACCAGATACACAATCACTCTATTCAAACTCAAAAATAAACTTTGAACTCTCTCTCTCCCTCCCTCCTCTCTCTCTCTCTCTCTCTCTCTCTCTCTCTCTCTCTCTCAGATAATAACCTGAGTGTCGGAGCACGTGTCTGTGTTACAAGTATCATTGTTCGCCCTAACCATCACTAGGAAATTCATCGCAGCATGTCCTCCACTGTATCCGGTCATCGCTCGAGTATCGTAACCGATTCATCCATAAGCTCTGTTCTCAGACAAATCAGTTATAATGACCACAAAAATTAGTTAAGAACCATGTAAAGAGAATTTAAAGAAATGCATTTGAGTTTTTTCCAAAATAAAAATATGACGTTTTTAATTTAGTTTACATTTTTGCCAAAAAAAAAAAATTTAAGTATAGTTTATAATACATATTTTCATTTAAAAAAATTTATTACTTAAAATATATAAAATAGTTTTTCGGTAAAACATTTCCCGTGTGGGCACGGGTCTCAAACTAGTTGTATCTACGTACATCGATTTGACATACCGAGTAATTTAGAAATGTATAAACAAACTAAGATAGGCCGGGAAGCCAATCAGCATCTTGATGACCTTAATTTAGAGTTTTAATAGGATGCATTGGATGAACTTATGAGCTGGACGAGGATTTGACATTTGCACCATGACTGCAAATTATTTGTTTTTCTATTTTATGGTCAAATTGGCTCGATAGAAATCATTTGGTTTAGAAATAGAAAAATGCTTCATGGCACGACAAAGTACCAAGCACTAGACATGGCAACGGGGCGGGGCGGGGGCGGGTTTTGACACACCCGTCCCCGGCCCCGTTTCACACTACCCAGCCCCGCCCCCGCCCCCAGACCCGACGGGGATAGAATCTTTACCCCCAGACCCGCCCCCAACGGGGACGGGTGTCCCAGACCCGCCCCCACCCCCACCCGTGAAAAGTGTAAATTAAATTGCACATGAGGGTGAGGCCTCCAGGTTCCACAATTTTCTCCCATTCAACCAAAACAATCACCTACACGATTTAAAAACATATATACATTAAAAAAAATGGAAGTAAAGTTATAAACATATTTCAATGAAAGAACAAGAAATTAACAAATGCAATATATATACCTTACGAAAGATTTGGTTTGACTAGCTGCTTGGCACACCATAACTACTTTCCAACCCTTCAAATATAGAACAGCCCAAATGTCCCAAACACAACAAATAGATTCACAGAAATCTCAACACTCCGAAACCAGTTGAAACAGATCTTGAAATGAAAAAGTGTGAAATAATTGGCTTATAATTTCACTGAAAAAGTGTGAAATAGCATGGATCTGTCCAACCTAGTTGCTAGTTGACATGTTTATTTCCATATTTAGAGAATTAAACTATGTTTTGCTGCAAGTGGAAGTGGAAACTGAAGTATGAGAAGGTGCCGAAAGTGGAAAAGTGAAGAGTACAGCGGCGGAAATGGAATGGAAGAGGAAAAGGAAAATAAGGAAAACAAGGTTTCTTTCTTTATTCTCTTTATATACCCCTTCTAATTTAAGGAAAATAAGGGTAATAAAGTAAATTTGCATGTACGGGTACGGGAACGGGGCGGGGGCGGGGCGGGTGTGACTATCCCCCGTCCCCGTCCCCGCATTTAGCCTACGGGTTTTCCCCGGACCCGGACCCAGACCCAGTTAATACGGCTTTTCCCCCTTAAAAATCGGGTGCGGGGGTGGGGGACCCGACGGGTCCGGGTTGTTTTGCCATGTCTACCAAGCACGAGTACGTACGACATTTCAAAACGTTTGATGAAACTTTTTTTTTTTATTAATTATTTATTATATCAATTTTTTCTGGTAAGGAGTCGTGCTATATAGCACTTCTCCTAGAAATCACATATGAGTTTTTATGTAGTAACTGACATGTGAAACCAGATAAAAACTCAATTTAAGAATTGGTTTTTAGTTTGTAAGTTGTTACTTGTGATGAACACAATGTGGTTTATGAGAAACACTTGTGTGGACCAAGACCAAGAATTTTGATTTGGTCACACACAAAGAGAGAAGAGAGAGGAGAGAGAAGAGAGAAGAGAGAGAAAATGTAGAAGAGATAAGAGAAGAAAGAGAAGGAGAAAATCTTGTGTGTGTGACCAAACCAAAATTCTTGGTCCTAGTCCACACAAGATTTTCTCTGTGGTTTATATATACTATTTGACATAGGTTGTAAAAAACAGTAAATTAATCAACTACAATAAACAAACTGAAAGTAAAATCAAAGGAGAAAGGAAAATGACCAAAATTTAATAACTTTATTAAATGAAATGTGTAAAAAAGTACATGTATCAAAGTCTCAAGAGCCATGTATGTATCAATCTTGAGAGAAATTCACTAAATGAAACCAATTTAAAATATTTTTTTAGGAAACAGAAAATCTTACATGATTGAATATTTCAATTATCTTTCAACATTCAAAATCCAATCCTTATTGAAAATCACTTATCCACACCAACACATTATTATATATATATATATAGATCCACATAGTCATCATGTTAAACATTGGTTGGATTAAGAGAGGCATATTGAAGAAGCTCCACTTCATGCTCAAACTTAATCATATCATTCTCTTCCATATTCACAACCGCTTCAATCCCATCCCCATCTCTCGTATCCATCAAAATTATCCCATTCCTCACGTTAGTAGCACTAGTTGTCACCCATATTGGTTTTCCCCACCCAAAATCAGCTTCATACATTGGAAACCTACACCAACTACTAAAACTAATCAAATTTCCATTCTCAGAATAAGACTCGGTAACTTGTTTCAAGCATTCAGATATCTTTGACAAATTATCATTCTTTTTCCCTCCAAATATTTTTGGATAAACATCACAACACTCAGATAACCCTTCTTTTATTTTGCATACCAAATCCTTTAGTTCCATTTCCTTCTTATCTGCAAACATTGACGAGAACCAAAATATGTTCCCTACATATTTTTCAAACAACGGAGGAACCATTCTTTTGCGAAGATCAACAGCCATGGTAAACAATGATGTCTTGAAATTTAATCCCATTATTGAAACCGCACATTTGTAAATCCATGCAGTCACAACTTGTACACGTGTGGGCGAATGCATGGAACTAGAAGTTACCATTGCCTTGAGGGACTTAATCATTGAAGGTTGAAACACAAATCTTTTACACACCACATTGTTTTCTCTCTTGAGAACAAGTTCTTGAAAAATAGGTAAATCTCTTTGTGGAAACATTGAAGCTCCTCCATCAAGAAAATGAAATGGTACTAATAACCCTTTTTCTCCTTCTTTTTCTTTTGGTAAATTTTTGTTCATAATGGACCAAACCAATCATTCATGAAGTTGAAAAGTGTCGAACCATCACCAATTTTGTGACTCATGCAAATACTTATCGCCATTCCTCCACATGCAAAACAATTGATTTGAATAGCTATTAAAGTATCACTCCAATCCATGTCTTTCCATTGCAAATCATCAGGGAACAAAGGGTTCAACAACTTTTCTGTAGGATTTTGGATGATTTCCGATAATCCGTTTTTGATATTTGTGACTAGAAACGGCACACCTTGATCATTACATTCAACGGTAATTTTATCTTTCAACCTTCCGGCAAAAGGATAATATTTGGATAAAAGTTGAGATAAAGAATTTCGTAATTGTGAAATTTTGACATTTTGGTCACTATCTTTGTTTGGTTTGTAAAAGTAAACTAATGGCACATAGTTACGCATCAAAATGTTGTCTATGAAAGAAAGTGGGTATATTTTGAGGTGAGAAGGAGTTGGTGATGAAGGTTTGATGGTTTCTCTAGAAATTAATTCAATTTCCATGGTAATAAAATGTCTCTCAATATCCTCACTAGTGTTTGAGCTATCAAGAATGCATTGGCTTGACATTAGCACAAGTGTTTATATAGTGGATGAATTTGTTTGTGAACGCTATAAGCTATTGCAATAAACAATAGTATGAAGCTGTGTTTCCTAAAAAAAAAATAGTATCAAAGCTATGAACACGCGTATACCACATTTCACCAACGTGTTGATATTTTGAACAAAAAAGATACGTTAAACAAAGTACTATACTATAAATAAATAAATATATACATTCAACTTTAGTGTGCGTTAGTTCATGTTTATTTGATTTTTTTATGTGAGTTTATATGATTTATTTATTACAATGCTTTAGAAACATGCATATATTATTAGAATTTATTTTCACATGTGTCCATTTTTATATACTTTAATTTCTCTATCTCAGCTTAACATGCTTGATGACATTTGCAACATACTAATATAGATTCATTAGCATGATTAACACTTGTTAGATTATATGATTAACAATAATTATGAAATACTTATGTTAGTGAGTTATTTGGCTTCGGTTTGCCATGGATTTGCTTAATTAGCTCCTTAATTAATTTGATTGTAGAAAGGAGATAGTTAGTAACGAAATGCTTTAGTCATTAGATTTCATAATAATACAAGTAGAATGTAATGAATGAATATTGTGAAGATATAATTGTGTATGTTACAAATAAGCAATAGTTAAGAAATCTGTGATGTTACTAGGTTGTGGAAATTACACAAGCAGAGGAAATATTATTAAAGAATACTAGTTAAGCTTTGTGCGACTGGCAGTGTCACAATAATGCAGGGTAATATTAAAATCTAAGACGAACCTCTGGTTATACGTAGGCCAGGTTATGGGGCGCCACTTACGAAGTTTTTTTCTTTTTTTTTTTTAGGTAACTACATCGACATAACATATCACATTGGATTAGAGCTGTTAAAACGGGCGGCCCTGCCTTAAATGGGCCGCACCCTAACGGGCTTCGAGCTTTATCGGATCAGGCCAAAAAGCCCGGTTGAAAAACGGGCTTGAAATATACTACCTGAGCCCGATCCTACACAGGCCGCGGGCTAACGAGCCGACCCATATTAAAAATTATATTTTTTTATATAAAAATAAGTACTAGTATAAAATACTCCTACCCCCATTTTAATTACACTTTTGGGCCTCGTGTTTTTTTATAAATAATATTTTTAATATGTTTAAATAATGTCTAGCACAAAAATAAATTGTAAACATTTTCGTACACTAGTCGTAAACTAAAACGGCGAGGAAAACAATTTTAAATAAATTAGATACGTTATGGTTATAGATATTTATATATTCGATCTTTAAAATTATAAATAACGAAACGAATAAATATAATTTTATATTACATTTATATGTGTTAATTCATTGAATTTTCACTTTTATTTTTTACTTATGGTTATAGATATTTATATATTCGATCTTTAAAATTATAAATAACGAAACGAGTAAATATAATTTTATATTACATTTATATGTGTTAATTCATTGAATTTTCACTTTTATTTTTTACTTTGATAATCAACTAAGTAAAGAAATATTTGAAAAATATATATAATTTATAGGATTTTTTTGTTATGCGGGCTAACGGGCTACCCGCGGCCCGTTCGGGTTAGCCCTAACGGGTACCGGGCTTTTTAGGGCTGGGCTAAAAAGCCCTATTAAAATTCGGGCTCAATATTTAAGGCCCAAGCCCTATAATTAAGAATTTTGCTCTCCACCCAGCACATTTTGCTCGCACCCTGCAGCCATGCCAAAATTGCTCTTGCGCATGTTAACTCACGCTGCGCAAGTTAACTCACGCAATGTTCCTGTTTGCGAACAAAACCCATCAGTCCGAACTCCAACCACCATTTTCTTTCCCTCCACCTTCAAAAACCCAAAAAGTGCGATTTTTTGGGTCAAAATCATCATCCCAAATCATTGCAAATCGTCAGGAAGCAAGTTTCTACGCTCATCAAGCATCAAATATCAGGTATTGTACCATTTAAACTCATCTCATTTTGCTGGTTTTTGAGCTTGGTTCGTCTAGTTTTCATAGGCACTAGGGCTAGGTATGCAAGTTAACTTGCTGCGCGACTTAACTGTCGCAAGTGTTAAAGCCATGCGTGACTTAAGTCACGCCACTGTGCAGTCGTGTTTTTTGAATTTTTAGCGCCACTTTTGTTCTTGGTTAGCTTGTTCCGCAAGTAATTTATTTATTCTTCCTTTGTAAATTTTTTTATTCAATAGATATATATGGAGATGGTTGACAAAGTCGCGGATGATGACGTTGAACCGAAACCGGCCAAAAAAGAAGGTTCTGGTGAAGGTTCCGGCGTAGGTTCCGGCGATGTCAAACCAAACTTTAATTTGAAACCATTTAAAGTCCAAATTCCAATTCAAGCTCGAATTGGTAAAATTGAAGAACTTAAATCGGTATCTACTGGTGTTATTTGTGAAGCTTGTGGCACCGCCTCATTTTTTACAACAAATGCAAGATGGAGAGAGCGAGAAGAGTTACTTACTTGGGTTCGCGGACAAGGGGTAAAGGCCGGATTTTGTGTTTGTATAGATAAATCCGTTATAAAAAGGTCGTACTTGACAATGCAATGTGAAAGGAGTGGGGTATACAAGCCACCTAAGACAAGGAAGAAACCGAACCTTGAAGGCATTGGCTCAAGGAAATGTAATTGTCCGTTTAGGTTGAAAGGTTTCTTTGATAAAGATACAAATGATTGGTGGCTTGCAATGCTTTGTGGAATGCACAACCATGACTTGGAGGTGGGAAAGTTTCAAGGACACCTAATTGCGGGTAGACTTCGTGCGGAGGAGAAGAAAAAAGTTATCGAAATGACAAAGAGCTTGACGGTGCCTCGGAATATTCTCACCAATTTGAAGGAAAACAACAACGAAAGTGTGACAACAATCAAGCAAGTGTACAGTGTGCGAACAAGATGGCGCAAGGGAGAAAGAGGTGACAAGACGGAGTTGCAATTCTTAATTTCGAAGTTGGTGGAGCATAAGTACGTCTATTACACAAGATGCAATAGTGAGGAAACCACTCTTGAAGACATATTTTTTGCTCATCCGGAGTCAATTAAATTGCTCAACACCTTTTCGACCGTTTTGGTCATGGACTCTACATACAAAACCAACAACTACCGAATGCCGTTGTTTGAGATAGTTGGTTGCACCTCTACAAAAATGACGTATTCCGTTGGTTTCGCCTTTCTTCACTTTAAACTAGAGAATAACTTTGCTTGGGCACTTACCATGTTGAAAGGTCTCTTGTACTCAAAAGACAACATGCCTAAGGTGATTGTCACCGATAGGGATGGTGCTTTGATGAAGGCCGTTGACACAGTTTTCCCTGAAACATACACCATGCTTTGTTATTTTCATATTGGGAAGAATGTAAGGTCTAAGTGCATTACGGATTGTAAAGTGGTGCCAAAGCCTCATAAGGGTGCAAAACTTGACAAGAAAGAATTGAAGAAGAACAAGATGAAGAATAGCGATGTTGTTGAGAAAGTGGTGAATGCTTGGAGAAAGTTGGTTGAATCTCCTACGGAGGAATCATATGCAAGTAATTTATTGAAATTCAAAGAGGTATGCATGCCATTTCCGGAATTCATTAAATATGTCGAAGAAACGGTTTTGAACCTTAAGGAGAAATTTGTGAGGGCATGGACGGATAAAGTGTTGCATCTAGGGTGTAGAACCACCAACATTGTTGAATCCGCTCATGGAGTTTTGAAAAAATATTTGAGGAGTAGTGTGGGTGATTTGGCATCATGTTGGGATGAAATTCACAAGATGTTGGTGGTGCAATTTGGTGAGATACAAGGTAGTTTCGGGAGGAACAAAACGATCTTTGAGCACAAATACAAAAAGATCAAGATGATGAAAGAGTTGGAGGGTTATGTTTCTAGAAAAGCATTGAGATTTATCTATGATGAATTGAAACGCTCCAACACATTCAGATTTGGTGAGGAAGATTGTGGTTGTGTTCAAAAGACATCCTACGGGTTGCCTTGTGCGTGTATTATTGCCATGAAGAGCAAGCAAAAATTGCCTCTTGTCTTGGATGATATATACCCTCATTGGAAAAGGTTGTGTGTACAAGGAGAGAAGATTGATGATGACTTTTCCGTGATGGAGGAGTGGAATGGCATTCAAGAACTTCTCAAGAAAAGCCCTTACAATATGAAGCTCCACATCAAAGAGATGATACGTCAAATTGCATTTCCGGAAACCACATTTTTGTCTCCGCCTTTAAAAAAGGTGGTAACCAAGGGAGCACCTAAAAGGAAGAGGACTACACTCAAAGTGTCATCAACGGGTCGAATCCCCTCTAGGTGGGAGACCATTGATTCTCAAAATCCGGATAGTCAACCTTCACAACCAAAGAGGTCACTTCCAAAGAGGAAAGATGCACGCCTTGGCACTTACTCCCGCTCACAAGCTTCATCCTCTACTTCAAAACCGTTTTGGAATATCCCATACATTTCACAAATTCCAAATATCATGAGGCCTTTTGTTGAAGAAATTGTGAATGTTAAAGGGGATGGTCATTGTGGATTCCGGGTGATAGCTAGGCACTTGGGGATGGATGAGGAAGATCATGTATTGGTTCGTCAAGCACTTATTCAAGAGTTGAGAAATCATAAGAGTGACTACATGCCGATATATGACACGGAGGAGCGTTCTAACATAATCTTGAATGGTTTATACCCTTCTAAACGGACAATTGGTGTTGCGCCTCCAGATAAGTGGATGACCACTCCAGATATGGGTCACATTATTGCTTCTTGCTACAAAAGACCCGTTGTTCTATTAACTTTGCCCGGAACGGGTGGTGTATGTGAGACATATTTCCCAATCCGAAGTGCTCCTCCACTTAATTCACATTCCAACATCATGTGTCTTTGCTTAATTCCCGACCACTATCTTCATGTGATTTTGAAGGAAGGTTGTCTGTTACCACCGAGTTGTAAGGAGTGGATGAACAACAAGATTGGTGAGGCGAAGAATTGGCATTTTGCGTTTTTGGATAGACAAAACGCTTTCAATGAACTCATGTCTAAGGATCCTAAGCCGCCAAAGAAACCAACAAATGAGCACAATCCAATTGTTTGTGATGATACTCCCACCCCGCAAAAAAAGGAACAAGAATTTGAATGGACGGAAGACATAGAAGAGGACGACAATTTAGGAATGTCACTAGACCTCTTAGATAGGTTATTATATGTTAGGACAATTATAGGTTGGTCGGTGTTCGTCCTATTTTTTGCTGGTATTACACCCCGACATATTTTTTGGTGGCCGGTTATGTAATTTGTATATTTGTGGCCAATATGTAACTAATATTATATATATTAAATGAAATGAATTATTTTTTTGGTGGCCGGTTATGTCACACCAATTATTGCTTGCATTACTTACTTTGTCTCTAATTATTCAACTATTTATTTTATCTCATTTATCTCATATTTGTTTTTCATTATATTTTTGTAAAGTTTGTGAGGTGAAACATGTCTGAAGATGCACAAGATCCGGTTAAACTTGAAGTCTGTTATGTAGATGTGAAAAAGAGGGCTTGGTTCACTGTAAACCCCACCGACAAGTTGGACGAGTTGAAGGCAAAGCTTGACGACTTCTTTATCCATATTGGTTCAAATCATAGAACATGTGATGTGATAGTAAATGTGTCAGGCCTGGACTTGGGGGAGGATAAGGAAGAGGACTTCTGGAAGACCGTGTATTATCCACAACTTCTCAAAGATGATAGCGACGTTGATTTCATGTTTAGGGTAATGGTCGAGAATAATACTTTGTATCTTTTTGTCCGATCCGTTGAAGTGTAATCATTATTTAAGTTTAATAGTGTAATGTTTGACCGTTTATGTGAGATTATGTAATTTTATATATTTATGGACAAATTTGTGTAATTTGGATCGTTTACGTGTCATTAAGTGTGTTTAAATGATTACGGGTCATTACCAGCGAATTTGTGTAATTAGGACCGTTTGGATCGTTATGTGTGATTATGTGATTGTGAAAAAAACGATGTTTTAGCGTAATTTTGATCGATTGTGTCGTATTATCCTATAATATTGTTAAACTAGCGTAAGTAGGTTCAATTACGAGCATATTAAGGTTTGGACCCAAACTGCATTCAATGCACATCAGAACAACATTTAATGCTGTTCTGATATATCAGTAGTGCGTGAGTTAACTCGCGCAAGTGTAATACATTGCGTGAGTTAACTCACGTAGTGTTTTATACTATACGTGATTATGCGCAAGTTAACTAACGCATAGTTTTACACTTGCGCATCTTAATTCACGCGGCGTTAGTTAAGTAACGCGTAGATTTTCACTTGCGTTAGTTAACATGCGCAAGGGTAAATTTGGAAAGGCTGCAGGGTGCGAGTAAAATGTGATGAGTGGAGAGCAAAATTCTATAATTAATCGGACTAAACGGGCCGGGCTGTACTCTACATTGGATAACCCACATCTAAGTGATTAGACATACGCAGAGAAGTTTGCAGAGAAGTTTGGTCACGTTAATTAGTTAAGATAACACAGGTATGTTATTGATCAATTATTTTACTAAAAATAGATACGGTACAAAGGGTAGTTTCATTTTTGAACAAAAAGCAAGATATTGAATATTATATTTTGGTAAATGTTTTTAAAGTGGAATATTATGTTTTATCCTGAATTAGGGATATAATCTATACTATATATATAAAGAAAATTATCCCTTTCAGCACATTTTTGGATTGAATTTTTCTTTTCAAAAATACCCTTAATTGTTAATTTTAATTTTAAATATACAAATAACACATGTAACAAATAGATAAGAATAAATTTAATTTAAGGAGAAAACTTATGCACAATTCCTTATGAACTGTTCTAACTGTTAGCCAATTGTAAAATAACACGTGAATTACAAATCTATGTCACTAATCGTCCCCGTTAATCCTCTTTTATCTCTTTTAACCACAAATCAAACTCACAAAAAACTAGCACACCAAAAACTCATGTTACTTTTTTATCAGCTGATTTTATGTTGTACATCTGTGTTGTTCCCCTCAATATAACCGACAAAGATTGCCAAGTATTTTCATATCTCTTCCACAAAAAACAATATTTTCATATTATTTTATTACTTCCACAAAAAACAATATTTCCATATTATTTTATTAATATAAGTTACTCTTCCTTAGCCTTTGATCAATTGTAACAAACGTAAGCAAAAAATAATGGTAAAGATTGGACTTTAAATCCTTTAAAAAAAAGATTAGTAACAAACGTGAGCAAAAAATAATGCTAAAATTGGACTTTAAATCCTCTAGAAAAAAGATTAGTAACAAACGTGAACAAAAAATAATGTTAAAGATTGAGCTTTAAATCCTCTAAAAAAAAGATTAGTAACAAACGTGAGCAAAAAATAATAATGTTAAATATTGGACTTTAAATACTCTAAAAAAAAGATTAGTAACAAACGTGAGCAAAAAATAATGTTAAACATTGGACTTTAAATCTTCTGATAAAAAAATTAGTAACAAACGTGAGCAAAATATAATGTTAAAGATTGAACTTTAAATCCTCTAAAAAAAAGATTAGTAACAAACATGAGCAAAAAATAATGTTAAAGATTGACTTTAAATCCTCCAAAAAAAGACTAGGACTCAAAATATTCTAGAAAAAGATTTGTTAGCACTATATTAAATATTAATAAGAAGAGTTCTCACAGTTAATAGTTCGTTCCCACATTGTTTAGTTTTTCTCAACCTCTCTCAACCCTCTACATCAGAATTCAGAATTAACCAGTTTAGTTTTTTTTTTCTTTCATGTTACAACTAATCAAAGTCGATTAATTTTATGGACTATATATTTGACTTTGCTAATTTATAAGCGATTATGATTTAAATTGTCTACTATTAATTTTAAGAATTATTTGAATTTTTAGGTTTATAATTGCTTATACAAATTATGATAGCGTGATTTTTTTTTTTTATATATATAAAGAGAACCGTGGTTTTTTTTAATTATTAAATAAAGAGAAAATAAGCAATAACATCCCCTGCCATTATGCTTCTTCCATTGCCGTTTAAAGGAAAAAAAGCATTGCTTTTTTCTTTGTGATTCCAAAAGTTCTGCATGTATACAATTGATAAACTGCTCCCATGGCCTCCATCCAATATCCAACAAAATACAGTGAAATCAAAGTGTTAAAACCATTTAAACAATTCAAAATTGTTAAACGATAATCAAACTCATGTTACCAACAACTAAAAACAGAAACAGTAGAAAGCTTCAAACCACCATCTTTTGTTTTTAGTTACATTCAAACCACGGAGGCCATAAAAAGAGAGGACCATTAAGAAGTATGGATACGAACACCGACACCAAATACAACACGGATACTGACACACCAATAACGTTGATAATTTGAGAAAATCACATAATTTAGGGTAATTATATTTGTGGATGCGGATGCAACACGTGTTCAGACACATCTAATATGAGGAGTGTATGTGATTCATAGGCGAGGAGTAATATCATAATTCATATATGGTCGAAAGAGCCGTAATTACCCCTACAAATGATGATGTTTAAAAATTGAATGACATAATTATCAATTAGTTTCCAGGAGAATAACATAATTTGTTGTCATTTAACGAGGTTGAAGGGGATACTCATAACTTATATCAACATGAATTCCTAAACTCAGCTGCTCAAGGAAGTATCCCACCACATATTTTAAAGGTAAAAAAAGGTGCACCTTTGATGTTGTTGCGAAATATAAACCCTAGATATGGCATGTGTAATGGAACACGATTGTTATGTCGTGGTTTATTTAAGAATATGTTGGATGTGGAAATCCTAACAGGAAGCAATGTTGGAAAAAGAGCATTCTTGCCCAAAATTAAATTAAAATGAATTGCGAGTTCAGGACCTCCCTTTGTGCTTAGTAGAAAACAGTTTCCCGTTAGACTAAGTTTTGCTATTACCATAAATAAGTCACAAGGGCAGGCCATTTCCAATGTCGGAATCTATCTTCCATGACATGTTTTCAGCCATGGTCAATTATATGTAGCTTTATCAAGAGGGGTTTCTCAAAATTCAACAAAAGTTCTCATTAAAGAAGAGAAAATAGAAGGAGAAGATGGAGACTTTACGAAAAATGTAGTTTTTAAAGATATTCTTTTATCGCGATCATAGCAATGTTTCTTTTACATAACATGTCATTTATACATTTATTTATGATGTTTCTTTTACACAACACACACATTTATGTTATGATGTTACTAATTACTATTAGAATAAACAATAAATGATCATCATTTTACCTTAATTTTATATGCAGGCAAACTAAAATATGTAGAGTTCAAAAATAATTTTGTTATATGCTTTGACAACATTTTGTTTATAAATCAATATATCAATAATTTCCTTAATATTTAAAAATTTAAAAATTTTAATCAAAATTATACAAACAAACATAATAAAATAATCACATGTGTTAGCGCAGTAGAAAGAGCGAACAGACGGGCACGATAGTGCCCGTCTTTCCGTTAGTATAATATAAAAAGAAGTGGAATACTATAATATATAGTCCCATAAATTTTCACTTTTATCTCTTCAATCCTCATAACGTCTTCCGCCTTCTAGAAGATTTTGTGGCCAACTACCTTTCGCGTTTTAGCAGTTCCACAGGACTTACCATAATATCTTCAACCTATGGAGTGCGCCTCTCCGTCCTCTTGAATATTTCTTTGTTCTCAACTAGAGCATAACACATAATGATTCTATAATTGTACCTTTGTGGTGCAAAGATTTGTCTACTCCAAGTCAATAGTGGAAGAAACTTACTAGTGAATGTTGATAAGAAACTTACTATCAAATCAACAGACCAAACTACTCTAGCTTTCTTTATGGAAGTTTGATCTCCAAATTCTCTGTCATCTTGACCACCCCCCATTCCAGCCAAGACATAACATGCCAAGGCTTTGGGTTAACAAGATGCAAGGGATTAGTTTTTAGTTTGTAAGTTGTTACTTGTGAGTGATTGTCAGTCACATTGTGGTTTATATTGAATTTGGCTTTCAAAAGAAAAATTAAACAGTATAATTAATTAACAAAAATGAATAGATTGAAAGTAAAGACAAATTAAAAAGAAACGAAACAGACTGAAATATAATACTCCCTCGGTTGTTCTAAAAAAAAAATAACTCCTTCGGTTCCTAAATACATGTCGCAATTTGATCACGTGCACTATTTACATAATCTACTTTTATCATAGTTTTTTTACTAATATATAAAGATAAATGTTATTATATAAAATGTTTTTTTTTGCGGTGGCAAAATGTTTTTTTTTTGCAGTGGCCGGGGTTTGAACCTCTGACCTTGCATATTACCATGCATTGTCTGTGCCAACTGAGTTAAGTTCACGAGGACATATAAAATGTTGTTTGATTTTTCTTGATGAATATCCTTAAAATATCAATTTTTATTATTTTTTATTATAAATAATTAAATATATTAATGGTTAAAATAATAAAAAATAATTTTAACCATTAATATATTTAATTATTTATAATAAAAAATAATAAAAATTGATATTTTAAGGATATTCATCAAGAGAAATCAAACAACATTTTATATGTCCTCGTGAACTTAGCTCAGTTGGCAGAGACAATGCATGGTAATATGCAAGGTCAGAGGTTCAAACCCCGGCCACTGCAAAAAAAAAACATTTTGCCACCGCAAAAAAAAAACATTTTATATAATAACATTTATCTTTATATATTAGTACAAAAACTATGATAAAAGTAGATTATGTAAATAGTGCACGTGATCAAATTGCGACATGTATTTAGGAACCGAAGCAGTTATTTTTTTTTTTTAGAACAACCGAGGGAGTATTATATTTCAGTCTGTTTCGTTTCTTTTTAATTTGTCTTTACTTTCAATCTATTCATTTTTGTTAATTAATTATACTGTTTAATTTTTCTTTTGAAAGCCAAATTCAATATAAACCACAATGTGACTGACAATCACTCACAAGTAACAACTTACAAACTAAAAACTAATCCCTTGCATCTTGTTAACCCAAAGCCTTGGCATGTTATGTCTTGGCTGGAATGGGGGGTGGTCAAGATGACAGAGAATTTGGAGATCAAACTTCCATAAAGAAAGCTAGAGTAGTTTGGTCTGTTGATTTGATAGTAAGTTTCTTATCAACATTCACTAGTAAGTTTCTTCCACTATTGACTTGGAGTAGACAAATCTTTGCACCACAAAGGTACAATTATAGAATCATTATGTGTTATGCTCTAGTTGAGAACAAAGAAATATTCAAGAGGACGGAGAGGCGCACTCCAGAGGTTGAAGATATTATGGTAAGTCTTGTGGAACTGCTAAAACGCGAAAGGTAGTTGGCCACAAAATCTTCTAGAAGGCGGAAGACGTTATGAGGATTGAAGAGATAAAAGTGAAAATTTATGGGACTATATATTATAGTATTCCACTTCTTTTTATATTATACTAACGGAAAGACGGGCACTATCGTGCCCGTCTGTTCGCTCTTTCTACTGCGCTAACACATGTGATTATTTTATTATGTTTGTTTGTATAATTTTGATTAAAATTTTTAAATTTTTTAATTTTTAAATATTATGGAAATTATTGATATATTGATTTATGGTTTAAATGTGTAATTGGTCCTTGCACTTTCAACAAATTTTGGCATTGGTCCCTGCACTTTTTTTTGTTTGGCATTGGTCCCTGCACTTTGTAAAAATATTGTCATTGGTCCCTGCACTTTTTTTTGTTTGACATTGGTCCCTGCACTTTGTAAAAATATTGGTATTAGTCCCTGCACTTTGTAAAAATTTTGGTATTGATCCCAATCATTTCATGCCACGTGGCACCAATACCAATATTTGTCCAAAGTGCAGGGACCAATATCAATATTTTTACAAAGTGCAGGGACCAATGCCAAACAAAAAAAAGTGCAAGGACCAATGCCAATATTTTTACAAAGTGCAGGGACCAATGCCAAACAAAAAAAAGTGCAGGGATCAATGCCAAAATTTGTTGAAAGTGCAGGGACCAATTACACATTTAAACCTTGATTTATAATTAGGGTATTCAATTTGTAAACGTATTAAATAAGGGTACAACAACTTGTCAAAAAAAAAATCTACAGAAACAATAGGTTAAGTTGCTGCAGACCTAATAAAATTAATAAATAATAAGGATAAGTGAAACACCCCGTTTTCCCAACATAAAAATTTCTTAATAAAATCAAAGTAATTCGTTGTAAACGGAATGTCACATTTCATAAAAATGATAAATGAATAAATAATAATTTATTCTTCAAAATTCAATCAACAAAGTACTTAATATCTTGCAGCGGAATTATTCGACATCTAAGAATAGTATTTGGCACATAAGGTCTCATCATAAAAGTCTCATAATAGTCTAAAACATTCATTAGTTCAAATCTAGTACTTAATCATAGATCTCGTAAAACAATACGTAAGGAGTAGAAAACGATAGCAAAGTCCCCATCCCGTTATGTATCAGAGCACCTAAGACACACTTGTGAGGAGTCCACTCACGACCACGCCTAATCTTGATTACCTGCAAGTTACCCATGCGAAGAGCAACATTTTCAAGCAGAAGGGGTGAGATTTCTCAAACAATAATATTAAGTATATAAATCATCAATTACATTTAACAACTTAAACATTATCAATATATATAATAACAATTATGTAGAACTCATAGCATCATAATCATTCATCAACTTAAACATCATAATCAACTTCTTAATTAACTTAATCGACTTGACGACTTCGACTCGACTATGCAACTTCAACTTCTTAAATCATCTTGACAAAATGCAAATGCATGTGGTCCTAATACAGGGCATCAATCCCCCAACATATTGAGCGTAAAAAGGCTCCAGGGCATCAAGCCCCCAACATAATTGAGCAAAAGCTCCAGGGCATCAAGCCCCCAACGTGGTTGAGCAAAAGCTCCAGGGCATCAAGCCCTCATCTTTAAATGAGTATGCATGGACTCAACATCTTACGTCTTAGAAACTTCATGAACATCTTATAACTTCTGGACTTAGACCGACATTTACATCTTAATAAAGATCAACAGCAACATATGCAGCACTTATTAAGTCATATCATATCAGCATCATAACATAACAGTATCAAATGATAACAATAGCATCTTAAGCATCGCATCAACATAAACATCATGATTAACACATATAGTGCTTAAATAACAATGTCACATCATTAAATAATCTTAGTCATCTCAACTTAGGCTTCCTGGACAGCTCTAATATTCCAACAACCTTCATTTCCTAATCCACGTTCTTCTTAAAATTACACGTGCGAAAGGATCGCAAGAAAACAAATTGGGCAGAATGCACTAGTTACTCGCGGTGGCGAGTTGCTTTGCTCGCGAGGCGAGCTCACCTGCTCGCGAGGGCGAGCAAAACCCAGCTCCTGGGCCTCCTTCTCACTACCTGCTCGCGGTGGCGAGCGTTCTTACTCGCGAGGCGAGCGACGGTTTGACAGGCTCGGGCAGAACTGTTTTTCTCAATTTTTCACCTACAATTATTATTTTTTTGCAATGTGTACTTATAATTAGGGGCGGAAGAGTAATTTACTTACATGCTAGATTTCGCTTCCCCTTTATAAACCCTAAAATAACACAGTCGTTTGTTCTTCTTCTTCTCTTCGACGGGAGAAAAAGGGTTTCTAGGGTTTTGAGAATCCACCAGACAGCAACAATGTCGATGTCAAAGAGTTCCAAAATGCTTCAATACATCAACTACCGTATGCGTGTAACAATTCAAGACGGTCGTCAACTCGTCGGAAAGTTCATGGCCTTCGACCGCCACATGAATCTCGTTCTCGGCGACTGCGAAGAGTTTCGCAAACTTCCACCTGTAAAAGGTAAGAAAACCACCGACGGTGACCGTGAAGACCGCCGCACACTCGGCCTTCTCCTCCTCCGCGGCGAAGAGGTTGTTTCCATGACTGTTGAAGGTCCTCCTCCTCCTGAAGAATCTCGCTCCAAAGCTGTTAATGCTGCTGCTATGGCTGGTCCTGGAATTGGTCGTGCTGCTGGGAGAGGTATTCCTCCTCCGGCGACAGTTATTCAAGCTCAGCCTGGTCTTGCTGGTCCTGTTCGTGGTGTTGGTGGACCTGCTCCTGGTATGATGCAGCCGCAAATCTCGCGTCCACCGGTTTCGTATCCTGGTGGTCCTCCGGTGATGCGTCCACCGCCTGGTCAGATGCCATATCCCGGTATGCCAGGTGGTCCTCCGAGACCAGGTGGTCCGCCACCGCAATTTGCTCCTCCGAGACCTGGTGGTCCTCCTCCACCGCAATTTGGTATGCCGCCTCCTCAGTATGGACAGAGACCTATGGGCCCACCTCCTCCTGGACAGATGATGAGAGGACCTCCTCCTCATCCTGGAATGCAGGGGCCGCCTCGTCCCGGAATGCCTCCTCCTCCTGGTAGTGGTGTTCCTGTCTTTGGTCCACCTCGTCCCGGCATGCCCCCTCCTCCAAATCAGCAGCAACAACAACAGTGATGATGGTAGAATTGATTGGTATGTTTGTCTTTTCTTGCTGATGCTTTGAGTTACTGAGTTGGATTTGTACGTTGAGTTCTTGTTCTTAATTGTGTTTGACTGTATTTTGATGAGTATAAATTTCCAAGAGTGTAGCATTGATAGTGCAATCCTACCTTGTGACTAGTAGAAAAATGCAGGCATTAGATTTTAGAACAGTTTAAGAGCATCTTTCTTAATTTCTAAGTAAAGGTTTCAATTTTAAGGACGCAAGATATGGTGGGTAATGGAAAAAAATCAGGAATTATTAACTTCAAAATTTGAATACACTTGGCTGCTTAAACAGTTAGTAGTGATTGTTTTCCATTGAGTGATTTAGACCTATAAGTTCAATCCTGTTTCAATTCCTCCTCTGCATACTGTTCTGCTAAATTTGATGTTGTAGTTTGGTCTATTTTTTTATTTATTTTTTTCTAGAAACATTGATGATTGATTTCACATAGGAAATCAATGATGGGCTAATATAGATTCCTTAATGTTGCTCAGACTCAGACCATCAATTAGAGAATGCTCAAAATTGGAGATTCTAACAAAATGATACTTTCTAGGAAACATGTATGGGTTTGCTTTAGTTTTTCTTATATTTTGACTTATAGACCTTACTTTTGCGGCCTTTGTGCATCAGTTATGAGATGGCTGAAATTGCTGGTTTCAATTATATGACTTTTTGAGGAGTTCAGTTATATTATTATAGGCTACTGAAGTTGTTACATGAGCGTGGATCCAACTACAAACTGATTTTTTTGTTACATCAATCTCAATGTTACCTCATAACAATTTATTCTCATGAATACAAAATTAATTTATTATTTGAAACCTATAATGTTTTTTAAGTTGAATATGATATCCTGATGGTCTTGAGAATTTCTTAGCAATTGTTGAGTTGGTGTACACCTTCTCTTTAAGAAATAGTATTCACAGAGTTTTTCATTTAGTTTCGTCATTGCTAGATTGGTGTTAATAGTCCAAGGATTTAAGGCTCATAAAAATGTCCCTTAAAAAGAGTCTCACTTCTTATTTAACACTTTTTTAGTACCTGAATGTATAATACTGTGGTTATGTCAGATTGAAAATTGTGAGGGATTTCACATCCTTTCTCCTTGACAGTGAGAAATGGTCATTGGTGTGGAGAAGAATTGAGAATAGGTGAAAAGACTAAATAAGATCAGCCACAAAACTTTTTATGCTCTTATCCTTATTTTCAAACTACTTTGTCAAGAATAATTTAACGGGTCATGCTAATTTGTGCACAAGTTAAGGATCTAAAAAAAGAATTAAAACATAAGTCTTGTATTGAAAAAAATAAGTTTTTAAACTTTCAGGATATTGAATGCACAATTTCAAAAATTATGTTTCTTTATTTGGCTTCTTAACTTGTGCTGTAAGGGCACAAGTTAGCCTTTCCCTAATTTAATTTACCTTGAGATTTATAAATGAGAAGAGTGTTGTGTTTATATTTGTTGTTGGTCAAGTTATCTGATCGGTGACTGAAGTTAGACTAAAAAGCGAAATTTTATCTTGAAAATCCAATGATTATATGTTGTGATCTAAGATAGCTCAGAGTCAGACAAATAACTAGAAGTTGGACTTGAGAGTGGAGATT
The DNA here is from genome assembly GCF_051527215.1 of Medicago sativa. Classification (NCBI taxonomy): domain Eukaryota; kingdom Viridiplantae; phylum Streptophyta; class Magnoliopsida; order Fabales; family Fabaceae; genus Medicago; species Medicago sativa. The sequence continues at coordinate 86,075,910 of NC_140752.1, forward strand.
AGGTGGTTCTTTGAAATAATCCTTGTACTTTTTAAAAGGTGGACATTTGTGAAAGTCTATCTATTGCATCCCAGTGTTCCTGCATTGAGTTGAGAATAACATCAAAATGTTAGGAAACAACTAGAACTCGATTAATCTTGAGAAACCCTTGAAAGTAAATATAAATATAAATGAAAGGATGTCTTTGCTACAAATTATTCCCTCTAGCACTAAATAATATGGCCAAGTTGTGGACCTTTACTATGTCTCACTCTTTCAGAAAAAGTAACATTTGTGTGGATCGCTTGGCAAAGCTAGGTGCAAAGGGATCCAATTTTTGGTTTTGCTTCAAGCTCCTTCTTCAAACATGCTGCATATGCATCTGCTACTAGCAGATGCTAAGGAAACTTCTTTCCTTTGGTTTTAGATCATCCGTTGGGATTACCAAGTTCCATGTTATGCTAGATATGATTTCGTATATCTAAATTGTAAATGTTATGACTTGGAAACTCTTGCAATAGTCACTAGCTATTAGAAACCATACCAGTGCATCATATTAGGATATATTTTCAGGAGAATTATGGCAGATTGGAAATGTGCATCTTTTGGGCTTGCTAAGTACTTAATAAATACAATATCTTATTCTTTGAAATCTGTAAAGAATGCTATTTTTTTCATGAACAAATTTGACTGCACTTGATTGCATACTTGTAAAACTCTAGCTGTAGTAGTACAACTGTACCGAATACCTTGAGTCTTTAAATTCAACATCTTGTAAATGTTTATCTTACTTCATCTTGTAGCAGGTTTAGTTTTTCCTGATTGACCTGTGTGTGTAACAAAAATGTCTCATTTTTGTTGTGTTCTAATTTCAAAACTTCAAAATGTTTCAGGTTTCTTCTTATTGGAGCTTTGAAGATATGGACGTTGGACTTATCACAACTCAATATCCAGCTCGTTCCGTGGAAGTAATTGTTGCTTGTATAACCTTGAATTATTACCGTATTAGGGAATTTTTTATGTCGTGATGGAAATGTTATATTAGAATGGCATGTTTTGGAGGAAGTTATTGTACTGCAACTCGAATATTAGACTTATAAAACAACTGTGTAGATTGTTGGGAAAATGCTGAATTTTGTACTGATTTCTAAGTTTAGGGCATGATCTGTCTCTTAATATTTCGGGCTATATAACATGATTATCATCTAGGCGTTGTTACTTCAGTAGTCTTTTTATTTTTGCACTGTTCTGAGCATGATTTAGGTATTTGCATGATTAATTTTTACGTTATGAGTTTAACTCCCATGTCAATTCATTGAAAATGGTTATATGAAAAATTGTAATTTGACTACTATGTTTATCTACATAGTTTTATGTATGACTATCAAATTCAAACTACCTCAGCTAACTGCAAACTTAAACGCATTTCATAAGAGGCAGGCAAAGGGGTGAGTATTTTGTCAAAACATATTAAATTCTAGGGAAACATTACAATAACCTCCCCCCTGAGACTTCCTTAGACAACACACATACCCCCCTCTAGTTTAAAAATGAACACTGACCTCCCTTATTTGTTTCTCTAACTAATATACACCTCTCTTGTAAGTTAACACTGTTACTACTCTGTTAACTTCTTTGCTACAATGGAAACTTGTGTCAGCTTAGATGCATTTTGCATCCTTGCATGTGAAATTGGTATCCCCATCTCTTGCAAATCGACAAAAATTACACTGGGGACGTACAACGTGACTACAAATGAATGAATTCAAACCATAGAACTCAAACAACGTATCAATCAACAAGAAAGCATGAATGTCAAGTAGCTGCTAAAAATGTTCCTTTAATATATTACAGGGAACTGATTAATGGTATAAACAGGACAAAGATTATATAAAATCAACAAAATAAAGGAATTATAAATGGAACATGTAACACCAAATTAACGCATCGTTTTTTTTTTTGTGCGTTGGAAATTGATTCACCGCTACCGAATACACCATTGATATAACTACCAAAAAAAATACACCATTGATACCAAATCCTTTATCCAATGAAGCTCACAAATTATTCATCAATGACCTTAATTGTTATCATTTTCAAGTTCAATTGAATCAATAAAACCACTTCCTTCACTAGCATCATTAACACCAACAATATTACTGCTATTACACTCCGTCACCAAGTCCAACTCAGAGTGATTCGTCTTATCAAAAAGGACAACAATGAAATTGATTCGGAGTTCACCACGGCGAAGATAGATGTTAAGTTGTAGTGGTATCAATCATAGTTGTTAAGAAAGAAACTATAAACGTTTCAGACTAACATAGTTAGTTTAGAGGATCCTTTCAAAAAAAAAAATAGTTAGTTTGGAGGATAGATGTGTGTTTTTTATTTAGAGGGGGTTTGTGTGTTGTTTAAAGAAACTTAAAGGAAGATGGGTGTAATTTACCCCAAATTTTATAGTAAAATGTTTGATGTCAATATGTTATATCCATTATTTTAGATAATCGGAAGTACAAATGAGAATAGGTTAGACCGAGAGCAAATAGCCTAGCCTACTTAGGTTCAGACAAGAGTCAACACCATGTTTTTTTTTTTTTAAAAAAATAGACAAGATTTTTGAAGTTTTTTTTTTAAGAAGTTAAAACGGAGAAGATTAAGGTTTTTTTAGAAGTATCTTTAACTAAAAAGGCTAGGCTAGATGACATAAAAAAAGTCGTTGAGGCTTCTACTTAAGTAAAATAAAATAAAATTGAGGGTACTTAAGTAATGTTCTAAAAAACAATTCTATAACTTAAGTTTATCGGTTTACATTAATTGTTTACATATTTAAATGCATTATTATAAACTAAAATTAAAATATGATGCTATATATATAGTCAAATTTTCTAAAATGTCATGTTAAATATTAAATAAGTGTTTAATGATATGTCTTTTGGTTCATTAGTCTATTTAAAAAAAAACACACACACACATATATATATATACACACATTATTTATGTTCATTCAGTTCATTAGTCTATTTTAATATAAAGTATTTAAATATCTCTTATATTAGTTTAGGAGAATAACATTATAATCAATGCAAAGTGGACCTTAGAGACTGTTCTTGAATAAATAAATATGAAAATTTCAACTCATTTTTAATTCTTTCATAAATAAAATAAACTCATTTTCACTTATCAGTATGAGTTGAAAATTTCAACTCATTTTTAATTCTTTCATAAATAAAATAAACTCATTTGGCGCTCCCATGAGTATTTCAGAAGAGTTCACAATATTATCTCATACACACATAAATACGGATTTGTTCACAATATTATCTCATACACACATAAATACGGATTTGTTGCAGGTATATATCCTCTAAATAAAATTGATTTTGTTATTGTGTAATCTAAATCTTCTAATCTTAGATTAATCTTAACTTAATAATTGAAATTGTTTACTGTGTGAAGACACGTGTTTTTCCCACATGACTCCGAAATCTATAAACACTTTTTTTTTTTTTTTGAAGAAATCTATAAACACTTAATAATGATGATTAAGACAAAATTTATTTTACCAAAGTATTCCGCTCGTTGGATCTTAGGGAAAAAAATCTACTTCAAACTGAATATATATTGTTTAAAAAAGTGGTAGGGTCTCACTTTTTTGCTACCGGCGGCGGCCACTCTATGAGAAGAAATTCAACGGATGATCAATTCTTTGGTGGGGAACAAATGACAGTCAATGGAGAGGAATTAAATGGCTAAATTGGGATAATTAAGAACGAGGAAGGAATATTGAGCTATGGGCTTTTGTCATCTTTATGGTTTCAATTTTGCTATGCTAGGAAAGCAACAGGTTGGCGTCTCGGAAAGCAACAGGTTGGCGTCTCTTAACCAACTTGTTTCACGCTTCTTCAAAGCTAGATATTTTCTTAAATATGATTTTTTGGAGACCCGTCTAGGCAATAATCTAGGTTTTATTTCGCGTAGTATCTATGTTTCACAAGTTATAGTTAGAGGTGGAATGAGATGGTGCATTGGCAATGGAGAATTTGTTAATCTCCAGAAAGAACCATGGTTGTGGTGCGAAGAAAAATCTTACATCACCACCTCATGGTTTCAAGAATTTGAGAGTTGTGGACTTGTTAGTAACATCACTATGGTGCACCGAGGCGAAGAATATATCAAGGGTGTGGAAATACAACAACAAAGGCATCTATATGATAAAGTTTGCATACTAGTCCGCAATGGAAACACTCATTGACAGTGAGGAGTATCGAATTTAAGGTGATTGGAGTAAACTATAGAGCTTAAAAATACCTCAAAGAGTTAAAAGATTTTTGTGGAGTAGCGAGAGGATGTCTTCCAACAAGAGACCGACTACAATGGAAAGGTGTTCAATGGACATATGCATGTCCTTTTTGTAAAAATCACTACGAAAATGAATGGCATTTGTTCCTCGGATGTAGAAAGCCTAAGGAAGTATGGGAGACGACTGGTTTGTGGTCACATATTAAATCTTTGATGCAATGTTCCACAAATCGAGTGTTAACTCACCGAGTTTACGTTTTTAGATACCAAAATCGTGTTAACTCGGAGGTAAACTCGATTTCTGGTAAAATCGGAATGTTTGACGAGTTTGACTCGAGTTAACTCGGTCAAACTCGGTAAACTCGTGTAGACTCGACCGAGTTTACGGCTAAAAAAAAATTAAGAAAAAATGGGCCATTTTTTTTACTCATTTTATTTCAAAGTCCAGTTCCTTTTCTTCAAGCCCAAAGACCGAATAATTTCCTTTACGTAACACGTTGTCTAGCTTCCTGAAATGAAACGTTTCTTTTTCTTTTTTCTCTGAGCTCTCAAACCATGAACAGGGGAGCACATACCAGTTAGGATTACGGTGGTGGAAGGAAAACTATTCCGATTCCGACGCCGGTTAGGGTTGCGCAGCGGTGGTGGTGTTTGCAAGTTTATTTTGTATTTTGATGTTTAGTTGAACATAATGCTTTATTATGGTCGTTGAAAACCTTTATAATTTAGTCATATTTTGCACTATTGGACTATTTACAATATTATATTAGTTTACATATGCCATGTAAAATGTAAGTAATAAATTTTATTTAATTTTAATTTTAGGTAAACTCGTACGAGTTCTCGAGTCGAGTTTACGAGTCGAGTTTACCTAAGTAAAACGAGTTGAGGTAAACTCTCGAGTTGTAAACCTTGCTTTGATGTTAATCGTTGACGACTTTGTATCTCTTTTAATTTATTCATGATCTTGTCAAACTTGCGGCCACATAAATTAATTGATTTTGCTATCATTTTGTAGTGCATTTGGAAACGACAAAATAAGAAGATTTGGGAGGATGTCGAGAAGAATGTTTGTGGTTCCATTCAACTTGCAGGAGATTACATGGTGCAATGGGAGGAAGCAAGGTGGAAGACACACCACCAGAAGGTAATAATAGCAACACCCATGTTCGATGGCTACCACAATTAGAGGGAAAGGTAAATGCAATATTGATACTGCACTATTTAAAGAAAATCATTGATTTGGTGTGGGCATGTGTCTTAGAGATGTTAGAGGTCATTTTCTTAAGGCCAAAATTGCAAGATATGATGGTGTGCCACTTACGAATGAAGTAAAAGATTGTGGACCAAAAAGGCTTTCTTTGCCTTGGTGAAATGGATATGTGAAATGTCTCAAATTAACTAAATCATAAGCTAGTGGTTGATGACATATTAGATAAATCTACAAATCAATATGAGTTTGGCAAACTTATAATAGATTGTATGATGCTTCTTTCCAAATATAAACTTTAAGATAAATTTTGTTAGGCGGCAAGCAAATTTGTAGCTTATTCTTTAGCAAGGTCGTTAAAACTGTATGTTAGTGTCCATGTATTTGATTACATACGATCTTGTATCTTTTCTACTTTGATGAATGAAATAATACAATTTGTTACTGTAAAAAAAATCTAATTAACTAATAATGTAATAATACATACACCCTCCGATCACTATTATAAAAAAGAAAAAAATATATTTTAGATTCATTGAATAACTGATGTATCTAGTGAATGTTATAGACCAAATACATCAATTTTTCAATGAAATCAAAAGGTAGATTTTTGTTTTAGTAGTGACTGGAGAGAGTACCCCTCCGAAGCATATGTTTCTCTCGAATCATGTAATTATAACTAACTGTAATAACTAACTCCGAAGCATTCGTTTCTCCCGGATAGTGTAATTGTCACTAACTGTAATAACTAACTAAATGCATAGTTGACCGAGTGATGTTTAGCGAAAAAGTAGATCGTGTTATCACTTGTGGATTGATAAAGTTCTATTTATAGTATACTCCCAACCTCCATATAATCTCCACACTTTGTGTAACTTATGACACTTAAGGATAAATTGCAATTAGAAAAGACACACCAGAACACAAGCAAGCTACGAGACCTTTGAAGAAGTTGTAATTGGTTACATCACATTGTTGCATAGCAAAGATATATCATATTGGAAAAATTAATATATATTGATCGGAAACATGTCGTCGTCGGATGATGTTGCAGCCCGGCAGAAGGCCATCGATGATTGGCTTCCCGTCACTGCCTCGAGGAAAGCCAAATGGTGGTACTCTGCTTTTCACAATATCACGGCTATGGTTGGCGCTGGTGTTCTCACCCTTCCTTACGCCATGTCTAAGATGGGATGGTACATTTTTATCTATTTTTGCTAGCTTATTTATAAAAATTTGTGTGTGAGAGTGTGTCTTGAAATTAACCTATAGATCGATGTTAATTATATAAGTAGCAATTGGTGTGACATGAATGTACGCATGTCTTGTAATCATATATGTTACACTACAAAGATAGATGATTTTTTTTTTTACAAGAAAATGGATGAGTTATAGAAGTTAAATTCAGTTTTTGGAATAAGTTCATGCAATCAAAAGAAATGAAAATAATGTTCATATTTATTTGGTTTAAGTGTAGACTGTGTAGTTTTGATTCTCTATTTTTAATTCGTCGCATAATTGATCCCTTTTTCTAAAATTCATTTTATATGTCTTCATTCAAATGTTGAGATCTAAAAGTAGTGATGTGACAAATTTACTATTGACGTGAAATAAAACATACATATACCACGTTAATGAAAAAACTTGTCATGTTGCCACTTTTGGGTTCAAATACTAGTGTGAGGGACCAAAAGTCCAATTAATCCTTATAGTTTATATATTTGAAATCTGATGCACATTTTGTTGACGGTTATGTACGATGATAAATTTTGTTTACTATTTTTTCTCTTATTGGACTATATGGAAAATAGGGGTCCGGGTTCAGTTATCCTGATATTGTCATGGATAATCACGTTGTTCACTCTATGGCAAATGGTTGAAATGCATGAAATGGTGCCAGGAACAAGATTTGACAGGTATCATGAGCTTGGTCAACATGCTTTTGGACCAAAATTGGGTCTATATATCATTGTTCCACAACAACTACTCGTTGAGGTTGGTACGTGTATTGCTTATATGGTTACTGGAGGCAAATCATTGAAGAAGGTTCAAGAAACTATATGCCCAACATGTACAAAAATTAGAACTTCATATTGGATTGTTATCTTTGCATCTGTAAACTTTGTTCTCTGTCAGTGCCCCAGCTTCAACTCTATTTCTGCTGTCTCTCTTGCTGCTGCTGTCATGTCTATTGCGTAATTCATCTCATTTATCTTTCTATTACAAGTTATATACATATCTAATGATGTATTTTTTATCTGTTAAATATATTTTGGAGGGACTAAAAACATATTTAACCTTTTTTTTTTTAATTTACAATTTTTAGGAGTAAAGGAAACTACAATTAGGAATCAAAAGAGAGTATGAGAATGTGAGAAGAATAAAAAAAAAGAAACTACAATTACGAAAAACAAGACAAAAATTGGATATATATATATATATATATATATATATGCAAGGATCAAAAACAAAAATATTTATTGGAGAGACTAAAAACAATTATTTTAAGACCCAAAAAAATATTTAAACCATTTTTGTATTATAAATTCACATATCTAACGTTGTGATTGAGTTAACAATTTGATTAGGTGTTTATTATAATTAAAATCAATTATATATAAGCTATTTCTATATCTTTTATATTTTTGGTGATAAAAGATATCTCTATTTCTACAATCAAAGAAAGAATTGAAATAAATATTATATCAATTTATTGATGTGTTATAAGCTATTTTTACACACTTGAAAAAAACTATTTTCATAAGTTTCTTCAAACACTTATTTAAGTGCTTCTAACATTAGATAAATTCAGCTAAAGCGTAAATAAACTCTTACATGCACACCAAAATTATTCTTTCTACTCAATTAGATTAGATATATTTTTAGCCAAGCCAATTAGATTATTGTATATGTAGAGCACAATTTGATATGATATTATATAGTCATTACTTACTTTATGTATATAAATCAACCTCTCATTAATTGCAATCAACCCTTTTATAAGTAGTAAGTAGTTGACATGATAATATATAATACAGATATTCAACAATTGCTTGGGTTGCTTCCCTTCAAAAAGGACGTCAACCAAATGTAGACTATAGCTACAAGGCTCATAGCATTCCAGATGGTATGTTCAACTTCATGCTAGCAATGGGAGAAGTAGCATTTTCTTATGCAGGTCACAATGTAGTTCTCGAAATCCAAGCAACAATACCTTCTACTCCTGAGAAGCCTTCCAAGATAGCAATGTGGAAAGGAGTCGTTGTTGCATATTTAGGAGTGGCCTTTTGCTACCTTCCAGTTGCATTTGTTGGATACTATATATTCGGAAACACAGTTGATGATAACATTTTAATCACACTACAACGCCCTACTTGGCTCATTGTTACTGCTAACATCTTTGTTATTGTTCATGTTATTGGTGGCTATCAGGTGACTATTTCAATTTTTAATTCATGTCGGTGTGAATTTTTTTTCATGTCTAATGTGTTATATTTTGGAAACAACAGGTATTCTCGATGCCTGTTTTTGATATGCTTGAAACTTTTTTAGTGAAGAAGTTAAATTTTCCCCCTTGTTTTACACTCCGCTTTGTTGCTCGCACCACATTTGTTGGTAGGTGATTATATTTGGTTGAGTTGAGATTTTGTCCATTTAATGAACACTTTCGTTTAGAAAGATACATGCACAGAACAAAATAAAATAAATATAACTTTTATTTATGCTTATGGATTGTAAGTTGCTTTATAGTTCAATTCACCGATTTTTTTATCCTATATATTGGTTCAGCGTTTACCATGGTGGTTGGAATATGCATACCATTCTTTGGTTCTCTTCTAGGATTTCTAGGAGGTTTTGCCTTTGCACCAACATCATATTTTGTAAGTAAAAGCAATGATTGATTTATTTACCAAGTTAACGAGCATAAAGTTGCTTAACCTTGTATTGTTATGATTGCAGATTCCGTGTATCATATGGCTTAAACTTTACAAACCTAAGAGATTTGGCTTGTCTTGGACAATAAATTGGGTATGGTATTGTGAATTGATATCATGGAAGTTCTTTGATTACTCTTTTTCTATTTAAATAATTTATTGAGAAAGTTCTTTGATTACTTTTTTTATATTTAAGTAATTTATTGAGGTTTTAACTCGTTTTATTGCATTACAGATCTGCATTGTGCTTGGCGTCTTGTTGATGGTACTAGCCCCCATAGGTTCTTTGAGACAAATTATTCTTCAATTCAAGGATTACAAGTTCTTCTCATAAACTATCAATTCAAGTTATTAGTCGATAGTTAGTCATAGTTTCTAGTTTTGTTTGCCTCAGCAAATGTGGAAGAAACTCTGTCATTATGCAGCATTTTGTTACACTATAATTAAATTTAGTTAAAAGAAGCTTAGATATTTTATTCTCTTTTCATATAATTTATTGTTAAGATTCTCCAAAAAAAAAAAAGGTTATATGTTTAATTTGTCATGCATGACTGAATTTTATAATATATAATTGACATAAAGATTGCCAACCAGGGTTGCTGGTATTTTAAGTTTATTGAAGCAAAAAACATTATCAAAGTTCTAACATATATATTTTACAACCATGAACAACCAATGATGCTAATAAGGTTGTTGATTTTAAAGAAAATGGAACAATTTTTTTTAGGACAGTACAACTAAACAATTTTTTTTTTTTTGAAAGAACAACTAAACAATTTTGTAAAGCATATATGTGCACGATCAAACAAATTTATGAGGCAAGCAAGATCAGAGAGATTGTGCATATTATCATCCGAATAATATGAGCAAACATATGCAAAATATTTGATATGGGTGAATATATATAAAAAAATTAATAATAAAAAACAAGTGGCAATCATAATGACATAATTCTTTAAAGGAAAGCTTCTAAAAGAAATCTTTAAATGTAACTTGTTAAAATTTGAAATGTAAGAAAGTAAGTGTGAAATAAAAAAAGCTGTTACAATTGGTGATCTACTTACATCACAAACTAAGAGAAGAAGAAAAATCTAGGAAATGAATATGCACATTCATGTTTAACTCTAGCTCATTCTTGCTAGAAACTCAAAAAAAGTGTATGGATTGATGAGTAAAAAGATTATGGGAGTTTGAAGAGAAGAGAGAAATTGGGAAGGAGAGGAGATGAGAAAGAGAGTAAAAAGGGTAAAAGCGATGTGAAAATCGAAAGTTAGATTATTAAAGAAGGATAAAACTGAAACCGGATCAATGAAAGGTGTGTTTGGAAGAAAAGAAAAAGTCATGATAAGATAATGATTTTGATACATACATATGTTATTTTTTTTCATGAGAAAATAATGATTTTTTTTCTAGGAAGTAGAAAACAATGACTTTAATAAGTATAATTTCGTTAGTTTGTTATGATCCTTCATTAGTGGTTGGATATCACGTTTTATGTTAGTCGACGAAACTCAAGTGTCTGTATAAGGATAAAGAGAAAATGTCTACGGATCTGGGCATGCACTCTCCCATCTTAATGTCGAAGGATAAGGAAAAAATGTGACTGATAGTGTTTTTATTTTTTACAAGATAAAATTTAATCCATTTCATAATAAGAGAGATACAATAACCTTCATATCCCGAATACACATACGAATGTCAACTTTGTTTAACGCATGAGAGAAAGAGGGTCATCTTTGTTTAATGCATGAGAGAAAAGAGACATCAACATTACATTTAAAGCGATTCGCACTTGGTTTGCGCTAGCAACTATCTTAGTGTGATGAGTCTAATTAGGGATAGAAATCCTAATAAGTTGAGTCTAATTAGTGATTCACACAAGAACCTTGACAAGGAACACATCAACTTTGCAATCTTAACCGTGTAGGGACACAACTGCGACAGACTAGTCACAGAAAATTCTTAACCTTTAGGAGGTAGCTTAAGATTTCATACGAGATTCCAATGTCATGCCACCCTATGTTGCATTGCATCATTATTTGCATTCATTGTCTAACGATAAACTTTGCGCATTGTATAATCACCATCCTTTTCAAACTTCCAAGTTGGAGCATCAGACAAAACACATTCAAACAAAGGGGTTTGGAGGATTCGGTTAGCTATAACATAATCAAAGAAAATATTGACGAACCCCACATTTCATTGCTTAGCATGTGATGCTAATAGCTCTGACAAGGTAATATTAGGCCATGTTAATTGTTGTTGGGAAACCGGAAATATACGACCCCGCATCAGGCAACCATGGCTGATTCCACATTGGTATATTCTCACCCGAACTTTTGCTCGATTTAAATCCACACAGAAGATAATCCTTCACACCCCAGAGACCACGCCAAACATAACTTGGATTGTGACAAAGACCTGTACTAAAATAATCACCTAAAGAAAAATATTTAACTTTGAGTAGTGGAATGATTAACACGTTCGGATTTGAAATAAATTTCCAAGAAAGAAGGCGAATTGGTATTTGTTTGCGCTGTGAGTATGCAAAAACATGTCAAAGAAAATTAATTATTTTTTGTGGGGTCATATAATATCACTATTGAAGAAATGTGTCATTATTTTACTCGAATGGTCCAACAATTATTTTTATTTTTCTACGAAAACAAAACGATATTCATTCTTTTTTTTTTGTAGTGGCCGGGGTTTGAACCCCGGACCTTGCATATTTCATTCATTTAAATTGATAGACTAGTACATCAAATGAAACCATATATTTATCCTATATTTAACATTCTTAAAATCGTAAAAGATAAATTCACAACCAAACATACATCACCTAAGTTAATAGCATACAACTATAAAATGCTTACAAATAATATGATAAAATCAAAGCGATCATAATACTCGTGTCTCCGAATCTATAACGTCAACGCTCAGATCATTGATTAAATTTGTAATTGACTGAAGTCGATATATCAATAGGGTGAATGAAATCTCTAAATTTGTATCCTCTCAATTTTTCTTAATTGTTACATCTAAACCATCAAATTAAATGAATCATTTCTTTATTATTTTTTCTCATTTTCCCTTTCATGATTGATGGTTAAGATGCAACAATTGAGAGAAATTAAGAGAATTTCAAATGAGAGAATCATTCCGTTCAATAGAAATCAAAAGAACACCACAACAAGACGGAAAATCAAACAATGATGCACAAGACAAAAAACAACACAACACCATCGCACTGAGAAGACGAAATCAAGAGAAGAAAAAAAAACTAAAAAAAAAAACTTATATACGTGGATATCACTTATTTAGATTAAAATAATGAGAGAGAAAAAGATGAAGATAGATGATTATAAGTCAAAAAATGACCCAAAAGAAAATTTACAGCGAATGTGAAGTTTCTCTCTCTAAAAAAACTTGTTAAAACTTTTTATAATAACTAATTTGTTCTATTCCCTCAAAAACATAACCAATTTGTTCTATTATTTTAACAACTATTTCCCAAGAAATAAAAACATCGTGAACTTAAGTAAAACATCGTGAACTTCAGTAATGCATCACAACCACATCGTGAGTATGTTTCCACACAAAAAAAAAAATCGTGAGTATGCAAAAACAAGTGCAAATGTATATAACTAAAATTCAGTTATTAGTCTTTTTTAACGGAAAATTTAGTTGTTAAATCATTTGCAATAAGAGTTTTATACAAAGATTCAATTATATCTCAACATACTTTTATAAAAAAAATAAATCTCAACATATAAACTGAAAGCATTTGTACATATGTCTATGGAATGAAATATTATGACATGACGCATTGACGAAGTATATTGGATGCACAAGCATATCTTTTAATATTAACAGCACATAGCCATTAAACTGAAAATAAACCAAATCACTATATCTGTAACCAAAAAGAAAGAACCAAATCACCGTGTCTAATTTAAATTAGGAATTAGATTGATGATAGCTTGTACGTTGTATTTGAACCATTTGCAGGAAGTAGAATATACATAACTGCTACTAGTCACAAAACCCAATTTGTAACAAACCCGCAACAATACAGAGGCAAATTTGCATAATCATAAATACGAAAATAAAAATAGTATTAGGCATATATAAATTATAATCCATGTGCTACTGCTTCCATGAAAAAGAAAAAACTAGGTTATACTCAATACATTCTCTGATATGTAAGGTGATAAGCGTCCTTGGACCTGAAAAGAAGTAATGTTTTTTACATGAGAACATGCATTCGTTAATCATGATATTATTTATAAAACATAGACAATAATAATAAACCATTACCTTTCCCTACTTGGATTAAAAAATGAAATAAGAAAATGAACATTACATTGAAAGTTTGAAACATGGGTGATTCGATTGATTTCAAGACAATTGAACAAGATTGATGTTAAGAAGTATAGGTTTAGGGTAACAGACGAAGGAAATGAAGAATAGACGTGCAACTCAAGGTAATAACTTGAATTTATTATTAGTAAAAAATTATGTGACGTGCAACAGAATCTTATTCAATGCTAATGCTTATACTGATAATTAGTACTACCGGTACTAGCAAAAACCTAAACCAAATAGAAGTAAGACTAAAACGTATAAAAATAAACAAACTGACAAAATATTCTAAACTAATCTAATTATGTCCTGCATAGGGTATGGTTGAGAAAAAATGAAAAGAGGGGGGACCAAGATCAAGTTAAGATCCTCTTCATTTTTTAACCTTCTCCATGTTTTGAGAATATAAACACAATTATGCAAGTTTTGGTGGGTCGAATTATTAAATGTACATTTCAAAATTCTTTAAAACTATAGTAATAGTAATGGAGAGGGAAAATGGAAAGGATCCTAACTCACCAAAATCTCTCCTGACTCAATTTTGACTCGAGGAAAAATGTGTTTAAAACATTTTAAATACATTGACTGAAATATTATTCCTAAATATACCCATAAATTGTCATATAAAAAGTTATTTCCCCTTTACTCAACCCCCCCCCCCCCCCCCTCTTAATCAAATAAAATATTGTAACAAAAAACAAAACAAAAAAAAAATATCAAATTAAAACCCCTCTATTCTTTTGCATCAAATATCCTCCAAGACTCCCCTTCCTTATTACAAGTAATAAGCCAAGAGCATAAGAAAAAGAACAATAGTCTAACCTGACAGATAACTTAAACAACCAGTGCTTCCTTCAATTAAAAAAAAAAAACCACCCATATAGTAAAGAACCTAGCAACCTTCATCAGAATCTTAAGATGAACGAACGACCAGGACAGCTCTGTTCAACCGGAGCAACTAGCCTCTCACATAGCCAGCCCTTCTCTACTAGCTAAAAATATCATAATGCAAATACACAAAGACTAGCCTCTAACATAGTCAGACCTTTCTCCTGATTCAAACGTAACATAATGCACAAAGACTGTAACTCTAGCTAACACCACATCAAGAAGAATGAACAGAACTGATAGAAGGGAAAGAGTGCCCAAATTAAGTGAACGGCGTAGTGGTGGTCAACGCTATTCTATTGTGGTCTCTGTATGGCTGAGATTTTACATACCCAATCAAGAGTTATAATCTTTGGGCTTAGAGAAGAGGAAACAAAGACATCTCAAGGTAATAAACTGAATTTTATTGATAGATAGTGTTACAATACCTCGACCTGATACTCATATATATACTATAATCAAGTCAAGTGCCACTCCTTCTAACACAAACCCCAAACACACTAATAATAAGATAAAACCTATTGAAATCAAGAAATAGATCAAAAAGATATTCAAAGAAATATAAATATGTCTTAAACATTCTCTAACACTGATGAATTCTCTAAAATTATAAAGGGGCAGGTAGTCCCAACAACAGACCCATGGCAGATGACATGAAATTATAGATTTTTTCATGTGCAGTCGCGCAAACACACATACATGTTAACATCCTTTTCTAATGTTTGACACCACGCATTTTATGACAAATTATCAAATTTGCAAGACAACATAATAAAGCTGTTTGGTAACACTTTTTTAACAAGGTATCATTTTGTTTCTACAAGTTAATGTTGAGAAGAAGGAACAGATACAAAAAAAAACAATTTCTTACCTGCAATAAACAAGTAGGAATTTGGATATCACCCTGTAGCAAGAGGTTGACTTTTTTCAGAGAAACAAATGGCACAGGTGTAATCACATAGAGCATGCCTTTGACCGTGTCAATGCCCCTCACAATTCCTGTGTCACAAGAAATCAAGATGTCTGTATCAGTAATGATGCTTAGTGTTGAAATTTGGGGCCTAACTCATCCTTACAAAACCGGCTTGTAAGGTTAGGAGTGCCTCCTCTTTATGAACTCTTCTCAAGAGTGTTATCTATCCGATGTGGGACTAAATCCACCCCCTCAAAGCCAACACAATGAAGGTGTTGGAGGTTGCAATGAAGGCTAACCAAAGGTCGCAATTTAGGCGACTAGGGGCAGACCGCAATTAAGGCGGAATTTCCAACACTTAGAATTTCCCAAATGCATAACTAGAAGATCAGATGGCTGTATGATCTGTGTGATCGGCTTTAAAGATTGGAAGATCAGATGAATATGACATTTTATTCTTTATCTTCTGTATCTGTGGACGTTTGATACCTTGCAAAGGTAGTGATGCCTTAAGATGTGTTACAACTTAAGATATTGCAAAACTAAGAAATTCTGTAAACCCGTTAAAGCCAACAAAAGTATGAGATACAGTGAAGCCAACCCACAAATGTATATTCCTTTTGGTGTTTAATGATATCCAGATCGAAGTTTAAATTTATTTTTTCATTAGAATCCAAACGTATGAGATACAGTGAAGCCAACAAACGTATGAGATACAGTGAAGCCAACCCACAAATGTATATTCCTTTTGGTGTTTTTTGTGTGCCTCAATGATACCGAGAGTTTGAATGATATCCAGATCGAAGTTTAAATTTATTTTTTCATTAGAATCCAAATGTCGGAGGGGTAACCTTGGCGCAACTGGTAAAGTTGTTGTCATGTGACTGTAAGGTCACGGGTTCAAGTCCTGGAAACAGCCTCTTGTGTAAAAACAGGGTAAGGCTGCGTACAATACACCAAATGGTGGGACCCCTTCCCAGACCATGCGTAAGGAATCCTTTTATTAGAATCCAAATGTCGATTTTTGTTTACGAGGCATTGGAAGCCTTTTAGGCACGAAAACCACAAAATAGAGGGTCTTCAACTAGTTCGCAACACTACTGCCACGGAATTAGTAAAATGATGTCAGAGCGCTAGAATTTTTATCTTTTTATTTTTGGTAGATAATGTTAGAATCTTTACTTGTAACAGATACAAACGGTATTTGCATCTTAGTAAAATGATGTCAGAATGTTTATTCTATAACAGATACAGAATGTATTCGTATAACTAAATCCATTTAGACATAATCACAAGTCAGTAAGTCTTTAATTAATTTCATGTTCTGCCTTAGGCTCTCGCGTGTACCGACTATTCATGGGCACCTACCGCAGCACAAAATGCCTATGTGGACTACTTTGGCTAAAGATCATCCGTGAAGATTGGAAGATCACATAGGATGGGCCAATGAGACTTTGTCGTGATAACAAATCTACAAACAATATTGCTCATAATCCAATGCAGCGTCACAGAACAAATCATTTTGAAGCTGATAAACGTTTTATCAAAGAAAACTTGGAAAGTGGACTGGTCTGTACTCCCTATGTAAACACACAGGGTCAACTTGCTGATGTACTTACCAAAGGGCCAAGCAGTACCATGTTCTGGAATATTGTATACATGCTGGGAATGGTAAATACCTTCATCAGCTTGAGGGGGAGCATAAGAATGTTTGTTTCTGTAACAGATACAGTCTGTACATGTAACTAATATACCTTATTTTGTAAATGATGCAGACTTCATTCATTGAGTTAAATTCGTTTGGAGTATTCCTTAGTCAGTTAGTAAATCCCAAACATCATCGGATTTAGTCATTATTCGTTAACTAATTTCTAGTTCTACCTTATTCTTGTGTATATATAGAAAACCCATAGGTGTTCTGTTTTGGATCCTAATCTTTTCAATGTTGAGAAATGAACCTCTATTTGAGAGCAAGATATGACGACACATTTTGGAATTTGGAAATCAGTCAAGTTACCTACCAAGACCAAGGCACCAGGGTAAATCTCCAGGTACTTCAGATTCAACTGCTAAGCCAACAATACTAGCATTCAGGCCGTAGAATATTTCAGAGCTTGGGACCTACAAAAATATTCATAGGTCATATAAGATGTTTTAATCACCTTTATATAAAAATAAACACAAGAAATATTTTGAAATGTATATTTCAATACTCAAATTTATATTGAAAAATATAATATATTCAATATTTAAATTTATAATAAAAATATTTGAAATTCAAAGTGGATGAAATGCAATAAAACCAAGCATATAAAGGGTAGCTCAGTCACAAGACTCCGCTGTGGAGAACTTAGGAAAGGATAGACTTTGACACACACAACTTTCGAGTGATAAGGCTGTTTAGGTAGATACAACTGTGACCATCAAGTTACAAGCATCAACTTTATTTTTACTCGTTGTCATGAGAAAGAATTAGAAGAGATAATAAGTAACATGAGAACCAACCTCACGATGAACATGTCGAATCTTTATGCTTGCAATGGGAACTTGATAAGGACAGTGAGATGTCAAGGAATGTGTAATTTCCTTGTCCGATGACATATCTGAATCACTAGGAAAGCACTGCTCGAAATAAGCCACTATCCGTTCGCCACGCAGGAGACGAGCCTCCTTTTGAACAAACTCCCTGGGGAAACAATATTCTATTATTCTATAATACTTTATGTCTAAAAAATAAAAAACAATGAACCAAATTAGCAGTTAAAGATGGTAACGCGTAAGATTTGGGCTTACCGGTCCTTAAGAACTGAATCTATCTCGATCAGTTTAATTGTTCCATCATCTTCCCCATCTAACCAGAATTTTCCAGCAGGTAAATTCTTAAATTTATAAAATTCAGTGGATAAGCCTATCTTAACAACATGTGTGGGACCAATATATTTTAGCATGTCCACTAATACTTCATAACCAACACCTGAAATGCAAGACAAAACCAACTGAATGAGTAACATAATAATTGATATGTTGTTAGTCCAGGAAAGCAGTAGTTTATGTGAAGTCAAAATACAAAATGTATGATTCAAAAGGAATCAAATTAGTGACTGAAAAGACACAAGCTCACCTTTAACCCAGCCAGAAGTATTCACTATAAGAGGCGTCTGAATTTTAGAAGCATTTTTTCGCTTATCAAAGGTGCGATACTTCTTTTGATAATGATCATAAATGGAACATACATACTCTAAAAACACTGATGGATCTATCTTAGGAGAAATATCACCAAAGAAAAGAGACCTGTTATGGAATAAATGACAGAAAATGAATCAAACAACTCCATAACAAGTAAACATGTTCGTTCAAATAAGACTTGGATCAGGCGACCCTAACAGAGTCAAATATATCCTGCAAACAGACAATAAATACCATCCACTTCACTGTATATAGAAAACTTAATAACAATGAAATAGACTAGGACCTTAGAGTCTTACAGCATCTTCAAAAACAAGTAATAACAAAGTATAGAACAAGATCAGATGAAAATGTCAAGATATATGACATTCTTAATGATTGGTTATTTATGGTATGTTTGGATGGAAGACTTCAGAGCGAGGGGATGACTTATTTTTCTTTTCTAAATTAAAGCTGCAAAACATTTCCGTTCTTTTGAAATTTCAAATATATAACATACCCTAATGTTTTGACAGTTCGACTTAATCCAAAAACACACCCCCCAATAGTAACCAACTATCTTAACCTAACTAGCAATTGAATAACACAATATGCCAAACTTTACATGTACCTAATGAATAGTGATTATGTGCCATCACAACTTAACAAGTAGAGCAACCTTGTCAAATATTTCAAATTCAAAGCTACATAAAAGTATTGAGATGAGATATCAATTCATAGTCTATACCTTTTTGATGGTTTCAAGTACTTAGTCTTCAAATCTAACACAACAAAAAAAATTAAAAAGTTTGAATCAATAATGAATACATTATTACATTACATGTAAAAATGAAGATTAAGATAGGTAATGGCTAGAAAACCTACCTGGAGTAACTTCGTGAACAACAGTTAGAGAGATTAAACCAAGAGGAGTAAACTCAGTTTGGCCAACGTCGGTATCAAGATAAGCTACTTTCTTGCATCTGGTTGCTAATAGGAGATTAAGGAGATAGCGGGCGAAGGTTGATTTGCCAACACTTCCAGGTCCACAAACGAGTACGACGGGAGGCGTTGAACTGGATACAATGGAATTTGCAGCTTGTGACCATTCATCTGGGATGAAAATATCTGGTGAAGGGAATGAACCCATTGCTGTCTCTCTGTCTGTCAAAAAAAGGTTTCTAGTTTAGTTAGGCATATTTGCAAACAGTTGGTGTGCAATCAAAGAGTGAGTTGAATGAGAGAAAGTAGAAACATGAAAGATACGAACAAAGTGAAGAAAAAGAAGAGGAGTATACCTCAGATGAACGGTGATGAGACGGCGCGCGGCAGCGATGAGGGAAGCTGTAGGCAGCGGAGCAACGGCGGTGAGGGACACTAATGACGGCGAGGCTAGGTTCAATTTTTGTTTTCAACTTTGCTTAGTTAAACTGTATAAATAAATAAAGGAAAATGTTAACCTAAATAAACAATTAACATTTTTTTTCTAATTTCCTCAAAAAAAAAATCTAAAAGATGAGATGAGTTGGCTTTCCAAGTTCACTATGGTAAAAGCATAACTGAGAGTTCAAAAAAATTTGAATTTTCATTACAAGTGAGAAGAGGCAAGAGTCTATGACCTGAACTATTTAAAATCTAATTCACTATAGCTCGTTAATGAAAAGATTTAGGTCAAGGTTTATTATACCAGCCTATTTATATATAAGATATTTTTCATTATTGTTTTTTTAAGGGATCTTCCATTATTGTTGAAGTTTTCTTTATAAATTCATGTCTTCATATGATTTAGTTATTTAGTATGAGACATATTGATATGATTAGGGTTAGTTATTTAGTATGAGGCATATTGATCTGATTAGACTTTCATAAAATTTAGTTATTGAGTAGGAGGTTTGTTAGTGTGTATGGGCATTCATAAGATTTGACTAGCGAATATATTGATGTTGCTAGACCTTAATATAAAATAGGCTTTTAAATATGTTTAACCAAACCTTTAAAAATGTCATGTCAAACCTTCAAAACGAGTCAGTAACGGATGATATATAGGTCAGGCTCTGACCTATACTTCTTGCAACAGGCCACACTTAAACTTTACAAATCCGACTTAGTCCGACCTATTTTCACTCTTAGTTACATATCACCCACTTTCATTGACAATAAACGAATAACTTGCCAAAAGATTTAGTAAAAAGAAATTTATACTTACTTTTTCTTAAAAGGGGATGCATGAGTTTTTGTAATGGAGTAGCCGGTTTTTCCAACCTATACTAGCAAAGAACCTGTTAACTTTAGAGGTAATGGAATTATAATTAGATTGGTTATTAGTCCAAGTTAGTAAAGCTTTGATAGCCCAGGTCATTTAAGTCACAATTAAGACTATTTTGAAATTGATAAGAAATATTAAAATCAAAATCGATTTTCACCCAATTTTTCAGATTGATTGATACAATGTTAAAGTCACCAAAAAGAAGTTACTTACTGTGTGGGTTCTCATCACGTCAACTCGAGACTAAATTACATGTTTTAGTTTTTTGTTGATGATTAGGGTATCCATATATCCCGAGTTTGTCTTCACACAAAATTATCATTGTTTTTTGTACAAAAATTATCACTGCTTGTTGCTGTCATTGGAAGTAAATAACAATCAATATATATTTTATTATAATTGAATATGAAGTTGATAAAATTAAATTTTACATAGGAATTTCATAAGAGTTGCATCAATATATGAGTCGGCAACCTTTTCATCGCTATTGGTTAGTCCATAGAATGTTCATGCATTGTAAAGATAGAACTTGATGATAGTTTGATTTTGGCCAAATACCTCCATATAGGTTTTTAAGTTTCACGTTTGTAATAGATAGGTCCTTTAAGTTTCAAAGGTTACAGATAGATCCTTTAAGTTTCTAAGGTTTCAGATAGGTCCTTTAAGTTTCGAGTTTGTTTCAGATAGGTCCTTTCTATCAACCTCCGTTAAGGACCTATCTGAAACCTTAGAAACTTAAAGGACCTATCTGTAACCTTTGAAACTTAAATGACCTATCTGTTACAAACGTGAAACTTAAAGGACGCAGGGAGGTATTTAGCCTTTGATTTTTCAATACTGAACATTCTATTTGTTGGTATCAACCGTGACTTTTATCACACAATTTAAATACCATAAATTTCCTAATTTTTAGAATTTTTGAACCAAAATGGAAATATCTTGACAATCAAAATATTTGAACCTCGATAATTTCATCCTAAATCTGTAGCACAAGCCAGAAAATTGTCGGTGAATTCTATGTCTTCTCAATATAGGCACAACATATTTAATGGTTTTGATTTCTAACACATGCATCTATAGTGTCGATTTAAACTTAAATGGCTAACCGTGCTTGAAGAAAGTCTTGGTTGGGCACATACCGAACACTTCAATTTTGGACACATACTCACATAAAACTAACAACATTAAATAAAATTGGAGTATGACAGCATAAATGAAATAGAGTTGAGATAGATTTGCACATCTATCTTCAACTCTAGCTTGTTCTCGCCAAAATTAAAAAAAAATCTAGGCCAGTTAGTAAAAAGACCATGGGAGTTACCTTAGAAGGTTGAAGATTAAAAGGGGAATTGGGCAGAAGGTTGGATGAGGAAGAGAATAAAAATGGTAAGAGCTATTGAAAAATCATAGTGGTTGTTACAATATAAAAGTGCAAAATACTTATAATATTAATCAAAATCAAAATTTCATAAAAATTATTGTTCATAATTTATACACACTAGCACAATAAAAAGATCAAACAGACAGGTACGGAGCGCCCAACGCTAATGTGCTTATGACATTTATGTTCATGAGAAAATAATGACTTTTATATGTATATTTTCATGTAGGTTGTGATCTTTCATGCAATTTTTGAGATATTAGGAGTGATTGGAGCTCACATTGTATGCGAGTTGAGTGTTACGATAACATGGTCACTCTCCCATTTTCAACCTGATCCATATGTCAAAGGATCGAGGAAAAAATGACAGGTCGTGTTTTTAAAAACGGTGATGCTATAAACACAAATAATATCACCACAAACACAACGTGAAGCATCGAGGAGCGTTAGATCTATTTAGATCCGGGAGGCAAGGGTAGAGTACAAATGGTAAAGGGGTCCGCGTAGTTGCAAATCAACTTTGATGATGTTTTTGTGGAAATTATTTTCGCTAGAAGTAGCAATTTCCTTTAAAAAATAGTGATGTTAATATGTTTAATATTGTTGATTCATTTAAAAATAGGAGATTGTTTTTCGTTGATAAAAAATAAGACGATTATTTGAATGTAGGTGAATTGATTAAAAATAGGAGGATTATATGAAAGTGGGTGAATAGTTTGCATTGTAAGTATACAAAAAAAATTCCCCCAAAAAAGTATATAAGAATATGTCAAGGAAAATTAATATATTTTTTTGTAGGTGCTATAATATCACATAAACTCGAAGAAATTATATATTTTTAGTCGAATGGTACAACATATGTTTAGGTTTTTCATGCTATTTGACTAGAGATAATTCTATTCCAGACACAAAATATGGATACCTCTATCCGGTGAAATTTGTTAGACTAGGTCCCGTTTGGCCTGCCTTTTTATTGACTTATCTTATACTTCAAAGTAGAAGCAGGGCCAAACAATATTTATATTAAGCTCCTCAATTAAAAAGTGACTTATTTATAAAGAAGAAAAATAAGAAAATAGGACTTTTGAAATAAGTTGATGAGACCTACTTCTACCAGGCACGCGCAACTTATTTTCCCTGCTCCACCCTTCGAATCCCAATGAGCATATATTATATGTTTCATTTTAATTTTTCTGACGTTTTTTATTTTGAGAGCAATTTTTCTGACGTTGTTTCTTGCTGTTAAATTGGTTTTGCTGATGTCATTGACATGTACGTATTGCTTTTTTTACCGTATTTTTTATTAATTAATCTCTATAATTTGTTTATTTAAAAAATTGGTTATCTTTTTATTAAACATCTAAAGAATACTATTCAAATTTGGTATCCTGGTACTTTTTACTGGCAATGCTATATTAGTATTTAAATAATATTTTCTGAGTCCGGGTATGCTCCATTTAATCCATTTAGTGTTTGGATGCAAGACATGTGTCAAAAAAACAATTAAGGGTTCAGATTTAAAATTAAAAAAAATAAGTATTTGTATAATAAAAAAAATCTCTCTGCCGTGATTCTCCTTCCCTCTCCTGTTACATGTTACAGTGTTACGATCTCTTCTCTCCCACCGCCGCCCACCGTCACTTCACCCAGGGGCGTATCCTTTCATTATGAAGGGGTAGCCTCGGCTACCCCAAAAAAATTATTATTCTTTAATTAGCCTGTATGTATTTATATCCGGCTACCCTAAATAATAAACATTGAGCTACCCCAAACAAGTTTAGTTACCGAAAAATAACATAAATAAAAAAGTAAAAAAAATTATTATATGATTGATAGATTTATTTGTATCGGTTTGGTACTTTCGCTCTCAATAACAATTATAGAGAGAACCTTTTCAACAATAAAAAAAACTAGCACAACAATAGTCATAATTAAACATAACCTATTTGTGTACATTGGAAAATATATTATTAATCTATTTTGTAAATAGTCATTTATAGATAAAATTGGCTTCTTGAAACACATTTTGTCCAACTTTTTAAATAGCTATTGTCAATTTTTATCATTTGAGTTAACTTTCATGTATTGGTTAATTTTCCTTTAAAAAAAAAATGTATTGGTTAATTTTCAGATTATTTTGATTTTAATCTACAAAACTTGCGATTTTTTTAGTTAAGTTCCTAAAATTTTGTTTAATTTTAGTCTTTAATTTTTTGTTATAAAGATGAAATCGATGACTAAAAACACCTTTTTTTTTTGTAAAATTTAAAAAATCGAGACAAAAATTGAATAAATTTGTTTGCAAGGTCCAAACCTAAAAAATTATAATTTATAAGACTAAAAATATATTTTATCTTTAAATTTAATACGTTGGTTTTAATTATTTTTTTTATAGTTGGCCTCTGCGTAAAAAATTTCCTAGCTTCGCCGCTGACTCCACCACCGGCCGTCCCTAACCTCTTAATCAGTAACAATTTGATTGTTAAATGCATGAAGAAGCTACAAGAGTGCCTAATTTTTCCAAGACCTGATTTTCTTTTTCTCTCCCTTCTATGTATGAAGCAAGCACTTTGAACATAAAAGTTGTTTGTTAATTTTAGCATTGATCTAGCGATTGCTTTGTTACTGGTGCATGATACATCTTTGAGCCTTTTTGTTTCTTGTATTCGTGACCCATAACAGTGGTGGTGGATTTGTTAATGACGGCGGCGGCGAGACAGAGAAGAGAGGAATGGAGAAAAGTTACGGTGTTGTAATTGAAGAGAGCGCGGCGACAGGCAAAGGTGGTGGTGGCGCCGTGGCAGTGGGCGGCGACAAGAGGAGAGTGAAGAAGAAGATTGAGATGTAGTGGACAGGGAGAGGCAAGGTGAAGAAGAAAAAGATTTGTTACGGTGTTTTCCTTTTCAAGTTTTAAATCTCAGCCCATAATTATTATTTTGCCACATGTCTTTCATCCAAACACTAAATGAACTAAATGGACCATATGCTAAATTGAGCATACCTGGACTCATATTTTCTAATGATTTTATCACAGTCACTAACATTTGATTATTACTTTTAAAAAAAAAGTATGATATAAATTTAAAGGTCCATTATTTATATACTTATTCAATTTTTTTTAAGGTAAATAATAATTATTTATTCAGGCTTTTTGATATAATTTACATTCTCATTATGATTTCTCTTTTCTAAATTCTGTTTCATTTTAAAAGTATTTATTTGTTTTACTATATAATAAAATATGAACTTTATGTCCCCGTGAGCATATATCTTAGTTGGCAAGGACATGCATTATTATATGCAGGGGCCCGGGGTTTGAACTTTGAACCCCGAACACCCCACTTATTTACCTTAAAAGATGTGAATTCTAGTCACTAGACTACTTGACAAAAAAAAATATATGAACTTTCTTAAATAATTTCATTTTATTTGAAAATATTATCAAACACATTTGGTATAAATCATAAAACTTATTGCTTTAAAAAGAATACTATCAGTATCAAACACTTTAACATAAAAAAAATTTTTGAAATAAAAAGAAACATTTGCCAAACAACTTTTAACTTCATTTTTAAAGCTCATAATTTTAACTTTAAGTTTAAAACTGCTTCTATATCTGAAAAAAGTTCGGTCAAACGCATCCTAAAAAACAAACAAAATCACCATGTCTAATTTGAATTAGGAATTAGATTGATGATTGATGGCTATTGTAAGTTGTATTTATACCATTTTCAGCCAGGGAAAAATACATAACTACTAGTCAACCCAATTTGTAATAACCCGTAAAATTTAGGGAGAAAATTCGCAAATCATATATAGAAAGGAGAAAAAAAAAAAATACAATCAAGCATACTATATAAATTACAATCCATGTGCTGCTGCTTCCATGAAAGGGAAGTATCATAATAGTAAACTGTCAATAGAGTTGCTTCCTACCCTGTCTTAATCTGTTACTATAAAGATTAAAGGTATTCTCTTTTGCTAACTCATGGAAAATAACTGGCTGTAGTCAATATATTCTCTGACATGTAAGCTGATATGCAGCCCTAGACCTGAAAATAAGTTTTTTTTTTTTTTTTTACATTAGCACATATATTTGTTAATCATGATCCATAAAACAGATTGAAGTTTTGAAACATGGTTGACAATTGATCATTTCATGACACTTTAATAAGATTGATGCTAAGAAATAAAGGTATGGACTCATGCAAATTGGGAACAGATAATTTGGAAACTCTTGATATATGGTTTACGAGTCTCTTCCTAACTTATCATCAGTTAGTAGTTGATGCCTTAGAGGTATCCTTTTTAAGGGCATAGTTTTCCTTTGTTTTCTTTTATGTTTCTTTTCTCGAGCAACTCTTGGGTGGACACAAGAGTTTGGACCCTCTATTTAGTCATACACACATAAAAAGAAAAAAGTAGAAAAAATAACAATTAATAATCATTAATTTTTAAATGATTATAACATGTCCACTTTTGTGTGTGTGACCAAATAGAGTTTCCAAATTCTTGTATCCACCCAAGAATTATTCTCTTTTCTCTCATGTAACCTAAGGAAAAACCAACAGAAAGTTTTCCTTTGGTAGCTCAAAGTAATAAAGTTAACTTTTTTTACAAGAATTATTTCTACAAGTTAATGTTCAGAAGAAAGAGCAAGTACATAAAACAATTTCTTACCTGCAATAAACTTGTAGGAATTTGGATATTACCCTGAAGCAAGAGGTTGACTTTTTTCAGAGAACCAAATGGCACAGGTGTAATCAGATAGAGCATGCCTTTAACTGTGTCAATGCCCCTCACAATACCTGAATCACAAGAAATCAAAACGCCTTTAACAGTAATGATGCTAAGAATTACTCAAATGCATGACAGCCAGAAAATTAGATGGCTGTATGATCCATGTGCTCGTCATTACAAGATCAGAAGACCAGAGGAATATGAATTTATTCTTTATCTTTTCTATTTGTGGATGTTTGATACATTAAAAAGGTAATTATCCATTAAGATGTGTTGCAACTCATGATACTCCTGTTACAGCCAACAGAAATATGAGATATAATGAAGTCAACCTACAAATGCAAATTCCTTTTAGTGTACCTCACTGCTACCATAAGTTTGAATGATATCAAGTTCAAAATTTAAATTTATCTTTTCATTATAATCCAAATGTTGTTTTTTGTTTACAGGCATTGGAAGCCTTCTACACGAAGGCCGCAAAATAGGGGGCCTTCAACTAGTTGACCACATTACTGCCAAAGGGCCAAGCAGGACCATGTTCCAGAATATTGTATACAAGCTGGGAAAAGTAAATACCTATTAATCAGCTTGAGGGGGATCGTCAGCATGTTTGTTTCTATAACAGATATAGTCCTGTGTATGTAACTAATATCCTTTATTTTGTAACTTTATTCATAGAGTTGAATCATTTGGAGGACTCGTTAGTGGCTTAGGGAATCTCAAACATCATCGGATTTAGTCATTATTCATTAATTAGTTTCTTGTTCTGCCTTAGGGTCTCATGTACATAGAACACTCATTGGTGTTTTGTTTAGGATGAATAAATAATTCATATTCTTTTAAATTTTGAGAAATCAACCTATGACGAGACATTTTGGAATTTGGAAGTCAACCAAGTTACCTACCAAGACCAAGGCACCAGGGTAACTTTTTAGGTCCTTCAGATTCAACTGCTAAGCCAACAATACTAGCATTCAGGCTGGAGAGTATTTCAGAGATTGGGACCTACAAAAATATTCATAAGTCATGTAAAATGTTTTGATCAATGAATGAGACAGAACCAGAAGAGATGATAAGTAGCATTAGAACTAACCTCGTGAAGAACACGTCGAATCTTTATGCTTGCGATGGGAACATTATAAGGACAGTGAGAGGTCAAGGAATTTGCAAGATCCTTGATTGTTGAAATATCTGAATCACTAGGAAAGCACTGTCTGAAATAAGCTATTATTCGTGAATCGCGCACAAGACGAGCATCCTTTTGAGCAGGCACCCTGGGGAAACAAATAGGGATATTCTGTTATTCTATAATACTTAAATTAAGTCTAAAATATAATGAACTAAACTAGCAGCTGAAAATGGTAACTTATATTATTTGTGCTTACGATTTATTTAATGAGTCCTGACGAGCTGGATATATCTCAATCAATTTAACTCTTCTGTTATTCTTCCCATTTGACCCGAACTTTCCAACAGGTAAATTCTTCAGATCAGTGGATATGCCTATCTTAACTATATGAGTGGGACCAATATATTTTAGCATGTTCACTAATACCTTATAACCATCACCTGAAATGCAAGACAAAACACATTGAGTGAGTAACATAATAATTGATATATTGTTATTGGTCGAGAAAAGCAGTAGTTTATTTGGAGTAAAAATACAAAATATACGAGTTTACCTTTAACCCAGCCAGAGGTATTCACTACAAGAGGCAAGTGAATCTTAGAAGAATTTTGTCTCTTATCAAAGGTGCAATACTCCTTATGATAATAATCATAAATAGAACATATGTATTTTAAGTATGTTGACGGATCTTTCTGAGAAGAAACATCACCAAAAAAAAGGGATCTGTTACGCAATAAACGACAGAAAGTGAGTCAAGCAACTCCATTACAAGTGAGCGCATTCATTCAAATAAGACATGGATTGGCCGACACTAAAAGAATCAAATATATCCTACAAACTACAAACAGACAAAATTTCATCCAACTCACTGTTTGTAGAAGACTGCATAACAATGTGACAAAATAGGACCTCAAATTCAAAGCAACAAATAAAAAACCAAAAAGACAGTCTCAGTTCCCAAATTATTGAGATGAGATATCATGAGTGCCAGTATCACATGTTAATGACATTGATACAAACTGGTATTGATACTGAAACTAGCACTGTTGCGAAAATTTCTGATCGAAAGTATCTTAAGGCATGTAAACTATTCACAATTCTTTTATCTATGTGAGTGGCAAAAGCCTCAAATCTATGCTATTAAGAATCTGACAATATCTAAACTAGTAATTGAGTCTGAGACCATTGGTCAAGTCAAGAATTGATTATTTAACAAGATACAATAGTTAAGGTTGAGGCAACATCAAATTTCATAGTTTATACATCTCTCGTGGTTTCAAAATATTTGATTTACATCATTAGTATAAAGTTAACTAATCATTAGTACAAAGTTAATCAAGATATGAGATAACATTTCATAGTTTATACCTCTCTGGTGTTTTCAGGCATGGAATCGTCAAATCTAACATAGTAAAAACACAAAAAAAACTCGTGTCAATATCCATAATGAACATTTTTATAGAAAATTATTGAATCAATGAATATAGGGTTAAATATGATTGTTGTCCCAACATAATTATCAAATCTCGTTTCTTCCTCCCATGACAAAAGTGACAAGTTTGCGTCTGTTTAAAATTTTCAAGCACGTGGTTTCAATTCATGTTAAATTCAAATTTGTTTAATTTTCCTTAAACTTTTAAATTTAAAAAACAAATTTGAATTTAGCACGTAGTAAAACTAAATGTGGGAATTTTATTAGACACAAACATGCAACAATTTTTACGAGAACATTAAAACGAAAGCTGATAATTATGTACGACGAAAAACTTATTTAACTTGTGATTCTATTACATGTAAATGTTAGAATAGGTATATGTTAGAAAACCTACCTGGAGTAACTTTATTAACAATGGTAAGAGAGATAAAACCAGGAGGAGTAAACTCAGGTTGGCCAACATCAGTTTCAAGATAAGCAACTCGGTCGCATCTAGTTAATAGGACATTGAGGAGATTTCGCGAGAAGGTTGATTTGCCGCAGTTACTTGCTCCACAAACAAATGTGATGGGAGGAGTTGGACTGGATGTAATGGAGTTAGCAGCTTGTGACCATTGTTGTGGGATGTAAATGTCTGGAAGGACAAAACCAGATGAACCCATTGCTCTTTCTTTTTCTGTATGTGAAATTGCAAAACCGATACACTTTAATTACAAATCTTTTTAGTCATTCATATTTGTAAACAGTTAGTGTTCATTCAAAGAGTGTGAGAAGTACAACTCCAGTCACGTTTTGCTCTGCTGCACTACAAGAGCAGAGTAGCAGCCAAAAATATGATGAGTGTCCTTGTAAGTTGTAACCAACTCCACATGGTTTGAGTATTTTGTTTTTTTGCTTCTTTGACTAGAGGACTCTCTAGTATAGTGTTTGTTCTTTTTTCAATCTCAAATCAATTTCTTTATTATTATGATCTCAAACCAATTATAGGTATTTTTCGGTATAAGTACATCATAGGCACCAATAGTGAATTGTTCCAATCGGTAAGAGATTTAAGTATGTTAAACTTGTGATTAGAGTTCGATTTATGACTCAAGAATAATTACGGATAAACGACAATAAAAACTTTGCACTAGTATCGTAGTAACGAAAAAAATAAAAAGTACATGTCAACCATATTTTTTTTTTGTTTCAATCTCTCTACCATTTAGATCATACCATAATAAATTAATAATACTAGCAAAAATGTGTCGGTCTGGCCGTATTTTTCTACTATATTTTATTGTAAAACATTATTTTAATTTAATTTAATTTATTTATTATCAAGGTGAAATTTGTGGTAGTAAAAGATATTTAATTAAAAAATAGTTAGTTTTTGATTTTTTTTTTTTTTATAATTTTTGTGTAAGTTCAAATTTAAATTAGCAAAACAGGTTAACAGCTAAGAATAATTTTATACATAAAATTATCTTACCAAAAAATAGTTGCACGGTAGTTATCTTCAAAATTGCATGGTATTGATGATATAATTTTCAAAATTAATTACTAATAATTAATAATTTTATTTAAACATTCATCATTTATGCTTAACAATGATTTTTAATAATAAATAAATTTAAATATGATAATTGTTGTATAAATTTACCTTTAACAACAATTATTTTATAAATTTAAATACAAAAATATACATATCATAAAGATTAAAATAATAAGTTTAGATAACATAAATATTATAAAATTGAAAACATGTTAAAGAACCAAATGTAAAAAAATTGTCTTAAAATCTTGCATTCAACTTTTAAAAAGTTAAAATACTGTTTCTTCCATGAATTTTTTTTTGCTTTGGGGTTTTCTCTACACATCTCTTTAGGGCAAAGTTAACAAGACACAAACAGTTTTATTTATCTATGGTCAAGTCTAAGGTGTAGAATTATAATTAGTTTTGCACCATGGGACCGGTTTGTTTTTAGTTTTCACCATTGGATCAATAAATCTAGCCATTATATTAAATGGAATACGATGAGATTTATTGAAACAGGGTGCAAATAGAAACTTAGGGTGCAAATAGTAACCTACGATGTTGAGAAAGCTTAGTGAAGCCCAATCCTCAAACGCGAAAAGCAAAAAAAAGAAAACATTTGGCGGGAACGTGTTGCATCATCATAATTGAGAATTCAGAACCACCCTTTCCCTTTGTTCTTCTTCTCCGATCCAAAAAATGCAGTTTGATTCCGATTCAGACTCCGACGGATCTCACATTTCTTCAACTCCGCCAAGACAACAACCAAGTTCACCATCACCGCCAAAACCACCTCTTCCAGTTTCAAACAAAAAATGGAAATCCAAAACCAAACCCTCAAAATCCAATAAACCCCTTCCTAAACCCCCCGAAATTATTCCCGAACAAGAATCTTTCCCCTTCCCTTCCATCCCCTCACTTCCTTTCAACATCCGACAACGAACGTCTGACGCTCCTTCAACTTCATCTTCTCACTCTATCGAAACCCTCCCTGCCGGATTCTTCTCCAAATCAATTTCATTCTCCAAAATTCGTAAACCCTTACTCAATCTAGAAACTTCCGAAGCCGAACCGGTTGTTGATTCTGCAAAAACTGTAGCGAAATCTGTGAAGAAACATCCTAATTTGATAGGTGCTAGTGTGGTAACGCCGATAGTCAAGGCACTAAAAGGCGCCAGAGAAGGAAATTTTGTGAAATTGAATTTGAATGGGAAGAGGAAAAAGTTTTTGAATAAAGGGTGGAAGAAAAATGGAAAATTTGGTAGTGGTAAAAGGTATTTTAGAAATAGTAATGGCAGCAATAGTGGTAGAAGTAGTAGAAGTAAACGTATAAAATCGGAACACAAAGAAGGCGATGATGATGATGAGGAGGAGGATGGTATGGGTGTTGAGAATGCAAAGCAACAGGAAAAGAAGAATGGTTGGGAAAATGAATGCAAAGTGTTGGAGGAGGCTGTGTTAGCAGCAAGAGATGAAGCTTCTGATGAGAATTTGGTGAAGTTGTTGAAATTGATTCATGGTTTTGATTCTTTTCGAGAGGGGCAGCTTGAGGCGATTAAGAATGTGCTTGCTGGGAAATCGACGATGCTTATTTTGCCGACGGGTGCTGGGAAGTCGTTGTGTTATCAGTTGAGTGCGTTGATTTTGCCTGGGATTACGCTTGTTGTTAGTCCTTTGGTAGCTTTGATGATTGATCAGCTTCGACAATTGCCTCCGCTCATTTCGGGCGCTCTTCTAAGCAGTGCTCAGGTTGATTTTACGGTCTTTTATGCGAATTATGTCTAATGATAGATCATTTAATTACAAATCTTTCTCATTTTTTGTTTATTGTATTAGTCATTTGAAGAATCCTCTGAAACACTCAACCAGCTTCGTCAAGGCACAATAAAGGTGAGAATTTCGACAACTGAATTCAGCTTTGCCTTGGATCTTCTTTTGTAGAAATGTGTAGCAATCTTGCTGATTGATTGCATGCATGAGAATGTTGATTATTTATAGGCCATTTTCACATATCACATTTGAATTGCGAGTTAATTTATTGTATCGATGATGTTAGAACTCTCACGTGAAGATACTGATTGCAATTATAATTCTTACAGGTGCTTTTTGTTTCACCAGAGCGATTCTTGAATGAAGAATTTCTGTCTGTTATCTCTGGTGGGTTAGCCGTCTCACTTGTTGTTATTGATGAAGCACATTGTATATCTGAATGGTGAGGGAATGTCAATGTCAAATTGATGAAGTGTATTATTTCTGTGAGTTAATAAGGATATCTCACTCTATATGCTTCTGCCTCCGTGTTGATCTTTATATTTTGAAATTCTTACAGGTCTCACAATTTCCGACCTTCATTCATGAGACTCAGAGCGTCACTACTTCATAAGAGTCTTAATGTAGGTTCTATTCTTGCAATGACAGCAACTGCTACAACCATGACTTTAGATGCCATTATGTCTGCCCTGGATATTCCTTGCACAAATCTTATTCTAAATGCGCACTTAAGGGACAATTTGCGTTTGTCTGCGTCTTTGATAAAAAATAGGCAAGTTAGAAGCTTCTATTTTACTGATTCTGACTGTATTCCCCTCTAACTATCCTTATCTGAGTTTTTTAATGTATACATCAATTATAGAATGAAAGACCTACTGGTGCTTATGAAGTCTTCTCCTTTTGCGGAAGTTAAAAGCATCATAGTATACTGCAAATTTCAGGTGCGTATATGGACTTCATTTTTCAATTTTAAGGTATTGGGTCTCGGTGTTATGTGATTTCATATAGTCATCTGCATTAAATTCTCTTTTCTTGCCTACAGTATTTGAAATAAAATCTTGTTTGCAAAGTAAAAGTTATTAAATTATGTGTTTCAGGTTTAGTATGTGGCTAATTACTTAATTTGCAAGTGATGTTGTATTCTGCAGTGGATATCTATATTTATATATATGTGGGAATTGATTGTGTTTTTTTTTCTTCTTCTTTTCAGTCTGAAACTGATCAAATTAGCAGATATTTGAATGATAACAACATCAAGGCAAAGGTTAGCTTCATATTTCTCTTTTTGACATTGCATGACATTGTGTGTAACCCTTGACACTGAATGTTAAATCTTTCAATTGACATGATCATCATTTAGAGTTATCATAGTGGTATTTCTGCAAAGGAACGTGGCTACGTACAGGAGTTGTTTGGTTCAAACAAGATCAGAGTGGTGAGATAATCACTCAATTTATGAATTTTATGATGCAATGCGTCTAATACAACATTGCTGGGCTTATAAAAAGAAAAATACAGCATGTCTTGTCCAACTGATACCTTGCAATTTTTTATGAAGGTTGTTGCAACTGTGGCATTTGGCATGGGACTAGATAAAAGAGATGTTGGAGCAGTAAGGCTTATACTATGTTTTGTTTTCTGCATTAATTTGCATGAACTGGTTTCTGATAAAAAAAGTTCTCTATGATCTCAAAAGTGATTCACCGATTCTAATTGGGCTCTAGTTGCATGGTTATCCACTTTTCCTTGTGCCTTATGTTTTAGACTTTTGAGTTTTGAGCACTAGCTGATTCAGAAATAATTGATTTTTTCTCTCAAAAGATTTTACTTATGGTTACAAATTTTAAATTGCAAAATGGGGGTAAATGGTATTGGAGAATTGAGCTCTTTACTTGGTCTCTGTTCATGCATAATGTTCCGATAGTTACTTTTATCTTGTTATTCGCACTACTTATTTGCTTTGGAATATAAATGATCTTGTATGTTACAGTAACATTTTTGAACTCCATTGTCATAACTGTGTTTAGGTAATTCATTACAGTTTACCTGGAAGTCTGGAAGAGTATGTACAGGTATTTGATTTCTTCTAAATTCTAATAGTAGCACTGCAAGATGTTCTTTCAATTGTTTTTCTTATTAAATAGAATGGGCATTGTAGGAGATAGGACGTGCCGGAAGGGATGGGAGGTTGTCCTATTGTCACCTATTTTATGATGATGAGATGTATTTCAAACTTCGTAGTCTAATGTACAGGTAACATAACACACTAACATAATTCTTTTTCTTTTATCTTTCAAACTTTCAAATTGTTCTTCAGTATGTGCAATTTTTCATCCGCAGTGAAGGAATCGATGAATATGCAGTGAATAAATTTCTGTCTGAAGTGTTTCCTGCTGACAAAAGCTCCTGTGGGAAAATATGTTCGTTAATCAAAGAACCTGCTTCACGCAGGTTTGATATGAAAGAAGAGGTCCTTTACTCAATTCTAATATACACTATACATTTATTTATATCGACTTTGATAAACCAGATGAGTGGTTTTCAGTTACAAATTAGACTTTCATAACATCCTGTTGGGAGTTGGCCATGCTGATACATTGATGGTGAAGGGGGAAAAGTGCAAATTTATGATAACCATCTCAGGAGCTTTAAAGATTTTGCATATAGTTCAATGAATAGAAAATCATTAGCATAGTTATCTGTGCAGCATGCATACTTTGACTAAAAGCCATTTTTAGGAATTTGTAATTGATCCTTGTTTTTGTACAAAAATGTGGTTTTTGGCTAATCTATCTCCTTGTTTAGTGCTTAAAACCCATGTCCAGATTAACTTGAGACCAAATAAAGCTAAGTTGCAGTTTCTAGGAAGTGATAGAGTTTTATTTTTTATGGACAACCATCTACTTATAGGCACCAGTCATTTATCCATTTATGAAATAAATATGCACATGCTAGTAACAAAACTTTCTCTTGTAAGGAAACTCTAGATAATCACGTGTTACCTTTTCCAGACTAGGTCTACAGATTAAAACTTTTCTCCAATATTTCCTTTACTAGGTGATTCTCACAGTTTTGACACGCTTGGAGCTGGGTGACGTGCAGTACTTACATTTGCTTCCACAGACAAATGCAACGTGTGTTCTGAGTTTTCATATGGTGCGTGCAAACAGACCTTCAATTGCATGTACAATATCGTACAAGATAAATTCAGTAACCTACTTATCTAAACTGTATGCTTAAACCATAGTATAATTTACGGATTGAAGAGATTCAGATACGACAATCCCATCTTGTGTTTGTTAATTTTTAACTGAAAGTTAGAAAGATAAATGTTGTTTGAGAGATTATTCAGTGGCTTATATTTTTAATTTTTGGCACTAATGCAGACTCCGGCTGTGTCCCTTGCCCAAAAGGTTTCTGCTATTGCTGTGATTCTGAAAAGGTAATAATAAACATATATTAAATTTCTTGGCTTTTCGTTCAAACCATTTTCCCCTGAAATGGATGGTTATTGTGTTATTAGTTATTTTAATGTTGTCAACCTCAAGATGGAATCTGATCCAAATTTTCTGTTTCTACAAAGGGAACGCATACCGTCTAATGGCACTTTTTCTTCTTTTCATTTTTCATGACTTCCTTATCGTGATCACACTAGAATAGCAGTTCAATTTTACTTATGCTCATGCATCTCTTGTTTAACTGAACCATCGTTACGTGTTTTCAGATCTGAAAATAAGCACGGACAATATACTTTTGATATTCCAACTGTGGCAAATGACATGGGGGTCACACCAGTTGAATTAACAAATCAGTTGTATGCCCTAAAGGTTTGGATTAGTCGATAACTGGATTTTTTTTCTCAAGCTTGTATGTGGACTTAACAAAATATGCTCAGATGAGATGTCTTTTTTCTTCTGAGTAACTTAATTTTTAACTAATTTAAGTTCACTACTTCCCAATAATGAAGTGTGAGAGAAATACTATCCAGCTTGTTTAAGCGCATGGTTTACATAATACATGCCTGAAGATAGTTTAGCAGATTCATTCAAAATTTTAGACTTAACACAATTAATATCACTTTGTCACCCTTAAAATTTTCAAATTAAACTAAGAATGGATAAAGCTATTGATTCATGGTTGTTAACTAATTTAGATTGTTGATAGTAATTCAAACGACAGGGGCTTCCCTTTGTTACCCTGCATCAAATCTCTGATTAGCCTTCACTACTCCTGTTAAAAATACTGATTTACGTGTTTGAAAGAAAATGAATTGATAACATTGTAGATTTACATTATAACTTTAGCCATAAATACTTGCAACATGGCTTATCTCTTTATTGTTGTAGTTATCTTATAAAACTTTTCTGCATTTCCTTGTCTTAAAATCTTTGGCATCATAGGTAATAGTTTCATATAATCGTTAAACTAAAGATGTATATTTTTTTTTTAACCAAGTATGTAGTGTTTGTGTGTCTGCATGCATTGAGTTAGAACCTTGCAAAGGGCAACCCGGTGCACTAGAGCCCCCGCATATGCAGGGTCCGGGAAGGGGTCCCACCATTTGGTGTATTGTACGCAGCCTTACCCTGTTTTACACAAGAGGCTGTTTCCAGGACTTGAACCCGTGACCTTTCAGTCACATGACAACAACTTTACCAGTTGCGCCAAGGTTACCCCTCATGTTAGAACCTTGCAGTGCGAGATATTTTTTGAATTAAATATTTCTATTTTGACTTTCTAGTTTGGGACACCTGGCCAATTTGGCCTACTCTGCCCTTGTGTATGGTATCGGAAACAGTATAATTGTGTTCTGGACTAAGCAATCTAACCTTGTTATTTGTGAAAAATTCTCAGTTTAAGGGAGAAATAACTTATGAAATGAAGGACATGGCCTACTGTTATAGGATTCTGGAAGTCCCGACAGACTTTTTTTCTCTATCAGCAGATATTACACGATGGTTATCGGAAGTTGAAAGTTGTAAGGTATATTTGTTCATTGTAGTATTTATATTTAGAGGAGTGCTGTGGATACTCTATAACACTTTCTCTAACATTCACTCTCTTATTGGATGAAAGTCCTATGTGAGTCCCACACCTTGGAAATGGATCCCATATAAAGTGGTGAGATCCACATGGGTTTCACCCAATAAAGGAGTGGGTGTTAGAAAGTCAGTGTTCTTACCATTTCTCTTATATTTACTCAGGACGTTGTATCCTATGAACAGTTTTCCTTTTACGGTATTCAAAGATTGAAAAGTAGTTATTATGGTATTGTCTCATATTTCTCTCAATCATCACAACTCATAAGTCCTGACTCTGTATCAGGAACTATAACCGGGTGGATAATTCATTGCATTTTTGTGTGTTATTTTCTCATGGTTCCGCTTCTTGTGTAGGTACGAAAAATGGATGCAATGTTTAATGCTGCATATTTTGCAGTAAATCTATGTGATAAGATGAACGGTTGCAGTAGTTCTGATCACACTTCATGCTTGCAAAGGATAATATTGGATTACTTTGCTGGAGTTGATAATGCTGATTTCTGCAAGAAAATTGATCAAAGCAGGTCCTTGCTAGTTTCTGTCACCTAAGTTCTGTACTAAATAACACATTTAATCAATGACTTCTAAAATGACTTCAAACTATATGATCTTAAATTTTTTTGGGTATTGAAAATTGGAAAATATATTTGTCCTAGTTTATGCCCCAAAATTATTATTGTAAGTGCAACCTACTTATATGATGATAAGGATATATTTATGTTATATGCTGCCATGATCTTGTACTAAAATAGCTGTTATTTACATATGCAGTCGTTTCCTGCGGGCAGATATAAAGGTGAGTCGTTACACAGGCATTCTGAGAATCTAATATTAACTTGATGCATATCATGTTTGGAAGAGGAAATTCTGAAAATTACCTGTTTCTCTGGGGATTACCAGGTTTTTCTACAGAGCAATTCGCATGCTCGCTTTACACCAAGAGCTGTTGCGAGGGTAATGCACGGAATTGCAAGCCCAGCCTACCCTTATACAATATGGGGTAAAACCCATTTCTGGTACGTTGAAAAACTTTTGATTCCATGTCCTTAAATACTTGTTGGTATGAAATAAATTGGGTGACTTTTAGGTAATATCAATAAGTAAACCTTCCATCAATAATATCAATAAGTAAACCTTTTCCAGATTTTCTATTTCATAAGTTTTAGCTTTGATTTGAGAAACAAAGGGAGGAAACTCTAGTATTTCCATTCATTTCATTTTTTTCCACTCCTACTTTTGTTTAACATTGAATGTGTATTATTGGATGTTATTTGTCTACATATTTTATATCATTCATCTAGGCAAGTTGCTAAAACTGAGATTTAAATTGTGGATTGCAGGGGAAGGTATACCAAGATAGACTTTAAGGTGGTGATGGAAGCAGCTAAGGAAGAACTTAAAAAATTTATTGGAAAAGATTTACTCTAATTATGATTGATTTTACCATCTGCCAAATTTGCACCGAGTCCCTTACCAGTAAAGACATCTGTGCATTGATTGAAGGTGGGGCGGGGGTTGCTCAATTTTTGTGACCTGCAGTTGTTTCGCGCCATGTTATTCACTGTTGAAATTGTGCCGCCGCTGCCTGTCTGTTACTCCAGGTCAAGACAAGCAAAAGTAAAATTCAATGCTCTCCCTCATTATATGTGCGACCTAGATGGAAGGAATCAAGGATTTACAATCTTTATGTCGTATATTTTTGTTGTTATCTCCTTGTTGTAGAAACTAATCCCTCAGGTCAAAAGGAAAAGGTTGATGAACTCAACTTTATGATTTTCCCCTCTTTTATTTTTCCCCATATACAATAATGAATGATTCTACTTTTTTTTTTTTAGGGAGAATAATTCTACTTATTAACAAGCTCAGATGTATAGTGTATGAAGATTTTTTCCATGTGCAAAACAGTTAGTATAAGGTGCATGATTAAAGTGTAAATTTTACTTGAGTTGAAAAGTGATGTGTTGCAAAGTTGAAAACATTTGTACTTATTAGTTAGAGAAATGATTTTTGAACATCAAAATATTGTGTTATTTTGTCTGTGTATTTTTAAAATGTAAGCTCTAGATGATAAAACGTAGGACAAATATGTAGATAAACACATACAATGTCGCATATGATGTCTATACTTTGATGTTCAAATAACAACTGTATTAATTACTATCCTATCATCATCAAGTCTTTTCCTCGCTACTTACTTGAGACAAGAACTAGCAGCAACTTATTCAGTTTCAAATGTAGAAAGAGTAGCAATGGGTAGCATATTTGAACTCCAAGTAAAATCAAAGTCACCAATAAAAAAAATGTACTCTTAAAGTTCTTCTATCATTAATCTTACGTCCCCAAACATTATCACCACATCCGACATGCTTGAAATTGAAGGCAGATAATAATGCAAGCGTCATCAATTAGTCTCTCTATTCTCAAATATATTGCATAATCATTTCAGTCAATTGTCATGTAAGCATGAACAGATCAATGTACAAAGGTATGTAGGCATCTGCCCCAACTAGGGCTGAAAATGAGTCGAGTCGAGTCGAACCTGTCTGAGCTCGACTCGACTCAATAAGAATTAGTTCGGCTCGAAACTCGACTCGAGTTCGAAACGAACTTTTTCTTTAACTCGAGTTCGGCTCGTTTAAAGTTCACGAACAACTCGGTTCGGCTCGTTAGGTTCAACTAGTTTGCTCGAACTTGTTTTCTCGAAATGCATATTTTAAGAGCTTTTTTTTTTTTTTTGAAAAGTCCTTTTTTTGTGTCAAAAATATATGTCTTTGACCATTACAAAAACAAAAATATAATTTAAATAAAACTACTAGTAAGGTAGCACTTTGTATTTACTATTGTAGCATATACTACCACTGTAGGTTTTACATCGTGAACGAAATGCGCTGCTCATATATACACTCCTCCTCTCAGTACTTTCAAAACTACCCGATGTGGGACAATTTTTATGCATATGTTTGTTTAAAAAGCCTTGTAAATTTTCCACTTTCTAGTATTACAATTATCGTTGATTTTTATTCAAATTAGTAATAACTCCTGTGAAAGAAGTGCATAATTACTAGAAGAAGCTTGTAATAAATTATATATATATATATATATATATATATATATATATATATATATATATATATATATATATGGGTTTTGCTAGAAGACACCTTTTATGAAGGTGTCTTTTAGCAAAGTTATAACTAAAAATTGAAAATCACACCTTGAGGTGTGGGTTGCTAAAAGACACCTTCATGGGTGGCTTATAGCAAAACCCTATATATATATATATATATATATATATATATATATATATATATATATATATATATATATATATATATATATATCGGAACCATTCTTAGTTCAAGTTCAACTCATTTATTTAACGAGTTTAATTTTCAACTCAAGTTCGACTCATTAGGTTCGTGAACCAAGTTCAACGAACCAATTATCGAATCGAATATCGAACTATTTTCGAGTTGGTTCGGTTCATTGCCAGCCCTAGCCCCAACTTAGTTTTAGTATTACAAATACATGGTGTCTAGTGGTATCTATAATTCAGAGTAATACGATTAGAATAATCATGATGAGTATTGCTTGCTGATTTTTCATAGGTTCCTTCCACGAGAGATGATTCTATTCGAGACACCTTCGGATACTAAACGTGAGTGTTCCTTACATCAAAGATGATATTTAT
The DNA here is from genome assembly GCF_051527215.1 of Medicago sativa. Taxonomy (NCBI): domain Eukaryota; kingdom Viridiplantae; phylum Streptophyta; class Magnoliopsida; order Fabales; family Fabaceae; genus Medicago; species Medicago sativa. The sequence goes on from NC_140752.1 coordinate 86,117,634, forward strand.
TCACTTAACAGGTGAATTTCTAGCTACTTGACAAAAAAAAATATTTTGTTTCAATTTGATTCTTAAAACTCAACAACAATCATATTATCAGTCGCGTATAACATCTACAGTTAACAAACACATCAACATGTTACTGACGACATTAGATAACAAGTAAAGTTAAACCTATTGAGGTAAACATTTACAAAGATAAATAACTAATTTAACAATGAAATTACTACGATTAAACAAAAAAAATAATAGTCAAGATGAGGATTTGGAAAGTCATTTACCTAATTTTATCCGGTGAGTGAGTGTTCTTTTTTGGTGGGGATGGTGGTTGGGAGATAAATCAAGCAAAGTAAAGAACAAAACAATGCCAACTTGTTTTTTTCCCTTCTGGCTTGAAACAATTATTTGTCTGTATGCCAATTTGTGTCAGTTGGCTTTTGGCACAGTATGGCAAATGTCTTTCAGATTGATGGCCCCATGCATTTTTATGTCTTAAGTAGTAACACTGTACCATGTCATTTAATACTTATCACTCTCACATGTTATTATGTAGCCGCGCCTTTCTCTGTCATTATTACTCTATTTGTCCCTAAACATAAATATAAACAGTCATTTGATGAAAAAGGTGTTCCCAAATATAAGTCATTTTTCAAATTACAACATACTTAATAGTACTTCTATTTCATACAAGTGTTTTGGAATATCCTATCACCAAGTGTTTTGGAATATCCCTTACAAAAAGTGTTTTGGAATATAAAAAGTCTACTAGTAAAATAGATACATTAACTACACTATCTATTTTTCTTAATAATAGTGAAAATTGTTATTGGTGATTATACTTAAGGATTGAGGGAGTATTCAAAATATATATTTATAGTGTTACTGCGGATATTAGATCTAACGGAAATAGTTAGTCTCTTACAATTTAACAAATTAATGTTTATATTTGGTTGTGAGAGGTGTCTATATTTAATAGAGAACAATGTCTTAAGTAAGATTACTTCTTGCGGAAGAAACTTATAAGAAACAAAAATACATTTTATAGTTTTTGAAAGTGTGTATCTGAATCATACAGATTATTTAAAAAGTGCAACTAATTATGGAGTACTTTAGAACTGATATCTTATAGTTTTTTTGAGTTGAGAAACTAGTCTCTTTATTCTGTACCTAAGTTCATCAATGTCCAATTGTATCAGTTTTGGTCAATTTGGGCCCCAAACAAAACAATCAAATTTATGAAACTGTCTGTATCATTCACAAACTTGGATTGGAGCATCTTATGGCCACGTGAAAAAGTCAGAAGAAACCTCCATTATCATACCCCTCAGCTCAGAAGTATCACAGATCCTCTATGCTCTTCTTAATCTTCCACCGTCCACGTGTCCTTCCATCACACCTCATGTTATACTATTTTATCTACACTAGATCTAGTATAACCGTTACAAGTACAAACATAGTTTTTAACTCATTTTTTTCTCTTTGGATTGGAGACAGTAGAAATATAACAGTAGTACTATGGTTACTATTAACTAGTATTTTCCTACCTAGTGGACTTGTCTCTGACACATAAATCAATAAACCAATTCAATTCCACCATGATTCCTTTGTTTGCTAACTCTATAGAGTGAAGATATGAAATGTGGATTCCAATTCCAACCCACATGGCACCTGCATTACTTGCTTAGTAGTAATAATATTAGTAATAAAAAATCTCATCAATTTCCAAGGTAAATTGTTATTCTATGTTTCTTCTTTTTTATCTATCTATTCTTGTCCTAAATGGCCCCCCTCCCTTTTTGTGAACCCATGCATAGTATATTTTCTTAATTATTAGTAGTATATTTTAATATTGAATGGATCTCAATTTCACTCATTTCTCTGCAACTCTCAGAATTTCATGGTTTTCAAGTATTAATAAGGTACATCACATCATTCATTCTCTTAAATAGTAAGCATTAAGCAATATATACTCTGTGAACTTAGTGTTTAATTCTGTGTTCATCTAATATATGTCTTCCTTCCTCCTTTGATATATACATCTGTTTTTGTAGTTCTGTTATGTTTCTCATATATGTAAAGAAAAACAAGTTCTATTTACATTACATGCAAGTAAGGATCTCAATTTGAAAAAAATTACTTCAATCTAGATAAGGCTTTTTCCCAGACAAAAAAAAATACATAGAAAGTTAACTAAGATTTCAATATACAAAATAGAGCATAGTGACTTTGAATAGATAGGATCTGGAGCAAAAATTTACAGACCCTGAAATTTTCATTGTTGTTTCTCTCTCCTTTCCTTAGTTACAAGCAAAACTTTGAGAATGAAATTTGTGGAAGACAAAGGATGCTATAGTAACAATGGATCAGCAGCACAAGATACTCCAAATAGCAGTGCCATAATGTATTCAGAGTTTCACAAAGGAAAAGATACTACTACTAGTACTACTGCTACTACTCGTGTTTCGAATCATCATCGAATAAATATGGGAAAACCAACACCTTCTAAGTGGGACGACGCGCAAAAATGGCTTGTTGGTTTATCAAAAGGTGGAGAGAAAAGCCAGTCAAAAAGCAAACCAAGAAACTCAAATGCAGATGATTTAAGATTGATAGCTCCTGTGCCACAAAAAGAGGAAGAACACGACGATGATGGATGCCGCGACTTCATGACAACAACTAGTAGTGAATATGAAGCAGAAGAGTCTAAGAAGGTAGAATGTGACGATGAATCGATTTGGAGAATGAATAATAATAGTAAGGTTTTAGCAGAAAACAAAAACACAATCCATGTTCAATCAATATGTTTTAGAGACATGGGAACTGAGATGACACCTATTGCAAGTCAAGAGCCTTCAAGAACTGCTACACCTATTAGAGCAACAACTCCTACTACTAGAAGTCCAATTCATTCAGGAACTTCAACTCCAATGAGGAATCAAAATGGTTTGTTGCAAATGGAAGCTGCGTCGGGTAATAATGGCAGCACAACTAGACAATGTGGAGACGAATCAAGCCCTTGTAAGATGGTTGAGAAGAACAAGATTGAAGATCAAGCTAGAAAGTTGAGTCCTCTAGAATCTAGAGCAATGGCTTGGGATGAAGCAGAACGTGCCAAATATATGGCCAGGTAATCAACTTGATACTTAGTGTATGTTTGGATTGACTTATTTGCTGATGGAAACACCTGCGATACTCTTTGGAAGAGCTTATGAAAACAGCTTCTTTATGACATGCTATTAGTTGTTTTCAGCTTATTTCTGTAAGCTCTTCATAATACATTGTAAAAACAACTTATAGCTTATTTGAAAACATTTTGACTTTGTTTTAACTTTTTTTTTTATGTAAATATATGGTTTATACATAAGCACTTAAGTAATAAACGCTTAATTAAGTTGTTTATTCAAACATGACCTTAATTAAAGATTTTGTTACTTGTTAGTTTATTTCATGTTAGGTAAGATGTACTCGTATGTTTAGAAGCCGTTGAATAAATGTAAACTGTTGATTAAATTTGTTTGTTAAAACTTTATTTTATAGGTTTAAGCGTGAAGAAATGAAGATTCAAGCCTGGGAAAATCATCAGATAAGAAAAGCTGAAATGGAAATGAAGAAAATGGAGGTACTATTGTGATTCTTTTAGCAACATATATTGTTAAGAAATTCACATTCTCGACAGTTTGGATTCACAGTTAATTTAGCATAATCACGACGTATCACTGTAATTTTGATAAAAACTACACTTTAAAACTTCAACAAAATTACGGTGTGACCACCATTTCTTCCAAACATCCATGTGGTAGCTTTTGTGGTGCAATTGTTTCCCTTCAATTATTGCCAATGATACCAACCTTTTCTAAGGCATTGGATGGTGGCTCATCTTTTCATGTTATGATGACAGAGTTCATAAGGATAGAGTTGAAAGTTCTGTGAAAATACACTGACAAAGAGAATTATTCCTGAAAAGTTCTAAGACATGGCAGGCACCTTTCCCAACGTACTGCATACAAAACAGTACTACCTCCGTCCCAATTTAATTGACACAATTTTGTTTTTCACACATATTAAGAAAAATGTATAAATAAAGGGGAAAGTGGAATATATTGTATTGGGAATGATAAAAGTAGTATTATTTAGTGTTATATTGTATTGGGAATGATGAAAGTTGTATTGAAAATTGAAATGAGTCAGTTATTTTGGGACACTTTTTTTTAGAAAATGGGTCAGTTATTCCGGAACGGAGGGAGTACTATTTATATTTGGAAAGCACTTTAGATAGATATCATGAATCCAATGAAATATGCAGTCACAACAAGAGAACCTATTTGATAGCTCCATAACAGTACATTACTGATTCATATTTCATAGTGATACTCTATCCTATGTGAGAATCTAGCCTAATCAACAGACATGCGTTGCTTTCATGAGTTGGCACCAGGTGCTCAATTTAATGAGTACTAGTTTCTTTACATTACCTACAATCGTACTAGCATAGATGAAGCACTGACACGGATGCCCGACACAAACACCGACTCGCTAACATCAATAATAATTTAAAAATATAACATAATTTAGTATAATTATATGTGTCCTAATTTGAAAAGTGTGCGTGCATATAATACAGTTTTCAGCAGCAGAGCTTTTGTGCAAGTAGAAATGAAGGATTATGCAACATAGATTTTTTTTTTTTTGAATTGATAGATGCTCCTAATAAAGTTATTTGAGTATGTTGTTAGAGTTTTATTTAAGTATGTTTGTTTATCTAAGGCTTAAAAAAATTACAAAACAAAATCAATATATTTTTTGAATTCAAGTTATCAAAGCTCTATCAAATAAATGGATTTGATTTAATTGTTACAAGGTGAAAGCTGAAAGAATGAAAGCTACGGCACAAGAAAAGTTAACAAATAAACTGGCTGCAACAAGGAGAATAGCTGAAGAGAAGAGGGCTAATGCACAAGTGAAGCTGAATGACAATGCTTTGAGGACTACTGAAAGGGTAGACTATATAAGAAGGACAGGGCATGTGCCTTCTTCATTCTCTTTCACTTTTAAGCTGCCTTCCATTTGCTGGTAGAAAGTACCAATCCATATGTTTAATTTATATGTTGTATGAAATATAAAACCTTTTGAATCTAGTCCATTATATTTATGCTACTTCTAAATGGTTTTGCAAATTATATGATGCTTATATTTGGTCTCTTGGTATGTCTTAACAAAATTATTACTCTTTTTCATTAGTAGTTTTAACTTTCAACGTGTAATAGCCATTCTTAGCATTTGTAGTTAGTGAAAATTTATCACTTTTGGCGCGCGCCGTGGTGGTCTTGAGCAAGAAAACGGTCAACAACTTCCGGCGGCTACATAAGAAAGGGAATAAAGTTTGATTTTGATGGTGTATGATAAGATTTGTGGTACTCTATAACTAATTTATGCAAATACTAACAAAAACAAAACTATCCACTATGAACCTCTTATCGTGATGGTCCATGTTAACCACATTCATAAATTGATTGTCGGAGTTAAATAATTGTCTCTTGTGTTTTTAAAACGGTTAAAAATTTACTCTTCAACCTTGTTGACCTAAATTTGATACTGGCATACCGAAAATACAAGGAAAAAAAGAGTCACCTAATATGATTTTTGTAGGATAATATAATTTTGTTTAAAGAGTATCGTTAAAAAAAAAATCAATCGGTAGAGGTAAACCTATGATAAAAAAAAAATAAAAAATAAGACACTTTTAAAAATACTACTCCCTCCGGTCCTATTTATAAGAGAAAGTTAGGTCAACAAAATTTAATGTATCTGGACTGAATTTTTAACCAGATACATTAACTTTTGTTGACCCAAATTTCTCTTATAAATAGGACCGGATGGAGTATTTGTTTTTAATTGAAATTGATGTAGGTATGTGCATCATTCTTTGAGCTTAGAATTAGAGGATAGTCTTCCATACGAACAAAATTATATACATGGAGAACCAAACTATAAGCTCAAGCTAGGTTAGGTATTGTATTAATTAATGGAAGCATGATGGAGGAAGGCAGTGATGATTCTCATAGAAGGATGTTGTACATGCAAACATCTCAACATTTAAATAAGCAAGTGAATGAGGTAGGTGAGAGATTTTAACGGAAATAAATGTGTATCTTTCTAAAAAGACTGCCGATGTTTAAAAAGATGTTTTTGTTTTTTCAAATTGAATACATTTAAAAACTATAGTGGTACAAAAGAGGGCAAAAGCCCAAGAAGAAAACTACAAAAAAAAAAAACTATAGTGACGATGTTTTTGCACTAAAGATGTTTTTGCAAATTTAATACATTTAAAAACTATAGTGACGATGTTTCGTACATTCAAGAACCAAAATAATTACTCAAACTTTTATTAAATATAAATAATACATATCTCCATTCCAGCTCTTCATGAAACAATAGTTATAGCATTAAAATATTGTCAATGTTATTCCTTTAAACCATAGCCATAACCTTTGTATCTAACATGCTCAATAATTAACAAAAAGACTGAATGCTACGGTTTAATTATTTCGGTATGCATTGTATGTGGGACGAAGGAGGGGCCGGAGTCCATGGGTGCTTCCATGGATCTATCCTTTAATATATCCTCTATATTCACGGTTATAAAGTTTGTAGATTCATTGATTAACTTTTGTATATGTTCTATAATATTTGATCAAATACAACAAATTGTTTAATGAATACAAAAATGATTGTTTGTTTATTAATATTGATCAAATACAACAATTGTTTAATGAATACAAAAATGATTGTTTGTTTATAATGATGACTAAAGTATGTATTATAAAATAGATATTATTGACCCCATATCTATTTATCCGTCGAGTTCGATTTCTGAGTGAAATAATTTTCAGTCAAACTTTACTCATTTTTAGATCAAACTCTGAGTTATCATGACTCTTCTTTTAGAAACATGAGGATTAACACCGACTTTTTTTTAGATAATTTAGATATTCATGGTTGTGTAAATTAAAAGTACACATTTACTTACATTTTCAATATATGAATTGATTTCTTTTAAAAAAAAAAACAGGGAAGGAGAAAATTATTATAAATTAAAGTGGTGCTGATGAATATTTTAGACCTGTTATCACGAGAATTTGAATTTCGATGTCTCTCGAGATTATAAGGCTAACCTCTTATCACTTAAACAACATATGTCGAGAACGATGCTCTACCATTCAATCATTATTTGTTTGTTATATCATATCAATCTTTTTTTTTTAATCCCAAAATATATCTATATATAAAGATAAGAAAGGTACAAAGCAAAAAAAGAGGGGGGGACATAAAACCAAAACCCTCAAGGTTAATAAATTCTGAAATTAGGTAATCCTAGTTTGTTGTGCACTAAGTCTGCCTTGATACTATCAGGAGGTTGAGAAAACCAAACATGAGAAGCAAGGTGTAATCCAGTGTTTGCAAGGGTGTCAACAGATTTGTTTCCTTCCCTATAAATATGTGTAACAAAGAAATTCATGGAAGCAGTGAGATGAATGCAGTTGTTCCATCTATTTTGAAGATGCCATGGCACAACTTTGGAAGATTTGAAAGCCAAAGAAACAAGCATTGAATCCGTTTCTAACCAAAAGTAGCGCCAATCCTTCTTGTGCGCAATCTCAATGGCCACCATAGCGCCAATAAGTTCAGAACATAAAGCATTAGAGAAACCTAAATTAATAGCGAAAGCTCCCAAAAAATCTAACCTGGAGTTTCGAAAAACCCCTCCACGGGCTGCCGTTCCTGGATTACCTAAAGAAGCTCCATCAGTGTTACACTTCACCCAGTTTGCAAAGGGGGGTGCCCAAATAATTTCTTTGATGATTTGTAGCTTAGGCGGTTTAATTTTAACATCAAAGTGCTTTAAAATGACAAATTCAGAGATGGAGGATCTAGAGGTGAGAGTGGTGATGTTACCAGATAAGCTAGTGTTGGAGATAATCAAACTCTTTGTTGTTCTAAAGTCAATGATCTTGTCCTAAAATCTTCTTTGGTTTCTGCAAAACCAAATGGTGTTGTAGTAGTTAATAATAGCAGCAAGAAGAACTACCTTACACTGTGGATACCAGCTTCTCTCAATAATTTTCAGAGGATCCAGAAAGGTAGCAATACTGAAATTGATATTGAGAATGGAAAGGAGCCAGTTCCAAATTTGTTGAGCAAAATTGCATTCCAAAAAGAGGTGGACAGAAGATTCAGCAGCCATAGAGCAAAGGTTGCATATAGACGTGATTTGACAACCTCTTTGGATGAGGTGCTTATCTGTTGGCATCTTTTCATGAAGAATTCTCCATGTGAGAAGAGATTTTGAAGGAGGTATAGCTGCATTCCAGATACATTTGGACCAGCTCGGATTTTGATGAGAAGAAGCACTTTGAAAAAGATAGGCATCTTTGAAAGAAAGATTCCTATGACGCCTCCGCTTGGTGGGCATGTAACGCCCGAGGCTGATGAGGGCGGGGAGTGGTCTGGCTCCTGGCATGCTTCTAGGCAAAATTGAATCACATCGAAATGAGAGGGATCCTGAGGTCGTGCAGGTATGGGACTGCATGGTTGAAGGAAGGCTTATAAGAATTGTTTGGTACTACCTATATCAACAAGATGCATCTTCTTTTTGGTAGCTCATTCCATTAGAACTCCACAGTTAAAATAAATTGACTTGGAGCAATTTTAGGATGGGTGACCTACCGGGAAGTTTCCCGATAAGCGTGCATAAGCGTGCGAGTGAGGACAAAACACGCTGAAAAGACTCGTGTTGGTTTGTAGGGTCAGTCGGCAATCCTGAAAGCAGTTTGGGGTGTTACAATTCTCATCATGGGATTTTTTCCAAATCAACCTATCCTCTTTGTGAATCAAAGGTATAGTGACCAAATTCAATTTTTGTTGCATATTAGGAAAAGCCTGAAGAACATCTTGAGGCACACACCACTTGTTGTTAATGATGAATTGAGAAACTGGTGAATTTAGAGAGTTGTGAAGATGAGTAGGAATGTTGAAGGTAGAAGTGAATGGATCTCCACACCAAGTATCACACCAAAAGTTGATCATCTCCCCATTACCTAGCTGCCAAGATGTGTTGTCAAGGAAAGACTCGTGTTGGTTTGTAGGGTCAGTCGGCAATCCTGAAAGCAGTTTGGGGTGTTACAATTCTCATCATGGGATTTTTTCCAAATCAACCTGTCCTCTTTGTGAATCAAAGGTATAGTGACCAAATTCAATTTTTGTTGCATATTAGGAAAAGCCTGAAGAACATCTTGAGGCACACACCACTTGTTGTTAATGATGAATTGAGAAACTGGTGAATTTAGAGAGTTGTGAAGATGAGTAGGAATGTTGAAGGTAGAAGTGAATGGATCTCCACACCAAGTATCACACCAAAAGTTGATCATCTCCCCATTACCTAGCTGCCAAGATGTGTTGTCAAGAAAAGACTCGTGTTGGTTTGTAGGGTCAGTCGGCAATCCTGAAAGCAGTTTGGGGTGTTACAATTCTCATCATGGGATTTTTTCCAAATCAACCTGTCCTCTTTGTGAATCAAAGGTATAGTGACCAAATTCAATTTTTGTTGCATATTAGGAAAAGCCTGAAGAACATCTTGAGGCACACACCACTTGTTGTTAATGATGAGTTGAGAAACTGGTGAATTTAGAGAGTTGTGAAGATGAGTAGGAATGTTGAAGGTAAAAGTGAATGGATCTCCACACCAAGTATCACACCAAAAGTTGATCATCTCCCCATTACCTAGCTGCCAAGATGTGTTGTCAAGAATGATGGGAAGCTTGTGTTTAGCACTTCTTCAGATTGAAGAAGAAATATGATAGTTGATAGGCTTCCTGTTCCTAATGATAGTTGATAGGCTTCCTGTTATATCATATCAATCAATTAAAATAATTACATGGTGACATGTGGCAATTCTTGTAATTTTTTTATTGAGAATTAGAACAAAACACGAGTATAAACATCAAACAACGAAACTCTGCGTCCTTCATCCTCCGTTTTGACACCTGCCTCTGACCACCGTCATCCCAACACCACCATCAGCCACGTCATCCCATCGCTACCTATCTTCACGACCATGTCATATGTTGCAAAATCATCCACGCAACTCCATATATTAAGAACTTCTAATTTAATTGTTAAACTTCTAATTTTGCAAACATATTCTCTCTTTAGTCAACAAATGTTGATCGTGTTGGTAAATAGTTGGTTCATGTCCAACAAAATATATGATACACAGAGGTTATTTGTTAGCACTCTCTTAGGTTATAAGTTTGTCTCGATCCTATTAAACACATACACTCAACTCATCTAAACTTCAACTAATATTTTTTTTGGTTACAACTTCAACTAATATGATGCAAGGAGATAATTTAAAACTTCAGCCGCAAAATATTATTGACAGATAATTTAAAACTTCAGCCGCAAAAAGTTATTGACTTTAGCGTGTTTTAATTTTTTTTTCTTCCAAAACTAGTACGTAGACCGGTGTAATACACATTGCACAATTAATTTTATGCCCTAATTATGTATAGATATTTTAAATAAAAATAAATTACTTAAGAGAATTCAAGTGAAGTTTAATTTCATTGTAAATTTTTTCACACAAGAAATTTTCACCCATAGTGTACTATTGTGCTCATAATTTAACAATCATTGTTTTTCTATTTTTGACAAAAATCTATCAATCATGGTTGATTTGTCCTATAGATATTTTTTTGAAACAATAGTATATGTTTTTTTTTTTTTTTACTTCGCGTTGCTATTTTATTTTTGAAGGGAAACCTTAAAATCTTCCAATATATATTTTTCGTGGAGCGGAATTATCGTAATTCGGAGCAGTCGATATTTTTCGTTCCTTCCTTTTCGTTATTCTCTTCTCTTTCTCCTCGAAGGTTCGATTTCTCTTTCTCTCTTAATCGCTTTTGCATCGCATAGCTTATTCAAATCGCGCTTTTTCTTTCTCTCAATTTCCCTTTCATTATCCAATTTCACCATCGGTAATCCTTTTCAATCCCCTCTCCTTTTCTCAATTTTTAGGGTTTCGATTCAAATCCAATCATTACCTTCCTACTTTAGCACCGCGTCAATTTGTCTTTTTTTTTAGGGTTTTGAATCTTACTTTTGTTCTTCAATTTTGAAATTTGGATCATTCTTTGTGTTTTGGGTTTAGGGTTCTGGTAATCAAATACAAACAAAAAAAAGCAAAAAAAAGTTTGTTGCGATTGAGGGATTAGGGTTTTCAATTATAATTTATCAATTTAGATAGATAGATTTATGGCTGCTGGCAGACATGGCAGTTACCACGAAAACGAGTTTAAGGATCACGAGTCCAATTTGGAAGTTTCAAGGCGGGGTTTTTCAAATTCGAAAGAGTATGATCCGGTTAGGAATGGGGGGAGTGGGGGCAGAGATTCCAGAGATAGGATTAGGGTGAGGCAGAAGGATGTTAGGGAGAAAGAAGTTGCTGTTATTAATGGTAATTATCGGTCATCTTCCAGCCGGAGTGATTCCGGTAGCAGTGGCAGCCTTGGTCCTCGCCGGTGTGGTTTTTCTGCGAAGTCAACCGATAGAGAGCCAGGTGAGCTTTCCAGTGAGAGTGGGTCTGATGGTGCTATTGAATCTGAATCTGGGGTGAACAGGTCTCGGTCTCCTCCTCCGCAGGAGAGGAAAAGAAAATTTTCGCCCATTGTGTGGGATCAGGATGACAAGGAAGTGAAGGGGTCATCGAAGGTTAGGGTCTCCACAACACCAGTGGCTGCTCTTCCTCCTCTGCCTCAGCTGCCAAAATCGTCTGTTCTGTCGCTAAATGCTTCTTATGATGAAGTTCAAGTGCGTTCTGTCAGGAACAGGGAAACTAGGGATGTTGAGTTGCCCACAGCATCTAAGGTTACTGTTCCTTCTCCTTCCGGATCTCAGTCCTTGTCACCGAAACAGACATGGGGTAATGATCAGGAAGCTGAGCAGCCAGAAGGTGAGGATTATGTTCCAACTCGAAATATATCTTCTTCAAGATGGGCAGCTGGAGATAACTCTCCTGTTGATGAGGGTGAGATTCTCAATGATGAGGAAATGCCTAAAAGGAAGAGGAGACTAACTCCTGAGGTTTTGGAGACTAGAGTGAGGAACAAGTTATTGAGCCCCAATGATTCTAAAATAGGTGGTTTTGAAGGTGCTCGAGCCAGATCATCTGATTCGGAAGAAAGAAGTGTTAACCATGGGAGAACGTCTAGTGGCGATGGACATCCTGGTATTGAATCAGAAAAGGATGACTATATGGACATTGATGTTCGAGGTACAAAAAGTGACACCAGTAGTCACTCAGATACAGAATCTGAAGATGACATTGATAGGCAAGAGACTCCTGAACCTCCAGCTCAACCTCAAAGAACGGTCAACATGCTTCAGGGTTGTAGAAGTGTTGATGAGTTTGAGAGACTTAACAAGATAGATGAAGGAACATACGGTGTTGTATATAGGGCCAAAGATAAGAAGACCGGGGAAGTTGTAGCATTAAAGAAGGTCAAAATGGAGAAGGAAAAAGAAGGCTTCCCGCTGACTTCTCTTAGGGAAATAAACATTCTTCTCTCCTTTCACCACCCATACATAGTTGATGTCAAGGAAGTAGTGGTTGGAAGTAGCCTTGACAGTATTTTCATGGTTATGGAATACATGGAACATGATCTTAAAGGATTAATGGAGTCAATGAAGCAACCATTTAGCCAAAGTGAAGTGAAATGCTTAATGATCCAGCTTTTAGAAGGTGTGAAGTATCTTCATGACAACTGGGTGCTTCATAGGGATTTAAAGACTTCAAACCTGCTTTTAAATAACAGGGGTGAGCTAAAAATTTGTGATTTTGGTTTGGCTCGTCAATATGGGAGTCCTTTGAAACCATATACTCACCTGGTGGTTACTCTTTGGTACAGGTGAGCTTTATTTAATTATTGCAATCTGTGTCTGTATATCTATGTATATATCTATTACATATATTGGACTAATTGATATTGCATTTGCATCATTCAGAGTGTAGTTTGATTGTTTACGTGTGAATTTGATAATTGCAGCCATGCCTGTTGCATTGAATAAAACTTAATTTTCATTTGTAATTATTCTGTAATAATAATAATTAGTAACCAAATATTAATCTTGCAAACTGGCTCCTACTAGTTACCCTTTCCTTTAGGTCAATGTTTACATACTTATCCTTCCTTTGAATGTGCAGCAATGTTTTCAACGAGCATACTTATCTGCTTCTCTTTAGTTTTTCATTGCCCTGTGTTGCTAATTTAATTAATTTTACTTGCCTTCACGTATGTGTTTAACACATTTTTTTCTGCATTCTGTTGCAGAAATAAGAGATCATTTACCTGATGGTTGTCTATATGTTTATCAGGGCACCTGAACTTCTTCTGGGGGCAAAACAGTACTCAACAGCTATTGATATGTGGTCTCTTGGTTGTATAATGGCTGAGCTATTGTCTAAGGAACCGTTGTTCAATGGAAAAACGGAATTCGATCAACTTGACAAGGTATATACCAACTGTGTTTGTCAATTATTTGGTAGAACATATGCTCTCATTTTCTCTTTCTTTTAAGTTTTGTCGTCTTGTGTCTAATCACTTCTCTATTACAGTTATTGCTGCTACATTGACGTCTGTTATTTTGTTTGCAGATTTTCAGGATACTTGGCACTCCAAATGAAACAATATGGCCAGGCTTCTCAAAATTACCTGGAGTCAAGGTCAATTTTGTCAAGCACCAGTAAGTACTCATGATTTCCTTTATTGAAGACATTGACTGTTTAATTACACTGTTCTTATTTTTCTGCCACTGTTTTCCCAGGCTTCCAACTTTGGGTGGTTTTGGTCTGACTAGCTGGCCTCCCTTGGTGACTTGTACTGTTACACAACTCTTGTAATTTCTATTAACGACCGAAATGTTCCTTTCAGGTATAATCTTCTGCGTAAAAAGTTTCCTGCCACATCATTCACTGGATCTCCAGTTCTTTCTGATTCTGGATTTGATTTGTTGAACAAGCTCCTAACTTATGACCCTGAAAAGGTAAAGTTCGCTTGTTCTTCAAGAATTAATTTGCCACAATTCACTCTAGTATTAAGAATAACACCTACTATTGTATGCAGCGGATCACGGCTGAAGCCGCTCTGAATCATGAATGGTTCCGTGAAGTTCCTCTTCCCAAGAGCAAAGAATTCATGCCTACATTTCCTGCTCAACATGCTCAGGACAGGTATTTGATCTACTGGAAAACTATTGGAGTTATTTGTTTATGAAATTTTTTAAGTAGCTTGTCCCTAGGGGGATAGAAAAGCACAGCTGTGGCAGCCGCTGTAAATTTCTGTAAGTGTTTATAGCCTTGCTCAACATTGTTTAACAAGATTCATGATGTTAACAGGCGGATGCGGAGAGTGTACAAGAGTCCAGACCCTTTAGAGGAGCAGCGACGGAAGGAGTTGCAGCAGGGTGAATTGGGGACTGGTGGAATTTTTGGTTAAGATTGGAGTTATTTAAACCTATGTCTCAATGAACATTCTAACATGCCACACAGAATGTTTGCATTGATGAGGTGAGGATATGTACTGAACGGAAGTTGCAAGCTTTGTTTGTTAGACGATCACTCCTGCTATTTTTTTAGCAGGAGCTTGTTGGTTTGAGCAGAGATGTTTTCTTTTACGTTCTGGAACCAGATTTTTTCAGGTTAACATTCTTCGTGCTTGGTCATCTTATAGAAATACATCCGCGACACTTTGCTGCTCAAGGTGTGGCATAACCTTCTGAAATTAGGAAGTCAGTGTCTGTTGAATCTCGTGTATGTAACATATTTTCATTTTAATTTTAATTTTATTGGCATATTGTAAACAAATTTTATCTGGATTTGAGTATTAAAGCAATATGGATTTTCTAGTATCAGTTATTTCTCTCCTTTTTTTTAATATTCATATTGTGTATGCAAGAGACGGTTGGTGTGAAGTGGAAGAGGGCCTTCTGTGCATTTCGTTGGAGAAAATGACATGGAAATTATTATGCATGAAAGGTAATGCATTCCTATGATATCTTGGATATTAAGGAATGAAGGTATCAAATATGTTTCTGTGTGATAGAAGGGATATAATGCCCAAAATCTAAAGTTACCCTGCTAGAAGAGAGACATTTGATATATATTGACTGGTCTTTTTTTTTTTGGAGGGGGGGGTTAAAATCCTGTGCATTTCTTCATCATAACTGCTACTCGCACAAGTTATTGATCTATTTGGAGGTCAACAATTACATTAAGTATTACGTGAACCTAGTTTTGTAGGTTATTGTTGAAGGTTCTTATGTACAAGTGAATTACCTAGAAGAATTTCAATGATTTTATTGTATAAAATTATGCACATGCTAAAAGATTTTCCCTGTAGTGTTTCTTCAAGGGTGTCAGTAATCAATGATTGTGTGAAAGGAGTCTCTTCTGTACTTGCAAGTTTGAAATTTCTCCCCAAATAATTTGTAATGTTTGCGACAATGGTGTCCGAAAACATTTGTGTGCTCTTGCGAGAGTTGTAAGGTGCTGTCTGTATTGAACTACCAATTTTTTCTTAATGCTGATCATGTTGAGGCCAAGTGGTGAATGAACAATTTTTTCTGACTATTTTCTTGGTTCTTAGTTAATCTATTTTTTTTCTCTTCATCTTTCCACTATGTTTCACTAGCATTCCTCTTCCTGTGAGAAAAAAATGTACCACTAATTTTCAGCTTGTTATCCCCATCTAGTGTGTTGTAGAACCCAAGAGTAATAACAAATTATTTATTGCCTAGTTAAAAGGAAGCAAAGAAGTTCTCTTATTATCATGTGTATTCACCGTCTGAAGATTGACGTTTGGGAACAAGGATAAGAATTCTTTTATGACTTTGTCTGCAAATGTCACTGCAGTATCAAAGCAAGCAGGTTGAGGAGGATACCAGAATATCCTAAAGTATAGGAGTTCAATTAGTTGTCCTTCAGACTCTCTAGAGGTACAATGCAAATCTTGGTTTGTCACATTGTGTTTTCATATTACTTGCATATCCATGGAATATTTGACCAGAATTGTTTGCTTTTCTATTTTGTTATTCATGCTGTATAAATTCATATGTGGTAATTCTTCATGAATGGGATATGTGGTGGTTTATTACATTTATAGCAATTCTTTAATGATATATCTTCCAGAGCAAGGCTGCAACATTGTTGTTGGGAAATGTTAGTAATTAGTTGCTAGATTAGTTTTTTCTCCTTTGTACGGGTTTGAACCCAGGACCTCCAACTCCTTACCCCTTAACTCAAATCAGTTGTGCTACCCAACCCTCCAAATCAATTGATTAGGATTTTTGTATTGTATAATTGTTATTCCTTCCTGATCTTACTCTGACCCGTTTTTTATATTAGGTCCGGTAATATATAGCTTTGCTGTGCTAAATCCATGTTCACTGTGAACAATTTCTAAATGCTACAAATGTTACATGGATTCCTGACTTGTGCACGCTTGCTACAAGGTACCAAAATTGAGTAATTTACAAGACACCAAAATTCCCGGTTCTTATGTTCTGACTTTCGATGGGAAACTAAATGTCTCCACCTTCCAGTTGTGTCTAATACTTTACCATTATGGAGATTGTTAAATGTCTGATGTTATAATATGCTGTCAAGTCTGGTCGTAAAGTAGGTCTTATTGTGTCCACAATGGTGAAAGGTGAGTATTTTTCTGTAATGAAAACTTGCTCTTATCAGAATTAAATATATATATATATATATATATATATATATATATATATATATTTTATCTATGGTCAACCCACCCATGTTTTTTTCCTTGAGGCTTCAATTATCTGTTACTCCCAATGATGGGAATTTTATATTCAACTACTGGCACATCAGTCTTTTTCTTGTTCTGCAGTTTAGTATTGAGGTGGGGGATTTCTCCCTTTTTCACACATAATTTGGCTTTAGACATACAACCCAAAAGTAAATTGTTTGGTGTTTTTCTGCTGTAGAATGTTTCTCAGCCTAGTTGTCGCAAGTTCGGAATAGTTGGGTCGGGTGCATCTTTATGATTCTCACACAATTGAGATTCTATTAATTCACACAGCTGCGAGATGGGATTGCTAAGAGATGTAAAGCATCCACACTGATGGACTATACAGTAAGCATATCCTGGGTTTTTTTAACCTTTCACGCGGTAGCATTAGGCAGGTTGTGAACATGAAATTTTGCAGTTTGGGGTAAGGTTTTTGTATTTGACATGTTCCCATTTATGCTCAATTGGTGGATGTGATGTGCAATCAATTTTACTTGCTACAATAGCAATGGGTTGCATGCGATCACGTCAAAGGCTATTTGAAAACGATTTAAATGGAATTTGGCTATTATCTAGGAACTTCTAAGAGATATTTCAAATCTTTGTGATGCTGAGAAAAATGTTGTTTAAGTTTGCTTGATCTTGTCTTAAGGTGTTTCTCATGGTTGATTTTAATCATTAGGGTGGAATGTGTGGGTATCACCTACACAATCGGAGGCACTCCTTAACCCAAATGTTGGTTCACCATCTCTTTGCCATTTAAATGAGTGGTAGTGTTGCGTAGGGTAAAACCTTATAGGTGTATTTTGCTAATTAACAATCTAAGTTGGGGTTAGAAGACCATAATAAAATTGATAATTGTTGCAAGTCTGCATCTCAAATGCGATTGGATATTGAAGCTTATGTGAGGCACATTGGTGTTTTAGTATATTGGTTATTAATTTTTTTTTTTTTTTTTGTATTTTAGAAAGAAAAAAAAAGGTTAACGGCTTATGTTATGTTTTGTTCAAGCCCCATCACTTCTTCCGTTGCTAAAGGCAATGCAACCTACAATTGAACATGGACTGAAGAAGTGATGGGGATTGAATTCTTCCGTTGCTAAAGGCAATGCAACCTACAATTGAACATGAACTGAAGAAGTGATGGGGATTGAACTGTAAATGGTAGCCACACTAGCGCTGTTTTAGGTCTGATTAGGCTGGTAGTTGGTTGAGTTGTACGGTTTACTTGGCCATTTTGGCGGGTTTGGTGTGATTGAGTTCATAATACACATCGCCATTTTTGTTAGGTCCTGCAATGTCATCTATACAGCGTTCAATCTATTATTGACGTTGAATATACGACATTTATAAAAAGTGGTTAGTTCGCAATGCTGCTACAATAAATTTCATATATTTGTAACAATCGTGAAAATAACTCTTGATGTTGCAACATTACGGTGCAAATACTATTTAAGAACATGACCAGTTTTACAATATGACATGTTACTCTGCTGTCTCAAAATAATAGTCGTTTAAAGTTACACACGATTTTTCTTGTCTAAGGTTTGTGCACCATTTTTAAGTAAATGATTAATTGTGTTAATTTCAATGATAAAATTAGTATCATTTACTAAAATACTTTTATTAATTGTAGTTAATGGAGTAATTAATTTGGATGAAGTTCAATAAATTAAAGTATAGTAGTGGAAAAATAACAAATGATATTGGTATTTTAAAGTGACAATTATTTTGAGACAAAAAAAGTTCAAAAGGATGATTATTTTGAGACGAATGGAGTAGTTATATAAGAAAAAGTAAAAACAAGAGAAAAAAGATTAATTTTTTTCCGAATCAATTGTACAAGCATATGTAGTTTTTTCTTTAATATGTAACAATTGAGATTATGAGCTATTTCGACGAAGTGGAGTTACGAAAATAGCAAGAAAGACGTGGAAAGTAGTCTCGGTGATGTTTAAAAAGGGATTCACAGAGGAGTGTTCCTTAAACGATCAGTAGTAGCAGGGGATTAATTTTTTTCCGAATCAATTGTACAAGCATATGTAGTTTTTTCTTTAATATGTAACAATTGAGATTATGAGCTATTTCGACGAAGTGGAGTTACGAAAATAGCAAGAAAGACGTGGAAAGTAGTCTCGGTGATGTTTAAAAAGGGATTCACAGAGGAGTGTTCCTTAAACGATCAGTAGTAGCAGGGGATTTAAAAAGAACTAGAGAAGCATTTGTTTTAACTTAAAAAAATAATTGTCCTTGAAAAAAAAATCCAGAGATGTTTTTAAAATACTAAAGTAAATTTCCAGCTAAATATTGTCACAAAAATCTTTTCGTTTTTTTCAAAATATATCCAACTCCGGCTAAATATTCTTTTTTTTTTTTTGTTTGGAATAGCTTTTCTAAAAAATATATAATTTTCTTTTAAATAAAATAATTACTTCGACAGTATTGCATTAATTTGTTATAACTTTTTCAAAAAATGTATCTATCTAAAAAAATTAGAAAGCAATTTCAAATGAAAAGTTAAGAATAGTTTCTCAAAAGGGAAAGTAAGTGTAAAGATTGAGATAATTTTAGAAAAAAACTATGTTTTATGCAGTTGCATTCAAACAAATTAAATGATTATTTTTTAAAGCGCTTTTTTATTACAATAATCAAACCTGAAATATGTTTTTTCTTAATAAAATCATATATAAACTCTAGATTATTTAATGTCAAAGTCATATTTTTTAATCAATAACAAAAGGGCCTTAAAATTTTGCTCAAATATCATTTTTCTGAAGAAAAAAAAATATGCTCAATTAAAGAAAGATAAACCATGTTTTGATAACCAACTTAATTTGCACATTATAAGTGCTTGTCATGATAACATAAAATCATTTTCATTTTTTGACAAGATAAAATCATTTTCATTTAAGTTATAAGTTTTTATAAGCTATTTTAGAGTCTTATGAAAATAAGCTGAAAACATTAAGTTCTTTCAAACAATTTCAGGTCTTTATGTCAGTAGATAAATTCAAATAAGTACTCTAAACAAGCACATTGTATCGAGCTTGTACGATTTTGAACTAGTAAACCTTGAAAAAACTGTGGTAATATTTGGAATGGAGTAAATACATATGTCACTGGCTGTAAATAAGCTGTAGGCTAACTTCTGCCGTATCAGCAGCTAAACAATCTCATGATTTTTTTAGCATATTTACATTGGTATCATGTAATAGAAAATTTGGGTTCAACTTCCACATCATTCTAGCTGAAATTCGTAGTGAGGTATGATCAGAAGAATGCTCTGATCATTTCACATCAGATGTGATTGTACAAACCTTAGGTTATGAATCTGAACAACGGGTATGACTGCTTTGAAAAATTGTAATCCTGGCAGATAGAACAGAAAACTGCAGGGCTTGTACACACTGAAAAATGGAACAGATGCAAACTAGAAATCATAACATCGATGAAGATGAAATACATTGATGAGAAGAATGAAAATCTTGGACAGATTTTTTGGAGACATCTGCAGTGGCGTGGCAAAAAACTTAAGGTCCACGACTGACAAGGAGCCTTTGTTCTCTCCTTCTACCTCTGTATGCATGTAACATTCTGGCACGTCTACCAAATTCAGCAAACTTGATTGTGAGGAAGAATTAGGGTTATACAAGGGGGTTTCAATCAAATTTAGCAGACTTGGTGACCAAAAGAGTTCTTGGTATTGGCGAGTAAATTTTATCAAGACATCAGTGTCTGACCTAGAACAAATGTAACCAGACTTAACTCAAGGAAAAAAATTGTGTTGACAAGAGATCGGTCCACTGTCCATCCAAATATAGTGATTCCTCCCGGATTTGACTGCAAATACATCACTGCATATTCAAAAGAAACCAATAACGATGAGATCCCTGCATACATGTACATGCTAACAACCTGAATTCAAGTGTTTCATGTGATTACATTGACCGACAAAGATCAATTTGGATAACAAATGAAGTCATAACACACACCTAAACAAGAGAAATTCAGAGAACCAATCTCAATATAAATGAGAAATCTTACTTTTGGCAAATGGTGATTTATCCATGTGTAAAGCGAAACTTTTTCAATATATTTTCTAAAGTAATGACAGGTTTCTTACCCACTACATATTACATATGGAAGATGTCTCCAAACCTAATTTGCTAATTAAATTAGGGAGTATCATAAATAAATTTCTGTATGGCCTGTGATAATGAAATGAAATAACCATATGCAGGAAATTTTGGTCCATGAAAATTAGGGAAAAATAGGACAGATGTACATCAGTCGGAAATTACATGACAAATGTATCCCTTATGCAAAGAATTTTTGAAAAGAAAAACTTAAAAGGTTTTAAAATCCCGCCTTCTTTAGCTGGACTAAATGTTAAAACTCTACCTTGTATGTGAAACATAAAAGGTTTTAGGACATAGGAAATTTGGAATCATAAACTAATTAAATCCAAAACAGTAGCCTTCAAAAAAAAAAAAAATTCAAAACAGCACTTCCTAATTCTTACACCTACGCTATCTAAAGAATTGCACGTCACATTATCAGATTATTTTAGGCTCAACCAGTATAAAAAAGTATAGGCTTGCACTGCAGAAGTAAATAGAGGTTGTCTTTGTGCATTTTAAGTAGCTTGGAATTATGCAAGAATTTTTTTTCTCACTTCTCTGCATAGTCAGTAAGCGGGAAAAAAAAATGTATAAAGCTTACTACCTGCAGTGAAAGTGCAGTACTTAATTGGAATTTCTATATTTTTGCCATTAACTAGAAGAACATGTAAAAATTCATAAGTATTCAAACAGAAGGTGGTTTGTTTACGTACCAAACGCTTGCCTCTTATGATGTGAGGACATATAAGAAATCAACTGGGTATTTACAGCCATTCCTCCAAAATCCAACGACTCCAGATCACTTTCAGAATAGTCTAAATGTATTGAGTTTAAATGGTTTGCAACCTCAAGGCTCCCTGCACTCGCGGAGCTTCGCATTTGTGAAGTATCAGAAGATGCGCATGTTGCTATTGCATGCCACCGGCTTGCAAGCGAAACAACGCCTTGAGCTCTATGAGATATTCTTGTCGCTGCGTGAAGACAAATAATGATGCCAACCACCTGAACAAGTGTGGATACCTGGGTAAAAATAAATACAAAAACAGGAACATTCAATCCATGAACCTTGAAAGCATTAAATGTTAACAAAAGGCAGAAACAACAATGAAAAAGCTTTGTATGAAAATGAACATAGAACACAGCTTGAGAACATGATAGCTTTGTATCGATTTAAATGAACTAATTCTTTCAATTTAAATGCATAAACAACGTAAACATAGAGTATAACTTACAGCAAAATCTCCACCGTTTACCATGGTAATCATATCACGATATCCTGTGATCTGCAACAGAGTCACAACTTGGCTAACAGTGACAACCAAGAACTCCAGAAGAAGATAGACTCGGAACCTATGACTTATCTTGGAAAGATGATAGCGCAACCGCATGTGCTCCTCCAAAAACACTAACACATCACTCTCCCTTTCCAAGAGCTTCCCATAATCATCGAAGTGGATGACTTGCAAATTACAGACCAAGTGAAACATAATGCAGGCTGTCAGAGAGATTGCACTGACATATGTCCAAGATACAATCAAAGCTATAAAAATAGCAATCGAGAACCCCCACGACCCATGTTGTATATATGAAATGCGAATGATTTCTCGCACCGTCTTAAGAAGGAAACACGGAAATACCCACAGAATGAACAGGCGCAAAGATCCCTAAAAATTTAGATGGAGGACGGTTAAATTTCAGTTGTAATATCTAAACAAGTCCACAAAATTGAAAAGGGAAAGACTTGAAAACATAACAGACTTATCTTTCTTTTGACTTAATTGCAATTCTGTGGTCATCACAGTTTCAATTGCTTAAATAATGCGATATGCCTATAGCCCTATACTATTCTAGTCAAGCAAAATCCAACATTAATGTTCTGTTCTATTGCTAATAGATGGATTTAACTCCTCTAAACTCTAAAGTGTGTAGTTACTAGTTAGTAAAGTGAGAAAATCAAGTATTTACATGTACAACTAACGTCAATCATTGATTTGTTCATCAATAATTGACAATATTCTCTTTACTTTATAAGTGAGTTGCTAACTTACAAAAACCAGATCCTAGATAGAAGGTGTTGACTTGGAACACAATTTTTGACATGACAAGAGTACGAAAATAAATGAAACTTTCCAATTTGACGGTCCTTCAATTGTATTTTTGAATTTCTGTTTACAATGATCTCAAAATTTGTAGTTACTCTTGAGTCTTGCCACCTCAAAAATCTTGATCAGAATTAGTTATTGAACTAAGGGAAGATTAACATTCATCCTAAATTTAGACAATTGAAACTGCACAGATAAAAAATAACACATTCTGCAATTGATTTGGATTCCAACACATTTATCGATTTTGGCCGTCTGATCTCAAATCATTGATCAATTAATGCGTGTAAGTGTGTAATTTTAAATGAAGAGAATCCAAATCCAAAAAAATGGCAACAAGTTATGATGTTTATTTTTAGCACAAGACATATATAGTAAACCCTAAATAGGTAAAATAACAAAAACATTTCCATATTTGTTTGAATCTAAACAACAAGACAAGAAAAAACAGGCACCAACGTGGCAAATGATGATTGGCTTACCGAAATCTGGTTAACATAATCACGATGGAAACAAGCAACATGTCCGGTATAACGGTCAACGAACAGAAACCTCCTGAGTCCATATTTTTGCAAACAGTGCGAAAGACAGAGCAACGAAACAGCGGCGAGACTCGCCTGAAACGCCACGATCACCATCTCGCAACCGAGTAATTCGTACTTTTCGCACTCTGAACAGTCGCCCATCCATAGCGCCACCAGTGGAACCGCCACTCCTAATGTGAAGAAACCGGACCAGCAAATTATAGAGGATAGAATTGAACGTGGATTGAACCCTAAGATGTTTAGAAACAATTCCAAACGTGCAAGGCTTTTATCTACTTCGGTTTCATCACTTTCGTCGCTTTTGTTATTAGTTTCTTCGTGTTCGTGTTGGTGATTCGTGTTTGAAGTTAGAAGAGGGGTTTGAGTTTCTGTGTTGGGTTCCTCTGTTCGTATTTGGAGATTCGTCATTTTCTTCGGTTTGTATATTGATCAAATACTAGTATTTGAGTGAAAGCAAAGGTTAGGACTTAGGAGAATTTGTGAGATTGCTGAAATATGAAGCACAGTGGTTTGGTTTGAAATAATAAAATTGAAAGTTGGTGGGTGGTGGTGTGGGAAATGGGGCATTTATTGTTTGTTCCCTAACCTTTCTTTTTAGAGAATGAAATGCAGTTGCCTGTCATTGGATTTCATATAATAATAGTAACACAGAGGTTACTTATGCAAGTGACATAGCCCGTATAAAGAGGCAAGATAATGTCCCTTCCTTTAGAACAGAGAAAACAAAAATTAATCTGATTCTTGCCTCTGCCTCTCTGAAAAGTAAATCTGATTTATCTCTGAAAAGCTTTCACCCATTTTTGATTGATTTAGAATTAATCATTAGTGAGACTGTGATTTTACTTTTAAATAAACGAGTCTTGCTAACAAATAATTAAGGATTTAAAAATGAAAATAATATATTGGTTAAATTGCATTTTTCGTCCTTTAAAATGTAGAGATTTTGACCCTCTATTAAAAAAAATGGCAAAAGTGATCATCCTTATTTAGGAAAATATGTTCTTTTGACCCCTAACATAAGGGAAATATGATCTTTTGACCCCTTATCTTCTCAAAAAGTTGCGATTATGGCCTCTGTTTGGGGACACGTGGCGTCTTCTCAACAATTTTAGAACGAAAGGGGCCAAAATTGCCATTTTTTAAATAGGAGCCAAAATCACAACATTTTGAAGCTTAGGAGGCAAAAAGTACCGTTTAGCCTAATAAATTTTATGTAAAAAAATTATTTTTTAAACTTTTAATGTGTTGAATGCATTATTCTTAAAGACATAATTTCTTCTTTAAATTTTTTAATTAGTATCCTTAAAGTGCATTTCTCTTAAATAAAAAGTAAATTGAATGTAAAGTGATTTAAGTTTAAATAAATGGGCTTTCCTAACGAATGTTCTAATGACACTCTTTAAGAAATTTTAATTAAGAAAAAGTGCATTGAAAAAGTAAAATAATTTATTTTTCAATGCATTGACTTCAACAATTTCTATAAAAAAAATTACTATTTAAGGTTGTTAAAAAGTGTTTTAAACACACTCGTTAGCATTTCCATAAATATATTTATGTAAAAGGAAATCTAGTAATAAATCTAAGATTTTTTTTTTTTGACAAAAGTAATAAATCTAAGATTAAAATCAATTGTGAAAAGTAAAGATGGTAAATTTTAGCTTCAAATCCAATTAATTATACAAGGAAAATCTCCTTTCAAATCATTGAAACGTGATAAAATCAAGGGTTTTGCTAACTTGTGTTTCAATGACATGTTAAGTCTGTCTAATATTAGGTGTCATTTTTAAATTTTACACGGTTATTAAGAGAACGATTAATAATGTTAATTTTAATAGTAAAATGTGTATCATTTACTAAAACATCATTATTATGTGATAAATAAAGCTATATCAATGGAAGAAAATAATAAATAATATATTGATATTATAAAAAGACAAATAATTTATGATAAAGAAAATTAAAAAAAGATGACACCTAGTTATAAACGATACCAATTTTCCTTTGATAAAAGTTAAAAACAATACTTTAACTTTTAAAAAGTTCAGTGCACAACTTTTAAAACAAATTTTTAGAATTATTTTTGAACCTCCAAAATTTAAACCAAACATATGCTAAATATATCTGACTTTATTTTCATATATCACATCTGACGTATTTGATTTAAGGTTTGTTTAACATACATTAAATTTTGTTGATTAAACATTCTTTTAGTTATAGAATTATAGGATGTAATTTTAAAATCATTTTTGATTGATTGCGATCAATTTGCTAACAATATAACGGTGTATAAAAATTAAACTCTTATTAAATTCTTTTAGAGTACCTACTTTTAATAAATGTAATTAAATCTAGGGTTAATTATGTTTCTAGTCCCTATAAAATAGCGACCTTGTAAGTTTAGTCCCTACTTAATTTTAATAGCATTTTTAGTCCCTATAAAAAAAATTTACTTATAATTTTAGTCCCTGCTAAAACAAAGTTTGATTAATTATCCTTAAACTCTTAAATTTTTGAACGATTTTTTTGAGACAAGATTAGAACACTATGAAAGGTTCGTTTACTAAAATTTAGAATTTTCTGACATGAAATGAATTAAATATGAATTTTTTAAAACGACAAAAGTTAAAGATAAAAAGTAATAAAATCTGGATGTAGAAATCAAATTTTGCGATAATTTTTTGCGGACGAACTTTTAGTAATGTTCTAAACATGTCTGCAAAAAATTGTTCAAAAATTTAAGAGTTTAAGCATAAATTAAACAAATTTGAATTGAGTAGGGACTAATACTCAGTGCAGAAAAACAAAACTAGGGACTAAAAATGCTATTAAAATTAAGTAGGGACTAAACTTACAAGGTCGCTATTTTATAGGGGCTAGAAACATAATTAACCCTTAAATCTAATATATTATATATGATGACAAGACATAAGGAGATTGTATTTCTCTTTCCTCAATGAAGTACACATGTATTCTTTATTGGAAAATGCTAGATATCAAGAATGGATTTTCTTGATGAATTCAAGAATGACATGGCAGAATAATCACCTTAGATTTTAATCTTATTTATTAAAGTTTCATAAAAAAAAAAAAAAAATACATAACACCCACCACCCCATGATTTCCGGCAGGCTGAGATTTTATTGGCTAACATTAATTTCGGGACAACTTCTTGATAAAATTTTTCTTGATAAATAGCATTGCTCTTCTTTATTATACATATTTGGAGAGTTGAAGAAAGTTTACGGCATGCATTCTTTTTTCTTTATTTTTTTTGAACGGGTAGATATTTCATTCATTGATAGCTAAATAGTTAGTGATTTAAACATGTGTAAAAAAGTGCCCACTATCAAGGACAAGCACATAATTAACGTAAAATCCTACAAATACATCATTAAACACAAGACTTGCTCCTGACTTATGCATCTAACTGATCATGATTACATAGCTTAGCTAAGAACGAATACCCACATCAGAGGGGCATCAAGGACCCTTCAAAGTACAACAATTAGGGATGGGAATATGCTAGGCCGAGCTAGGCTTTGTAAGGCCTAAGTCTGGCCTGCGGCCCGTCATATGCTTACTTTTTAGGCCTAAGCTTGGCCTTCTGAAATCCTGATACGACCTACTAGCCTGTTTAAAAGCCTATATCTTATGAACATATTTAAATAAGCAATGTCATCTAAGTTTAAATGGACTAGCAAACTAATAGTTCAATTATATTAAACTCTCTTTTGATAATCAACACAAGGTTTTAGGGAATTCGACTATATATTGTATCATATTTCTATTCTAGTTTATAATAATACATTTATATATGCAAAAAATTAATGTATACTAATAAAGCTTAAATTATTGAATAATAAATAATATTATTCATACTACTTAAATAGGCCGACCTAATAGGCTTAAGAGGTCTGTGGCCTGGCCTTTTAAGTTAAATAGGCTTAAAAAAAAGTCTAGACCTTCTCTATTTAAGAAAAAAGTCTAACATATCGTAGGCTAGGTCTGGCCTATTCTCATCCCTAAGAACAATCTCAACATAAAAACCTAATAAAAAAGAAAAATAAAACACCGGCAGAGATAAAACATAAACAACAACAAAGGAGGCCTTTGAATGTACATTTTTTTTAGAGTGTTGGACCGCAATTTATGCATTAGTTAGATGTCTTTGGTGGCCTTTCAAATGATCCTATATACCATGTAAATCAATTAAGTGGTTTACAGGTCTCTAAAAACATGTTCAAATGATGTTTTCGGGTAATCTGACTGCTTTTATTTGGGTGAAATGGAGTGAATGTAACAACCAAAATTTTGGTCAAAAGGTATCAAAATTGTCTCTTATGGTTGAAAAAATCAAGATTCACGTGTGGTACAGGCTAAAATCAAATCTAAGATGTTTTAGTTTATCATCCTCTCAACTGATATAATCCAATTTTTAATGCTAAATAAAGGCGGTGGCAAGTGAGTGATGCATTTAACACAAGATGGCTTCGGTTTTCACTTTTCAATTCATTTATTTATTTATTATTCAAGATCACTTACCAGTTTTTTTTTCTAACAAACTAAAATGAGATATAATATTAACACCAATGATTCACCCCGCACAAGGTGTGCAAGGGGAAAACCATCCAAAAGTATTTACAAGATCAAGGTGTCAAAACAAAGAAACACCACCAAAACAACACAAATTACAAATGGACTCCCATACAAAGAAGCGGATTTGTCCACCAATCATGATAACTATAGCTAAAAGTCACCTGTTTTGATTTCAACCATAAGAAGAAATTTAATTTGACCTGTTCTACAAGGACAGAAGGATTAGATACCGTATTTTGGAACACACGGTTGTTCATTTCCTTCCGAAGCACCCAAACAGAGCCAAACCAAATTAATTTCAAATAGGTATGAGTGAATCTAGGCATCCCCGCCATAGAAGTGAATTGTATAAAATGTTGTCTAATGTCACTAGGAGAAACCGAATAAATATTTAACCAACGGCAAACAAGAGTCCAAAGAGAGCTGAAAGTGTCACAATATAAGAACAAATGATTTGCTGTTTCCAAACCTCCACAACCTGAGATGCAAACCATATCTATAGGTTGAATGACATGCCTCCGCACCAAATTGTCTTTTGTAGGAAGTCTATTGCGAAGATCACTTACTAGTTACTACAAGTAGTTAGGTTGGTTGGCCATGTTTGAATACTTTTCTCTACATATCTATCAAAAGGCAACGTGTGTCAGATTAGTAAGTTTACAGTTATTGTTGCAACATGAAAAGTGGTCCTGCTCCCTACTCAAACAAACGAAAATGACATTTTTGACGTTGAGATGTTGAATAGCCTATTTGGTTTGGAATTTAGATTTTGTTCCAAGCAAACACCACAATTCTCACATGGTTGTGGGTGATATTTTTTTACCTCCTTGTTGGTGATTTAACACTCACATATTCAAAAATATCATTTATCTCACATGTTCCTGAAAAAAAAAAAAAAATCATTTATCTCACATTCCCGTATGCTTTTGACAAAGCTAATAGCTTGCTTAGTGACATGATTTAACACGCTTCACGTCTAAAATTTGGAGGTGTGGTATTCCAGTATTGTATGCACGTTTCCAAATTGCACTTTAATATGTCGTTATTTGTAATATAATCATCTATCTAATTAGCATTGAGCTGCAAAATAGAAAATATAGCAGTGTGTCCTACCGAATACAAAAAACCAACTATAGGTGATGCTGTAACAAAAAAAATATTAGGGATAGACGTATGTCAATTGCAAATATGTTTAACCAACTAGTTAAAATTCACCCAAATTGTATTTCTTTTATAGTCTTTCCAATTTAATTTAATTTAATTTTGCATGCAAGCAGTTAAGAACACTTGCTGGGAAATGCTAATGTTTAACACGGATTCAGATTCCTTGCAACCAATAGAAATAAGGATAATGTTTAACGAGTTCAATAAAGTTAGAGACTTAATTACAATTTAGGTACGAATACAAGAATTCCGTCACCATATAGTTTCAATTGCTTAAATAAGTCTCTATAGCCTATGTTGAAATATACTCCCTCGGTTTCAAAATGAGTGTCGCTTTAGCCAATTGCACACAGATTAAGGAATGAAATAAAGTAGTCAAATGTCATAGCAATTTTACCAAATTATCCTAATCAACTATTGGTTTGTTTTTCATTAAAGAAAAAATAATACTTTGGAAGTAATGTAACATAGTATTAATTGAAGGGTAGAATTGAAAAGAAAAAGTTATTATTGCATTGGAAATGTAAAGTGACATTCATTTTGAAACAAATTTTTTTGGCTAAAGCGACACTCATTTTGAAACGGATGGAGTAGTAGTTATACTCATGCCTATGTTGAAATATAGTAGTTATACTCATTTTAGAGTTAGTTAAGGGTACTAGTGTAGTCACTATATAAGTCACAAATTGACTCTTTTGTAACTCTCTTTCACTTTTGTATCTCTTCAACTATTATCAATACAATAATATTCTAAGCTTTTTCTCTCCACTTTCATGGATGCCATGTTTCTCTATATGGTATCAGAGCAAATATGGTATCCACCTTGAACAATTTTCCGCTGCATTTTCCAGAGAAAATATACTTTTCTCATCTTCATTTTCTCGATTCTTTTCTTGTATGTTTTTCCCTTTCCGTTCTTGATTTGTTCGATCGCTTTTGGTTTTTCGATCCGTATCTCAATCTCATATGATTCTTTTACATCATTTTCTTTGTTCGATCCACATTTCTCAGTTTGTGATTTCTTCGCGATTCCGTTTGCGTCTTTTCCCCCAATTTCTAGGGTTTCAGATTCATTTCGATTTTGTTCTCTTCATCTTATTAATCCCAATTTCTAAGGTTCAAATAATGTTTCTGATTTCTTGCTATTCGAATTACAATTCACGTTCGATTTGCGATTATGTTTTTATCGTAATTCATGTTTTCCCACAAATTCTAGGGTTTGCGATTTCAATTCCCATCGCATCTCAGTTTATTGAGTCATTCCAGTCCATGATTCTTTGATTCCTCCTCGTTTTTGCTTTGTTCGATTCAGTTTTTCCATTCGATTCATTTACCATTTCTACTCAATTCCAATTTTCGTTTTAGACCTTCATTTCATAATCGCAAACTGATTCTCACAAATTGGTATGGTTCCGGTGCTTCTGGTTTTGCTCAAAAAGGGAGTAACCTCCTTTTTGTTCGGTTGATCGAAAATGCTGCAATTTGAGTTCGACGATGTCGATCGTGGCTTGTCGATGAGTTTGTAGCTGCGAGAGTTGTTGTTGCATATATAGTTTTCTTGTTCACTATGGCGGAGCTTGGATGATAATCCTTGAGTTGTTGCTGCTGCAAAGTCTGAGTTTGGTTTTGATCTGCTTCAACTGTGTGATTACACATTGGTATTTCACTTACTCTTGCTTCAATTGTGCGATAGTTACCCTATAATGTTACTATTCTCTCGTCTATTTTGCTTGCATGCTGCAGTTTTGTTGTTGCTTGCAAAGCTCACGTTGGGAATTACTACTCTTTCAAGATAATATTGGTTTCTTTTTACAAGTGGTAGCATCCATTGGTTTGTTCTTCTTGCATTATTGGAGTTACCCTTTATGGACATATTGGTGATTAAAGGTCAAATGTGACACACTGTGATATTGCTTCCTCTATGATAAGTGGTAAAGTTTTTCATATTGGTTGTTATTAGCTCATTGGATCCTTTTTAGAGCTGGTTCCTTTTTGGAAATGTTGAGTATTGTTGGGGTTGTTCACTTGCTGCATGTTTATAGAAGAGTGTTTGGTTTGTTTGCAAGCAACATTCTCATATGAAGATAGAAGATTTTTTTAGCTGGATTTTATGTTGGTTGTGTTTGGTTTTGCTGCTGCAAGTGCACATATATGGATATAGAAGAGTTACAGATTAGTGCCTTCTTCATATTTTGGTGTGGTCTTATGTTTCCATTTTGTTAGTTGAAAATACCATGAATTAATCTTTGATCAACTCGTTTGGCACATTCTTCACATGTCATATCGGTTTCTTTCTTGTGATCATGGCAAAGTTAGAGCCCTATGTACACTGTGCTTTGGTTACTTGCATATTAGTTGTTGTTCTGCCATGTTTTTACATGTTGCATTTGATTGTCTCCTTTTTATTGATTAGCTGGTTTTTTTTTATGTGCTATCCACCTTGAGCACAATCTGAGTATTGATGCTTCACTCTATAGCCATCAACCATGCTCTCTTGCTTACTCTCTGATGTTAATTGTTGAGTCCTCTGATGTACTAAGTACCTTTTAGCACAACTTGAGTATTGTGCACCACATTGTAGCCATCAAGACCTTTTAACATTCATTTTTTCTTCTCTTTGCTTACTTTCTGATGTTAATTGTTGAGTCCTCTGATGTGCTAACTACCTTTTAGCAAAACTTGAGTATTGTGCATCACTTTATAGCCATCAAGACCTTTAACATTTTTTTTCTTCTTCTCTTTGGCTTCTACCTATGGTAGTTAAGCATTTTCCCCTTTGTTGGCCTTATTGGTGTTAGCTTCTGTTAAGTGGTTAAGCCTTGAGTTGTGGCTTCTGCTTAATGGTTAAGCATTTCTCTCTATATGGTTTTCTTTTATTGTTTTTCTGCCAGACTTTGGACATTGTTTGGATCTGGTTTTATGGTGCATTTCTTACTCCTATACTGTGTTGGAGGAGTTATATGGACAAGGTTTTCTACTGATGTTAGCTTTTGGTTGTTTATGAGTGCTATGTTTGTCTTGTCTGCACCATTGATACCTTCCTGTTATGGAGTGGCTGTTAATACTTGCTGGAAGTTTGTTTTTCTCCTATGCATTTGAAGTGTTATTGAGGTTATCCATCTGCTGGAAAGTTGTTTTGGTTAGTAGCTGGTCTGCAGGTTCCTTGTATGAAGAATGAAGAGCAAATTCTGTTTGAAAGCTTTCTCTTATGGTTTGAAGTTTGTATTGGTCACATTTTTTTTTTCTGTTTGGTGTTAACTTTGTAATTCAAACTCAAGCTAAGAATTCTCTTACCTTGAGTTTGAGGGAGGTTGTTGAAATATAGTAGTTATACTCATTTTAGAGTTAGTTAAGGGTACTAGTGTAGTCACTATATAAGTCACAAGTTGACTCTTTTGTAACTCTCTTTCACTTTTGTATCTCTTCAACTATTATCAATACAATAATATTCTAAGCTTTTTCTCTCCACTTTCATGGATGCCATGTTTCTCAACAACCTATTCTATTCTTCTTTGTTTTATTTACTTATTTATAGTTATGATTGAAACATAATTGTTGATTCTGTTGGGTCAAAACTAAACATTGTCGAGTCTTTTGTTAAATTGAAATTAAATATTGTTGAAACTTCATTTGGTGTGAAACCAAACGTTGATTCTAAAGATAATATTGTTGGTTCTGGTGTTTCCAAACTTAGTGATAATGAAGTAGATATGACCCCTTACTTTTTCACTAAAAAGGAATGAAAACTTAGAGATGATATAATTAATTGGATTCGTCAGCAAGCAACAAAGACGAGATTCAAGTGTGTCTAGACACTAGACATGCGATTCAACAAACGATAGTTAATTGTTGTTGGAGGTATTATGGTCAATTCAAGGTATCTGTGAGTAAATACTAGGAGTGTAAAGATCAATTTTCTTTAGTTGTTAGTTTGGTTGGCCCATGTTTAAAATTATATCTACATATCTTTCCAAAGGCAACAGATTGCTCTTTATGTCCTACCATTTGCTCACAAACACCTCAAACTTTCAAAAACACCCCAAACGATAATGAACTATTGCTCTCCTATGAAGGTTAGCTAACTAATGCCGTTCAACTCAACACAAAATATATTTAGGAGAAATGATATTTGTACAACCACTTAACCAACAACCATTCCAACAAAATCATGGAAGTACTCTCCATCACCAACAATACATCAATTAAGGATCAAGCTAGAGATTCTAGAACTCCCAAATAATCCAATTAATAGAGTGCCACACCTGAGTATAAATCTGGCAACCCCAATATTATGAAAAAATGCATGCAAATCCAAACAATCATGTTGTGATTATGTTATTCATGGTAGTTCCCTCCATAAACTATTTATGGAAATAAACTATTTATAGAACTTTAGAAAAATTCGAATTTTACAAAAAATGTGAAAATATTACAATAAATAATATTAAATTATTAGAAAAGAAAATGAAAAATTTTAGACACATTTTTATCCATATATTAAAATATTGGGCATGAGAACATTAAACGTAAGTGTCAAAAATATAACATTCTTTTATCAAGAAAAATATATATCACATTCCCACACGCTTTTGACAAAATTTATCATGCTGCATATCTGAAATGTGGAAGTGTGGTATTCCAGTATTGTATGCACGTTTCCGAATGGTACTTTAATATGTCATTGTTTGTAATATAATAACCTATCTAATTAATTAGCATTGATCAAAATAGAAAATAGTAGTGTATCCTAATGAACACAAAAAACAAGTTATAGGTGGTGTGTCTAGGACAGCATCACATTTGCATATATTGGTTACATGTACTGATAAAATATTAAAAGGTATAGTTTGCAAATATGTTTAGGCAATATTTTCGGACGTACAATATCAATATAGTTTATTCTATCACCCTAATTGAAATCTGCCCAAATTGTATTTCTTTTATAGTCTTTCGAATTTAATTTAATTTTGTTTGCAAGCAGTGAAGAAAACTTGCTGCCAAATGCTAATGTTTAACAAGGATTCAGTTTCCTTGCAATCAATAGAAACTCATAGTCACACTGTAAAACCATTTTGGTCGTTTGACGAAGACCGAACAACTCATATATAAACTTATCAAATCCACTTCAAATCATAAGTTTGAGGTATGAATTGTTAGATTCTCATCTATCTAACAAACGAGATATGTGGTTGCAGCGAGCAATTCCATAAAAAATTGTATAAATGAAAGATGTGAAAAATAAAAAATGGGAGATACTACTAAAAAAGAAGTATAAAAACTAAAACAGAATAAAATATTTAAGTTTTGGTAAATAAAAGGAATTGTATCTCCAAGGGGTTGGCTTAGTGAAGCATGGCATGACTTATATGCGACATATGGTGAATTCAACTTCTCTTTCTTTTCTTTTTCTCTATATCCCTTGTAAGGCTATTATTCTCAATGTACCCCTACCTTGACCATAGATCTTGTGCAAAATATACATGAAGGACGCGCCAGCATAAACGAATTGATCAATATCGGTCATCTATAAAATATGAATGTTCTGCTTACACAGCTGCATATATATATACACAGTTTCTGCCACTAAAATAGTGTATCAGATCGGATATAATATTAATAAGTAACAAGTTATATTATAATGCCAAGGCAATCGAAATTGATCGATCATATAGATATACTGTTGGGGACTCCACGACCAGTTGCTCCGGGTCCTGACAAAGGAAGCAAAAGTTCATAAGGAGGAACACCTGCACCAGTTCTACTTTTCAAACTTGGATCCTTATTTCTTGCATTTATAATTTCCTCTATCTCCTCAAGTCTAGTAGAGAATTTACTAAACAATTTCAGGACTTCCTGATCATTGATCCAATGATTATGCAAATGAGTCACTTGACCCAAATACTCTTCGTCAGGGGAATGAGTCGACAGCGTGTCCTGAACAGCCATTACTTTGGTAGCTTGAAGTTGAGTAGGCAATGATGATAGGAAAAAAAGTTGAGGATTTCGAATAAACTTCTCATAATCAGAATCATTTTCTTGAGGGATAAGTTTTCTCATGAGGGTAGGACGGTTAGGCACATATCCTCCAAAAGGGTATTGCCCGAAATTTATAGCAGCATGTTGACCTGAAGCAACCCATATGATTGTCGTAAGTATGAAAGATAGGTCCTCTTTGGTATCTAGTTTAGGCCACCAAGGTTCATTTCTTTTGTCAGCGTGACCCTTACACTTGATTTCACTCCACCACTCTTGGAGCTCAACATCCGATGCAATTGAATTTGATTCGGAATAGAAGTGTTTGACATAAGATTCTACCCATTCTTTAATGGCAGACCAGATTAGAAGTCCATCTGCAGCATAAGGGTAGTCATCAATCACAAGTTTTACACCACAGGGCATTGAAGGGTCTTCTACTGCCATGCCCCTGGAAAGCACATTCCATAGAGTATTAACAGATTGCTATTAAAGGTTGCTATATATGTCCTATGAACAAAGGTTGAACTTAAAATGGTAGCAAATCCACATCTTGATATTTTTCCTTGCCACCTTTTATAGGAACCGTTTCAAATTTTCAATTGCATTAAGAATTTCTCTACCAACATGCCCCTAATTGTGTTACATTTTTTATCTGCAATCAATAATAAATAATATATGATGGAAACATTAACTAAATCTATCTCCTGAAGTGTAAACTTGGAAAACAGTATCAATTGTCGACAAATTTATTTGTACTATACTGCTATGAACTTTCTTAACTCACGTGATTTAGTCAGAATGATACCATATTCATGAATGGAGGTAGTAATAATTAGTTAAGCACCAAAGAGATATCAAGCAATGTTTGAAAGTATGACATCAGAGATACCTCCGAATAAGATCTGCCGGAAGAGACTCCATATCAAATCTCCACATGCTCTTGTAAGCTGCTGAACTAAGCTCCAAGGCATATTTTCCAGGACTAAAAGATGCTTCAATTATACCCCCTCCATTTATTAAACTTTGTCTAGCAAGTGCATTAATTTCCATTGTATAGCGCGTATGAGGATGTAGCAACTTGTAAATAGGATGCATTGAGCTTAACTGTCTATGAGTAGCAATTATATATGGCTCCATGCATGCATGAGTCCTTAACCTGCATATTACATATTGGCACTGTATCTTTTTACTCAGAGTCAAATGTGAGAAAAATGCACCATTTCTTTTGATCAAGTCATTTATCAATTTGAGTTCATTCTAAATTTGCTCAAATACCAATTGTCTTACCAATGATTTACTAGTTGATGAATGCCAGCATCATTTGAGCTAACATGAGCTTTTGCTAACTTCCAAATCCAGTGTGCTGTGGCATCATGGCCTTGTGTGTAAACTTTTCTATTTTGCGGCGAAGTAAGTGTCTGAGGAAGAGAAAGCTCGATAGCTATAGGACGCAGAACACCGGCCTTTGTAATGAAGAGAATCGTCCGGGAGGCATAAGCTTTCCTCTCGGGCAAAGAGTTCATCTTCTTGATGAATGGCAAAAGCATGTCATGGTAATCAATAATAAATAGTCTCTTTTCCTCCATAGCCTGTCAGTGTAAAAAGTAATTGATTGAATGTAGAGATAGTGAGTTTCTGTAAGATAAACAAATAAAGCAACAAACAAACAAACAAAACATGGAGCAAACCTTTTCCAAGCTTATTCCACCAAGTTCTTGCTCCAGTAGTTCCTTTGTTATTGCTGATTCTGGAGGGCCATAGATAGTTGGATCTAGTTTGCTGCGGATTGGAAACTCCTGCAAAGACCAAAAACACCTTCAATAGTTGGATACTCATGTAACTGCCTAATTGGTATGAATAAAAAAGAAAACTACCTTCAATAGCTCAATATTTACTGGATTGACTCCAGCTAAGGCTTGCCTTGCAAATTCGTTGTCCCGCAACCAAGCAAATCTATCTCCTGTAACAATGCAAAAGGACTAGTTTGTTGAATGAACGTGGTTTTGATAAATACAAAGTTATATTGTATTCAAGGTTTACAATCCTAGTACAGTAAAAAAAAATGTGACTCATGAGGTCTCAATTGAAGCCGCATGCCTTTTTAACATGTTTGGTTTCACTTTTGGATGAGATAAAACCGATTTTAGACATGAAGAATTGATTTTGGCATGTTTTCATGTTCTCAAGTATAATTAATTTTGACTTCAGAATTAACTTCAACTTGAAACTAAAATTTGGGGTTTTTGCATCTACAATTGTTTGTGACTCGAACTTATTGTTCAACTCACTTTTACATGTATATATACAAACTTAAATTATTTTACATTCAACTCAATTTTTGTCACTGCAAAACTAAAGCATGTGTTTGCCTAAGCAGTAGAGGTAGCATACCTTTTACAATAGCTGGGATGTCATACTTCATCAACCGCTCTCCAGAACTGAAGACCTGTTTCATCACTTTTCCCACCAAGAGATTTTCTATTATCCCTTTATTCTCTTCATCTCCCAAATTAACACCATCAATATAAAGCTTGTCAATCTCCGAGAAACACTTGAAAGGAATGTCTGAATTCGCCATAGTGGCTGCAAGTTTGGGTATAAGATTGTGGAACACAGCTTTCAATCTTCCAGCAGCAAATGCATCTTGTTTGATTTCTTCAAAAGTTTCATCTCGCGGCACATAAACAGGGTGTGGCTTTTCAATTCTAGTCTCACATCGTGGATCTAATTTGTTGCACCAAAAAACACATTTAGAGCACTTCATTACATATGTTATTTATTCCAAAATCTAAAAATTCAAAATGGCACCACAAAAAAAGTAAGAAAAAACATGAACTCTACCGGAGCGAGTAGGAGGTCTTCCGGTTCTACAGCGACGAGGATAAGGTCTCTCATGATCTCCAATGACTGGTCTAACAAGTTCCTCTTTATCAGGGTTGCCTAACTCATTGTAGGGAGCATAATCATAGATTCTATCATGTGATTTTCTTTCCTGTTCTTGGGCAGCACCGCTTCCCCTTGTGCTTAGCAAATCCTCACGTCGAAGATTTTTGATACCAGGTGGTGTTTGTGATGGTAAATATGCCTATCAAATCCATGCAACAAAACAACATGCTAAGTTAAGTTGGTATACATAACATACACTTCTTCAAAGGTGTGTGAGGTGTTCGACACTTGTTTGTTAGTATACACGTGGTTACATTCAAACACTTCTATTTTTCTCAATGCGCTGTCTCATAAGAAAAAGAGCATTAATGACTCGATGATAGCTTCATTTTTCACAGTACTACTTACTTGGTTTTTGAATATGATTCTACTTTGAGGGTTATCGTTACGCGAATGAATCCATGTGTTAGCTGGAAAGAAAATGGGTCCTCCAGTGAAGCCGTGGAGGATGATTTCCGATAAATGGAACTCCTTTGAACGAAGATTGGTAATGAGAATAGCAGCCGGGGATCCAAAGTCTCTTGGCACTGTGAAATCAGCAGAGTATTCCACAACATATGGAATGTTTGATGGCTTCGGTAGCCAACCTCCTACGTAAGATTCCACGCTTTTTCCATTATTAGTAGCTGAAAATGTAAAATAAAAACAACAAAATCAAGTCTAATGAATCTAGTCTCGTCAAAAAAAGGTATGATGAACTTTATAGTTTTTATTATTATTATCATCATGTTATAGGTAGTTAGCAG
The DNA here is from genome assembly GCF_051527215.1 of Medicago sativa. Lineage (NCBI taxonomy): Eukaryota > Viridiplantae > Streptophyta > Magnoliopsida > Fabales > Fabaceae > Medicago > Medicago sativa. The sequence goes on from NC_140752.1 coordinate 86,156,685, forward strand.
CGGTTAATATCTCCGTCGGCAGCATGTGAGGCACACAAAGTAGATTCTACTCTCTCAATGGGATAGAGATTGAACTCTTCGAAGTACAAATCCCTTACCAGTTACCCACTTGGATTAATTTGTTGGTGATTTATTATAGTTCTATTTTCTTAACCCCACTAAGAAGTAAGACCACTATACATTGATACATTTTTTTTTACTTATATTCGAGAATAAAAGGTGTATTTGTAACTTATCGTTTAAATTAGGGTTTTGAGATGGTGAGAGCCTATGTTGCTCTTTTCGAGAATTGTGGATAATTTTTTTTAGGGAATGAATTGTGGATAATTTAAAAGTTAATATTTTTTATGGAATATATAAGATTATTTATGTAATTTTCTCAACCCTTGCAAATTTACACATGTAGTTAATTTTTATGCTGGATAATTGATCCACAACTATTCAAGGGGCAGACTACATAGAAAAAAAATCTTATGAGAATACAAATAAAATATATTAATAGTTTGAATTTGGTGCAGTAACTACGTCATATGGAGTTTTTCGATCTCAATCTCAATAATCTTATCAAATTGTTTTTTATTAGAGGTGTCTGATCAATACAATTTGGTATCAAATCAAAAACCTGAAGATCAACGGTAAATGTAACCACCCTTGTTAATTCATGGTGTGCCTCTTAAGAAACGAGTAAGGATCCTCTCAAAACGAAAGAAATTGAAAAGATTTTAAATGGAGAGGATCCTAACTCCTAAAAAACCCTGCCAACGAGTCTGGACATAATTCATGCTTTAAAGCAATGCAATAATTATGAAACCAAAATAAGTAAAATCCACAGTCGGCTTATTAAAGAAATCGACCACGACTTTAGCATCTAACTCAAAAATCACATCGTTGAAACCCAATTTGGCCACCCACTTGATGGCTTGGAGTAAACCGTATGCATCCCCTTCTTTGACGGAAATGGCATTGTGTCTCATCAAATATGTCATTGCATAATTTAAGTCGTCCATATAAAAATGTGTGAAATTACTACTGTATTTATCTTTATTTTAGGTTTTAATTTTTCGTAAAAATTTTTTTTAATTTATTTCGTCTTTTCTTTTTTGCTTTAAAATGATCTCTTGTTTACAAAGTTATACCAATACGTACTTTCCATTTAAATTGTGCTACTGGAATATAAAATGAACATTTCGAGATAACTTTTGTAATATAAAGCATCATTTTAGAATAAAAAATAAAAGAAGGGCGATGTTAGACTTTTTCTAGTTACACCATTACACCCAAAAAAGTTTAAAATTTAATTGTAACTCTTCCTCTCTTTCTTACTGGATAAATGTTAATAAGTACTCTAATAGCACTCGGTAAGAACTTTAGATAGTAAGTTATTATGGAGACATGTGCATTCAATGCATCAAAAATTGAAGTATTGGACATTTTTAATGAATAGTTTTTTAATTGAGAATCCTTAAATAAAGCTCTTACGACAATCGTTAGCAAGACACTTTTTATAAATATTAATTGAAGATGACCAAATTCGATAAAAGGTTAAACATTGAAGCATAAAATATTTCATTACATAAGAAAGTCAAAATTTCAATCATTATTCCATTATTTTCGTTTTTGCAGGCGTTTGCAATGTATTTTCTTCAAGTTTAAAGTTTAAATTTAGGTATTATGCTGATTGAATTTACATGGACATATGCAAACTAAATTTCACACAAATTAATTTTTTTCTTTGGATAACCAGATTGATTTAGTTAGAATATTGAATATTTTTTTCTCTAACTCAACACAATTAGTATTTTGGACTCTTAGGACATGTACACCTGTTATGAAACTAATCATCAAATTGACAAGAATATCTGATTTTTCATTAGAGTTTGAACTACCTCTCAAATGAATGACTTTAGAAATAGAAATCGACTTCTTTTACCAAGTGAAATGGTATAATGTTAATTGGTGTAATATTGAATATTTTATTTTGTATATTTAATAAGTATGCTCGAGAATGCTATAAAATATTTAAATACAATCATATTTCATCATCACATCACGATGCAATATTATTTTTATGAAAAATATATATAAATATATTTTTGTCGAGATATGATTGACGTTTATGCCCTCTAAAGAAATGATTAACATTCTCGACGATTTAGAAATAATAAATTATAAATCATTAAGTTGATTTTTTTTTTGAAATAATCATTAAGTTGATTTTAATTATTATTTTTTAATAATTTTGATAGAGCCTAGTGAAATTAAATGAGTGGCTCATATTCCGCTGAACTATTTAGGGGACTCACGGATGAAACCAAAACACCAGCTACTCTCAACCAAAACAACTAGGTTACTGCTCAAATTGATTGTGAAATTCTAAAAACTAATCATCATTAAATAGTTTTGTCCCTTTTAAAATAATTCTATGTAAAAAAAAATCTTTAAAAATAAAATTCTCATTTTCAAAACAATAAAATAATGGTACTAACTCTGAGAGATATCAATAATTGAAATTATGATAAAGTAAAACTCCTCAATTTTCTTTGTCAATGTAAAATTAAACCAAAGATCTAAAAGCGCATAGATCGGAGTATTCTCTAACTTAATTAAGATTTCAAGTTTGAATTTAAACTTTAAACCTCTTCATTTGAATCACACAAGACTCGATATGTCATGAAAATAATGGATTTTAAAAAGAGGCTTAAAAAAAAGTGTGTGATTGTGTGGGACACTCCTTTTTGATGAATTAAAAGAAGAAAAGGAGAGATATGGACTGAATTATATAGAAGAATAGAGAAAATAATAGTATAATATTAAGAAGAAACAAACCAGGGTCTATGAGTTCACTAACAAGCTGAATCTGTATCCCTTGACCAACACCATTGATGAAATACTCCAACTGATCCTCAAACTCCTCAACCACACTAACTTTCATTTTCTTTCTTATCATCACCACTGCTTTCACCTCTATCATTTCACCGTTGCTTCTCCCACCACTCGAGCTACTTTGTAACGAGCCATTGCTCACTTTGCTGTCCACCGGAGACGACGTTGTAGTCTTGCTGTCTCCGCCGCTGATCACTGCTTGAACTTGAACGCTCCGCCGTTCAGATGACCGTGAAATAATTCTCCTCCGGTGCCTCTTATCGGAGAACACCGACGGCGATCGGAGGAGTAAAGGATTAGACTTCACTGCGAACATGTTGACAATGCGCAGTGTTTCTTAACACAAATAATACGTAGTAATATGCTTTCTATCAAAGAAAATAATGCATATTAATGCTGCTTAAACGACGTCGCCCGGAAGCTCCGATAGCTTTATTTATAATTATAGAATGCCAATTTTATTTTTTATTTCATGTTTTTTTTTTAAAATCATAACAGTAAAAATTTCATTTTAGAGTAAAAGAAGAAAGGAAAGTATTTTTTTTATAGGCTTAAATGCTCAATTGGTCTTTTAACTTAATTTCAAGTATCGGTTTGGTCTCATAAGTAATAAAAGGTTCATTTAGGTTCTTTAACTTTATTTAAAGTATCGGTTTGATCCTTTTTGTTAATTTAATTCCAAAAAATGTTAAGTTTAGGGATCATACTAATACTAATTAAATAAGTTAAGGGACCAAACTAATACTAATTAAATAAGTTAAGGGACCAAAATTTAACGTTTTTTTGAATTAAATTAACAGAAGGGACCAAACCGTTACTTTAAATAAAGTTAAGGGACCTAAACGAACATTTTATTACTTATGAGACCAAACCGATACTTAAAATCAAGTTAAAGGACTAATTGAGCATTTAAGTCTTTTTTATAACTATGGATGAAAGTACATACATCCATTAAAAAATGTAAATGTAAATCAAAATAAAAACAAACACCTCTTAATGATCCTTCAAAAAAAAACCTCTTAATGATAGTTTCCACCGTAGGAAAATGAAATGAATAAAAAAAAATCAAATTAGAACCACAAATAAGAGAAAATAATCGTTAAACAAATTAGAACCATATATACTCATCTCTTTCAATTTTTGGTCCACTTAAGGGATAATGAATTTTTTTGTCCGGAGTTAACGTGATTCTCTTTCTTTGTCTGTCATGATTGTCCTTCTAGTTCCACAAACAGTTTTTGTAGATGCTAAAAAGGACTTTCCATTGTCTTTTCATAGTGTGATTGTATAAGAATGGTGACATATGAGAAGGGAAAATGGACTCCCATCCAATTGACAAAAACGTGAGAATCGCTGGACGCATGGACCACAAGGCACAAGCACGAGCACTAATAGAAGGACTTGTTTGTAATAATCGGAGGAAAAATGAGTCGAATCGATCCGAATGAAACATAATATGATAGAGTAAAATTGAGCCGAGCGGATATTTTAAACCGTGGAATTGAATGAAACAATGAGTTTAAGCGGGATGGAGCAAAGCACAACATGCTATATTAGAGATTTCATTTCAAAGTTAGGATTGAAAAGACAATATAATAAAATGAGTTATAATTTTTTTTTATTTTATCTTAATTTTAAAATATAGAATTAAATGGAATTAAATCATATTTATATGACATGAATCTATAATATTTTTTGTTTGTGAATTTATAAATTATACTACACTGATTCTTATGAAAAATCAAAATATGAATTTTTATATACGAATTTTGTTTTAAAAATGAATAAAATTTTGTATTGGTAAACCAATTAGATACTTACGCAAATAGGACATACAAGTCTAAAACAAAAACTGATAGCAAATATGTGGTTAGAAAATTATATTTCTATAAAGAAAAAATAAACCAGTAATGATCTCTAATTGAATGCATCTACTAAATCAACATACTTTTACATTGTATCTTCAATTGAAAACGACGTTGAAAACTACATTGATGAACAACCTAACATATTGCCAAGTCTGTCTCTGTTAGCCAACAAAAGCACCAGCAACCATCCCCACAACTCTTAATGGCCCACAACTTAATGGGAAGAGTATTTGACAGTCATTTTGGTACAATCTTTGAGACAACTTTGTTGTTCTCTCTTCTCATTGGTCAAAAACAATAGAGAGAAAAAAAGGAAGAGAGAGAATAAAAATATAATGTGAGTATGAGAGAGAAAGTTGTACAAAAGTTGTACCAAAATGGTTGTACAAATATCATTTCTCTAATGGGAAATATGAAAGGCTTAAATATGCAATCCGTCCCTGTAATTTGGACGCGTTTTAATTTTCGTCCTTGTAAAAAAAAAATTAAAAACATTCCTGCAAAAAAAATTTTGTTTTAAAAAGGTCCCTGGCCCCACTTTTTTGCTGACTTGGGATGGTTTTGGCCATGTGGCAGTTGCTGACTGTGCAACTTTTGCCACACGGCAGTCCACGTCATTAAAAATTTAATTATTTTTTTAAAAAAATCTGTAAATAAATTAAAAAATCATAAAAAAATTCCAATTTTTTTTTTTGAAATATGAAGAAAAAAATTGGAAATTAGTGTTTTTTAAATCTAGAAATAAATTTTTGAAAAATAAAATTAAAAATTATATAATCTCAAAATTTATAACTTTTTAAAATATAATTTAATTTTTCAGAATTAAAAAAAAAATGAATTTTCGAAAATTTAATTTTCAGTTTTTTTTATTTTTTTATGATTTTTAAGTTTTTTTCATATTTTTTAAATTTAAAAAAAAAAAAGAATTTTCAGAATTTTGAAAAAATATTTTTTAATTAAAAATCGAAAATTTAATTTCAGATTTTTTTTATGATTTTTAATTTTATTTTCAGATTTTTTTAATTTAAAAAAAAGAATTTTCAAAATTTTGAAGACAAAAAAATTTAATTAAAAATCGAAAAATTTAATTTTCAGTTTTTTTTTCCCGATTTTTTAACTTTTTTTATGGTTTTTAAATTTATTTTCGGATTTTTTAATTTAAAAAATGAATTTTTAGAATTTTGAAAAAAAAACAAAAATTAATTATGTGGCATGCCACTTCAATTGAATAGTGGGGCCAGGGACCTTTTTAAAACAAAAAAAAAATTATAGGGATGTTTTTAATTTTTTTTTTTACAAGGACGAAAATCAAAACGCGCCCAAATTACCGGGATGAATTGCATATTTAAGCCAATATGAAAATTACTTACCAAAAGATAGACCATATAAGCGTGTGAAGAAACAAAAATGTTCCAGAGAAGAAAATTATAATAAATAGTGACAGAATTGTTTTTTTTAATCAAAAAAAGAAAGCAGCTAGCTGTCACTCTCAAGAGTTGTGTTATTTGAACATCCATATATGTGACAATTTTTTTGACAACCAGAATTTTACAAAGGAAATGAGGTAGTGACACAAAAACCAAAGCAATAGAGAGAGAAAGTAAAAAGATAATGTGAGTATGAGAGATAAAGTTGTCACAAAAGTTGTAAAAAATGGTTGTTCAAATATCATTTCTCCCAAAATATATTAACCAAAAAATATTGATACAAAAAGAAGAAGGGGGACTATACCAAAACCTTCTCAAGAGTGATTAAACCTAAAATTAGGCCACCCAAGCCTATTTTTAACATAATCACTTCTGATTTGTATAGGCAAAGAGTAGTAATAAACAAAAGTGTTAAGAGTTAATCCTATATTAGCAAACGCATCTGCACAAACGTTGCCTTCCTATAAATATGAGATATAATGAAATTCATATTTGAGACTGTTCTGAGGCAGTTGGACCACCTGTTCCTTAGTTGCCAAGGAACAATGTCTTGGTTACTAAAAGCTTGGACAACTAGTTTTGAATCAGTCTCTAACCAAAAGCCATTCCAATTTTTAGACTTAGCAAATTCAATAGACCTCATGGCTCCACTAAGCTCAGCAAAGAGAGAATTACCAAAATTTAATCCTTCAGCAAAGGCCCCCATGAACTGGTCAAACTTGTTTCTAAAAATAGCACCACAGGAAGCCTTAAGGATAGAGAATTCCTTGATGTTAGAACTAGCAGACAGATTTGAATTACTAGCAGATAGAGAAACATTGGCAATTATATAAGAAATGGCAATTTTCCAGTGAAACTTCTTGTTTTGGAATCTCAGCAAATTCCTAGCTTGCCAAATAGCAGAGAAAATATTTATAACAGCAGAAGTAATGGAAAGACTGCATTGAGGGGACCAACCTGAAACCCCAAGACTCCAAATTTCCTCCAAAGCTGAGAAATGGAGGGGTTGACTAAGAATTGAGGCAAGCCAGCACCAAAGATGGACAACATAAGAACATTCAAAGAAAAGGTGGAAGGCAGTTTCCTCAGTAACCATGCATAAGGTATAAGCAGAAGGCAAGGCACAACCTCTTTCTCTAAGTTTCTCATCAACAGGAACTTTATCATTCATAACCCTCCAAACCAGCAAAGATTTTGAAGGGGGGATGTTGGGGGACCAAACACACCTTGCCCACTGCAAACACTGAGAGGGAGTGTCTATGAAGATGTAAGCATCTTTAAAGGATAACTTACCATTAGAAGATTCCGACCAAACAAGCTCATCTTCTATGTCTTCCTCTGGAATGGTAACCTGTTGAACAAGGTTCCAAATATGAGGGAACTGGAACGCAAAATCAGTGGGGAGGTTCCATCTATGATCTAGAATATAGTCCCTAACAAGAATGCTATCATCCACAACCTCATCGTCATTCAGTGATAAATTAAAAGGAGAACCACACTAGTTATCTGACCAGAAGTGGATATTCTCACCATTCCCTAATAGCCATGTTGAGTGATCCAAAATGACATTGTATGCAGCTTTGATACTAGACCAGATTGAAAAAGAAATATGATGAGAAATTACCTTCATATTTCTCATTACTCTGCTAAGAATCAATTCAGACCAGTCTTCTTTTTTATGGAGCAAGTCCCAGCAAAGTTTGAGATTGGCAGCCTGAATAAATTAATCAAAGCATTTATGCAAGAAATCTTCCCTTTGCAAAAGATCATGATGTCATCTGCATAAAGTGTGTGAGAAGGAACCTGGCATCTTCTAGTACCTGTCATCAGCTCTCCATCTTCAACTAATTTTGAGATTCCCCTACTAAGCACTTCTTCTGCAAGACAGAAAAGTAAAGGGGATAAGGGGTCCCCCTGCCTCACTCCTCTAGTACGCTTAAAATAACCGTGCATTGAACCATTAATGGAAATAGAGAGGTGAGCTGATTCAAGGATATACATTATCCAAGAGCAAAAAACATCACCTAAACCAAATTTCTTTAACACATGAATGAGAAAATCCCACTCCAAAGTGTCAAAAGCCTTGGCTATATCAACCTTCAGAGCAATATTACCTCCAAAAGACTTAGTATCAAGAAGATTAATGGCTTCTGAAGCTATAAGAATACCGTCTTTAATGTTCCTTCCATGAATAAAACTTCTCTGTTGCCTAGAGATCAAAGAAGGCATGATCTGAGCTAACCTGTCTGCTAGAATCTTTGAGATAATTTTGAATTTAAAGTTTACCATTGCAATTGATCTGAACTGAGTCATTGCATCAGCGTTTGGAGTCTTAGGAATCAAGGCCACAATATTGGAGTTAAAATTTGGCAAGATCCATCCAGATGTGAAGAATTGAATAACTGTTTTTTCCACATCTGACTTGATAATGTCCCAGTAAGATTGAAAGAAGACAACACCAAAATCATCAGGCCCTGGAGCACTGTCTTTGTTAAGAGAAAACACTGCACTATGGATTTCATCTGAAGATGGGACCATTATGAGCATCTGATTGGTGTTGTCTGTGACTAATGAAGGAATAACCTCTTCAATCGGCAATTGATCCTGCAAAACAATGTTAGTGCAAAATTAAAAAACAAAGTAAATCATGATTCCATTTCATTCCTCCTAGATTTAAAGGGAGCAAAATTGGCGATAAGTGGTGGGATATTTCATACCATCATACTTTACAGAAGAGATATAATATTTGAACAATCATTTTATGATAATTTTTGGGACAACTTCTATTCTCATGTTTTTAATATTTTTTTTTTCTATTGTTTTGGTTTTTGAGCTGATACCAACATTTATTTGTATATTTTAGTTGTCCCACAAGTTGTTACAAAAAATAGTTGTTCAAATAACATACTCACTCTGTCACATTTTAACTGAGTCTTTTGTTCATTTCACACATATTAAGAAAAAATGTATAAGTGAAAGAGAGAGAAAAATAGTTTTTAGTGTCTTGTCAAGTATTGGTGCATTCCTTCTTATCATAAATGCAAAGTAGAATATATTGATTTGGGAGTGATGAAAGTAGTATTATTTAGAGTTATAATTAGAAAAAAGTAATTATTATTGGATTGAAAAGTGAAATAGGTCAATTTTTTTTGCAAATGGCTCGGTTATTATAGGACGAAGGGTGTATCTCCTTTGGATAATTTTCACCCTCATGCAACGTTAATTTATGTAATTAGGAAGTTCATCTATCTTCTTTAGTTGGTTTCCTTGAATCATACTATAAGAGAAGGCAACGGCTGTACCGATTGGTTGGTTATGTTTGATGCAAAGAATGTCGATATCATGAAGTTCTGGAATTACCCTTCTACATAGTTGGATCTCGTCTTGCTTGCTATCGTCTTTAGGATGTTTAGGTAACGAGTTACTTAGTTTTTCTGTTTTCTTTCCCTCCGATTAAAAAACGCAAAAAACAATGAAATACGAGTCATGCTGAAAAATGTTATATTTTGGAGTTATTCACAAATTTAACATTTAGAGTTGAAAACTAACAAAAATGACTAGTATAACGAGCACAAGTGTTGAAAATTAAATCAAATATAATGTTGAAGTTTCTTCAAAATTGATGCACAATTTGAAAAATCGTGGCGCGATTTTTGGTTCAAATTTTGGAGGAAGTCATTGGAAATATTGTGGCACGATTCTAAAAATCCGTGGCACGAATTTATATCAGATTTAGTAATGTATTGTACGGAGCTCCAAATCGTGGCACGACCCAAGAAAATCATGGCACGGTTTTGCATGGGTTAGTTCCTATACAAGACTTCATTCTTCAATTTTTTGAGAGGGCTTCAATAGAGAGAAAATCTTGGTAAACCAGATGAGATAACTTTAGGGTTGATGGTTTTTTATGATAGATTTTTTGGATTGGGAAACACTTCACAAACATCTTGGGTAGTGAGATTTCATTAGAGAAAAAAAATCAAAAAGTTTTCTTTGTTATTATCTCTTAAGATTCATCGTGGGTTTGAGTGACTTGAAAAATGGGTATAAATTATGACTTGTTCTTTGTGAGCTTGTAAGCTAGTTTTTTGTAACCTCTTAGTATCGCTCATTCATAGTAGATTGGAGAGTTGTTCTCTCCCCCAGATGTAGGATAAAGTTATCCGAACTGGATAGGCAAATATTCATGTGTTGTTTCTCTCTTCTTTCTTATCTTTATTGCTTTAGTTATGTATGTGGTGTTATTTCACACTTAGATCTAGGTCTCTTTGTTGTTGTTCTTGGTTCTTGCTTCAGACTACTGTATTCTTTGATTACTACTTCATTTGCTCCACACATCCAAGTTTCTCATTGGTTTGATTTTATTGTTCGAATTTACAATAATAAGTTAGGTGAAGTTATTAAAATTATAATGTATCGAAATAAAATTATAAAATAAGTTAAGAGATCGTGTAATTAGTTTATTTTAGTTTATACACATGTTATTATTTAACATTTAATTAGTTTATACACATGTTATTATTTAATGAAGGGTGTTGCTAACATGTGCCCTTATGACACTTGTTAAAGATTTAAAAATATAAATAATTGATAACTTTTATGTAGAAAAAATTGTTTTTTTTTAATATTTAATGTGTTGAATGCATAAATCTCAATAAAACATTTCTCCAAAGTCCAAATACCGTAGGACACTTGTTAACATTTTCTTTAACAAATGTTATAAATTTTATTTTTTAAAGAGCAAAGGTTGATAACTTCTTGAAATAAAAAAGCTCAAGGTTAACATAATCATCATTTACATGAAGAGCTTAATATAGTAGTAGTGCTTCTTAATTTAAGGACCAATCTTTACACAGCTTAATTTAATTAATATAATTTAAGCCTAATAATACTATAGAACCAAAATAACACAGACTAAAAGTTTCAATGGATCCAAATTCGTTAGAACAGGAATACGGGAACTATGAATCGTTAGAATAAGTACTACACATATTAAAACATGAGAAGAAAAATCACAATGAAGTTTTATAAGAGTATATATTAAAAGAGGAAGTAAATTTATAGAAAGGGAAACAATGATGGCCTGAGAGCATGTGAAAACCACACCATCTGCAGTACATGTGTAGTTTTCTGGGTCCACAGTCTACGCTTATTTTAGGAAGGGAGTCAATGATAAGTTTCATGTCTAGTTTGGTGAGCTTCCTAATATTGCACACAGCTACCTAAATTTGTTTTGTAAAGTTCATTCTATTTAAAGGAAAAATGATTTATATTTGGATTTATTGATGTAAAAATGAGTCGAACAATAAATTTAAGTGTACAAATGAATTCTAAAATTAAAAGATACAAATTCTAACTTTAAGTATAATCAATTGTAGAGATAATAAATTTTACTCGAAAAACAAGCATACATGGCATGTTATGATAGTTAACTTTCCCATCTGCAAAGGGAGGCATGTAAATGCAGCGTTCTAGATAGTATCTTATTGTTTTATAAATTGATTATTTGCTAAGAATTATTGTGGTTCAATCTAATCGTGTATACATATGGTTCAATTTGAATTAGCCAAAAGAAGAAAAACCAATAGGGACCGCTTAAACCATGCAGATGCAACCATGTGAATTGGCAAGATTATACAAGAATTCAATAACTATTAGTACCATACATAAATTATACCACTATACCTTTATCCAAAAATGGAGATAATAAGAGTACATGTAAGAAAATGAAAGAGCTTGATTTTTTAAAACAGAGGACTATTTGTATGCCGGTAAATTCTTACCAACCAATGTTCATGTGCTTCTACAGTTATTGTCCTGATGTAAATCCATAGACCATGATGAAGTATTCATGAAAATTGCAAACATGTTTTTTCTAGGGAATATCACAAGTAGTTCTTGCATTTTATTTTTCCCTTACATGTTTTGGCCGAGATTGCCATAGGCTATAGCAAAGTGTAACTAAAAACAATTCGAAGTAAATATTAGATTTTTTTTCGAGTCAAGATTCATTGGCACTAGGTGTTAACGAATTCGTTAACACCAAATCGCAACCTTTAATTTTTTTTAATCCAATGACCTATAATTACTTGTTTAATTTACTCCGGTGATCTTTGTTCCCTGGATTCCCCTCCCTGCTGCAAACTCGTTCCGCTCTATCTGCTTTAAACATCCAACTTTGAAAGTATGTTTGTTTCCTATGTGATCTCAACTGCAAGATTGAACGTCATACCTCAACTGCAACAACAGATTCTGAGAACCATTCGTTATGGCTGTGGATAAAGATGGTTAAAACACAACTAACTTGCATTGTTTAATAAGTCGCGGTCAAAATTAATTTGTTTGAAATAGGGTTGGGACTAAAATGATTTTTGATTAGGTATTTTATTCTAAAAGCATTTTGTTATAAACTTGATGTAAGTTTTGTAATTCAATGCTTTTTCTTTTAATCAAACCGGGGTTTTAAATCGAGAAATCAAATATATATTTTTTACTAGGTTTTTTTTTAGAGGATATTTGTTACTGGGTTGGTTTCTGATAATTGTCACCGCACTGTTACTGTAAGAGTATTAAAACACTCTTTAATTTGGGAATAGATTCCACCAAATAAAGGGTGATAGCAACATAACTTACTGGGTTCCATAAGAATTTACCCACTGCTGCAAACATGAAAAGATTATGATAAGCAAAAAAAATTGCACATCCAATAATCATAGAATAGAATATGTAACATTCCAGCGGGTGAATAAACATGATATGAGAACTAAGAGAAATATTTCATCTTGTTTCATTCATATATATTATTATTTCGAACTTCAGATACAAACTCAGCTAGGTAACTATCTCAATCTATACGGGCTTGCCACCAAACAAATAAATGATACTTTTATGAGAAGTGCCACTCGGAGATAAATATCTCAATCTGATGTCTGTTATGGCAATTGCATTTCAAAACCCCTCAGAATTGTTTGACATTTAGTTCAAGGGAACTTGTTGACGTTATTATCTTTCTTTGCCTTCTACTTTGTCCTTTTTCTCCTCTCGGTAAATTTCCATGACAAGTGGGGATAAGCAAAAGGTATAATATACATTCAACCATTCAACAAATATCAGAATGGTACAATGCTCAGTCTCAGGTATTCTGTGCTAAATCTTCTGATGTTGGCAAGAGACAGTTGCATCACGATGAAGCAGAGATAATATCAGAGCACATAAAAGCAACGATATGTGGAAAACAGAAATGTCAGGTAATTTGACTCCCCATTCTCCGGAAACTTTTACCAACTACTTTGTCCCTCAACAAGCCAACACTACCATCTCCACAGGTATAACAGTTCTCACTTATTGACTTTACGAGCAAGAAATCGTTCTCTGGCGGCTTGGATTCTACTTTGACTATCGTCTGCAGCAGCAGCAACCTCAACATTCTTCTTGGGCAAATTTGGAGTATTTCTCTCAGATTCCTCCACAACATGACTGCCACCACCACTACAGACAAAGGAATTAGAGTCAGCATTGATCACAACCCCATCCCCACCTTCCACCCCAAATAAAGAAGAAAAAATTGTCATCTGGAACATTAAACATATTACATATATATCGAAGGAACATGAAGTGATTTGGACGAAAGAATTTTTCTGCTATATGTTCCAGAAGTTTCTAATGCCAAGAGAGTTACCTTAATTTGTACACATTTAAGGTATTAAGCTTGTTAATGATGGGTATAACCCATTTCATCTCAACGGAACATACATTTCTCATGAATGGTCGTGGTGTTGCAATTAGCTCATGGTATACAACATAGTCTGGAAACTTCCCAAATTCATCAGAGCTCAATGCAGATGATGGATGTACCTGGTACAGAAGATTCAGGTAAGTCAGGTATCTACAAACAAAGCATATTCAGTTGGAATTGCAAATATTAGCTACTGGCTCTGAACTTTCACAATTTCACAGCAAGGCTTCACCATTCGGTGATAGAAGCCCTTTCTTTTTTGTTGTGCTTTGTGTTGCATTTCAGCAATGGCCACTCCTTCAATATGGATTTCAGTAAAATAATCCAGGGCAGGTATTATATTAAAACAACATGAAACAGAGGTACAGATAAATGTAATGGTAACACGCAAGAATAAGCGATTATAAAACTTTAATTACCTGGACTACTTGGCCTTGGAAACCCAGGGTTCGATAACCATTATGATGCATCTTTCTTTCAGCCAGCTGATTCGCATAGCCCACACATAGAGCCTTCCTCAAATTTCGATAATCCCTCCGGAACTCTTCCCCTTTCCTATTTGTTCTTATACCCAAGGGTTCTATTGCAAAGTTAAGAAAATATATGTAAGTGGGAGAGGAATTAACATGTACGATAACTAGCTGGGAGACTCACTAATTTGAATGAAAAAAATGGGAAAAGAAATGTTAATAGAAAGCAATTTTTCCCCACAATTTAATTCTACATTTTATTCCCTTTTTTGGAAGCTGTTAACTCTAATTTTGTCAAAAGATACTCTTGCAACTGCATGATAAAGAACAATGACTTGTACTGTTATAAGTTAAAACTGAATATTGCCGTGTAAATTATTTCACCGCAAGAGCTTTTAAAACCTATACACAAGAAAAAATAACAAAGTTGTTCTCGTGGTGGAAATGCTTTATTGTCAAAACATATAACTTAGTTTTATGAGTAGTGCATATTTGGGTAGAAGTGAATTTTATTATTGTTCACCCTTATTTATCATTTGGTTTGCAGCTGAAAACTTCCTCCCGTTAATGATATCGGTGCCGGGAAATTAACCATCATAATTCATAACATCCAAAAATATCAATCAATAGTATTTAATAATTAATATACTTATTCAGCCACAACAAATTCTTACAAAATTACTTTTTGACGAATACTACCACACATCAAGCTCAATCTGCTAAAAGCAACATTTCAAAATTAATTCTATACAACTTAACCAAACTAGGACATATCTAACACAAGAACGATGAAGGAATTATATTATGCCCCATGTTAATTTCACAGTTCACTTTAATTCTTGGCTTCGATTTAAAATGAGAGAATTTCACAGTCCACTTTTACTCTAAACTTCATTTTTTTATTAAAAAAATACTGAGATGGATTAACAGGCATATGAATGTGCCAAAAATAAGATGCTGGTTCTTTTTGCTACTACCATTTCCACTGCATCTGGAAGCGCATTATTAATTTCATAAATGAAAATACTTAGAAAAATGAAAATACAAACCCTTAGCGATTTTCTGCATTATCTGAGATAACTGCTTACGGACATCTCTGGCAAACGACATTCCTCGCACCTTCATTCAGTTGATCCCAGAATAATTACATATATTATGCATTGAACAAATATAAAGTATATAAATGTGTGTGTGTGCGCTTACGCATATCACTTCATATCTTAGTACGGTATGAAAATTAGTAAATAAAAATGCAGGTAGGCATGCTCATCAAGAACAAAAAAGGAATATGTTTCTTTCCCAATAACCCATGAGATTATTTCTTTTAGGGTCTGTTTGGGAGGGGGGTTTTGGAGGGCTGGGTCTATTTTAAATGTATTGAAAGAATAACATGATATATGATCAAATAGCAATTCAATAACACTTCATTCATTTTTAGAAACATTTTACATCTTGCGAAATTTAGAAGGAAAACAAGTCCTCCCCAATATCCCCCTTCCAAACAGACCCTTAAGGATATAGCATCTGAATTGAGCGTGAATATACATTCGACAAGGATATTATAGCCTTCTAACCTAAGTTGTCAATATCGGGTAGCAGTCGGCCTTGAAACTAGAATAGCGGAATACTCTATCGCACATTGCAGCTCAGGCTCTAGCAGCAAGGTGAGATGGCTGCAAAGGTGGTTCAAATGGCCGTCACAAGGCTGGGTGGCTGGCTGTAGAGCTTCAAGTGAGTCCATGATAGTTTTTGGACTCTCGTCTCGACCCTGATCGACAGCAACAGCGCCAAAAGACCCCAGCCCTGTCTCTGCAGTGTTATGCAGTCAATGGTGGATAACGGGTAGCGCCGCCAAGTCTTACTAAAAATCAAAAATATATACCATACACAAAAGCTAAAATATAGGACATTTAAAGACATATTCATAACTAAGAGGAGTGCTAAGAACACTCTCTTTTCAACACTCTAAAACTCGCTCTTTTATTTGGTTAAATCAATGTGGGTCCAACATTTTGGAAATGGGCCCCACACAAAGTAGTAGGACCCACATTGATATTAGGCAATAAAAAAATCAATGTGGGTCTCACACAAAGTGGCAAGACCCACATTGATTTTAGTCAATAAAAGAGTGTGTGTGTTAGAGAGTGCCAAAAAGAGAGGGTTCTTGGCATTTCTTTCATAACAATTACCAAAGTTCATTGCTGCCAATATTCAAACCCAACGTGAAGGCACACGAGTTTTAGCCTCCAAGGCTTAAATAACTCGTAAGCATTTAAAATAAACAATACAAGTGATTCTTTTAATGGACCCACTATATCCAAGGCGAGGAGGGGAGACGAAGCAGCACAAGGTAGGGAAAGGAGTTGAATCTGTATCGGAGGAGAAATAACAATAAAACCCAAGAGTGCCCTATTTTGCTGCCATTGAGAATTTTAGGGTGAAATGACCAAAAAGTCCAATAAAATATAGAATTTTACAAGAGATTTAGTGTAGTGGTAGCTGGATCGGCTATTCGGCAACAATCAAATCATTATTTCGTCGTTATTGGTGGAGCAGCAGCCACTACTCAAAACTGCAGTGCAATGGGGTTTTGCGTAGCTCCAAGGGGCCTCTATAATGTCCCTTTCTTAAGTATATTTTGGGGTTTTTGAGGTGCCTCTCCTGGTCAAGCCATGCAGCATCACTATTGGCTGCGATTTCTGGCCATAATAGTGACCGCCATGGCTGCACCTCCAATATGACACCAGGGTTGGAGAATCGTACCCACCAAATGCTCCGCACTGCTATGCACAACAGAGCCAAGTTTGACAACCTACCTTCTAACTAAATATTTTAACAAACTTCCTGTCACATATTTATACATTTGATCATAGAAATGCCAGAATGTATGTCGGTACCTGCAAGCCATGATCTTTGCACCAACCAATGTCATAATCATTTTGATGCCAACGCTCGAATATCTGCAGTAATTGGATGTGGTCACCCAAGCCAGAACCATCAGGAAGGTTAGATATTGGACGTTTCCTCTTTTTCTCAGTTTTGCTGCACATAAAATGAATGTTGTAACCTCTCAGTCCTTGCCAATGTATAGACGTACAAACCTCAAGAAAACAAAAGATCTACGTCATTTGTATATTTTGGGCTTTTATATTTTGTTCGGTTGAATTGTAGTAGCTAATTCAGTGCTTGTGTACACAGAATGCTAACGTCATTCACCTTAGAGGGGAAGTTAGCATGAACATTTGAAATTGGACCAAACCAAGTAACCTGCACCTTTCCTTTCAAGAGTAGACGAGACTTGAGGGTATTTAAGTCATCTAAAAAATCGATTGATATGTTTTTTATTCCTTTCCAAATTATTTAGCATGCTTGACTTGATGTTATTAAGAGAGTGTGACTATATGAGAGCATGAAAGATATTGTAACCACACGTTTTTTGATAAAGGGAGTAACTTTTTCAGTCTAATTGAAAGTGTGAACACTAACCTCTGCCCTGGTAGCAATGCAGATTCAGATGATAACATGGCAGCAACAGTCAAAGCCTCAGTTATGCAACCATAATTGTTGGCTTCCATTAAAGTTCTTGACAGGGATGGTTCTAACGGAAGCTCTGCATAGAATTGAGAAACAACTCAGGGAACCAAGAAAAGTACTCATCCTTAATATTCGGATTAGGAAAATACATGGATAAAAAAAGAACAAGTTTTATGGTCAAAACTGAGAATAACTTTCCTCATCGAGCCTGGAAAGAAACACACTTCCATGAACATAATAATGATAGAAAAAAAAGTATAATAGTAAAGGCTCTAATCAAGACCAGCGGAAAGACGGGCACAGTGGTGTCGGTCTGTCCGATTTTCTTGCTATGCTCCATTGTATATTGCACGTGTGTGTATACCATTATGTTTTATTGTATAATTTTTAATTTAATTTAATTCAATTGTTTCAGTTTCAAAATATCTATGGTATATGACTTATCTAAACTTCAGTTATAACACTTATTGGAAGATAATGGGTGAATACTTTGATGTCTTATTCCTCAGCCGAAGGCTGGTTTTTATAGAGAGAATACAATTAATGTTCTCCTAGACTAGCCTAGAAAATTGTTACATTGAAAAAATGACATAATGGAATTCTCTAGACTTGACTAGAAAATAATAACATAGGGAACAATAACATAGGGAAATAAATTATTGATTTATTTTCCAACAACACTCATGTGGTATATTTTTTTTTAATTTGGAAAAGTATTGTCGTGTTAAGGGAAAAAAAAAATTACAGAAAAATGTCTAACCAAAATTGGTTGGACACTAAAATGTAAAGAAATAAAAGTACCAGCCATTTTTCGTCCAACACTTGTAATTGAACCATTTTCATCAATAGCGTCAATCAGATATAATTGCTTCAAGGCATCTTGTAAGGATTCAGCTGCAGAAAACATGGTTACACAATCACCGAGTTATACTTGAGAAAAACCTATTAAAATGTCAAGGATGATGAAGAATGTTTTTAGCACAAGTAATTACATAAAACAATAGAAGCAAAGTACTACCCCGCACCCACACCCGCACCCAAAAAATGAAGAAAGAATAAAAGAAAAGGTAAAGGAAAAAAGAGCCGAAGAATTGAAATTTAAACTGCAAGGAGCAAAGGAGTCAAATTACATTTAAACTATAAAAAGATCTTACATGACGGAGAATCAAGGAAGTCAAATTTGAGAATGTCAATATCAGGGAGGTCCAATGACTTCAAGTAAAGCACACTGCCGGCAAGAGAAGATCTCTGAATTTCAGGAACTGTAACGTCCAAAAACTCATCATGGTAGATTTGGGAAGGATATAGGCGGTAGCATTTCCCTGGTCGTGTTCGTCCAGCTCTGCCTGCCCGCTGATTAGCTTGCACTCTGCAATGTCAAGAAGTACATTAATTTTAAAGCTTATGAATTCATTATTTCAAAAAAAAAAAAAAAAAAAACTGCTTTGATATTTGTTAATGAAACAAAAATCCTTTTAACCAATGTCTATAATTCTTTTGTTTAAAGTAATAAAAAATGACTCAAGATGCATTTAGTTAGTATAAACCACACTATATTGAACAAAATAAAACTTCATATACGCTTTGCTTGTGTATAAAAGAAAGAAAAAAGTATTGCATCAGTGAGTATATATGCTTCATGCCACAATAAGATATGAAATTATTCATTGCTTACTTGCTAATTTGAACAACATCAAGGGAATACATCCTACTAGATGGATTGTACTGCCTCTGCTTTACATACCCAGAGTCAATAACATACCTACATTCATAAAATTAAGTAAAAACAATATCAGATACTGCAAGTAGACAAGTTGATGTGCTTTATCTAAAGGACAAAATAATTGCGAAGATACAGCTAAACGAAGCAAAAGCTCATAAACACACCAAATTACAATGGGCGAATTCAAATGGCAAGAAGGGCATGTTTGTTGTTGCTCCTCAAAATGCGAAATAATAAATCATTTTGTGATTTTTTTTCCTTTTTGATCATTACAAAAAATGGCATCGTGCATTTGAAAACTGTGTCATTGCATATCTCAAATCATATGCAGTCCGAAAGAAAAGCAAACACACATCCTATTGCATGTGGTTTTTCAAATCAAGACAAAAAGAAATAGAATACATCACTGGCTACAATATATACTGAACATTTGTATTCTTGTTTTGCCAACAATATTTTCATCCTCTAATGGGTGCAACACTAACCAATATTCACATAATTGATTTAATCGTGTAACTTGTCCGCACATATTCAATAAATGAAATTTAGGGACTCAGGTTTTTAAAACATTTTTAATCTCTTTTCTGACCAAGACAAAAATAAACAGGCTACAGAAATAAGAAGCATTTGATTTACTGCAATGAGTAATATCAGCAACAACAAAAACAATAATGTATAATAATTTATCTTCACGGGGATATATAACTTAACTAGTATGCATATATTAAGTTAAGTTTAAAATTTAGATTGAATTTAATATTTAACTAAAAAAAACAGCGCCCTTACACTACACCATCAACAGTCAAAGAAGTTTCAGCAATATTTGTAGCAACAATGATTCGTCTGCAATTCGGAGGTGGAGGACTAAATACACGCACCTGTAAGATTATATAAGACATGCATTAGTTTCAAATACGCGTAGAAAATCCCTCAAATTTTCTTTAATAATATAAATATATCAAACAACAACAAGTGTTTATTTTGTGCTTTTCCTAGATGAATATTGTTTCAAGAGTTCATTGCAAGCTAGAATGATTTGACATATGATTATGAAGCAAACAAGGCAAGTAACAAGTTGAAATAGCAAAGAAAAAACTGGATAAATCCTCTCAAGATAGTTCAATGACAAATTATCTATTTATCGTAAGAAAAATCTTCCCCTGATAACACATGAAGGAATTTCACACATCTGTCATCTTTTCCCGAACCCGTGCAAGAGCACAGGATCTTTACTAGTATTAAAGAAAATTCTAGGTGTGATAGTTAATCGAGTTCACTGTAGACCAAACTAAAAGGAGAGGTAAGAATTGTGTGAGAGTGAAATTATAATGCCTTTCCAGATAATATCAAAATAGTTTCTTTGTAATGTATTGGACATACAACATTACATAAATTTATAGAAGATTGATACCTAGAAATAACAGATACAACACGAGACACTGATACAAATATACAACACTAAGAAATGGGGATACGAAAAATCTGGAAAATTACAGGACATGCCCGACACCAGCTATAATACTACATATAAAACTAGTGTGTTCTGAAAATTAGAACAAGTCATTATAAACATAATGAAATATTAAAATTTATCTAATTATTGTGGTATTCCCATTTGTATTGGTATAAGTATAACTTTTTGAAAATAAAAGTAAACAAATTTATGTAATACAATCAGAAGTGTCCGACATGGATACATGTCCAACATGGATAGTGCACAATACGAGTACTAATTCAAAGTGGTAATTATGTGCTTCCCTTTTTTTATAAAAACTATTTGGTGCTTCCTTGACTGATTGTATTTGGAATAAGCAAATTTTTCGATTATGAAGATTGTATAAAATTAAAAAAAAAAAAAAAAAAAAAAAAAAAAACTACTTACCTGCAATTCAGGTGGCAAAGAACCATGTAGAGGAAAGATTATAGCATCCATGCAGGAACCTTCGTCGAGAGCACGGACTTTTTCTTCCATTTTCGATACCAACTTCTCTATGTCATCCTGCATATAGCTCATCAAAACTTGTTCAACAATTACATCATAATAGAAACTAAAGGATTTAAGATTTACACAATAGAGTAGAAGTTATTGTAGTGGAAACTCATAACAAAAATGTTCACCTGTCCAGTCATGAATATTAAAATATCCCCTTCCGGTTGACGTGTATGTATATCTGCAAAACCAATCCCTCGTGAAAAACTGGAAGAAACAAAATTACAGATACAGTAAATAAGACAGATGAAATGGAGTGTGTTGCAGTACAAGTCTAAACTAATAAACCTTGACAGCCTTGACTAACTTCCTACTTGAAAAGTTATCAGCCATTCAATCAGCAAAGGAGGAAAAACAAGTGAATATGATTGTTTACATCTCAAGAACATGCGAATTTTGAAGTTCAGATTGAAAATGCCTCCCTCTCTTGGCAGCTTATTTACTTATAAGCAACAACTTAAACTATAGTCGTCCTCTTTTCAATAGCTTAGACCAGTTTTTTAGAGAGGTAATATGAATATATGTCAAATAGATATGTAACGCATTATCTTTTATCAATATGTAATAAAAAAGGCAAATACTTAATAACATTTTTGCAACAATGTTTACCTAACTACAAATTTATTTACACACACAAGCAGAATACAATACATTATTAATTAATTACATGTAGTATGATTATTAGTTACAGCCAATTATGTTAGAATGAAGATAGGGTTAAAATTTCACATCATACCAAGAGCTGTTTTAAGAGCTGCATCGAGATAGTTCACAGGCCGCTCCTTGCTATAAAGAACCTCAACAGGATACAACTTCCCAGGGATGTTCAATACCGGGCAATCTCGAAAGAACTTCGATACTTTATCACCATCAAGCGTAGCAGACGTGATCAACACTTTGAGATTGGAGGAACGAATTTTCACCAAACGTTTCATAAGCCCCATCAATATATCTCTGAACACAAAATCGCAAATTGCATGAAACAACATTTGTCCAAAATTCAAATATATGAGAAGCTACTAAGCACTAACACAGACACAAACACCTATAATAATTATAGAAAATAGTATAATTGAATGTAATTATATTGTTGGACAATAATCCGTGTCAGACACAAGACACGCCTTCAATCTAAAGTGTTGGTGTTATAAAGGAGAAAGTGTCTTACGTGTTCAAACTCCTTTCATGAGCTTCATCCAATATGATAACAGAATAATCATTTAGTTCAGGATCAGCTAAACTTTCTCGGAGAAGAACTCCATCAGTTAGGTACCTAATCGAATCGAATTGAATCAAATTGAATGGAATCAATGAACAACTATAACAAACGAATTGAGAAATTGAGAATGAGACAAGTAATTACTTAATGCGCGTGTTGCGTGAAGTTCTATCTTCGAATCGAATGGCATAACCTACTTCTTCTCCAAGCTGAACACCGAGCTCTTGAGCAACTCGTCTGTGGAAGGAAGATGAGTTAAAACGATGTCGTGGTGCGCTAGGGTTAGTTGGAAAGTTGAAAGGGGAATTGATACAGACCTAGAGACGGAGACGGCAGCGACACGGCGAGGTTGAGTGACGGCGATTTTGGAGTAACCGCGGCGGTGAAGCATCTGAGAGAGTTGAGTGCTCTTACCGGAACCAGTTTCGCCGATGATGACGGTGATGGAGTTTTTTTCTACGGTTTCGATAATCTTCTCTTCGTATTGGACAATGGGAAGAGTTGCCATTCTTTCTTCTTTGAGACCAGCCGGTGGGAAAAACAAGTTTTAGAAGCGTGAATTGAATTAAGATTTTCAAATGGTTCTAAAATTGGAAATCAAGTTTGATCGAAGTCTTAAATACCCACTTTAATCCCTTACAGTGTGTTTGCTACCGAAGATTTATGCGAGAGAGAAATAAAGGAGAGAGATGGAAGAAATGGGTAACTTCCCCTGTTTGGCATAGAGAGAACAAAAATCCGTGGGACCCACCAACTTTTTGTTTCTCTTCAGTTGAGCGAATAAAGCCAAGAGAGAAGACCAATATTTTGCATTTTCCATTTAGTGTGTGTTTGGTTCTGCACGATGTATAGAATATATAATTGATTCTGGCAGAATTGATTTATGTTTGGATGCAATAATGCAGAATGAATTAAACTGAATGATTGATGTTTAGATAGTTTGATCAAAATTGCTTTTAAATGTATAATTATCAAAATGGACATAGTTAAATACAAATAAATAGAAATTACTAAACTAAGATAATTAAGTGCAATATAGTCCTAAAATATAAGTTATTACAATACTAACAGCATGAAAATAAAAATTACAAATAGATAATAGAATTTAAAGTGCAATAGAGTATTAAAATATTATTACAAAACTAATTTAATGTGTATCATAGTACTAAAATATTGATATAATAATTTAAAGTACAATACTAATTAAGATTTCAGGTAAAAAAATCGATGTGGTTAGAAAAAGGGTTAGAGAGAAATTGATGATAATTAAGATGGCGATGGAATTGATGACAATTAAGAGGACAGTGATGTAATTGAGTGTGTAGAATTGATTCTAGAAAAGCCATAAGTTAGAAATTGTAGCTTTATGGGGAATTGCTTTTGAAGGATAGAAGCAATTCTGAAAAGTCAAACCAAACATATTGGAATGTTGTAGAATTGCTTTTGGAATGTTGTGGAATTGCTTCTAGCCGTACAAAAGCCAAACCAAACAGACACTTATGCCCTGGTCTTCATTGCACCTCTTTTTGCTTAAAACTTGTGTACAGTGACCAAGCAGAACTTATATCCCCTATCCAGATCACTGAAACACCTAATACCACAATTATCACTTCGCCATCTTCATGTCTATTTCCCACTATAGTTATTCTCTTCAATTTGGATTTACATTCTAGAAGTTGCTCCAAAGTTGTTTCTTTTTGCTATATCTATTTTTTTTTTAGGGGCTTTCTGCTATATCTATTAGTTTATATGAAACTGTGGATGCGGGGTTGATTGAAAACCAAAAGGGTGTGAGCGTTGAAAATTAAATTAGTTCATTTGAACAATATTTTAATTGAATAACAATCTTAATTAATTTAAAATGAAATTAAATAATGTGATGATTTAATTCATATTAATGGAATTTTATATTACAGGGGCATTTTAGTACTTTTCATACTAATCAACATTTTTTCTTCACTATCTCTCTTATCTTTCTTTTATTCCAAAAAATCCACCAAATCTACTCTATTACTCACATATTTTTCTCTTCTCATACTCTCTCACCTATTTCTCTTTTCACAATTTCTCTATAGAACCAAAGTGCGTTTGGATGGAGGAATGTTTTAAGGAAATTCAAATATGAGTTGAATTATACTGTTTGGATAATAATTTGAAGAATTTTCAAAATAATGGAAATTTATGAAGCATTTTGTTCAAGTTAAATTTAGAGGAACCCACTTGGGTTGGCTTAGTGGTATTGGTTTGGGACCTGAGAGTGTGCTCCTCCTCGAGGTCTCAGGTTCGATTCTTCCTAGTACCAATTTAGGTGGGCTAATTTAGCCTCTTAAAAAAAAGTTAAATTTAGAGAATTGCAAATGACACCTAAAAGTTAAGAATTTCAAATTTCTTCATTGTTATAATTTTTCATTTTGGTTGTCAAACTTTCTAAAATTTTCAAATTGAACCCAACAAATTTCCCAAAAATTGCAAATTGACCCCTCAAATTTATCAAAAATTCCAAACATGCTCTTAACTTATTTTAAAAATACCAAGAAAGGTAAGTCAGCCTTTTTATGTTGGAAATTGATTTTGAAAAAGTGTATGATAGTGTGGATTTGAATTTCTTAAAACTCACTTTGTTGGGATTTGGATTTCCTCTTCTTATCATCATTCTTATTATGAGTTGCACTAATATCAAGAAGAACGGTGAGCAGCTGGATAAATTTACTCTCAATCGTGGGTTGAGGCAAGGGGATTTATGTCTCCTTAACACTGATTCATCTCTCGGTTTGAAGCTTGGGGCTTTGGTTAACAAACTAGTTTGGAAACCCGTGCCAGGCACGGGCTAGAATTACGACTACTTTTTTATTTTATAAAGTCTAATTAATCGGCAAATTGAATATTTTATACACAATATATCATTAGAACGCATCGTTATCGTATTTTCTATTGCATATTATATACCAATATCAACGTGTATATAATTAATTGGAATCTCCTATCGTTAAACAGGAATGATTTAACGGATGTACAGTCGAAATATTAGTATTTAACGTTGGAATATTTTTCTCGGATGGCTAAAATTGATCGCGGAGACATGAGTTTTTTTTTTTGATGTTCTGCATATAATCGGGGGTGTTGCAGTTTCGAGGCCAACCACTACATATACAATTAATTGTCCCTATCTAACAAATCGTCTCTACCAGATGCCCTTATATATAGTTTCCCTTCAAATTCCATGATTTATATAGCGGATACCCTTATATATACAAAGTTAATGTTAGCATACACTTGCTTCATCTATACAACAATTAACACGAATTTGTAATATTCAATTGTGTAAGAAATAAGCATAACAAACAGCGACAAAGACACCAGCTATCTATCGCATTTTTTAACTAAGGATATTATAATATAACCCATCACCAAAAACACAACAGAATATAAAGAGACTACAAAACTATCATGTGCATGCACATAGACATAGGCGCTCCAAAGAACCAAGAAAAAAAAGATGGATTGTATATAGCATATTGTATCAAGAATGAAGGATAACATATAGCCGATAATATGGTCACTGAAAGAGCTACAGCTTACATTAGGAAAAATGAGAAAGATCAGAAGGATACTGACATTATAAATAAAATTAAACTGAGTATGTGAATATTGGAGCTGCTCTATCAGATAATAGAAAAACCAAAGTTTCAGTAGATAAACACCTTACTGTATCAGACAGTGTTAATTTTGGAGCCGGAGAGAATGCATTGCACCTATTGCAATTGGTCAATGATATTTGAATGCCATAGAAATTCCATTAAAGTCAGTATGTGTACATCTGAATGATACCACATCACTTGAAGCACAAAACCAGCACCTGAAGGTATATGAGACCAAAATATTGTCAAAAAGGTATTAAAATATTACTCCGTATAACATATTAGTCCCTATAACAAATAGATCACTCGACCTGTTCTTTGCACAACAATAATGTCATTGGATTTTATACAATGATATAAGAAAGAGGCCAAACTGAGTAATTTTAAAATAAACGGACCAATTTCGCGAGTTACTAAAAATAGGAGTCTAAAACTGCAATTAAGTCTTTAATAGTTCAATTTTAAAATTTAGTTTTTGGATGTTATTCTCTTTCTTGTGAATTTTTTCATTTAACCTCTATTATTTCAAATTATTTTCTTTTGGTTGATAATGGCAAATGATTATGGAAAATCGAAGATTTGTTATATCAGGTTGATAAATAAATGTTTATTAGATATTTATAGTTATGTGGGTTTTTTAAATTGAATCAATTTTTTTGTAAAATAATTATCTAAAAATCTTCAACTCCTTCAGCAAACTCATAGATTTATCGACTACTCATACTATTTCCTATACTCTCACAAATAAAACACATACTGCTTATTTTTTTCCCTTAGCTTCTCTCATGTTCAAATTCTTTTTTGGTAATTTTTTTTTCGCTTCTAATTTCCTTTCCCCTTTCTCATGTAAGAAATGCACATAAACCTCTTTCAATGAAACCATCACCAACAAATTTTTTTAAACATATTACATCTTCCATGGACCTTATTTGACTATGTCACCTAATTATGAACACAGAGAGGGTTGCAAACTTTAATAAGAGGTGTTAATGTGTTAAATATGAGTTAAAATTTTATATTAGATGGACGGGTAGATTCTGAACAACATATATGAGGGATGACCCATATACCTATTGGCTTAAGGTTTTGGGTGAATATATGATATCAATCTCACTTGTGTGTTGTCTCTTAGTCTAATGTGGCGATAAAACTCAAGGTAGGATCCCTTGAAAGTCCCAAAACTAAGATAAATTGTTTTGTTAGCTTATAGATCTCATTTATTTAAATTTTTTATCTTAAATTTTAGTTATTGGTTATCATTTATTTTCATGCTTTTTTTTATTCAACCTCCCTCATTTCAAATTTCTTCACTTTTGATCTTTGGTAGAATTTTATAATGAAAAAATGCTTATATGTTTTGCTTAGTTAACAAAATACATGCTTATTAGAATTTTTAAATTGGTGTTGCGGTTATTTAATTGAGTCTAATGTGTGGTATAATAATTACCTCAAAATCTCCAAATTTTTCAACAAACCCGCAAAATTACCAACAACAATCATTATTCCATATACTCTCACGGTCAAAGCACACACTCCTTATTTTTTTTCCTTACTATTTCTCTCATGTTAAAATTTCTTTTTCATCTTATTTATTTTTCTGGTTTATTTTCTTTATACTCATGAAAGAGAGGAACATAAACATCACTTCATGAAACCAACACCAATCTATCTTTTTTTACCGTATTGTGCCTCAATATAACTTTATTTAGTTATGTTACCAGATTACAATGTAGAGAGTCTCGCATTTAAGAGAGAAGTTAATTTGCCATGTATGAGTGAGTAGGTGGTGAGAAAAATATAAGTGAGATGACTCAAATACATAATGTCTTAAGGTTTTGGATGAACGTGTGATGTTAGTCTCACTTTTATGGGTTCTCTTAACCTAATGTGATTGACCAACTCAGCTTATGCTCCACTGGAATTCACAACAATTTGGATGTTATTCGGTTTGATGCTATATTTTTAGTCAACCTTTATTATTTTAGATTATAAAATGGTACACACAATTATGCTGAGTTGACAAAGTACATACTTAGTAGACATTTTAAGTGAAGATCTGGTGTAAGTCTCACTTGTGTGATCCCTCTTAACTTAATATGATGTTCCAACCAAATGTAGGCTTCCTTTGTACACTCAACATTATGATGAACTATTTCGTTGGTGTTTGGATGTCATTTATAGGGGTGTTCAAATCCAAACCGATCCAAAATAAAACCGCAAACCAATTAAAAAAAACCGAAAACCGCAAAAAAACCGAATATTTTTGGATGTGTTTGGATGTTGTTTTGAAAAAACCGCTATGATCGGATCGGATTTCAGATTGCCTTTTCAAAACTGAACCGAACCAAACAGAACCGCAAAAATAAATTTTTATACTTATTTATTATTTTATTAGTATTATATATTGCATTAATATATTTCTTATTGGTATTTAATCTTATATATAACATTAATTTAATCTATATTATTACTACTTCATCTATTTCAAATATAATCAATCATTTTCATTGTGTAATGTTAACTTTTTAAATAAATTTATGTCATATTTTGTATCAAACCTATTATTTTACTGTGTATGAGTAATAATAATATTAATAAAAAGCCTCTTAAAAAAAATATTAATAAAAAAATTGCATGTTGCACTTTGGATATCCAAAAATTGATCCAAATTAAACCGCATATATTTGGATCGGATCGGTTCGGATTTTTTTAACATAATCATCCAAATCGAACCGAACCGCACGTGATTTTTATTTTGGATCGGTTGATTTTTTTACCTAAAAACCGATCCAAACCGGACCGCGAACACCCCTAGTCATTTGCTATTTTTTGTAAAGTTAATTAACTAAATTGTCATTTTTAATTCCTACAAAAATAAATAACACTTTTCGGTCCTTGTAAAAAATTTCATCACCATTTTTAGTCCTGTAAAAAAATTTGTCAACAATTTTTTCCATAAAAACTTCAAAAGAAAATGTTAAAATGATTAAAAAATGTGATTTTATTTCTAGGGACTAAAACAAAAAATCTTCATATTTAAAGAGAATATTTACTTAATTACCCTTTTTTCATAAAACTTTATTTTTGAATGTCATTAGCTTTCCTTCTATTTTTGTATTCAACCTCTATTATTTCAAATTCCTTCAAATCTGCTCTTTTGTGGATGTGACAATGGAAAATGCACATGAGTTATGATGAGTTTACAAAATATATGCTTATTAGACATTTTAAAATATATGCTTATTAGACATTTTAAAAACATATAAATATTGGTAAGTCATTTGCTTGGTTTTTTTTTATATTAAATAAAAAAATTATTTCAATTATTTTAAATTCTTTCACTTTTGGTCTTTGGTGGGATCAAACCATGGAAAAACGTCAATGTGTTATGATGAGCTGACAAAATGCATGATTATATTGTTTCAAATTCCTCCACTTTTTGTCTTTAGTAAATGAGTTACATACGTACACAACAAAAAAAAATGTACAAATTTTGATCTACAATAGATGAAATATGTGGGAATGCAAATAAAGGAAATAATGGTCAAGGTTTCAAATTTAAAAAGCAAGAATGTCCACATATGTGTGTGTGTGTGTGTGTGTTTTTTTTTTTTTTTACAAAAGAAAGTTCGCATCCTTATTTACTTTGAAATACATGTTGTCATATACATCTTTGCGTTGAAACTGTTTGATTGTCATTGCTATTGCTATAAATACAATAATGAGCTGTTAATTGGTATTATATATTTTTGAAAAAAAAATGTTTGATTAGAAATATGATATCACACATTTATAGGTTAACATAGTGAATGATGACACAATTGAATTTTGAATGAAAACAAAATTTAGTTTCGTATAAAAATTGAGATCCAATTTAGTTGCTAAGAAAACTAAAAGCAATTTTTAGTTCCAAAAAATAAATTAGAAAAGTTAGTCTCTACCTCGCTATGCTTAAAAATATTTTCTAGGTTCCGTGATTAAATCTATGCGATAAGTTGTTAGAACTTGAGTATTATAGGGTGGACTTGGGTATTAAATTTATATAATTATATGATATTCCCATGTTCTTCAATAATATTTTTTCTTTTAGAATTTTCCAAAATTTAGTCTTCTCAGTTTGAAAAAACTAATCGAGGCTTTTCAATGACCACCATAGAAATTTGAAATTGACAATTTAAATAAAACAGTTTTTTCTGATTTTTTTTATGTGAGTTGGACTTCGAAGACTCGTCT
Organism: Medicago sativa; assembly: GCF_051527215.1. NCBI lineage: Eukaryota > Viridiplantae > Streptophyta > Magnoliopsida > Fabales > Fabaceae > Medicago > Medicago sativa. Next base: position 86,187,405 of record NC_140752.1, read on the forward strand.
GGATCACAGGACATCTCTCATGATTCAAAGAGTATTTAAAAAAGTATTTGCATATCATTCACTAAAGAAATTATCATGATGGCAACAAAGTTGAATCAACAACTTATCAACAACTTTGTGGTTGAGTGAAAAGAGGGGTGAGTCGTCAACTTTTTTTTAAGCTTTTCTTTATGTAGGCTAAACATTTGTCATTTATTTGAATTTTTTTTCTTCCGAAGGAGTCATTTATTTGAATTAAAACACATATAATTAATTTCCATGTAAATGATAGTGTGTTATGCAGTAACTTATAATATTCACATTAATGCATTTATGTAGATCCGTTAATTTAGAATGATCAATATTCATTGCATTGTAACATTCTATATTTTTTTGTACGACTTAAAAAAAAACTGTACAAAAAAAGGTAACATTTTAGCTTTAAATAAGTTATTAAAAACATCTTTAAATTGAATTGATTTGAAATGTTGGTGGACTCTTTTTTTTTGTGAGACGTTGGTTGGCTTTATCAATATACAAATTATTTGAAATAATTTATATTCAATCAATATATATACTATTTTTTTCGTCGTGTTCAGGATTCAAACCCCGGATCTTGCATATATTATGCAGTGTCCTTACCAACTGAGTTAAACTCCTATATATAAAGGATGAAGGTTTCGCGAGATGCCAACATAATGGGATGTGATTGTTTCCTCTCGATGCATTTCCTTTTTCCTAGTTTACTTAAAAAAAATATATAAAAAGAAATTATAGCCCTTTTCAGAAGGATGTTGGACTGACTTTTTTGTTATTTCAATTGAATAATTGCAAAGCAGAAAACCCACATTGAAAATATAATTGAAGAATATGCTAAAATGCATAACTTGTTTTTTTTTTTTTTCATAATTGCTCTTTTTTTTCAAAACAATTTTTTTTCGCTTACATGCACCTACATAGTGAAATATGCATCCATGATGTGGCAATTCAATGGTAAGAGTTTGACATCCCAATAGACAGAGTTTAAATTTCATCTGAAAATATATATGTCACCCTATTAATAATATTTTTCACTTACCTAATTTTTTTTTATAAAAATAATGCAATGTTCTTTTTCATTTTAAAAGAATAAATTTATGACATTTTTAAATAATAGAAAAAAATTCTCAGCCAATAAATTCTTTGTTGGATTTTGATATAATCATTAATAACAATCATATCACACAATATTCTTTAATTTCTATAAACCTAAAACAGTTTGTTGCTTCTTTGAAAAGAAGAAAAACTTTAAAGCGTCAAATGAATAACACGTTTAAACCTTTCTGCTTTTCTCGAGGTTCATTTCCTATCACATTCGAGCTCTTGTAGAAGCATTCTAAAATGAATATAATTAAAAGCAGAAAACCCAAATTGAAATCAATATTTTTAAAAATGAGATAAATGATGGTTATACATCAAATAAATCGCTATAAGAAAGAAAATTTGAAGAACATGTTCAAAATAAGAAGCATTAAGAAGGGAGAGATGTGAAGGAATGGTATTCCTTCAAAAAAAAAAATGTGAAGGAATGGTATAAAGAGAAATCAGATTCGCGGTCAAAATATTAGCTTGGTGTTGGGGGCTTTTATTAAAAAGATATGATATATAATAAATAAAGTAACTTGGCATTTAGAGGCGTGTTTTCCAATTTTCATTATTCATCATTTTATATAATAGATGTTTTCCAATTTTCATCAATATCTCATTCGCTACATACATAAATGATAATATAATAAACTTGAAATTATAATTCATCACTTTAGAAACCTATCAAATTATATAAAATAATATCTATAAATTTCAATCATTAGTATAGGAAAATGAAATGTCTTCAATGATTAATCAACCTATAATGTCAAAATATACAAATCACAGTCTAATATATATATATATATATATATATATATATATATATATATATTATTGATAATTACAAACTAACTAAAATAATAAAAATCAGAATAAAAAATTATTACAAAGTACATAGAGGCTCGGTAGCGCTTCTTGCACTCCCCAAGGTCCGACCCTGATTCATCACCATGTCTAGTGAGAATGGAAGCTTGCAATTTAATACATCACGAAAAAACCAAATGGGAACAATACAAACAATCAAACTCCAAGCTTCTCTCATAGGATTAATCTCAACAATTAAATCAGATTTGGGTTTTGGAGTCATTAAAAAAATGAGAACAATTCCTTGACCTGAAAAAAATATGAAAACAGAGAAATTAGCTGAAAACATGAAAAACTGAAGAAGAAAAAAAACATGAAAAACTGAAAATTATGATAGAATTATAATTCTTTGATTGAATGTCGAAATGATGCGAGAACAGGTGAAAGTATAATGGTTATTTATAGGAAAAAAATTCAACCATCTCACTACTATGTATAGATCCAAAATTTGTGGCACTGATTTATTAAATATGTGTAAAATAAAGAAAAAAAAAAGAATGTGCCTGATTAATGTATAGATCCATTCTCATCTCACACGTTTTTTGCTATATATGTGTGTGTGAACTTAACCATTGACTTTTCAGCCCAATTGAACATTTCTTAATATATAAATAAAAACGTTTTGCTTATCAATGTTTTTTATGCGCAACTAAACCTTTTCTTATATCACCACCAAAAAAAAAAACACTTTCTTATATCAGTAACTACATGTAAATTTCCTTGAAAGCAATTAATGTCGTTTAGCAAATAAACATGTTAGGTGTACTTTAAATTTTGAAGAAGACATTTATATTATATAAAGATGACACATGTGATATTATAATTGGTTTAAATAATAAAAGGTGACGACGTAACCAAAAAAAAAAATTGGTTAACATACTATGTAAAATTATCGAGGAAAGAAAGAATAGTTATGCTAAAATATTGAAAATATAAATGTGCCATCACATATAGTTTTTTATATAAATCAAAACAATAATCATATTGCCGTTCTATATGGACATTATTCACTTGCAACATCACCCAAATCTAGAAACAACAATTAAAGAAATAAATATCTTTAAAAAAAACAATTAAAGAAATGAATAAATAAGGATTGCCTTGCATAATATTTGTGTACATTTTTATGGCATGGTGAAACAATTAATGTCCCTTAGAATTAGAAGGTGACACGTGTACTTTTGAAAAAAAATAAGGCATTTATATATAACTAGCATGGACACCCGTGCCAAGCACGGGCTAGAATTTCGTCAAACTTAAGGGAGATAATATTGTGATGTAGCAGAAGTCCGTTAAAGTTCAACATTAGATGAAAGAGTGCAGGTTGAACATCAAAAGAGTGAAAAACTCATACTTAAGCCTTAACGTTTTGGATGAAACTGTAGTCTCATTTTCACTGTGTTGTTGCCCTTTCTCCGATGTGTTGATCCACATTATTGTTGGCTCCACCAAAAAGTCCAACTGTGGTATGATATCCTGGTTCAATGTTGTAGGGGAGAGGGAGTGTTCTAGGTGGTGGATCACGAACACGGAGAATCTGAAACTTAATGGAGAGATGTTAATGTGTTAAGTGTAAGTTAAAATTTTATATTGTATGCAAGAGTAGATGTGAACAACATATAAATAATATGATCCATGTTGTAATGCCTTGAGACTTTGGATGAAGGTTTGAAGTTAATCTCACTCGTGTGATTGCTCTTAGCCTAATGTAAGGGTGTTCAAAACTGAACCAATCCAATACAAAAACCACAAACAGAACCAATCCAAACCGAAACTGCAAAAAACTACATTTGATTTGGATGTATTCGGATCACTTTTTTACTCAACCACATGGTTTGGTTTGGTTTGCGGTTTTCATTTTACCAACCGAACCAAACCAAACCAAACTGCAACATAATAAAAACACTAATTAAAATCTATGTCACCTAGACCAATACTCATAGAAACTCAATGAAAACTTTTATAAATGACATATTTTTTCTCTTGTTAAGTTTCTTCTTTGCTTTTTTATTTCAAAAATGTATTTATGTTCTACTTGAACTTTTAGAGAATGATAAAATATAAGTATTTTACATTTTTTACATAATAGAATTAATTTTTGACCACATTTTTAATTTGGTTTATGTTGTTTGGTGAAAATGAAAATTTAATGTGGAATGAAATTAAAAACATTGTCGGAACCTTGCTGAAAATATGTTGTGTGTTACCTTTTTAACTCGATTTTAATGTTGTAAACAAAAAATTGTATTGTCTCAAAAAAACTGCACCAACCGATCCAACTCAAACCGTATTTGTTTGGTTTGGTTTGGTTCAGATTGTGCTTTAAAAGTCAACCGAACCAAACCAAACCACATGCTTTTTTATCTTGCGGTTCAGATGACTTTTAGCCTCAAAACCGAACCAAACTGCACCGCGAACACCCTAGCCTAATGTGATCATACAACTCAACTCAGACTCTCACAGAAGTTCCAACGTTGTGATAATTTTATTTGTTAGTTTTTGAATGTCGTTTTGTTTAATTTTTTATCTTAAATTTTAGTTTTCAAATGTCAAAAAATTATTCAACCTCTGTTATATTTGATTCATTCACTTTTGATCTTTGATAAGATCTGACAATAGTAAAATGTAGATGTGTTTTGCTGACATAAAAAATACATACATGTTTATTAGACATTTTAAATTGTCGTGGCATTTTTTTTATGAGTCTAATATTTTGGTAAATTAATTGAACATTAATTCTTATCTCCTTCAATAATGTATAAAAGTACCAGTAACTCGTTATATACTTTATACTCTTAGAGAAAAACAATAACTCCTTACTTGTTTCTCTTTTCATTTCTCTCATGTTCAAATTCCTTTTTCGTCTTCTTTCTTTTTCGAATATACTTTCTTTTTTCTCATGAAAGAAAGGAACAAAAATATTTCTCTATAAAACCACTACCAACCCACATTTTTTAACATGTTATGCCTTTGATCTTTTTTGGCTCTCTCGCCAGATCAGAAATACGGATTGTCTCACACATAATAGTGATATGTTTATGTGTCATGTGTGAGTTAAACTTCTACATTCAAAGCAAAAGTATATATTGAGAAACATGAATGTGAGATGACCAATATATATAATGTCTTTCAGGTTTTGGTGAAGATGTAGTGTCAATCTCATTTTTGGGGTTTCTGTTAGTTAAATGTGATGATCAATCCATTATAAGCTCACTCAAAACTCCAAACACTATGATGAACTATTTTTTTAGTTTTTGGATTTCATTAGTTTAATTTTTTTCTATTAAATATAAGTTTTTCAATGTTCACTTTCATGAAAGAAAAAAATTATCCAATCTCCACTATTTTAAATACCTTCACTTTTGGTTTTTGGTGGGATCTAGTAATAGAAAAATGTAGACGTGTTATGTTAAATTAACAAATTACATATTTATCAGACATTTAAAAATGATGTGATATTTTTTTAATTGATTCTCTTTTTGGGTGAAATAATTACTGATAAATCTTCAACTCCTTCAACTGTCCCATAAAATTATCAGTAACTCGCTCTATTCCTAACACTTCAATGGACAAAACACACACTACTTTTTTCCCTTATCATTTCTATTATCTTTAAATTTCTTTTTTATATTCTTTCTTTTTCTAATTTTCTTTCTCTTTTTTTATGAAAGATGATCATAAACCTCCATCCATCAAACCACTATCAACCCACATTTTTTACCATGTTGTGCCTCTGGTTGACCTTATTTGGCTATGTCACCAGACCTCATACGCAAGAGTCTCACACTTATGGGAGATATGTTAAAGTGTCAATTGTGACTTAAAGTTCCACAATAGATGCAAGTAGATCTTGAAAAACATATAAGTGAGATGACCAATATACATAATATTTTAAAGTTTTGGGTGATGATGTGGTGTCAATCTCAGTTGTGTGCTTTGTGATGATCTAACTCATTGTTGGTGGCCTTGAAACTCTAAACATTTTGATGAATTATTTCGTTAGTTTTTTCAACGTTGTTTGTATAATTTTTATATTAAATTGAAGTTTTTTGATGTTGTTCGCTTTCATGCAATATTTTATAATATCAATCTCTATTATTTCAACTTCCTTCAGTTTTGGTTTTCGTTGGGATTTCACGATAGAAAAACGTTGACGTGTTATGTTGAGTTGACAAAATACATCTTTATTGAACATTTTTAAATGTTGTGGCGTATTTTTAATTGAGTTTAATTTTTTGGTAAATTAATTACCCAAATATCTCAAACTCCTTCAATAAACCGATAAAATTACTATAAAATCACTCTATTTGTTATAACCTTATGGACAAAACACACAATTCTTATTTTTTTTACCACTATCATATCTCTTAATCTGAAATTTATTTTTCATGATCTTCTTTCTTTTTCTAATTTTTCTATCTCTATTCTCATGAAAGATAGGAACATAAACCCCAATCCATTAAATTACATCAATCCACCTTTTTGACCATGTTGTGCCTCCATGTGACCTTGTTTGACTATGTAGTATGTCACATAATTATGGACACAGAGTCGCACATTGGAGAGAGAGAGAGAGAGAGAGAGAGAGAGAGAGAGAGAGAGAGAGAGAGAGTTAAAATTTTACATTAGATGGAAGAGTAGATGATGAATAACATAGAAGTGAAATGACTCATATACATGTATCTAAAGATTTTAGATAAAAATGTGGTGTCAATCTCATTTGTGAGGTTTCTCTTAGACAAATGTAATGATCCAATTCATTGTAGGCTTCCTCATAGCTCTGAACTCTATGATGTATTCTTTTGATTGTGGAGATATTCATTATCATTTTTCTCATGTTTAGATTTTTTTTTTATCATCTTTCATTTCCTAATTTACTTTCTCTTTACTCATGAAAGAAATGAACATAAAGCTTCATCCATTAAATCACACTAAATAGAGTGATGTTAATGTGTCATATGTGAGTTAAAGTTCCATATTGAATGCATCAGTAGATGAAGAGAAACATATAAATGAGATGATCCATATATCTAATGTCTTAAGGATTTTGACGAAGATGTAGTGTCAATTAATGTGGTTGTTTTTAACCTAATGTGATTATACAACTTAGTTCATGTTAGCTCTTTTCTTGGATTCAATTTATGTCCCTAATTTTTTATCAGATTAGGTTTACGTCTTCTAGTTTTTTTTTTTTTGTTTTTTCTCCATAAATTTTTATCTTAAGAATACTTATTAGAAACGATCCTTAAAATATCAATTATTTTCTATTTTTAATTTAAAAAATGTCTAGAATACTATTTAAAATGAAAGACATGAGATTTTATTGATCATCATAGGTTAAAAGTTATATATTTAATGTATTTAATTAAGAAAAAAGATATCCTATTTAACAAAGGCATTTTTAATGGCAAATTTAATAATTAGTTGTTAGATTAATTTTTATTTCTTTCTCAAAACAAAATTAATTTTTTTCTTCTTCATCCGAGTTTGTACCAAGAACCTCTAACATCATCGGAAAAACACAATCAAGGAAAATCAATAAATACATTCAATTAGATAATTGATATTTCATTAAATGCTAAGATGATTCTGCATCTTTTGTAGAAAAAAAATGATATTGTTTGTAATATTATAATTAAATCAACTATATAATCTGACATATTTTTAGGATCCGTTTTTTTTATCAAAACAAATTGACCAAAAATAATTTGAATTAAATCAATTTTATAAGCAATTCAAAGGTCCTTGCAATGACATACACTCATACTCTCACCCATGTTTATTTCTATTTATCAGGTATAAGTAATTTTCAAAGTATCATCAGAGGCCGGATCACAGTAGAGTCTAGTTTAGGGTCTCATTATCCGCTATATTTTAAAAGGTGTCTTTTATGTAAATGTAAATATTTTGTAAATCTTTCTTCTAAATAAAGTTATTCAAAGTCATTTTTATGATGTTTTAAGTTCAAATCTTAAAGTAAAACTCCATTTGAGTTGAAAAGGTTTTAAATTCTTAATACTTAAACTGCGATGTTACACATACTTGTTATGTTATATCATATACTCGTACTCATTGGTCCTTGCATTTTAGAAGCAATTCAATGGTCCTTGTAATGACATCAATGATATGTTTCATGTTTGAGAAACGAAAAAAAAAAAGGAAAAATTAAAGCCCAAGAAAAAATGTCACGTCAACATGCTAGATGAAAGTTGAAGATTTTGCTTGTTAGTAAGTTATATTTGTTGTACCTACACACACATACACACACACACACAACTTGTTAACAAATTCGTGTATGATTGAAACCTATGATGATTTAGTTACTCTAATTGGTAGAAAGTTAAGGCAAAGAGTACATGACTACATTTGATTGGTTGAGAAATCAAACAATGATGATAATTTGATGGTTGCCTTTGAAACATGATTAATAAGTGATAAAAAAATTCAATTATTCTTTGGTCATTATAAGACTTTTACAGCTTTCCGCTTATAAATAAGGTAATTAATAAAAATATTAATGCATGTTTACATAGACACATTGTCTTGTCAAATAAATCACATGTGTAAACTTTTTTATGAGGTGAATTAGACTTTAACGGTCTTTAGAATATGAAAATGCAATGTGTACTTTCGATTTTTAGATGAGGTGAATTAGACTTTAATAGTCTTTAGAGTATGAAGATGCAATGTGTACTTTTGATTTTTAGGAAGACATTTGTATATAATAGAGATGTCCTTATAGTACAAATAAAGAAATTAAACACATAAATGAAATCTTGGAAGTTGTGTAATTTTTAGTTTGAAAGTTCAAAATTTTATTTATCAATACAAATTTAATTTTTTTAATTATAATTTTACCTTCTTAGCTCGTGTCTTCAAGGCACAATTTAGCAAGAACCTTATTCTTAGTTTCTTAAAAAGACATGTTCAAGTATATTTCTTTCTAAATATCATTTTTAAACAATTTTGTCGAACCATTGGTGTATGCTTTACACCTTGAAATGTGATCATCTCAAGGTATCAAATTTGAATCCTCTTATGCAAATTTGAGTAGGCTAGCCTGTACAGAGTTTGATTTGCCTTTAAATGGCCCCCTCTAGCGGATATGAGAATGGTTACCAGAATTAATCGGTCATGGGTCAGATACCGAGTTTTTAAAAAAAATCATTTAGACACTTTCCTAATTTAATCTAGAGATTTAATTGAAAAAAATGAAGCTATTTTTTTATTTGTTTACAATAGTGAAATTTGCATCTACCAATTTTTTTTTAAGAAAAACAATTAAAAAAACTTTATATTTTGGTGTGTCTCACACAGATTCAATCCAAACGTGATTGTTACCATTTTTGGTAAATTTTTGTTTTTTTAGCAGAGTAAACTTGGTAATATTATACAAACAATAATCAACTCATAAATATTTTTTTCTTCACAATTTTTTTTTTGGTAATATATGGGTATTTGTTTTTTTAGGAAATGGATCCTTAATCGGCTGTAAAGGGTTAACATCGTTTTTTTTACTATCTTAGTGAAATTAAAAATGGAAAAAGATTTGCATAGGTACCATTGCAATTATAAAATTATAAAATTTACACCGTAAAAAAGGACAATTGCTTTGGCACGTGAAAATCTTCTCATTCTCGATTTGATTTTGAATGTTCATAAAAATTAAAAATTACTACATTAATATGAGTAAGTAATAATAACAAAAAAGAAGTAATTAAAAATGAAAATTTTAAATCTTGCTAAATCACATTAGCTTTTTTTAAGGAAAATCACATTGGCTTTTTTTTTTTTGAAGTAAGAAAATCACATTAGCTATTAATTCATGTTTTGCACTTCTTTTGATATTCACCATTTCGTTCACGCTTTTCTTTCGCCAGGCCTTTGGGATATGCTTGTTGCTGATGCAATATGAACCTTCTTGAGATTGTAGTCATTTTTTTTTTCATTTCCTAGCCTTGCAAACAAAAAATCACATTAGTTTTTTTGAAGTAGGGAATAGTGACATACTTTTTTTTTATCAAATAAATACCCTCAATCAATATATAAAAATGGGTTAGGATTAAATGACATTAAAGTGTCAAAGTTAATTTGATGTCAAATTTTAGCCATTGATTGATTTTAATCCAATGATAATATTGATTAAGTTAGTTAAGGTGTCAATGTTAGTCTAAGTTTTGGTCTCCCGGTGGTATTTCCTCTTTCTCTCATATGCTCCCATATCCATGAGTTAGTGTGTTTTCGATTTGACCTTCCATATCCTCAGTTATCTAAAAAAAAAATGAAGGTTATAGATTTGCTACTTGCTTAGTTTTTTAGGTACTATGTTCCAACATAGGTATATTGATATACGAAACATGGATTCCTCAAGTTCAAGGCATGATGTTTGGAAAAAGGTAAAAACTTTATGTTATACATGACCTTGATCATAGCTTTATAACAATAAAATATCAACAATCAATAAAATTGATAAACATCATTTCCAAAAACAAATACTACATAAAAATAAATACTTCATATATATTTTAATTGATATGTGATGCATTTCTTCTTTTCTCTTGATTGGCTTCCAAGTCCAAAATAAGAATCCGGTAAAAGACAAAGAACATATAAACACCAATTTTGAATAAGAAATCACAATATTCTTCACACACACAAAATCACAATAAAAAGTAACATAAGAATAAGAAATGTTAATCAAACAATAAAAAAAAATAGGAAATAAACAAATAAAAGAAAAGATAATGTGGTTGAAAGTGGTTTTTTTTTTATGAGAGGAAGAGGTAGATGAAAATAATGAAAAACAATTTGTCTATATATAAGAAAAAAATCATGTCATGATCAATTTTGATTGGCTAATGAAAAATAAATGAGTCATGATCCATTTTGATTGGCTAATAAAAAATAAATGAGTCATGATCCATTTTGATTGGTTGATAAAAAAAATTAAATGAGATGAGAAATTTGAAGATGCCATGTGTACTTTTCAAAAAAATTAAGGCAAATGTTAATTTTACAATATAAAGTTAATTTTAAAATGAATATATTAAAACATTAAAAAAAATTGGCTCACTCCCTTAAAAAAGAATTTGCTAACTGAGTAGAGTAAGTTTTTTATTTTTCTTGAATGACAATAAACTATTAAACGATTCTGACTTTTTAGCATTTATTAATTGAGATTTTTAATGATAGAATAAAAAAATAGTTAAATAAGAGTGTTTTAGCATTTATTAAATGTGCATAATTGTAATTAAGAAAATGCTTGTGACATTTTTTTATTTTTTTTGGTAGTTCTTCTTTTTTTTTGGTAGTGGGTGGGGTTTGAACCCTGGATGGTAGTGGCCGGGGTTTGGCCCCTGGACCTTGCATATTTTATGCATTGTCCCAACAGACTGAGCTAAGCGACATTTAATTATTCATAATGAGTTACAGACCATTATGTTCACTTTATTCATTTGGCAGGCTTACCACAATGTACTCATTATTATCTTAAGGTCATTTGGTTGGCTTGTTGTTGGGTAATTTGGAAGGAAAGAAACAACTGTGTCTTCAAAAATGCGGTATTTGATCCTTCTAGTATTGTTGATAAAGTGAAGCAAACTTCCTTTTTGTGGCTTTCTTCGCATCCGGTACCTATTGCGTTTGGTTTTCATGATTGGTGGAGATACCCACTACTTTGTATGGGTGTCATGTAATTATTCTTTGTATTTCTTTTTTAGATGGTGGCTTTCTTGTTAGGTGACTGTGGTTTGTAACAGACTTTGGGTGTTTCATCACTTTAACACACCTTGTACGGGGTGATTCACTCTCTTTTGAGCAATATATTCCATTTTGATTTGTTAAAAAAAAAAAATATTCATAATGAGTGTTTTAAATCATATATATTTTGGACGAAATTAATTCATATATTTTATTATTAGAGAATAACGACATTCGCAGGGTCCTAAAACATGTCATGTCAGTCGGTCTTGTTAGGATGTTTGAGAGAAGTTAAATCAGTCCTTAATATGCAATTTATTATAATGCTTTGAAAGAAAAAAAAACGGAAGTCAGAAAATTAGAAGAACAGATGCGAGAAAAAATAAATATTATTCAAATCCTTTAACACATGCCTTAGGTAGAAATTTCAAATTGAAATGCATTCCTTATTTTTGAATGTATGAGCCTTCTACATATATTTGTATATTGTAAAAAGATAGTGTGCAATAACAATAAAAGACTTTATCAATGAAATGAATAATAAATTTTCACGAATTTCATAATAAGAAACGATGTATATATGACAGACATTCAAATCTTGCTTAAATTCTTGAAAAACGGTGTCAATTTCACGTCACTCGCATCAATCATTTATAGTCTTTCTTCACATGAAATAATTGAACATCTGAAAAAAAAGGCAAAATAAATTGATTCAATACACACAAAAAATTGAACGAAAATATAAGAGAGAAAGAAATATATGGACTTAAGAATCAAGCACAACATGAAGCAAAACAAACATAAGAAGCTGATATGTGGTTGCAGAAAGATGAAGAAAGAAGAAAGCAGATGAAAGAGTCGAATAAAACATCTGATATATATAGTCTAAGAGCTTAAGTATAATATTATTTGAAGCAATATGAAAAAAAAAATATATGACACAATAAAACCAAAATCAAGCAATATGATTGGTTCAACAAAACAAAATTGACACATGTTAAACCACCATTGGAGAAACTCTTTTTAATGACGTGATTAACACCTTTAGTCAATTAGAAAGTTGTTGTATCATCACTTTTTCAGGTACATAAATATTACATTGGCTTAGAATCTTCTTAATAAAGGCAAATTAATACTTTCGATTACATGAATCATATCGTAGCTTAGAAATTTCCATGATTAGACAAATTAATCCTTTTTTTTTAAAAGATAGACAAATTCATACATGATTAGCGAAAATGAGTGCGGCAAATAATCAACTCTTCAGTTAAGGTAATAAAATTGTTCGTGGTAGAGTAAAAAAAAATACATTTTGCGTAGTTAAACTTTGTTGACCAAATAAAATTAAAGATTGATCATTTCATACTTTTTTTGTAAAAACAAAATTTGGAATATAAAAAAAGTATAAACAAAATTTGAAGCACTAAAAAACCAAAAAATAAGATGTAACAATGATGCGATATAATTGACTCAACAACACAATAATGACACATGTTAAAATATCATTCGATATAAAATTTTAACTGATGTATTGAGAAATAATTTAGAAATTTGACTACTAACTATAATTATTCAATAACAAAACAATAAATTTTTAAACTAATTTTAGGCTACTAATTTTCGCTTACCAACTAATTAAGCATATATAACATTAAATGATATCACATTAAATGATGCTTAGAATAGAGAGGTGACATGTGTACTTTAGAAAAAAAATAACGCAAATATATATAATAGAGATAGAGATTCCATAAAGAAAATGTTAACTAAAGTCCTAAGACATTAGTTAAAAAGTATTTAGTGTCAAGTAGAGATTTAATAATACGCTCAAGTGGATCATCTCGGCGGAAAATGAAAATTCATCTCTTACTTCTGTACTTTATACTATCCTTCATTCATTTTCAATTTTTATGTTGCCCTTTTAGTTTCAATTCTCAAGGTACATGACTTGCTTTGGAATGTTCTATAAATTTTTTAACAGTATTATCCTAAGTTGCATGCAATATAGGGGTCGATATAGGAAATGTCGTCATGTGTGTTAAAATGGACCCGGACTATATAGGGAATGTCGACCACATAAAAACGAGAAAATTGCTTTTTTGACAATAAATACTTCCAATTGACACATGGAAATGACGCTTTTACCCCCAGCGGTAGTTAACTACCGCTGGTTAAAGCGCCGGCAGTTAACTACCGTTGGCTTCCCAGCGGCTGTTAACTGTCGCTGAGTTCTGCGATTTAACAACACCAGAACCCTCATTTCTTCATTTTCCAGAAACACAAACACAAAAAAACACAACTTCCAAATTTCTCCAAACTTGTACTTCACGAATTTGCGCCAAATTTCATCAATTAATTCACAAGTAAGTTCATTCTTTCCTATTTACATGCAATGTAGTTTGTTTAGGGTGTTAGTTTTCATAATTTTGAGCAAAATGTTAGTTTTAGGTAGTTTTAGGTTAGGTTAGAAAATTGAAAATTAACTATGATTTAGATGTTTTAATGTATTGTTTATGCTGGAATTGTTGTTTAGAATAAGTGTAGGTACAATGTAGTTGATTAGATGTTCAAATAACACTAATTGTGCTCCTAATTTAGAATGCACATAAGGTGTTTGACGAAATGCTTAAGTGAGAAAATGTTGCTTTTTTGTGTAATTTATTTTCAAATATGTTCAATTTTATAATGTATAGATGTTGTAATTATTATAAGCCTGGATTTTGACATTTTTTTGGCAAGTTTAAGAATGACATAATGTTATACGATACATAATTTTTTTTGATGAAATGCCCAAGTTGAATGATTCTAAGTTTGGATTTCTATGAATGCCTAAGTAAAATTTGTGATAAGTTACATGTTACTTGCCTTAGGTTCAATGCCTTGGATTTTCATGATATGTTCAATGGCTTAGAATCATGTTACCGTAAAGTATACATTGCCCACGTATTTATGCCTTCTTTTAATTTGTGTTTTGTACAGATATGGCTAGGGATACGGATGAGCAGTAGCGGGTTATTAGAGAGGATAGGATGCGGAGAGGTAAAGAAGCGAGTACCGCTAGTGCTCGGAGAGAAAAGAGGGCTGAAGACCCGTATGTCCCTAAGACTCGGAGGCGCAGGGACCCGAGGATGCATGGAGAGGGCTCACAGTCACAGGCACATGTGGATTACTCCTCCCAGGTGGTTGATCCGACACCGGCGCATGACCAGGGTGTGTATGAGGAGGGTTTTAGTGGATATGATCGGATGGAGGAGGATCAGATGTTTTATCAGCCGGAGGCCGAGGCACAGGATGAGGAGGTGGGAGATGATGAAGGGGTGGCAGAGGATGTTATGGCAGATTATATGGAGGCACAGAATGTTATTCCCGAGGGTGAGCCTGAGCGTGAGCCTCAGCCACGACGAGGTTGTCGTGTTCCGCGGATACCGCTCTATCCTGCTGGAGAGGCTCCCTTTCCTAGAGGACCTCAGACCACGTCATTGTTGTCCGACTACGCGAGGCACGTGGCGAACCCTCTTTGGGTGAACCACAATAATGTAAGTGTTTAAATTGTTTAAAATTCTTTAAATGTTTAAATTAATTATATTAGGTAGCGTAAGTGGTTTAATTAATTACAATAACGTAGCGTAAGTTGTTTAATTAATTAATATAACGTAGCGTAAGTAATTTCATTAATTAAAATTAGGTAGCGTAAGTTGTTTAATTAATTAATATAACGTAGCGTAAGTTGTTTAATTAATTAATATAACGTAGCGTAAGTGTTTTATTTATTATAAATAATGTAGCGTAAGTGTTTAATTAATTAATATAACGTAGCGTAATTGATTTAATTAATTAAAATTAGGTAGCGTAAGTTGTTAAAATTAATTAATATAACATAGCGTAAGTGTTTTATTTATTTAAAATAATGTAGCGTAAGTGTTTAATTAATTAATATAACGTAGCGTAATTGATTTAATTAATTAAAATTAGGTAGCGTAAGTTGTTAAATTAATTAATATAACGTAGCGTAAGTGTTTTATTTATTTAAAATAATGTAGCGTAAGTGTTTAATTAATTAATATAACGTAGCGTAATATATTTAATTAATTAAAATTAGGTAGCGTAAGTTGTTTAATTAATTAATATAACGTAGCGTAATTGATTTAATTAATTAAAATTAGGTAGCGTAAGTTGTTTAATTAATTAATATAACGTAGCGTAAGTTGTTTAATTAATTAATATAATGTAGCGTAAGTGTTTTATTTATTTCAAATAGTGACAATGTCTTATTTAATTTGAATTTCAGATGTGGCATGATGCAGCGGGTTATAAGTGCGTAAACGCGGGGAAAAGGTTGAAAGATCTTGATAAGCCGGAGATGGCTTTGAGGTGGTTTTGCGAGCATGTGGAGGGGTCTGGCCTCCATGGTTTGATACACGTTGGGTATTCGACTGTGACCCATGCGATGATACGTGCTCTATGCGAGAGGTGGCACACGGAGATGAGTAGTTTTCATCTATCTGTGGGGGAGATGACGATCACTCTGGACGATGTGCATAATCTTCTGCACATTCCTATTTACGGCCGCATGCTGGAGCATGACGAGGCGATGGATAGCGACCGTTCGATTGATCTGATGACTAGGTTGTTGGGCATGTCAGATGTTGATGCCAGAGCTCAGGTTAGGGAAGAATCTGCTGGTCATATCAGTTATCCCGCACTGAAGCGGGTTTATGAGCAGCACCTGACTGAGGTTAGACGCCTTGAGCATGCACAGTCGAGGGAGGAGATGCAGGAGAGAGCCAGGAGGAGGGCGTGCTGTGTGAGGAGTTTCCTTCTATATCTTGTCGGTTGTGCGCTGTTCACTAACAAAACGAACAGACACATCAACTTGATATATCTTGATTGCATGGCGGACTTGGGGGTGATTGGGAAGTGGTCATGGGGAGGGATGACCTTAGCCTACCTCTATGATTATCTGGATGATTCTGTTATCTTGAATAACAGAACGATGGCTGGCTCTGCGACTCTTTTTATGGTAATATTTATCTTAATTTCTTTATGAATTTATTTTATAAATTTTATTATCATGTTAGACTATTTTATAATGTTTTAGATTTATTGAAGTTTTAACTCGAATAATTATTTTTGTGTATTATTTATTTTGTTGCAGGGATGGATTTTGGAGCATTTGCCAGGTCTTTACCCAAGGAAGTGTAACCCAGATTGGAACCCGCGGACACCATGTGCTGGGAGATGGCTCACTAGCAAAGGCCATAAGAGTGTGCACCATTACCGCTCACGCCTGGATCGCTTGGAGGTAGATGACGTCAGGTTTTCTACCTATGGTGATCACAGAGACGTGCACCCATTTAATATCTTGTGCACTTACTCGGGATGGCTCATGTGCGGGAAGGAGAGGGTGTACCGTCATTTGCCTGAGCGGGTGAAGAGGCAGTTCTCCTTTGTCCAGGACGTTCCCAGACATCCTTCAGCTGTCCCTCTGGTGCCTACACAGATGTTGACTACTGTGTTGATGGACGCTGCGACATGGTTAGTACCTGGTTGGGTAGATGGGTGTGAGACACCGTGGCAGCATGTTCCTGGCTACATGGCTTGGTATGCCAGAGTCTCTCACCCTCGCATTCTCCCACCTGATGAGGGATCCCCTCCCAGACCGGCGAACGCGGAGCAGCTGATTGAGGAGGAGCATGCCAGGGAGATGCCTGACACACTGACGATCGTCCGGGATGTGGCGCACATAGCCCGAGATATTGTGGCCAGGCAAGCCAAGATGACCAAAGAGGAGATTGTCCAGGAGGTCATGCGGATAGCTAGTGCTACTGAGCCTGCACTTACTTATCAGATTTCCAGGCGACGCAGGGGGCAGCAGAGGCACGGTAGGCAGGGCTGATTAGTATTAGGATTTTTTTATGTATTTTTTGACTATGATGATCATGATGTATTATTATGACATGTTCCATACATTTTCCTATTTCTATGACATATACGTACGTTCGTTTTATATTATTTCTTACGTTTTAATTTTACCATGTTCCTGTTAAATATTGGATGAATATGTTTAGGTATCAATTGGTTATTATATGAAAATTTTAGAAGAATTTTCAAGTGGTTATTTGATAAAAATCTTAGATGAAAATGAAAATTGGTTAGGAAACCTTCAGGAAAATGGAAATGAGCTTCTGGAAAATGGGCAAGCACGTAGCGGCAGTTAACAACCGCTACCTTCACCTTCAGCGGTTGTTAACTGTCGCTGGGGGTAATTTGGTCATTTACTTGTGTCAAAAGGAAGTATTCTATGTCAGAAAAGCAACTTTCTAAAAACGATCTAAAGGAATAGTTTCACACAATTTCAATCTTAACTATTCATTTCTAATCGGATAGTCCATAGCCATTATTGTGTGAGATTTATTTTTTCCACCCTGCTGCCTTCTCGCGCGCCCTACAAAATTTCTAAAAATACCCCTGGTCCGGATTATATAATCCAGACAAGATTGTTAGTGATTTCCGGAATATGAAATCTGAACCAGATGTTGTGTGCTTTTTTGTGTCTTTCTTTGATGTCAAGGGTCTCTGTTGACCGTTATATGAACCCCACATAAGCTGCAATGCAATTGCAGGGTTCATATGAACGATCAACAATGACCATGACACCACCGACACCCCTAAAAAACTAGAAACATTTGAAGAAAATGGAAGAAAAGAGGTGAAGTGAAGAATGAAGGTATTTGTTGAAGATGAAAACCTATTTATAGCCTAAAACAAGTCTTAGGTCATTAATACAGTCAATGAAAACATGTTAGTGGTTGTAACCGTCCAAACCCACATTAATGGCTCTCTTTCAAAAGAATTCAAGCTCTCTTTCAAAAGAATCCAATGTTGAAGCGTTCTGGATTTTACATTCCGGAATGTCCTTAGCCCTACAAGAAGTGCCAACTTTTCCCTCGTTCACCATTATTGCATTAATCCGGAAAATATATTCCGGAAAATAGACGTGCATTCCAGATTTTATACTCCGGAATGCATCGGTCATGGCCGGTGGTCTGCACCACAGGTTTTTGTCGGTGGTCAGGTCAAAAAACCGCGTTTTACCACATTTTTTGACTGCATTTATGACCTCCCAACCTTTTTTGAGCGCCCCCTACCTCCCTCAAGGGCATTGTTTTCTTCTTCCCTCCTCCTCCGGTTTTCCTCCAATAGGCAAACTACTGCTATGTCCTATCACATAGCAGTGGTTAGGCTCTTAGGAGATTAGAATTAGGCTCTTAGAAGATTAGAAATAGATTTATGATCTTATGTAATAAGCTTAAAAAGCTTGGAAATTATTGTAATGTATTGTTCATATATTAATAAAATGAGTTGTTTTTATGTTTGTGTCTTTTTATTTCTGTTTTTTTTTTATTTTATTTGCATTTTATTTTACGAATTGTAAAGCTTAAAATTGCAAAAGTTCTGGTAAAACACTATTCCGGATTTTAAAATCCGGATACATCTGCAAAATTCTAACAATTCAATCCGGAAAACGAAATCCGGACCAGGGGTAAAATTGGAAAAAAAATAAGGCGCGCGAGGAAAGACATATGGTGAGAAAAATAATACTCTTATTGTGTTAACGCTTACGGTGTGGGATCATGTGTTGTGTTCGGTGTTGAAACATATGATAAGCTAGCTGATAGCTTTTAGCTAGGGCTGGAAATGAGCCGAGTCGAGTCGAACCTGTCTGAGCTCGACTCGACTCGATAAGAATTGGTTCGGCTTGAAACTCGACTCGAGTTCGAAACGAACCTTTTTTTAAGCTCGAGTTCGGCTCGTTGAAAGTTATGAACCACTCGGTTCGGCTCATTAGGTTCAACTCGTCTACTCAAATTGTATAATTCCAAAGCTTCTTTTTTTTCTCAAGGAAAAAATAACAAAATATAACTAAAATAAAACTATGAAGGTAGAAAGGTAGTAACACACTAACACTTACTACAGTTCGTGCATATCATGCCTTACAATATAATCATCATGCACCTCTCTTATATATATAATCTTCCTCTCTAATATTTGCAAACCTTCCGATGTGGGACTATTTTTGTGCACATGTTTGTTTAAAAGTCTTCTAATGTATTAACTTTTTTCCTCTATTATTACAGTTTATCATTGATTTTTAATCAAATTAATAATAATTTCTATAAGAAAAGTACATAATTATTAGAAGAAGCTTGTAATAAATTACATATATTATATAAAAACATACAAAATAATATTTTATATATATCGAGCTGGTTCATGAACCAAACGAGTCGAACCATACTCAACTCAAGTTCAACTCATTTATTTAACGAGCTTAATTTTCAACTCAAGTTCGGCTCATTTGGTTCATGAACCAAGTTCAACGAACCAATCATCGAATCGAGTATCGAACTATTTTCGAGTTGGTTCGGTTCATTGTCAGCCCTACTTTTAGCTGATAAGCTAGTTGAAGTGTTTGGTAAAATTAGCTGATAGCTTTTGCTTTGAATAATAAGGGTAAATATGGAAGAAAAATGAGAAGCTAAAAGCTATAAGCTCAAAAGCTACTTGAAGTAGCTTCTGAAAAATAGCTTATAAGCTTCTGAAATAAGCTATAAGCTCGTTGTACCAAACAGAGCTTTTGTGTTACCAAACAGAGCTTTTTTTGTCAAATGAGCTTATAAGCTAAAAGCTAAGAGCTAAAAGCTCTTTTTTTTTTTTTGTCAAATGAGCTTATAAGCTAAAAGCTAAGAGCTAAAAGCTTTTTTTTTGGGTTTACCAAACAGAGCCTTAACAGAGCCATCAAAGAGCTATAGCAATTTTTTTTTATTTTAATGCATGTGATGATACACTTGGTTTTAGAGAATACTTGTACCAAGTTTCTTTTTTAATTAGTTTCATATTTAATAGTAACAATTATAAAATGGTAGTACTATTGACCATGATAAGTAACGAGTTGTTCGACAGGTGAGAATTAAAACTAAGAATTTGAGGCATTAAATGTATCTTAAGAATCATTAGAAATTATTATGACTAGAGTAGACAAAAGCTAAAATTATGGAGGTACGAAATCATGATTTTTATTATTTGTTTTTAGATGTGTTAAGTGTGATTAGAAGTTTTACAATAAACGAAATAATAATAGTCATTGAACAAAGACTATACGCCAAATTAAAAGGAAAATGCACGTAAAGGATGTAGGACTTAGGAGTTAGGACGCTGTCATTTATCCTTGTACCTTCTCCATATCCTGATTTTGTATCTTGTCCCACCATTAGTACTAAGAATCACTACTATCTTGCAACAAAGCTCCGAAACACTAAGGTCTCGAAGATTATGAAACTTCTCCTCTAAACCATTGCAATTCTAAACTGATCCATATAAACAACAAAAGCAATAAATTGTTTTTCTCAGCAAATAAGATTTGAACAAATGTAAAAGAAACTTAAAACTGCAAAGAAATAAGAAGTGTATAATAATATATGGTTAGTTCCATCTCTATCATCCTCATGCCAAAAACCTTCCATCTCTAAGATTTTGAATGTTGAGATTTATATATGGTTAGTTCCTTTGAAGAAACTTAATTGTGAGTAATCTTTTATATCTTGGACACATCACAAAACAAAATAGCAAAAACGATAAAATGAGGTTACTCGAGACCGAGATGATGCAAATTTGATGTTTTCACTATTTCTTCCCACTTGCTATAGCTGGATGCTCTGCTAAAACCAATCCTTTTTAGCAGCATGTGATTGTTGTGTTCCTCGACTCGAAATATATGAACAAATTCTTCAAAGAAACTAAAGGCAAGACTCAGAAGATGACTTTTGCAGTGGGAGGGAAAGAAGGTGCATAACACATTCATCAATTATCATCAGTTTTTCCTAAACCATCAACTACAATAACATGCTTGATGTTGATCTTTGTATCTTTGTCAAATGAACTTTGCACAAGTTACAAGGAAATGGGTACTTGGTTAACTACTAATAATAATATATTAAGAAAACATAAAACATTCATCTGACTCCTAACCATTTTTTCCTAATATTTTCTCAACCCAATTACTTTTGCATTAAGATTCTAAATTCCTGTCAAAACAATTCCTTAATAATGAGATACATTCCCTCTAGCTTCTCTTCTCTCATACGCAAATCCATAGCAGCTATTTTACTTAGCTGCTTTTCTGCCATTTTCCTATCCATAGGCTCCATTTCCTCTAACTGTTCTCTTGCCATTTTTCTATCCATGGCCATCAAGGAAAGAGAGTGGATCAACCTCTGATATTCATCAAGATTTATGTGGGAGAAACCAAAATCCTTCATCCGAGTCAATGACTTGAGAGCGTCATCAAATTTCTGTAGCCTGCAATATCCAGCAATGAGCGTGTGGTACAGCAGAGCAACGATCAACTTACAATCCTCCTTTTTGCATTTGTCCAAGATCTTCCTAATATGTAGCAAACCCTTTGAATGTGTAAAACCAAACATATGAGGATCACAAATGTATACACCAATACTTTCCAATAGCCTCACCATCTCCAAAACCTGTCCAATTTCCCCATCTTTAACATAGGCAGTAATAATTATATTGATAACATATATTGAAGGACGTTGATTGTCTGCAATCATTTTAAGGATCAACTTCTTGGCTGCTTCTAAATCTTTAAACCCACACAAGGCTCTGGCAACATGCATAAAGAGCGTTTGTTTAAGCCATTCTTCCCAGGCGTCCACCTCAGGGATATCATTCAACATCTCCAAAGCCAGATGTACAGTTTCCTTTTTTAAACAAAGTATTTTGATCATATTCAATGGTAATAACATTTTTAACTTCAGCGACCAGTTTGGGTTTGTTTTGCGTTTCTCATTTGCAGCCATATAGAGAGCATAGGCTTCTTTAATCATATTTTCTTGAGAAAACAAACTTAACAAGTGGCCAATTATGTAACCGTCATCAGGAAGGATGGTTTCTGGATGAAGCAGCATCTTTTGACAGATAGAAGCGGCTTGGTAGGTCATATCAGTGATACATCTTGTGGCCAAAAGAGCTTTCAGTGTAAAGGTGTATGTATCTCGATTCGGCACACATTGAAATGCCTCAAATTTATGAAAAACTTCGAGTGCAATCTTTCCTTGGTCCAACATAAATGCAAGGGAATGTAGGAGTTGATTGAGAATCTGCGTGTTAAGAAGGTCAGTCTGATAGTGGCCAATATGCTTAAGCAATTCCCACAGAAAATATATGTCATTCTTCCTTAGATAAATATTATCTTCAATGGAACCACGGCATATTGCTGAAACAAGGGATTCCAGAACAGGGGTAGTGATGAGATGCTTATAAGTGTTTCTACTCCTCCAAGCCCAGTTCATAAAGTGGATAAGATTATGAGGCGAAACCTTTGGGGTTTCAGTTAATTTAGTTTGAGAAGAGGTTTCAATAACTTTGAGTACAAAATGATGCAGTTGCTGACGCATAGTTTTAACGTCGTCCGAATTAACATTTGCGCACACACAACCATAGCTATGTGGACGAGGAATACCACCAAGAAATGTGAGATCATTCTGGAAACGTTTGGGAGCAGTGAAATCATCATCAATGTCTTCATCACGACTAGGAGGAAGGTGGATGTATTCTTCTTGAGGAGAAGAAGAGTAACCACCATCATGATCATGTGGGAGGAGCAGCAGCATCTTTTGACAGATAGAAGCTGCTTGCTCTATCATATCAGCACTACAACACTCTGTACTCAAAAGAGCTTGCAGAGTAAAATAATATGTATCGTGATTTGGCACACACTGAAAGACCTCAAACTTATTAAAAACTTGAAGTGCGGCTTCTCCTTCTTGACCCGTAACCGAGAAGGATTGTATGAGTTTATTGAGAATCCGGGCATTAAGAATGCCGCCGGCAGGTTGATGATGGTGGCCAATGCGCTTAACCAAGTCCCACAGAAAAAGTATGTCATTCTTTCTAGGTGGTGTGGGAACAGTAGAACATATTGATGAAACAAGGGATTCCAGAACAGGGGTAGTGATGAGGTCCTTGTTATTCTTCCAAACCAATTTTATAAAGTTGATAAGATCATAAGGTTGAACCTTTGGGGCTTCAACAAATTTAGTCTGACAAGAGGTTTCAATAAGTTTAAGTGCAAAGTGTTGTTGTTGTTGATGATGTAGAGTGGTGAATTGAATGGAATTAAGATCTGAATAAATTTGGTGGCCACGCTCGTTAGGAGCAGCATTACTAAGAAGACTCATCACTTTCTGGAAATCATCTTGGGAATTTGAATTACAGGATAATTGCAAGTTAGAGGTAGAGAAAAAAACCTTTATTCCTGAGGAGAATGATGATGAAGAAGAAGAAGATCTGGTGATGTAATTCCTGCCATGTCTTGCAAACGCGATCAAACTCTGCATCATAAAGCGGTGCGAGTTGTGTCGGGTCAGAGCGGCTAGGTTTTGTGTCGTGTTTGGCTTTCAGTTACACTATCACCCACTTTAGTACTTGAGCAGGATGTTTGGTAAATTAAAATCCAACCAAATCTAATAGTGAATTTGGGTGGGGTCAAAACTGGACTAGTTTTGACTATGAGGTTCCATCCTATCTTATGGTGCACCCATGACAATAAAATATAAAACTTAATTGCAATTAGATTGTATCAATCAATTTAGCAAAATTTCCCCCAATTTGGGTCCGTGGGTCAATTTTTTTGTCAAAGACCGATTAGGTGTATAGGGATGTGGCAATTAACTTGAGGATGTGGCGCATCCATGTGTGTAATTGTAATTATTTTATTGGTCTTACTAATAAGTGCCACAAGAACATTATTTAAGGAACTAATATAAATAAATTTTATCTTGAAAATACAAGTTAAACACATATAAAAGTTGTAACTCCATAAATTTTCGATGTAAAAGTTACTGTTTTTGGATGGTTAAACAATGTCTAAGGAAGCTTGTTAATATTTCCCCTTAAAAAACAATTACCTAATTTAAAGGCTTATTTGGTTCATTGGTCCTCTAATTAATTTTCAGTTTTCATTTTGGTCTCATAACTAATAAAAGGTTTATTTGATACATTGAATAATTAATGTATCTAGTCTTTATTTATTAGCATTTTTATTAAAAAAAATCTTTCACAACTTTTAAGGCTGCATCTTATCTTATCTTATCTTATCTTACTATATTAAAGGGAACACATAACTGCTTGCAAACCCTAGAAAATTCCTCAGCTAGCTCTACCATTTTAACATGGAGGGAAAACAGAACTGCTTGTAAACCCTAGGGTTTAAAATGGAGAAATTACTTTGTTGTCCTTTAGCTGGTAAAATTGCATCCACCACATAATTGGTCAATTTTGAATTTAGCCAAAAGAACACGTTTCCACCACTCTCACGTTTCCTCTTGCACCAACAGAACACGTTTTCTTGCCTTTCCCACTCTCTAAATCGGTAACTCTCTCTTCTCTTCCAAATCCATCACTTCTCTCTCTCTCTCTCTCTCTCTCTCTCTCTCTCTCTCTCTCCCTCTTTCTTTCTCTTCGGCTCTCCTTCTTCTTCCTCCCTCGTCCTTCTTCTTTTCTTCCTTTGTTATACAAACTTTCCTCTTTTATCTGAAATCTCTTATCAATTCATTTTTTTCTTTAACCCTTCAAGAGTCTCAATCGATTTGGGGTTAAGTGGGTGAATTTGTGAGATAGAAATTGAGTGATTATACCCTATTTGTGAGTATGTTTATGATTTTTCATGGGTATGAGTTTTTCCTTTGTCCACATTGTTTTATTTTTACTACTGAATTTGTACTTTTCTGGTTCTGTTATGTGATTTTGTTTTGATTATGTTGCAGAAATTTTAAGCTATGGGAAAATCTTACCCAACCGTGAGTTGTTGAGAAGGCGAAGAGGAAGCTCAGTTGAGAAGAAATGCGTTCCTGTTATGCTCCTTTTGGCGTAAGTTCTATTTTGTAGAATCGTTTTTGTGAGATTTTGACTTATTAGATTGTTTTGCTTAAATTTGTGCTTGATTAATTTTTTTGTGTTGTAATTATTGGTGTGATTTTTTTGGTAATGGTTTGTATATTATTATATTTTTTTCTATGATTTGTTTTTTTTTAAATATTTTTTGGGATGATTTGGGTGCAATTTTGTTTTGTTTGATAATTTGTGTGATTTTTTTATGTGATGAATTGTATAATTTTTTTTGTAATCAACTGAGTGTATTTTTATAATGAATTGAGTGTGTTTTTGTTTTGTTATGATTTGTGTGTGATGAATTGTTTGTGTAGATGACACTCTGCTGAAACTTTTGATTCAAAGACAAAGACTGGTGGTCCGAACCATCAAGCACCAAGTTGAGCTTGCTCATGGTGCTGGTATTGGGTGCTAACAACTGTCTTGATATTGCTGTTAGGCTTGTGGCGCCTCTTAAGGAACAATTCCCAATCATTAGCTATTCTGATTTTTATCAGGTAAAGATTTGTTGTATTTTTTTTGTGATGATTTATTAGATCCGAGTTATTTCAGTCATTGATTTATGTGGTTTTGGCCGATTTCAGCTTGAGGCATCACAAGTTTGAGTTTGAGGCCGATTTAAAGAGATAGATCTAATAAGGAGTATTTCTAGAATCACAGGTTTGAGATTACATTTTTATGGAGTATTATATTTAAAAATTCAACCTTACACTTTTCTTTAATTGCATATATCATCATCTTGCTTCTCTCCCATTGGTTAGATGCATGTTATTATTTTGTTCGAGTATTTTAATTAAATTTGGAATTCGTCCTTTGTTTGAGATTCTTTTATTTTGTTCATATCAATTTTTAAACTAAAATGAAGCATTTTTAGAATAACTGAGGTAAATAAAGCATCTTGCTTCTCTCCTATTGTGTGTTAGTGTAATTTTGATGTGTGTCTCTGAATGGAACTTAATAGAGTTTTTATTATCATCGTAACTTCTTAGCTTATCCATCAATAGGAAATGTTGATGCATGATTTTCTTTGCTTAGAATTGAATTCATTTGGAATCTCAAGAATCAATATGCATCCATTCAGTGAATCTACATCCTAGATGCAACAAACCTTTACTGGCTACTTGATATGCAAGAAGTCAAAGATGCTTATATTAATTTATAAAAATCTTCTTTGATTAATTATTTTCATCAAATTTTGTTATATTGCTTTCTCAGTAAGAGCTATTCATTGAATGTTGAATCTTCGTTGTTGCCAATGCCAATGGCTATTTGCGTATTCAAGTAGTGTGTCTTGGTTTGTGTACATAGTGCAAGGTATTGCAGAATTAAAGGCTTGATGCTATTTTTTTTTCCTTCTTTTTTTTCATTATTTGATCAGTGCTTTTTTCCCATCTCAAATTTACTCCATCTTTTTGCTTCATTTTGTTTTTATAGTTGGCTTGCCATCTGTGACTTTTTGAGTATGGGCTACTAGCCTTAACTAAACTGTGAATCTGATTTGTCAGAAGGAATTCAATGTTGATGGGAGGATGCTAAACCAGCTATAGTGTATACTGCCAATGATTATAAGAATGGAAAGATTTTCCCAAAGGACTCGAGGTTCTTCTCCTTGAAGGAGACAACACTTCTGCTGTTGAAATAAGAGCAAAGCTCGAGGTGATGGACTGTAATGGTAAGAGACTTTTTGGTTTATTTCTTTCTATTTTGGCATGTCTTACTTCTTCATCTGCATCAAATTTGGTCTGCCAATTCGTTTTTATTGTGTATGATAAAGAATGAAAAATAGGTAACCAAAACTGAAGTTATTACGCCGAGGGGGTTATGAAACCTTAAAAAATCAATTTCCATTGTACTGTTCTTTTTCTATTAGTTATATTTGGGTTAAATTAGGAGTAAATATTTGATTGCAAAATGCATATTTTGACTAATTTCCAAAGTAATTGTGAGATTCGTAAGGTTGAAGAGTTTCAAATTTTTTTCATTATTTGCTTTGCAATGATTGTGTATTTGAAGGATATGATCTTTGTATAGGACATGGATTCATTCAATGAAAGATGGAACTTTGATGATCTCCGCAGAGACCTTCATACTACCCTCGACAGTGCTAAGTGGCAGGTAATTCATTGAAAGATGCACAATTTAAATTGAGTAAACCACTAAACTCATCTCTGATTTTGTAGGGACCTTTCAAAATAGGTCCATAAGATTATGAATATTTCTAAAATGTCCTTGATTTTGTCAAATTTTAATCATTTTCGTAATCATTTGTTTTTCGTTGATTTTGTTAGCTTTGGGAATCCCATTGTAGACAACACTACTGATTTTGTTTATTATTATGTTTCCATACTTATCAAGAAATTTGACCACTTTGAATTTGGAAGGAAACTTGGTTGCTTTATTCAATCTTCAATGAGTGACTATTTTTTGTTTATATCTACATATAATTAGTATCTCATAATTTAAAATTTATTTTGCGGGTGGAATTGTGATGATTTTCTATATTTAACAAGTAGATCAATTGTCGAGAATAAAGGCGAGACAAGTCAAAGGTTCTTTGGTCACTGAATTTTTTTATTGGGTGTATTTGTGCTTATGTGTTATTGGCCATTCAAGCAACAACTAAACAAAACTGTTTGAAAGTCCTGCAATAACTTAACTAAAACAAATATTCCACGTAGTTACAGTTAAACTTTCAGAAATCATAAAAGCTAAAAAATGTTTGATGTTACTTTTGCACTCATTCAACGTTGTAAAAAAAATGTTCTTTGCAGGGGTCGAGTGATTATGGTTTAAAGCTGAACAAACTGTTATTATTTTTAAGTATTTTATGTACTTTTTGCAAAAGTTGTCTACTAAATTTGCAGATTCAAAATACATATGTGCTACTCTATTTTCTTTAGCAAGTTCTTTCCCTTCATAATGTTGATGGTTTAGCAGATACATGGATGAATGGTAGCAATTACATCAGCTTAGGATGCAAGAGTTTGCACTATTTTGAGCCTAATTAGTTTCTGTTTGGAGATTACTCATCAATAACAGTTTAATATTTGATTCTGTATGTGCTACTCTATTTTCTTTAGCAAGTTGTTTCCCTTTACAATGATGATGGTTTGGCAAATACGTGGATGACCGGTAGCAATTAAGTCAGCATTAGGATGCAAGAGTTTGTACTCTTTTGTAGGATTTGGTGCTATCTATAGTGCCTGAAGATATTCCTTTCTTCTTTTCTTTTTCCATGAACACATTACATTTTCTTTTCGTGTTTAAGATTTGTAAATGTAGGATATTTGTTATTTTTTAATAAATTATTTGTTTGATCCTATTGCAGGTTTTTGGGTTGTTCCAGGTGCTTTATTTTTACCAAGCTTGAATCTGTATTCTTTTGAAGCCACGGAATATGTTTTAGTCAAGAGTGATGGTGTTTTTGGTATTGTTTAGAAGATGTGGTCCCAAAATCTGCTGCTCAAATTGTAAACAATTAACATGAAAAGTGAGTAGTGTTCTTTTTATTATCTTTGTTGGTACAACTCTTTTTTTATTTAGCATCTTCGAGGGTACAATTAACATCTTTGAGGGTTTCATAATTACTATTGCTTTTCTCTAATAGTTTCAACAGATTTACATACGTGTCTCTATACTAATCAATTTGGGCCAAACTGATCACACTAAGCAATATTTTCATCTGAACACCTCAATGCAATAATTGCCAATGTTATTGGTAGGAATAAATGTTTAGTCTCTTCATTTGGTATGGAGATTTTGTCAATGTAACTTTCATTTGCAATATTAATATTCTAACTCTCAAAAATTTACATTGATTTGATTTTTACTTTGTGAAAACTTCTAGCAGGTGGCAAAAAGAGACCATGTTATATTTTATAGAAATCATATAGACTCAACTGTCCGGCATGTATGTTTTACGAGTGGAGTTGGTGTCCCCGGGAGTGTCTTTTGAGGTAATGGTGTTTTTGTCCCTTTGCAGTTATGTGTGCTTCGGCTGTGGGGTGGTCCGTCTTCCGTTTTGATGCTGCTGTCTTGACAGAACAGCAGCTGCTGGTGCTGTTTTCTGTCTGCTGTGCAGGCTGGTTGCTGTTGTTCTGGCCTCAGAGATGTTGCTGTTTGTTTTGGGACCTTTTCCTTGGGTTGTTTTGGGTTGGCAGAGGCATAGATATGGGATTGAATTTTGGTATTTATTATTAGATTTCAGAGTCATAGCTTACGCCATGTTGTATGGTTGTCTTTGATTCCATAGGGGCTTTTTCGCCGTAATTGTTTTGGTTGCGGTGGATTAGTGAGAGTTGGGTAGATGTTACGCCTATATGCGGCATCTTTGTTATTCTTCTCAACCTGATTCCATGGTTACGCCTATAGTCTGCTTGACAAAAAAAAAACAAAAAAAATATTTGGCGTAGAGAGTTGAAAATTTAATGACGGCTATAATTATGTTGAGGAATGTGTATCAATTGTTGGATAGGTATTGTATTTATTTATTCACAGGTTTAAAGTTCAGGTGCAAAATTATGAAATATAGAAACATTAAAATGTAAATGCAAGGATATGTTTGGCATTTGAAGCTAATAAAGAAAAACAAGACCTATACATACTGGTTCCATTTTTCATATATAAATTATCTAAAGCACTCTATGAAGTCTAGACACAAACATGCTGACATCGATAATTTAAGAAAATAACATAATTTATTGTAATAATATTTGTCGGTGTCGTGTTGATATCGAACACGATACATATCTGATGTTCGGACAAAAAGACTTCATTAAATGTTTGGTGTAAAAAGACTTCATTAACTGATGTGAAAGACGAAGATACAAATGTTACTTATAATGTAGATCAAAAAGAAGTTGTCCAAAATGTTGTTAGTTACCGTTATTATTAACCAATTGGTGTTAGAATAAAGTTTCAATTATAATATATTTCATATTGTTTTAATTTATTTTCATGTGATGTTGTAGTTCTAAATTGCTAATATTTCATATTGTTTTAATTTATTTCCATGCTCATATGATATACTCTTTTTGCATTGGTGTTGTCATGTGCTCATTATTGACCCGTGCGAGAGCACGGGTCGACCGACTAGTTTTCTAATAAGGTACCCTACCCTCACAAGGATAAAAAGGTAAAAATGTTTTAAAATTCCTCCTCTCCCCTTGTGAACCAAATACTTAGGTAATTAAAATCTCTTCCCTCTTCTCCTCTGAACGAAACATATAAATACTCCCCTCCATTAAAATTCTCTCCCCTCTGTTTGAGCCAAACATACCCTTAAGGTGAATAAGCGCGTCTCCAGGGTTCGAACCCGTCCTTTTATATATTATGTAATGTCCTTAACAACCGAGTTAAGCTCACAGATACAATTTGAAAATATGTTTTAACTATCCTTAAAAAAAATTAGCTAAATTTATTATCGTATTCTTTTCAAAAAATATATTGTACTTTGTCCAAAAAAAAATATTATTAGTTTTTTTTTTCTTCCCTTTTGTTACCAAAAAAATTTCTAAATCTGATTGATAATTGGCTAAAAAAAATAACGTTCTCCCACCATTAATCCTAGCTGCCAGGACAGGAACTATTTGCCGTTATAGGGTGAGTTGATTTTTTCCATGTAGACCTTTATTTTCCTTTTTATATGTATAGTTTGCTGTCTTAGCAAGATCATCAAACACAAATCTAACAGATTTATAAATTCTCTCAAGCTGCAAATTAATTTACCTGCACATTTTTTATGGACTCTTAGCATCTTTGCTTCAAATCATATCTAAGGACATATAAAAGTTGTAACTATACAAATTTTCAATGTAAAAGTTACTCCTTTTGGATGGTTAAACAATGTTTAAGGACACTTTTAGCATTTTCCCTTAAAAAAAATCAATTACTTAATCTAAAGGCTTATTTGATTCATTGGTCCCCTAATTAATTTCCGGTTTTCATTTTGTTCTCATAACTAATAAAACTAATGTTTTGGTCCCTTAAGTTAACCTCGACTAGCCAAATAAATCTCTTACTGTTAATTTTAACCCCAAATATCTATGGTGGACCAACCTTAAGAGTGATCCACCATAGATCCTATTAATTTTTTTTAATTTAAACTGTTTGATCTTTTTTATTAAAAGAGGACCGTTAGATCATGCACGTCTACTGTATCTTACGGTTAACCGACAATAACAAACTTTATATCTCTTTCTTCATCTTCTTCCTTCCTCTTATTCACCACCTTCAAGAATACCTCTATCAACCTTCATAAAAAAAACCAAGTAAAGTCTCTCTATCCCCCCTCACCCTCTCTCCTCCTCTCTCTCACAGACCCTTTTCCTTGCTATATCTCATAACCCTTTCTATTTATCTCTCTCAGAACCTTTTCTCTATATTTCAAAACATTGTCTCTCAATCTCAATTTCATTCCTTCCTTCCTTCAAACCTAATCACAACTCTCTCCAATGGAAACAACGACAATCTCAAATCGCAACTTAATCCCTTCTTTCAAAAACCCAATCCTCCTTAAGGCACTTGTTAGTATTTCCCTTATTTTAATGTATTGAGTTTTGGAGAGAAATTGAAGTTGCATACCATAAATTACAAAGATGCCCTTTGATGGTCAGATTAGGCAAGTGTATCAAATCGTTTACCAAGTAATAAAGTAATAAGTAGAGTATCGTATCCACATGGATTTTCGTTTCGTCCAAACAATTCGCGTTACTTATTTTAAGTTGACGATATAAAATAAAAGAGTTAAAGGGTTAGAGATTGCAATTTTTATCTGTTTGCAACAGAGCAAGTTACCTGTTTTGATTGCAGAAAAATAAGTAGCGGTTAGGATTCTTCGAATCCACCCTATTCACTTGTTGGATATTAAATAGCATTCATGTCGCATTTATTTATCTTAAGTAGAGTATACAAGTGATGAGGCTGTTGGGACGTTCTAACCTAATCAGTTGTCAAGCTGCAACTGCTGATCGCACGGTGATCCTTACGTGTGGGGTCTATACTATCTCGGTTGACAAGGTCTATCCCTCCAATGTTTAGTTGCACCTTCTGGTCACACGGTGATCCTTACTTGTGGGGTCATACTCCCTCAAAGGTAATTGAAACATAGACTTTATATTGACATTCTTAAATTTCTAAAGGCAATGAAGGCTAATGTTCTGAAACGGTTTTACCATCTATGAATCTTAAGACACTCATAGCACACACACTCTCTCTCTCTCTCTCTCTCTCTCTCTCTCTCTCTCTCACTCTCACTCTTAGTAGTTCTACAAATGGACAACCCTATCAGCGTCTACCTTACCAAGGGTTTAAAAGAATGATTTTATTAGGTCGTTCACGCACCAGAGACACTTGTTTCCTCAGTTAAGAATCACCAGTTACATCATAGGTTCAGTAATGTCACCTCCTAAGTACATACTACTAGGGTCAACGCGCTTTCAGTATCTTTCGTCTAGATTCTTAACTAATTACTTTCGAGAGAGGTGGATATAAATACCAAGATATAAGCATCAATATTAGGCCCTGTCACAACCTAAGTACCAAATATAGGATTGCGCTCCTTTGAAATAAATTAATCCTAATAAAACTTAATAGCGAATAGAAAATAAATAAAGTATAAATGACATTAAATTAAATAATTATTCAACAAAATAAACATAGGTTCATCTTAGAACTCTAACCTAATAAGATTCAGTTACACATGATAACTAAAGACAAATTACTAAAGATAAAAACATACACTAGAAAAACAAGGAGAAGATATAAAAACTCTTCCTGAAGCTCCTAGAATTGCCTTCCTTTTGAACTGCTCCAGTTCTGAACGAGAAATTGTGAACGAGGAAGGCTGGTATTTATAGTGAGATTTTCCACCTGGGTTTAGGCTAAAAACGCGTGCTTTCCCCACAAAAAGCAAGGAAAAACATTTTTGCCCCACACATTTTTAGTGCACAGGGCGCAAAACACATGCCCTAGGCGCATGTGAGTGCCTAGAAACCATTCCCTAGGTGCATGGCATGCCCTAGGCGCATGTGTGTGCTTTCCGGGCCCAAATTCTCTGTTTTTATGTCGTTTTAGGTGTTTCCTTCCAAATAACTTGTCTTGGGATCTGTGAACAAAATTCCTCTCTGTAAAGTTTCCTGAGGCCTCTTGAATCTTCATTCTTGATCTTCCAAAAGTCTTCACAAATCTTCGGAAGTTCTTGCTTTGCCGATTTGCATGATTTCTTCGTGAATTACTTCAAAACCCGCCTAAAATTGCTATGTTTCGGGAAGACTAGAATTACAGACTCAAATATAGAAAACATTACAAATGTCCTGAAATCATAGGCAATTGCTCTTATACTCTTCCTTTTTGCTAGTAAAACCTACCGAAAATAACTGAAAAACATGCTAAGAATAACATAAGATGACCTGTCATCACCCTTGTTTAATGAATTGAGTTTTGGAAGGAATTTGGAGCTGAAGGCTAAAACAACTTATATATATATATATATATATATATATATATATATATATATATATATATATATATTAAGATTAAGATTAAGGTAACTAACAAAAGTGTAAATGATTATTTGGTCAAAAGTTAGTGAGAGTGTGTTCGCTAACTTACTCCTTCATTTCTTTAGATGGAGTAAGTTAGAAGTCTTATATATATATATATATATATATATATATATATATATATATATATATATATAGACACACATATACACACACATACATACATCGCCGACCCTCGTGACACACAGGTCTCATGGGTTATTATATATGACATTAAATAAATAATTTTCACAGAAATATCAATACAAAAAATAATAAACTAACAATAGAATTTGCTCAAAAAATAAAATAAACTAGCAATAAAAATAATAAACATTACCAAAATGCAATGAAAACATCATTGATTATTATAAATTTTGAAAAAAAATAAAATAAACTAGCAATAAAAATAATAAACATTACCAAAATGCAATGAAAGCATCATTGATTATTATAAATTTTGAAAATCTCCCCGATACATAACATTTGAAGTTACGACCTGTTACACCATTTGATATATATTACTTTCCAACTCATCGACAAATAGTGTTGGTAATCGTGTAACGTCCTATATGCACAAACGTCATACAATATAACATTATCCTAGAGAAAATATTTAAACATGGATCAGTGAAATGTATAAACAAATCATGCAATATATAAATCAGATTATTGGGATATGATTTTCAAGAGAAAAAGAAAACGATTTATTCTCCCTCCTTACGATTCTTTCTATTCCTCTCACACATATAATGAAGAAATTGTTAGACTGAACATCTTGTTTGGGATTCGCACCGCATTTCTCCACTTATATGCATAAGTTTCTAATGTATGTTGTCATTTGGTCTATCTATAAAAATATATCGAGAACAAATTTGTATAAAATAACATGTGAACCAAGTTCATGAAAATAAACAAGAGGTCAAGATCATAAAATTATACGAGGTTCAAATCTCAACCCCTCAATATTGCAGTATCTAACCAACTAGACTACGTGGGAGTGGGACTACTGCACTTCCTTTAGAGGGGCATATTAGACTATAGTTAGTTAGAGTGTTTGAGAAGCTTGGTTAAGAGTTAGTTACACAACTAAACTCTATATATAGGAACACTCATGTAACATTTCATTCATCTTTTTCAATCTAATTCAATATGAATTACAAGGATTATTCCTTTGTTTCTACCTCTAATGCCTACTTCTCCTATGAACTTCATCTTCATCTCTTTGATCCTATTGTTTCTGATAGGGCATGTATCTATACTTTTTTTATATTATTTTTAGAATCGGGGTATATACCTTAGAAAATGTAGTAAGTTTTAACTAATACATCAATATATTATCGTATCGTTCTAAAAAAAAATTGTTGTATATTTTCTCAATTTCTAAATCTGATTGATATTTGGCTAAAAAAAAATAACGTTCTCCTGTCATTAATCCTGACAGGAATTGTTTTCCGTTATAAGGAGGGTTGATTTTTTCCATTTAGACCTTTATTTTTCATTATTTAAATTAAAGACTATATCATTACTCTTATCCAACTGTGATGACAATAAAAATTAGCAAAGCTATAGCTCCAAAATCAGAAACTTTTATGCAGAAGCTGATTGAAAGAAACAACAGTTTAGAAAGCATTGAATACAAAACTCAGTGATGCCACTGAAATATGGGCGCTAACATTGGGAGTTTGGACTGGAATAAATCTGAATATCAAAGGTTGTGCCCCTAAAAAATCTGAACCTAGCAAAGGTGTTCTCTTTGTATGCACACATATGACACTATTTTACCGAGATTTCCAAAGCACGTCTCTAGTAAAGCCTTTTGACTGCAGTAACATATAGTTTAAGGCTAAGTAACAATGAAAATTCATAGACATTCAATTGCACAGAAAGCTCAAACCTGACTAATCCCGAAAATCGTTACCAAGGGCTAACATCAATGATAACTCAAACGCGGCTCAAGGCATAAGAAGAAATATCCACAATAAGGATCAATGGTAACACCAGTTGCCATTTGAAGTATTGAACTTATTTACGAAAATGGTCGATTAAGGTGGGAGAAGCATACAATCAAAATTCAAAACTAAACTTAAATGAAGATAATATAGAAAGCATAGTTTGACCTAGATTATGAATATTATAGGACTCTCCTCACTAGCAATAATGAACCGGTCTGAATGAGACAGTTACTAATATTTAGAGTTGTTTTGTACATTTAAGTTTTGCATGACCAGACTAAAATGAGGATTAAAGACATGGTGTGTTGTTACAAATGAAAATTGATGTTATTCTAAGTGGAAATTGATGGAATACTAAGAAGAAACTATTTCATCTGAATTCCACCCCCTCCCCCTGATAGAGCTTCTTTTTCATAGAAGTCTTGAGTCTTTGCTTCAGATGCTGCATCAAAGAGTCTCTGAATATACTCAGCTTGCGGGCCTCTTCTTCCTTGAGAGGGTAACCGCCGGAGTGATTGGCTTACAAAGCATCACGCACAACCAAAAATTGGATAAAACATGCCTAGTTGTAATATTGTGACTATTCGCTTGCACTTATCCGTTCATATTGGGTCAATTTTGGCAATCACTCCATCGCCAACCCTCTAACAAGAGGTCGCATTATATACCCTCTAACAAGAGCTTTGATATCTTAACCAAAGCATTAACGCTCTAAGAGTCTTCTGCGTCTGAATGAAACAAATTATATAAAATACGAAAATGAAGAGCTGATAGAACATCCAACAAACAAACTATCTATCATAATAGAAATTTTGCATTACAATACAAGGTATGTAACTATGATAGCATTAATTAAGGAGTAACAAAATTATCCATGAGAAATTTTGTGAAAGATTAATTAAAATGATTGGTGGGAAATAAGGTGATAGATGCACTGGTTCATTAAGAATCTAAAAAAACTTTTCCAACTTTAAAGAGCAGAAAAAAGTGCAAGAAACAAGCAAGGCACATCATCATTGGTAGCAAAACCAGGCATATTTATCATAAAGACAAAGCAATGAGAATCAGAATCATATTTCACAAAACAAGGCAATTCATCACAAGAAAGAAACTCGCAATACGTTTTTATAGTACAATTAATTAATCGATAAAAGTAAGATTTTTTCAATGGTTTAGCAAAACTCAGTCAACTATATGCTATACTGCAGTGAGGAGGGATGTTTCAATTCCATTGTGGGTTCCTAATCGGATACATGAGTTTTGTCTCAATCCCAAAACAGTTGTCTCCAAGCTTGATCTTCACGTATCCATTTAGGCCGAAATCAGTACCAGCTGAGTTCCTGATCAACCAATAAGGAGTATCATCAGTGTGCACCCCACAACCTGCAACCACTACCAGGTGCCCTGTTTGGTAAGTTGGAGGGCCAGAATAAACCTGCAACAGTAGATTCACATCAATCTCTATTTGTTGAAAATTGATAGGAATATACACAAATGAAAGGCTTTAAACTGCTGCAGGGATGGAGCTGAAAGAATCGCTGCAATAAACTGTGTTTGACAGCAGGTCTTAGCAATTCCTGAAAATGAAACCGCATGCGACAACTGATTTCTATATCCACACATCAGATTGGTTAGGGATTGGAGGCCAACACAGCAACATATCATTTAATCCATGGGTCAAATCTACTTCGCAATCAAATAAATTCCACATCCATAACAGATTCCACAACAACTAGCTCGCAATCAAATAAATTCAACATCCATAACAGATTCCACAACCACTAGCTATTGTTTCACTCCCCCACATTACTAATTACTATATTTTTCTCTGCGGAAAACATAAATAAAGAAGAAACAAATCTTTCAATGAATCATTTTCAGTCCATACGTCGTTCCAAAACCTGACACTATCACCAGCCCCTAACCTCTTCTTAACTACGTCCGAAAACCAGTCTGATATAAGACTAGATCTTGACCCCAACTTCGATAAGTCCCTCCAGCAAATCAATGAATTTTGCACCGAGTTCAGGTTCATATTCGGACTGGACAAATGAACCTATCTTAATTTTGACATGGGGAACTGACTCTTCTTTAAACACATTTCAACCTACCTGCATATTTGTTTGCCAACACTTTGAATAAACTACTAATTAACGAGACAGGATGCTGACACTGACTTAGGGAGCTTTGAACTATGCTTAAAATCATTCAGAAATGCAAAAAAGCTAAACTCAACCACCTACTGCCAAAATCTGAGATTCAAGCCGCATACTCCCTAATCCCCAAATTCACTCAACACTACAATCATTATTTAAATAAATGCATAAACAAAAACACATAATTAAACTATCTAACCTTGTCTGCATTCCAACCAGATAGGGGCCATTTCGAAGCATCAACAGCAACTACAAAAGGTTGCCGAGTAACCATTTCCAGCATCCTTTTTAGAACCATTTTTGGATCACCGGTTAAGCAATGATAATGATGTATTTTATATTTCACTGTAAAATCTGGAAACGGTCTTGTTGTTGAATCAATAGCTTCAGCAATTCCCTTATAAGGTAAATTTTCTTCGGTCGTGACACCTTTGAATCTGAAAATATCAAATACATCCTCTGGACTTAAACCAGACTTATGAATTGTAAGCATTTTCATTGGATCATCTCTAGCCAAGTGATTCATGACATGCTGAATCGACAACTCGACCAGTTTACCGGTTTGAATCTGAAGTAAACTTTCCACAGAAGCGACAATCGAGAAAATGGCACAAGCATCTGCATTTAAAGAACAAAAATTGAAGTGATACGTCAATACAAAATGTTTGAACCTTGAGGAAAAAAACTAGTTACCCGTGTCTTCCTGGTTTTTGACCGGGGTTAAAGCATTCTTCTTTCTCCAATCCACATTAGGCACATCATATGGAGCACACAAGCCTCTTGTAAATGTAAGTGATGAAGAACCTCTAATGAGAGGCATGGTCCAAATCTTTGGAACATCAGCTGAAAGGCAATATACAAAAAGGGTCCTTTATTCTCGTTTTGTTTAACTCAAAACACAGCTAGTTCTCACATTAAAACCAAATGCAGAAGCCATCCATGAAAACATCACAATAATATCCTATAGAAGCAACAGACCAACTATAACATCCAAACATTACATTTAGATAGTTTTGGATTACAAATTGGATAGTTTATTCCACTTAAATCAGCTATGATAATAACTTTCCCTGCTTATTCAACTTAAATAGAGAGGTATGAGAGAAAACCTGGAACAGAAATCAAATGATGAGATGCTGATAATGGGAAGTGCCGAAGCGGTGACAATAATTGGAAGTGCCGAGACGGTGACAACGGGAAGTTCCGAGACGGTGATAAGATCTTCCCTCCAACTAATCTTATCCAACCCATAACTGACCTATAGAATAGCCATGTTAAAAGTCTAACATCAAACAATGTATGTGAAAATATCAAAGAGAAGATAACTGCACAGGTATTTACATAACTAACTGCACATGTGTTTACATACTTTGAATTTGAAATGCCAAAGAGAAGATAACCTAAATATGTTAAAACTAAAAAATGTTTGAAAATAATAATCTGAAAGCAGGACAAAAATGAGTAAGCACATATGATAAGGTGGAGTACTGTTTTAGAGGCTATTAGGTGAAATGCAGAGGCAAGTGACATCTTCAGGTTCCAGTGTTCATACATTTCTTGTTAATCATCACTGTTTAACACTAGTAATTTTCATATATTACAGTAGAGATAATACAAAGTAACACAACAAAATTTCAAAATTAAGCATGATAGTAATCTTGACAAAAAAAATCACAAAATGAAGTCAATTTCGTGATTAAAAAATTAATAACATCATTAATTTCAAATTCTATGAAACACAAATACTCCTTGGATTAGGCTCATGTCGTCGGTGTCCAACACTGACACAACACTTTAACACCTATGATTACATTGAATTACGTCATTTTCTCAAATTATAACCAGCATCGGTGTTCGTGTCGTGTCCGGTGTCCATGTATGTCGGTGTCCGTGCTTCATATTTCAATTAATTGAAATTAAAAGAAAATAACTGAACCGATTATTCCATCGAATGTTGCTGAAAATGATCAGTAACCTAAGAACTTCAAAATCTCTGTTAACACTTAATTCAACTCAACATTTAGTTCGCTCTTATTTCGCGTTGTCAATGGAAAAAACAGGTATCAGCAAATTTCAAGCTGGAAAATGAATTTCGAAGATGATAGCTGGTGAAAATGAAAAATATCTTCAATAAAGCGATCAATGATCATCAAATATAACTAAATTCATAGCAACTAACACAAAAATGTTAGAAAAATAAAATTCATATCGATGCAGAAGATTTCACACTTCGTTCTTGACTTTAGACTAAGGTAAGTCGAAATTCTGTTGTTTATGGATGGATTTGAGAAATCTAAGATGAAAATCGAGCATAGAAAATGAGATTTACGGAAGAAAAAATTAAACATGATAAACGAAATGTGAATGGAATTTTGAGGCGGATTCAGAGGTACATTTCCATGAAGAAGGAGAGAGAAAAACCTGAGAGAGAGGAAGAGAATGCAGAAGGTGTGTGGAAGAGAGAAATGGGAGAAGAGAAGGAAAGAAACGCGGGAACCGTATGGAGTGTGTAACTAACTCAAAATTCAAAATTGAACAGAGTGGGGTTGATATAGTTTGATCCAAGTTGGAACCTTCTCGAATTAGTAACTACAGATCTATTAATTAATAAAACAATGCGACATTAATTTTAATGTAAGATGAAAATGAAAATAAGATGAAAATGAAATAAAACAATGCAACATTAATTTTAATGTAAGATGAAAATGAAGATAAGATGAAAATGAAAATACCTTTTGTAGCAACACGTGCCGAAGAATTCCCAAAACCCAAAAAAAGAAAAACACGTGCCGAAGAATCTCGCGATCCCGAAATAGTTGGAAACTTACTATTTATTCGTTTTATAATGTAGGCTTTCATTCTCCTTTGTTTGCTTTTTTCGATGTGGGTTCAACTGCTTTCTTTTGAAGTTACAACTTTCTTAATTTGTTTCATCTTTAACTTGGACAATTCCCTATTTTGACACGCCTTAATTGAGAATAATCATGAACTACTAGTAGCAATTTGTAGTAGTATTTACTAATTAGGAGTAGAACAACGCATTAATTAACTAGGAAATTTTTAATGCTAAGCTAACCATGAAATGTTCTTTAGAAGAGAGATAGAGACAAAAGTACCCAAGGACACCAAAGCTAAAGGCACCCAAGTGCTACCCGCATGCAATATAGGCATGTCGATATAGGGAATGTCGTCACGTGTGTTGAAACTGACCCAGACGATATAGAAAATGTCGTCATGTGGAGAATACTTGTAGCATGTTTCTTTTTTAATTTGTTTCATATTTAATAGTAACCATTTTAAAATGGTAGTCCTATTGACCATGATAAGTGACGAGTTGTTCGACATGTGAGAATTAAAATTAAGAATTTGAGGCATCAAATGTAATTTTTAAGAATCATTAGAAATTATTATTACTAGAGGATTGTCTTGATGCGTTAATAGATACACCCTCTAGTCGTTATTATAAGTAAAAATTGGTATTTTAAATACAAAATAAATGATGTGTGTGGTCTTTAATATAAACCACATACATTATTTTTTGAATGAATCTAAGATGTTGATTTTTGTTTATAATAGTGACCGGAGCTCACTATTATAAGCAAAAATCAACATCTTAGATTCATTCATTAAATGATGTACGTGATCTGTAATAAAGACCATGTACATCAATAATTAAATGTATCTAAAATGTAACAAAGCTCCGAAAACACAAAGAAGGTCTCGAAGATCATGAAACTTCTCCTCTGAACCATTGCAATTCTAAACAGATCCATATAACAACAAAAGCAATAAATTGTTTTTCTCAGCAAATAAGATTTGAACAAATGTAAACGAAACTGAAAACTGCAAAGAAATAAGAAGTGTATAATAATATAATCTACCACGGCAAATGTAGCTTATGTTATCATGCCAAAAAACTTCCATCTCTAAGATTTTGAATGTTAGAAATTTATATATGGTTAGTTCCTGTGAAGAAACTTAATTGTGAGTAATCTTTTATATCTTGGACTCATCACAAAACAAAATAGCAAAAACGATAAAATAAGGTTACTTGAGATGATGCAAATTTGATGTTTTCACTGTTATTTCCCACTTGCTATAGCTGGATGTGCTAAAACCAATCCTTTTTAGCAGCATGTGATTGTTGTGTTCCTCGACTCGAATATGTGAACAAATTCTTCAAAGAAACTAAAGGCAAGACTCAGAAGATGACTTTTGCAGTAGGAGGGAAAGGTGGTGCATAACACATTTATCAATTATCATCAGTTTTTCCTAAACCGTCAACTACAATAGCATGCTTGATGTTGATCTTTGTATCTTTGTCAAATGAACTTTGCACAAGTTGCAAGGAAATGGGTACTCGGTTAACTTCCACTGAAAGGTTCCTTGAATTTGAACTTCTTTTGGATCCTTCTGATCGCACTTCTTGAAAACTTTCATGTGCTTGGCTTTGGAATTTCAATTTTCTAAATTGATTATTCTCAACCTGAGCCTGAGGCTTACACTTGGAAAAGAAGCTACGCCAGCAGCAGCTCCTTACTGACGGAATGAAGTGAGCCTACGTAGCTTAT
This sequence comes from Medicago sativa, assembly GCF_051527215.1. Taxonomy (NCBI): domain Eukaryota; kingdom Viridiplantae; phylum Streptophyta; class Magnoliopsida; order Fabales; family Fabaceae; genus Medicago; species Medicago sativa. The sequence goes on from NC_140752.1 coordinate 86,230,262, forward strand.
TAAGTTCACCTAGTCCATTTTTTTTCTCACTTCATGCATGTCTGGAGATGAGGCTCCACAACTTGATTTGCTTTTATGAATAGCATTCAAACTCCCACGCCTAGAGGAAAAAGACCTAGGATCCCCTGCAGTAAAAATACATATGTAAAAGAAACTGAAAACTGCAAAGAAATAAGAAGTGTATAATAATATAATCTACCACAGCAAATGTAGCTTATGTTATCATGCGAAAAAACTTCTATCTCTAATATTTTGAATGTTAGAAATTTATATATGGTTAGTTCCTGTGAAGAAACTTAATTGTGAGTAATCTTTTATATCTTGGACATATCAGAAAACAAAATAGCAAAAACGATAAAATGAGGTTACTCAAGATGATGCAAATTTGATGTTTTCACTGTTATTTCCCACTTGCTATAGCTGGATGTGCTAAAACCAATCCTTTTTAGCAGCATGTGATTGTTGTGTTCCTCAACTCGAATATGTGAACAAATTCTTCAAAGAAACTAAAGGCAAGACTCAGAAGATGACTTTTGCGGTGGGAGGGAAAGAAGGTGCATAACACATTTATCATCAGTTTTTCCTAAACCGTCAACTACAATAATTTGCTTGATGTTGATCTTTGTATCTTTGTCAAATGAACTTTGCACAAGTTGCAAGGAAATGGGTACTCGGTTAACTTCCACTTAAAGGTTCCATGAATTTGAACTTCTTTTGGATCCTTCTGATCGCACTTCTTGAAAACTTTCATGTGCCTGGCTTTGGAATTTCAATTTTCTAAATTGATTATTCTCAACCTGAGCCTGAGGCTTACACTTGGAAAAGAAGCTACGCCAGCAGCAGCTCCTTACCGACGGAATGAAGTGAGCCTACATAGCTTATTAAGTTCACCTAGTCCATTTTTTTTCTCACTTCATGCATGTCTGGAGATGAGGCTCCACAACTTGATTTGCTTTTATGAATAGCATTCCAACTCCCACGCCTAGAGGAAAAAGACCTAGGATCCCCTGCAGTAAAAATACAACACTGTTTCACGTTGTAATCAATCTCGGCCACAAATTTGATATCCAACGGTTTCAGATTACATATTTATTAATTCAATTTTAAACGATCTGGACGGTCGAGATCAGTAACTGTTGGCCGCAGTTACAACAAATAATTTGTTTCAGTTAAGGTGAGGTACAATTGACTACTGAAGGGTGGAGTGCAATGCAAGAAATTGTGCAATGACTTTGTTCTTACCTTCTTTATGGTTGGACCTGATAGTAAAGAGCTAAAATTTGATTTTTTTTTTTGTTAGGATTCTCAACCTCATAGGAAGCCATCTGGTTCTCCGCTTTTGTCACAGGAATTGGATTTAATAAGCACAATGAATTCTTAATACATGAACTAGGTAACCACCTACAACCTTTAGCTAAAACATTCGTATAATCATCAGTTTCATGGTCACTTTATTCTTTTTCATCTTCTTCTTGGTATTGGCCAGTGTATGCTATAATGTCAGCGATATTTCTTATTGTTAACAAAGCAATTCGTTTCATCACCAACTAATTTGGCAACATCTTAAGTTGTGGTTGTTTATTGATGAGGTTGTAAAGTCATAGCCTTTGCTGCTGGCAAGAGACAGTTTATTATGAAGTCTTGAGCTTGTTTATCATCGGTAGAAGAATTTAGTTCTACGCTTGTTTGCATCCAAATTACTTTCTCATAGTTTTGCATATCCGATACAAATAAAGCTATGTTCACAAAGAAAAAAAAAAGTTCTTTCTAGATTACCTTTAAAGAATGATGGGTAATTTACCGACCAACTAATAAAAAAAAAAAAATTGATGGGTCAAGATACCACTTAAAAATGAACTTATATGTCTAATGTTTATTAGTTAAATTAAATTACCCACTATTCTTCTATAGATACCCTAATTATCACCATAAAAAAAAACACACTAATAGGACTAACGGATTACCGAAAAAACTTCTTAGCCTTTTAGGTTTAAATGACACTAATAGAAAACTCATTTAATCCCATAAGGCTCGGGCTTAGGGCACCTGTTTTATGATTTAACTTAATGCAATGGATGAAGACCTTGGTACTGTAATCCTCAAATCCATGCTTTACTTTACTATCCCGTGTCATACGTTTCTTTTTATAGACAATTTCATCTCCATTTTTCACACACCTTTCCGATGTGGGACTGTCACGGTACTCTATAGTTTGTCAACTTCAATGTGAGTGAAAATATAACTGTCAAATTGGTTTTTTAAGAATAAAGTGATGAATTTTGTCAAAAAATAAAAGAAAAGAAAGAATAAGTGATAAATTGTTAATTAATTTAGTATTAGTAATTCCTTTAAAAATAAAATACATAAATATTGTGTAACAAACTTCAAATTTTGTTATTTATTTAAATTGTATATTAATTATGTTCACACTATTTTAATTTTTGTATTTTAAGTTAATTTTTATTGATGATATATTTTTATAGCATATACATATAAAATTATCCATAGTGAACCGATTAAAATATCACAACTTACGAATTAAAATAAAGGTACAGACTAAATATACACCCCACATACCTTATATTTAAGGGTAACATATCATGTACCCGAATTCGTATCACATACAAACAATAGTTTCTCCTTTTATAATTCTAAGGGACACTTTAAATTGAAGGCGTGTCTGATACGTGTCGGTTTTCTATCAGACACTGACATATTTGATTACATTCAATTTTTAAATTATTATCAATGTCAACGTGTATGAGTGAGTATCAATGTTGACATTTTTCATGTGTTTTTCTAGTTCTAACAATAATACAGTTGGAAATTCTAATCTTTCAAGAAATTTTAAAAGTTTAACATGGAATAAAGCAATTATTAAAATTGAGTTACAGTTGTTTAAAAAAAAATAAAATTGAGTTTACAGTATAGAAGATTATTTCTACTCTTCAAAATAAGTCAATAGAAATATTTTTTCAAAAAAAATGGCAAGTCTTGCTAGTTGCTTTTCCAACCAAAGAAGAAAAAGAAAACCTATCTAGCAAACAACCCAAGTTGGAAGCAATACACACAGCAAGTTAAAACAAATGATTTGATGATCAACATCAACTTCAAGTGAGTTATACAATTCAAGACTACTAACAGGAAAGCTAGACAAGCTAAACCAACCAAGCAAGGTTGGTATCAGCAGAATAGTATTCACGGTAAACGGGGTTAGCAAGCATTAATAATAGGAGTAACCGGCTACACCAAGAACAAGAACAACAAAAGTTTTTCCTCACTAGTTTACCTCCAAAAAATGATAGTAAAACTTCACACTGCATCAAAAAATACTCTGATGTTATTCCCATTAGAATTTTAGAAACCTTTAAAGGACAAGGAGAAACGTTTCGACAAATTATTTAAAATCAGTGAGTCGTATATAGGAAATGTCGTCATGTGTGTTAAAATGGACCCGGACTATCACTACAAGAAACATTACATTTTGCCAGGGGCAAAATCCCTGGCAAAAGGACGGAATCCCTGGCAAACTGGACGTTTGTGAGGGAATTTCCCAGAGGCATAAGCCATCGCAAAACCGCTCATCGCAAACCTTTTGCCAGGGGTTCCACCCCTGGGAAAAAAAACGAGGGCCTTAACCCCTGGTAAACAGCCTGACATTTTCCCTGACAAAAGCCCTGGCATATTCCCTCACTTTCTTCTGCAACTTTGCAGTCTCTGACTCCGACTGCGCTGATTGACTGACTGACGACTGACTGATGGAAAGTCAAGTCAGATCCGCAAAAAACCAGGGTCATGCGAGGGGTTTAACCCCTGGCAAACGTCCATATTATTTTTTTTAAAAATGTTTTATTTATAAAAACGTATTTTTTATTAATTAATTAAATATTTTAAAAATAATTTTAATTAATAAAATGTATTTAAATTAATTAAAAAAATCAATTTTTTTTAAAAGTTGTTTTTTCAAATACAATTAAATGTTTCAACAATCATTTTAATAAATAAAATTTATTTTAAATAATAAATAAAATTGTTTTTAAAATATAAATAATTGTTTCAAAAATCATTTTAATTAATAAAAAGTAAAAAATAACAGATTTTTTACTACAGAAATTTAAAAAACGAATTTCCATAAATTAGAAAAAAAATGTTTTAGAAAAACTGTTTTAATTAGTATATAAACAGTTTTCTACCTAAAAATACTGTTTTAATTAGTATATCAACAAATCTACCTAAAAAGTACATATTCAACATGTATCTAATCTATTTTATTAAAAAAAAACATGCATATATTCCATAAAAAAAAACATGCATATATTCTATAAAATAACATCCAACATCATCAACATATATTATTCTATATAGCATTTATTAATTTGAATTTCGAAAAAAAAATAACAATATATATTATTATACAATTTTTTTCTCTAGTTTTAACATTTTTTTTTCTAATATATTATTTTCTTTAACAGTTTTAATTAAAAAAAAATCGAATTTTTTTTGCCCAAAAACAAAACCGATCATGAAAAATTAAAACATCATATATATCCAAAAAAAATCAAACATGTATTTTAAACTACTTATAAATTCAAAAATATCATATATATCAATAGTATTTAGAAGAACAAGTTAAATACAAAATGAATATTTTAATAAGTAGTAAAGAATAAACACACAAAAATATAAGAAGTGATGAGAGATTTACCAAATTAAAGAAGTTTGTTAATGTTGAAGAAAAATAGTGTATGAAAGAAATTGAGAAGAAAAAAGAAGTGATAGCATACTACCATTTCCGAGGACTTGGAAGAAATTGAGAAGAAAGAAATTGAAAGAAATAGTGTATGTTATAAAAGAAGTTTCCAGTTTCCAAGTATCAAACCCAAGTGATAGCATTCGGTGCAATGGCTTGGAAATATATAGATGAAAAAAGACAAGTGATAGATATAGGTAGGTCCCAACTTGCTTGAAAAAAAAAGCTAAAGTATGCAGCGATTTGTCACCTCAAGGAGTAACTTTTGCAGGATTCTCTGCTTTTGGCAGGAATCTACCATTTCCGAGGGCCTATCCCTCACATAACCCCTCGGATATTTGCTGAAAAAGCCTGCAGTGAACAGCTTTTGACCTGCCAAGCCTGCAGCAAGCTACTTTTGAATTTTCAAAATGGCGCCTTGTAATATGCGACGGAATAAGTGAGGGTCTACCCTTGTGTTATATGCCACGGGTTTTCCTTGGCATTTTCCCTGGGAATTTTCCCAGGGGTTACAAACCCCTGTCAAAATCCCTGGCAAAGGGTAATGTTTCTTGTAGTGTATATAGGGAATGTCGGCCACATAAACACGATCTAAAGGAATAGTTTCACACAATTTCAATCTCAACTATTCATTTGTAATCGGATAGTCCATAGCCATTATTGTGTTAACGCTTACGGTGTGGGATCATGTGTTGTGTTCGGTGTTGAAACATATCAAAGAGCTATAGCAATTTTTTATTTTATTTTAATGCATGTGATGATACACTTGGTTTTAGAGAATACTTGTACCAAGTTTCTTTTTTAATTAGTTTCATATTTAATAGTAACCATTATAAAATGGTAGTACTATTGACCATGATAAGTAACGAGTTGTTCGACATGTGAGAATTAAAATTAAGAATTTGAGGCATCAAATGTAATTTTTAAGAATCATTAGAAATTATTATTACTAGAGGATTGTCTTGATGCGTTAATAGATACACCCTCTAGTCGTTATTATAAGTAAAAATTGATATTTTAAATACAAAATAAATGATGTGTGTGGTCTTTAATATAAACCACATACATTATTTTTTGAATGAATCTAAGATGTTGATTTTTGTTTATAATAGTGACCGGAGCTCACTATTATAAGCAAAAATCAACATCTTAGATTCATTCATTAAATGATGTACGTGATCTGTAATAAAGACCATGTACATCAATAATTAAATGTATCTAAAATGTAACAAAGCTCCGAAAACACAAAGAAGGTCTTGAAGATCATGAAACTTCTCCTCTGAACCATTGCAATTCTAAACAGATCCATATAACAACAAAAGCAATAAATTGTTTTTCTCAGCAAATAAGATTTGAACAAATGTAAACGAAACTGAAAACTGCAAAGAAATAAGAAGTGTATAATAATATAATCTACCACGGCAAATGTAGCTTATGTTATCATGCCAAAAAACTTCCATCTCTAAGATTTTGAATGTTAGAAATTTATATATGGTTAGTTCCTGTGAAGAAACTTAATTGTGAGTAATCTTTTATATCTTGGACTCATCACAAAACAAAATAGCAAAAACGATAAAATAAGGTTACTTGAGATGATGCAAATTTGATGTTTTCACTGTTATTTCCCACTTGCTATAGCTGGATGTGCTAAAACCAATCCTTTTTAGCAGCATGTGATTGTTGTGTTCCTCGACTCGAATATGTGAACAAATTCTTCAAAGAAACTAAAGGCAAGACTCAGAAGATGACTTTTGCAGTAGGAGGGAAAGGTGGTGCATAACACATTTATCAATTATCATCAGTTTTTCCTAAACCGTCAACTACAATAACATGCTTGATGTTGATCTTTGTATCTTTGTCAAATGAACTTTGCACAAGTTGCAAGGAAATGGGTACTCGGTTAACTTCCACTGAAAGGTTCCTTGAATTTGAACTTCTTTTGGATCCTTCTGATCGCACTTCTTGAAAACTTTCATGTGCCTGGCTTTGGAATTTCAATTTTCTAAATTGATTATTCTCAACCTGAGCCTGAGGCTTACGCTTGGAAAAGAAGCTACGCCAGCAGCAGCTCCTTACCGACGGAATGAAGTGAGCCTACATAGCTTATTAAGTTCACCTAGTCCATTTTTTTTCTCACTTCATGCATGTCTGGAGATGAGGCTCCACAACTTGATTTGCTTTTATGAATAGCATTCCAACTCCCACGCCTAGAGGAAAAAGACCTAGGATCCCCTGCAGTAAAAATACAACAATGAATTCCAACTCCACAATGACTTTGTTATTACCTTCTTTATGGTTGGACCTGATCATAAAGACCTAAAATTTGAACTTCTGTTAGGATTCTCAACCTCATAGGAAGCCACATGGTAATCTGGTTCTCCATTTTTGTCTCAGGAATTGGATTTAATAAGCACAATGAATTCTTAATACATGAACTAAGAAATAGGAAACAACCTACAACCTTTAGCTAAAACATTCGTATAATCATCAGTTTCATGATCACATTCTTCTTTTTCTTCTTCTTCTTCTTCTTTTTCTTCTTCTTGGTATTGGCCAGTGTATACTATAATGTCAGTGATATTTCTTATTGTTAACAAAGGAATTCTTTTCATCACTAACTAATTGGTGACATCTTAAGTTGTGGTTGTTTTCTTGGAGCATGTTGATGAGGTTGTAAAGTCATAGCCTTTGTTGCTGGCTAGAGACGGTTCATCATGAATTCTTGCGCCGTTATGCGTGTTTATCATGAAGTCTTGAGCTTGTTTATCATCAAGTAGAAGAATTTAGTTCTACACTTGTTTGCATCCAAATTACTTTCACATAGTTTTGCGTGGAATTCAAACGAGAGTAAGTGATCCATCCCATACAAATAAAACTGTTTTGAAACCATCTTTCCAACTAGAATAAAAAAAACTAACCAACCTTGGACATATAGAACACTCATTTAGATTCCATAAGGCTCAGGCTAGGGGGGCACCTGATTTATACTCCCTCCGTCCCATATTACTTGACCTAGTTGACTCTGTCACGTATGCCAATGCACAATTTTAAACTTAAATTTCTTTAATAATCTAGTCGAAAAAATTATGAAAATTTGATATTTTGAAAATATTAATCGAGACGAATCTAACAACATCTTATATGCTATATTTTGTTTTTATATATTAGTAGAAAAATAGAGTCAAAGCATGATACATGAATAGTGCAAATATTCTAAATAGGTCAAGTAATATGGGACGGAGGGAGTACCCAAATATAATAGGCTAGGGGGGCACCTGTTTTATACCAAAATGTAATAATAATTTAACTTATTGCAATGGATGAAGACCTTGGTACTGTAATCCTCAAATCCATGCTTTACTTTACTATCCCGTGTCATACGTTTCTTTTTATAGACAATTTCATCTCCATTTTTCACACACCTTTCCGATGTGGGACTGTCACGGTACTCTATAGTTTGTCAACTTCAATGTGAGTGAAAATATAACTGTCAAATTGGTATTTTAAGAATAAAGTGATGAATTTTGTCATAAAAGAAAAAGAAAAGAAAGAATAAGTGGTAAATTGTTAATTAATTTAGTATTGGTAATTCCTTTAAAAATAAAATACATAAATATTGTGTAACAAACTTCAAATTTTGTTATTTATTTTAATTGTATATTAACTATGTTCACACTATTTTAATTTTTGTATTTTAAGTTAATTTTTATTGATGATATATTTTTTATAGCATATACATAGAAAATTATCCATAGTGAACCGATTAAAATATCACAACTTAGGAATTAAAATAGGTACCGACTAAGTATACACCCCACATACCTTATACTTTAAGGGTAGAATATCGTGTACCCGAATTCCTATCACATGCAAAGAATAGATTCTCCTTTTATAATTCTAATGGACACTTTAAATTGAAATTGTTCTGATACATGTTGGTTTTTGATCAGACACTGACATATTTGATTACATTCAAATTTTTATGTTATTATCAATGTCGACGTGTATGTGTGAGTATCAATGTCGACATTTTTCATGTGTTTGTCTAGTTCCAACAATACAGTTGGAAATTCTAATCTTTAAAGAAATTTAAAAAATTAACATGGAACAATTCGATTATTAAAATTTAGTTACAGTATAAATAACATATTCCAAATTCTTAGTAAATTTTGGGGCAATGTAGTGGACTCTGACCACACAACAGATGGCACTATGGACCCTGACACTGACAGTGAAAAGATGAATATGCACTCTGTGGCTTTGAAGTTCTTGGAGGCACAACGAGATGCTCTTCACCAACCTAAGTCCAGCAGGAAGTCAAGAAAGAGTAGCAGCTCTGCAAGAGGCAAAGGCTCTGATGGCATCAGAAGTAGTGAGCACATCCAAACCCGTTCCAAAAAGGATGTAATAAAAAGCAACAAAAATTCATGGGACCCACCAACTTTTTGTTTCTCTTCAGTTGAGTAAAGAAATCCAACAGAGATGACCAATATTTTACATTTTCCATTTATACCCTCGTCTTCATTGCTCCTCTTTTTGCCTAAAATTTTTGTTCGGTGACTAAGCTGAACTTATATCCCCTATCCAGATCACTGAAAAACCAAATACCACAATTATCACTTCGCCATCTTCATGTCCATTTCCCATTATTCTCTTCAATTTGGATTCATGTTCTAGAAGTTGCTCCAAAGTTGTTTCTTTCCGCTATGTCTATTACTCCATCTGGTCCTATTTACAAGAAAAAGTTGAAAATAAATTATTCAATATATTAAAAAAGTTAATTGTTTCTTGTAAATAAGACCGGAGGGAGTACTTTATATGAAACTGTGGATGCGGGATTTGTTGGAACAAAATGTGTTTAACAATAAACCTTTAGAGTTTTGATGATAACAAGGTATTGAAAATTGACAATTGGAATTGCTAATATTTGTTCAAGTGTACAGGACCATAGACAAAAATTTATATCATACAAAGGTTCTGAATGAGCAAATAAAGAGCAAAAGAATCAACAAGATTGAAGCTTAGAAGCTCCTGAAGGCAAAGTGCTCCTGAAGACTATGAAGGTGAGAAAAACACAAGAAGGGGGGTTGAATTGTGTTTTTAAAAATTCTTCGTTTCTCTAAATAACTGAATACACTGATCAGAAGCTAAGTGAGACAGCTTCTGAAGTGATGATCAGAATCTAAATGCAGCGGAATAAAACAGAGAGAGAGAAGAAGAACGACACAAAGCAATTATACTGGTTCCTTCCACAATCCGGAAGTAGTCCAGTCCCCCTTGCACTTCCAAGGAGATTTCACTATGAGTAATATCTGATTACAAATGCTCAAGCACACAAGCAAGAGACTTCCAATGCTCAAGCACACAAGCAAGAGACTTCCTTTGCTCAAGAACACAATCAAGAGACTTCCTGCTCAAGCACAACTGCAAGAGACTTCCTAACTAAACAAAATTACACAGAAAATTGTTTAAGGTTGAACACTTGATATACAATCAGAGGTGCTCACAATACAAATCAGATACAGACTCAATGGACTTAAGAATTTCTAAGATATGACTTTGAGACACAGAAATTCTAAGTGAATGCAGAACAATTTCAGCAGAGGTTTGGTACTTGTGAAAATCTTGTGAGTCTTTCGTTCAGCGTTCTTGCATTACCAATTCTCTAGGTCTTCACTCCTTTATATAGAGGTGTGAAAGAGACGTTGTGAAATTGCCAGCACACCAAAGAGTCGTTGTTGAAGCTTGATCTTTCACCAATGATCTTTTGCCTGATTTGGTTGTTGTCCTATGAAGAACAAATTTGAAATCCATTCCTTATCCAAAGGAACATCTATGCAGGCGAGACCGTATTCTGGAGCTGTTTTCTTGTCTTGAAGTGCAGACACAAAACAGAGTAGTGGAGAACGTGGTTGTACAATTCGTACAAAGTACAATGTCAACGCTTTCGTCCAAATTGCAAACACATGCCTTCAAACACCTTTGAAATGACCGTTGCAAGCTCCACTAATCCTTTGTTTGTGTTTTCGAATCCAATAGACAGCTTTTGCATTGATGATTCTTCAATTCTTGATTCTTTGCAAATCCAGTTGATATTCAGCTTCTGGTGAAATGGCTTCTGATGAGGCAGCTTCTGATGAGATGACTTCTGCAGCTTCTGATGATGCAGCTTCTGATGATGTGACTTCTGGACCTCTTGTCTTCAGGAGCACTATTCTTCAGGAGCGCTATTTCTTCAGGAGCAGCTTGACTTCAGGAGCGCTTTTTCTTCAGGAGCAAGTTGCCTTCAGGAGCGTCCAAGCTTCAAATTTTTGTTGTTTCCATAGCTCTTTATTTGCTCATTCAGAACCAATGATGATGTAACTTTATAATTATGGTCCTGTACACTTGAACAAATATTAGCTAATCCAATTTACAATTTTTAATACCTTGTTATCATCAAAACTCTTTAAGGTTTATTGTTAAACACATTTTGTTCCAACAATCTCCCCCTTTTTGATGATGACAAACAAAAGTATTTAAAATTGATCAATTGTTGTTAATCTAATTAACAAGTTGACTTTGGGGTTCTGAGGTTTGTAAGCTCAGAATCTGAGGTTTGTAAGCTCAAACTCCCCCTGAGTCTGATAGTCTTTAAGGTGAGGTTTGTAAGCTCCCCCTAAGTTCTATCCAGGTTAATTAAATTCATTTTGCGCAATAATTATTATCAGAGCTTAAAAGCAAAATTGAATCATTGAAAGAATTTACTTATAGATAAGAAGAATGGTTCAATTAGCTTTACTTGAATTTTGATACTCCTTCGTTCATTAAGCTTATACCAATAAGGTAAAAAGATAGAAGTTTTTCAAAAATTTCAAATGCCATTAATGGGGCTCAGAGCCTTTAAATACTTGTCACATATACTCCCCCTTTTGTCATTATCAAAAAAAATTAAAATAAATCTAAGCACAAAAGACAAAAAGATATGAGAAAAACTCAAACGTGAGAGAGTATACTAAGCAATGAACTAAATAAATCAGAGCAAAAATCATGTATATTCAATTGTCAGAAGCAGCTAAACAGTCAGAATCAGTAAGCATTCAGAAGCAAAGAGAATTAAAACAGAATGGTTTCAGAAGCAAGGACTAGGAATTCAAAACAAACAACAAACAAAAAGAAAAACACAAGGGTGTGCAACTAAGTGTTGGTTTGATGTTGTTTCTTCATCTCCTCCATTTCTTCAATCTTCTTCTGCAACAGTTCTTCAAGCTGTTGTTGCCTCTGGAGAAGAGCCTGTTCCCTTTCCTTAGCTTCTTGCTGCTGCTGTGCCATCTGTTTCTTCAGAAGCTTACACAACCTTGCTTCTCTGGTCAAGTAATCCGTTTCTAAGAAGAAAGGCTGGTTTGCCAGGAGCAGTGTAGAACTTCTTACTCTGAGACTCTGATTCAGATGCTCCATTAACTTCCTGACAGAAGCTTCCTTGCTTCTGATGCACTTAGCCCTTAAGCTTTCAATTAGCTCAGTTGCCCGGTTCTGAAGTGATGCCCAGGAGTCTTCATATGCACTTGTGAGATCAATTGTCCTTCGTTGATCCACAAGATTAAGCAATTGACTAAGGATTGTCAGAAGCTCAGAATTGATATATCCAGATTCCAGGATGTTTGTGGGTGGATGTTCAAGGATTTCAAGATCAGAATCACTGATTTCTAAGTCTTGAATAGGGTTAGGAACTGGAATGGTAAGGTGTGTTTGTGTGTTAGAAGATGAGGGCTGGTCAGAATCAATGTGTGTGGTGGAGGTTGAGGCTTGAACATTGACTAGAGAGATGTCAACATCCATGGGAGTTGGTTCAGGAGAGTGTTCAGGTAAAGGTTGAAATTCAGTTTCAGATGGTGGTTGTTGTGGTGAAGTTGATGTTTGAGTGTTGAGTTGGGGGTCAATGGTAGCTGTTGGTGATTGTGGGGGTGTTGTGGGTTTTTGTGGTTCAGGTGTTTGTTGATGGGGGTTTTCTGAAACAACGTTTTCAGAAGCAGCTGCTTCTGGAGTTGCTTCAGAGGCTTTTTCTGAGGTGGATTTGTCTATGGGTAACTCACCTGAGTAATGGAGAGCAAGATTGTCTAAGACAGAAGTGTCTTCTATTGGTTCAGGTACAGATGTTGAAGAAGGTGAAATGGGGATAGAGGTGACTGGAATCTGAATTACCTGATCTGCAGGGCCAGCTTCAGAAGTGATCTCTTGTGGATCAGCAGCTTGAGGAACTACTTCTGAAGTTCCCTCTTCTGGAGCATTTTCAAACATGAGCATCATATCGTCTTCCTCATTGTCTTCAGTGGGCTTACCAGCAATGGCTCTTACTTCAGCCAATTTATCTTTGTAGAACCTATCACAATCTTCCAATCCCAAGGCCTTGAGCTTTTCATCTCTTTGATGAGTGTATTGTGCTTTTAGATCCTTTTTGTCTGCAATAAGTTCAGAAGCACGTTCATCTGCCATCCTTTTCCTTATTGGAGTCATCTCAACCATAGGACTCACAAGTTGAAGGGGAGCCTTCTTCTTCTTCAGCTTGGGATCAGCCTCTTCTTTTTCCATTTCTTCAAGAGCTTCCTCCAGCTGCTCTTGAGTGATTACCAAGTCTGCCTTACCTTTTCTTCTCTTCTGAGGAATAGAAGCAGCACCAATCTTCTGCATCTTTCCTTTATCCTTGATAGAAACAGGTTTAGCTTCAGACTTAGCAGCTTTAGCAATAGCAGCTTCTGACTCAGTACTGGTTCTGGCCTTCTTTCCTTTAGTAGGAGCAGCATCAGATTCAGAACTAGTTCTGGCCCTTTTCCCTTTAGGTGCATCAGAAACAGCAGCTTCTGACACAGCAACTGCTTTGGCCTTCTTGCCTTTTCCTTTAGCAAGAGCAGCTTCCTCCTGAGACCTCGCATCTTCCTCCAAGACGTACTCAGCTACTAATCTAGCTAAGTGTTCAGGATTACTTTCCTTAACTATGGAAGGAAAGTCTCTGATAATCTCAGATTCTTCTGTGGTCAACTCCAACCATTTCTCATCTTTAGGAGCTTCTTTGAAGAACTTCATAGAGTGTAAGCTCCTGCTACTGATAGTCCTTTCAGCAGTAGAGACTTTGAAACATTTATCAGAAGCACTCCTTGTCCTTTTTAAGAACTCCAGCACCCTTCCTTGATGAAAGATTTCAGACAGCAATCTTCCATAGGGTACTTGTTTTCTTCCTCTGATAGTGCTTTCATTTATGGCCCAGCAGAGATGATCCATTACATATCTTGGGAAGTTTATCTTTTCCAAAATAGCCATGAAGTAAATTGCTAGCTTCTGTTGATTGTTGGGTTGGTCAGATCCTCCTGCTCTTTGAAAGAAGCAATCATTACTGAATTTCACCAACATCCTGTTGTGAATCTCCATTTCAGAAGGCTTTGCATCCTTCTTCCCACCCAAAAGAGTGTTGTAGTAACCTTGTAGCAGGACATCTTCCTTCCTGACTATTTCTTGGAATCTTCCCTCTGCATGCCTTCTACAAGCTTTAGCTATAACTTCCTCAGTGATGGTTATAGGAATGCCCATCACTTCAGACCTTATTTCTAAGCTGTCAAATGATGTAGGATTCATATCCATGACCATTTTCCCTTTCTTTGACCCAGCTTGTTTGCTTACAACTTTTGCAGGCTTTTCATTGTACACTTCAGCTTTTAACCAAAAGTCCTTGACCAAATTCACATATGTTGGCCCATTTAGCATTCTGAAATACCCAGACAGCTCCTGTGTTTCTATTAAGCCTTCCATGTTTACTTCGTACTTCTTGAGTGAAGTAAAATCCACTGGTGACTCTATTTGGACTATCAAGGATTCCCATGGAATATCCATAGTCTTTTCTTTGTAGATGGACCCAGATTCTGATACGCTTTGCTTGTTTGAAGTAGATTCTGAAACTTTTGAGCTTGATGATGCCATTTGATGATTGGCGAAGATTTGAAGAAGATGAAGATTTTTAGGGTTCTAAGGTTGAGAGAATGCGCTTACTTCGCAAACGGTTTGAGAGCAAATGTGTTTGTTGTGAGTGAGTAGTGTGTGAATTGACAAAGTGTTAAAAGTAAAACGATTGCAATTCAAAAGAGACAAACAAACATAACATTAATGACAAAATTGGGGGCGCGTGAAAAGTACTTTCAAAGCTTTTAAATCATCATTGCCCTTTTAGTTATACACCAACACATACAGGCCACGTAAGAAGTTCACAGAGTAACTACCAAGTTAGTGGGCCAGAAGTTACTTTAAAAAGTAACTCCTAACGTTTCCACTAATCCAACTATTCAGAAGCAACAAATCCAGCTTCTGGACTTCAGATGCTGATGTCATCATCAGAAGCGAGTTTTCCTCAGAACCTCAATAAAGAGCTTCTGATGGACTACTGCTTCTGAACTAACTTCAGAATCTAAAATCCTATTCAGGAGCAAGCAAACATTTAATCAGACACGAAGTGCATGTTCAAATTTTTCTTTATAAAATCAAATCTTTCAACAGTTAAAGGCTTAGTAAATATATCAGCCCATTGATTTTCAGTATCAATGAATTGTATATCTAAAATTCCTTTTTGAACATAATCTCTGATAAAATGGTGTTTGATTTCAATGTGCTTAGCTCTTGAATGCAAAATTGGATTTTTAGACAAACAAATAGCAGCAGTATTATCACAATAAATGGGAATACTGTTAGCAGTTATCTGATAATCTTCCAACTGATGTTTCATCCAAAGTAGTTGTGTACAACAACTTGCAGCTGAAATGTATTCTGCTTCTGCTGTAGACATAGCAATAGTTGTTTGTCTTTTGCTAGCCCAGGATATAAGATTATCACCCAGAAATTGACAATTGCCACTGGTTGATTTTCTTTCAATCCTATCACCAGCATAATCAGCATCACAGAATCCAATTAGCTTATAATCTAAGGATTTCCTATAAAGGAGTCCAAGATTAGTTGTTCCCTTCAAATACCTGAAGATTCTCTTGACAGCAGTCATATGAGATTCTCTAGGATCTGATTGGAATCTTGCACACAAGCATACACTGAATAAAATATCTGGCCTAGATGCAGTGAGGTATAACAAAGAACCAATCATACCTCTATACAGCTTCTGATCTACTTTAGCTCCTTCATCTTCTTTGCTCAGGTTGCACGTAGGATGCATTGGAGTGTTCATCACTTTACAATCTTCAAGTTTGAACTTCTTCAGAAGCTCCTTTGTGTACTTTGATTGATGAACATAGACTCCATCTTTGCATTGATTGATTTGAATGCCAAGGAAGAACTTCAGCTCTCCCATCATGCTCATTTCAAATTCATCCTGCATTAACTCAGAAAATTCCTTGCAAAGAGATGCATTAGTAGAACCAAATATTATATCATCAACATATATTTGCACAACAAGAATATCTTTCCCAAGGGTTCTTCTGAAGAGTGTAGTGTCAACCTGTCCTCTCTTAAAATCATTTTTGATTAAGAAATTACTTAGTCTATCATACCAAGCTCTGGGAGCTTGTTTCAAGCCATATAGTGATTTCTTCAATTTAAAAACATGGTCAGGATATTTAATATCCTCAAATCCAGGAGGTTGCTTAACATACACTTCTTCTTCTATGACACCATTGAGAAATGCACTCTTGACATCCATCTGATATAATATTATGCCATGATTAACTGCATAGGAAAGAAGTAACCTGATTGCTTCC
Source organism: Medicago sativa (assembly GCF_051527215.1). Lineage (NCBI taxonomy): Eukaryota > Viridiplantae > Streptophyta > Magnoliopsida > Fabales > Fabaceae > Medicago > Medicago sativa. Next base: position 86,246,735 of record NC_140752.1, read on the forward strand.
AATCTTGCAACTGGAGCAAACGTTTCAGTGTAATCAATGCCTTCTTGTTGACTATACCCTTGTGCAACAAGTCTGGCTTTGTTTCTTGTTACTTCACCTTGCTCATTCAGCTTGTTTCTAAATACCCATTTTGTTCCAATAATGTTCTTGTGCTGAGGTTTGGGTACCAGATCCCACACATCATTTCTTTGAAATTGATTCAACTCTTCTTGCATAGCTAGGATCCATCCATCATCTGAAAGTGCTTCATCAACTGTTGTAGGTTCAATCATTGAGATTAGTCCAATCATTGACTCTTCTTGTCTGAAATGTGATCTTGTTCTTCTTGGACTATCTTTGTTTCCAATGATTAGCTCCTCAGGATGTGAAGACTTGTGTTTGAATGTGTTTCTGGGAGGATCTTCTTGATGTGAGCCATCTTGTGCTTCATCAGAAGCAGTTTCATCTTGCGCTTCTGATGTGGGTTCAGCTTCTGGACTATCTTCAGACTCAGCTATCTGATCAGGTTCTGGAGTAGCTTCAGGAACCTGTATCTCTGCAAAACTTTCACCCTGCTTTGAAGTTTTATCTTCAAGCTCCTTGTCATCAAATTTAACGTGCATAGATTCTTCAACACAGAGTGTTTCTGAATTATACACTCTGTATGCCTTTGACCTTTCAGAGTAACCTAAAAAGATTCCTCTTTGGGCCTTGGCATCAAATTTCTTTAGGTAGAGCTTGTTGTTCAGAATGTAACAAGTACATCCAAATTGATGAAAGTAAGAGATATTGGGTTTTCTTCCTTTAAAGAGTTCATATGCTGTTTTCTCCAAAATAGGTCTAATATAGATCCTGTTTTGAACATAGCATGCTGTATTCACTGCTTCTGCCCAAAAATGTTTTGGTAAATGGTTTTCATGAATCATGGTTCTGGCCATTTCTTGTAAAGTTCTATTCTTTCTCTCTACAACTCCATTTTGTTGTGGTGTTCTAGGAGAAGAGAATTCATGGAAAATTCCATGTTTTTCACAAAAAGCTTCAAATGGCTCATTTTCAAATTCTCCACCATGATCACTTCTGACTTTCAAAATTTTTGATTCTTTTTCAGATTGAATTTGAGTGCAGAAGCTACTGAATACATCACACGCAACATCTTTACTCTTTATGAATTTCACCCAAGTCCATCTGCTGTAATCATCAACAATGACTAATCCATATCTACTTCCATATAAGGATGCAGTACTCACTGGTCCAAATAAATCAATATGGAGTAATTCTAAAGGTCTTGAGGTTGAGACAATGTCTTTGGTTTTAAAAGATGATTTCACAATTTTCCCTCTCTGACATGCACCACAAAGTGCATCTGAATGATAGTCAATGTCTGGTAGCCCTTTCACAAGTTGTAACTTACTAAGCTTAGAGATTAACCTCCAGTTAGCATGTCCCAACCTTCTGTGCCACATCCATTTCTTATCATTCACTGATAGTAGGCAGATCACCTTCTGATCAGCCAGTTCAGAAAAATTGATTTTATAGACATTGTCAACTCTCTTTCCCTTGAACACAATGGATTTGTCTTTCTTGTTGATTACTGTACAGTTGGGTTTTTCAAAAAGCACATCATAACCATTATCACAAAATTGACTTATGCTCAAAAGGTTATGTTCAAGACCATCTACCAACCATACATTATTAATTGAGGTAGAGGAATTACCAATAGTTCCTGTACCTATGATCCTGCCTGACTGGTTGCCTCCAAATTTCACATTTCCTCCCTCTTTCATTGTTAGGCTGAGGAACATGGACTTGTCTCCTGTCATGTGTCTTGAGCAACCGCTGTCTAGGTACCATGATCTTTGCTTTGGCACTGCTCTTAGACATACCTGCATTATTGACATTTTTAGATTTAGGTACCCATTGTTCTATGGGTCCTGGAAGGTTAGTACTTAAGGCTTTACTCTTCACTTCTTGTACCTTGTGCTGTGAGTTGGGTTGCTTCTGATTAGCCATCACCTTAGGTTTTGGTACTTCAGAAGCAGTAACTGTCTTCTTCTGAAACTTAGACTTCAGAACCCCAGATTTTGGTTTCACCAGACTCTGAGGAATAGGTTCTGATCTTTTCAGGATCCTAACCTTTGAAGTTTTGGAATCAGATTTGATCATAGCCTTTGACTTAGAGTTCTTTGGCTTTGAAGTAATCTTAGCCTTAGAACTAGAAGCTTCAGGTTCTGATTGAACAACAGTTTCCAACTCAGCCCCTTCTGGTACAAAGAATGTTTTCAGACCTTCCTTGATGCATTCACAACAAGACTTTAGATTGGTTTTCTCCAGTTTCACTTCTGGAAAGCCAATTCCTTTGCCATTGTTCTTGTAAATGCTATAAATCATAGAAGCCACTCTGCTTCTGTCAATGCCAGATATAATGAAGTCTTCAAGAGCAATTTCATGATTGCTTAAAGGTTTTTCATTACACTTTTCTTGTAGCTTCTGACATAAGAACCTGAGCTGGTCTTCATATGTTTTACACATGAAGTCAAAGCCCCTAAGTCCCTGTTCAGAAGCTTTCAGATCCAATAGAGTTGATTTTTGCTGTTGTACCAAATCAGCATATTTTTCTTTTAAATCCTTCAACTCATTGGTTCTTACTTCAAAATGTGTAAGAAGTTCTTTAAGTGACTCAACAAGTTCATCTCTGGGAATTTTGGAATATACCTCATTTTCATCTTCTGAGTCTGAATCTGATCCAGCTTCTGAAGTTGCTGTTGCTACCAACCCAACAGCTACCTTTGCATCTTCATCAGCTTCCTCTTTATCAGATCCAGATTCACTACCCAAATCATCCCAGGTTGCCATTAAACTCTGCTTAATCTGCTTCTTGAGTTTGCTTGGTTTGAAGGTAGACCTCTTTGACTTGTCCTTTGACTTTTCTCTTTGAAGATCAGGGCATTCAGCAATGAAGTGACCTGGCTTCTTACAGTTGAAGCATCCCTTCTGATCTTCTTTCCTTGAGCTTCTGGAGTTACCCCTTCTGGAGAGAAACTTTCTGTTCTTCTTGGCCAGATATTGAAGTCTGTTTGAGAGCATGGCCATTTCAGCAGCATCTGGTTCAGAGTCTGAACTTGACTGTTCTTCCTCTTCAGATTCAACCACTTTGAGAGCTTTTGATGACTTGCCTTTGGATGGAAGAGCTATTGATTTACTCTTCTTAGTAGACTCATGTTCATTAAGACTTAACTCATGAACTTTGAGAGAACTAACAAGATCTTCGACACTTAAAGTGTTTAAATCTTTAGCTTCCTCAATGGCAGTCACTTTTGGTCTCCATCTGGCAGGTAAGCTTCTGAGTATCTTGCTTACATGATCAGAAGCAACATAGCTCTTCTTTAGAATCTGTAGACCAGAAACTAAGGTTTGAAACCTTGAGTACATCTCCTCAATAGTTTCATCATCCTTCATTTTGAATAACTCATACTGATGTACAAGCAGGAGAGCCTTTGCTTCTTTGACCTTCTTGCTCCCTTCATAATTTGAACAGAGAGAAGCAAACATAGCTTTAGCAGTGGATTTGTCACTCATCTTCATGTATTCTGCTTTGGGTATGGCAGTGACAAGAGCTCCTCTGATAATATGATGCTTCTTGTAAAGTTTCCTCAGTTCTGGAGTATGTTTCTTTCTATCCACAGCAGCTCCTTCTTCATCAAGGACTAAACCACCAACGCCGTCTTCCAGAATATCCCACAATTCTTCATCTAGGCTCATGATGTAACTGTAAAAATTGGTCTTCCACCAAGAGAACTCTTCAGCATCTCCATTGAACTTTGGAACTTTTCCAACACTGGTTTTCTTACTATCACTATAATCATGTGAGACATTTTTATAGCTAGTATCACCATCAGGAGGAGGAGTAGTCATGTTTTTCTCAGATCTTTGACTGTTGCACGGTTAAGTGATACACAACAGACCAAGGCTCTAGATACCAATTGAAGGTGAGAAAAACACAAGAAGGGGGGTTGAATTGTGTTTTTAAAAATTCTTCGTTTCTCTAAATAACTGAATACACTGATCAGAAGCTAAGTGAGACAGCTTCTGAAGTGATGATCAGAATCTAAATGCAGCGGAATAAAACAGAGAGAGAGAAGAAGAACGACACAAAGCAATTATACTGGTTCCTTCCACAATCCGGAAGTAGTCCAGTCCCCCTTGCACTTCCAAGGAGATTTCACTATGAGTAATATCTGATTACAAATGCTCAAGCACACAAGCAAGAGACTTCCAATGCTCAAGCACACAAGCAAGAGACTTCCTTTGCTCAAGAACACAATCAAGAGACTTCCTGCTCAAGCACAACTGCAAGAGACTTCCTAACTAAACAAAATTACACAGAAAATTGTTTAAGGTTGAACACTTGATATACAATCAGAGGTGCTCACAATACAAATCAGATACAGACTCAATGGACTTAAGAATTTCTAAGATATGACTTTGAGACACAGAAATTCTAAGTGAATGCAGAACAATTTCAGCAGAGGTTTGGTACTTGTGAAAATCTTGTGAGTCTTTCGTTCAGCGTTCTTGCATTACCAATTCTCTAGGTCTTCACTCCTTTATATAGAGGTGTGAAAGAGACGTTGTGAAATTGCCAGCACACCAAAGAGTCGTTGTTGAAGCTTGATCTTTCACCAATGATCTTTTGCCTGATTTGGTTGTTGTCCTATGAAGAACAAATTTGAAATCCATTCCTTATCCAAAGGAACATCTATGCAGGCGAGACCGTATTCTGGAGCTGTTTTCTTGTCTTGAAGTGCAGACACAAAACAGAGTAGTGGAGAACGTGGTTGTACAATTCGTACAAAGTACAATGTCAACGCTTTCGTCCAAATTGCAAACACATGCCTTCAAACACCTTTGAAATGACCGTTGCAAGCTCCACTAATCCTTTGTTTGTGTTTTCGAATCCAATAGACAGCTTTTGCATTGATGATTCTTCAATTCTTGATTCTTTGCAAATCCAGTTGATATTCAGCTTCTGGTGAAATGGCTTCTGATGAGGCAGCTTCTGATGAGATGACTTCTGCAGCTTCTGATGATGCAGCTTCTGATGATGTGACTTCTGGACCTCTTGTCTTCAGGAGCACTATTCTTCAGGAGCGCTATTTCTTCAGGAGCAGCTTGACTTCAGGAGCGCTTTTTCTTCAGGAGCAAGTTGCCTTCAGGAGCGTCCAAGCTTCAAATTTTTGTTGTTTCCATAGCTCTTTATTTGCTCATTCAGAACCAATGATGATGTAACTTTATAATTATGGTCCTGTACACTTGAACAAATATTAGCTAATCCAATTTACAATTTTTAATACCTTGTTATCATCAAAACTCTTTAAGGTTTATTGTTAAACACATTTTGTTCCAACAGACTAGAAGCTCCTGAAGACTAGTGCTCCTGAAGACTAGAGGTCCTGAAGTGCCACGTCATCAGAAGCTGCCTTATCAGAAGCTATTTTCACCAGAAGCTGAAGATCAACTGCATTTGCGGAATTCAAGGATTCAAGAGTTGTTTCATGGATTAAAACTCGTCTAAAGATGGCAGAAGACTAGTGGAACTTTGCAACGGTCATTTCAAAAGTATTTGAAGGCATTTTCTTGCAAAAGGAACACGAGAGTTGACATTGTATTTTGTACGAACTGTACAACCACCTTCTCCACTACTCTGTTTTGTGTCTCTGCTACAAGACAAGATAACAACTCTGAATATACAACCAAGCCTGCAGAAATGTTCCCTCTCAACTGGAATGGATTTGAAATTGATCCTTCATAGGACAATAACTAAATCAGACAAAAGATCATTGGTGAAAGATCAAGCTTCAACAACGACTCTTTTTGGATGTGCTGGCACTTACAACGTTCATTTCACACCTCTATAAATAGGAGTGAATACTTGAAGAACATAGACAACAATACAAGACTCAACAACAATTTGAAAGTGTCAAAACTCTGTTGAAATCTTTCCACATCCAAAAGTTCACTTAGAATTTCTGTTTTTCAAGTTCATATCTTAGAAATTCTTAAGTCTTAAGAGTCTTATCTGATTTGTATTGTGAACACCACTGATTGTATATCAAGTGTTCAATCTCAAACATTTTTCTTTGTAATTTTGTTTGGTTAGAAGTCTCTTGCAGTTGTGCTTGAGCATAGAAGTCTCTTGATTGTGTTCTTGAGCATAGGAAGACTCTTGCAAGTTGTGCTTGAGCATTTGAAGTCTCTTGCTAGTTTTAGCAGTGAGCAGTTGTAATCAGATATTACATTTTAGTGAACTCTCCTTGGAAGTGCAAGGGGGACAGGACTACTTCCGGTTTATGGAAGGAACCTGTATAATTGCTTGTGTCTTTCTTCTTTCCTTCTCTCTGTTTTTATTCCGCTGCATACGCTCCTGATCACCCAATTCAGAAGTTGTTCTTCAAGTTTCTGAACTTAAGTGATCTGAGTCTTAGAGAAAACGAAGAAACGTCCAACACAATTCAACCCCCCCTTCTTGTGTTTTTCTCCCTTTCAGGATTGATTGAAAAAGGAACATAGGAAGATGCAGATTGAAAACCAAAAGGGTGCGAGCGTTGAAAATTAAATTAGTTCATTTGAACAATATTTTAATTGAATAATAATCTTAATTAATGTAAAATGAAATTAAATAATGTGATGATTTAATTCAAATTAATGGAATTTTATATTACAGGGGTATTTTAGTACTTTTCATACTAATCAACATTTCTTTCTTCTTTACCTGCCACTCTCTCTCAAATATTTTTCTCTTCACAATTTCTCTTCGGAACCAAAAGGATTGGGGAATGTTTTGAGGGAATTCAAATACTTTGAGCTGAATTATATTGTTTGGATAATAATTTGAATTTTTTTTTCAAAATAATGAAAATTTATTAAGTATTTTTGTTCAAGTTAAATTTAGAGAATTTCAAATGACACCTAAAACCTAAGAATTTCAAATTTCTTCATTGTTATAATTTTTCATTTTGGTCCTCAAACTTTCCAAAATTTTCAAATTGAACCCAAAAAATTCACAAAAATTGCAATTTGACCACTCAAATTTATCAAAAATTATAATTTGACCCCTCAAAATATTTGAAATTTACAAATTGACCTCTAATTTCAATTTTCAAATTTAACCCAAAAAAATTAAAATTTATAAAAGTTGCCCAAAAATTATGACAATGAAATTTTTATTACTTTATCCAAACAGAAGTATTGAAAAATAAAAGTAATTTAATTGAATCATTTAAATTGCCTAGAATTCTAAATTCTTTGAAATTTTCAATTACTTCATCCAAACACACTCTTAACTTATTTTAAAAGTACCAAGAAAGGTAACTCAGCCTTTTTATGTACGGAATTGATTTTGAAAAAGTGTATGATAGTGTGGATTTGAATTTCTTAAAACTCACTTTGTTAGGATTTGGATTTTATCATCAATCTTATTATGAGTTGCACTAGTCTCAAGAGGAACGCTGAGCAGCTAGATAAATTTACTCTCAATCGTGAGTTGAGGCAAGGGGATTTATGTCTCCTTACTACACTGATTCATCTCTCGGTTTGAAGCTTTTGGGGCTTTGGTTAACAAATTTCATAAAGAAAATGTTAACTAAAGTCCTAAGATACTACTTAAGAAGTTAAATATAGTAAAAAAAAAAAATTGAAAATTGTGTGGTTAAACTCTTAAAAGTATAAAGAATACTCATTTTAATACAAAATTTTCTTCTTTTATTTCTTTAACTAGTGTCCCGAGACACTGGTTAGCATGTCTCATTCTATAAACATGTTGTGCTTATTCAAGTCATCACTTGATTGTCTATTCCGCATTGTTTACACTATTCGTAAATGCAATCAAAATGTTCATTTCATAACTAAACTTGGTGCTTCTTTCGACCAAGATTTAAGGACATCCTTGCGGACTGCGGTGGATGCTACATAAACTTTCTTTTTAAGATTTCTTTTTCATTTTCTTTTTCATTTGTCTTTTGATTTTGTCCTGTAACAATAAAAAGAACAAAGATGCTGCTGATTTGAAAAATTATACTCATTGATCCCAATTATATAAGGTTTTGATCATTTCATACAAGTTACAGTTATAATTAATGTTGTATGGAAAAGAGAAATTATAAGTTATTTTATAAAATTATCCTTCATTAATGATATAGAAAAGATAAATTAAAGATTTGAAAGAAAATAAAGTAATAAATAGTTGATGGTATAGTAGAAAAAGTAGCATACTTCATTGGTATTGTAAAACAATTTATAATTTTACTACAAAAAAAATATAATTTAGGACAAATTTTTTCTCCAAAGCGACTTATAATTTACGGTGGGCGGAGTATAGTCGTAAATTGCACATGTTTTATAAACGCAAAACCAAATATATTATAATACAACTATAAATTATTGCTATTAACTTAAAAGTAATTTTTAAGCTTACTAGTGTATTTACCCGGCGTTGCTCGGGTTAGACATACACCCTCTGGTCACTATTATAAGCAAAACTTTGCATTTTAGATTCATTCATTAAATGATGTATGTAGTCTATAATAAAGACCATATACATCATTAATTGAATGTATCTAAAATGCAAAATTTTGCTTATAATAGTGACCGGAGGGTGTATTCAAGAATGATAAAAAAAATTATATGTATGATATCCGCAAATAAAATTTATCACAGATTGGTATAGGATGAATATCTTAATAAATACACAAATATAATAAAATATACCATATTATAAATACTCGTAAATTTATAAATGCACATACAGATAAAATTAACTGGATTTAGTAAAAATATTAACACATATAGAATAAAACAAACTTTTTTTGAGTTTGCGGACTCACATAAATCCATATTCGTTATTAAATTAATAAAATTATACAATTGTTGTGTTACATGAAATAATATATAACTGGATCTCCTAATTAATGATTTTTGTTTGATTAGTAATTTGTGAATACCTGGTTTGAAGTTATTGAACTTCTGGAACAACGTCGTTAATTATTAGTTTTGAATTATTATAGGGTGTGTTTGATACTCCCATTTTTTTCTTCTAAAAGTCCAAAATATAAAAAAAAAATAAACATTTGCAAACAATTTTTAATATACAAAGTAAACTTTAATTTGAAACATGTAAGAATTTCTTAAGAAAAATACCTCTATACAATTTAAACTTAGCCAATTGCAATATCAACATAATTGGTACATCTTGATTTTTAGACATAAAGTCAATAAGTTGATTTGCATATTCTTCCGATAGTGTGCACGTGCGTTTCTCCTCTCCTCTGCGTATAATTGGTTGGTTGGACACCGCTTTTGTATTCTGTAAGTTCTCCCTTTACAGTTAATACTCCAATAATATCTTTAAAAAAATATGAAAAGTGAAGTTGATATCCAATGCAATAAAAAAAACTATAACAAATAAACAGGCAATAGATATAAAAAAAATTGACTCCATAAAAAAATAGTCTATAGTCATATCCTTAAAAAAAAAAAAATAGTCTATAGTTATGGGAAGTTGGATTAAACTTACAGTTATTCTTAGAAACTGAGACATTTGTTATCTCATAACACATTTTCTCAACCAGCATAAATTGATATTTTGACATTTTGTCACTCCACACAATGCATTGAAGTTTGCTCCCTTAGAATATTAGAAACCACAACAAAAGTCAACAAAAACTGTGAATAACTATGCATACAAATGTTCTAAAAACAATAATAAAACATAAGAAATAAAAATCGTAAAGATTAATTTCATATAAAATAATTTTAAATAATGTAAAATCATGTTAGTTTGTAAAAGTTAACAAAGAAAAAGGAACTAATGCATACTTTTTTTATCCATGAAAATTATATCGAATAAATCAATCCGGTCTCGATCTTTGAAGTTTGACATTCTCTATATTCAAACGATCCTAATCTTGAATTTCAATACTTTGTATTTATTATAGATGATTATGATATCAATGAGGTCAAATTTTGTATCCATGATTTTTAAAAAATAAAAATAAAAATCAGAGTGATGAAATTTATTGGTTAGTTAGGAATCAAAATTGAATGAAGGTATTGTAAATATGTGTGTGAACATCATTAGAAATATTTAAGATGTTGTTTGAAAAGTTGTCTTCAAAAATAAAAATAACAAAAAGACAAAAACATATTATCTTAAAAAGTAGCATTAGAATGTGGTTGATATATATAATATAAAAATCAAAATTTAAGTAAAAGAAATAACAAAAGAATAGGTGTTTGCCAAATCTGAAGAAGAAAAAAGGTTAGATCAAAAGAAGGTTTGTGTTTCGGATTATGCTCAAAATATATGATTAACAAAAATTCCTTTAATTTTATTTTTTAATTAAAACACTCCTTTATGTATAATTAACATTTTTATTAGAATATGTTGTTAAAAGATAATATAATAACTAACCGAAGTATTTTTTCGTTAAAGAAAAACTAATTGAATAATATGGTGTTGAAAAATTACATGGTAACTAATTAAAGCTTCTTTTCCTAAAAACATGAAATATTTAATGGATCTATCGTATGCAATTTGTTGAGATATTTCTGTTACATAGAATATTAGGAATTCAATGAAAAAGTTAAGTAAAATAATTAATAATAAGATCAAAAGTTTGTTGAGATATTTATGCCAAATTAAATATTGATTTTAAAAAATAAAAAAATAATAAAAATATTGCGAATAAACGTGGAAGTGACACGTGGCATAAAAAACCTTACTTTATATATACACACATACTATTGATTATAAATTATTTTGAATTTTACTAACTTACTTTTTTGAAAAATCCAAATGAAAAATTGTATTGACAAACATATTCACAATACAAGAGGCGTTACAAAACAAAGAGCTACATCACAGTCTAATAACAACGTGCCAAAACACACTAACCAAGGGTCCTACATCACAGTCTAATTGAAGGAAATTTTAGGTGGAGGAGGAGGTTGTTTATTTGGGAGCATGAGCTTATCTTATAACTCAAATGAGAAGGTTACTCTTATCCAACTTTGATGACAATAAACACTAGCAAAGCTATAGCTCCAAAATCAGAAACTTTTATGCAGAGGCTGATTGAAAGAAACAACAATTTAGAAAGCATTGAATACCAAACTCAATGTTGCCACTGAAAAATGGGCGCTGACATTAGGAGTTTAGACTAGAATCGATCTGAATATCAAAGGTTATGCCCCTAAAAAATCAGCACCTAGCAAAGGTGTTCTCTTTGTATGCACACACAGGACACTATTAGACCGAGATTTCCAAAGCACGTCTCTAGTAAAGCCTTTGACTGCAGTAACATATAGTTTAAGCCTAAGTAACAATGAAAATTCATAGACATTCAATTGCACAGAAAGCTCAAACCTGACTAATCCCAAAAATCGTTACCAAGGGCTAACATCAACGATAACTCAAACGCGGCTCAAGGCATAAGAAGAAATATCCACAATAAAGATCAATGGCAACACCAGTTGCCATTTGAAGTATTGAACTTACTTATGAAAATGGTCGATTAAGGTTGGAGAAGCATACAATCAAAATTCAAAACTAAACTTGTATTTTTAAATGAAGATAATATAGAAAGAATAGTTTGACCTAGATTATGAATATTATAGGACTCTCCTCACTAGCAATAATGAACCGGTCTGAATAGACAGTTACTAAAATTTAGAGTTGTTTTGTACATTTAAGTTTTGCATGACCAGACTAAAATGAGGATTAAAGACATGGTGTGTTGTTACAAATGAAAATTGATGTTATTCTAAGTGGAAATTGTTGGAATACTAAGAAGAAACTATTTCATCTGAATTCCATCCCCTCCCCCTGATAGAGCTTCTTTTTAATAGAAGTCTTCAGTCTTTGCTTCAGATGCTGAATCAAAGAGTCTCTGAATATACTCAGCTTGCGGGCCTCTTCTTCCTTGAGAGGGTAACCGCCGGAGTGATTGGCTTACAAAGCATCACGCACAACCAAAAATTGGATAAAACATGCCTAGTTGTAATATTGTGACTATTCGCTTGCACTTATCCGTTCATATTGGGTCAATTTTGGCAATCACTCCATCGCCAACCCTCTAACAAGAGGTCGCGCTATATACCCTCTAACAAGAGCTTTGATATCTTAACCAAAGAATTAACGCTCTAAGAGTCTTCTGCGTCTGAATGAAACAAATTATATAAAATGCGAAAATGAAGAGCTGATAGAACATCCAACAAACAAACTATCTATCATAATAGAAATTTTGCATTACAATACAAGGTATGTAACTATGATAGCATTAATTAAGGAGTAACAAAATTATCGATGAGAAATTTAGTGAAAGATTAATTAAAATGATTGGTGGGAAATAAGGTGAAAGATGCACTGGATCATTAAGAATCTAAAAAAACTTTTCCAACTTTAAAGAGCAGAAAAAAGTGCAAGAAACAAGCAAGGCACATCATCATTGGTAGCAAAACCAGGCAAATTTATCATAGAGACAACGCAATGAGAATCATAATCATAATTCACAAAACAAGGCAATTCATCAAAAGAAAGAAACTCGCAATACCTTTTTATAGTACAATTAATTAATCGATAGAAGTAAGATTTTTTCAATGGTTTAACAAAACTCAGTCAACTCTATACTATACTGCAGTGATCCTAATTGGATACATTATCCTTGTCTCAATCCCAAAACAGTTGTCTCCAAGCTTGATCTTCACGTATCCGTTTTGGCCAAAATCAGTACCAGCTGAATTCCTGATCAACCAATAAGGAGTATCATCAGTGTGCACCCCACAACCTGCAACCACTACCAGGTGCCCTGTTTGGTGGTAAGTTGGAGGGCCAGAATAAACCTGCAACAGTAGATACACATCAATCTCTATTTGTTGAAAAATGATAGGAATATACACAAATGAAAGGCTTTAAACTGCTGCAGGGATGGAGCTGAAAGAATCTCTGCAATAAACTGTGTTTGACAGCAGGTCTTAGCAATTCCTGAAAATGAAACCGCATGCGACAACTGATTTCTATATCTACACATCAGATTGGTTAGGGATTGGAGGCCAACACAGCAACATATCATTTAATCCACGTGTCAAATCTACTTCGCAATCAAATAAATTCCACATCCATAACAGATTCCACAACCACTAGCATTTGTTTCACTCCCCCACATTACTAATTACTATATTTTTCTCTGCGGAAAACATAAATAAAGAAGAAACAAATCTTTCAATGAGTCATTTTCAGTCCATACGTCGTTCCAAAACCTGACACTATCACCAGCACCTAACCTCTTCTTAACTACGTCCGAAAACCAGTCTGATATAAGACTAGATCTTGACCCCAACTTCGATAAGTCCCTCCAGCAAATCAATGAATTTTGCACCGAGTTCAGGTTCATATTCGGACTGGACAAATGAAACTATCTTAATTTTGACATGGGGAACTGACTCTTCTTTAAACACATTTCAACCTACCTGCCAATTTGTTTGCCAACACTTTGTATAAACTACTAATTAACGAGACAGGATGCTGACACTGACTTAGGGAGCTTTGAACTATGCTTAAAATCATTCAGAAATGCAAAAAAGCTAAACTCAACCACCTACTGCTAAAATCTGAGATTCAAGCCGCAAACTCCCTAATCTCCAATTTCACTCAACACTACAATCATTATTTAAATAAATGCATAAACAAAAACACATAATTAAGCTATCTAACCTTATCTTCATTCCAACCAGATAAGGGCCATTCCGAAGCATCAACAGCAACTACAAAAGTTTGCTGAGTAACCATTTCCAGCATCCTTTTTAGAATCATTTTTGGATCACCGGTGAAGCAATGATAATGATGTATTCTGTATTTCACTCTAAAATCTGGAAACGGTCTTGTTGTTGAATCAATAGCTTCAGCAATTCCCTTATAAGGTAAATTTTCTTCGGTCGTGACACCTTTGAATCTGAAAATATCAAATACATCCTCTGGACTTAAACCAGACTTATGAATTGTAAGCATTTTCATTGGATCATCTCTAGCCAAGTGATTCATGACATGCTGAATCGACAACTCGACCAGTTTACCGGTTTGAATCTGAAGTAAACTTTCCACAGAAGCGACAATCGAGAAAATGGCACAAGCATCTGCATTTAAAGAACAAAAATTGAAGTGATACGTCAATACAAAATGTTTGAACCTTGAGGAAAAAAACTAGTTACCCGTGTCTTCCTGGTTTTTGACCGGGGTTAAAGCATTCTTCTTTCTCCAATCCACATTAGGCACATCATATGGAGCACACAAGCCTCTTGTAAATGTAAGTGATGAAGAACCTCTAATGAGAGGCATGGTCCAAATCTTTGGAACATCAGCTGAAAGGCAATATACAAAAAGGGTCCTTTATTCTCGTTTTGTTTAACTCAAAACACAGCTAGTTCTCACATTAAAACCAAATGCAGAAGCCATCCATGAAAACATCACAATAATATCCTATAGAAGCAACAGACCAACTATAACATCCAAACATTACATTTAGATAGTTTTGGATTACAAATTGGATAGTTTATTCCACTTAAATCAGCTATGATAATAACTTTCCCTGCTTATTCAACTTAAATAGAGAGGTATGAGAGAAAACCTGGAACAGAAATCAAATGATGAGATGCTGATAATGGGAAGTGCCGAAGCGGTGACAATAATTGGAAGTGCCGAGACGGTGACAACGGGAAGTTCCGAGACGGTGATAAGATCTTCCCTCCAACTAATCTTATCCAACCCATAACTGACCTATAGAATAGCCATGTTAAAAGTCTAACATCAAACAATGTATGTGAAAATATCAAAGAGAAGATAACTGCACAGGTATTTACATAACTAACTGCACATGTGTTTACATACTTTGAATTTGAAATGCCAAAGAGAAGATAACCTAAATATGTTAAAACTAAAAAATGTTTGAAAATAATAATCTGAAAGCAGGACAAAAATGAGTAAGCACATATGATAAGGTGGAGTACTGTTTTAGAGGCTATTAGGTGAAATGCAGAGGCAAGTGACATCTTCAGGTTCCAGTGTTCATACATTTCTTGTTAATCATCACTGTTTAACACTAGTAATTTTCATATATTACAGTAGAGATAATACAAAGTAACACAACAAAATTTCAAAATTAAGCATGATAGTAATCTTGACAAAAAAAATCACAAAATGAAGTCAATTTCGTGATTAAAAAATTAATAACATCATTAATTTCAAATTCTATGAAACACAAATACTCCTTGGATTAGGCTCATGTCGTCGGTGTCCAACACTGACACAACACTTTAACACCTATGATTACATTGAATTACGTCATTTTCTCAAATTATAACCAGCATCGGTGTTCGTGTCGTGTCCGGTGTCCATGTATGTCGGTGTCCGTGCTTCATATTTCAATTAATTGAAATTAAAAGAAAATAACTGAACCGATTATTCCATCGAATGTTGCTGAAAATGATCAGTAACCTAAGAACTTCAAAATCTCTGTTAACACTTAATTCAACTCAACATTTAGTTCGCTCTTATTTCGCGTTGTCAATGGAAAAAACAGGTATCAGCAAATTTCAAGCTGGAAAATGAATTTCGAAGATGATAGCTGGTGAAAATGAAAAATATCTTCAATAAAGCGATCAATGATCATCAAATATAACTAAATTCATAGCAACTAACACAAAAATGTTAGAAAAATAAAATTCATATCGATGCAGAAGATTTCACACTTCGTTCTTGACTTTAGACTAAGGTAAGTCGAAATTCTGTTGTTTATGGATGGATTTGAGAAATCTAAGATGAAAATCGAGCATAGAAAATGAGATTTACGGAAGAAAAAATTAAACATGATAAACGAAATGTGAATGGAATTTTGAGGCGGATTCAGAGGTACATTTCCATGAAGAAGGAGAGAGAAAAACCTGAGAGAGAGGAAGAGAATGCAGAAGGTGTGTGGAAGAGAGAAATGGGAGAAGAGAAGGAAAGAAACGCGGGAACCGTATGGAGTGTGTAACTAACTCAAAATTCAAAATTGAACAGAGTGGGGTTGATATAGTTTGATCCAAGTTGGAACCTTCTCGAATTAGTAACTACAGATCTATTAATTAATAAAACAATGCGACATTAATTTTAATGTAAGATGAAAATGAAAATAAGATGAAAATGAAATAAAACAATGCAACATTAATTTTAATGTAAGATGAAAATGAAGATAAGATGAAAATGAAAATACCTTTTGTAGCAACACGTGCCGAAGAATTCCCAAAACCCAAAAAAAGAAAAACACGTGCCGAAGAATCTCGCGATCCCGAAATAGTTGGAAACTTACTATTTATTCGTTTTATAATGTAGGCTTTCATTCTCCTTTGTTTGCTTTTTTCGATGTGGGTTCAACTGCTTTCTTTTGAAGTTACAACTTTCTTAATTTGTTTCATCTTTAACTTGGACAATTCCCTATTTTGACACGCCTTAATTGAGAATAATCATGAACTACTAGTAGCAATTTGTAGTAGTATTTACTAATTAGGAGTAGAACAACGCATTAATTAACTAGGAAATTTTTAATGCTAAGCTAACCATGAAATGTTCTTTAGAAGAGAGATAGAGACAAAAGTACCCAAGGACACCAAAGCTAAAGGCACCCAAGTGCTACCCGCATGCAATATAGGCATGTCGATATAGGGAATGTCGTCACGTGTGTTGAAACTGACCCAGACGATATAGAAAATGTCGTCATGTGGAGAATACTTGTAGCATGTTTCTTTTTTAATTTGTTTCATATTTAATAGTAACCATTTTAAAATGGTAGTCCTATTGACCATGATAAGTGACGAGTTGTTCGACATGTGAGAATTAAAATTAAGAATTTGAGGCATCAAATGTAATTTTTAAGAATCATTAGAAATTATTATTACTAGAGGATTGTCTTGATGCGTTAATAGATACACCCTCTAGTCGTTATTATAAGTAAAAATTGGTATTTTAAATACAAAATAAATGATGTGTGTGGTCTTTAATATAAACCACATACATTATTTTTTGAATGAATCTAAGATGTTGATTTTTGTTTATAATAGTGACCGGAGCTCACTATTATAAGCAAAAATCAACATCTTAGATTCATTCATTAAATGATGTACGTGATCTGTAATAAAGACCATGTACATCAATAATTAAATGTATCTAAAATGTAACAAAGCTCCGAAAACACAAAGAAGGTCTCGAAGATCATGAAACTTCTCCTCTGAACCATTGCAATTCTAAACAGATCCATATAACAACAAAAGCAATAAATTGTTTTTCTCAGCAAATAAGATTTGAACAAATGTAAACGAAACTGAAAACTGCAAAGAAATAAGAAGTGTATAATAATATAATCTACCACGGCAAATGTAGCTTATGTTATCATGCCAAAAAACTTCCATCTCTAAGATTTTGAATGTTAGAAATTTATATATGGTTAGTTCCTGTGAAGAAACTTAATTGTGAGTAATCTTTTATATCTTGGACTCATCACAAAACAAAATAGCAAAAACGATAAAATAAGGTTACTTGAGATGATGCAAATTTGATGTTTTCACTGTTATTTCCCACTTGCTATAGCTGGATGTGCTAAAACCAATCCTTTTTAGCAGCATGTGATTGTTGTGTTCCTCGACTCGAATATGTGAACAAATTCTTCAAAGAAACTGAAGGCAAGACTCAGAAGATGACTTTTGCAGTAGGAGGGAAAGGTGGTGCATAACACATTTATCAATTATCATCAGTTTTTCCTAAACCGTCAACTACAATAACATGCTTGATGTTGATCTTTGTATCTTTGTCAAATGAACTTTGCACAAGTTGCAAGGAAATGGGTACTCGGTTAACTTCCACTGAAAGGTTCCTTGAATTTGAACTTCTTTTGGATCCTTCTGATCGCACTTCTTGAAAACTTTCATGTGCCTGGCTTTGGAATTTCAATTTTCTAAATTGATTATTCTCAACCTGAGCCTGAGGCTTACGCTTGGAAAAGAAGCTACGCCAGCAGCAGCTCCTTACCGACGGAATGAAGTGAGCCTACATAGCTTATTAAGTTCACCTAGTCCATTTTTTTTCTCACTTCATGCATGTCTGGAGATGAGGCTCCACAACTTGATTTGCTTTTATGAATAGCATTCCAACTCCCACGCCTAGAGGAAAAAGACCTAGGATCCCCTGCAGTAAAAATACAACAATGAATTCCAACTCCACAATGACTTTGTTATTACCTTCTTTATGGTTGGACCTGATCATAAAGACCTAAAATTTGAACTTCTGTTAGGATTCTCAACCTCATAGGAAGCCACATGGTAATCTGGTTCTCCATTTTTGTCTCAGGAATTGGATTTAATAAGCACAATGAATTCTTAATACATGAACTAAGAAATAGGAAACAACCTACAACCTTTAGCTAAAACATTCGTATAATCATCAGTTTCATGATCACATTCTTCTTTTTCTTCTTCTTCTTCTTCTTTTTCTTCTTCTTGGTATTGGCCAGTGTATACTATAATGTCAGTGATATTTCTTATTGTTAACAAAGGAATTCTTTTCATCACTAACTAATTGGTGACATCTTAAGTTGTGGTTGTTTTCTTGGAGCATGTTGATGAGGTTGTAAAGTCATAGCCTTTGTTGCTGGCTAGAGACGGTTCATCATGAATTCTTGCGCCGTTATGCGTGTTTATCATGAAGTCTTGAGCTTGTTTATCATCAAGTAGAAGAATTTAGTTCTACACTTGTTTGCATCCAAATTACTTTCACATAGTTTTGCGTGGAATTCAAACGAGAGTAAGTGATCCATCCCATACAAATAAAACTGTTTTGAAACCATCTTTCCAACTAGAATAAAAAAAACTAACCAACCTTGGACATATAGAACACTCATTTAGATTCCATAAGGCTCAGGCTAGGGGGGCACCTGATTTATACTCCCTCCGTCCCATATTACTTGACCTAGTTGACTCTGTCACGTATGCCAATGCACAATTTTAAACTTAAATTTCTTTAATAATCTAGTCGAAAAAATTATGAAAATTTGATATTTTGAAAATATTAATCGAGACGAATCTAACAACATCTTATATGCTATATTTTGTTTTTATATATTAGTAGAAAAATAGAGTCAAAGCATGATACATGAATAGTGCAAATATTCTAAATAGGTCAAGTAATATGGGACGGAGGGAGTACCCAAATATAATAGGCTAGGGGGGCACCTGTTTTATACCAAAATGTAATAATAATTTAACTTATTGCAATGGATGAAGACCTTGGTACTGTAATCCTCAAATCCATGCTTTACTTTACTATCCCGTGTCATACGTTTCTTTTTATAGACAATTTCATCTCCATTTTTCACACACCTTTCCGATGTGGGACTGTCACGGTACTCTATAGTTTGTCAACTTCAATGTGAGTGAAAATATAACTGTCAAATTGGTTTTTTAAGAATAAAGTGATGAATTTTGTCATAAAAGAAAAAGAAAAGAAAGAATAAGTGGTAAATTGTTAATTAATTTAGTATTAGTAATCTATTCTCTATATATGAAATTAATGTCTATCAAAAATACAATTTTACCCCTTCTTAATTTTTTGACACGTCATCAAAATTGTATCCTTTTGTGTCTTTTGCTTCAATCTCCCCCTATTTTTTCTCCTTTAAAAACAAATTAAAACAAACTCTCTCGATAAATCATAAAACAACACTAACTTAATATTTTTTTAAAGAACAAACAAACTTAATCTTAATCTCAATAAAAACAAATTCTCCTATAATTCAACTTCTAAATATCTAAAGAGTTAAAAACAATTTACAATCTCTTTAAAAAAACAATTTACAATCTATTATCTTATTATCTAATTATGAATATTAATGACATGTAAAAATACAAGTTTGTCCTATGTTAATATTTTGATACATCAACATATATTTACCCTTTTGTATCTTTTGTAACAAAAGATCCAATCTATTCTCTTTCTCTATATATGAAACTTAATGTCTACCAAAAATACAATTTTACCCCTTCTTAATTTTTTGACACGTCATCAAAATTGTATCCTTTTGTGTCTTTTGCTTCAATCTCCCCCTATTTTTTCTCCCTTAAAAACAAATTAAAACAAACTCTCTCGATAAATCATAAAACAACACTAACTTAATATTTTTTTAAAGAACAAACAAACTTAATCTTAATCTCAATAAAAACAAATTCTCCTATAATTCAACTTCTAAATATCTAAAGAGTTAAAAACAATTTACAATCTCTTTAAAAAAAACAATTTACAATCTATTATCTTATTATCTAATTATGAATATTAATGACATGTAAAAATACAAGTTTGTCCTATGTTAATATT
Organism: Medicago sativa; assembly: GCF_051527215.1. Lineage (NCBI taxonomy): Eukaryota > Viridiplantae > Streptophyta > Magnoliopsida > Fabales > Fabaceae > Medicago > Medicago sativa. The sequence continues at coordinate 86,267,157 of NC_140752.1, forward strand.
TTGATACATCAACATATATTTACCCTTTTGTATCTTTTGTAACAAAAGATCCAATTTAGTTGAGAGAGAGAGAGAGAGAGAGAGAGAGAGAGAGAGTAACTTTCAAAAGATTGATCAACCCTAAAAAAAAACTCACTAATCACGGGTGCAACCGAGTGAACTCATATGTGAGCGCGAAACCAAGTTACAAAAAATGAAAAGTGAACATATGTGTAGAATAACTAATGGATCGACCGTCATCACGATATCAAAATTCAAGTTTTAAGAACTAACTAAATAAACAACAAGCATATTTGAATTAACCCGTGCAGAGCACGGGCCGTGCTTAGCACGGGTTTGTTGCTAGTTCCTTTAAAAATAAAATACATAAATATTGTGTAACGAACTTCAAATTTTGTTATTTATTTTAATTGTATATTAATTATGTTCACACTATTTTAATTTTTGTATTTTAAGTTAATTTTTATTGATGATATATTTTTATAGCATATACATAGAAAATTATCCATAGTGAACCGATAAAAATATCACAACTTAGGAATTAAAATAGAGGTACAGACTAAATATACACCCCACATACCTTATACTTTAAGGGTAACATATCGTGTACCCGAATTCGTATCACATACAAACAATAGTTTCTCCTTTTATAATTCTAACGGACACTTTAAATTGAAGGCGTGTCTGATACGTGTTGGAAGCAATACAACAAGTTAAAACAAATGATTTGATGATCAACATCAACTTCAAGTGAGTTATACAATTCAAGACTACTAACAGGAAAGCTAGACAAGCTAAACCAACCAAGCAAGGCTGGTATCAGCAGAATAGTATTCACGGTAAACGGGGTTAGCAAGCATTAATAATAGGAGTAAGCGGCTGCACCAAGAACAAGAACAACAAAAGTTTTTCCTCACTAGTTTACCTCCAAAAAATGATAGTAAAACTTCACACTGCATCAAAAAATACTCTGATGTTATTCCCATTAGAATTTTAGAAACCTTTTAAGGACATGGAGAAACGTTTCGACAAATTATTTAAAATCAGTGAGTCATATACATGGTATTTTAATATTTTATATAACAGTAGGCATGCTGAATAAGATGATCTTCCAAGTGCCAAACAAACAGAGCCTATGCTCATAAATCAAATATCATAATTACACTCAATCGCTAAGATTTTATTTGAAACTACTTAAACAGCTATTAAAATAAACTACATAACAAATGAAATCTGCACACAAAGTTTTGACATAACTCATTACATATTTTCTTTAATTAGGCTAACAATACTCTCTCTACTCTTTAACCTGCACTTAATTCCAATTTTTTGTAACAAGCAAGGCACATCATCATTTGTAGTAAAACTGAGCATCTTTATCGTAGACACAAAGTAACGAGCATCATGATCATAATTCACAAAATAATGCAATTCATCAAATGGCATTTAGCGAAAACAGAAGACAAACAATTCGATTTATGAACTTTCACAGAAGACAAACAAAGACAGTGACATGCTTAGCCTCGGAAAGAAATTGAATATCCACAAAATCCCACCTTTCACTGCTTTCACTAAACAATATGCCACTGCAATGGCTACTTAACCTCACAACCGGAACTGCAGCCTGTGCCACCACCGCTGAAGTGTAGTAAACAAAAGAATACAAGTGGTACATAGTGACTAATGCAATTTGGGTTAAAAAAACTGGAGGGAGAAACAGGTGGAGAGCAAAGTGGTGAGATCAGGTTGTGGATTGAAGACAAAGATTAATAAAGGGTATGGTAATTTAATTTAATAAGCATAAAACCTTAAAAAATTAATAAAAGATATCATGTCACAGGTGCAACAACTTAACTTTTCTACACATTAGTAGTAACTTAACTTTTCTATTAATAAAGGGTATGGTAATTTAATTTAATAAGCATAAAACCTTAAAAAATTAATAAAAGATATCATGTCACAGGTGCAACAACTTAAGTTTTCTACACATTAGTAGTATCTTATCAGTGCAGGAAAAATATATAACCTTAAAAAATGAATATAAGATTTCATGTCACAGGTGTACTACTACTAAGACCGCTACTAAGCAACGCATTTCTAAGTTAAGCATTCTAAATCCCTTAAAAAACCGCATTCCCTGTCTAGAATGTTTTGTTCAATATAAATAATAAGACGACGACTACTACTACTACTAATACTAATAATAATATATTAAGAAAACATAAAACATTCATCTGACTCCTAACTATTTTTTCCTAATATTTTCTCAACCCAATTACTTTTGCATTAAGATTCTAAATTCCTGTCAAAACAATTCCTTAATAATGAGATACATTCCCTCTAGCTTCTCTTCTCTCATACGCAAATCCATAGCAGCTATTTTACTTAGCTGCTTTTCTGCCATTTTCCTATCCATAGGCTCCATTTCCTCTAACTGTTCTCTTGCCATTTTTCTATCCATGGCCGTCAAGGAAAGAGAGTGGATCAACCTCTGATATTCATCAAGATTTATGTGGGAGAAACCAAAATCCTTCATCCGAGTCAATGACTTGAGAGCGTCATCAAATTTCTGTAGCCTGCAATATCCAGCAATGAGCGTGTGGTACAGCAGAGCAACGATCAACTTACAATCCTCCTTTTTGCATTTGTCCAAGATCTTCCTAATATGTAGCAAACCCTTTGAATGTGTAAAACCAAACATATGAGGATCACAAATGTATACACCAATACTTTCCAATAGCCTCACCATCTCCAAAACCTGTCCAATTTCCCCATCTTTAACATAGGCAGTAATAATTATATTGATAACATATATTGAAGGACGTTGATTGTCTGCAATCATTTTAAGGATCAACTTCTTGGCTGCTTCTAAATCTTTAAACCCACACAAGGCTCTGGCAACATGCATAAAGAGCGTTTGTTTAAGCCATTCTTCCCAGGCGTCCACCTCAGGGATATCATTCAACATCTCCAAAGCCAGATGTACAGTTTCCTTTTTTAAACAAAGTATTTTGATCATATTCAATGGTAATAACATTTTTAACTTCAGCGACCAGTTTGGGTTTGTTTTGCGTTTCTCATTTGCAGCCATATAGAGAGCATAGGCTTCTTTAATCATATTTTCTTGAGAAAACAAACTTAACAAGTGGCCAATTATGTAACCGTCATCAGGAAGGATGGTTTCTGGATGAAGCAGCATCTTTTGACAGATAGAAGCGGCTTGGTAGGTCATATCAGTGATACATCTTGTGGCCAAAAGAGCTTTCAGTGTAAAGGTGTATGTATCTCGATTCGGCACACATTGAAATGCCTCAAATTTATGAAAAACTTCGAGTGCAATCTTTCCTTGGTCCAACATAAATGCAAGGGAATGTAGGAGTTGATTGAGAATCTGCGTGTTAAGAAGGTCAGTCTGATAGTGGCCAATATGCTTAAGCAATTCCCACAGAAAATATATGTCATTCTTCCTTAGATAAATATTATCTTCAATGGAACCACGGCATATTGCTGAAACAAGGGATTCCAGAACAGGGGTAGTGATGAGATGCTTATAAGTGTTTCTACTCCTCCAAGCCCAGTTCATAAAGTGGATAAGATTATGAGGCGAAACCTTTGGGGTTTCAGTTAATTTAGTTTGAGAAGAGGTTTCAATAACTTTGAGTACAAAATGATGCAGTTGCTGACGCATAGTTTTAACGTCGTCCGAATTAACATTTGCGCACACACAACCATAGCTATGTGGACGAGGAATACCACCAAGAAATGTGAGATCATTCTGGAAACGTTTGGGAGCAGTGAAATCATCATCAATGTCTTCATCACGACTAGGAGGAAGGTGGATGTATTCTTCTTGAGGAGAAGAAGAGTAACCACCATCATGATCATGTGGGAGGAGCAGCAGCATCTTTTGACAGATAGAAGCTGCTTGCTCTATCATATCAGCACTACAACACTCTGTACTCAAAAGAGCTTGCAGAGTAAAATAATATGTATCGTGATTTGGCACACACTGAAAGACCTCAAACTTATTAAAAACTTGAAGTGCGGCTTCTCCTTCTTGACCCGTAACCGAGAAGGATTGTATGAGTTTATTGAGAATCCGGGCATTAAGAATGCCGCCGGCAGGTTGATGATGGTGGCCAATGCGCTTAACCAAGTCCCACAGAAAAAGTATGTCATTCTTTCTAGGTGGTGTGGGAACAGTAGAACATATTGATGAAACAAGGGATTCCAGAACAGGGGTAGTGATGAGGTCCTTGTTATTCTTCCAAACCAATTTTATAAAGTTGATAAGATCATAAGGTTGAACCTTTGGGGCTTCAACAAATTTAGTCTGACAAGAGGTTTCAATAAGTTTAAGTGCAAAGTGTTGTTGTTGTTGATGATGTAGAGTGGTGAATTGAATGGAATTAAGATCTGAATAAATTTGGTGGCCACGCTCGTTAGGAGCAGCATTACTAAGAAGACTCATCACTTTCTGGAAATCATCTTGGGAATTTGAATTACAGGATAATTGCAAGTTAGAGGTAGAGAAAAAAACCTTTATTCCTGAGGAGAATGATGATGAAGAAGAAGAAGATCTGGTGATGTAATTCCTGCCATGTCTTGCAAACGCGATCAAACTCTGCATCATAAAGCGGTGCGAGTTGTGTCGGGTCAGAGCGGCTAGGTTTTGTGTCGTGTTTGGCTTTCAGTTACACTATCACCCACTTTAGTACTTGAGCAGGATGTTTGGTAAATTAAAATCCAACCAAATCTAATAGTGAATTTGGGTGGGGTCAAAACTGGACTAGTTTTGACTATGAGGTTCCATCCTATCTTATGGTGCACCCATGACAATAAAATATAGAGGAGTGATATTTTGACAACTAAAATCAAACAACTTTAATGACAACCTTTTTTTCTCTCTTCTTATTGGACAATAACAATAGAGAGAGAAAAAGGAAGAGAGAGAATAAAAGTATAATGTGAGTATGAGAGAGAAAGTTGTCACAAAAGTTGTTTAAAAGTGGTTGTTCAAATATCATTTCTCTAAAATATAAACTCTTTTCATCTCTACTTCTCACTCCTATTTTTTGGCAAAACACATCATTGATTCACAAGTAATTAACTCATATCTTCTTCAATCTCATCTTTGAATGTTGTTCTGGGTGCAGGGTCGTATCTGAGGCAGATAAGTAGAGCGATCGTCCTAGACCTCAAAAAATAAGTATGAAATTTGGGTCCAACAAAAAAAACGGGGGGTTTATTAGGCCGTACAAAAATTACATAAATTCATTGAAAGTATTTCTGGACTTTTATTTAATGCAAGAATGTTCAAATCATTGGATAATGATGAATTAACAAGTGCTCTAAGGGCATTGTTTAAGGTGCCCTCAAAAGGAAATTTAGCTAAATTTATTATCGTATCCTTTTAAAAAAAATATTATTGTACTTTGTCAAAAAAAAAATTATTGTATATTTTGTCAATTTCTAAATCTGATTGATAATTGACTAAAAAAAAAATAACGTTCATTAATCCTAGCTGCCAGGACAGGAATTATTTGCCGTTATAGGGAGAGTTGATTTTTTCCATGTAGACCTTTATTTTCCTTTTTATATGTATAGTTTGCTATCTTAGCAAGATCATCAAACATAAATCTAACAGATTTATAAATTCTCTCAAGCTGCAAATTAATTTACCTGCACATTTTTTATGGACTCTTAGCATCTTTGCTTCAAATCATATCACCAAATATGCCACCCACCAATTTCTCTTCCCATGTGAGTTTCCAATTTTTTATATCATTTTTTTTGTGTTATAATGTTAATGCATGTATTTATGATGAATTGTTGTTAATGTTATTTTTTTTATATCATTTGAAATTGTTCTTCAAAACGTTACATTTCTCTGATCAACATTATTTTTCATCAGTTTTCTTTGACACCAAATTAATAGGTCATGTGCGTTTTCATTCCACGACTCGTTTGATCAAGTTAATTTGATCCAATTGATGAATTATTCTCTGCATAACATTACATGCCCAAAAATAATTGAAGCCCTGCATGTAATGAAAAATGCAAAGAGAAGGATATGAACGTATGTATGTATAATAACTTTGTAGTAAAACACAGCGACATGGATCACGTTTACGAGATCTATTATTTTTTGCTGAGAAACCATATCTCACAAACGTGATTGATATCGGATACAAGGACAAAAATAAAGTCAATCAAAAAGAAATTGTGAATATTAAATTTCCATGATTCTTATTTAATCAATTTTAAGTCTCTATAATGATAATAATTAATGATATTAATTTTCAACTTTTAGGGGAATTTAATTTCTTTCTCATGTAATTATTTTAATGTGATTTCTCAGAAGAAGTCAAAGGCAACAAGAAAAATGAGTTCAAGGCAACGTCCCTTACATGCATGTGGAGTTTCAATCATAGCAATTGGTGACATTGCCATAGGAAAAACCCAAAATATCAATGGACCATTAGGTTCAACATTAAGAAACATGGCAAAACTGGCCAAATTTGTCACACCTTTAATCTATGCCATTCAATACCAGTGGCTAACAATCCTAGCATTCATCGACGATCGCATCCTAGCAGCCGAAAACATCACAGAGAAAATGTTTCCTCCTTCAAGGTATGCGTTCGACAAAATCGATGAAATTGTGTTAATGATACTTTCATCGCCAGATAAAATCGATGGTGCATTGAACAAGTATGTCCCTGCAATAATCCATCATGTTCCATTATTGGAATGGACATTGAAAATTGTAATGTCAAAGTTGAATTGTTTGGATTCCAATTGGGGAAATGAAAATTCAAGTTTGAATGAGAAAACTATAGGTGTTGATAGGAATTGTTGCAATGAGAGTGAGTTAGAATCAGGTGCATCGGAGGAGTTCCTTAACCTTCCAATTGATCCATCAAGTGTGGAAAGTTTTCCTCCTATACCAGAAGCTGAACCTAAAGGTGTTGTTAAGGCAGTGTCTTGTAGTCACAATTTAAAAGGGTCATACAAAGAAGCATTATTGGAGAGTAGTGAGAAGAAAATGGATAATGATGAATGTCAAGAAAAAGAGATAAAAAGTGATGAATGTAAAGAAAAAGAGATAAAAAGTGATGAGAAAAGTATTGAGAAAGAGTGTGAAAGTGTTGAGAAAAGTGAAACTGTGCCATATGATCCACTTATGGAGTTGTTTGAGTCTGCATGGCTCATGAATCCTGGCCGTTTCTGGGATCAAGCAGAGAAAGAGAGAGATCAGTACAATTAACTAGGATATTATAAGAGTCATGTAAGACTATAGCATTTTCATGGCTACTTCAAATGTGAGTGCCTTTTTTTTTTTTTTTTTTTGTAATTTGTTTTTCAATTGTTGTTATTTGGGACTCTAGAAAGAAACTTGTAAATCAAGTTCTTTTTTGTTTTATGCAAATCAAATATCTTTCTAGTTCACTACACTTCCCTGCTTTATCTTCTTATTAGTACTTTTTGTTCTACGTAATAGGTTTGCTTGTATTGATTTATCTGAACTTATCTCCAGACATAACCAAACATTTGTGAGTGTTTGAGCTTAAAATTAATATTATGCTTAAGTGCATTTTTTGGACTGATTTTGGCTAATATCATTGTTATAAGCGATCTTGTTAAGGGATAAGGAGTTTCTCCTAGTAAGAGAATTAGTTTAATATATATTTTTGTCAAGTAATTATCAATTATAATATGGTTGTTTGGATATTGATCTCACAAACAAGTCCTTTGAAATCAATAGTGGTTGGGTTTAGGCCAATGAGTCAGGCCACACATCAGAGCAAATCAAACATTAGAATCTTGATTGATAGAGACACTTAAATTTTTGTGTACCATATGAATTTTTAACAAATTGTCTCCAATGGCTAGTAGGACAAAACATGTAGGGTTCACCAAAATGAAAAACAAAGAAGTCTTTCTAAAAATGCATTCTTTATTATATTAGTCATCTTTATTACTTGCTTACCTAAAGGGTAAACATTCTACTTTGATAAAATGATTTTTGTCTAAGTATCGTGTCATGTATGTTATCTAATTGTGATTATTTTATTGATGATAGTTTAAAATCATTTTAAATGGTCTGTCAAGGATGATGTGTCTAAGATGAATTGGAGTTGAGGTTTGAACTTGATATGGAAAATTTGGTTAAAACTGTGGGGCACACATGCTCCAAATAATCATGGTACAAGAATCCAAAATATTTATTTGGTCGTGGACTAAGGCCACTCCACAACGATGTTGATGTTCTAATTTATCAAAGATGTCAAAGAGTTTGAAGTTATTGAAATTCACGTGGAACATGTTATTGACACCTCAATTGTAGAAGCCAATCCGCTTGTGTTTGTGTGCAAGCAACTCATAATTTCGGATCCCATCATATGTAATGCAAAATACAACCAAACTAAGAAAAAGAATCTATAATACTTGGTGTATATACATAAAAGCCATATTCATCAAATTCTAATGAAACTACCAAACCTCCATAACCAACTTGACTTAGACACATTCGTAAGCTTAGGTACATAATAAATTATTGCTCAAACTATTGCTACACATTCTCTTATTTCTTTTGTTAACGATACTCTTCTTGTGATGATGCCAAAAGGGGGAGAGGCCTGCGTTTGTCTCACAATTTCGACCTATTGCATAAATCTTGAGTTAATTTTAAAATGAAGGATGCATAATCAAACTATGAAGGAAATACTCAATAAGATAATGTTAAAACGAAAATTTGAGCAATAGCCTGAATATCTTATTTAAATACTTCAGTTGGCATCCCACTGTCTATTAAAAAGAAACTATCAATTCACATTTGGTATTAAAAACTCATGCGCACTACCTATCAATATCTGGCCAAACAAAATAACTATGACATGATTCACATTTACATTAACTTCAAAAATGCAAATCCAACACTTGGATTGGAGAGATTGATGTTACAACATAGAGAAAAGCGAAAGAAGAAAACAAAATCCATAAATTACACAGGCCTGTACATCTCTTCTTCGCTCTGGAAACCAAAAGGTAAGCAACATTGCAACCCCCTTAGGAACAGAAAGGGACAAGGGGATAAAACAGATATATTTACAATCTACAGAACTTTTCAACACTGGTACACAGAATAGCTCTTGCTTCTCCAGAAAAAGCTAAAAGGTTTACCGGTCTTTCTTCTAGACATCGACTTACATAGAGGTTTCATTTCAGCAGGTGGCACGGACAAATCACTAGTTTCAGGAGGACACTGATGTACCTCAACAGATGATTCATCCCGTCGCTGCTGTCGGAACAGCATCAAGAGTTTCTGAGCTTTTTCTCTCCCTCTTGGGGTCCCATTCACTGATATTGATACCAATGCAGGTATAACACCTTCCTGCAGGACCATGTCAGAACATTGCTCACTTCTGTTGCACAAAATTAGGAGACAAGAGACAGCTTGCTCCTGCACTTCGAGCTCCTCAGTGTCCAATATGGAAGCCAATGCACTGATGAGTCCAGGATTCGATACCATTTCCCCCCTTCCAACTTGAGAAGTGGCTAAATTTATCAAAACAGCTATGCATTTTTCTGTCCATGTACAATCATCACTCTGGTCTACAAGAAGGGATTGTAGGCCGTTAACAATGCCAGATGAAAGTAAGTAAGGAATATTGGAGGGCACAGTAGAAAGATTATAGAGAGCATGGAGAGAATCTTGCTTGTATTGAATGTCATTGTCAGATTGAAGGAGCTGGGTTAGGAATTGTACAGCCTGACTCATGCCAATCATAGGTTTGGCTTCTTCGAGGCAAGAGAGATTCAGATACAGAGCAGTTGCACAACCATAAGAACTAGTGTTAGAAATCATTTCCTCCAACAAAGATAAAACTCCGGCTGATAACATAATCTCCTTATTTCTGTTGAAAAGAGGGGGGAAATCAAGTTAATGCTGCGCAGAGATTAAAAATAATTAAAATTGTGACTTCAAAACTCTAATATATCTTGGGAAACTTCAGCCACATTCAATATTTGGAAAACAAGTTAACGGAAGGAACAAAATATTTCCTTTCTGTTTATATAAGCCAATAAAGAAACAAAAGTAAAAAAAAGTATGCATATCATCAAAGTTGTAGTGATGCATTCAATGTAAGGCAGTAGTAAAATCAACTTCCAAAATACATTTCTTAATTATCGCACCCTTGATGCGTCATTAAAACCAAACATACAATGTGCAATTTATTTTCAATATTAAGTATAAAAGTTATCCATGAAAAAAAGTTGATGTCTTTTTCTGAAATGCAGGAGGCCAAACAAAAACGACAAAAGCCGATATAGTCCAGCGCTCTTCAAGAGCAAGAGCATGACCAGATCTTGTGATGAAATTTCTTTTTTATTAAAGATGATTAAACTAATAAAAGGTAATGAAGGTAAGGTTTCTTGACAAAGCTATCATTTTTCAAATATACCAAGATGGGTTTTGGTTGAGGCAATCATAGCAAAAACTGTTACGATTTTCCAATCACAAATAAGTTCAAACATGATGATTCAAAATTATAAAAAGTCTTAAATGCACTTTTGGTGGCCTATGTTACCTGAAACAGGATTTTAGTCCCCCCATTTCAAAATCCGGGTTTTTTGTCACCGAGTTGAACACATTAATGCAATTTTGGTCCTAACCTAGATCTTTTACCCCAAAAATGGTATTTTTGGCCCCAAAAGTGGTGATATCCGGTCCCAAAAGTGATATTATTTGCATTTAAGCTTTACAAAAACAACAAATGATAATGCAGACCTGTCGTTATTCACAGCTAGGTTGAAGAGAGCCATTGCTCCGCTTTCCTGAGCAATCAAATTCTTTTCATGTACAGCTGATTGTAAAAACTGAACAAGTGCTTGAACAAACCCATTAGCCCCCATAAAAATCCTAGCTTCCTCATCATCCCTCAGCAACAGCCTTAACTGTTCTACCACTTCATATTTCCTCTTCCAATTGTTCCCCTCAGTCAAGACTTTCAGGAAACTAAGATACTGCTCAGTGTCTTCCTCTTGTGCAGATGAACTTTCAGCTCCATTTTCCCCATATTCCTCCGAGATACATCTCTCTTCTAAAGGAACCACTTTGACACCCTTCAACTTGCAAGAGCTGACACTATTTACAGATCTTGAATTCGTAGACTCAGACTCTGATAATACCAATCTCCAGTAGTTAAGATCAAGTGATTCTGGAGGGCCTTCAGGAATAGGAATTCCATTTTGTTCACACCAACTAGCAACAAGACCCTTAACACAGTAATTAGGAGTCAAGTAAAGATGTGGAAGGTTTTGTTGGGTCTTTGGGCAGTTGTTGTGCCCATCACCGAACCATTTCTCTATGCAAACCTTTTCATATGTTTGCCCAGAAGCAATGATAACAGGATCATACATAAGTTGAAGAGATATTGGACACCTTAACTCTTCTGGTGGTAGAGCCATCTGCCCCGGCTCCATATTATTATTTGGCTTGAAATTAAAGGAACTAAGTTTTGAAAGTTGTCTTTCAAAGGTCTGATTATGACCAACGGGAACACCATCCTCAATAGATCCCTGGACAGTGGGAGAACAAGGACCAGAACCCTGAGAATCAGTGTCATCTGAAAATTCATTTCTGAATAACTTGGAGTATTTCCTCATAAGATGCAAAAGATATGCAACAATTGATTCCTTTCGTTTGTCTTCCTCAGCCCGAGCCCTGTCAATAAGTTTCTTTAGAGCCCTTCTTTCAGCAAGAGCTACTCTTGAAGATGTGATTCCAAGTCTAGTAGCAGCCTGGTGAAAAGATTCAAGCTCATAACTTTCACCATCGTCATCAAACTTTTTTCCCTGCTGGAGCAATGCAATTAAATCATCGCCAACTTGCTTCTCTAAGGGGTCGAGTGCAAATTCTACATCTGCAAATTCATTCACAATCTCCTGAACCTGAATAGGTAATGTCATAGTACATACCAGGTTAAATATTGACAATGAAAACAAGAAAAAAGCAACATTTGTGCATGTGCATAAACTTACACGGGGCAGGTGTTAAAGAAAACCAAATCTAGAATATCACCAAGACGGTGGCATTCAATTATTTTGAAATAAACAATTTAAAACAGCCCCCCTTATTCATATGCCCAAACAAAGGAAAGACATATGGAGCAATGGTGTTGAAGTCTATTACCTGACATCCAATGGACTGTGGAACAATATCTTCCACCCGTCTGAGACTATCTTCAAGAGCACACTTAGCCTTCTCAAATTTTAGGAGAACGGAGTCCCCAGTTACAGCCTGCATCACAATAAATCTAATGTAAGACATTCTGCAAAAGTATTTCAGGCCGAATAACCTCCAACCAACAAAAGATAATTGTTTGCTAAGATTAGACAAAAACCTTGCAAACTTAATCAGCAAGTAAAACTACAGAAGAAATGAATCGTACCAGGTAAAGTTTACTACACACTGAGCAATGATGAAGAACATTCTTGGCTTTCTCCAAGGCTACATGCAATGAACATAATGCCTGAATTCCAGTTTTACTCCTGGGCCTAGCTGCTTCTAAAGAAGGAAATATTGACAATACTTTGCAATATATTATAGACAGGGCCTTGCACATTTGTCCATGTAACTGCAAGGGAAATCAGATCAGTATTGGTTAGATTGCATTGCAGGGAATTAGAGGGTGTAATGTAAAACGGAGAAACAATGGCCCAAAACAACAGACCAAGAATGACAACACGTTCATGAGTCTTAAAAGATAAGACAAATTCAACTATTTCTCTTTGTTGCTAGAATAAATATAAGAACTTGGAAAGAAAAACAATTGTAACATTTTTTCCTGTTCGCTAACTAATTGAACCAAAGAACATGAAGAAACTAATAAAAAATAAGTTGAGTTCTAATTAAATCTTGACGTAAGCTTTATGCACACCGTAAAGACAATCATTAATTTACTGTACACAAAGCATTAGAATTCCAAAAACAAAGGACAAACGATTAAACATTAGTAATCATACCTTGGCATCACTAACAGCAAATAGATTTTCTTCAACCTCAGCGGCCACATCCATCATTCAAATCCACTGTCCGTGTAAGCTCGGGAACCAAATAATCTTAGCTATTTTAGCTACAACCTACAGGATCAAAAAGTGAAAATAAAGAAAATTAGCCAAAACATAAAAAACTATCAGTTTAGAATCAATCAAAATATTTACTACAGATACTGCAAACACATGTTTTTGTATCCAGTTCTCCTAAGCCAATCAAGTGAGCAAGCAGAACAATTATTTATGGCCAAACATATTAACTGAAATTCAGCGAGCTTTAAAGAATCAGAATTTAGAATGAAAAAAACAAATTCAAGCTAGTTTTGCATACAAACTACTAAAATCACATGTCAACTTAGGAGTGAAAATAAACAAAGAACATCAACCATACAACCAAATCCAGAAAAAACCCAATTAAGCCTTAGATTTGTCATAGCCTTAAATTTCTTCTCAAAATAGAAAAAACAACTACTTTCTTGACCAAACTTTTACCTCAAAAGGAAAAAAAATGACACGTGTTGCTAAAGTTTCAAAATAGGCTTTTTAAGCTAAATACTACATCATCAATAAAATCCATTGGAGGATGAAAATTGATTCAAATGATACATCAAGTTTTCATATAAGACCTTCATTCATTATTTCAAATAAAATACAAGAGATTTTGAAAACATAATTTTCCAGCTACGATTTTCATTTGAACAAATTCAAAACCAAAAAACAGAACATAATCAACAAAAAAATAGTAAAAAAAAATCTGATTTCAGAATCAGAAACTAATCAATCATTAAAAAAAATTGAATACACGAAAATAATGATTTAAAGTTAGGTTTAGGGTTTTGAAGCAAAACAACGTACCAATCGAATAAAAAAAAGAGGGAAATTAGAACCAAGGAGGTTCCATGAAAATGAATAAGAAAATCGAAGAATCTCAAATTAGGGGTTGGAAAGATCTAGAGTTATTTGAGAAGAACGTGTTGAGTTGAGTTTGGAATCGGAGAACTAGTTTGGAGAAGCACTTGCACGCAACGCAAGGTAGAAGAAGAAGAAAGTAAAGAAATGATGATGAAAAATATTTATATAGAATTTATTTCCATTATTATTTTTTACTGTTTCACTTTAGTTAAGTTGATTAATTAATTGTTGGAATGGAAGTTAAAACTGAAGTGTCGATTTTAAGTATGATTTTTTTCGGGAACTATAGTATTTTCCTTTTTTTTATTTGTGGGGTAGAGGGATTTGTGGATGAAACAAAAAAACAATTATTGTTTTTGGGTGAAATTATTGTTTTTTATTTGACAAAAAAAAGAATAGAATTATTGTTAAAAGTTTTGCAAACACACAGGAAGTTGGAATTTTCGCCGCTTTTATCTCTCGAGGTTCACCGGCCGACAGTTGCCGACCGACTTCATGGTTCGTTGCCTGTCCCCAGACCTGTCACAAAACTTGCCCAATGTCAAATTTATCCTATTTCTTTTAAAGGTCAGGTTAACTTGTGCCCTTAGGCACATGTTAAGCAACCTAAAAGTAGAAATTGTTTCTTAAATTTTGTGCATTCAATTAGTTAAAAGTCAAAAAGTTAAATTCAAATACATTAATTACAACAAAACATTTCTATTTTTACTTCTTAACTTGTGCCTTGAGGGCACAAGTTAACATTAGCCTTCTTTTAAAAGGTCAATGAATGGTTTTATTTTTATTTTGAGAAAAAGACATTTTTATTTTTTACAAAAACAAAACGATATTCATTCATTTAAATTATAAAGTACATTCAATGTAAACATCACTAAAACGTAAAAAATGAATCTGTGAACAAACTCACAACACCTAAGTTGATAGCATATAATGACAAAAGGCATGCAAAAAATATGATAAAATCTAAGTCACTGAAATACTCATGCTTCCAGATCTACAACGTTGACGCCCAAATCATTGATTGGATTTATAATTGACTGATGTCGATCTTTCAATAGGAACTAATCGAACACCGCAACAAGACACGAAATCAAACGTCGCACAAGACGACGAACAACACAACGCTGCACTTAAATGACGAAATCACAAATAACACAAAAGGGAATACTTGATATATTTGAAAACCACTTGTTTATATCGAAAAAAAATGGGGAAAAAGATGTAGAGGGGTGATTCTAGGTCAAAAAAAGACCTAAAACCACTCCTCTCGATGAATGAAGGAGAAAGAAAGTTTAGAGAGAAATAGGAGTTTCTCTCGCTAAAAAACTAGGGACGGCTGCGAGAAAAAGACATGCTATGAATGGATAAATTTTACTTTAGCACATTTATAAATAAAATTTATTTGGCACAGTGTCGTAATCGAAAATAATTAAAATAGAAAATGATTGAAGGATGTGATTAGATTATTTTTCTTTTAATTTTTTATATTTATAGACGTTTCTAAATAAATTTTATTTCAGTTATTTTCAAATGAAATTTATTTGTTTGTTTTGAACATTATTTTTTTAGTTGAGTGAAATTTATTTAATTTTCACTACTTTATGTGGAACCAATTTTTAAATTATGGTATCCATTGAATTTCATCTAAAAAAAAGTATATGTTGGAAAGAAAGTTTAGATAGCACTCATCTTTGAGAAATGGTATTGGCATCAAATTCGACAATAAATTAGATGTTTAATTCAGTTTAAACTAGTTATTGTTTATATGTTGATAGTCAATTAAAAATTTTATCGAAAGTAAATGAATTTAACTTCTATGGTTTGATCAACAAGTAAAAAAATACACTTTAAACTTGATAGGACATGGTTTGGGTTTCATTGATGTCCTTGGATGAAGCTAAATATAAATCATTATCTCCTCTCTTCAAATTTTGAGTTGAACCAAATCTCTATTATATATATTTGCACTATTTTATTTTGATAGTACACATGGCATCCTTATATTGAAAGGTGCATTTAATGTTTTGTGTAATTGGTACATATTATGTGATTTGTGCAAGACTTATGTAATTAACATGATTATGCAAGTTGACTAAAAAGCTTATAATGACAAAAAAATAAATGGAATATTTTATTCAAATTATTTTTGCTATTTAATGTGTTACTAATTTCATTACTAAATTAATGGCATAATTGATGTGACTTACTTGCTTCTTTTTTCCTATAAATATTGTTTGTCCGTCTCAAACATCTTCACATCATTTAGAATTCATAATAAAATTTTAAAATTATTCTCAAAATCTCTCTTTTATTTTATTGAAACACTTTTCTTCTTAACAAATTTTTTTCATAACTCTAATTTCAAAAATTGATTCAATTTATGATATTACTCCACTACATGTTGTATATATCCATGTATTTTTGTTCAAATTCACATATTCATCCTATGATACCCTCGAGTTCTAACGGATTATGACAAGATATGTACCAATTACATGTTGATACATAATTCTTAATTATCATCCAATCAAATTGTAATCAACACATCATCATATTAAGTTAGCCAGTCTTGATTTTTTTTTTCTATATATAGTCAATTTGTCTTTCATCATTTGTATATGCATCTTCCTTTCGTACAAATTGTTTATAATATCATTTATTTGAAATGCAAATATTTCTACCTCCTGACCAATTCAATTTTATTGATTTCATTATTATCAAATTGATTTAGGCACCTTTTTTTTTCCTTCCGAATTTTGATTCCCTTTTATAGGTTCAGCTGTCGGCTCTGTTAATTTTAGGGTTTTCATCCCCATATATATTTACACCTTTTGAAAAAGTTTGCTTCACGTTTTAATGAATTTTATTATTTTTCTATTAATTTGAAGCGAAGTAATTGAAAGACGTTTTGAATCAGATTTCTTCATTCCAAAACTATTTTTTTGCCACTATTAATAATGAGAGATACGTGAAAGGCATGTCAATGTTTTGTTCTTCCAACGTTGAAGTTGTGCATATAAAAGAGAATTCTTCCTTAAAAAAACAGAGAATTCTCAAGTATTTTTGGGTAACATATTAGTTGATTGTTCTCAAGATATTATATTTTTATCTTACATTTTTGTGGTGCAAACTATTCATGTATGTTGTAGAACAAGACCGACCCCTGCGAAAATGTAGAAAATTTATTTTAGTTATTTTTTTTCAATGAATTTTATCTAAACCTCACTATTTTCTTTATTATTTTCATTTGCTCCTATTCAAAAGAACTGATTTAATTTATTAAGTTTTTTCGTTTCTATTGTCAATCACTCATTTTCACTAAACATGGCGTTGATATATATTATTTCACATAAATTATTTTAACATCAAATCCCATCCATTCATTTCATTTGATAAATTAGTTCACATGCATCAAATACTCTTTATCACCTAATCAAGCATTCCATTTTTATCTCCCCATATTTATTTATTTCTGCCATCAACACATACTCAAACTTCTTTGTTAATTTTTTTACAAATTGCATGATAAAACACATACTTATGGTTGTTTGAGTCACTCATCAACATCGATAATATTTATTTGCCTTTATTTCATACCCATATTTTTTTATTTATTTTAAAATTATATTAAAAAAAAAGACAACAATCTCGGATAAACTATCAATATCTCTATCCGTATCCTTATCTACATCTACAATATAAACAAGTGAAACCATTTTCATTCAAAAGTACATGTGGCATGTTATAGTCTCATTCTAATTAATGTCAGGCTAATTAATGATATAAAAATTCAAATTTCCATTACATGGTATATGCTTAGCACCTGGTATTTCAGTCTCAACACATACTGCCTCTATTTTAAGAAATCATTCGATTTATTATTATGATCAAAATGATATCTGGAAATTTAATTGCCTGATATCAAATCAAACAAGAAACTGCCCATAAAAAAATCAAACAAGAAACTATCAACTGCCAATTAATGAAATTAAATTCAAATTATTCAACACTTATAACAGTCCTAAAAAAGAATGTTGACAATTGGTCTAATTCAAGACTATCGTTGAGTTGTTTCTCACCTATTAAAATCAAATTAAAACCAAAATAAAATAGTGAAAAGTAATGATTCTTTTTGTCACAAAAAGGAAATAAAATAGCTCAGGTCTTTATCTCCTATCCTATTCTCATCACTATTACTATTTTTCAAAAATGGTTTTGAGAACGGTAAGAAGATCAAGAACACCTTTAGTTCCTACAATTTCATCAAATTTTATTGTTGATTGCATCAGACTGTTCCCCTTCATCATGGTTTGTGACCATGGTTTAGGATTTTATTGCTAATAATTGGATTTTTAGCTGTACAGGAGAAAATAAGAGGGAGAATGTTAGTTATCAAATAATTTGTTGAGAAATTGATTTTGAAGCTGAAGAAAGGCATAAACGAAAGGGATCTTGAATCTTCTCTCATGATTTATATTTTGTTCCAAATAATTGTCTACCATATATCATTTTTGAAAATGCTTCATTTGAGACATTATTTTCATCATATAACGATATGATCTTATTCATTAAATTTCTTTTGCTATTAATGTAACATATTTATTTTCCCATATATTTGTTTACGGATGACCATATTGCTACTCAATGTTCCTCAAATTTACAAAGAACTTATCGGATTTATAACTAAAGTATATCTCAGTTTAATCGACTTTAATTCCTTCCAGTTTAGTTGTGTTTCTTCTAACTGGGAGGAAACTCAACATTATTGAAATTTCTTTTATCGGTTTTGTTTACAATGTGTTCATTATTTTACAGAGACCTTTATAATATTGAGAACAAAGTAGTTTCCTATCTATATATTCAATTCAAGGTCGCGCATCCTATATTAAGGTTGCGTTTGGCCCAGCTTTTTTTTTAACGTAAAAGCTTCTTTGAGCTTAAAGTTAAAAATAAGAGCTTTAAAAATAAAGTTAAAGTCGTTTGGTAAAAAAAATAATTGAAAGGTGAGAAAAATTGTACTTATCTATTTTAAAAAACTTTTTTATGTTAAATGGTGTTTGATAGCTATATTTTAATAAAAATTATTTTATCCTAAATTATAGTAAATAAAATATTTCAAAATAAAAAAAATATAATATGCAAAAATATTATATTCATAGTCATGTTTTAAAAAAAAATCTTAAATTTTCATGTTAAATATTTTTGTAAGATGTTTTATAAACGAATAATTATCTAAAGGGATTAATGATATAATTTTATAAATTTTTTGGATAAAGTTCATGATTTTTTTTTGAAAGAATCATATTTAATTTATTCTGTGAGGTGAATTTTAATAACTGAACTTTTTTTATAAATATAATTCATGGTTATTAATTTATTATTACAGTTATTTTTTGACAAAATTTATTATTAACTGAACTCAGCATAACACTTAAGTGTTTATCTATGGTTAAATTCCACCAAAGATCAAAGGATAAGGAATTTAATATCTTAGAGATTGATTAAAAAATATTGCATGAAAGTGAACAACACCCAAAAACATAAATTTGATATAAAAATTAAATAATTGGCATCCCAAAACTAACGAAACTGTTTATCGTAATGTTGAGAGTTCTAAGGGTGTCTACAGTAGGTTGGACTATCACATTAGGCTAAGTGAAACCACACAATTGTGATTGACATCACATCATTATCCAAAACCTTAAGGCATTAGGTGTATTGGTCATCTTACTTATATGTTTCTCAACGTCTACTTTGGCATCCAATAATGTGGAACTTTAAGTCACAATTTACACATGAACATATATCTCTAAAGTGTGAGACTCAATGCGTCTGTAATTTGTTGATAGTCAAATAAGGTTAGGCGAAGGCACAACATGGTTAAAAAAAATGGATTAATGGTGTTTTTGCGGAGGGAAGTTTGTGTTCCCATCTTTCATGAAACGAGAGAAATAAATTTAGCAACAATAAAATTAAATTAGAATATGAAAAGAAATTTGAACATGAAAGAAATGATAAGGGAAAAAAATAGTGTGTGTTTTGTCCATGGAAGTATCGGAAATATAGCGAGTTACTGACAATTTTATGGGTCAGTTAAATAGTGTTGGAAATTTAAGAGTAAATATTTCACCAAAAAATAGACTCGGTTAAAAAAACGCCACATCTTTATAAAATGTTTAATAATCATGTACTTTTTCAATTCAGCATAACACATTTGTATTTTTCCATTCGCATGTTCGTTCACCCAAAGACCAAATATGGAGGTATTTGATATAATATTCATTGGATAAAAAAATTGTATGAAAGCAAATGACATCTAAAAACTTATACTTGATATAAAAAGTTAAACAAATGAAATTCAAAAACTAAAAAAAAAAAAAAAAAAAATTTAATGTTTAGAGTTCTGAGGGAGTCTACAATGGGTTGGACCATCACATTTGACTATGAGAAACTCCACAAGTGATATTGACAGCACATCTTCGCGTAAAATCTTAAGACATTAGGTATATTGTTCTTCTGGCTTATACGTTACTCAATGTATATTATTGAACACAAGTTTAACTCACTATAATGTTTAGAGTTCTGAGGGAGTCTACAATGGGTTGGACCATCACATTTGACTATGAGAAACTCCACAAGTGAGATTGACATCACATCTTTGCGTAAAATCTTAAGACATTAGGTATATTGTTCTTCTTGCTTATATGTTACTCAATGTATATTATTGCACACAAGTTTAACTCACATATGAAACATAAACATCTCTCCCTTAAGTGTGAGACTATTATGTATGTGATCTGGTGAGATATCACATAAGGTCAGAGTCACGACATGGTAAAAAAAAGTGGGTTGGCGGCAGTTTCATAGAGGGGTGTTTGTTTCTTTCTTTCATGAGAAGAGATAAAGTAAATTATAAAAGAAAAGAAGATTAAAAATGAATTTGAACTTGATAGAAAAGAAAAGAGAAAAAAAAATAAGGAGTGTGCGTTTTATTCGTGAGAGCATAGGAAACATAATGAATTGCTGGTGATTTTATGGATTTGTTGAAGAAGTTGAATATTACTGGGCAATTATGCTACCAAAATATTAGATTTATTGAAAATATGTACATCTTTTTAAAATGTCTAACGAATATGTATTTTGTCAACTCATCATACATATACATTTTTCCATTGCAAGATCCCATGAAATACCATAAGTGAAGGAATTTGAAATGACAAAGGTTATTTTTGTTGTGCATGAAAGCTAATCACATTCAATAACTAAAATTTAAGATGAAAAATTAAACAAATGACACTCAAAAAATAACGAAACAAATCATCACATTAGGCTAGGATCCTACAAAGGATTGTATTATCACATTAAGCTAAGATCAATCACAGAAGTGAGATTCACATCCTATCTTCTTTCAAAGTCTTAAGGCATTATGTATATGAGTCATTTCACTTATATGTTTCTCACATCTACTCTTGCATACAATACGGAATTTTAACTCACACTTGAGACATTAACATCTCTCCATTAAGTGTTAGGATCTTTGTGTCTGTAGTCCACCACCAAGAACAACTCTCGATCCCCCACAACGTCGAACCCGGATGTGATACCACCGTTGGGTTTTTTGTGGGAGCCTACGTTGATGTAGATCGACAATTTGGATAAAGAGAAACCACACAAGTGATAATGATACAACCAAAACTCCATCTAAAATTTTAAGTAACACATGATACATCACAATATTCCCTCCATCAAATATAACGACATTCTAGCCCGTGCTTGGCACGGGTGTCCATGCTAGTTTTATCGAATCAAGTTAAGTTAATTGGACTTTGACTCGGCTCATTTTCAACTATAGTCCACACTAAAAATCTTTGGCTTTCAGTTTTTACCCTCTCTCCTTCACTTTCTTTGCTCTCAACAATCCACATTATCCGTTTGCTCTGGCGTTTGAAAAGAATTTTGTGCGTTACAAACCCACTCCAATGTGAAAAGACGGAAGCTAAAAGTCCTAGCTTCTCTCCTGACGTGTGTGTGATCGAGTTACACCATACTTTGATGTAAACAAAAACTTCAACCGCTGGAAAATATCCAAGTGAGAATGTAACATTGCTTTGTCCACGAACATTCAAACCATCCAATCCAACAGTAAAGAGAAATGAGGCACATGCAGCACTTATGAATAAGTGTTGCATAATGCATATAATTAGAACTAGCATGGACACCCGTGCCAAGTACAGGCTAGAATTCCGTCAAACATAAATGAGATGATATTGTGATGTAGTAAAAGTCAGTTAAAGTTCAACATTAGATGAAAGAGTGCAGGTTGAACATCAAAAGAGTGAAAAAATCATACTTAAGCCTTAAATTTTTTGATGAAATTGTAGTCTCATTTTCACTGTGTGGTTGTCCTTTCTTCGATGTGTCAATCCACATTAGTGTTGGCTCCTCTAGAAAGTCCAATTGTGGTATGATATCCTGGTTCAACGTTGTAGGGGAGCGGGAGTGTTCTAGGTGGTGGATCACGAACACGGAGAGTCTGACACTTAATGGAGAGATGTTAATGTGTTAAGTGAAAGTTAAAATTTCACATTGTATGCAAGAGTAGATGTGAGCAACATATAAATAAGATGATCCATGTCGTAATGCCTTGGGACTTTGGATGAAGGTGTGATGTTAATCTCACTCGTGTGATTGCACTTAGCTTAATGTGATCATACAACTCAATTTAGACTCTCACAGAAGTTCCAACGTTGTGATAATTTTATTTGTTAGTTTATTAATGTCGTTTTGTTTAATTTTTTTATCTTAAATTTTAGTTTTCAAATGTCTAAAAATTATTCAACCTCTGTTATATCCGATTCATTCACTTTTGATCTTTGGTAAGATCTGACAATAGTAAAATGTAGATGTGTTCTGGTGAGATAAAAAATGCATATATGTTTATTAGTCATTTTAAATTGTCGTGACTTTTTTTTTTAATGAGTCTAATATTTTGGTAAAATCATTATACATTAATTCTTATCTCCTTCAATAAATGTATAAAATTACCAGTAACTCGTTATATACTTTATACTCTTAGAGAAAAACAATCACTCCTTACTTGTTTCCCTTTTCATTTCTCTCATGTTTAAATTCCTTTTTCGTCTTCTTTCTTTTTCTAATATACTTTCTCCTTTCTCATGAAAGAAAGGAACAAAAACATTTCTCTATAAAACCACAACCAACCCACATTTTTTAACATGTTATGCCTCCGATCTTATTTGGCTCTCTCACCAGATCAGAAATACGGATTGTCTCACACAAAATAGAGATATGTTGATGTGTCATGTGTGAGTTAAACTTCTATATTGGAAGCAAAAGTATATATCGAGAAACATGAATGTGAGATGACCAATATACATAATGTCTTTCAGGTTTTATGTGAAGATGTGATGCCAATCTCATTTTTGGGGTTTCTCTTGGTCAAATGTGATGATCAATCCATTATAAGCTCACTCAAAACTCCAAACACTATGATGAACTATTTTTTTTAGTTTTTGGATGTCATTAGTTTAATTTTATTATATTAAATATAAGTTTTTAGATGCTCACTTTCATGAAAGAAAAAAATTATCCAATCTCTACTATTTTAAATACCTTCACTTTTGGTCTTTGGTGGGATCTAGTAATAGAAAAATGTAGACGTGTTATGTTAAGTTAACAAATTACATGCTTATCAGACATTTAAAAATGATGTGATATTTTTTTAATGGGTTAATTAAGTAAATGGTCACTATAAATATTCAAAATTTTGATTTTAGTCCCTACAAAATAAAATCACACTTTTTAGTCCCTATAAAATTTTCCATTAGCATTTTTAGTCCTTATAAAATTTTCCATAAGCATTTTTAGTCCCTGTAAAAAATTTCCATCAACATTTTTGGTCCCTAAAATGCTAAAGGAAAATGTCACATGGACTAAAAAGTGTGATTTTATTTTGTAGGGACTAAAAACAAAACTGTAAATATTTATAGGGACAAAAAACTTAACTAACCTTTATTAATCGATTCTCTTTTTGCGTGAAATAATTACTGATAAATCTTCAACTCCTTCAACTATCCCATAAAATTATCAGTAATTCGCTCTATTCCTAACACTTCAATGGACAAAACACACACTACTTTTTTCCCTTATCATTTCTATTATCTTTAAATTTCTTTTTTATATTCTTTCTTTCTCTAATTTTCTTTCTCTTTTTTATGAAAGAGGATCGTAAACCTCCATCCATCAAACCACTATCAACCCACATACAGGTATAAGTAATTTTCAAAGTATGACCAGAGGACATATCACAGTAGAGTTTAGTTTAGGGTCTCATTATCCGCTGTATTTTTAAAGGTGTCTTTTATGTAAATGTAAATATTTTGTAAATCTTTCTTATAGATAAAGTTATTCAAAGTCATTTATATGAAGTTTTAAGCTGAAATCTTAAAGTAAAACTCCGTTTGAGTTGAAAAAGTTTTAAATTCTTAATACTCAAATTGGGATGTTACACGAAATCTTTATGTTATATCATATACTCGTACTCAATGGTCCTTGCATTTTAGAAGCAATTCAATGGTCCTTGTAATGACATCAATGGTACGTTTCAGATTTGAGAAATGGAAAAAATAAATAAAAATTAAAGCTCAAGAAAAAATGTCACTTCAACATGCTAGTTTAAAGTTGAGCAGAAAAACATTTAAGATTTTGCTCTTGTTAACAAATACGTGTATGATTGAAACCTATGATGATTTAGTTACTCTAATCGGTACAAAGTTAAGGCAAAGAGTGCATGACACCATTTGATTGGTTGAGAAATCAAACAATGATGATAATTTGATGGTTGCATTTGAAACATGATTAGTAAGTGATAAAAAATTCAATTATTTATTTGTCATTATATGACTTTTACAACTTTCCGCTTATAAATAAGGTAACTAATAAAAATATTAATGCATGTTTACATAGACACATTGTCTTGTCAAATAAATCCCACGTGTAAATTTTTTATGAGGTGAATTAGACTTTAATGGTCATTAGAATATGAAGATGCAATGTCTACATTTGATTTTTAAGAAGAGATTTGTATATAATATAGATAGAGATAGAGATATCCTTATAGTACAAATAAAGAAATTAAAAATAGAAATGAAATCTTGGAAGTTGTGTATTTTTTAGTTTGAAAGTTCGAAATTTAATTTTTCAATACAAAATTAATTTGTTTGATTATAATTTTACTTTTTTAACTTATGTCGTCAAGGCACAATTTAGCAAGAACATTTCAAGTATATTCCTTTTTAAATATAATTTTTAAACAATTTATTCGAACCAGTGGTGTATGCTTTACACCTTGAAATGCGATCATGTCAAGGTATCAAATTCAAATCCTCTTATGCAAATTTGAGTAGGCTAGCGTGTACAGAGTTTGCTTTGCCTTTAAATGGCCCCCTCTAGAGGATATGAGAATGGTTACCGGATTTAATCGGTCATTGAGTCGGATACCGAGTTTTTTTAAAAAAATCATTAAGAAACTTTCCTAATTTAATCTAGAGATTTAATTGAAAAAAAATGAAGCTATTTTTTTTTATTTGTTTACAATTTTTTTAAAGAATAACAACTAAAAAAAACTTTATATTTTGGTGCATCTCACATAGATTCAATCCAAATGTGATTGTTACCTTTTTTGGTAATTTTTTTTTAAGGGAGTAAACTTGGTAATATTATACTAACAATAATCAACTTTATACTTTCATATTTTTTCTTCACCATTTTTTTTTGGTAATAAATGGGTATTTTTTTTTAGGAAATGGATCCTTAATCGGCGGTAAAGGGTTAACATCTTTTTTTTTATTATTATTATTATCTTAGTGGAATTAAAAATGAAAGAAGATTTGTATAAGATCTTTGGTGCACTCTTGTTGAGATTAAAATACTAATTAAAATGTACCAAAAACAAATATTACTAAGCAAAATGATTTGTCCAATGTAAATGTTCTTATTTGGATATTTTTTATAAGCTTCATTTTAACAGTTATTTTTCATTCAAACTCATTCATGAATTTTCATTATCATTTAATCCTTCATTTAATTTAATTATACATTTTATTTGATGTTATAAAATTTCCGTTTCAAGCAAGAGAAGTCAAACATTACGTTGATGATTTTTTTTCTAACGTTAATGGTTGATTGAGAACATATACTATGAGAATGACATTTTTATATGAGAATAGTGAGAATGAATAAGAGCCATGAGATTAAAAAGCATTGGTTAAGATTAAAACATTCCTAAATGAGTCATTTGTCATTAACATCGTCATATAATTGTGATTATTATTGTATCAATAATATTCTTTTTTCAAAAAGGATGTCATTATTATTCATTTATTTCGGTCATCATCTCTCTCCATGGTCTTCATCTCCTCCATTGAAAAATTCCTAATTTCCATTTTAAGATATCAATACTTCATTGGTTTCCTTTAGAATTTGGTTCTTATCACACCATAGAAATACACATCCATCCCTTTCTTTGATTTCAATTTTTTTTCCTTCTAAATTGTTGTCTTTTGTAACCATTTTTTAATTCTATTTTGTCGTGATCCAGTTTGATCCATGAGGAAGAAGGTTGATACTCATTTCACTGTTCTAGGTTTTTTTTTTATAAAAAAAGATATGTTCTAAGAAGCGTTTTTTTTAAGCAAATGTTCTATGAAGTTTGATTAATGAGGATTCAGAATTATATTTTAGGAATGTTCAAAAAGGAATACTAATGATACAACATAATTATATAATGATATCAATGACAAATAACTCATTTAGAAATGTTTTAATCTCAACCAATGCTTTTTAATCTCATGGCTCTTATTCATTCTCACTATTCTCATATCAGAATGTCATTCTCGTAATATATGTTCTCATGGTTAATTCATATTTAGAAACAACGGAAATGAAACATGTGTATGGTACCATTGCAATTTTTTTAAAGGTAATAAGATCGTACGAAATGAATAAGCAAGTGAAAATGATGTAAGATGGATCGACTATTATAGGGAAAAAGGCTAGCAGATTATTGAACATTAAACATAGTATTAAAAACGCAAATCATCCATTTATCATGTTGAAGGAATTATTTTTTAGAGGAAAATGAATTGAAGGTAAATGATGATCACCATTAAGGAATTGAAGATAAATGTGTTATGAATTATTTTTGACCATGCATGTTACGTAATCAACTAAAATCAATGCATTTCTTCAAAAAGAAACTAAAATCAATGCATATCATTTTCATTCAAAACAAAATTCTTGCATGTTCAATTTTTTTTTTTTAGGGGATAGTGGCATGATTTTTTTTTTTAGAAGTAGGGAATAGTGGCATAATTTTTTTTATCACAGAAATACCCTCAATCAATATATAAAAATGAGTTAGGATTAAATGACAATAAAATGTCAAAGTTAATTTGATGCCAAATTTTAGCCATTGATTGATTTTAATCAAATGATGATATTGATTAAGTTAAGGTGGTCACGCGATGACCATGCTGCCGTCAAGTCTAAGTTTTGGTCCTCTTTCTCTCATTTGCTCCCATCTCCATGAGTTAGTGTGTTTTCGATTTGACCTCCCATCTCCTCAGTTATCTAAAAAAAGTGAAGGTTATAGATTTGCTACTTGCTTAGTTTTTTAGGTACTATGTTCAAGCATACGTATATTGATAGACGAAACATGGATTCCTCAAGTTCAAGGCATGATGTTTGGAAAAAGGCAAAAACTTTATGTTATACATGACCTTGATCATAGCTCTATAACAATAAAATATCAATAATCAATCAAACTGATAAACATCATTTCCAAAAACAAATACTACATAAAAATAAATACTTCATATATATTCTAATTGATATGTGATGCATTTCTTCTTTTCTCTTGATAGACTTCTAAGTCCAAAATAAGAATTCGGTCAAAGACAAAGAACATATAAACACCAATTTTGAATAAGAAAACAACAATATAAGAAATCACAATATTCTTCACACACACAAAATCACAATAAAAAGTAACATAAGAATAAGAAATGTTAATCAAACAGTAAAACAATAAAAAAATAGAAAATAAACAAATAAAAGAAAAGATAATGTGGTTGAAAGTGGTTTTTTTTATGAGAAGGAAGAGGTAGATGAAAATAATGAAAAACAATTTGTCTATATATAGGAAAAAAAATCATGTCATGATCAATTTTGATTGGCTAATAAAAAAATAAATGAGTCATGATCTATTTTGATTGGTTGATGAAAAAGCATTAAATGAGAAGAGAAATTTGAAGATGCCATGTGTACTCTTCAAAAAAATTAAGGCAAATGTATATAATAGAGATTCGCCTCAATCAAATCTGTGTTAATGTATATGAAAATAATTTAAAATTATGTATCAATTAACTAACTAATGACATGTACAGAAACACACCAGATGCCAAAACAGATTCATGCATACATAATGTATCTATTTGACATTTAATATACACATAATCGATATAATGCATGTCTCCAACAATGTGGAGCACATATGGGTCTTGCAATAGGAAGAAAACAAATTAAATATTCATCACTTCATGTTTGTCCTCACTCCTCAATATGTCACTAATACTGAAAAGAACAATAAACCATGCCGCCTAGAGTTTCTTTGTTTGACAAAACCACGTAAAGTAATTAAAAAAAAACTTCTGTTGACCGTAGAAATTTAATTCCTCAAGTCTAGTAGAGTCACAATAAATTAAAAAATTCTCCCTAAAAAATTCAACACTAAGGCATTTACATATTTCAACACTAAGGCATTTACATATTCAACACTAAAATCCGTTTGGTGCACATGATATGATAAAGACATGATAGGATAAGAAGATATATAAGGATAAGATATGATAGTAACATGATAAACATTTATCCTATCATGTGTTTGGTGCACATTTGATAAAAAGATGATAGCACTATTTTATTCTATCATGCGTTTGTGCACAATTGCTATTGTATGATAAAAAATATATTCTATTTAAATTACAAAGTTATCCTTGTGAAACAAATTCATACTTTCTATGAAGAAAATAAAATAATTTTCATATTTTTAATTGACAATAAGAAAATAATGATAGTTTCATATAATTGCAAAAAAAAAAAAAAACCTGTACTAATAAAAATTAAAATATTCAATCACATAATAATAAACATATCTTTCTTAAAAAAAAATTAACATATGCAATTACGTAAAAGAATAAATAAATAAATAGCAAGTAGCAGAAGCAAGACAAATGATTGGGCTTGGGAAAAAATCGAATCACAAAATGCAAGAAAAAATATTAGAAAAAAGTTGAATTGCAACCACGAAAGCAACGCAAAAAGAAATGGAAATTTTTATTGGAATGAAATAGTTGGAAACAATCGCAAAAAGCATGTTGCGGGAATCGAACATGGAGTTTGGAAGAAACAAAGAATGTGCCTATGATAGTTTTATGTTATCACGTTGCTAACGTACCAAAAATCAAGGATATGAATAACAAGGTTGGGTAGGATAAGATTATAAATAGATTTAATTTATCCTTTCTTATTAGTGCATCAAACAATAGATTTCATTAGGATAGGATCATTATATCATATCCTATCTATGTTATCCTGCGCACCAAACGGTTTGAAAAGGTTTATTTTTGAGTTTAAGTAAATGAACTTATGCAAATAAATAAGTTTTTGTGTATTATTCATAAACTTGTTAGGTGGATTATGAAAATAAAATTTTTATTAGTGAAAAAATTGTTGGAATAGTAGTCAAAATTAGTTAAAAATATTTTCTTTAACCGAAGAGATTATTAGGTTGAGTCGCGGACTAGATCATTCTCTTTAAGATGTTTTGTGACATTGTCCAAAATTGTACAAGCAGACTATCAACCACGACGTCCTCAAAATAAGCCAGGGGTATTTTCGTCAATTCCCATGCCATTTTTGTAAATTGCTGACGTGGCAGTGATTAACTGGGTCAAAGGACGAATTTTTAACTGATTAAACTTTGCAGGGGCAAAAAAAAGGATTAGCGATTGCAGGGACGAAATTTTAAGCGACCCCTATTTGCATGGACGAATCACATATTTAAGCCTTAAAATTATAACCAAAAATATATATTTGAAAATACTCCTAAAAAAACATGTGTGAAAGTTTGGGATTTAAAAAATGAAATAGAACCCCTAAAAAAAAAGAAAGAAATAGAACCCCTAAAAAAATGAAATAGAACCCCTAAAAGCCGTCTTGTCTACGCGACGCCGTTTCTTGCGCTGCCGCAGTTCTCACACAAGGTATGTTTTATGTCATTGCATTCTTGATAAAAAATATATATTTTTGTTAGTTTAAATGTTCGAGTTTTTTCTTTTGATAATCCCTTTATCATGCATGAATCGCATGAATCATGATTCTTATTTGAAAGACATGAATGCTGAAGTTCTCATCTTTTTGAAACGACCTAATTGCGTTTTACTCTCTTTTTCTCGTCTTATCCATTCTAATCACTTTTTATCTGAATTATTATTCTTGTGTCCTGTATTTAAATGCGTTTACATACCAAATCATCTTCCCATTAGCAATAAGGATACCATTGAGAATGAGTATCTTGATATTTATTTTTGCTTTTCAGAATTTGAGGAATTTTCCTTTTGTGTTTGTGTGTATGTGGTAACGACGGTTAATATTTGTGTTTGTGTATATGTGAGAATGTAATAAGTTAAAATTGTGCAAGAATCTTACTTACATTTTGATTATTTGGCATCTTTATTACTTGGAATCTTGTTGTCTAATTTATCACTAATTTATTATTTGGTTTATATATGATTTTAGTCCCTGTAATCATAGAATTTTTTTGGTTTTAGTCCTTACATTAGATTATTGGGGCACATGATGTGATTTTATTGTAATGTACTAGACTAAAAGCAGTATATTTTCAATTTGCATAGTTTGAATCTAAACAAAAACGTAGGGACTAAAACCAAAAACACACCATAATTGCCAGGACTAAAGTCATATTTAAACCATATTATTTTGTTTTGCTAAATTTGTGAAACGTGTTGGTTTCTTTGATTATGTTTTGTATATATGGCCACTCCTAAAAAACATACTAACATTTTTGTTTCAGTTCATATATTCCCCCATTTTAAACCTGTTAAAAGTCACTTTTCTGTGCAGCATAAATGCAACTATATTTGAATCAGAAGAACTTTGTATTCACTTTGTTATTGAAGTTCTATTGGTCAAAGCCACTAACACTTTCTCATGTAGTTGTATTTCTTCTGAATCTTAGCAATCTATAACAGGGTTTAGGCTCAATGTTCTATCTCAGTAAGATTGAGCATAAATTGTCCTTGCCTCCTTCTCTTCTTGCTCTTCCCATTCGAGAAGCCATACAGAAAGAGCTTGAGAGGCTTTTCTTGGATAAGGTTTTATGTTGTTAACATTTTTATTTCCCTTATGATCCATTATATGTAATTTTTTTGACTTATTTCAGCTAGCTTCATTGTGCGTTTTTGTAATTATGTTAGGTTATTGCAAACTTGGGCCTTTGCATATCTACTTAAGATATCATATCCATCGAAGGCGGGTCTATCTTCCCTGGCAAAGGTGCTCCGACTTACATGGTATGAGTTTATGGGTTGGAAATGTTTTGTAGTTTGATGCAGAAGGTTCTGTGATTATTTTTGACTATGCAATAATATGCAATAACTGTATTCTGGAATTTCTGGCAGGTGGTATTTAATTTGATCATGTTTCGTCCATTTACGGGGGAGGTTATTACTGCAAAACTTATTTCATCCGATGCTGATGGCATACACTGTATGTATTCAATTTTCAGTTTGTTCCTTGATAGGTACAAGATTTTACCCAATCAATTGATTGAGCCCATCTTGTTGAAACAAAAAATAAGATTTCTTTCATACTACTCATTAGGTATCCATTTTTAAGTTAGTTTCTGATGAGAAGAATAAAATTTGTCATGCACTCAGCCCATACTACTACTTTCTTACCCCAATTTTATTGGAATTTGGAGATTCATTCAAAACTCAACGGGTCAATGCTAAATAGTTTAAACTCAAATCCTATCGAGTTTCCAGACATGAATAGTGTGAGTGTATGACCCTGCAAGTTGAACCATACTTATTTCTAATATGAATAACATTGCTAACAATTTGTGCCAACCCTAATCCTTATGGTTTTGGCTTCAAACTGTTCTGGCCATTAGATGTATCTGTGTTGATCTCCACACAATCCATATGTTCTCAATAAACACAGTCTTCTTTCAATTTTAAATCACAATTGCATTGGTAACATACACACTGTTCCTATTACCGATAAACCGTGCAAACTAACAATCCTATTACCAGTCAACTCTGATTTTGTCATTGAGAATCTGATTTCCCATTCATGCACCGCCGTTTTCCTCCTCACAGGTAATCTCGCCACCTTCCTCTGATGGCATCACCTCCTTCTTCCGGCAGCGTCATAGGCATCTATTCTAACGTCTTCTCTCCTTCAATTTTACCTCCATTCAGTTTTCTCTCAAAACCCTAACTCAATTCGGTGAATCACCTACCTCGATTTGGTTTGCTCTGATCACCGTTCATCGTTGTTTGTCTCACCGGTTTCGCATCTTTGTCCTCCGTCGCTGTCGAAGGTATACTCAATGTTAAAATGCCTTGATTTCTTTCTTTTACCTATTTTTTTCATGTTGAAAAAAATGGTTGAGTTGAAGTGATTTTATGTATTGAATTGTGTTGTTTTCGTTTCGTTTTGATTTTGCTTTTTTTTGTGCCTAATGATACATTGCATGTTTTCTGTTTGATAAAATGATTCAACCAAACTTTTAGCTGAATGTGAAGTTAAACTAAAATACATTTGAAGTAATTTGGAAATTTTATGTTAAAAAGAACACACAACACATCAGGAACACTCCCATTGCATCAAGATGTTTTTCAGAATATCCAATTGGAATTTTGAGTTATAACTTCTTCATTTTTTTTAAGCTAAAATTAGTGATGATTGTAGATTTTTTTTGGTTTCTGGTTTGTATGTGCCTATCTGGGGTTTTCTCCCTGTATATGAATCAACATCAAACATTGAAATTGAAATGTTAGCTTAGCCTACATTGTTAACTATATTAATTAATCATTAATGATGCTACAATATCAATTGAAATTGAAATGTTAGTTTAGCCTACACTATCAATATTGTTAGAAACTAACTTATTAGAAAAGTAGTGGCGAGGTTCATAAGAGTGCACGGCTTACACATTATAGTGGCGCTATAACATGGTGGAATTTCATCAAACTACTAATGTTCCCCACTTTTGGACTGTTCGTGACCCATCATCTTCTTCCGATGTCTGATTGCAGTGTAGAGAAGCATTTGCCATCATGACTTTTTGGAGTACCTAAGCTGTAGCGGGTTTTCCATCTTTTTTGCTTCTGTAACTTGACTGGCTTTGAACTTGGTGGCAGATCAATAACTCAAAGTTGTAGTGGCGACCCATTTCAGTGATGATTCGATTTCGACCGTTAAGGTATGCTTAAATCTGCTTCTCCTATGGTATTAAATGGTTTGTTGTGAAATTGAGAGTAACTAAATCATTTGTTTTTTATTGGTTTGTTGATTTTACAGTTTATGAATTTTCAAATTAGGGGTTGAGACACTAATTATGTAAAGAATTGATTTTTTTTCTTCTTAGTTTCATTCATTTTAGATGCTTTTTAGTTGTAAGGAATTGGACACTAATTATGTAGTGATTCTTTTTAGATTCTTAGTAGCTGATATGTATTTGGGAGATGGGGACATTGTGGCAGTGCTACAACAGCTGGTAGGTGAGTGTTGTAGGGAGCCAGGTAATGAAGTTCTTTCCTGGGGAATCTCTCAATAATTGATTTTATTTCTTAACGTTTTTTTTTTGTGATGATAACTATCATATTATGTTTGTATTTGAGGTTAAACTTCTATTTGAATTCTCTGACTAGAAAGGTTTTAATACTTTTAGATTTGCTATTTTGTTTAATTACATGCAATAGTGTTGGTTGCAACTTGCAACTCCAACAAAAATTAAATAAAAAAGTATATACGTCTACTTTATATATTTACAACTTTATTCCCGTATTTGGAAACTGCATCTGTTATGATTTTGTAAAATCTTGAAGATAATCTTAGGGAGCTAATGATCTTGAAATAACTTTTATTCAATTGTACATATGCTATTCCAAAATTATTAAGGTTTGCAATTGCAGCAAAAATCATATGAAGCTTTTATATGAGTATGCAGATGCATGTTTATTTAGTTTTTAGCATTCAAAGCTAAACATAAGGTTGAGAAGGTTTCTTTTAAAACATAATGTTCACGTGTTCATTTTAAATTTTATATCATTCTACATTTTATCTCTACTATCAACACATGTTTCTCAAGCATGCAACAATATGTGCATAATATGTCCTGTTATTGCATATGTTCTATCATTAAAATTTAAAAATACGAGAGATTCAGTGAAAGCCTGTAACTAAAATACAAAGGTATTGGATGTAATCTTCTAGACATTTATCATAACTATGTGAAGTGTGAACATATTTGAAGGTAGTAATTGTTAAATCTTTGTTATAAATGGTCCTATTGTTCTTGAATCAAATATTGATGCAGGTAAACTCTTCTTACTTAGCCTCATTTTATATTTAATCTACTAATGATTATAAAAAATTACTCTGGCAAACATGGACTAATGATTTAGATTGCATTAAGCTATGTAGGCTTATTTGGTGCTTTTGACAGATTTTAATTTCTTACTCTTACTCTTCCTCTTCTATTTTTTATTTTGTAGAATAGAAAACAATAAGTTAATTTGAGTTATTTCTGGTCTTTTGAATGGATACCAATACCGATGAGTTCTCTTTATTCAAATCAACGTATTTGATGCATTTGACAGATTATAATTTCTCACCTTACTCTTCCTTTTCTATTTTTTATTTTGTAGAATGTAAATCAATGATTTGTTGATTTGAGTTTTTTCTGGTCTTTGGAATGGATGCTAATACTGATGGGAAAGTTAATATTCTTCTATTTGTTTTATATACTGAATTCCTAATGAGAATTAAGATAGATTGCAATGTGACTATATGGAGTTCCTTTGGGAAAGTTGTGGCACCGAAAGCAATTAAGGGAAGTTTTTGTTGTAGAGTGTTTCAAAGTTGTGTCTCTTCAGTTCAAACAAATGCTACAGTATATTCTAACAAGTGGCATGTGCCTTTATACATAAAATAGCCATCATTAGAAACTTTTGAATGTCATTGAACCATAGTCCTGTAGGCTTTTTTATAGCCACTAACATTTTTCAATGTCATTGATCTTTATCTTCATAAGTTTATTCTATGTTGGCTCATGTGAAATTGATTGAAGACTTTTCTGGGCTATTAAAAATCTATATTTACTTTGCAAATTCATTTATTCAAGCCACCTAAAAAAAATTCTCTCTAAAAGGGTGTTCTAAAAAGTTTTATGTATAGTGTAAGGAACATGTTTTGTTATTTTACTTTGCATCTGAGTAGGCTTATGTATTCTATTTATAGCTTTGTTGCGGTCTACAATCTTATTCTCAGCTAAATTTATAATTGAACTGAATTTAAATCGTTGACATTGGTTCATAAAATTCTCGCTGGAGAGAGAAGTCAGTTTCATGCTGACTACATTGCTCCACCCATTCAGGCTCTTTCAAAATGGCCTATGTTGCTTGGATTTTGTATGGTTTTGTTTCTTATCCAATTTGTGGACCGTATGCTTCTTTGTCTGGGGTGTCAAATTTAAGAAGGTTAAGCCAAGGATTAACAGGGATCCATTCAAGGTTGATGATGTTGAAGGATCTGTATGCATTTATTCAATGGTTTTGGTTCAAATTCCAATGTGCAATGAGAAAGAGGTATGTCACCAAACTTCTGTGTTTCATTTGTGCTAAGAGGTGATGTCTAAGTTACCAGCAAGTTTCTGTGCAATAGTGTTAATTAATTTGTTTAAGTCGAACGTTGATTTCACAGATGTCTTAAGAGGATACTTGAAACATTATACTTTTAAGATTTTAACTCCATTGAGAATTATCTGCAACCTCTTAGACTTAGAAACACAAATACTTTCCCTGTGCTAAAGCTTGAATTAGCATTGTATTGATGTAGATTATAGATATCATTACTTTAGGTTTCTGTAATACACATAGCTTCTTAGTGATTAAAGAAGATAAATAATATTGTAGCAGCTGTAGATGAGTTTCCATTTGATGTTGAGTTGTTTAATGAATTTTCAACTATTATAAGCAATCAATGACATTGGCAAAATATGGAGTTTATATTTTGTTCATTTTGCACAATTTGGCTTTATCAGGTGTATGCGCAGGCAATTTCTGCATGTCAAATTGATTATCCATGTGATCTTTTACTAATTCAAGTACTTGAGGGTTCTGAAGATGAGATCATAGAATGGTTAATTAAGGCCAAGGTCTCTAAGTGGAATCTAAAGGCAGTCAACATAATCTATCGGCATCGCTTGGCCGGGACCGGATATAAAGCTGGAAAACTGAATTGTGCAATGAGCTGTGACTATGTAAAAAACTATGTATTTTTTGCAGTATTTGATACACACTTTGAGTTTATCATATAAGGTTTAAACAATAATCTGATCACTTATTATAATTTCAAATATTGTGCTTACTTGGTTCTAAGGATGTTTGAGATCTTATAGCTTAATCGTTGTGTTGGGAAGTTTAACTTACCGTTGAAATGCAAAGATAATTTGCATTCTGAGTTAATATTTGTTACTTGCTTTTCTCAAATTATTGAAATGGTGTTTCTTGGATTGTATAATGATAATTCTCAAGTCAAGAACGTTTTTACTAAACCAGTGTCCTATTATCTTTGTAAATTACTTTCATCTATATCAAGTTGGTTTATCAACTTATGGCAAATATATTTAGAAAAAATAATAATATTAGGCTTGCATATAATGATAAATAGACTTTTAAAAGGCATAAATTTCATTAAAATTATAAGAATACACACCTATTTGGTTCTAAAAATAATCTGTTACGTACCTAATCTAAAATGTATGAACATTGAAAATGATCTAGATGTAAAAATAATGTCATCTTTGACAATTTTTGTTGTTGCTGTCTTATATATGATATTGAGTTTTTATTATCTCTTCAATGTTTATTTCTTCAATGTTTTTATTATTATACATGCAATTTATTATATGTTATATTCTGCTTTATTTTATTACACACTATAAATGACCCGTGCGACAGCACGGGTAGGAGATCTAGTTGCCATCAATCTAATTTTGTGTTTTGTATTCATGTTGTGACAGTGACTATAACCTACTATATACATCATGTTACAATGCTATCCAATATCTGCACCCACCTCTGAAAATACCAATGATCATCAAATTTTGATGTATTTTAAAATATTCCCTGCTTAGTAACTATGAATTTTTTATTGGCAGTATCCCTTGGATTCTTTGATGACATTTATATTAGGGTTAATATGTCTTTACCCCCTGTAATATAGGCGAGTTCCGGTTTTCCCCCCTGTAAAAAAGATTCTTTCGATTCCAACCTTGTAAGATAAAGATTCCGTCGAAAACCCCCTGAGCACATTTGAGACCCCCCAGCTGATGACGTGGCAGGATGAGGCATGACGTGGCATGACGCTGGGTATTTGTTTTTTTTTTTTTTAATTTTTTTTTGCCTGCCACGTGTGTATTTGTATGCCACATCACTATTTCCCTTTTTTTAATTAAAATCATTTTAATTATTAATAAAAACATTAAAAAATTTATTTTTTTTAAAAACAAAAATCAGAGAAAATAGAAAGTCACTTCCTTTGTTCCGTTTTCAACCCTAACAAAACAACACTTCACACTTCACACTTCACACTTCACACTTTCATCTTCCATTTTCTAAACCCATACTCAACAATCTCTCAAAATCGGAATTGAATCGAAATCGAAACCCAGAAGAAGATGACGAACTCGAAGAACATGAAGAACGCGAAGAAGAAGAATGTTGGTACGGAAAAGAATAATCGGAAGAACGGGAATAAGATCGGGAACGACGCGAAGAAGAAGAACACGAAGAAGAATATAAGCATGGAAGACGGAGGAAAGAGGGTCGTAGCGGATGCGAAAATGAACAAAGAAGGTGGAAACGCTTCAGTAAGTTTCTTTCTTTCTCTTTATCCTTCTTCTTTGTTTGAATGCTTTAAAAAACATATATTTGCATGGATTTAAACAAAGATGGTTGTTTTTAGATGTTGTGGTCCTGTTAATGGCTTTAAAAATCATATATGTGCATAGATTTTTGTCTTGTAGGGTGTTGTCGTGTAGGGTTTTTTATTCCTAAGAGAGTAAATTTCTTTGCTGACTGTGTGTGGGGTATGTGTGTGGGGTCCACACTTACACGTGTCTAACTGTGATTGGTCTATGTTTTTTGAAGGATAAACTCTTGTTCAACTGTGTCTTTCATCACGGTGGTGAATTTGTTAGGGATGATGTCTTGTTCTATAGAGGTGGAAAGCAAACAATAGTAAGTGATATAGACTTACAGACCTGGGGTATGGATGCTATTGATGAGATTGTAACTGGTTGGGGATATGATAAACAACACTACAGGATTTGGGGTGCAGTTGATGGGAAAGATGGTAAGTTTTTTCAAATTTATGTTGATCATTATGCTGAAGAGGTTGCTATAAGGGCTATTGGTGATGAAGTTGATGGGCATTTATATTTAGAGCACAATCAACAACATGTCTTGGAAAGAGATTTGGAATTCAGGGAACCTGTTTGTTTTGATATGAAGTTCAACTCTGATGTGGAGGATAGTGGTTATAGCAGTGATGATGTGGAGCTAGATGGCAGTGAAAATGAGAGAGCTACTGCACTAGATGATGGGTTTGATGTTGCTGAAAATGAAGAAGTCCCTGTAGAGAAGTTGTTAATAGGCAATATGAAGAAGTCAGGTACTAGTCTCTACAGTAGAGGTAAGGCTCCTTTGGTTGAACCAGACAAGAAGCAAAACTTAAGTAAGGGAAAGGGTAAGGCTCCTATGGTGGAACCAATTGAGGAATACTTTAGTGAGGAGTTAGATAGCTCAAATCCAGATGATTCTGACCATGAGGGAGGAATTAGGTATGAAAAGTTTAGAAAGGAGCAATTAAACAAGGACTATGAGTTTAGATTAGGTATGGAATTTAATTCATTAAGAGAGTTCAAGGATGCAATGTGTAACGCCCGTCTTAATTATTTACTTAATTTAATGAGGATTTATATATTTATTTATATATATATATATATATATATTTATATGATTTAAGAATTTAAATAGTTTGCATGATTTATAGATAAATTATGTGATTTCCTAGAATGACGTGAAGTATATTGATGTTGTGAAGTTGTTATGTTGTTATGACTTA
The DNA here is from genome assembly GCF_051527215.1 of Medicago sativa. Classification (NCBI taxonomy): domain Eukaryota; kingdom Viridiplantae; phylum Streptophyta; class Magnoliopsida; order Fabales; family Fabaceae; genus Medicago; species Medicago sativa. The sequence goes on from NC_140752.1 coordinate 86,306,649, forward strand.
TTTTATTATTACATAAAATAAGATATGATAATTAAAATAAAAATATTAGAAGTTGGGATGTGATGTGTAAAGAGTAAGTTTAGAGGTGAGAAGAGTAATACGAAAAGATAAATAGGGCAAACATAAGTTAGAAACGTTTTTTTACGTGAAACGCTTTTGGAGAAAAGTGAGAAAAGTCCGAAAAGAGGAGAACTAGAGGGAGAGCTGCGATTTCATCAAAACCAGGTAAGGGTGAGACTAATTTTCAATATTATTAAGAGTATGATTCTATAGGATGAATTTAGCATGATTAGATTAAGTTTTGGTGAGAATTGGGAATTAGGTTTAAGACCGAATTTGATGATTGAATCATGAAAAGATGTTAGGTTGATGCTAAATTAGTGTACAGAACTTAGATATACCATAAGATGATAATTAGATGTTGAATTTAGGTTAGAATTAGGAGATTAAGTGAAAAGTTGGAATTTTTAGGTTTCTGGCCGTACTGACATTCATCGCTCGCACCTGCGAGCAAGAACACTCGCAACTGCGAGCTACCCCAAGACACTCGCAACTGCGAGTAACATCGCTCGCAACTGCGAGCCATACCTTTGAGCTCGCCACTGCGAGTAGAATTACTCGCCACTGCGAATTAGGCTGTCAGTTGCCCAAAATTGTCCCGATGCGATCCTTTCGCACTTGTAGTCTTGAGTTGACCTTAGAAGTAAGTAAGAGAGCTGTTTAGGATACTTTCATAAGCTCCAGAAGTCTGTTAGGTGACTGAGATTAGTAGTGTTGTTGCATGAATGTTATTATGATGCTTTATGATACTTATGTGGATGTAATTCATTCCTTAGATGATGTTAACGCATTCAAGTGTTATTAAATGTTGTATCTTGATGCTGTTTCCTGCTATTGACTGTTAGTGTCTTGATGTTGCATGAGTCGGTCTATGTTGTTGGAATTTAAGAAGTTGTCCATGATTATGAGTCGTTTGAGTTGTTCATGTTGTTGTCTAAGTTGTTGGAAGTTTGAGTTCATTGCATACTCATTAAAGTTGGGGGCTTTAGGCCCGGCAGCCTTTGTGCTCATTAAAGTTGGGGGCTTTAGGACCGGCAGCCTTTGTGCTTATTAAAGTTGGGGGCTTTAGGCCCGGCAGCCTTTGTGCTCATTAAAGTTGGGGGCTTTAGGCCCGGCATCCTTTGTGCTCACACGTTGAAGAGCCTATTATGCTCATTTTGTTGTTGAATGGTACCACATGCATTTGCATATCAAGAAGTTTCATGTTGTTTAAGTTGTCAAGTTGTTGTTGAGTTGATAGAGTTGCATGGTCAAAGATGAGTTATGTTGTCAAGTTGTTGTTGAGTTGATAGAGTTGCATGGTCAAAGATGAGTTGCGTCGTCAAGTTGAGTGTTAAGTTGATTATGATTTGCGATGAAAATTAGTAATGGTATTTGATGATTGTATTTGTTATGAAATGAAAAATATGCTAATTGTTAATTGTTGATATGTTATTAATGTTTAAGTTGTTAAATGCATTTTATTGGATTATATGCTTAAGGTATTGATTATGAAATCTCACCCCTTCTGCGTATATGTTGCCTCGACCGTGGGTAATGTGCAGGTAATAAAGATTAGAGGCGTTCATGAGTGGACTCTTCACTTGGTGTCTAGGTGCTCTGATACGTAACGGGATGGGGGCTTGCTTTTACTTCTATTCCTTACGTGTCTCTTTTATGAACTAATTTATGAGATTTTCCAATAAGGCCTGCGTGGCAAGACTTTTAAATGTTGAACTATTTTCCGCTGCAACAGTTTAAGATTTTCATGATGTTGAATTTGAAGGATAATTATTACTATCTGTTTTTGAGATGTTAAAGTAGTGTGTGGCATTCCGTTATGAATTAAATACTCTGATTTTAAATGAAATTTTTATGTTGGGAAAACGGGGTGTTACACAATGATAGAGTGGAATGTACTAAATGGGTATCAAATTAGCTTTGAAAAAAAATGAGAGTTATAGGGTAAGGACTGTGTGTAAGGTAGATGCTTTGAAAAAAGGAGAAAAAAGAGAGGAAGGGGAGAAAAAGAAGTCTGGGTATTTATGTCTTTGTTCTAAAGTCGGTTACAGTCACACTTACCGAATTAAAAGCTATGTAAAGGACCACACGTGTGGGAGGGTTACAAAAAACAGATCTGCCAAGTCTAAGTGGGTTGCAAACTTTGCTGTTGTTAACAAACTTCAAACAACTGAGAAAGTCACAATCAAAGACATCATGAATGATATGAGGACCAACCACTCAGTAGATCTTACAAAAGGAAGGGCATGGAAGGCAAAGCAGATAGCACAGAAGATTGTTGAAGGGGATGCTGACAGGCAGTATAGCATGGTCTGGAGATATGCTGCTGAGCTAACAAGGGTTTGTCCTGGTAACACTGCTAAGGTAAATGTTGAAAGACTTGGTCCTACACTTCAGCCAAGATTTGGGTCTTTCTACTTTTCCTTTGATGGATGCAAGAGGGGATTCAAAGCTGCATGTAGACCTTTTGTGGGGGTTGATGGGTGCCACTTGAAGACTAAATATGGTGGACAACTTCTGCTAGCTGTTGGAAGGGACCCCAATGACCAGTATTTTCCACTGGCATTTGGTGTTGTTGAAGTAGAAAGTAAGGCAAGCTGGAAATGGTTTATGGAGCTGTTGATGAATGACATAGGGAATGATAAAAGATATGTCTTAATATCAGATCAACAGAAGGTATATCAATATTAATTGTGATTTTTAACTGTTTGTAATTTTGTGAGTTTTACTAACTTAACTGTGTTTTAATTGTTATAGGGATTAATGTCTGTTTTTGAAGAAATGTTTGATTCAATTGAGCACAGACTTTGTTTAAGACATCTATATGCAAACTTCAAGAAGAAGTTTGGTGGGGGAACTTTGATAAGGGACCTGATGATGGGTGCTGCAAAAGCAACCTACTTTCAAGCTTGGAAGGCAAAAATGGATGAATTGAAGAAGGTTGATGCTGGTGCCTGGGAATGGTTGATGCTGCATCCTACTAAAAGTTGGTGTAAGCATGCTTTTTCATACTACCCTAAGTGTGATGTAGTAATGAACAACCTAACTGAGTCCTTTAATGCAACAATATTAGTGGCTAGGGATAAACCATTTTTGTCTATGTGTGAATGGATTAGGACTTACTTAATGAATAGGATTGGTACTGCTAGAAATAAATTAGATAGGTGGCAACACAACATCATGCCTATACCTAGGAAGAGGTTAGATAAAGAAGTTGTTCTGTCTGGACAATGGACACCAAATTTGTCCATGGGGGAGGAATGGCAAGTGACACATCATTATGGTCAGCAACAATTTATTGTTGATATTGCTAAGTGAACTTGTTCTTGTGGGTTTTGGGAATTGGTAGGGATTCCTTGTAGACATGCAGTTGCTGCATTATCTTATAGGATGCAAAACCCTTCAGATTTTGTTGACCAGTGTTATTCAAGGGAAAAATATATAGAGTGTTATAGTTTTGGAGTCAGTCCCATCAATGGCATGGAAATGTGGCCTGAAGTAGACATAGAAGAACCTTTGCCACCACACTACAAAAGAGGACCTGGAAGACCCAAAAAACTGAGGATCAGGGAGGTTGATGAGCTTGGCAGTAGAATGAGAAGACCTGGAGTGAGTTATAGGTGTACGAAATGTGACCAGTTTGGACACAACAAGAGGAAGTGTAAAAGTACTATTCAGAATCCAAATGCTGCTAAAAGACAGGTAAATTTTTTTCACTTTTTGTAACTTTGTTTAACTTTGTTACTTTTTTACACATCTGATAATGGTATGAAACTGTTATAGAGAAAACCAAAGAGGCAGACTGAAAGTGGTGAAAATGAGCATGCAAATGAAAGTGGTGAAAATGATGCACATACTACTGAAAGGGACAACTCTGATAACCCTGCTAAAAGACAGGTAATTTCTTAGCACTTCATATCCATTACTCTGATAACTCTGATAACTCTGATAGTGTGTTTCAAGACTTAACATATGTTGTGTTCTTACTATTTTGTAGAAGCAAGATACTGCTCAAAATGGTTTGGAATCAATTGAAGATGTGTTTGATGACATTCCTGATGCACTGTTTGCATCCATTCCTGAAATCCGTATTTCTGCTGCTAAAACTGATCAATCTGATCAATCTCATATGTCTGCTGCTGCAGCAACTGAAGTTAATGTGTCTGCAGCTGCAACTGAGTTACCTGCTGCTGCAACTGAGTTACCTGCTGCTGCACCTGGACCAAAGATGTTCAAAGGACCAAGGATGATCAATGGCCCAAAGATGTTCAAAGGACCAAAGATGCTCAATGGGCCAAGGATGCTCAATGGTGCTAAGTATTTTGTAATGACATTAAGCATAATTAACAGTGGTGCTAAGTATTTTGTAATGACTTTAAGCACAATTAACAGTGGTGCTAAGTATTTTGTAATGACTTTATGCACTATTAAAAGTGTTGCTAACTATTTTGTAGTAAATCATGATGTTACTGACGCCAAAGTTAAACCAGAATGTAACAAATCAAAATACTTCATTCATTAATACCAAGCATTACATCATACTAGTTATAGATGTTCTAAAGTTCATCTTTCAACACATTACATTTCAACAGATTACATAAACTTGAAAACAACCAAGAAGAAAATCCATGACAACACTAATAAAACAAGTAGGCCAAAGCTTTTGCTTCTTTCATATTGCAACTTCTTCTTTGTTTTTAGGTGCTTCGTTGTGGCCCTATTAGTCCCATATACCTTGCCTAATTCCTTTCCAACTTCTTTTCCAACTTCCTCTCCAATTTCCTTGCCAAAAACCCTTAGAAATTCAGATAGCCTTGCACAGTTCTTGCAACCATCATTCCTACCAGCCACATTCACCATATTGCTGCTTCCAACATCGTAGCCATTTGAACCTTCTGAGTTATGCAATGTAGAACCAAGTTCACTGTCCCTGTTCTTTGCAGCCAATCTTTTCAACAGGGCTTTCATTCTTGGTGTCTCTAACTCATCATCCCATATGAACAAATTACAATGATCTTCATTCTACACCAAATAATTACAGCATATTTATAAGACAAGAAGAGGAAAACAAAATCAAAAAACATCAAAAATTATTACCTCCCAAAAATTACAGCACCTCCAAAATTTCCTCTTTGGGTTTTCATCTGTGTTTGATACCCACAATCGCATAAACCTATTGCACCCACATTTCGGTGATGTTCTTCCATCTGAGTTCCCAATTGATGATGCTTTGCTTCCAGCCATGTCAAACCCTAAAAAACGAAAATCGCAAATAAGAAATCGCAAGGAAATTCGTGAGGTTCACAACCAAAATTGAAGAGATTGAAGAGGATTACGAGATTTGGATTTGCAATCGAAGAGGAAAAGGGAAATGGAGGAGGAAGAAGACGATAATGAAGGATACGGAAATGGAGAACAAAGATAAAGGGAATGGATTTTTAAAAAAAATAAAATTTTTAATGTTTTTATTAATAATTAAAATGATTTTAATTAAAAAAGGGGAAATAGTGATGTGGCATACAAATACACACGTGGCAGGAAAAAAAATTAAAAAAAAAACAAATACCCAGTGGCGCGCCACGTCATGCCATGTCATGCCTCATCCTGCCACATCATCTGCTGGGGGGGTCTCAAATATGCTCAGGGGGGTTTTCGACGGAATCTTTATCTTACAAGGTTGGAATCGAAAGAATCTTTTTTACAGGGGGAAACCGGAACTCGCCTATATTACAGGGGGATAAAGACATATTAACCCTTTATATTACCACCGATCACATGCCCTACCCAAGCCACTATGTACTAAAAACAAGGTGACGCTGCCACTATCCAATGTTACTTTTGGGTGAACTACGAACATAATACAAAAGCATAACCACATTTATTTTTTCCTTGAAAATTCCCTTTTGGTGAAATTTACAGCAACCAAGGCAAATGGTTTTGGAATTTTCGTGAAGCGAAGATCTTGAAATTGATAATTCCCAAGATCTTGAAATTGATGATTCTTCTGAGGTTAGACTCCTTTTCATTTTATCTCAATTGTATGCTTAAACATCGAAGACGAACCAAAAATTTGGTTACTGCGTGGCAGATCAAATTCCAAGTTCAAAGTGTGAGTTACCCATCAATTCCGGTTGAGCAAGCAAAAGAATCAAAGCCATTTGCTCCAATGGTGGTTAATGTAAGTATTTCTTGTTCTCCAATTTTGGTATCTACTTTCTTCATTACCTTGATTCATGCATTTCTGTGGTTATTTTAAAATCACGAGGGGTCTTATTTTTACTCCCCCACTAATCAATACCTATATCTTCCATTTTTAAACACACTTCCCTCATGGATGATCAAAACCAAAACCATGATATCAATATCACATTATTTTCGCTTTTCACATTGTTTCCCCTTCTCCTATGTTTTATGTCTTCCATATTTTAAAGAAGTTGTAATTATGATAAGATATATTGATTATGAACCGAAATCTCACCAATTGCATCATAAACAAACCGATTAAAGAAAGTGTGTTTGAACTACTTGCCATATCAATATGTTTTGTATAGAAGATAGATTAAAATCCTAATAAACAAGCATTGAACATTGATGGAGGATTGATATAATGTCTCTCTATTTTACAGGGATCATTAGCTCATGAAGGTCTGGGCCCTGTTTCTTGGTGGTGATGAATTCATTCCCTGGTTTTATTCATTTTCAAGATTATGCTTTTAGAAGAAACTGGTCCTTTGTTTTGCTTCAAAATAAGCAAACAATAGAAGAAAATTGATCGTTTTTGCTTTTTAGGATAGAAGAAATTAATGGTTTGTTCAAGCCCTTGTGGACATCTCTTAGAAACATGCAACATGATTCGATGAATTCCATTGCTTTGTAAAGTATTTAATTAGATTTTAATTTTTTTTTGTCTTAATCCTTCAGTTCCTAGAAAAAGGGACTTGGTAAATTTGGTCGGGAGATAAATAAAGTCCAGTAAAAAATCCTTCAGTTCTCTATAATAATTCATCCTTTGGTGGAACTCATTAACCAGTTGAGTCCAATCATTTATTATTTTCATTAGATTTTAATGAGATCATTGGTTGCCTTTCTATTTCTACATCCAGAGTAGCACCAATTCAATGGTACCCATACTTCTGTTTGTTGAAGGAAGCCATATTTTTGTTATTACATGGCTATAATCACTTGTCATACATTTAACCGTTAAATATGTTTTTGGTCCCTATAAAATTGGAAGCTTTTAAGTTTAGTCCTTGCTTAATTTTAATAGTTCTTTTAGTCTCTAAAAAAATTTCTGCACTCAGTATTAGTCCCTCCTCAATTCAAATTTGTTTAATTTAACTCTGGAGTTTTTGAACAATTTTTTGCAGACGTGTTAAAAATATTACCAATAGTTCCTCTGCAAAAAAAATTCGCAAAATTTGATTTCTACGTCAAAAAATTCTAAATTTTAGTTAATGAACCTTTCATAGTGTTCTAAACTTGCCTAAAAAAATCGTTCAAAAATTTAAGAGTTTAAGAATAATTAAACAAATTTTGTTGTAAAAGGGAGTAAAATTAAAAGTAATTTTCTTTTGTAGGGACTAAAAAATCTATTAAAATTAAGTAAGAACTAAATTTAGAAGTTCCCAATTTTATAGGAACCAAAAACATTTTTAACCCTACATTTAATAGTTAATGATGATAAGGGTTCAAAAATCTATTTTGACAAAAGCATTAATATAGGAGTTTAATTTTATAGAGTAAAATAATTTTACATGGATATCTAATGAAGAATATTCGTGACATTGCTATGTAAGCTGACTGCAATTTTAAAATAACTGCAGAATGTTTGATTTTGTTGAACGTCGGGGCAAAACTAGTTTCCGGTCAATGTCGCCTTCTCATAATTGATATATACTTCGTTCAAAAAAGGTATTTGGTATAAGAGAAAGAGTGAATAGGCAAAAACCTCCATGAAATTGTAACTTTCGTCAAAAAACCCCATAATTTTTAAGAAACTTCAAAAACCCCTCTGAAATTGTCAAACGTTAGTCAATTACCCCCTCCGTTTATTTTGGCTGTTAAACCATATGACGTGGCAAATAAATGTACACGTGGCAGCTCCACATTGGCTGAATTTTATGCCACGTCATAGGGGGGTAAATGACTTTTTTTTGTTGCTTTCTTCATCTTCATCTTCTTCCTTCCACTTCTTTCATCATCTTCAACATCCCTTTCATCAATGTTTATAAAAAATGCAGAATTTGTTTCAAAAAACAACAACCTATCAACAACATCATCATCATCTCAATACTTCACCTCCACCACCATCAACAACAATAACACCACCTAAGCTAATCAACAAAAATTCACTTCACTAACTCCATAAATTATGTCAACAAAAGCACTAGTACATACATATCTAAAGCCTAAACTATATCTTCAAAAACAAAAACATCATAAAATTGAGTAGAATGCTATTGCTGAATTTAAATTTTCCTTGAGTCTTAAATCTTAATGTTGGTAACCTGTGAGCTACAATGAATGGAAAAGTGGTTGTGATGTTAGGATCATGGAACTTGATGGTGGTTGGAAGTGAAGTAATGAGATGATGTTGTTGATAGATTGTTGTTTCTTAAAACAAATTCTGCATTTTTTATGAACATTGATGAAAGTGATGTTGAAGATGATGAAGAATTGGAAGGAAGAAGATGAAGAAAGCAAAAAAAAAAAAAGTCATTTACCCCCTATGACGTGGCATAAAATTCAGCCAATGTGAAGGTGCCACGTGTACATTTACTTGCCACATCATATGGTTTAACAGCCAAAACAAACGGAGGGGGGTAATTGACTAACGTTTGACAATTTCATGAGGGTTTTTGAAGTTTTTTTAATGTCAAGGGGTTTTTTGACGAATGCTACAATTTCAGGGGTTTTTTTTTGCCTATTTACTCATAAGAGAAATGATATTTGTACAACATTTTTTGACAACTTTTAGACAACTTTCTCTCTCATACTCACATTATATTATTACTCTCTCTCTTCCTTTTACTTTCTCCATTGTTTTTGATCAATAAAAAAAAAGAGAAAAGAGGTTGTCATAAAAAAGTTGTTAGCAAATAGTTGTTCAAATATCATTACTCTTGATATAATATCCGGCAACGTTTAGCATGATGAAATTGGCATATTTCCCCATCTTAGGTCAATTTAACAAGGACCGTTGATTTAATATTAATAAAGATCAATGGATAAGATTGCTCTTAAATGTTTACCTTGAACTTGGATGGATTTTAATTTTGAAAAACTAATGTACCATTATTTGAAATTGTACAAATCACACAAGTTTTGATATATTTATAAATTTGGAACATGTAGAAAACAGTGTTGTTTTACTTTCCATTACCAAATTGTTTTTTATTTTTTTTATTTTATCAAAATTAATATTTCATTTTCTTTAGCATTTAGAAAAACTAGATAAATATTAGTATTTTAATTAATATTTTCTCATTCGTCCGGTTCAAAGTCAGAATCTCTAACTTCTTTAACTCAAACTAATAACTCTCTTTTCACTTTTTTTATTATAAATTTTTATATTGATATCATTTATTTGAGTTGCTGTTTGATGTAAGCATGATATATTTTAGAATTAATTTTTTAATTACTTGTGTTTTTCAGAAATATAGTTGAACTTGTTCATTTCCTTTTGCATGTGGTAGATTTACCATGAACTTCTTGATTTTATTTTTATAGTTTTTTATTTCAAAAACAAGGTAAATTTAGTATTATTAATGATGACCCTAATAACTACTATTTCACCAATAATATGAATTTTGACGATGTATATTTATTCTTTTTTATGAACCAAGTCATATTCATGTAAAAAAAAAAATAAACCAAGTGATATTATTTATTTTTGAAAGAACGTTTTTCACTAAAATCTGAAGGATAAATAATTGAAATCTTTTCTTTTTTGAGGGGATTAAGGAAATAAAATCTGAAGTATGAAAATGTTAGTCACATTATTTGGTCTATGTTTTTATATTAATTTTGTTTTTTTTTTATTGAGAATGGGGCTGGAAAAGGTTAGCGGGAGTGTTAAAAAAATATTGTATCTACCTCCGATAAAGAAATAAACAAATTAATTGGGTTCAAATTATAATTTTGAGCTAGGGGTACAAATTGGAATATAAAAGAATAGTAAAACAAAATTGATCTAAAAAGGGGAAATTTGACAAACATGATAACACAATGTAGAATAACACAAGATAAAGTTTTATGGTATTAAGTATGAGTTTAGTTTGATCCAATTATATTTCTAATTAAAAAATGTCCAATAATAGAAAGAATAATAATTTAGAAGACATTAGTTATCTATGATTTAAATAATTTATCTTACTTGACTTAACTTGTAAGTTGTATGTAAATGTAACTAAACTAGTCGTTACATTACATTATAGTGCAAAGTGCAAACACAGCTCTCTACTCAGTTAGTCAACGAACTATCCAGCCAGCAGAAATGAGCGGAAATGTAAGAACAACCGTTCGTAGCAGAGTCCGATCTTCGTCTGCTGAACCCGAAGCCGATCCTCTCCGCCAAGAAGCTTCTTCTAACCGTCACAGAACCAAAAACGAAACAAATTCAACTTCAAAATTCAAACTGCTTCTCGCCATCACCTTCTTCTTCATCATCATCTTTTTTCTCGTTCATCACTTCGTTACTTCTGCAGCACAACCTCATCTTCCTCGTGTCGTTACACCTTTTCCAGCGCCAAAGATCATGGACCTTCCTCAGGTCAACTTCAACCTTTTCAGCATTCTTCGTTTATATTTATTTTTGCTTTCACAAAGTTGGTTTGTTTGAATAATGAATCGATTTTCAATGTTGTTGCAGTTTCAAGGTGAGCATAAGGAAAGTTTGTATTGGGGAACGTATCGTCCTCATCTCTATCTCGGAATTCGTGCCAGGTAGATACTATCATTTTCCATTTGTGTTGTGTTGTGTTTTAATTTATTTATTTATTGATAATTTATACATTGTTTTATTTTGTTTGCACTGAAATGGAAGCAGATACTATTTTGGCGATTTTGTAAATGGCACACAATCTCTAAGTATATCCTAGTTGCATAAAATTTGACTGATTTGTGGCCAGTTTGTATTGGCTTATTTGAGTTTATCTACTGCCGTAAACATTTACAACACTGTTTGGGAGAACTAAACTAATAAAAACAACTTATGATGAGTTCATAAGGTGTTTTCACCTTATTTTCATAAACTCTTTAGGATAGCTTATGAAAATACCTTTTAGATTATAAAAAAAGTAGTTTGACTTTATTTTATCTTGAGTTATAGAAATAGCTTATTCATAAGCGCTTATGCTATAAGTTGCAAAATAAGCTTTTTATCCAAACATGGCCTTATGCCTGCAAATCCTGCTTCACACATAAATTGGATAGACCATCAATTTAGTTGTCAGAGTTTCACTCTCTCTCTCTCTCTCTCTCTCTCTCTCTCATATTTAGTTCTTATAGCATATAAAAAAAATTAAGTAGTCTTTAAAGTTATAAAGTATATGAAAGCTATGATTTTAGTTTCTAAATTATATGAAAATTTGTCATGTTAGTGATTAACATCTTAACAGAGGGACTAAAGTTACGGATTTCAAATACTTTAGGGACTACTTATTATTTTTGTATACTTTATAGATTAAATTAGAAAGAGAGGGATACTTTAGGGACTGACTTAATGGTTTATTCCACAGAAGTTGGTGTCTATATATCTGGTTTAGACTGTTTGTGTGGGATGCCAATATCATCAACAATTGACTCTCACTTTTTTACGTTTTTTGCTGGGTGTGTTTATATCAGGACTCCACAATCTTTGATGGCTGGATTAATGGGGATCGGTGTGAAGGATGGTAGTAATCACTTGAGGCATGTCTGCAGACAGGAGGATGCCTTAAGTGCTTATGGTTGGACAAAGCATAATGGACGTGATTATGGGCATCAAGTACTGGTTGACCATGGCATGATCTTGACTACCAAGTTTATAAAATCAAAGGGGGAAAGCAGTGGTTATGGTGGGGATTGGGCAGTTCGGATTGATGCGCAGATTGATAAGTAAGCGATGCTATTAACTTGAAATCACTTTCTTATACGTATTATCGCAGAACAACTTTAGTTCTGGTTTTACCTTATTGGAAAGTAGATAATGATGGGTCTGTTTTCCTGTATGAGTACCCGCATCTCACAACATTGCTATATTCAATGATTTTTATTGATTGAATGAGTTTTGTTCTTGTGGTCCAACCCCAGGTCTAAGTGGAATGAGGACTTTGGGAGTGATGCCCAGCTCTTTTTCTATTTGGCTGATGAAGGTGGTAATGTTCTTGATGTAGGTAAAGAAAACTTGAACATTCGTGAGAGTTCGTTACTTGCATCTGGCTCTCGAACAGACACATTGGAGACTGGCAGCTATATGACCTAGTCTAACAAATGATGAGTGAGAGAGACGAACCATATATAGCATTACCAGTGTGTGCAATAGCTATAGAAGTTTGACAGCATGTCTGTTAGAGATACTCTTAATGTTCAACTTCTTACAATATTTTGTTTGTCAGTGCCATCCTTGAACTTTGTTTTAGGCGAAGGAGGCTGAGAGTTAGTAACATTTGTTAATTTTCTCCGAAATCCAATCATCTAATAGCACTTGTCTCGGGTACATCTTTTTTTGACCAATTTGTATTTTACTCCAATGAATATTATTACATGATGAGCATTGTGGATGACCTCCAGATTCATGACCTCCTTTCTCATGGCCTCAACCGTGAACAGTCTCCATGTTGCTTTGATACCAACTTGAATACGACCTTAAAATTGATTTGAATTGCTTGAGAGATTAACTCTTAGCTTTGTGATTTTTATATATGGTAAATGTGCAACCATAATCCCTTGATTATAGGGATTAAATCCGGAACTACGGCCTATATCTTCCTATAATCTTTACTAAGTAATTATATGTAGAAAATGTACGAGGAAAGAGGTAATATTTTTATAAAGGAAAAAAGGGGTATCTCGCTCAGCACACATAATGTGCTTTTATTTAGTTTCATATTACTTCAAATGCAAGTTTTCAGACCTAATTTTTGTTCTTGTTTATCTGTAATGTTATGCCTAATCCCATTACTCACTTTCTTATGTTTTTCTTTTCCAGGATGATCTGAAACTGCATTACTCTGGATTTCACACACCTCACTTTCACAATTTGTCTGATCTTGTTGAGGAAAACCTTGCATCACAGGTAAGTTAGGGTATTTCAATTAAATTTATCTAATGATATAATTTTTATGTAATAGATGTTTTCTAAAAAATAAAAATGTAATAGAAGTTGCGTGGTTATAAAACTTTGTGGGTTTTGCTGATATCTCTACTTATGTGCATATCTCGGTAGACAAGAAAGCATGCTCAAATGCAGCTACCTGACTCATCAGATGATTCTCCTAATGTGTTAGTTTTTCAGGTAACAGAACATATGCACTCTCTGAAATCCATTTTTACAAAACTTGTGCTCACATTTGTGTGTGTGTGTAGACAGACAATCCAATTGTAACTTGAAAACATATTTCCTAATTGATTTTGCTGTCAACTTGTGCTTCTCTTTTTTTTTTTTAAGTTAAATGTATTTTTGGTCTGTATAAAATCAGTGAATTTGATGTTGGTCCTCAAAAGAATTTCTTTGATTTTCATCCCTAAAATATAAAAGCACTATTTTTGGTCCCTGCTGTAATATGACATCCATAAACTGTCTGTGTCTATGGAAGGTCACTCACACGATCATCCAATGTGGCATCCGATGATTTCTATGGTGCCATGTTAACATGTAACTCCCCTAATTTTTTTAGACTTAAATGCACTTTTGGTCCCTCCCTTGTTGTTGATTTACGATTTTAGTCTGTCAATTTTATCATCCGCAAAATACAGTCCCCCCACTTTTTAACATTTAAATAATTTACCCCACCACTCATTTTATAGGGACAAAATCCTACTTAACCCTTCTTTTTTTACTTCATGCTGCAGATTATTGGTGGCTTTCCATTCACCACAGATATTGTGTTTATCTCTGCAACTAATTCAGAAAGTTCAAGAGTAGAAAAGCGCGTCAATAGTCTTACAGGTTTCTACCACTTTTGAGTAGTGTTTTTATTTATTTAGAGGAATTGTGTGGCTCACAAAACTTTTTAACGAGATTATGAAGACGAAGAAAATGCCGGACGAGTGGAGAAGAAGCACTTTATTTAATTCCAATCTATAGAACAAGGGGGATATACAAAATTGCGCAAATTATAGGGGAATTAAGCTAATGAGTCATACCATGAAGTTATGGGAAAGGGTGATTGAACGAAGACTAAGAAAGGAGACTCGAGTTACGGATAACCAATTTGGTTTTATGCCTGGGAGGTCGATTATGGAAACGATCTACTTACTTCGACGCATGATGGAGCGATATCGGACAGATAAAAAAGACTTACACTTAGTTTTCATTGATTTGGAAAATGCGTATGATAGAGTTCCGAGAGATATTTTGTGGAAAGCCCTGGAGAAGAAAGGGGTTACGATTGCCAATATTAGGGTTATCAAGGATATGTATGAGGGAGCTTCGACTAATGTGAGGACGCAGGATGGGGCTACCGAAGATTTTCCCATAACAATAGGATTGCACCAAGGGTCAACCCTAAGTCCTTATCTTTTTACTTTAGTTTTGGATGTACTGACAGAACACATCCAAGAGTTAGCATCGAGATGTATGCTTTTTGCAGATGATGTAATATTGCTTGGTGAGTCGAGGGAGGAATTGAACTGGAGGCTAGAGACATGGAGGCAAGCCTTAGAAGCGTAAGGTTTCCGCTTGAGTAGAAGCAAGACGGAGTATATGGAATATAACTTCAGCGGAAGGAGAAGTAGGTCTACCTTGGAGGTGAAAGTTGGAGATCATATCATACCCAAGTTACACGGTTTAAACATCTTGGGTCCATAGTACAAAATGACGGCGAAATAGAAGCAGATGTAAGCCATCGTATTCAAGCTGGGTGGTTGAAATGGAGAAGAGCCTCAGGGGTTTTGTGCGATAAGAGAGTACCGCTTAAGTTGAAAGGAAAGTTCTATCGGACAACAGTCAGACCGACGATGTTGTATGGTAAGGAGTGTTGGGCGGTTAAGAGTCAACACGAGAATCAAGTAAGTGTAGCAGAGATGAGGATGTTGCGATGAGTGGTAAGACTAGACATGATAGGATTAGGAATAACACCATTAGGGAGAGAGTGGGGCTAGCACCTATACTAGAAAAGTTGGTAGAAAATAGGCTTAGATGGTTTGGGCATGTAGAGAGAAGACCCGTAGATGCCGTGGTAAGAAGAGTAGATCAAATGGAGGAGAGTCAAGTTAAAAGAGGTAGGGGAAGACCTAGGAAAACTATTAGAGAAACCATTAGAAAAGATTTAGAGGTCAATGAGTTGGATCCAAATTTGGTCTATGATAGAACACTATGGCGTCATTTGATCCATGTAGCCGACGCCACTTAGTGGGATAAGGCTTGGTTGTTGTTGTTGTTGTATTTATTTTAAATTATGGTGTGTGTATTTATGTGCTTTCATGAAAAAGGAGAACAAATTTAATAATTTACTTTGTGGCAAAAGTGGTTCATTTCTTTGAACTTTTGATGTTGACGGATAACATGGGGATTTATACATCTGTATTACTTATGTGTGTTCATTAATGACTTAAATTTGGAAGATATCTCTATTTTGCGTTCAAATTGATTTTTGGTTTTTGACTCAAAGGATGTTTAATGTATAAATATTTTTATTTTACTTTAAAGATAACTAGGCTACTTTTTAATAATATTTAATTAACATCAATGTTCTAAGTCAGTGTGGAATTGTTTGTTCTTCTGGTCAATGTTAGGAGACTCACTGTCCGATGAACTGAAATATAAAGAACAAGCATATGATGAAAAGATTGAGAAGATTTTCAATTTGGCTGAGAAGGTATTGCGCTGGTAGTTCTTTAACTTATTTATTCTTTTATCTCAAAAGTATTACGGCTCTTTTAAGTTTCATATGATTGGGTACATTCATGGAAGTAAATTATCATACCATTGGATTTCCAGGAGGATTCGGAATCCGTTTCTGTTGGTAAGGCTGCTGTTGGAAGCTTATTAGGTGGCATTGGTTACTTCTATGGCCAGTCAAAAATTGATCTATCAAGAACCCTTACTGTAAGATTTTACTATAATTTGGTATAGTTCTTATTGAAGAGTATGCCACCCTTGAATGTCATATAATGTGACATATGATTATCATAAGTTTGAACGTTATCTTTCATGTGTTTTATTTAGTCTTGATAAAGTATAAAATTTAAAGACAGCAGAGAAAAAAGTACAAGACAAGAGATTGATAACCAGTAAAGGACTGAATTCTTACTCAATTGAAAATTTCTTCAGGTGCTTCCAGAAATGAATTTATTCCTATAGAAAACTAAGACAAGTTAATTAACTAGAAATTCATGCTGATGTTTAGCAAAGAAACCAAATAGAAATAGCTATTACATAAGATATAATGAGTAAATGACCAATTTACGATACAACCAGCGGAAAAAAGTTATTCTTGAAAATTGTGGCACGCATCTCTAATCGTAAGCACCAAATAACCGCATGCATGCACACTGCTGAAGCGCCTTGCTCTCGTTGCCCTTTCTCCTAGAAGCTTCAAATTGGATTCGATTTACATATGGAAAAATGTTTCAAGCTCTTTGTACAAACTCAAGATTTTCCACGACCAGCAGAAATGAAGCAGTAAAATAAAGGATTATCAAAGAAGTTAGGACTCGTTATGGTAATTAACTAGTTAATCAGAAGAGGCTCAATTTGATAAATAGGGGGAAAACTGCCAGTCTTCCACATCCATTTACTACCAAAGGCTTCTTAGACACAACTGTTATCATGCATAGAAACTCGTTTAATGAAACCCTTATGATAGGCGGCCATTCTCTGGTTTATTATAGAAGTCTAATCAGACAAGATATTGTGAAACATTTATCTATCATTCAATCAATCTCTTTACGGGAGATTTTTTTTTTTTATAGAAGTCTAATTTGATTATTATATGCTGGAATATATATCTGGTGTTAGTTTCTTTATCAGTATCAATATGCAGTTATTTATTTCACTATTTACGAAACTCCTGATCTTGCAGTGTGACTTTGCTATTCTTTAATTAGTTTCAGTCAGTGGGTCTAGTTTTCTGTTCTATACCATTATATTATTACTCTGCTTTAAACTTTAAGTTACCCACAATTTAGAATTCAAAGTGGGTTGTTTTCGTTTGCAGCATAGTGAACATGCTGCTTATATATCATATTGGCCTGCCGAGCTTTACACAGCTGTACCATGTCGATCAACCTTTCCAAGAGGATTTTTATGGGATGAAGGTTTTCATCAACTTGTAATCTGGTCAGTTTCCAGTGCTTGTAATATAATTCATGACCACCATCACCAACACAATTATTATTGTTCTTGTTTCAAATTCTCCCAATGTGCAGATGAAATTGTATTATCTTGACTGTGCAAGACATATTGGTATTATTTAATAAACAAATCATATCTGGTCAGTAAAATTTGCTTTATTTTCACTTATGCACATTAAGCAGGCGTTGGGATATTCATATTTCATTGGATATCATTGGACGCTGGTTAGATTTGATGAACATTGATGGATGGATACCACGAGAACAAATTCTGGGAGCTGAAGCACTAAGGTTTAGTATTAATTTTTTTTTTCTTTTTAAATGATTGCAGCAATCTTTTTAGCTATCCTTGTGACACAGATTGTTCTGTATTTGCAGTAGGATCCCAGAGGAGTATGTTCCTCAGCATCCAACAAATGGAAATCCTCCAACGCTGTTTTTAGCACTAAATGGTATATCATATATGTTAACATTCCTTTTCTATTTTTACCTTTTATGATATTTTATTTCCCGCTAGTTATGGCTTATGAGAATCATTATTTCTAAAAGAAGGCAACAAATACGATCTTATTGGCAAGTTCAGGCATGCCAAACAGTTTGAACAATCAGAAAGTTATACATTTATCTAAATAGTTTGACAATTTATATGAAGTGTTTATATTTACAAATATCGTTTCAGAACTGAAGCATGGATAGCATTAGTTTGGTTATACTGAAAAAATCTTAAAATGTATTAGGGCTGCTGGAAAGCAATCATTTAGATTTTGATGCTGTTTTCATTACTTGCATTGTTTTGAGAAATCAATTAATGCGTAAAATAACTAAAAGTATATCCTTAAGAATGAAGGAAAATCTATATGATCATGGGGGCATAAAAGATAAAGCATGTAGCAGTAATGCAGCATTCGGGTTACAGTGACACAGTTATGCAGTATCTAAGATCTTTTTATTTCTGTAAATTCTGTGCACCCCACCAAGAGTTAGTTATCTATCTCCTAACCATAGAAACTCTAAATATGTTTTTTTAGGTATAATAAATGGCTTGAAGAATAATGAATTCAATGTGATGGATAGAAGTGAGATCTCTCTGTTCCTGGAGCGTGCCTTTGGTCGATTAGATGCATGGTTCCAATGGTACAATGAAACTCAGTCAGGTATATGCTATACTTCAAATAGTTTGTTTCTCTCTGACCTTTTATATTTATTATCTCTTTTTAACATAGGGGAACAGATGAGCAGTTACTATTGGCGTGGACGGGACAATATGACAACACTTCAATTGAATCCCCAGGTGCTAATATGAATTCGTAAAACGGAAAAGATCTAACAATAGGACAATACTATCCGACCTTATATATAATTTCAATTCCAGCTCTCCCAGTAGGTCAACTTGACCAAAACAGCCATTGGCATCAGTGGCAGATTCATGTATATCATCACGAGGGCTCTAGCCCCCACAAGGAAAAAAATTTGCTTAACAATGTCTTTTTTTATTTTTATTTGTCCCCATAAAAATATAGTTGTTTTTCATATGAAATAGTTAAAATGTAGAAAGTAATGTAAGAGTTAAAGTATAATAAATTAGTACTAATTTTCATCATTTATTCTTCTAATTATTTTCACTTTTTTAACATCAAGTACACACCATAATTAAAAAATATATCATTTTTTCAAAAACAAATACTGTCCTACATATATTATAGACTATTTTGAGGGATATTGGTCATAAAATTGTATATTTTATAAAAGTATAAACTTGTATGAATAAATTATAGACTATTTTTTCCCCGCACTAACAAATATTTCTGTATCCGCCAGTGATTGGCATGTTTAAATACAGAAGCTAGTGCTATCAAAATGGCTGATGAGATTCATATAGAATGTTATATAACAGGATTGAACCTACTTAGTACAACAGTTTTTGTTGGAAATTATGCCTTCATTGCGGTCCGCCCCTAGCCGCGTAATTGCGGCATTTTGGTTGCCTTCATTGAAGCCTCCTATACCTTCATTGTGTTGGGTGTTAAGGGGTGGATTTAGTCCCACATTTCTTAGAGGTATGGTCTGTGTAGTGTTTATATAGCTTGGACAGCCCTCACAATACAAGGTTGTTTATATAGCTTGGCTTTCTCTTTTATTACTAAAAAGTAGAATGTCATTGACTCGTGCCTAGGATGAATCTGAAACCCATACTCTCTCTTTTACAGCTATGTTGTTTCTTTGAGATCACAGTACACACGGGGATCAGTAATTATGTTGCTCTATTATATTATGACAAAGCTTTCTTTGTCCTGAACGTAGACATGTGCTTCTATCTAACATTTTTTCTGGCACTTCCAGACGCTGACCTCTGGATTGGATGATTACCCACGAGCTTCTCACCCAAGTTCAGATGAACGCCATTTGGATCTTAGATGTTGGGTGTTACTTGCAGCACAATGCATGCGTTCCATTGAAGAGTTGTTGAATAAGGAAACTAAACCTGAAAAGGTACAATGTAAACAATAAATGTAGGAAGAAGAAAAAAACAATCACCTAATTTAATTGACATATTGAATGAAATGATGCAGAATTATGGTTCTACTGTGAAATTGCTATCAGATCTGGAGATATTGAACAAGGTATGTACCTGTGCTTTCGTCTTTCTTTCTTCAGAGCTGTTGCACACCTTGATATTTCATTATGGATCGCTGCTGTTGGTGATACTGCATTGAAACGGGAGAAGAGAATAAAGATAGGAAAAGAGAAGAGAAAAATAAGTACACGCACTTGTTGCGGAATAATAACTAGTTAGTACTAGGAATAACAGATTGCTATTTTCTGGAGAAAGTTTTTTTTTTCCTTCATTTCCTTATTTATAACTTATAAGACCTTTTTTCAGTTTTCCTTAAAGGATAAAGTTTTACAATTTGCAAAAGAAGGTTTTGCCTGACCTTTTTTTCTTATAATCTAGATAGTGAAAATGCATCTCGTGAGAGTGATGCCTTAGGTTTTCAATCTAGACCTTCTTCAAGCTGATTATGATCAAATTATCTAGGAATGCGAACTTCTTACGAAGACGGTGCATGTATATGCATAGGACCTTTGAATATATTGCTTAGACATAGAATGTTTTTTTTACATCTTTTATATATTGACTATTTAGATTTGAACTGGTCTAAGAAAAATAGCGTGCTTATACTTTATGGATAATTGAGGGTAAATAGTCTGGTTTTTCATTTCTTTCTAATTGTTTTTTGACAAAAGAAGATTGAAAGCAAACTATGCAGTTGACTTTCATCAAATATTTGCTTGGTAGAACTAGAGAGTCAATTACTTTCTACAGCAGTGATGTCCATCCCTAATTTGTGTTTTTTTCCTTTCAGATGCATTTTGATGACATGTATGGAGCATACTTTGATTTTGGAAATCATACGGAAAAGGTATGTTGTCCAGTTATTTATGTTTACTATCAGTACGCGTACTGTGGCAAGATTAGCAATACATGGGTCCCCTTTTCATGCTGAGATTAATAATTTCCTTTACATGCTTAACCAAGCTAGGTTCAACTTAAACGGAAAGAATTGAAAGCAGGACACAATCATGTGACTCGCCAGCTTGTCCGGGAAGTTTTGGAGAGGCCCGTATTGAAGTTGGTTCCTCAAATTGGTTATGTTAATTTATTCCCATTCATGGGGAGAATCATTCCATCTGTAAGCAATGCACTTGACTCTGAATGTCATGACTTTTTATGCTAAGTTATTAAGATCTTGTTTGGTTAATTTCACAATTAGATGCGTTTTTAAGGAGTGATAAGGTGGTTTGAGGGAAGAAGTTGGAAATATAAGGGTTGTGGATTCAACTCCTCTCACTATCATTTCTAACAACTAATTACTAACATTAACATTTGCCATTAAATAGAAAACAAACAAACTGACACATTTTTAAATCTTACTATCTCATTCAAGGGATCATGGATCCTGGAAAAGCAGCTTGAACTCATTTCAAATCGCAGCCTATTATGGACTGACTACGGACTACATTCTCTTGCCAAAACAAGGTCTCAGTCTACAATCTTATGCACTTTTATTGTATTAAATTTGAGTGACCTTATTCAGCATATGCAGATTACTCGATTAAAGTGAACCAAAATGATATTGTTTATTCTCCAGTTCCTTGTACATGAAATATAACACAGAACATGAGGCTCCATATTGGAGAGGTACAATTTGGATAAACATGAATTACAGAGTTCTTTCAGCACTCCACCATTACTCTGAAGGTATATATCTGCATATATTCAACTTTATTCATTGCTTCTTGAAACTAACGTGTAAGTTGATTCTTGCAGAGAGTGGGCCATATCAAGACAAAGCTAAAACCATGTACAAAGAATTGAGGAGCAATTTAATTAGGTATTATTTGAGTTTGTTTGGTACTTGAATCCTGTTTAAAGCTATTGGTCGGTCTTATGTATTTCCCTTTTACTGCAGAAATATGGTGCACAATTATCAACAGACTGGATTTTTGTGGGAGCAGTACGATCAGGTTAACGGCAAGGGAAAAGGAGCACATCCATTTACGGGTTGGACATCAACTGTAGTATTAACGATGGCGGAAGCATATGACATAATTTAGGAGAAAGTCTCTTCTCAGCTTTCGTTCATGAGTACCATTAAGGCAATATGCCGTACCATGCTGTAGCTGAATATTAAAATTTATAGATTCCAGCGTGAATCAATTTCTAAAGCCTCCCAAATCCCAGTATGATGGATGAGGAACAGATTATGATCCATCCAGTCTAGCATACTGGAAGCACTGAATGAGTAATGGATCGTTTATTTGATAAATAAGTCTTTATGAGTTCATAACTGCTGATGTTTTTGTTACCTGAGCGTTTATCTTAACTGAGCCAAAATTCTCAGTTTTACGACAGTGAAAACTGAGAAGAAAGTGAAATCAATCAGCTTTGATAATGTTAATGTTGACGTAATTGGTCAAAAGCATATTTAATGATTTAACCATGTAATGTAAAGAAGCTACAAATTACATCAAGCTAGCTGCCCGAGTAGACTAAATAAGGATCTAATGCACAAAAGAAAAATTGCAACAAAAATACCACTCAACGATTATGAGTAGGGCAGTAGACATTAATAAACAATCACGCAACCAGCTAACGACACGGAACCTCAAGCTATCAAGCTATCATGATGAATGCTTTGAAACCTCAATTAACCAGCAAATGTGAATAATAAGAGACATAAAATAAAATGTAATTGGTTAAGATGTTTTGAGAATAGAGTGAACAATAAATGAAATCCTAAAACTGAAACTGCATGACAGAGTTCCACTTGATGCAAAGAAATATAAAAAAGCCGACTCCAAAAACAACTGACTGCTAAACTAAATTCCTGACTGTACATCTTCATCTTCTATACCAAATGGCCCTCCCATCATCATCATCATCATGTCCATGAGTAGTGTTCAGTATGAAGTATATGAGATCAGCCTTTCTCATCGTCATGATCTCTGCATAGGAAAAACAAAACACTGGTGAGCATGAGAATAGATGTCATAAACACAGAGTACATGTGATGTCCATATGAGATACATCCCACAAAATGCCAATCGTTTTTTTGTTAAATGTGTGAAAGTTAACAAATTTTACTTTTGGAAGCTAACTGTTTGTAATGTAGAATTGGGTCTTACCATCAATTTTGGGCAAGTTTTACTCCTATCAAACATATCAATATGCATTAGATGCTCATACCATAAAAATTTCAGCAGCCTAATTAACTAATATCACAAACATATTTTTTGGTTTCCTGATAACAACTTTACTATCCTCACTGCAGATTTCACATCATTCTGATAAGTGTGTCTATAACTTACCAATAACATGCACTTATCACAGATGTCAGATTCTTTATTAATTTATCTATAACTTCAAATTAATGATTAAAGTTTTAAATTTAAGAATAAATAGTTACATTATTAAACTAATATTCTTTTATGTTCATATCAATGATATGCCATCAAAAAAATTCGTTTGCAACACAAAACGTAAAATTTTGTAAAAAAACGATTAAAATTGAAAATAGAATTTTTTTTATTATGAACATAGGAAATTTAGAGGAACTAAAATTAAACGTTGATATATTTAGTGGGACTAAAAACATATTTAACCATTTATTTTCAAATGTGTTTGTTTCAGATTTTTTTAAAATTAAAATCTAGAGTTTTTGTGTTAAATGAATCTAGAGTTTTTGTTGTGATAGTAACAAACAGAAATCAGCTTCATCTTTTTTTAAAACAAAACAAACGCAGCCATAATCATATTACATAAATGAAGTTGGTATGAGTTAAAAGTACAAAGATGAGTGGTATCATCAATCTATCTAGATAGCCTCCCATCTGTATAGATGAAGCTCATCAATGGTGAGTGGAAAAATTGAAACCCTTCGGATTTTCTTGTGGAATTCATGTACCTTAATCCATACAGAAATGGTCTTGACAGTATATCCAATTTTCCATTTATAACTTGAAACACGTAACTTGCATAATAAATAATTTCTTATATTAATTTGAGTTGGGAAGCAAGTAGCAAGTACACATGAATACAAGTAATAAACTCTAGCTTCATGGAACTTACCAACCCGTCTGCAACCATTTATAAACACTTGAAGCCATAAAATCTATTAGTCAAATTATTTTCTACACAGGGCCATGATTATAAAAATTAAGTATAGAACAGTTGAAAGAAATGTGACCACTGACCATGAATATTATATCACTTTTTCTATAATACTATAAAGATCAAATAACTTACATGATGCTAAGTTTGAAATTAAGCTTTAGCTAATAATAGATTTGATTGCCTTCAAAAATCTCCATAGAAAGCCTGGTATCATCAATCTGTTCCCTAACATTTCTCCATCGACCCAATCGCCCTCGTATATTGTTCCATTTGACCTTGTGAACTTTCCCTTTCCATGGAAAAGGTTATTCTTGAAGTTACCAAAGTACAAGTCCCTGTTTGCAAATCTATAAACTCCAGATCCATGTCTAAGTCCATTTGACCAACAACCAACAAATACATCACCATTAGCCCTATTCAAAATCCCTTTTCCATCCCTTTTCCCTTTTTTCCAATCTCCAATGTAGACATTCCCATTCGCAAATCTATAAACTCCAGCAGATCCATGTATAAGTCCATTTGACCAACGACCATCAAAAACATCACCATTAGCCCAATTCATAATCCCATTCCCATCCTTTTTCATTTTTTTCCCATTTTCCAGTAAAGACATCTCCGTTTGCATTTGTATAAATTCCAGATCCATGTCTAACTCCATTTAACCAACAACCATCAAAAACATCACCGTTGGCCCAATTCATAACCCATTTTCCATCCATGTTCCCTTTTTTCCAATTTCCGGCGTGGACATTCCCATTAGCAAATCTACAAACTCCATATCCATGTCTAAATCCATTTGACCAACAACCACCGAAAACATCACCATTAGCCCATCTCATAATCCCTTTTCCATCCTTTTTCCCTTTTTTCCAATGTCCAGTGTGGACATCCCCATTTGCAAATCTATAAACTCCATATCCATCTCTAAGTCCATTTGACCAACAACCATCGAAAACAGAACCACTAGCCCAATTCATAATCCCTTTTCCTTCTATTTTCCCTTTTTCCCAATTTCCTCTATAAACATCCCCATTTGCAAATCTATAAACTCCATATCCATCTTTAAGTCCATTTGACCAACAACCATCGACAACACTACCATTAACCCACTTCATAATCCCTTTCCCTGTCATTTGTCCATCAACCCAATCGCCCTCATAAATTGTTCCATTTAACCATGTGTACTTTCCGTTGCCATGACAAAGTTCACCCTTGAAGCTATCAATGTAGACATCCCCGTTTGAAAATGACTTCTCTTTAAAACTACACTTTACAAGAAACATATAATGAAATAATAATACTAATAATAATAATAATAATACAAGACTACATGCATATGTAGCAGAATACAGAGTTAAAAGGCAAATGCAAAACAAAAGAGAATAATGAATTGAACAAAGTAGTTGTGGTTTCGATGAATATTACCTTCCATCGTCCTCCATGACTTGCAAACTTTCACTGATTGAAATTGAATATATTCAAAAATCAGTTCGAAAAGAAGGAACAATATTATTGAAACTCAAAACTAGGAGGAGGATTGAAAAACACAAGTTAAATTATAAATTCCACAAAAAATATTAAACCCTTTAGAAGTTAAGAGCTCAAGAATAGAATCATGCAAACTACAAATAAAAGTTAAGAGCTCAAGAGCTAAGAGTTTTTTTTTTTGTCAAGAATTGAAAAACCGGCTTCTGAAATCAACAACACGTACGTTTTAGTGTACTTAATCACTGACTATGCTATAGGATGATTCTAATTAGTGACAGTGATTCATTCTGTTCTGGGAAGAGAGAAAAAAGTTAACATAAATATTAGGGTTTATATTTCATTACATTTGCATTAAACCCAAAATATTACTGAGTTACTGCTTTCTCCTCCGATTTGAAAACACAATAGCATAACTAATAAAGAAATTTGATTAATGTAAAGTAATCAAATTACGGAGTAAAGTAAACATAATACAAAAGTGAAGTGGTTTACCTGATGCTAGGTTTTTCCAATCTCCCTTTCTCCTCTGGTTACCCTTTTAACCACTCCCTCTAAACCCTTCTATTTACTCCGACAACAATTTAGGGTTAATACTTTAGGAAATAAAAAATTGACACTATTTGATGTAAAAAAAATCTCACTATTTTATTCACAAAATAATCACATTATTACTAATTAGAGTAAATATTCCTTTTTCACAAGAAATTGTTCATTATATGCACAAGAAGAAAGGTAAAAAAGGTCTTTTGTTATTCAAAGTTGATTTTGTCCCGTGAGCATAGCTCAGTTGGTAGGACAATGCATTATTATATGCAGGGGTTGGGGTTCGAACCCCGGACACCCCACTTATTCATCTTATAAGATGAATTCTAGCCACTAGGCTACCTAACCAAAAAAAAAAAGTTGATTTTGAAAAACATATGATAAAGTGGATTGGGATTTCTCGCGGCTAACTCTTTAAGAGTTTGGATTCCCCACTCTTATTATTAACCTTATTATGTGTTGCATTACCTCTTCTTCTCTTTCTCTAAAATGGAATGGTGAAAAACTTGATAGCTTTAAACCTAAAAGGGGCTTAAGGTAAGGAGATCCACTATCTTCTTACTTATTTGTCTTATGCATGGAGAAGTTGTCCCTTATGATTCAAGATCAGGTTATCTGTAATGTATGCAAACCAGTAAAGATCTCCAATAGACCTTGTTTCTCTCATCTTTTGTTTGCTGATGATTGTCTTCTCTTAACTGAAGCTAAATGTTCAGTTCGAGATATTTTACAACAATTTTGTCTTGCGTCCGACTTGAATATCAATATCCAGAAGTCTAAGTTTACAACTTCCTCTAATGTGCCTCGGTCCAAGACGCGTAAATTAGAGTCTCTTCTACACTTTAGCCATACGACTCAACTTGGTAAGTACCTAGGGTTAATAACTCAACTTTGATTTTCATTTTATTCTGGATAAGATCAATGGTAGGTTAGCCAGATGGAAGATGAATCTTAAGTAGATCTGGATGTGTCACTTTAGCGAAAAGTGCTATTACTGCTATGCCTATTTATACTATGCAAAATCTTTGGCTGCCTAGTGGTATTGATGATAGTATTGATGATGTTGTTCGTTCCTTTATTTGGGGAAGGAAATCTTTACATTCTGTTTCTTTAATGTTTGAGTAAACCATCAAATTGGTACCTGTCTTTGTACCAAATTCTCAAATTGGTGTCTGACTCTATTAATAACTCAAAATGGTCACCGTTTTTGTCAAACTTTTCTCAGATTGGTCCCCGACTCTATTGGTTGTTTTGTATTTTAAGTCATTAATGTACCAAATAAGTTCCGAAAGGCATTATGCCATTAACCACTAAATAATATCCAAAAGACATTGAACCATTAACACACAAAATACAAAACAACTAATAGAGTAGTGATCAATCTGAGAAACGTTTGACAAAGACAGGGACCATTTTGAGTTATTAATAGAGTCAGAGACCAATTTAAGAATTTGATACAATGACAGGTACCAATTTGATGGTTTACTCAAACATTAATCATCCACGATCACTCACACACCCAAACTAACTATAATGAATCCCGTGTTATCATGCTACGAAAGGAAGTTTCAACTAAATGGAAAATGTGAACAAGATGTTTTTCGGCTCTAATTAACATTCAACAAGGTGGGATAAGAGAGTTCAACTTGATGTAAAAATTGTACACAAAGGAATACAAAAAAGCTGAGTCTAAAAAAACTGACTGCTAAAGTGATGGACAAAATCATACAAATTGAAAATTAGGAGGGAAAAACATAACAAGGACTCATAATTTCCATCCAGGTGCCATTTAGCTTGGACCTGTGTAAGTATTGGTCCATAATGGACCAATTTTTATAGCCATTGGATTATATGGAAGCACAATAACACAATACACCTCACGTATCTAATTATTTTCTTTACTGTTTAAAATATATTCTTGCTTTCTCTCTTTTTTCAACGTAAAGTATCTAGTAAAATTAATGGTTTAACTAACTAATAAATGTAAAATAACATAAAATGATATTATTAATTCATAATAAAATTTATACAGATTAATACTTGTTTTTTTAGAGGATATAAATTAATGATTTTTATGCTTTTTTATCAGATACATTAATACTTAATTATTTAAAATTTAATAATTTAACATGTCTTTTATATTATAATATTAAATTAATATTTACTCACAAAAATTAATATATATAAGCTCGTTGAACTTTTTGGTAAAAATAACGGTTCAACTAACTGATATATGTAAAATAACATAAAAGGACATTTATATATCACCCTTTAAAAAAAAAACTTGGTAATCTAACTAGGCAGATTACTTGAACAACCCCAAATTTTTATTTTCAAGATTAGCATATTCTTTCTAACCCAAGAACAACATACGTATTTTTTTATCCTAACAAAAAAAAGGTCTTGGTTGTATTCATAATTCAGATACACGATCAAGGCATTAATTTATTTATTTTTTTGTATCTAAGCCATCAAATTTTCTTTTGAGACTTATGTTGTCCAAAAATGAGGTTGAAGAAACTTTTCTTGAAATATATATACAGAATAAAATATTTTTAGCGATTCAGCACGAAATATATATAAGCCTACAGTTAAAGAAAAAAATTCTTTTTTTGAGAGAAGAAATTTCTATAGCATGAAATAGATAATTTAAAATGGCAGTGCTTGAAAATTTAAAAACAAGTAAGGACTATTTTTGTCAATTAAGAGTGCAACCGAAAATATATTTAGAGTTGGACAACCAAAATAAAACTTTTGAAACAATCATAAATTTACAAAGAAAATATGTATTGATACGGAAATCAAAATAATAAAAAGAGAAAGAAAAAATATAATGTGAATCAAAACAATAGAAAAAGTATATATAATGTGAGTACAAATTTTTTTTTTATCACAAATTGATTGTTTAAATATCATTTTTCATTTAATAGAGAGAGTGAGTGTAGTGTTAGAGATAAAGTTAAAATGAGTTAGATTGAATACATATAGACCATGGTAAATTTGAGAGGAATGCTCTAATCTAGCCATTGAAAAATGTGGTCCATCATGGACCAATTTTCTTACGGGTCCAATTTATACACAACCTTCCATGTAAACTACAATAGAATAAACGTTAATAAAAATCTCTAAGTTTATATTTGGATAAATCTAAGCCAATATTTTTTCTATGTATTTTTTGTGATACCTAGTCTAATGATATATTGGTTTTTACAAGGCATACATTATGGGCTTGAACATGGTGTGCAAAACTTAGTTATATCGGAATTAAGTGAACCTTAATTATCCTTCCAACTTTTAAAGCATTGTCCATACCCAACATCAACATCATCAACGTTTTGATTATCAACAAGAATTTGTGATTCTTTTATAATAAATTTATCAAGATCTCCTATTTGAGATTGAGTTAACTCATAATTCTTTTCTTTTTCCTACACTTTTCATATTCATATACAAACTTTCTAACCTTAGGAGACAATTTAGGAAACATAGCGAAAGAATGAGAAGAAAAAAAATTCTCTTTGTACAAATTCAAGATTTTCCACAACCAGAAATAATTCAAGATTTAACCCTATATAAAATGTGCAAATGATTTTTATTTTTGATGCAATTTCAATACCAACCCATCCATATATATTTTATCAAATAAACATGTTTTGGTTGATGCTTGAATTGCACAAACATTACTCTTTTTGATTTCACCCAATAAACTGCAACAGGTTAAGATGTTTTGAGAATTAGTGCTAGTGAATTCCAAAAATTGAAACTGCATGACAAAGTTCCACTTGATGTAAAGAAATATAAAAAAGCTGACTCCAAAAACAACTACTGCTAAACTAAACTCTTGACTGTGCTTCTTCATCTTTCTCATCGTCATGATCTCTGCATAGGAAAAACAAAACATCGGCGAACATGAGATTAGATGTCATAAACGCAGAGTACATGTGATGTCCGTGTCAGATACATCCCGCAATTTAAAAAAATAAATAAAAAGTCTGATACGTCGTGAGGACTTCGTCAATACTCCATAACCAAACAGCTAATACGCCAGACTAAAACTTCTTTTGAGACTATTTATCTCAGTCATAGCTCAACATGGATGCAAAAGCTAATACATCTTCAATACTCCATAACCATCAATTTTGGGCAAGTTTTGGTCCTATCAACCATATGCTCGAACCAGCCTAATAAACTAATATCATAAACTAATTTTTAGGTTTCCAGATTACAACGGAATATCACATCATTCTGATAAGTGTCCATAGCTTATCAATAACAGGTTATTATCACAAATTGCAGGTTCTTTATTAATTTATCTATAATGTTGTCTTGTCGAGTTCATGTACCTTAATCCGATACTGAAATGATTTTGTGACTATTTCCAATTTTCCATTTACAACTTAAACACATACTTACGTAATAAATTATTTCTTATATTAGTTTGACTTGGGAAGCAAGCAGCAAGTAAACATGAATACACTAATAAACTCTTTAACTTGATGGAACTTATCAAATCGGTCTGCAACCATTCTATACATTTTTGAAGCCATATGATCTATTAGTCAAATTATTTTCTACACAAGGCCATGATTATAAAATATTTAAGTATAGAACAGTTGAACGAAAGGTGGTAATAATAGTAACCATATTGAATACTATATCACTTTTTTATAATACAATTAAAGATTAAATAACTTACATGATCCTTTGTTGAAAATTAAGCTTCAGATAATAATAGATTTGATTCTCTGGAGAAATCTCCAAAGAAGGCTTGGTATCATCAATCTGTTCCCTGTCATTTCTCCATCCACCCAATCACCCTCGTATATTGTTCCATTCGACCAAGTGAACTTTCCGTGTCCATGGAAAAGGTTACTCTTGAAGTTTCCGAAGTACACATCTCCATTTGCAAATCTATAAACTCCAGATCCATTTCTAAGTCCATTTGACCAACAACCAACAAAAACATCACCATTAGCCTTATTCAAAATCCCTTTTCCATCCCTTTTCCCTTCATTCCAATTTCCAATATAGACATCCCCATTTGCGAATCTATAAACTCCTGCAGATCCATGTCTAAGTCCATTTGACCAACGACCATTAAAAACATCACCATTAGCCCAATTCATAATCCCATTTCCATCCCTTTTCCTTTTCTTCCAATTTCCATTATAGATATCCCCATTTGCATTTCTATAAACTCCAGATCCATGTATAAGTCCATTGGACCAACAACCATCGAAAACATCACCATTAGCCAATTCAAAATACCTTTTCCATCTATTTTCCCCTTTTCCCAATTTCCATTGTAGACATCACCATTTGCATATCTATAAACTCCAAATCCATGTATAAGTCCATTTGACCAACAACCATCGAAAACAACACCATTAGCCCAATTCATAATTCCTTTCCCATCTGTTTTCCCCTTTTCTCAATTTCCATTGTAGACATCACCATTTGCATATCTATAAACTCCATATCCATGTTTAAATCCATTTGACCAAGAACCATCGAAAACATCACCATTAGCCAAATTCATAATCCCTTTTCCATCCAAAATCAGATCAGAAAGCTGGAACAAAATTTTAAACAAACTCAAAACTAAGAGGTAAGAAACACAAGTAAAATTCTAAATTCCACAGCATAAACAAAACAAAAATTGAGATGAGAATGATTGAACTGACCTTCGATGATTTAAATGCTAAATATTAATATCATGTGACTAGAGTCAAAACTGAAACTAAGAAGAAATCATCCCTAGCTAGGAATATTTGGTACATATAAGTAAATAAGTCCAGTTAAACGATATCATATAATGTATAATGAGAAATTGTTAGGTGAACTCTTACCCAACACATCATTCTTACACTCAACCAATTAAAATCTAACACCTCATTAAAATAATAAAAAGAATTAATATCAGAATTTTTTCTCATTATTTTTAATATTTCTCTCTCCTTTTTCCACTTTCTTTAACCGACAAGAACCGACCACCATTTATGTTTCCATTTCCTTAATTAAAATCGCACTTTTTTTAAAGTTAATAATATATGTCATTTTTTTTATTGATTGGATGTAAGAATGATGTGTTGGGTGAGAGTTCATGCAAGAATGTAAAACATAAAAGAAACTTGTCGTGTTCTCTCCTTCTTTGATTGTTAATTGTATATGTGTTAACTATTTCAAAAAGGAATCCTAACGATAACTGCAAAGGAATAGGAATTTCATCTTTGACTATTAAATTGTGATGGGTTAACCGCTAACATGTGTCAATCAAGAGTTTTTTTAGGAGTTGTTTCCTATAGAACTAGGGTGCCATTTAGCTTGGGAAATGTTTGTTTTTTTCCCACTATGGGAAAGTTAGTTTTTACCATCCATGAGATAATTTTTTTAAATTATCTTATGAAAGAAATTGTTGGAAAACATGATTAAATTATATACACTATAGATTATTTATTTTTAATCATGTTATGAAAAAATTTGTCGGAAAATACAAGTTTAAATGATACATAGCAGTGATATTTTATAGTGACGTTCAAGCACAACTCTTTAATTTGTCATGTTTGACGATTTTTTAAATAAAAGATGGTTACCCAATTATTTGTTGTGTTGGTGAATTGTAATTACCTGTTATTGAAGTCATGAATAATGAAGTGACAACTTCCTATGAGTTTAAAGTGAGATTCAGGACAGAAAACCTCAAAAACCTTGGGAAAAATGTTGCAACATTTGCTAAAGTTCACCCGAATAGGGGGCATAAAACTCAACGTAAGGTTCAGGTCTTATCCTTCAATGGGAGGACGGAGGCCCGTTGTGGTGGTGATTACGGTGGTCGCTTCTCTAGACGATGTAAAGAACGTTAAAGCTATCGGAGTTTTGGAAATTATCCGACGAAAAATGTCTAGTGGATGCGGTTTTTGAATCACATTCACAAATGGTGGTTAAGACTTTGATTTTAATTCATTCAATTTAAAATTTTAATTTTAAAAATTGTGAATTCAAAATATAAAGATGAGTATAGTTTTTATGGTTTTAATTTATGTTCCTCACACCACCAACCATTCACTACTCAAACTTTTATCACGAACTCATTCTTTAACGTTTGCATTTTCACTCTTTCATATTTTCTTATACAAGTACAACCTTAAATCTCAATGACGCACTCACTCAATTAAAATACGGGTTGCAACACTATGAGTTTGATGTACTTAAAGATGTTGCACTCACTCAATTGGTGAATTATGTCAAAAATTTAATTGAGGCCCGTTAATCAAATTCTTGTATACTCATTGAAAGAGTGCTACGACCAACTCTTTTTATGCTTCTTTTACTATATTAATTTTGGATATATTTTATAATTTTAATTTTTTTTATATCTCGTACATTCAATAATTCAATTTTCACTTACTAAATTATACTTTTAAACTCGACCCTTCCTTACATTAATTTCGGGCTTTGTTCCTGATCATAAGATATCTTGTGATATATCCGGGAGGCTTCATAGTAACACGAGAGACCTAAAGAGCAATTATCTGAACCCAAGCTAAATACGGCCCAAACTGATTTTTTTTTTTGTAGGTAAAAAAGTTTCCGTCAAACCAAAAAAAAAAAAAAAAGTTTCTGTCAAACCACCGTCTCCGTCAGTTTTCCCCTACAGCTCCAATACGTTAAACTGCAAACACTGCTCATTCTCTGATTCTCATTAACTATAAAACACTCTCTTCACTCGAAAACCTATGTGGCAGCACCGTCGTTAATCGACGATCCGTTAGAAATGACCGGAAGCGGAAGAACTGCCGCTCGGAGCAGAGTCAGATCTTCCTCCGAACCCGATGCCGGTGAAGGAAGGCCGAAATTTAACCGCCGCAGAGGAAGAAGCAAATACGGAAGCAGCATTCCGTTATTCGACAATGTCAGCATCAAAATTGTTCTCGCTATCAGCTTCATCGCATTCTTCATCATTTTGTTTCTCATTCGTCACTTAGTTAATTCCGTTGCTGAACCTCGTCTTCCTCGTGCTGTTACGCCTCTTCCCGCGCCGAAGATCATGGACCTCGATCAGGTTAACTTCAACTTCATCCTTTTCAGAATTAGATGAATTTGATTTATATGTATGAATCGAGTTTCACTGTTGTCGCAGTTTCAAGGTGAGCATAAGGAGAGTTTGTATTGGGGAACGTATCGTCCTCATCTCTATCTCGGAATTCGTGCCAGGTAGATACTACTTTCATTTTACCAGTCGTATAAATATTTTACAGATTCATGCTTGTAAAGTTGTAAATCCTGCATCACACAAAAATTGGTCGCTATATAGTACTGTATGGATAAACAACTTAATTAAGCTAGGGAATGCGCGCTCAATATATAAGTGATTATCTATATGCTATTTTATATAACAAAAGATACAATACAGTCAAATAGTTTTCATTTTTCATATAAGTTATAAGTTGTTTTCATATAAGTTATAAGTTATCCTGGAGAGCTTATGAAAATAAGCGAGCAACAACTTATCAACATGTCATAATTTGTTTCCATCACCTCAGATAGACTCACAAGTGTTTATGCCAGTGAATTAGCTAAAATAAGTCAATTCAAATAAGTTGTGTGTGTGCCTGTGTGGGATGCCTATGTCAACAACATTTGATTTTCTCACTTTTCTGTTCTTTTGCGGGTTTGTTTCTGTTTATTGTCAGGACTCCACAATCTTTGATGGCTGGATTAATGTGGATTGGTGTGAAGGACGGTAGATATCACTTGAGGCATGTTTGTAGACACGAGGATGACTTAAGTACTTATGGTTGGAAAAAGCATAATGGGCGTGATTATGGGCACCAAGTACTCGTTGACCACGGCATCATCTTGACTACTGAGTTTTTAAAATCAAAGGGTGATGACAGTGGTTATGGAGGGGACTGGGCAGTTCGAATTGATGTGCAAGTTGATAAGTAAGTGATACTTCTAACTTAAAATCACTTTCGTATAAGTGTTGTTGCAGACCAACTTTGTTTGTAGTTTCTTCTTATTGGAAAGTAGATAGTGACAGGTTTGTTTCCCATTAGGAGTATTGGTATATAGTGATTTTTATCCATTGAACATCTTTGTTTTTGTCGTCTAACCCCAGGTCTAAGTGGAATGAAGAATTTGGGAGGGGTGCCCAGCTCTTTTTCTATTTGGCCGATGAAGGTGGTAATGTCCTAGATGTAAGTAGAGAGAACTTGGACATTCACGAGAGTTCTTTACTTGCATCTGGCTCTCGATCAGACATTGGGGATTGGCAGCTACATTTAAAGTCCAAGGTAATTCTATGAAGTGGCATTATGATTAAACATTCAAGATTAGCTTGTTTGTACTACCATTGGACTTATTTTTGGAGTTTATGGGTAGGCACTTGTGAGTCATCTGTTTTTCCTACTTCGTTCTATGAAAGAGTTTACTAATTTTATAAACCTATGAATCTCCACATTTTAAAGCAAACATATAGTTGAATATGAGACTAAAATTGATGTTTGAGAGATTAACTCACACCTTGTGTATTTATCATTATAAGGTACAATTAGAATCCCTTTGATCTTTTCTATAATCTTTCGCAAGTAATAATCACAACAGACAAATATGCAAGGAAATATAGAATATCTACATCTACAAAAAGGAAATTAGGGAAAGTGGGAAATAAGGGATAT
This sequence comes from Medicago sativa, assembly GCF_051527215.1. Lineage (NCBI taxonomy): Eukaryota > Viridiplantae > Streptophyta > Magnoliopsida > Fabales > Fabaceae > Medicago > Medicago sativa. The sequence goes on from NC_140752.1 coordinate 86,342,592, forward strand.
CTCAACACTCCCTCCCAAACTGGGGTGTGTATACATGTCACGTGCGTCAAGCTTTGTACATAAATAAGATCTCCTTTGCCGCTTTGAGTGACTTGGTGAAAATATCAACCAGCTGAAAATGAGAATTTTTAAAAGATGCAATGATATCCCCAAAAAGAATCTTTTCATAAGTAAATTAACAACCAATCTCTTAAGGTATGTTTGGATGCAGGGTTTAGGAGGGGAGTGTATGGCTTACTTTTCTCTTTTAAATTACAGACACTATATAATGTTTTTTAAAATTAATTAAGCGTAATTGAAGTATTATATGATCATTTATCATTTTGTTCTTTCAATTGTTTGAAAATATCTAATATATTTTGAAATATAGAGTTAGCCCTCCCCGCCCAAACCCTTCAAAACCCTGTCAGGCTGTCGTATGATACAGATGAGACTCGTGGCTCTGATTTGAAAAACTTTAACTCTGAGTAGTTGTTTCAACTTTCAACCAATTAAGTTCACATATAGCAAGACTCGTAGCTTGTTGATCTATCTCTCCGAGGGATCTGGAAATAACATCCCCTCCTCTAAGAATAACACATTAACTAGAGATTGATCATCGATAATCGGGGCATCTAGCCTAATATCCATCTGTATTTGCAACAACATTAGTATGGCATATGTTCTTCTGAATTAATAATTTTAGTGGAGATCCTTTTGATATATCAAGATTACTACATCCCAATGAATATTGCAAGGAGAATCTAGGAATTTACTCAGCATTTACAGCAAATGATATGTGAAGTTTAGTCATAGGAAGATAGTTTAATTTTAAACTAGTTTTTGATATCTACTAGGGTCAACAAAGGGACCACCGTATCAATGGACTTATTGTAGCCTTGTGAATTTTGTAATGATAAATGTGAAACTACAATCTGTTGATTATAGGTACTATTAACTACAGCCTAATCTTCCTATATTCTTTCCTAATTAGTAATTACATTAGAGAAATGTACGAGGAAAGAGGGAATATTTATATAGAGGAAATAAGGGATATCTCGACATATCACAGAGTATATAATGTGCTTTTATTTAGTTATTAACTATTGGGTGAAAAATTGTCAGATCTATTTTTTGTTTTGACATAGTAATTGCCATTCTTGATTCTCTGTAATGTTATTCCTAACCCCGTTGCTCTCTTATGTTTTTCTTTTCCAGGATGATCTGAAAGTGCATTATTCTGGATTTCACACACCTCACTTTCACAATTTGTCTGATCTTGTTGAGGAAAATCTTGCATCACAAGTATGTTAGTGTGTTCAATTCCATTTATATAATGATATAATTTTCATGTAATTGAAGATATGTTTTGAAATTATTTTGAGGGTTTTACTGATATCTCTGCTTATGTGCATATCTTGGTAGATAAGAAAGCATGCTCAGCTGCAACTATCTGACTCATCAGACGAATCTTCTAACGTGTTGGCTTTTCAGGTAACAAAGCATATGTAGTTTTGAGACCCATTTAAAAAAAACTTGTGCACAGCTTTGTGAGCATATAGACGCATAATCCAACTGTCTCTTGAAAGTATCTTTACTAGTTGATTTTGCTGTCACATCATGTGCTTCTCTTTTTCTGAAGTCAAATATGTTTTTGGTCTTCATAATATCTGTGTATTTTGGTATTTGGTCCTAATAAAAAAAATTGTTTATCTTCTCTAATATATGAAATCACTGTTTTTCGTCCCTACCGTTATGACATCCGTACTCTGTGCCTACTGAAGGTCAAGTGATCTTCCAAGGCGATTTCCAATAATGCTTGTGGTGCCATATTTGCATATGACTCTCCTAATTTTTTTTAAGTTTTAAGCAAATGCCAATGCGCGCCCCAATGGTGTTGTTTAACAAGTCTAGTAAAGGAATTTTTCATGTGAAGTTGTGTTTTTATTACTCTGAGAAGAGATATATTTAACTTTTCAAGGAATAATTACCTTGTTTTGAAACCTTAAACAATGCCCTTAGGGTACTCGTTAGCAAGACCCTTTTTTTATTGAGTCCTATTCCTAAAATGAATTCTGCTTTTTTGCCCAAAAATGAATTGTAGGAATAAAACACAGTGGTTTTAGATTTTAGTGAAATGGAAACGAAAACGAAATGGGAACGAGAAACCTAAATTTGCTTATTTTACAAGGACCGGCAACAATACTTTCAAAGAGGGATGAAAACCAAAGCAAAAATTTTACACAACAAAACAAAATTTCCCTCATTCCTTCATTTTATAGGGACAAAAAATATAACAACCCTCCCGTTTTTTTTAACTTCATGGTGCAGATTATTGGTGGCTTTCCTTTCACTACAGATATTGTGCTAATATCAGGAACTGATTCTGGAAGTTCAAGAGTGGAAGAGCGCATCCATAGTCTTACAGGTTTTTACCCTTTTTGTGTTGTCTAATTTTAAAAATATGGTGTGTAAATTTATGTGCTTTCATGAGGAGGGAAAACAAATTTAAAAATATGGTGTGTAAATGCGTTTTGACATTTGCTTATATTTAAAACCGGAGAGAGTATTTAGTTAACATCAATGTTAAAGTTGAGGTGTAATTGTTTGTTCTTCTCTTCAATGTTAGGAGCTTCACTGTCCAATGAACTGAAATATAAAGAACAGGCATTTGATGAAAAGATTGAGAAAGTTTTCAATTTGACAGAGAAGGTAGTAAGTTTATTGTCCTTTGACTTATTTATTCTTTTATTTCACTTTCTCTAAATCAATGATGTATTATGCTTGTTTGGTCTTTTAATTTATTATGAATCTCTCAAATGTCATATGATTGAGTCAATTCATTCAAAAGTTTGTGGTTGGTAGAAGTAAATTCTTTATCATATTAGTGGATTTCCAGGTGGACTCAGAATCCGTTTCTGCCGGTAAAGCTGCTATTGGAAGCTTATTAGGCGGCATCGGTTACTTCTATGGCCAGTCAAAAATTGCTCTGTCAAGAACCCTTAATGTAAGTTACTTTAGTTTGTGATGGCCTTTATTGCATAGCATGCCCTTGTCTAATATCATATGCCGCACCATAGGATAATCATTAGTTTGACAGTTATCTTTCATGTGCTTTATTTTATCTCGGTAAAACATACAATTTAGATGCATTACAGAAAAAAAAAGAAGTAAAAGACAGAAGATTGCTAACTAACGAAGGACTGAGTTCTGGCTAAAAATTTCTTCAGTGCTTCTAGAAGTGAATTGTATGCTGGAATAGAGATGTGCTGTCAGTTACTTTGTCTATAATTCTTTATGCATGTTGTTTGCCTTATTACTCTTAAGTTTCTTATCTGAACAGTGTGCCTCTGTTCCTTGATTAATTGCTGCCAATGGTTTTAGTTTTCCTTTTTAGCCAGCATATTGCTTTCATTTGTACTTTAAATTAGTTTTCAGAAATTTAGGATTCAGATAAATATGCAGCTGCTTGTTTTCCTTTGCAGTTTAGGGAACATGTTGATTATGTATCATATTGGCCTGCTGAGCTTTATACAGCTGTACCAAGTCGGTCTTTCTTTCCAAGAGGATTTCTATGGGATGAAGGTTTTCATCAACTTCTAATCTGGTCAGTTTCCTAGCTAATGATGTCCTTCATGACCACAGTTGTCATCATTTTTATTATTTTATTGGTTTTGCATGAAATTGTCTTGAAGTGCTTATGAGTGATTTGTTGTATTTATTTATCAATCAAATCGTCTGTAATATGTAAGAATACTTTATTTGTACTTATGAACATTAATCAGGCGTTGGGATATTCGTATTTCGTTGGATATCATTGGTCACTGGTTAGATTTGATGAACGTTGATGGATGGATACCACGTGAACAAATTCTCGGGGCTGAAGCATTAAGGTGCAGTACCAACTTTTTGTTAAAGTAATTACAGTAAATTTAATGTTTATATCTGTCCTAGTGACACAGATTCTTATGTACTTGCAGTAGGGTCCCAGATGAATTTGTTCCTCAGCATCCAACAAATGGAAATCCTCCAACTATGTTTTTAGCATTAAGTGGTATATGTTAACGTTCCTTCCCAATTTATCCCTTTATATTATCCTATTTTCTTTATAGCTATGACCTACAAGAATCATTATTTCATAATGAAGGCAACCAATATGTCCTAGTGCCATAGGGTAGGTCCACGATTATATTTTCTTCTCATTAAGAAGCGATGATTATGAACTTCCCACCTGGTTATTTTTTATTCCCTCGGCCAACCTTTCTTTGTAACTTTCTTCTTATGTTCTTGGTTATTAACTTACAATTGGCTGTATTTTGTGATTCTTAAAATGTTTCTGGGTTATAAATTTATGGAGAAGGTTTGACAAGTTATATGAAGCATATTGATGAATATCACCTTAGATCAGAAACACGACTAACACTAGTTTGTTGTGTTGAATACATGTTGAGATATCTTGGGAATGCTGGAAAGAAATCATTTAGGATTTGACACTATTTTCATTACTTGCATTTTCAGAGAAATCTAATCTGCAAACTAACTCAATCTATTCTTAAGAATGTAGATATGTTCATATGATTCTCTTTTCATTACATGCATTATTTGATCATATGGGGCTTGAAGATTTTATAAAGCTTATAAAATCTATCACTCCATTCAGCAGTTACATACTATAAAAATAAAATTTTCTGTTTATTCTTTGCTCTCCTTCCACCCTCCAATCTTTTTCTATTATGTCCCAACTCTTAACCAAAGTAGTTGAATATTTGTTTTTGTAGACATAATTACTGGCTTGAAGAATAATGAGTTCACTGCAAAGGATAGAAGTGAGATCTCTATGTTCCTAGAGCGCTCCTTTGCTCGATTGGAAGCATGGTTCCAATGGTTCAATACAACTCAGTCAGGTATATGCTATATGCGTGTGTGATCTTTTTGAATGCTGGAAATTTATTATTTTCCTTTCTGATCTTTTTATCATTTATCATCTCTATTAATCCAGGCAAACAAATGAGCAGCTACTACTGGCATGGACGAGATAACAGAACAATGCGTGAATTAAATCCCAAGGCATGATATGCATTCTTTCTCTTTCTGAAATTGTCAACAGTTTTAATCTTTGGCACAAGGCATATTAACTTGACCAAAAAATAACCTTTGGCATTCTTATAATGCAAGCTAATTAAGGAAACTGCATGTGAAAAATGTATTGATGTGTTGCTATTACAACAGGCCGGAACTAGATTGTCGATGTAGTGTATCAACAGAGAATATAATAGAAACAATTTTTACAAAAGATTTGAGCCGCTTGGATGGCTTTCACTGTTGTTACTTGAAATTTGAAACTCATAAACATGGACAGTGAATGAGTCTGAAACCTGAATTTATTTTAATTAGCAGTTATGCTGTTCTTTGAACTATTACATCCAAGGATCACATGAAATAGCCATAAGTGTTTTTGTCGATCAATCGTGATTCATGGCAACTTTCCTGATCCTGACCAAAGACTCATGCTCCTATGTAACATTATTTTTGGCCTTTTCAGTCACTGTCCTCTGGATTAGATGATTACCCACGTGCTTCGCACCCAAGTGAAGATGAACGCCACTTGGATCTTAGATGCTGGATGTTACTAGCAGCAGACTGTATGCATTCCATTGAGAAGTTGTTGGATAAAGAAACCAGGCCTGGCAAGGTAAAATTTGTAAAATAAATGTAAGCATCATAAAGTTAAATCATCAATCTAATGGACTCAATGAATGAAATGATGCAGAATTATGGATCTACTGCTAAATTGCTATCAGATCATGAGTTACTGAACCAGGTATTTACCTTTTCTCCCTCGCTCATTTCTTCAGAGCTGGTACCATGATATTTTTACTTTCGTCTCTGCTGCTGGTGATGCAACAAAGGAGCAAGAGCAAACGACAGTCAAGATAAAGAGGAGAGGAAAAATGATAAATGAAAACGTAGCACATAGTTAGCATTTACAGAGTAATTTGGATCTAAATATAACAGATATAACAAATTACTATTTTCTAGATAAAGTCGTCTTCTTCTTCTTTTTTTTTTTTTAATCAAAACTAGTTCATAATTTTTTTAAAAGTTTTCCTTCAAAATAGATGTTAAGTTTTCCAGTTTGGAAAGCAAGGTTTAGCCTGACTTTTTCTTACAACTTAGATAATGAGAATTTCAAGAGTCTTGTCAAAATGGAGTGTTAGTTTCTTCCTCTAGAGTCTAGACCACTTCAAGCTTATTATTATACAGTTACTAAGGAATGTGAACATCTTAGGCATCCTTGCATATAAAATGCATGAATTTGTTGGTTATAAGCATACTGGACTTCCATGGAATAATTCTTCCCATTTATTCTCTGAATTGAAATTTCCAATTGTGCATCCTGTAATGTAGTAGTCCAATTGTGTTTATATTGGATAAATGGATAATTGATGCACTTTGATATGGTAAAAATAATCCGATTTTCCTTTTTGACTTGTATTTACGAAAAGAAAAATGAAAGCAAACTATGCAGTTGATTTAATCTAATGTTTGCTTGGTGAACACTAAAAGTCAATTGGTTGCTACTATTATTATGCCATGCCTAATTTTTGTTTCATGTCCACCAGATGCATTTTGATGATGCTTATGGTGCTTACTTTGATTTTGGAAATCATACAGAAAAGGTATACTGCCCAGTAATTTATCTTTAGTATTAGGTGCCTTACCCTTGCAGGATAACAATGAATGTGTTTTTCATTCAAGTCTGAAAAATGAGATAATCTCACAAACTTAACCATGCTAGGTTCAACTAAAATGGAAAGAGATGGAGACTGGACAAAATTATGCTTCTCGTCAGCTTGTCCGGGATGTTTCGAAGAGGCCTGTATTAAGATTGGTTCCTCACATTGGTTATGTTAGTCTGTTCCCATTCATGGGGAGAATCATTCCACCTGTGAGTAATGCGTGTTAATTCTGATATTATTTTTTATGCTAAGAAGTTGGTCCTTGTTTTGAATGATTTCCCAATTAGATGCATTTTTTAATATTACTGTCTCATTTAGGGATCATGGATTCTGGAAAAGCAGCTTGAACTCATTTCAAATAACAGCCTCTTATGGACTGACTATGGACTACGTTCTCTTGCCAAAACAAGGTCTACAACCTAGGATTTAATTTGAGTGACCTTATTCTTTTGTTGATTTTAGTGAGAACCAAAAGTGAATTTTTTTTATTCCACAGTTCCATGTACATGAAACGCAACACTGAGCATGATCCTCCATATTGGAGAGGTCCCATTTGGATAAACATGAATTACAGAGTTCTTTCAGCACTCCACCATTATTCAAAAGGTATATCTGCAGATATTCCACTTTATTGTGTTTCCTGAAACTAATCTGTAGGTTGAATTTTGCAGAGAATGGACCATATCGGAACAAAGCCAAAGCTATATACACAGAATTGAGAAGCAATTTAATTAGGTATTGTTTGATTTTGTTTGGTAGTATTGGAAACTTGTTTAAAGCTATTAGTTGGTTTTTAAAACAATGTATTTCCTTCGTATTGCAGAAATATAGTACGTAACTATCAAGAGACTGGATTTTTCTGGGAGCAGTACGATCAGATTAAAGGCAAGGGAAAAGGAGCACGTCCATTTACGGGTTGGACATCACTTGTAGTATTAATCATGGCAGAAGCATATGGCACAATATAGAATAAAGACCGTGGTGAGGGTATGACGTATACAAAGGCAGATTATTAAATTTGCAGCGTTGTAGTTGAAATGTTATATTAAATTTATAGATTCCAGAGATAATTAGATTTTCATAGCCAAACCCCAATAGTTAGAAGAGAGAAATTATGTATGTGTGGTTGAACATTTAAATGGTAAAGGAGGAAATAATGAATGTCCCAACCTATCGGTTTCTGTTACCAAGTTATGTTGGTTTTTTTTGTTTCAATAATGAGAATAGAATTAACACCAGACTGTATCATTTAAGAATACAAAGGCTAGAAAAGCAAGTTCAGATTGAATTCCCATCTTCAGTTGTTCTTGTTCCTGTGCCCTCAGCCATTATAATGTCCAAATCTTGTATGTATCACTTCTAAACACTGCCGCTGTAAGAACTGTTTGCATAAAAATATTAGATAGAGTTCTGTTTTCTTTATTGTGTTTTGTTTTTGTTTTTGTGTACACCAGACATAAGGGTAAGGGTATAGCATGATAAAACGAACGCAAGCAGAAGCTCTATTAAAACCTCTCATATGCATATAATTCCAGGGAAACAACAGTCATCATTATCAAACTTTTATAAATCAGTCAAATACAACTGATTTGATCATTTCAATCACATTGCAATTAGATAGACATAAAAAAAAAAAAAAAAAAACTTAATGTTGCAGCCAAAATTGTGGACGCAAACTTTTTTCATAACCCTGTACACTACAATCATACTTAAAACAAAATAGAACCGTAACTCCATTGCCAACTCTATCAAGGTCTTCAGTTCAGATGCAGTAAACCCTTTCAGGCCTTGATAGTTACACTGCACAAGCACAAACCAGATGGTTTTATATCAGTAGTTCCCCACTCACACCCCGGCTCTGCATTTGGATCATACAACAAAGTCCTATATGTAGGATCTTCCTTCAGTGAAAACAGCAAAAGCTTACCATTCAGTATCCCAAATCTAAAACCAACACTCGAACTCCCCGTCAGGGGTACTGGTACCGTTTTCCATGAATTATCATCTGGATTGAATATCGATAGCTTCCGTTGATTCTTCCACTCCATACAGAACAACTTCTTTTCTAGTACTGCATGAGCAGTTACCATAACACACCCATTTTTCATCTCCATCCAACTATGCTTCTCAGGGTTGTAAACATCAACAAACTTAGAATTTCCAATTGTGAAGCTCGACCTTCCACCCATCACATAGAGCTTGCCCTCTAATCCACAGGCAAAGCATCCCCATCTTGGACGACGTAGGCTCTCAATCACTGTCCACTTGTCAGTATCCGGATCATAAACCTCGGCGCTGGAGAGACTGTCACCTTCTGCTCCATATCCCCCAACAGCATAAACCAAGCCATTGACTTCTGCACAAGCAAAGTCGTACCGAGCCACATTCATGTTTGACAATCTGATCCAACTGCAATATCAATTACAAACTGTAAATATACCAATGCTGAAAGACATAAGGACTGATTTGAATAATATATCAAGATGATTTATTCGAATCGCATAATACAAACATACCTGTCGAGGTTGGAATTATATTGGTAAACCTCTGCTGAAACAGAAACAGTTTCATCAGTTGATGAATAGCCAGCCATAACAAGAAGCTTTCCGTTAAGAACCACAACCCCAAACCCAGCCTTCCTTGGACCAGGCATTGGTGGAAGAGATCGGCGATTATGACCAAATGAATGCATAACCTCCCAATGACTTCCTTTTCCTTCACTATCAGCTGTTAAGATATAAAGCCACTCCTCAAGCAGCCCAGCCAACTTTCGCACGGTTATGAATTCCTTGCTTTGAATAAAGCATTTCCATCTCTTACAAACACCGCCCATAGCTAGGAAGTTAGAACGAGGCACGAGTGCAAGGCAATGCTTTGAAACATCATCAGGGAGCCCAGAAAGAATAGGGCTATCATCATCAATAACATCATCTACAGCCTCAGACCTCACACTATGACCACCTTTCAAAAGAGATGGCTTCTCTTGATTCACCATATTGGAAAAACACACATTTTTCTCTGAAAATCTCTTCTTGACAGCCACAAAACCAGGCATTTTTAACCAGAAATTACACACACAATCAATCAAGAAGTAGCGAATATTTTTCTGCAACCAATCAATCAACCAAACAATGCGAAAATGTCTTGTTGAGTATCAACCAGTATAGGTCATTTGAACATGCCAAGCCTCGGCCAACTGTAACTTTCACTCTCTTCAAGTTTCATATCGGCTGGCTGAATAAATCAACTAATTGGAGAAAAAAAGGTAGCATAAGATTTAAAAAAATTAGATAAACAACTTAATTAAATGCTTATAGCATAAACATTTATCATATAAGTGGTTGTATATTTCTATAACAAAGGATAAAATAAAGTCAAACAATTTTCATAAACTTTCCAAAAAGAACTTATGAAAATAAACTTAACACGAGGGACATGCCGTAATCTATTTCCATAAGCTTTTCAGATAACCTCAAAAGTGCTTATGCATGTAGATAAACTTAAATAAGTCGATCCAAACAGCACATAAATATATTCAATTGGGAAAGAAAAACATAATTAAAAATAAATGAATCTGCAGGATTAACATAAACCAAAAAACACATCACTGATCATGGATACATCATTGGGTCAAGAATGTCTATATCCGTAAACAATATCATAATCTAAAAGGTAAAAGACTAATAATTTGACATCAAAGAAAGATCCATCATAAACATTTATGATCTCAACATTAGAAAAATGAAAGAGAAAAACAAAGTGATAAATTCTGATAAGAAATATATAAATGTTAGGCCTGGTTGAATTAAGTTCAACGATAGATAAAGTTTTCATGATAACATCAATGGATAAATAAGCAAGAAATAAATAAAGGACAATTGTGATCTATTTTGAATGAAGACTATAAGGTGTAAATATATGTAACAATTCGAATTTGAATAAAAACAAGAGAAGGAAAAGAAGAAGAAGAAGAAGAAGAAGAAGAAGAAGAAGAAAAGGAGGAACTTACAAGAAAAGAAGAGGAACTTACAAGAAGAATGAATATGAATAAATGAATGGTAAATGGAAATGAAATGCAATGGAATATATAGATAGATAGATAAATGGTGGTGCTGTAATGTAGTAAAGTATGCAACGTAAAAATGTAATGTAAGATAAGAATGAGAAAGAGAAAGTTGAGAAATATTTATAGGAATTTGGAGTCAAAACACAAAACGGTCGGAGACAGGATAACACTGACACAACAAAACCACGTCATAATATCTTTTCACCCTCGTGTATCTGAATAGTATGTTCTGTTCTCTTGTCATCATAACAATCAACTCAAGATAAGATAACAGTTTCAGTTTTTTTTTTTTTTTTTGTGCTATTGGAAATTCTTTAATCATCAAAGCAATTGCCCCACTTGGGAAACTTATAAACAATTTTAATCATTATTTTCTCTCTCATTACTCCCTCCCAGAATATCTGAGCCAGTTTGGTTTTTCACACAGATTAAGAAAAATGTATAAATAAAGGGGAAAGTGGAATATATTGAATTGGGAATGATGAAGGTAGTATTAATTAGAGTTATATTATATTAGGAATGATGAAAGTTGTATTGAAAATTGAAATTACTCAGTTATTTTGGGACACTTTTTTTTACTACCTCCGTCCCTAATTATAAGACCCTTTTGAGAATTTTATTTGTCCCTTTTTACAAGACCCCTTTGTTATTTCCAACTACATTAATTATTTCTTTACATACATGCCCCTATTTATTATACATATTTTTCTTCAATCAGCAATAAATAACATATGGAAAACATAAACTAACTCTCTCTCTTAAGGATAAAATTGTAAAAACAATAGTGATTACAAACAACTTTAATACAAATATCAACTTTCTTAATTCCTGTGATTTTAGCAAAAGGGTCCTATAATTAGGGACGGAGGTAGTAGTAAATAGGTCAGATATTCCGGGACGGAGGGAGTAGTATAAAACAATCTAAATTAAAAGTGTCCCCACAAAAAAAAAAAAATTAAAATTGTATTTTGTCTGATGTTGAATATGGTACCGTGTTTAATGTGTCCAAATAAGATAGCACTACCAGTGTAGTCTAAAACATTTTTACATTGTAATTGCACAGTAATTAATTTATTGTAAAATTATTTTCTTTACAAGATATTATCATTGCCAAAAAACTTTTTGAAGGAATCATTGACAAATTATCGAAATGTACTTTTTGGTGCTTGACAAAATCCTATCTTCACTTCCTTCAAAATAAAAATAAAATTCCTATCTTCACTAAAAAAATTCGTGTAAATTATTGTAACGTCTTTCGTTATATAAACTACGTGTTTAGATAAAAAAAAATGAGGAGACGTATTTAGATTCATACATTTAAATATTTTTGAGAACATTATAAACAAATATACACTCAATGAATAATATAATTAATATACCCTTAGTATTAGAAAAATAATCCCCGTGAACTTAGCTCAGTTGGTAGGAATATTACATATTATATACAGGGGTCGAGGTTCAAACTCCGGACACCCCACTTGTCCACAATAAAATATGTGAGCTCTAGCCACTAAACTACTTGACAAAAAAAACCCGAACACTCCACTTCTCCACATTAAAACGTGTAAGCTCTAGCCACTAAACTACTTGATAAAAAAAATTAAGGGAAAGAAGTCAAAATTAGAGATAACAAGTAAAAATAATAATTGGCACCGGCACAATTAAAAAATACATTAATTCTAATGACATATGAAAGATAATTATCTTAAAAGTCTTTAACTTAAAAATAATAATTATATTAGTATCCCTCAAAAAAAAATTATATTAGTAGTCATTGTGTTCCTTTTCAGTTTTTGTTTCAATTTTTTTATACATACGTTGAAAATCAATAAAATGTTTGTTTTTTTTTAATAAAATTAGTTGTAATTTTTTTTTTTTATAGTATCCACAACTGTTTAGTAGTCGTTGTGTTTCTCTTGTTTTTTGGTAATAGAAGAAAAGGAGAAACAAAAAGAAGCAGAAAAAATAATTGCTTTCTAGGCAAGAAGTTTTTCAAAGCATATATGCAAGTATAGCCGTAGCAAGTTCCACCAACGGGGAATCGAACAATCTTTAGAGATTCAAATCTTTTTTTTAGCATATTGATTTTCTTCTCTATGTTACAACTTCACCCTCTAGTTTTTACTCACTTTAGAGCAATGAGGGAGTCTGAATAACTTATGAGATATTTATATAACAATAGTTAACGTTGATTTAGCTTTCAAAGCTAAAACGTTGTAATCAAAAGTTAAAAATCTATATTCTTCATTTTGCGAGATTTGGCTAGATAAATGTTATTTTTTTACAAGTTGGCTAAATAAATGTTAAAAATCCAAAAGCACGTTAATTAGGACCAATTTTTCCCACGCAATTTAAGCACAATTGACTAAGAATATATAAAGTAAAAAAATCGAAAGTGCCTATTGAAATAATATAAGATGAAAAATAAGATAAGATAAAAAAATTGAAAAAAAAAAGGAAAAAAATGATGATCGTTGACATTTTAGTTGTGTAGTTATTTGATTTTGATGGATGCCATAAGATCGACGCAATCGGATTTATCTCTCTACTACAGCTCAGCCAAAAATTCGTTTACCTAATTACTTTTTTTTTTGGAAGATACCTTTCTCCTTGAAATGAAATAGATAGATTTCATTCTCATTAATCAATGAAGGGTAAATAATTGCACAACACAACATAGATAGATATATGTATCTAATCATCTGTCATCTATTCCACCATTTATATTAGAAGTTAGTCTAAAAATTCTCACATCATCCATCAATCAAAACTAACATATTAATAAAAATGTTTGATGCTAACTATAACTACTTCTAAAATTACATAAAAGTAGTTGTGATTTGTGGCAATGTAAATTTTTCACACTGACAATATACAAAAATTAGATATTATGAGCATCCACACATACAAAAATATTTATTTATTTTATAATAACACCAAACAATATATTATGTACACTATTAAGCGTTCCTTTAATATCACAGAAAATTATAACATTTTTATAGCATTTTTTTCTTCCATAAAAACATATTCTAATATTTATTATAACGTTGTCCTATTAGAATCTATGATTTTGGTTTAGGCGTTTGGATTGGCTTTTGCAAAGCCAAAAGCAATTCTATACAGTTCCAAAAGCAATTCTACAATATTCCAACATGTTTGGTTTGGCTTTTCAGAATTGCTTTTATCCTCCAAAAGCAATTCTCCATGAAGCTACAAATCCTAGCTTCTAGCTTTTCTAGAATCAATTCTCCAATAAATTTTATATTTTATTATTACAACCTAGTATTTTCCTTTATTGCCCTTTATCAATTCTCCTTCTTTATCAATTCTCCTTTAGCTATGTCTATTTTAGTAATTATACATTCAAAAGCAATTTTGATCAAAATCATCCAAACAACATTCTGTTTGTTTAATCAATTCTACATAATTGTATCCAAACATAAATCAATTCTGTCAGAATCAATTCTGTCAGAATCAATTCTATCAGAATCAATTCTGTCAGAATCAATTATATTCAAAGCTGAACCAAACACACACTAAGACGCGTCATTTAATCAAAACCAATGGCTCCAACCAAGAATCGGAATAATCTTTGATAGCATAGCAGAGGATCAGATAAGACCACATATTTGAAGCATGGACTAGTAGCCATATCATTATCCTATCCTATATAAATTAATTTCAGTGTAGTTCAACTTAATTGAAAGTGACTATGACCCATAATGTTGCATGTAATACCATGTGTAAGTGTATGGTAAACAATGCTTCCCAATTTATTGGACGTTGTGTGCTCCTATTAACATCAACTACTCCCTCTTGATCGGGCTATTTTTGTCGTTGTAGATTGTCTCAATCTTACTAACGTTTATACTTTGTCTAGAGAGGAAATTTGGGTGAGAAAATTATGCAGAAAACAAAAAATCTCATATTCTTCGGTTTAAACGTGAAGAGAAAAAGTATGACTTGGATATCTAGTTTGCAATTGTGGAGGCAAACACCTCTAGGCTATAGCCAAATAGGACTGCTAGCTAGGCCAACCAAAGCTCTTTAAAAAAATTACGTTGTTACATGCAGAACCCAAATTCAAAAGGATATTAGGAGGTATTCGTATACGCACAAACATAAATATATAGTGTTTGGTCACACACACATCAGAACTATTTTTTTCAATTTGTTTTTTATTATTAAAAAAAAAAAAATTTAACGTGTGTGTGCCCAAACACTATTTATTTATGTGTGTCCATAGTAAAATTTCCCAGGATGTTAGTACTTACTAACTCATTCGAAGTTGTGGTTACTTATTAAACTAGGATATGATGTCATCTCATTCAAGAACTCAAATTCCAAAATGAGTTTACTTTATACTATTCATCGGTGTACGAACAATTGGTTGATATGTAAGCAAGTGGAAAGGAAAAAAAAAACTTATAGATAAACTAATTGATTAAATTTGATGTGATTGCTAAAATTAGTAGTATATATTAGGGCTGGACATCGGTCGGTTTCGGTCGGAAATCGGTCTCAAAACCTGAAACCGCAGAAGCCCACGGTTGCAATTCCTAAAACCAATTCCGACCAATTTCAATCTCGGTTTACTCGGTTTCGGCTTAGTCGGTTTAGTCGGAAAAACGGGCGGCTTTAGTCGGTTTATTCTAAATTGGACTAGACTTTTTTATAAAAAAAATACTTTCAAATATAAAATTTTATTCTTGTTTATTCCCATAGTAATTCTAAAAATGGGTGGGTAAAGAGCATAATTTTTTAAAACTGGGCATTCAGCATATTAGTAATCTCTGTTCAAATTTATCTTAAAGTTAATCAATTGGCACTACGCAATAAATTACAATTTTACATCACTTTAAAGAGTCATATTAAGACATTAAATACAGTCATCCAAAATTAAACTAAACATTCAAGTTCTTTGACTATTATTATAAATGACTATTGCGAAGAATCTTGAACCTTGCTGCTGCAAAAAAAGCAATGAAAAAAGGGTGGTTATTCACAAATTATAATGATTCTCAATCTTAAACAGCTAAAAAAACAATATAAAAACCATTACCAATGATAATAATTCTCATTCATGAAAATGAAAACAGGGTGGTTATTCTTATGAACAAAGGTGAATATTTTACAAGTTAAGCCACATACAATTTTGAGATTATAAGTTCAATTATCCAGTAGAGACATACAATTTGAAAGACCAACTTAATTTAAGTATGCCATAAACATATTATGTTAACCATCTTCACTTAATAATAAGGAAAATTATACACAGCCAAACTAGCATAAACGCAGACTCACATACATTTGCACGCAAGAGAAACAACGAAAAACATTACCATTTTCTGTTGCTTTCAAAAGAATAAAAAGAAGTTGAAAATACACATTAACTTACCCTCATAATCAAGATCTCAGAATCATGAACTTAAAAAATACACATTAGGATAAACTCATAACAGCAAAAAAACTCAAAATCAACATAATAGTAAAATAAAAAACAATCTATAGTTTATCAAAATAATCTCTTACCTTTTATCCATTTGTCAGTGACAACATTCGACTAACTTGCTTTTGATTTACAAGTGATAATCTGAAAAAATAAAGAACAATAAAACAAAGATGCATTAAGATCAGACAAATAACAAACAAAATAAAAAAAAAACAAGTTAATACTCTATTATTCAGAGATAAAATCAAAACGTAAACTAACAACAAATTTATGTATTGTTTGTCAAAAACCATAAATTAAAAATCACAAAATCGAAACCCTAGGTTTTACCTGCTATCAATCAGTGACAAAACACGCAAAGCTTTTATCTTCAGATGATGATAAACCACAATTTGTTGACAACAATAAAAAGCCTAAGTCAAAACAAAAGTGTTTGAGATGAAAAATTGGATCTTTGATTTGATGAACTCGAAACGAAACAAACATATAACTTACAGTCTTACGACATAGATCGTCGGTAGAGTGAAGAGAGAGGACGACAGGGTGAGGAGAGAGAGCGGCGCGGTGAGATGAGGGGGGAGAACAGCGTAGAAGAAGGGAGAGTGTATATGTGTGTGAGCGGCTGCTAGGTTTTTTCGTGTGGTTACAGAGAAGTGAGAATGAGAAGTATTTATATATGCGTTAAACGACACCGTTTCATGTCTTTGTATATGTATTTTTTTAAGATATGTGGGTTGCAGGGTGTAACTAGAAATATACATACTAGATATCTACTGGATCGGTCGGTGTTGGGCACCGTTGGGCCACAAAACATGGACCGAACCGACCCACACATAACCAACACAACCCAGTCTTTTGGGCCCGTTTTACCCGCCAAACCGTTTAACCCGCCCGACTCGGTTTTCAATGGGCTGGGTAGCCCGGTTTCGGTCGAAAACGAGATTTCTGTCCAGCGCTAGTATATATCCCAACTACGACTAGGGCAAGTGCCCAAGTGTCAATTGAATACCATTTCAGTGGTGATTTGAAGAATTACTCAATGAAGCACCCAAGGACCAATAGTGGTGCAATGTTGATGGGTAAACGCTGAGATGTTAAATGCGTCAATCTGGCCTCTTCTAAACTCATCCCACTTAGCTCGTGATTTAAATGACCTTCTTATGGGGAAAACAATTCTCACCCAATAAGATTTTGAATGTACATATATAGGGTTGGCTCTTTAGCTGACCCACAAGAAATTTGACCCAAAAAGGAGGAACAAAAAAAAGTAATTTTATGTCATCTAAAAAATATACCATTCCAAATTATTTCAGGCGGCCTCTCTAAAGTCATTAATATCACTGACTCGAGTTGTAATTTGCAATGAACACTGCATGTCTACATTGTTCATCAAGGGTTCCAGCCAAACATTCACTAGGAGTGAGGCAAAATATGAAGAATACATTAAAAGGGCAACCCGGTGCACAAAACTCCCGCATACGCTTTGTCTGGTAAGGGTCCACCATATGGTGTATTGTACATAGTATTACCCTTCCTTTTACACAAGAGGTTATTTCCAGGACTTGAACCTTGAGCATGAGACCTTTCAGTCACATGACAACAACTTTACCGTTGCGCCAAGGCTCCCCCTTTTAAAACGAGAACGAGAAAAGTTTCTCAATTTGTATATGTAACAGAAGCAACAAGAATCCTCTAGCTTAAGATATAAAACCAATTTCTTTGTAAGCCATAAACAATGGCAGTCCTATATGCCAACTCAATTCAGTAAAGCAGCACTAAAGGGGGTTAGTGCTACACTACAAAGTGAGCACTGTTAGAACTTAGAAGGCAGTACTTTGAGTAGCTCAAATCATTTAGCTATAAGTTATGCTAGGGACTGACTTTGAATACCAACAAGAATCAGAAGACAAATGTTAGTCTGCCCCATTATATTATCAATATCTAAAAGAGATGAAAACAAGAGAGACAAAAAAAAAAGAGCATAAAGGCAAATGCCAACCAAGACGAGCACTGTCGAAAAGAAAACAATTATATAGTTGTAATCTAAGAAGTTAATTACATTGTATTGTGCAGAAGGAAATGCAAATTTCTTTCAAAGCATCAACTTCAAACTTTAAAAGAACTACCAGTTACCAACATAAGCAACAGCAAAAATAAACCTACTTTTTAATGGATTTCTTCTTTGTAGCCCCATTCACAGATGGTTCTGGCTTTGGATGCTTTTCGGCTTCGCTCGGGTCCAACAACTTAAGAGGATGGTGGTTGAAGAAGGGCCAATTGGGAATAGTGACTAATGTGGTGAGAACAACTCCACCAGCATATGTGAGGATCATTGTTTGGAAAGAAGCCGTGAGATATCCAGCTCCAAATGCAATCACAGCAAATGCAAGCAGCAGTATCTGCATCAGTTGCTCTGCTAGCTTTTGTCCTTCCCAATCCATCTAATCAAGCAAACATAATAAAGAGAAGACACAAAACATTATTACTTTAAAAAAACACACAAAACACAAGGAATATTTAAAGCCATGAAAAGGGTTTTGCATTTTTTTAAGGCAAAAAAAACCTCGTTCAAATGCTAAAATAACGAGCATACAATCAAATTGGCTACGAGTTGGGACATTCCCCATCCACATTTTGAAAGACAAATACATGATATCAATACAAACAAAAATATCAGAAAGCAAAAGTAAATTAACAAACCAAACGCTTAATCAATCGTTAAAGGGGTTATACATGTTTCTGTCATCCTTACATCTAATACTTAAGATTTCATTTACTAACATAAAATTAAGGCCTTGTATTGATAAACAGCTTAATTAAGCACTTAAAGCATAAACGTTTATCATATAAGTACTTATGTATAAGCTATTTCTATAGCAACAGACACAATAAAGTCAAACTGTTTTCATATAAACTACAAGTTATTTTCATGAACTATCCGAGAGAGCTTATGGAAATAAGCTGTAAAACAGCTTATGGACATAAGTCAATCCAGTTTTAAAATGCTTATAACTAGATCTATTGTGGACATAAGTTATTAAAATTAAAAAAAAAAAAAACTGAAAATTGAAAATCAGTGTGTATCTAAAAGCTAGTTGTGAAAGCACGTAAAAAGGGAAAATGCAATGAAAATTGGAAAAGAAAACGAAAGTAAAAACGGAGTGTTGTGAGTGATGATATGATACCTTTTGAGAGAGAAACGGAGAAGAAGGTGGCGATCGATCGAAGTGAATTTTAATCTCCCCTTTTCTTACCCTTTCCAACTTAACATTAGATGCACGTAATGTTTTTACTCTTTGCCAATTAAAATTATACACGTGGATTATTACACGTAATGTTTTATGCTTTTACCCTTCCGTTAATTCCAAAAAAATCATTCAATCTAATTGGCTCCCCAGAATTGCTACAACATATAAATTGTTTCTAAACCGATGGATTATTATTTTTTAATATTCACTAGTGTCTCAGAAATACAATTATTTTTTGATAAATTTTGTGATAATTTTCTCTATCATATTCACATTATGATTTTACTTTCTCTCTTTATTGTTTTGGATTTTGTGTCAATACAGTATTTTCTTTGTAAAATTTTGATTTTCTTGAAAGTTGTTGTATAAATGATTGTTCAAATAACACAACTCATACTATTTTATTTGTGTTTGAATTTAGAATGTTCAACTCATTTAACTTTTTTGTTTGAATCACTTCAACCTTCAGCTTCAATCTTATCTATTATAAATTCATCGTTTGCCCGTTACATATTCACAAGTTTTAACGAACAAAGTCTGAATATTAAAAATATTGTTAAAATTCTTATAATTAGTTCATTAACACATTCCATTAAAAAATACAACAATTGTCCTAATAGTAATGTTAAAGGATATAAAATAGAAATTTTGATATTGAGTAACTTAAATATTTATCGTTAAAGATTTAACAAGATAAATTTTTAAAAAACAAACATATTTTCTCAAAAGAATGTCTAAAATGACTTTTATGATAACATGTAATTGTGTCATATGCTTCTAATAACTCTCGTAAGTTGTAAGTTGTATGCAATTTTCACTCGCAAACTGCACAGACCTTTCCCATGTTATGGTTAGAAATGGTTGAGATTAACACTTGGTTTTAAATTTGGAAAAAGCTGAAGAATAACACTTGGTTTTAAATTTGGAAAAAGCTGAATGGTGCGACATAAGAGTGACGAAAATCAACGAATGCATTGTATCCATTGGATCTAGGCATGGCAACAAAACCTAGACCCATGGTTACCCACCCGAACCAAACCCAATTTGACGGATTTTCCCCGTTTTGACTGGGTTTGGGTATGGGTATGGGTTTTCCCCGATTTCAAAACACGGGTATGGGACGGGTAACGGGTCTATAGGTACCCACCCCGAACCCATACCCAAACCCGTCCCAAATGTAAAAAATTACTTTATGTTGATATGTCATGTTATTTTGTTTGATAATTGTGATGTTAATAAAAACTACCATTGATATTTAAAGGATCAACTAAATCATTCCATCTAACAATGTTAAAGTGAGTGTATTGTTGAATAATATATTACAACGTTGCTCTTGGGGATGCAAAAAAAACTTCTATTTTTTATTAAAATTAATTATTCAATGCGGGGACGGGGATGGGGCAGGGATACCCGAACCCGTCGGGGACGGGGATGAGATTCAATTTCTCATCCCCGTTGGGTATGGGTAGGGTAACGGGTAAGTATTTGAGAATCGGGTATGGGGACGGGGAAGGTAAAACCCGTCCCCACCCCGCCCCATTGCCATGCCTAATTGGATCATGCATGACAGCCACTAGATTAGATTTTGACTTTAACTTTAAATTATCTTAAAAATATAAACCACTACCCTCCTTTATTGTGTCCAGGTCGTGCGTGTATAATTTGCACCATATAGCAAAGCTGTTTAAATTTAGATAATTCAATCCAAATAGACCATAAGATAAGGTACTTATGGTTTTAAATTGCAATGGTTATAGTTGTATTTAAATTGCCGAAAATGGCTAACAAATGTGCTGATGTGCCACAATTGCGGCTGCAATATGGTCCCAACAACCTTGACATTGTGCTCATAGACTCCAAAATATGAGCACAATTGTGAATGTTGGCTCATTCAAAACATGATTAAAGCGCTTAAACCGAATCAATTAAAGCGCTTAAACCGAATCAAGATCGATTTAATAAACATTTTAGTCCTTAAAATAAGTGTAATTTCATCTTAGAATTTACAAAATAGCAATTTTATACCTTAATTGAGAAGGAAAAATAAAAAAAGCAATTAATTCATTCCTTCCATCAAAGTGTATTTTAAACTAAATTTTTGCCATCATAAACAATGCCAATGAAACTGCACCCCCGCCAACAACACAAATTTGACATGTCAGCGATGTACAGAAACAGTGACATTGGTACAACAATAAAACGCCTCATGCAAATTCACTTGTTAAAGGTTCAGTTTCACATGTGAAGTTATATAGAACAAGTTCACATATGTTAGTTTCTTTGCTAGCAATGTGGGACTAAAACATCATATTTTTACTTTCTACTCTTTCACACCTCACTTGTAATAAATATTACTTGCAGTTCCGACGAGTTTCATATGCAAAGCTTTTGTGCTGCTAAATTAAAATATGTTTGGGAGCTCAGTGTTCTGTTTAAATTGCCAAACCTAGTGTCAAGAGCCAGGTTGAATCAAAATGACATCAAGTTCAATTTCAACAAATGCAACCAACGTTTTACAAGTCTGATGGAAGAACAACTTCGCTATGACGTGGAAACGGTTAATGGAACTATGCTTAAAATCTAGTGGCTATTGATACATTTTAGATAAAGATTTTTTTAGCCAATAGAAGAAGAAAAAATTCAAAAGTTGAACGTGTTGAACGTCCAAGACCACTTAAGAGATTTAGATACCATATCATTAATCAAAATCTTAAAGCATTAGGTAAATAAGCCACATATTTTATATATTCAACATTTAGTTCATTAATAGTCGACGTGATATTAACCATTCGCACTTGAACCCAACATTTAAATGTCAAAAACAACAAACATTGAAATATTGTTAGTGTGTTTATAGGTATGACTTAATCTTCATTGGCAACAACTCCAAATTATTAGCTGAATTCATGGAGAATATTACGACACAATTTGAAATACATGGGTCTGATATCTTACTTATCGGGCATTGAGGTCAAACAAATGTCTGACCCTATTGTTTGGAAAGAAGCCCTGAGATATCCAGCTGCAAATGCAATGCAAGCAGCACTATCTGCATCAGCTGCTCTGCCAGCTTTTGTCTTTCCCAATCCATCAAATAAAGCAAAGATAGTCAAGGTGAAAACAATCAACCACTAAGAAATGAATGCCAAAATCATTTTTACTTTAAAAACACACAAACAAGGAATATTTGGTCATGAAACTCCATTTTTATGTGTACTAGATGGTGGATCAAAGTTGACACCAGAGAGAATTTTGAATTCATGATTTACTAGAGTTATGTGCACAAAGTGAAGTTATTATCTTTTTGGTGGTTGAAAGCAAAAAAACGAAACTTAGTTTTTTATCTTCATAATTGGTGACTTAGTCTCATTATAAGCTTGAGATTTGTCACCTAGCTATCTTTTTTTTTTTGGTGGTTCCTCTTTTTGTTTTCTTGTGGTATTGTTATTGATTGTAAGCACTTTTAAATTCTATCTTTGCACACCTTATATGATTATGATTCTTTGTTGATTTAATATATTTAATTTTGCCTTTAAAAAAAAAGTACAAACTAAACTCAATAAAAAATAATTTAAATTGACCATGAGAGCAATTAAAACCACAGACAGTTATAACGGAGAGTGAATACTAGCTAAAAGAGGTAAAATTGAAAATCGGAAACATAATAACACATTTTGACAGTTTAAACTTAGGGTTTGTAAAAACACTGCTAATTACGATAGTATACTCACCATACCTAATCTAATAAAAAGTTAGCTTTGATGATGTATATTATCGCAAGAACCACAACGTATTTCATTTGGTACTCTTTTGTGTCATGATCCATGATTATCACTTATTCACATGTCATGATCTTATACAGAACAACTTCATGTAAGTTATGTTTCTTTGCTAGCGATGTGGGACTATAAGACTGCTCCTTTGACACCTCACTTGTAATAATATTACTACCACTTTGATGATCTATGATCGAATTGTACTGTGACCTCGATATTTTAAACTTTTTGTCTAAGCATGATCAAAATCATCACCAGTAAGATATATGTTGTTGTCCTAGACTCCTAGGTGCAGAACTAGCTTATACATTGAAAAAGGGATCTCTGCAACGCTGGAGTGGTTCTTATAATTAGTATCTGAAAAAGTTGTGGAGAAGAATTGGAGAAACAAAAGACATTGTTTATTGGGTTATGGCGAATTTCTGTGATCGCGAAAGTGTACTAAACATTCTTGATGATAGAGTTGCATCATCAAAGTGTGTTGAAGATGTATTAAAAGATTGCTATTAAGTTCACTGCTAAGCTTCCAATTTTGCGTCCTGGGAGATGTTGTCAAAATGCTTATTGATACTAAACCTTGCAAGATGAAATCTCTAGAATGTGATCTTGAGAAAGATGCAGTGTCTTTTCTCTAGTAGTTTTTCTGCTAATAATGTAAATTCTTAAAGTTATTTTCCAATTGAAACGAACTTTTGTAGCCTAATTGCGATTTATTGTATAATAATTATGTTTTTGAGAGTTGTTACAAATATATAACATTTTTCTGGTTGGTTTTTTTGGCATTGCTATGTTTTTTTGATAGAGTTGCTATCATATTTTCAAAATGGAACAGCTATAGTACCTGAATTTTTAGGGGAATGTTGCATCTTGGTCTCTAAGTTATTATTAGGTTTTATTTTGGTCATAATTCTATTTTATTTCACTTTGTTCTCTTAAGTTACAAACATTATACAATTTGGTTCTTTAAAAAAAATTTGTTTCGTTTTGGTCCATTAAGTTATAAATGTTGAACGCTTTGGTCCCTTAATTTCAAATATTATAACATTTTTGTTCTTGATAAAAAGTACTAAAGTGTCTAAGGTTTTGTAACTTAAAAGATATTTATATCTAATATTTGTATGTTAAGTGACCAAAATGAAACGAAAAACACTTAAAAGACCACATTTTCTAAAATTTGTAGTTTTATAGGATCAAAATGAAACGAGGAAAAATTTAAGGGAGTTAAACGAAACCTAAAATTAACACCAAAAGTATAATTTATTAGCCTAAATAATTTTACATATTAGAGTAATTTAGAGATGGTAAGTTTACCTAAGTTTCATTAGATTAAATTATTGTTTTAAAATCACTCGTTATTCAAAAAAAAAAAAATATTATTGAGCAAAAAAACTGTTGGGGTGAGAGAGGCTCGAACTCTCGACCTCAGGATAATATTTTTTTTTTTTTTGAATAACGAGTGATTTTAAAACAATAATTTAATCTAATGAAACTTAGGTAAACTTACCATCTCTAAATTACTTGAGCAAAAAAACTGTTGGGGTGAGAGAGGCTCAAACTCTCAACCTCAGGATAACTCTAAGCTATGAGACCTACGCGCTAGCCAACTGCGCCACCACCCCTTTTGTTTATGTCCATAATGTTTTTTTACTTGTAGTTTGTAATAATATTGTGTGTTTTATTTTACCTCATAACGTTATTGAAGATCAGTGAAGAATGCAAATCTTTCAAGTAGGAGTGACATTTCTGAGTTGATTGTTGTATGAAGAATTAGAAGATGCAATTATTTTATTTATTATTACTAATCTTTTATTTCGATACTTCAAACCCCTTGACATTGTTAGCTCATTGGTTTCCATGGAGGTGGATTGGACCAACATTCATAAAAATTACACTAGTATTTCTATTGATTCACGTTATCTTCCTATTGATTGATATTTTTCAATTTAAGGAACTAAATTACTTTTTCTCAGATTTGAGCGATTAAACTTTGATATGTCTGATGAAAGAATAAACTTTGCTATGTGGAAACGATTTACGTAACTACGCTTAAATAAAAATGGCCAGAGTGATGCTGGTGGATTTAAGTTGTTGTCTTAAAATAATTTGAACTCAGCATTTACCGGAACAGACACCAGCTTGTACCGGGAAACAGATAACTGTGGCAACATTCATCCATTTCCGCAAACCGATACCATCTCTACAGCTAGGGTCAGCACCGTCCGCACCATCTACTTTTATGGGAACTCTTTTATTGGCCATCTCATATTCCCATGTCTCCCTTGACTATTACCAGTGAAAAGACCAATGCATATATATATAGGGAGTAAATTTTATTTTATTTTTTGAATAAGAGAATAACATTGTTTTAGGCTTCCTTTAATTTGCTTCCGGCCTCTTCTATAAGCTGAATTAACATTATCAAATTAAATTACCTTAGATGTAAAGTAATAGTAACTAAGAAACAACATTAGCCATTTATAATTAGACCAAGCACAAACAAACTAATGATCAGCTTCACAAAAAGATTGTCAGCTAAGAAACCAAGTCTGCATCATTAATAATGAAATCAAATCACTAGATTGCAGATCTTTATCAATTGGTTCTTTGACAAATTATAAACATTGAAACTATTTATAAACAAATATAGAGCAGCTTCTGTGAACCGTACTTCAATTACCCTATAAGAAATTGATTTTTTTTTTTTTGGAATGGCCCTATAAGAAATTGATTGAAATCAGTTTAGTGGTCATTATCCTCAGTGTTATCTATCTTGCATATTTCATTTCTCAGAAAATGGACATATTTGGCTGATTAAACAAATTAGATAGTTCAGATCACATCCTGCAGTTAAACAGAATCAAAATGTCAAAATGAAGAATAGATTAACGGACATTTAATGAAGTATCCATAATATAAATTAATAAATATACCTATAAAGTATACACAACAGTTAAGTGATAAATACTAAGCTTTACAAGTCAAGAATTTATCCTCCCTTCGACCAACTATCCATCCAAAACCTTTAAAGGGACAATTAACTTTAGTATCAACAAAGCCTTTTTGGATGGCTTATTTGAAATTATCTATTGGCATAAGTTCAAATGATACAGATTGCAGATAATCTACAAATTATACTCTCTGCTGCACAATAATGCAGATAAAGCAGAATAAGTTCAATTGAAATTAGTGTCCTTTTTTTTTGTAGGAGAAATTAGTGTGTCCTTAAAAGGCGTAACAATTGAAATAAAAATTGGATATATGTATAACAATATTTAAAGGGTCCCTAAAAAAAACAATATTTAAAGGGATATATCAATTTGAATTGACTTTTTTCTTTGATAAAAAAATTCCTTTAAACTAAAATGTCCTTAATTTTAGAAAATTAAATCAAACTAAACTATTGTTATTTACACCTTTATTGAATTTGAGTTAGTTCATAAAAAATCTGTTTTTTTAAGGGATAGCCCTATACTATTATCATTAAAAAAGATAGGGTTAAATATGTTTTTGGTCCCTATAAATATGTCAACTTTTCGTTTTAGTCACTCTAAAAAATTTCTTCAACTTTTAGTCCCTATAAAATTTTCAATCACTACTTTTGGTCCCCATTTTTAATTTAATTTTTGTATTTTTTAATGAAATTGTGCAGAAATGTGTAAAATATTCTAAAAAAATTTCCTAAAAAAAATTAGAATTTTTTAACAAAACAAAAATTAAATATGAATTTTTAACCTCAAAACATATAAAAATTCATATTAAATTCATGTTTTGTTAAAAAATTCTGAATTTTTTTTGGAGTGATTCTTATAATATTTTGAATTTTTCTGGAAAATTTTATTAAATAATATGAATTCTACATATGAGTTTACTTTAAAAGAGGGACCAAAAGTGAAGATTGAAAATTTTATAGGGACTAAAAGTTGAAGGAAAATTTTAGAGGGACTAAAACG
The DNA here is from genome assembly GCF_051527215.1 of Medicago sativa. Classification (NCBI taxonomy): domain Eukaryota; kingdom Viridiplantae; phylum Streptophyta; class Magnoliopsida; order Fabales; family Fabaceae; genus Medicago; species Medicago sativa. The sequence continues at coordinate 86,369,806 of NC_140752.1, forward strand.
AAAAGTTGACATATTTATAGGGACCAAAAACATATTTAACCCAAAAAGATATATACAATAAATAATTTAAATTCAAAAATACCGCTTATAATTTACTCAGTTGAACCAATAAAAAAGTGGTTCATTAGAGCACCGACTACGGAGATGATGCCTATATAATTTCATCTCCCGGACCAAACGTCATCTCCAACGCCAGGTGCAGTCTAGTGGCAATACCAAAGATTAACTACTCCTGTAAGAAAGAGCAAGAGAATTGCTTAATTCAACAATGACTAGGTTGCTATGCGCTTCTGTTTTATAGACAATCCTCCTTTTCATTGTTTATAATTTTCCGATGCGGGTCTATTTGAATACATAGGTAAGTTTGAAAGTTTAAACTAAGAGAGACTATGCCATAAACACATACTTTCCAAACTTCCTCACTTCCCTTTTTGTTCATTCCATTTCATGTTAGACTAGTGATTAAATGTTCAAGAATAGGTATGTTCATTTTTTTTGTGCTCATTTTAATATTATTTTTACAAATAGAAGAGACCTTTTTTTCCCCTTTTGATTCTTGGTTTTGTTTTTGTTTTTAATCTTATGTGTTTTACAGGAATAGTGCTGAAGCCAGAAATTTGGGAAGTGATTGTTCTGTTCTGTTTTGTCTTCTTTTTTTCTTATGTGAGTAGAAAACATATTTTTATGAGTTACGTGTGTGCTCCCTCTGATTGACATATATCTTTCGTAATTGTGTTTTTAGAATTGAAGGGAGCTGTTTGAGTTTGCATAGAAGAAAGGTTGTTAGTCACTGAGGCAACAAAATGGATCCTACAGGGAGTTGGCTTCAGAAGGAAGGTGCATTTTGGATGTTTGTTACTGTTATGAAACTCAAAGAATGGAAAAAGTATCATTTCTCATTACTTGTGAATGAAGTTACAAGGAGTATTTATAGAGAAAAGAGTGTAGTACAATTGTACTATCAACTAGCTAAACAAGTACAAACTGAAATGTAAACTAGTTGGCTTGGGATCCAAGTAACCTATTATTACTTTTCCTATTTTCTTCTTCTTTCTCTAATAGCCCCCCACAAGCTGGAGAATGGTAAATGTCTAACATTCCCAGCTTGAATAAGAGAGTGTTGAAAGGTTGGGGAAGTAATGGCTTAGTGAAAAAATCTGCCAACTGATCAGAAGAAGAAACAGGGAGCAGCTTCATGATGCCTGCTTGCAACTTCTCTCTCACCAAATGGCAATCAATCTCAAGATGTTTGGTTCTTTCATGGAATACTGGATTGGCTGCAATATGGAGGGCGCTTTGGTTGTCACAATAGAGCACAGGGTCTTTATCAAGAGTAACATGCAAATCCTGAAGCAGGTAAAGAAGCCATTGCAGCTCACAAGTTGCTGCACCTAAAGCACGATACTCAGCTTCTGAAGAAGATCTTGAGACAGTCAATTGCTTCTTAGTTCTCCAAGAGATCATGGATTGGCCAAGAAAGAAGCACTGGCCTGAAATGGATCTTCTGGAATCTAAACATCCAGCCCAGTCAGCATCTGAGTATCCAGTTAAGCATAGAGATGAATCTCTAGGAAAGAACAAACCTTGGCCAGGACATTTCTTGAGGTATCGTAAGATTCTAGTGGCTGCATGAAAATGTTGCTCAGTTGGAGATGTGAGGAACTGGCTCAATTGTTGAGTAGCAAAAGTGATATCTGGCCTTGTATTAGTCAGATAAATGAGTCTACCAATCAATCTCCTGTATGATGGTACATCACTATAGGGTGCACTAGAATCAGTATGAAGCTTGCAAGAAAGGTCAGAAGGAGTAGAAGCAGGCTTGCAAGCAAGATGGCCTGTGTCAGTCAGTAAATCAATGCAGTATTTTCTTTGACAAAGAGAGATACCTGAAGAGGAATGTGCAACCTCTAAACCAAGGAAATACTTCAATTGACCAAGATCCTTGATTTTGAATGAAGCATGCAGAATGGCCTTGATGGATTGAATTTCAGTAATAGAATCACCAGCAACAATCACATCATCCACATAAACAAGTAACACTGTGAATGAATTATTAGTCTTTTTGATGAACAATGAATGGTCAGAAGTGGATTGAGTAAACTTATGATGAATAAGAAGGGATGTAAGTTTCTCATACCACTTTCTACTGGCTTGTTTCAATCCATAAAGTGACTTAACCAATTTACACACTTGATTAGGTTTGGAAGGAGTGATGCCTTGAGGAACAAGCATGTAAACATCTTCCTGCAAATCTCCATGAAGAAAGGCATTGTTGACATCTAATTGATGAATGTGCCAGTGATTAATTGATGCCAAAGCAATGACAGTTCTAACAGTTGTTAATTTTGCAACAGGAGAATATGTGTCAAAATAGTCCAAACCTTCTATTTGATTATAACCTTTAGCAACCAAACGTGCTTTATACCTTTCTATAGAGCCATCTGCATGATACTTGATTTTGTAGATCCATTTACAACCAATAGGCTTCACATTTGGTGGTAAATCCACCAGTTTCCATGTCCCAGTATTCTCAAGAGCAGTCAGTTCAGTTTGCATAGCTTGATTCCAACAACTGAATTTGCTTACCTCAGCATATGTGGTAGGTTCAGTATGGGAGTCAAGGGATAAAGTATAAGCACAATGTGAAGGTGACAAATTTGAAAAAGACATGTAATGGTGAATAGGATATGAGACATTATTAACATGTGAAGCTGAAGAGGGGTCAAGACTGCAGACATAGTCTTGTAAATGAGATGGTGGATTGACATTTCTAGATGACCTTCTCAGAGCAGGAGGTGATGGGAGGGATGGTGGAGAAGGAGTGTCATCATGAGGAGAAGGATCAATGTCAATAAATGTGGGTGTAGGTGGTGATGGGGATGGGTTACTTGCAGTGGAAGCATCTGATGGGAAATAATCCCAATCAGTGGTGACTGAAGAGGAAGAATGAGGGTAAGGAAGAATATGCTCATGGAAACTGACATGTCTAGAGATATGAATCTCTCTAGTGTGAATATCTAATAGGACAAAGCCCTTAAAACCAACAGAGTAACCTAGAAACACAGATTTTCTGGCTCTAGCATCTAGTTTTGTTCTATGAGAGTGAAGAGAAGTAGAGTAACACAATGAGCCAAATACATTGAAAGAATCAATATCAGGAACTTTATTGTGAAGTAACTGATAAGGAGAAAGGTTGTTTAGAGTTGGAGAAGTGACTCTGTTGATTATAAAGGTTACATGTAAGAGAGCATATGACCAATAGGAAGCAGGTAACTTTGACTGATAAAGGAGAGCTCTACCTACATTGAGTATGTGTTGATGTTTCCTTCAACCCTACCATTTTGTTGAGGGGTCTCAACACATGATTTGTGATGAAAAATACCTTTAGAGGCATAGAATGAATTTAAAAGAAACTCAGGACCATTGTCACTTCGAATGGTTTTAGGAGTAATATGATATTGGTTTTCTATAAGAGTGATAAAGTTTTTGACATGTTGGGATACTTCAGACTTGTGTTTTAACAAAACAATCCAGACAAATCTACTATAGTCATCAAGAATGGTGAGAAAGTATCTGTGATTATGTACAGAAGGAATGGATAAAGGGCCCCAAATATCAAAGTGCAACAATTCAAATTTACTTGAAGCAACAGACAAACTATTGGAGAAAGGTAATTGTTTTTGTTTAGCAAAATGACATATATCACAAGTGGCTTTGTGATCAAATGTTAATGAAGGATAAAGGGAAACCATATGAGACAATCTTTTGTGGGAAACATGTCCCAATCTGAAATGCCATAAGGCAGAATGAGGAATGGTAAAGGTTTTATTGGTGGAAATGTGATTAACTGATACACTATTATGTAAAGGAAATGCATTGGAATCTAAAACTAATCTATAAAGACCAGCAAAAGGTTCACCCAAACCAATCATCCTCTTGGAATGAAGATCCTGTAACAAACACTTATTGTCATGAAAAATAGCACAACAATTGAGAGATGAACAAAGCTTAGAAATTGAAATAAGATTGAAATTGAATGAAGGTGAAAAGAGAACATCAGCAAGATAAAGGTGAGGTGTGAAGTGGATAGTGCCAGAATATTCAACTAAAACAGATGAACCATTAGGTAAATTGACAGGTTTTGGTGCAATTTTGTGGAAAGAAGTGAACCAATGTGAAGAGGAAACTATATGTTCATTGGCTCCAGAATCCAATAACCAAATATCTGATTTAGAGGATATAGAATAAGAAAATATGGAAGCAGAGATACCTGACTCAAGTTTGGAGATAGAAGTGGAATTAGAGGGAGTATGAATATGATTGGCACTTGAAGAAGGAGTGGAAACTGTTGGTGCAGGAAGCAAATTCACTTGTTGTAGCAAACTAAGCAGCTGATCGTATTTCTCTTGAGAGATACTAGTAGTGGAAGATGAAGAAGCATCATTGCAACTTCCTGATTGAGCCTCATTATCATCAAAACTGCTTGAGGCATTGACAGAAGCATTGGACTTCTGAGAATTTGGATTTGGGAATCCATGTTTCTGATAACAATATTCAATGGTATGATTATTCTTGCCACAAAATGTACAATGTCTAGGTGGCTTTGATCCAGAGTGATAACCCCTTCCTCTGCCTAAGGGTTTGCGTGCATCAGATGCATTGATAACAGATAAAGGTTCATCAATGGAGGAATGCAATGAACTATTGTTACTTTCCTCTTGTATGACCAATGAATAAACTTTGTTGATGGAGGGAAGTGGATCAAGCATGAGCACCTGAGTCTTAACAACATTGAATTGATCATTTAAACCAGTCAAAAACTGTATAACCTGATCTTCAAGCCTGAAATTGCGAGCTTCACGCATGGCAGCACAACGGCATGGATGAGGACAGGTGCAATGTGGCATGGGACGATGTGAATTCAACTCTTCCCAAAGAGTTTTCATCTCAGTGAAGTAATCTAACACTGATTTTGAACCTTGCTTCAAATTATTGATCTTGGAACGAAGAGTAGCAATACGAATACGATCAACTTTGGAGAAGCGTTCTTTGAGATCTAACCACGCATCAATGGCGTTTTCATGAAACACTAGTGTTTGTGCAATTTGAGGAGTAACAGAATTGATTATCCAAGATTGAATAAGATGATTACACCGTTCCCAAGCAGCGCGATTCAAATCATCATCATCTGGAATCTGCAGAGATCCATCAATGAACTTCAGCTTATTTTTCGCGCCAAAAGCACGAATCATGGAACGGCTCCAGGCAAGATAGTTTGATCCATCCAATGGAGGAGCAACAATCACTGAATTTGGTCCTTCACTTGGATGAACATAGAACACTGATTCAGTATCAGGTTGGTTGTTACGAACCATGGTGAATTTGCGAAGAAAATTGCGAAAAACAGAGTGCAAACGAAGTGCAACAAAGTGCAAAATCAAAGATAGAATCAAATGCAGATAAGGAAACCGTGAAGGTTTCTGCAAATATCAACGGGAATCAACGAAGAAGATGAGAAATTGGATCGTAACTAACTTCTGTAACTAACTTCCGCCATGGAAGAGAGAAAAAAAGCTCTAGATACCATGTTATGAAACTCAAAGAATGGAAAAAGTATCATTTCTCATTACTTGTGAATGAAGTTACAAGGAGTATTTATAGAGAAAAGAGTGTAGTACAATTGTACTATCAACTAGCTAAACAAGTACAAACTGAAATGTAAACTAGTTGGCTTGGGATCCAAGTAACCTATTATTACTTTTCCTATTTTCTTCTTCTTTCTCTAATAGTTACTCTCATCAGATATGTGGATTGTTCAAGGAAACAAGACTTAAAAAAAGGGATTCAAAGTCTGTCATTTTTTAGACATATAAATGTCCATTGTCAGAGTCCCTGGAATCTTCTCTTATAAAGATTGTTGTGAAATTATCTTTTATGATCAGGAGAAGTGTGTTTACTCATACTTGCTGATGTCCTTTGGTTTGCCTTGCTGATCCACTTTCTATTCATTTTTCCTTGCTTGGTGCCTTTACTAGGACTTGATGGATTTTCGCAAGTGAAAAGCATTGTAATATGTTTGTATTGAGGTTGGTTTAAACTTTAAATTGAATGTTGCTGAAGTTGAAAGTATAGGTCAATGGTATCATGTAATATCATATGTGTATGACTACAAAATGTGAAGCTGTAAGTTTCAATCTATTTTAACACTTTTCTGTTTCGATTTTGTAACATATTATAATTCATTGTAAACTTATTTACGGAAGAATGATTCTTTTTTTCTTTGGACAAATCAAACACTGGAAACTTGTAATAATATCAGTACCAATTACTTACACTTCTATCTATGGTCGAATTGTAACGTGGCCTCTATACTTTAAACTTTATGTCAAAGCATGATCAAAATCATCAGCGGTACAAAGATATATTTGCTGTCCTACGAGCAGAACTAGCTTATACAACTGAAAAAGGGACCTCAATAGCTTTGGAGTGGTGTTAGTATAATAAGCAAATATATCATGTACCGCTGATGATTTTTGGGTTATGGCTGATCGTGTGAAGTTGCTTATAAACAAATATTTGAGGTCAAGTATTGTCTAATTTTTGTTTATTGACCTCAAATATATTTGATAAAGTGATCTCAAGAACTGAAAAAGAAGTTGTTGAAGAAGAATAATAAGCAAAAGATATTGTTTATTGGGTTATGGCTAATTGTGTTATGTTTCTGATGCTGCCTCAGTTTTCAGTCAGATTAAGTATGCACTAAAACTTCTGATCTTTGGTTGTGTTGTCACGGGCAGCAGCGCAGCGTAGAGTATTGTCAAAATATAAGCATTAATAGAGTTTATATTGAATAACTTTTTATTTTATATATGCAAAACATCGTTTAATGTTTGCACCGCACCCGTTGTCGATTTAATGTGCTTATATATGCATAAATAAATTTTTATGTATGTAAATGAGAAAATCGATATGATAAAATTTTGAAAACTCGACTATCTTTAGAATATCAACATCAATTTAGCGTTTTTATTAAATAATTTTTTATTTTATATTTAAAACACCGTTAAATATTTGCACTGCACTCGTTGAAGATTTTATATGCTTATATATGCATAACTTCTATTTTATGTAATGATATGTGATAGTCCATAATCATATGATAAAATTTGGAAAACTCGTCACTATTTTCAAAATATCAACATCACTTTATTGTTTCTCCAAAATATAGCTATATATTTACAGTGCACTCATTGTAGAATTTATATACATATATCTCCAAAATCAAATGGAAAGATAGTCGTCCGTAATTATCATGATAATATATTGGCTTTTAAAAAGGACGATTATGAAATTTTGTTGGATTTCTTTTTTTATATATTTTTTTAAATAATTTTTTTATATATTATTAGTAGATTAAAAAATAAATAATATTTTAAAATTAAAAGTATTCCAAAGACTTGTTAATTTTGCATCCAAAAAACAAATAAATTTGTTATATCCATCTATCTGTGAAAGTGGAAATTAGTTACAATTTCTTTTGTAGAGAAAAAATTGGTTACACCTTTTTGTTTTTAATTAAAAAACAAATAATGTTTTAAAAGTTCTCCAAAGACTTGTTAATTTTGCATCCCAAAAAACAAACATTCGTGAAAATTTATTATATCAGTGGATAATTCCATAGTATTTGTTTTTAAGTCATTTTTTTAAAAACAAATAAATTGATTATATAGTTATCCTTGAAAATTTGCTAGACTTGTGATGACGATTATCCGTAGTTTTTTTAACAAATTAATTACTCCCTCCGTTCCTTTTTAAGTGTCGTTTTAGGGTGAATTTTTCGTTCCTATTTAACTGTCGTTTTGGTATTTTAAGGGTACGATTTTTCAATTATACCCTTTGTCAATTACTCGTATCTTTTTCTTTGTTTGGTTACTCTTATCTTTTTCATTAAAACTAATTAATGCTATATATTTGAAAAACTAAAGTTTGTTTTTTTAAACAAAGTTTGTTTATTTTTTTAAAATAAAATTTGTTCTTTGTTATCTTCAGATTTAAATAAAATTTTGTTACATATAATAATGATTTTTTGAAGAGTTAAAATTCTATAAATAAGATGAATTATTCTTAAGAATTTTGATTAAAGGAGTTGGTGGAAAGTTAATTTTTTATTAGCTTTTGAGTAATGTGAAGTTGGAATAATTTTTATATTGACATAAATTAATTAAAGAGATGTGCACAATATTTAGAAAATTGACAATTGTTAGTTATGAGAAAGAGAGTGTGCAAAAAAAAAAAAAATTTGTTGGAGAAAAAGATAGTAACTAACAAATGTTTGTTACGATCTTTGAAAAAAACAAATGTTTGTTACGAGAAAAATATCACATTAAATTTATTAGAAAGATAAAATGTGTGCCAAAAAAATAGGAATGTATTGGTAGATTAAATTGAGGGTATAATAGGAAGAAAATGTGCAAAAATACACTTTGTCATTTTCGTGTTAATTTTCTAAAACAACACTTAAAAAGGAACGGAGGAAGTAATTTCATAGTTATACGTGGAAATTTGTTACGGTTGTGATGAACATTATCCATAGTTAATTTTTAAAAAATAAAAACAATAAAATTATATTTTGCTAAATGATCATTATGCACATAAAATTTAAGAAATCATGAGTTTTAAAGAGAACAATTATGAAATTTTGTTGTACTTCAACTTTCATATATTGTTAGTAGAAGTGAGTCTAAGTTAGCAAATTGGTGCAAGTTAACAAATATGTTTTAATGCAAAATTACTAAAGTAACCCACAAATTATTTGTACTCCCCCCATCTCACAATAATTGTCTCTTTAACATTTTTTCTTTTTCTCAAAATAATTGTTACTTTAGAATATCAATGAAGCATTTATTTTTTTTCCATTATTATAATCTTATTTATTGAATTTCATTCAACTTAACTACTCCACTAACTACAATTAATAAGGGTATTTTAGTAAATAATATTAATTTTACTATTGAAATCAACACAATTAATCATTTCCTTAATAATCAATCGTACACAAGCCTTAAACAACTATAATTTATAGACGGAGGAAGAAATAAAATAAAGTGACCCTTGGCTCAAAATTGTACCACGTATTGTGAGAGGGTGTCATCTAAGCAATATCTTGTGAAGCAAAAAAATTTAAATTTTTAAACTATTTTCCTTCGTGTCATAAACACAACTGGCCATGCCGTCAACCTAACTGTATTGTAAAGTGACAACACAATTAATTTAACTGTGTTGCCAAACTTAAAACAAAACTAGTTTGACAATATTGCCAGCAGTGTCATCGACGACGGGAACAATGCCATTGTAAATGCAAGAGAGAGCAACTTACATTTGTTATGTTTCTTTACTACACTTTATCGGGTTTGACATGCGATATTATATAAGAACAACTTACATATGTTATGTTTCTTTGCTAGCAATGTGGGACTCAAAGATGATATTTCTACCTTCTTTCGCACCTCACTTTGCCACTCACTTGTAATAATATATCACTACTACTTACTTTCTTCCACTTCTATGATTGAAGTGTATTGTTGCCTTCAAGTATTTGAAAGAATTGATGTCCACCATCCCTATAATTTTGGTTGAAGTTAAGTATAAAAAACTCCCATTAGGCAAATAAGTTGTCCATCATTCATTCAAACGAGTTCCTATTGGGTGGTTGTATTTGACTCTCGCTGGAATAGTGTAGCAATTGTTTTTGTTGGGAGCAATTTGCTACTCGCAATCTTTTTATTTCAATATTTCAAGCCCCTTAGACATTGATTTCCTTGGAGATGGATTGGACTCACATTCATTTTATTACAACTTTTTATTAGTTCTGTTGATTCACATGATCTTCCTATTATTGTCCCTAATGCTCCTTTAAAACCTTTTGTGGTTGTATACCATAGTCATTATTATCCTCTATATGCAATTGGGAAGCCAACTTTTGCTTCGTTTTCTTGACCTCTATTAATAATCGGTCGGAGTCTTCTTTCTACTAAGAGGGGCAAGAAGGCTGTATTTTTAGTAGCTCATGATATCATTTGGAAACTAGTTATGCTAGGGGCTGACCTTGAGCACCAACAAGAATGAGAAGACAAATGTTGGTCTGCTGCATTAGACAAATGTTTTGAGACAAGCAATGTCCAAAACAAAATAAATATACAGTTGTACGCTAAGAAGTGAAGTACATTGTATTGTGGAGAAAGAAATGCAAATTTTTGTCAAAGCATCAACTTCAAAGAAATACTAGTACCAACATAAGCAACAAGAACACCACCATATGTGAGGATCATTGTTTGGAAATAAGCCATGAATCCAGCTCCAAATGAAATAACAGCAAATGCAAGCCTGCATCAACTTCTCTGCTATCTTTTGCTCTTCCCAATCCATCTAATCAATGAAGCAAAGATAATCAAGGGAAAGCATCAACCGCTTAGAAATGAATGCCAAAAACATCATTACTTTAAAAAACACACAAACAGAAGGAAATGATGATGTCCTGGAAGGGGTTATACATGTTTCTGTGTAACAACACAATTCTGGTGTGCTTACAGCCATGTTTAATATTGCATTCACTAACACAAAGATTAAGGCCCTGTTTTGATAAGTAGCTTAATTAAGTGTTTATGGTACAAACATTTATCATATAAGCACTTATGTATAAACTATTTCAATAATAATAAAAGATACTACAAAGTAAAACTGTTTTCTTTAAACTATTTCAGAATCTTTCAAATAAGTAGATGATTCCTCTTATCTCCCCATCCTAACCCCAAATCAAGGCTAAAAGAAATCAATATCATTCCAAGAGATCAAACTCCAAAGCTAAGTCATCAAATCTAAACTTCAGCAGATTAAAAAGAATTTTAATCTAGAAAAAAAATGTATTTGTTTTTAAGGAAATGCTAACAAGTTGCGTAAAGGCACTTCAACAGATTAAAAATAAAGTTTATCTTAAAAATTGTGCATTCAAAATTAAAACTTCTAAAAATAAGTTTTTCTACTTAAAAATTTATCAATTTTTTATGTGGACCTTATTTTTTTTTCTACTTAAAATTTATCAATTTTTTATGTGAACCATTATTTTTAATATTGTAATTTTTTTGGATGGAAAAAAAATAATAAAGTCAAGAAAAACTTTGGAACTGAAGAACAATATTAAAGGCACACCTGTTCATAAAGACTGGACCATAGTCACCAAGTTCGTAGTTCGCTTCGGTACGTGGCACGGGTTCGGGTACGCGGTACGCAACTTTTAAAGAATTGGGTTCGAAGGGGGTATACAGAGTCGGTACGTTATTTGGGTTCGCGGTACGTTCTAATATATTATTCGGTACGTTGTGAATAAAATAAATTATTTAGTTAAAATATATGAGTAGAAATATTGATATCATCACTTTTTTTGTGAAAGAAGTAATATTAATATCACCACATTCATTCAAAATCCGAGCCTTGCATAATTACCCTAGTTTTTTTTTTCTTTGACAAATGTATCTTTTAATAAAAAAATGTATTTTTCTAGAATAAAATGTATTCCTACTTGAAGGAATGTACTCCTACTATTGTTAACAGCTATTTCCAAAGTAATTTAATTACTGTTTGTTTCAGTTACCTATGCATGGTTTATCAAAAAGTGTAATTACTAATGGTCGAATTTTTATACAAACCAAACTTATTTTTCCGATTACCAAGAAAGAATAATACTACCTCCGTCCCTAATTATAGGACCCTTTTGAAAAAATAACGGGAATTAAGATAGTGGATATTTGTATTAAATATGTTTGTAATTACTATTGGTTTTACAATTTTATCCTTTAAGAGAGATGGTTGGTTTATGTTTTCAACATGTTATTTATTGCTTATTGAAGAAAAAGATGTATAATAAATAGGGGCATGTATGTAAAAAAATAATTAATGTAGTTGGAAATAGCAAAGGGGTCTTATAAAAAGGGACAAAAAAAATTCTCAAAAAGGGTCTTATAATTAGGGACGGAGGTAGTAGATAGAAAAAGCTTTAAAAAAAAATCAACGGGTCTGTCTCTCTCTCTAACCTTCAATGTCTCCATCTTCTTCTTCTCCCCTGTTTTCATTATCTCCTTTCTTCTTCTCCCCTAAATTATTCATACAACAAATTGCTTCGTTTATACCTTTTTTATGTCACAATTTTGAAATTCGTAACTGGAAAAGGGCAAATCGCAACATTTTTTCACGGTTCATCTTCTATTTCACCGGTTCGTTGTCTTCTACGAATGCTACACGAATTTAGACGAACCCGGGTCGCAAAAGTACAGCGAACCGGTTCACGCGAACCAATTCGCGGTTCTCTAATGGGGTGACGAATTATGTGACTATGGACTGGACTAGTGCCTTGGCTCAACTTCAATCTAATTCAGCTCCTTTTTTATATAGCATAGTATCACGTTTTGTTTCCAACTTAGCGATGTGGGACATTGTGCACTATTGACTGATAAGTGATATCAAGTTCAACTTCAACACACACAGTATCAAGATCCAGCTTGAATCAAGATGATATCAAGTTCAACCACAGGAGCAACTCTGGTGGAAGGACAAACTTTGCTATGTGGAACCAGTCGTTAGAACTATGCTTGAAGGGAACTGCTTGAGCTTGCATATATGGAAGGTTGTTAGTCATAAAATGGATCCTACAACGAGTTGGCTTCAGAAGTTTCTCACCCTCTCAACTGTTTAGTTACCTTTAGTTCATTTCGAATGTTTGTTACTCTCATCAGATAAGTGGATTGTTCAAGAAAACATGTCTTAAAAAGAGGGATTCAAAGTCTCTTATTTTTTAGTTATATAATTTTTACTCATGCTTTTGTATCTGTTGTCAGAGTCCTTGAAATCTTTCCAGAAGCATTATGTTCATTGCGTCTGGGCAGCATATTTGCATTGACTTCAATGTCAAAATCCTATTGTTACTTTGGTTCATGTGTGCTCCACATAAAAAATGAATGCCAAAATCATTTTTACTTTAAAACACACACGACACGAAAACATGGAAAATTCGAATTCGTGAAACTCCATATTTCTGTTTAACACTGTAATACCCAAAATTATGCTGTCCTTACAACTTATACTTTATATTGCGTTTACTAATACAGTGATTGAGACCCTCTTTTGATAAAGAGTTTGATTAAGTGTGTATTAAACGTGTGTATTTCCTACATATAAATACTTATGTATAACTTTTTCTGCAACAGAAAATACGTCAAATGGTTTTCATATAAACTACAAGCAGTTTTAATAAGCTATACTAGTGAGCTTATGAAAATAAGCTAAAAGACAATTTATATACACGTCATAAGTTGCTTTTTCATACGCTTTCTCAAATATTTTGATTTAAACCATAGTAACATAATTCGCTCTTCCACCTAGAGAACCGCAAATCGGTTCACGCGAACCAGTTCGTGGTTCTTTGAAGAACTTGGTTCACCAAAATTCTCTCAAAATTCGGTGAATACATCGAATTGGTTCAATAACAAACACACCCTTAGAAATTACTCAAAGGTTTTAAATTATAGTGGTTGCTATTGTGTTATAAGTTTTTTTTTTTTTCCTTTTAAGAAGCTATCGTGTTTTATGTTATGACTACATATCGCAGAAAATAGAGAACAAACGAGGCTGATGGATGTGCCACAGACCTTTTATTGAAAACCTATGATGAAAACTTAATTACCTTAAACCACATTTGGGTCTGTCGCCGTGAGCTTAGTTCAGTTGGTAAATACAATATATGTAAAGTCCGGGGTTCGGACACCACCAAAAAAACCACATTTGGGTCTATTGTGGGCTTGTGGCACTATCGTGTAATCCATCCATATTATAAACGGCGGAGGGCATTAACGTGTTTGTTTAGCAGCTTTTCTACCGCGCTAAATTGTATATAGAGACCCTTCAAAAAGAAATTTGTTTATAGAAAAAGATATCAATTTTAGCATATAATATGATCAAATATTTTTGGCATAAACCCACTTAGGTTGACCTAGGTGGTATTGGCTTGGGATTTGAGAGTGTGTTCTCCTTGAGGTTTCAGGTTCGATTCTCTCTGGTGTTGGTGTCAATTTAGGTGGGCTAGTTTAGCTTCTTGAAGTGTTGGTGTCAATTTAGGTGGGCTAGTTTAGCTTTAGCTTCTTGAAAAAAAAATATTTTTGGCATATAAGAAGTAAGCTTAATTTAGGTGGGTTAGTTTAGCTTCTTAAAAAAAAAAATTTTTGGCATATAAGAAGTAAGCTTTTTGTTCTTGAAGGAAGTAAAGTAAACTCTTACAGTATTTAATATTGCTCCTATTATAGTGAAATTATTCATATTATAAAGGGATTTAACTGATTTTTTTTTGACAAAAAAGGGATTTTTTTAACTGATGTTTTTTTAATTAAAGATTTAAATAATATTATCAAAAATATAATTATAATAGTAAAATGATTTTTTTCTCTTTGAAACAGGTTTATATGAATGATATAACTGGAAGAAAAATATTACACCGAAATCATATATTCATTTTATATACAGGTAGAGAATGTACTCCCTCCGGTCTCAAATATAAGAAAAAATTCATTTTTCAGGTTCATTGAATAATTAATGTATCTGCTTTACAATGTAGACCACATACATTAACTACTCAATGAATCTAAAAAAGGAATATTTTCTTATATTTGAGACCGGAGGGAGTATAAAATAGATAATAAAATTAGTGTGTCCATAAAAAGCGTAACCAAAGAGAATTACGCTGAAAATGGATATATTGATAACAAATTTGTAAAAGATACATCAATTTGGGTTGACTTTTTTTTTTGTTTTTTTATAAAAAATACCTTTAAACAAACATGTCCTTAATTTTGGAAAATTAAATTAAACAAAAGCTATTCTTTTCAACTTTCTCTCAAAAAAAAAGCTATTCTTTTCAACTAGTTTTTTCTTAGTATTATTATTTTAAACTAGTAGCGAACAATAGTTTTTATAAAATTTTGATTAAAACCATTTTGGTTTTGACTAAAACTATAGGTATAGAATTTTGCACGTTTCTTATTTTAACAAACTAAACTATACTTACTTTTTTGAATTACACCAACAATATAACTTTTTCATAAACAAATTTGTTTAAAAGTATAATTGGAAGTGAAAAGTAACCCCAAAACATATATTACTTCATATATAGTATTTATTTCCTTTATATATACTCCCTTTGATCTTATTTATAAAAAGAAAAAAACATCTACCAAATACATCAATTATTGAAATAATCTAAAAAGTAAAATGTTGCTTATAATTATCGGGGCGAGCATATAATAATTATTATGTGTACCTTTTAAGATTTTGAGTTAGGCAATAAAAAGTTTAACACTACCCATAAAAAAATGGTGGTACTCCTTCCATCCGTTCAACTTAATTGAGCCTAGGCTAAGCCTAAACTAAGCATTACATTGCTTAATAAAGAAATTATTCTTTAAAAATAGTAGAAAAGACTTCAATTTCCAAAACAATAAATGCACAAACTTTTATAAAATATTACCACTTTGGGTGTTTAACGAATGTCGGGGGCACCCATTAACATTTCCTTATCTTAATCTTAATATATATAAATGTTAAACAGTGCTGATTAACCTTAATTCCGCCTTTTTTTAGGGTTTAAAATATCTTTATGAAAAAAATCTTTGCAAGGATTCGGACCCGTGACATTATGGTTTCATTCAAGCATTCTAACCACTAAGCCAATGGCTATTTTGGTGATATAATTTTGCTTCCACTACCTCATATCCAATATCAAACGTCCTCTTTAAAAAAACCAATTAATCCCTTTTTCTTTCTTTACATAATTGAACATTGAACGGTTCTGAACCCTTTTTTCTCATATTCCTTCGATCTCAACCCATAAGGCAGCGGTTTCCATCCCTTTCTTCCCCCTTTTTCCTTTGATTTCTCCTAAAAAATGTGATTCTGATGCAGATTTCGTCCATAATAACTTATTAATATTAATGCTATTTTATTCATTTTGATTTTGTGGATTGTGATTGTGTCAGTTTTGATGAAAATCGATGCTTAAAATCCTATTATGACTGTATTGATTATGTTGATTGTGATTGTGTCAATTTCGGTGGTTGTCAATGCTTTAAATAATAACACTTAAGGATTTAAGTAATAAC
This sequence comes from Medicago sativa, assembly GCF_051527215.1. Lineage (NCBI taxonomy): Eukaryota > Viridiplantae > Streptophyta > Magnoliopsida > Fabales > Fabaceae > Medicago > Medicago sativa. The sequence goes on from NC_140752.1 coordinate 86,386,002, forward strand.
ACACTCATGCTTTAAATTGTAATGGTTACTATTGATACTTTCAATTCCAAATCTTCCTACTATATGGAGACACTTGAATGGTGTCATACTACTTGGACTGTTGCCATGGTTAATGATGAATGTTTCTATGTAGTTTACAAAAAAGTATTTTCGAATGTTTAATAGTTACTTATTTAATCTTTTTAGACTGAATGTAACTTGATTTGTGATATTGAAAATGATTTTAATTTGAATTATTCAATAATATCATTGTAGTATTTATTGAAATCTAGTACAAAATACATTTTTGCATGTCGACAAGTAATAATTCTCTCTCTCTCAAAAAAAAAAGTAATAATTCTCTCAAAAAAAATAATATATTCAATTTGATGCTTATATTGTAAAAAAAAAACCATTGAAACAATTTGAGGATTTTAAAACGAAGCACTAAAAATCTTAAACTAAGCACTACATTGCTTATATTTTAATACAAAGAATCATTAAAAAAAAGCTTAATAGTAGTTAGTTGCGATTTTGACCCCCTAACTAAAATAATTCGATTTAGGCCCCCTATGTTTTTGCCCCCTTTGGACTTTTGGTCTCCTAAGCCAATTTTGACCAAAACCTGTTTCGGACAGATGATGCACCTATAGCCTCATCTCTCCAAATAACACCATCTCCAAGGCCAAGTGCCGTTGCAATAGCAAATACTAATGCTTCTGGATTCAAAGAGCAGAAAAATGGCTCTATTCAACGATTATGCGCTTCTATTTTATATACAATCCTCCTTTTTAATGTTTATAACTTCCCGATGTGGGACTATTTTAATACATGGGTTGGTTTGAAAGTTTGAACTAGACAGACTATGCCATATTCACATACTTTCCAAACTTCTTCACTCCCTCTTTTGTTCATTCCATTTCATGTTAGTGATTAAATGTTCAAGAATAGATTTGTTCATCTTTGTACTCACTTTACAATCCCATTAACCAATTTGTACAATTTATTGCAATTTCATTTATTTATTTTTAGCTCTTATGGTCTGCAGTTGCAGTAGTTTATTCATTGATTCTCTTTGAAAATAAAAAGGGACAGAGATAACTTGGAAAATTGCAGTAGGTGCAGTAGTTTAATTCTTTATTTCTTGATTCTTATGTCATGTAGTTAAATTGGTTTATTAGCCTAAGATGTGTATTTTATTCTTAGGGATGAACCATGTCGAGGGAATTTGAGTTCATTAAAGATCTGAAAAAGGATAGAGATATCTGAAAAATTATCATAAGAATCATCTAGATATAGACTGTGACATTAACATATTGAACTCGTTATGCAGGAAGGTTGTTAGTCATTGAGGCAACGAAGTCTGTCAGAAGTTACTCTTTAAGTTACCTTAAATGCATTTCGGATGTTCGTTTCTCATAAGATTACTGTTTAGTTGGATTCAAAGTCTGTCATTTTTTAGATATATAAATGTCCATTCATTTTTACTCTTGCTTTTGCGTATATTGTCAGAGTCCCTTGAATCTTTTCTTAAATGGATTGTTTTGAAATTATCTTTTATGATCAGTTGGATGTGTTTACTCATACTTGCTGATGCCCTTTGGTTTGCCTTGCAGATCCACTTTATATTCATTTTTCCATGTAGATTCTACTTTTTCGCATTGTTGGAGGTAAGTTGATCAAAATGATTCTGAAAATGTGTTTTGAGAAGGTAGTTCACATGGAAGTAAGTTGGTTTGATGAATCTGAGCATTCAAATGGAGCAAGGCTCTCTACTGATGCAGCTTGGATTTGAGCATTTGTCGGCAATGCACTCAATTTATTCTTTTGTAATCGCTTTTAGTTGGTTTGGTAATTACTTTTTGCAGCAAGTTGGTAGCTTGCTCTTATAATCTTTGTTTTGGTGTCTCTGATGTCATGATCGAATTGTACTGTGGCCTCTATACTTTAAACTTTATGTCTAAACATGATTTCATTAACCTTCCTCACTTGAACCTCCTTATCTTTTCCTCAAGCATGTTCATCAAGAGATATCTATTACTGATGAAGCATGTTCTAAAAAACTGAGATATCTAGATCCTCAAGCGTTTACATACAAACCTAGTTCGTTATGAGGTAATATCCATCCACTCTGTCATGGCTAATGTTAAGATCATCACCATGTCATGCACCATTTCCGAAAGAATGCAGAATCTGAAAGCAGAGTTCCACAATCCCATCTGCTTGATCAACATATTCTGATAATCTGCTCCAAAAGCCTGCTTCCGGCCAGTCCTCACGTGCCTTGTCACAACCAGAAAAGGCATGGAATTCATTTTCATATGTGCCATCGCAGTAGGGACAATACTATACACCTAACAGTCCACACCCTATCTGAAACCTTGTTCTAGTTGGGAGACATCCTCTTGTAACAAACCAAACCAATTCCTAGGCACTCGGAATTCTGAATTATCAATGAGTGTCTTGAAAGCAAAGTGATTAGCTGACTACACTGTGCTTCTGTTACTAAATTTCCATACTATTTTCTCCTCAACGCCTAGTTGTAGTGCTTCAATACCTTCCATATCTTGTCAGTTAACGATGTTTTGTATGATATCTCAGCACCAAAATTTTTTACTGGCAGAAAGGGCAAGGCTGTTCAAAAAGGAAGAGCATGGATGTTAACATAAGCTAAATTCACTTTGCTCAAGCACAAACAAACTAATTACCAGCTTCACAAAAAGGTTGTAAGCTAAGAAAACAAGTCTGCAACATTAATAATGAAATCAAATCACTATAATAGTCTTATTGAACCTTGGCAAAAAGTTACTAGATTGCAGATTTTTATCAAGTGGTTCTTTGGCAAATTATAAACATTGGGACCAGATAAGTAAAATCACAACAAAGATAGAGCAGGTCATGTGAACCCTACTACAATTACAGTATAATAAATTAATTGAAATCAGTTTAGTGGTCATTATCCTTAGTGTTATCTATCTTGCATATTTCATTTCTCAGAAAATGGACATATTTGGCTGATTAGACAAATTAGATAGTTTATATGACATCCTGCAGTTAAACATAGTCAAAATTTCAAAATTAAAAATAGATTATAAAGCACCAACATCCATACCTTTTACCTGAAAAAAAACAATTACCAATCGAATGAGCATAAAAATTGCAAGTAAATGTTGATTTATAAATGAAAAAAAAAAAAAAAAAGATACAGAACATACTTCAACATTTCTCTCTGCATTCTTGAGCAAATTCAGGATGAAATTAGCTTATTTGACGGGCCACCTACCTTGACCATTGGAGTGTCTATTCCCGCCAAACATACAATAGGAGTGATGGCAAAGTATATACATTACAAATTAAAACTAGAACGAGAAGAGTTTCTCAGTTTGTGTATGTAACAGAAGCTACAAGAATCCTATTGCTTAGGATATAAAACCCAATTTCTTTGAAATCCATAAACAATGACATAAGCCAACTCAATTCAGTAAAGCAGCACTAAAGGGGCAAGAAGGCTGTATTTTTAGTACAACCCAAAAATTCTGTTGTCCTTACAACTAATACTTAATATTGCGACCCTATTTCGATAAAGAGTTTGATTAAGTGCACTTACATATAAGTACTTGTGTATAGCTATTTCTACAACAAAAAATATGTCAAATTGTTTTCATATAAACTACAAGCAGTTTTGATAAACTATACTAGCGAGCTTATGAAAATAATCTAAAAGACAACTTATCTACATGTCATAAGTTGTTTTTTCATACGCTTTCTCAAAATAGTCTCACAATTGGTTACGCCACAAGATAAATTCAATTATTTTGATACAAACACACCCTAAGAAATTACTCAAGATATAAGTTATAACTTCATATTGCAGAAAATAAAAAACAAACGAGGCTGATGTGCCACATACCTTTTATTTAAAACCTATGATGAAAACTAAAGTACCTTAAACCAGATTTGGGTCTATTGTGGGCTTGTGGCACTATCATGTAATCCATATTATAATCGGTGGATTATCGTGTTTGTTTATCCGTTTTTCTACTGCACTAAATTAACCATTTATCCTTACAAAAGCTGAGTTTAAAATATTTTTAGCTGATAATCACTAATTACATTGAGCTTACTTTAACAAACAAAATGAAATTTAAGCCAATATCCCACATATAAATCAGTAATTAACCAATTATCCGGTAGCTTTCGTCATAATAAAGAGACAGACTCAAATCACATGAGAGAAAAATGGCATGGATGAGTACCTTTGCAGCATCAATGGCATTAGCCACATTGATGAATTGTTGTGGAGAGACAAATTTAAGTACCGAAAGGATTCGAAAAGTGTGAAGTGAACCTAACTTGCATTTTGATATCTCAACTTCATTGTCAAGAGTGACCACTTTCCATCCATCATTATTTAAGTTTCCTCTTTGTGTCTGATGTAGAGATGTAAGAGCATCTACGGTGGAAGTACACTAACAGGACTCCTTAAACGGACTCCATGTATACACATCACTTATTTATAATTTTTTAATGAAATATATAGGGACTGAATGACTTCAATGACAATCCAATAATAAAGACTCCAATTAAAAATACTTAAACATGTCCCACTAACTTAGATAGGTCTTACTAATAAGTACTCCAATTTAAAGTACTTAAAATATTACTTCTTTTACAAGTGGTGGGACCAACTAGTATATATTTTATTACTTCTTTTAAACGTGGGACCCGTTAGTTGTCCAAGATAGAGGGTCTGCCAGTTGCTTAATAAAGACTCATTTTTTCTTTCTCCAATGAAAGGTCCTTAACGGAATAATTCTTGTTAATGAAGGACCCCATTGAAAATGCTCTAAGAAAACCCAAATTGAAAAGTCTTCTAACCATTAAACCTCTTACTTCTTGGGTCCCTTTTGAGTCAATTTGAATTTGGTTTGAACTCCATTTTCTGTTGAATATAACCTCATTTTTTGTTGAATTCGTTTGAACTCCATTTTCAATTTCCAAAATTTCATTCGGAAAATATATTATTAGGGAAGAGTTTTTTATTTCGAATTTTTTTTCTCGAAAATGGAAAATTCTGGAAAAAAAATATATTTGATTTTACTATTCTTATTTTTTGCTCTGGAAAAAAAATTTTAAAGTTAACAAAGTTTAGAATTGGGGCCAACTTTAAATTTTTTCTCCAACGCCAAAAAACAGAAACAGCATTAATGGTGCACTGTTCGCAAAGAAAGGATTACTGTCTTGGCTCGTGACTTACAACTCATTCAGCTCCTCTTTTATATAGCGTAGTATCATATTTTGTTTCCAACTTAGCGATGTGGGACATTGTGCACTATTGACTCATAACTCATGATCAGCCCAGTCCTACCCATTATTATCACTAAACTTTCACCATTCTTGAATCAAGATCATTCACAGGAGCAACTCTGGTGGAAGGACAAACTTTGCTATGTGGAATGAGTCGTTAGAACTATGCGTGAAGCGAACTGTTTGAGCTTGCATATATGGAAGGTTGGTAGTCATAAAATGGATCCTACAACGAGTTGGCTTCAGAAGTTTCTCACCCTCTCAACTGTTTAGTTACCTTAGGTTCATTTCGAATGTTTGTTACTCTCATCAGATAAGTGGATTGTTCAAGAAAACATGTCTTAAAAAGAGATTCAAAGTCTGTTATTTTTTAGTTATATAATTTTTACTCTTGATTTTGTATATGTTGTTAGAGCCCTGAAATCTTTTCTTCAATAGATTGTTTTGAAATTATCTTTTATGGTCAGGTGAGTGTGTATACTCATACTTGCTGATCCACCTTCTATTCACTTTTCCATGTAGGTTATGGCATTGCTGGAGGTAAGTTGATCAAAAGGATTCGGAAAATGTGTTTTGAGAAGGTAGTTTACATGGAAGTAAGTTGGTTTGTTGAATCTGAGCATTCAAATGGAGCAAGGTTGTCTACTGATGCGCAGATTCTATTCAACATACTTTCACAATTCACACAATGAAAGTAAGTTGGCAGCTTGCTCTTATAATCCTTGCTTTAGGTGCCTCTCCAAGGACTTGATGTATTTTTGCAAGTGAAGTTCTTGAAAGAGTTCAACAATGATGCAAATGTTTGTTCTTGATCTTTACTTTCAATAACCAATTAATTAATATTGTGAATGCATGTGAAAATGTGTTCTCAACTGAATAAATAGTTATCAAATCAATATGTACTATTTTTGGCCTCGTACTAAGATGTAAGAAAATTACTTCATAAGCATGAGTCAACATTGTTACAATACAAGCATGATATCTAGATGCATCTTTTACTTAGGTTTATGTTGAGAGTACTGATATTGTTAATGAACAGAAATTGTATGACAAATCAAGTCAAGTAACGAATGATGCAGTAGGGAGTCTAGAAACTGTTGATTGATTAGTAGAAAAAACGTAACAAGCATCAATTTAAACATGAATGTAGCCATACTAATATTTGTGTCTGGTTTTCGGTGGAGTGGAGATATTGTAGTAGAGAAACTTAGGGTGCACTAGCATGTTTCTTCAAATTATTTGATTAATCTTGAAATTATTATTTTTCTCTTTCAGAATCTTTGATCTCAACAACTGAAAGAAGTTGTTTATAAGCAATTATTTGATTAATCTTGCTTATTGATCTCAACAACCGAAAGAAGTTGTTGAAGAAGAAGAATAAGCAAAAGATATTGTTTATTGGGTTATGGCTGATTGTGTTATGTTTCTGATGCTGCCTCAATTTTTCAGTCAGATTAAGTATGCACTAAAACTTCTGATTTTTGGTTGTGTTGTCACAGGCAGCGTAGGGTATTGTGAGTCTTTATTTCTAAAATCTCAACACTAAAAACAACATATATAGATTCAAATGTATCTTTGTTATTTTGGGTATCGAAAATTACATAAATTCAACCAATCTTCCGTTACAACTTACAAAAACTCTTCAATGTAGTACATTTTCACTTATCAGTTTAGGTAATCAATAAATATTGATAACAAATTTATAAAATGATACATCAATTTGGATTGATTTTTTTTTTTTGATAAAAAAATACCTTTAAATAAACATGTCCTTAATTTTGGAAAATTAAACCAAATTATTTTTTTAAACTAGTTTTTTTTTTTTGAAGTAGTATTATTTTAAACTAGTAGCGCCGAGAGTCCGAGAGGGCACTCCATTGCATATGAATAACGAACAATAGTTTTAATGAAATTTTGATTGAAATCATTTTGGATTTGATTAAAATTATAGTCGTAGATATTTTGCACTTTATTATTTTAACAAACTATATTTATCTTTTTGAATCACACCAACAATATAGCATTTTCATAAATAAATTTGTTTAAAGGTATAATTAAAAGTGAAAATCACTTCAAAACATATATTCCTTTGTATATATAGTATTATATACTCTCAGTCCTCAATTATAAGCAAAGAATAGAGATCAAATTCATCAATTAAGATCGGAGGAAGAAGTATATAGTAGATAATTATATATGAATCTTTTATGAAGATTTTGAGCTAGTGCATAAAAAGTTTAAGATAGAAACATAATCCTTTTGAACTTGAAGGGATAATCCTATAATACCATCATAAAAATAGATAAGCAAATTAATAATTCAAATTTAATAACTAAGTCTAAAAAAAAATTAAAAAAAATATTGCTTATAATTCGGCCTGCTAAACTAATAAAAAAGTGGTACTCGGTCCATTCAACTTATCTGAATTTTTCGACAAGGGGAGTATTAAATAATCTTGAACTAAATACCATGGCAGTGGCTATAAAAATGAAGTTGTGAACATAGATGGACACTATATGATCGCATAGTCTCATCTATTTTCACTAAGGCCAATGCCAAAGATTAACGCCTCCTGATAGAGAAAGCAAAATATTTGCACACAATGCTTGGTGCTATGCGCTTCTATTTTATAGACAATCCTCCTTTTTAATGTTTATAACTTCTCGATATGGGACTATTTTAATACATAGGTTGGTTTGAATGTTTCAGAAAGATGCGATATTCACATACTTTCCGAATTTCTTCACTTCCCTTTTTGTTCATTCCATTTCATGTTAGTGATTAATTGTTCAAGAATAGCTTTTTGTGCTCACTACTACTTACTTGCAGGTCCATGATTGAATTGTACTGTGGCCTCTATACTTTAAACTTTATGTCTAAACATGATTTCATAAACCTTCTTCACTTGAACCTCCTTATCTTTTCCTCAAGCATGTTCATTAAGAGATATATAGTACCGATGAAGCATGTTATACAAAACTAGTTAGGGCTGGGCAAAAACGGGTCGATCCGAATTAACCCGACGAACCCAACCCTAGTTTACACATTCGGTTCGGGTTAAAACGGGTTACGGGTTAGACGGGTAAATTTTACGGGTTAATATGGGTATATTCGGTTCGGTTCGGTTCGGTTCGATGTTTTAGGCCCGTCGGAACCCGAAGGAACCCAACCAAACCGATATTATTATTAATTTAATAATTTTATTATTAGTTTTCAGCTTAACTCTTACCCCCCTCAAATAAGTTTTCAGATCTAGATCTTTCTTTTTCCATTTGTTTCTCTCTCCACGATCTTTTTCTTCTCAGTGTTCCTTATTTCTTTCTTCTTCCTTCCTTAGCTTCCACCATTCTTCCTTCTTCCTTCTTCCTTCTCTAATTTCTTGTTTAGGTTGTCACAGTTTTAAGTGAGGGTTTACAAATGCTTGTGTTGATCTAAAAGTGAATAAATGATTATGAAATCTCTGTTTGGACCTTTTTCTCTTTATTACTTGTGTCAATCTCTAGATTTGGTTCTCTTCTCTTGTTTGTTGATGCTGGATTGCTGGTTGTACAGAGGGGATATTTGAGGAGTGGTCATTTTTTTTTTTGAAGGATGAGGAGTGGTCATTGTCATGTTGTTTTTTTGGATCTATGGCTGCTACTGGAATTTTTATTAGCTTCATCAACCCGTTGATCCGAACCGAACCAACCCGGAACCCGATATACTGTAATATCTCCTCCAAGATTTTTTTTTAAGCCAAGGGCAATTTAGACATTTTGGTGGCCAAATATTTTTTTTTATATAGGAAAAGTATGGAATTTTCCACACAATTCCAATTTCCTTCCTCACTAAAATATCACAACATTTTTCCTTTTCCTCTTAAGAAGAAAAAAACCATCGGCCCTCTCCCCTTCACTATTCATTATCCTCTTCAAATTTTCAAAACTCCCAAAATCACTCCAAAAATCATGATTCAAGCTTAGTAGTGATGTTATTACAAGTGTATAGCAAGAATCACAAGAAAAATTCATCTCTCCCTCTCACTAGAAGCAAGCCGTCCCATTTCCATAAAAAAAAATTTCAAAATCACCATTTTCTTACCAATCCATTGGAAGTTGCTTAAAAGCTTGATTTTAGGTGTACCCATGAAGTTTTGAGCCATTGGTAAGTCACAAAGAAGTCTTTCCTTTACTCCATGGTTGTGTGGATCGAACCACACCTTTCATTTTTTGGGGAAAGATTAGTTTTGTGAAATTCTCCATTTTTGTGCTTTAAGTGTGTTTAAAATGTTATGGGTATTGTGGTTTTAACATGTTTGATGATTGTAAGAGCAATTGGAGAAGGAAAGAGTTTAGCTAGTGGCTTGGAGTTGGAGGTTTTGCCACAAAGTTCATCAAAGGAACCAACACAAGAGTGTGAGTTCCCTTAGATAGTAAAAATTTTCCTTTGGGTAGTTATATTATGCCATTAGAATGATAATATATGATTTTTATACATTAGGACATAATTAAAGATGTTATAACATTAGGTTAATTTCCCTTGCTAGTACACTCTAAAAATAGCTTTTATGATGTTAGATATGGTTATGGTAGTGTTGAAATTGGAGGAAGGATAAATTGATAAATTTTAATGTATGTCTGCACAATTTCGGCTAGAACTCTGGAAAGTAAATTTGTTAGATTTTATAGCTTTGACACAATTCTTTGATAGTGTAAATGAAGCTTTTATGGAAATAAATGGCTTTAGCTTGGTTAAGAATTTTAACACTCATTTTGTCGAAAGTTGTAGCCGAAATGTGTATAATGTCCTATGTGAGTATTAATGGGTAGATTAGATGATTTATTAGAGTTTATTAGTAATGATATCGTTACTTGTGTTTTGACATTGATAGTTCGTGGATTTAAAGAAGTATATGGAGGATTAGTAATAAAAAGAACATATAAAGTTATACGATATGTGTATAGATAATTTAAGAACTTGTTTGGAATTGGATTAAGATGGTGATTGACGGAATGTCTATGAATTATTAGAATAAGTTGGCATAATTATGGCATGACTATTATGCCATATGAATGGTACATTTGAAACAGAATAAATATGAGATAGTAGAATGATTATTTCTGTATTAGTGTATCCTAAAATCTCTTTTATGTTAATAAGTATGTTTATGCTAGTATAAATGTTGGAGGGAAATTCTATCAAGACAATTGATGTATAAAAATTATAGAAATGATTTGAAAGAAAATTTGAAATGAAATCTATGAGTAATATGCTCACAGTGAATTATAGAAAATCACAGAAAATGGAAATGATGAGAAAAATTGAAATGAGTAACATGCTCATAGAAAAAGAAAGAAAGAAAGAAATGAGACTATTGAGAAAAACTCTGTTTGCTGCAACGAAGAGATAATGCAGCCTATGAGTAACAAGCTCATAGATATTTTATGAAATTTCCGTTCGCCACAACGAAGAGATAATGTGGTATATTCCGTTCGCCACAACGAAGAGATAATGTGGTATATTCCATTCGCCACAACGAAGAGATAATGTGGTATATTCCGTTTGCTACAACGAAGAGATAATGTAGCCTATGACGTACGGGTCATAGTAACGAATATGAAAATTCCGTTTGCTACAACGAAGAGATAATGTAGCCTATGAGGTACGGCTCATAGTAACGAATGAAATGTATAATTAATGATATGAAATTTTAAGTCAAGAATTATTATGTTAATAATTGAAAGAAAAATATACAATATATTCAGTTATGGAACCAAGGAAAAACTCTAAAGACCCTCCAACATGAATACTAACATAGCATACGCATATTAACATAAGAGTTATGTTTAGAACGAATTAGCTACGGAGCAATGTTTCATGGGCATTTTATCAATAGCTGGAAATGAGGAATGTTAGTTATGGAACTAGGGCTTAGTTAGCCGAAATTAGTTATTATCGGAAAAGGATCAGAGACATACTCAGATAAGTATGTTAAAGTATAGGTTATATCAAAATACGACATATTGGATATATGATTGTGATTGATATAATTGTGGCGATTATGATTATATTTGATTTGTGATATGATTTGTTTATTGTTGCTGAAATGAATTTTAGGATTAGTGCCGAGCAGAGCATTGTTTCCTCTGATGCTATGGGGAGGAAGGACTCACTTTATCCTTGCCATTGTTAATGGAATTCATGAGGTTCCATTCTATTATATGAATATTGCCATTAGTTTATACATAGGAAATGATTATAGATTAATGTCAAACTTTATATATATGAAGTATATGATAGTAATTTTGAATCAGAAGTATTTATCTGATAGGACATTTTATTTTGAATTGTACAATTAGTATGAAAACAAAGATGTTATTTGGAGACTCTGGCAGATAGAATAGGTTTTTTTAAAACAGGATTTACATCTTGGAAATGTTGAAAATACAGAGGAAACTCTGTCGAAATTTCAATGAATATTTTTTTAAATGAAATTCAAATTGGAATTTTTATTTATTTATTATAGTTGTCAAGTTTGATTAATAGGCTTGTCGGGCTAGAATGATCTAGTTTGTGCGCCGGTCACGATGATTGTTTTTGGGTCGTGACATATACCCAAACCCAAAGTACCCGATTTGAAATTAAGGTGTAATGGGGTTGTTCCTCTCAACCCGTGGGTTGGCTCGGTTTTGGGGTTTGGGCCCGAACCCGGACCGACCCGAACCGATGCCCACCCCTGAAACTAGTTACTAATTTGCAGATTTTTATCCATTGGTTCTTTGGCAAATTATAAACATTGAAACTAGTTATAATTAAAATCACAACAAAGATAGAGCAGGTTTTGTGAACCCTGCTACAATTACCCTATAAGAAATTGACTGAAATCAGTTTAGTGGTCATTAATCATTATCCTTAATGTTATCTTGCATATTTCATTTCTCAGAAAATTGACATATTTGGCTGATTAAACAAATTAGATAGTTCAGATTATTATGAAACTGAAAATATGATTGTATTATTATTATAGTTCAATGATTACAAAGCTATATATAGCTAAACTGCAAGAGCACCATAACATACTATGGACTGGCAGTAGCTTATTGTCTAAGTAAAACCCTAAAGCCTGTTACTTGGAGCTCAAGTCATCTCCATTTGCAATGTCATGTAATATAGCCCCCCACAAGTTAGAGGTTGGTACAAATCAAGCAACCCTAACTTGGATATAAGAGTGTTGAAAGGCTGAGGAAGTAATGACTTGGTAAAAAAATCAACAAGCTGATCCTGTGAAGAAACAGGCAAAAGTTTCATGATGCCAACTTGGAGTTTCTCCCTTACAAGATGACAATCAATCTCCAAATGCTTTGTACGTTCATGAAAAATTGGATTGGCAGCTATGTGAAGGGCACTCTGATTATCACAAAACAAAACTGGAAGTTTGGAACTTTGAATGCTGAGATCTTTGAGCAGATATAAAATCCACTGCAGCTCACAAGTTGCTGAGGCTAAAGCTCTATACTCAGCTTCAGAAGAAGACCTAGAAACAGTTGTTTGTTTCTTTGTCCTCCATGATACAGAGAGTTGCCTATGAAGAAGCATTGACTAGAAATGGAGCGCCTGCTATCCACACAACCTGCCCAGTCTGCATCAGAAAACCCTTGCAAGTGAAGAGAGGAGTTTCTGGGGAAAAAGAGACCCTTTCTTGGACAACCTTTAAGATACTTGAGGACTCTTAAAGCAGCAGCATGATGTGTTTGAGTTGGCCTAGAAAGGAACTGGCTCAACTGTTGTGTGATAAATGTGATATCTGGTCTAGTAGAGTTGAGGTAGAGAAGCCTACCAACCAATCTTCTATAAGAAGGAATGTCCTCATATAATGGGGATGTATCATTATGAAGTTTAAGAGAGGCATCTAAAGGAGTAGAAACAGGTTTGGAGTTGATGGTACCTGAATCAGATAATAGGTCTAAGCAATATTTTCTTTGACATAAAGAAATTCCTTGCTTAGAGTGTGCCACTTCAAGACCAAGAAAATACTTCAATTTTCCCAAATCCTTGATCTTAAAAGAAGAATGCAGTATGGATTTGATGTGATGGAACTCAGATAATGAATTGTCTGTCAAGGTAATGTGTCGCGTCATTTTTCGGACTGGTCGAAAGGCCATTTGATTGGCGTTCGACCCACTTTTGATTTCACGACTGAACATTTAATTCTTTTCAAAAGAAAGTGGAAAAAGGTTCAAATACCACATTTTAAGGGATTAAGGGTTCGGGGGTTGGTTATATTTAGGGAAGGTGTTAAGCACCCTAAATATTCGTAGTACTCTACGAGAACCTCTTGATTTTATTTAACTTTTGTGCTATAAACTTGCTTGCTTTAAAAAATGGAATTAGCAATGATAAAAGAAAATTAGAGACCTAAATTATCTACGTTTTTATTGATTTGGAAAGACGCATGTCCTTTGCCTACGTACCCGTGAAGGATCAAAACCTCGTAGTTCGGGGTAGAAATTGACGTTTGATTGGTTTTGTGTTTTTTAAATGGATTTTGAAAAAGGTTTTAAAATGAAAAGCCAAATGGCAAATTGGAATTTGTTTGTGTTTTTTTTTAATATTGAAAGCAAGATCACTCAAAGTAGCATTACATTGATTGATGTTTGACTAAAAAAAAAAGAACGATCGCTTGATCGAAAAATCAAGGTTTGCTATGAAAATATTTTTGTGATTTTGATGCAAAAAAGGGTTTTTTATTATTGTGCTTGACAAGAGTTTCATCTTGCTCCTACGTATCTCCAGGTGCTATGGAGAAATCAAAGCTACGTAGTTCTAGGATGAAATTAAAGCTGAGGTCGAGCAAGACAAACTCTCTAGAAATTAAAGCTGAGGTTGAGCAAGACAAGCTCAACCTCTAGAAATTAAAGCTGAGGTCGAGCAAGACAACCTCAAGATTTTTGAAAGAGTTAGAGTTAAGCCTGGATCTAAGAAATGAAATACTACCTTTTCTTGAAAATGGCTTCTGCTGTGACTGGCTTTGTGTAGGTTTCAAATCGGCTTGGTGGACTTGGATAGAGCTGTGATGCGATTTGGTTTAGGGTGTGATGGGTTATGGATTTTGGTTGCTTTGGCACCGTATTCTGTGACTGGTTTGGTGTCTGAGATTTGGGTTTTATGATGTTTGATTCTTCTGGCTCTTTTGAATGATTTTATTGCTTGATTGTATGCTTGAGAGTGTACTTCCAATTCTCCTCTTTTTCTCCTCCCTTTATTTGTTGAGAGAAAGCTTCTATTTATAGCCAACCTTCATCCTTAAACATCTGCAGCTGTTCATCCTTGTGTAGAGACCCTTGCTGTTGATAGGAATTGCAAAACTGCCATTGTCTCATACTTTTGTACACTGAGCTTGAGCTTGTCAGCCTTGACCTCAGCATTTAACACTAAGAGCTTGAGCTTGTCTTGGACCAGGAGCGTGTGTGAACAGTGAAAAGTACATGAACAGTAAAAATATCTTATCTTTTTACAGCTGTTTCATGCTTGTTCTCCAAGATGCATTGTTGTTAATGTCCTTGCATTTCTTAGCCACTAAGACACCATTATTTAATTATTTTAGCATACTTGGTCACCAAGTCTTGTTTTTTTTAAGATATTTTGCTTGCTTGCTCATCAAGATTCATCTTTAGAGCTTGAGCATGATCACAATGCTCATGAGAGCTGGAGCATAAACACAATGTTCATGAGAGCTTGAGCATAAACACAATGTTCATGAGAGCTTGAGCATTAAAGAGAGTACATTAACAGGCAAAAATACTTCGAGCCAAAAGACAAATGAAATGGGATCTTAAGTCAAAAATTGGGGTATGACAGATGCCCCTATTTAAGTTTCTTCGTCACGGGGTTTAAATTTTTTTTTTAAATCAACGGGTCGAAGAGACTTAAATACTAAGTACACCAATTTTGACCAGTTGAAATTCTGAGAATGCAATGCTTATATGAATGATATGAGTGCGTGCAAATGCCATTACGAATGCAACAAGTGGCAAACATATGTTGACTGAGAGACAAATTGATAGTTATCACTGGGGAGGAATAGAGCTTGTCGATTACCAACAGCCGTGGTAAAAGACGGAAATACAGAAACAAATGCTTGTCTATTACCAACAGCCCGTGGTAAAAAGACGAAAATACAGAAAAAATGTTTGTCTATTACCAACAGCCCGTGGTAAAAAGACGGGAATACAGAAATAAATGCTTGTCTAATACCAACAGCCCGTGGTAAAAAGACAGAAATACAGAAATAAATGCTTGTCTATTACCAACAGCACGTGGTAAAGAGACGGAAATACAGAAATAAATGCTAGTCTAATACCAACAGCCCGTGGTAAAAAGACGGAAATACGGAAATAAATGCTTGCCAATTACCAACAGTCGTGGTAAAAGACGAAAACGCAGAAGATAAAGTTTGTCAATTACCAACAGCCGTGGTAAAAGACGGGAACGCAGAAGATAAAGCTTGTCAATTACCAACAGCCGTGGTAAAAGACGGGAATACAGGAGATAAAGCATGTCTATTACCAACTGCCGTGGTAAAGACGGGAATACGGGAAATAAAGCTTGTCTATTACCAACTGCCGTGGTAAAGATGAGAATACGGGAAATAAAGCTTGTCTATTACCAACTGCCGTGGTAAAGACGGGAATACGGGAAATAAAGTATTGGTAAAGTGATTATTTGATGGGATGGGACCTGCCACTTGAATACAAATTGATTGGTGACATTTATGAATTAGACACTTTGGGGATGACCCTTTTTTTTTTTATACATTGGAGTAAAACAACATGAAGATAATGCAACTATGTATGGATGATATTTGCATGCGTGCTATGTATGCATGAATGAATGTATGCGTATGAGACTCGTATGACAGTATAACGGTAAGACTGTTGAGACAAGATTGGGCAGGTCCAAAGAAAGCGGCCCGACAGCATGTTACAAGCTTCCCACACTCTTCATTGGGGAATAACATCACTTGGGGATGAATTATACATCGTTGGGGTAAAGCCCTTCAAACAAATCACTGGCAGAAGTTGCCATTAATCAACCCAGCATAAAGTGCATTCTTTCATTTGGTCCACCTGAGATGTGATGCCCCTGTCTTTGTTTTTTTTTTTTGTATTGTTTTTTTTTGTTTATTCGAATCCCTAATTTTTGCCTGGATCGCCCTTTCGGGTTTTCAATCCACCGGGATGCTCACTTTTGCCTAAGTCGCCTTTTCAGGTTTTCGACTTAGCGAGCTCTTTCTTTTTTTCTTTGACAGAGGTCATCTCACAGCTTTTGGTCATGCTTACCTTGCAGAATTTAACTGTCCTTGAGACGGATGCTGATGTATGTTTCACCTACTCATAAGTTCAAAGAAGATGTACATGTTGTTTATGCATTTCAAAAGATGTAAAATAAAAAGTTTTTGTATTTTTTTGAAAATTTTGCTTCAAGTATTTTCATCAAAAATAGAAGAAATTAAATAGAATAAGTGAGAGTTCCAAATAAATGGGCATATGCTCAAATTAATGTAATGGAGTGGTAGCATGCCAAAGGTGTGGCTCCATGGATTTTAAAATGTTTGGAAAATGGTAATTATAAAGGGAAAGGTACGTTGAACACAATAACTGTTATACTCCCTGACAACTTTGAATTCCACTGTTCCAAGTCATTGATTTGCAGATGCTTCATATTGGAGATCCTTTTGACAGTTGAAATGCCCCAAGTGACTCATGTCCGACCCGATGCAGTTACTTTGTCATGATCCTTAACTTTTGCATAGATCGCCCTTGCAGGTTTCAACCTAACAGGATAATTATTTTTGTTCATGTCTCTAACTTTTGCATAGACCGCCCTTTCAGGTTTTCAGTCCATCGAGACGCTTTTTTTTTTTTTGCCTAAGTCGCCTTTTCAGGTTTGCGACTCATCGAGCTTTCATTTTTTTCTTTTTTTTTTGACAAAGTATTTCTTGACTGCATAGGTATTCATAGGACGTGCAAGTTTGCTACCATTCATTGTGAATTGGCATCCATTTGCCCCTGGAATCGGGTAATATATTTTTGAGCACAAAGTCACTTTCTTGACATTCGCGGGGACAAACCTTCTTTGTCGCATACTTGCTTTATCCTTTCGACATAATTGTCCGTGACATACGGCGGTAATACTTTTAAATCTTTCATTTGAACTTCCGTTGACGGGACTTTGACTTCCATGAGAAGCACTGTCTTTACGTTGTATACTGAGGGATGGAGGGGGATTGCCCTTGTTGAAGTGTGTACTGAAGTATAATACCCATGCAAGGCAAATTGTAGCATCTCGTGCCAGTTCTTGTGCATGAAAGTCCTCTTCAGGACAATCTTTCTTGATATTTGCAGCTTCGATGGCCAAGATGCCCCAGTAGGCAGTATATCTTATTGGAAACTTCTTCATCATCCTCCTCTTTAGCCTTGGATATAAGGAACTCAAAGTCGAAAGAGAGTACATGGTTATTGTACTCAATGGGTTTAAAAAATGCATGATTTGATTATTAATATAAACATTATGATTACGCATATATGTGGAAATGATTAAAGGAAAATAATTTTTTTTTGGTTTTTTGTATTACCATTTTTCCAGAAAAAGCACAAAAATAAAAACAAAGTCGGGATCAAAGCGACTTTTCATGAATGATGAAAATACATGAAGCAAAAAGCCCTAAACAAGTTCACTTTCGTCTTGGGTGGGACGAGAGGATTTTTTTTTTGAAAAACATAAAGCAACAAACAACCATATTATTTTGAACAAATGAGTAGTAGAAATAAACATCAGCAAAGACCCAATTGCAGCTAAACATTTCATGTACCACCCGAAGCTCATGGACCTCTTGCTCAAATTGATCCATCTTTTGTGTTTGTACTCGTGTTTGCATATGTGAGCCGAATTTGGATAAAGAAATCGGACCACTTTACTGACGGATTGACCTTTTGTAGACAAAAACAAAGTGCGAGACACGGACTAGAAACTATGAATGCACATGATGTATGTAATGCTTATGCAAAAAGATGTAAATTTTTTTGTTATCGAAGGATTTTGTCAAGGTGAATTGTAAACATCGCAGATGAACATGATTTCATTTGAAAATTTGTAAAGATATTGCAATTGGTTCTATTTTCAAAAGGTAAGAACGAAACCAAGGAAGAAGTTCTTAACAAAAGCCAAAAGTTTAGTTAAGATTTTTAAAGTTTGTATTTCTTGGTGTTCATCTTTACAAGGTGGAATATCTCTGATGTTTACAAAAATTTATCCAAATCATTCGATGTTTTGATGAGAAAAATTTTTTTTATGCATGTATGCATGTATGCATGATTATGTTACACAAACAGTGAAAACGTGGTGAAATTTAAGTCCATATGTTGGAGCCAAGGATAACAACGCCATTTGGCAAGGACTATGGTTTAATTTGCACTTGTATCACGGGTTCTACCAAGTTCTCAGAGTTTTTAACCGCTTCCGAAGGTCGTCGGGTTGCGGAAATACTTCCGGTCCAACAACGTTCGTAAGAAAGTCTCGTCTGAGTGTAGTATCGCGTATCAACTAAACCAAGATTACTCATGATTAGCCACCGCACTACGTCTTAAAAGGCCAAGAGGGGTTAAAGGTGACTAAAGGTTCTCAACTTTTAGCGGTCACTTGAAAATAACATGCCAAACACGAATACTCATGCCAACGTAGTATGTTTCCAAGATCCCTGAGTTGAGTGGGGTTATCACATGTGCTATAACCAAAATTCACTCTTGGCAAAGCACTATGATTATACCGCCGTCCTATCTTAATGTTCCCTCAAGCTCGGGTATAGAGCTTATCTCACCACTCACATTAAAAGAAAAGGGAAGAACAAACATACACGTAATTTCCATCCTTTATTTAAATTTTTTTTTTGCAAGCTTAGCACAAAATTTAAATAATGCCAAGTTAGGCTCAACCCTCTTACTTGTCCTCCCCAGTGAAGTCGCCATTTCTGTCGCGTCATTTTTCGGACGGTCGAAATGCCATTTGATTGGCGTTCGACCCGCTTTCGATTTCACGACTGAACATTTAATTCTTTTCAAAAGAAAGTGGAAAAAGGTTCAAATACCACATTTTAAGGGATTAAGGGTTCGGGAGTTGGTTATATTTAGGGAAGGTGTTAAGCACCCTAAATATTCGTAGTACTCTACGAGAACCTCTTGATTTTATTTAACTTTTGTGCTATAAACTTGCTTGCTTTAAAAAATGGAATTAGCAATGATAAAAGAAAATTAGAGACCTAAATTATCTACGTTTTTATTGATTTGGAAAGACGCATGTCCTTTGCCTACGTACCCGTGAAGGATCAAAACCTCGTAGTTCGGGGTAGAAATTGACGTTTGATTGGTTTTGTGTTTTTTAAATGGATTTTGAAAAAGGTTTTAAAATGAAAAGCCAAATGGCAAATTGGAATTTGTTTGTGTTTTTTTTTAATATTGAAAGCAAGATCACTCAAAGTAGCATTACATTGATTGATGTTTGACTAAAAAAAAAAGAACGATCGCTTGATCGAAAAATCAAGGTTTGCTATGAAAATATTTTTGTGATTTTGATGCAAAAAAGGGTTTTTTATTATTGTGCTTGACAAGAGTTTCATCTTGCTCCTACGTATCTCCAGGTGCTATGGAGAAATCAAAGCTACGTAGTTCTAGGATGAAATTAAAGCTGAGGTCGAGCAAGACAAACTCAAGCTCTAGAAATTAAAGCTGAGGTTGAGCAAGACAAGCTCAACCTCTAGAAATTAAAGCTGAGGTCGAGCAAGACAACCTCAAGATTTTTGAAAGAGTTAGAGTTAAGCCTGGATCTAAGAAATGAAATACTACCTTTTCTTGAAAATGGCTTCTGCTGTGACTGGCTTTGTGTAGGTTTCAAATCGGCTTGGTGGACTTGGATAGAGCTGTGATGCGATTTGGTTTAGGGTGTGATGGGTTATGGATTTTGGTTGCTTTGGCACCGTATTCTGTGACTGGCTTGGTGTCTGAGATTTGGGTTTTATGATGTTTGATTCTTCTGGCTCTTTTGAATGATTTTATTGCTTGATTGTATGCTTGAGAGTGTACTTCCAATTCTCCTCTTTTTCTCCTCCCTTTATTTGTTGAGAGAAAGCTTCTATTTATAGCCAACCTTCATCCTTAAACATCTGCAGCTGTTCATCCTTGTGTAGAGACCCTTGCTGTTGATAGGAATTGCAAAACGGCCATTGTCTCATACTTTTGTACACTGAGCTTGAGCTTGTCAGCCTTGACCTCAGCATTTAACACTAAGAGCTTGAGCTTGTCTTGGACCAGGAGCGTGTGTGAACAGTGAAAAGTACATGAACAGTAAAAATATCTTATCTTTTTACAGCTGTTTCATGCTTGTTCTCCAAGATGCATTGTTGTTAATGTCCTTGCATTTCTTAGCCACTAAGACACCATTATTTAATTATTTTAGCATACTTGGTCACCAAGTCTTGTTTTTTTTAAGATATTTTGCTTGCTTGCTCATCAAGATTCATCTTTAGAGCTTGAGCATGATCACAATGCTCATGAGAGCTGGAGCATAAACACAATGTTCATGAGAGCTTGAGCATAAACACAATGTTCATGAGAGCTTGAGCATTAAAGAGAGTACATTAACAGGCAAAAATACTTCGAGCCAAAAGACAAATGAAATGGGATCTTAAGTCAAAAATTGGGGTATGACAGATGCCCCTATTTAAGTTTCTTCGTCACGGGGTTTAAAATTTTTTTTTAAATCAACGGGTCGAAGAGACTTAAATACTAAGTACACCAATTTTGACCAGTTGAAATTCTGAGAATGCAATGCTTATATGAATGATATGAGTGCGTGCAAATGCCATTACGAATGCAACAAGTGGCAAACATATGTTGACTGAGAGACAAATTGATAGTTATCACTGGGGAGGAATAGAGCTTGTCGATTACCAACAGCCGTGGTAAAAGACGGAAATACAGAAACAAATGCTTGTCTATTACCAACAGCCCGTGGTAAAAAGACGAAAATACAGAAAAAATGTTTGTCTATTACCAACAGCCCGTGGTAAAAAGACGGGAATACAGAAATAAATGCTTGTCTAATACCAACAGCCCGTGGTAAAAAGACAGAAATACAGAAATAAATGCTTGTCTATTACCAACAGCACGTGGTAAAGAGACGGAAATACAGAAATAAATGCTAGTCTAATACCAACAGCCCGTGGTAAAAAGACGGAAATACGGAAATAAATGCTTGCCAATTACCAACAGTCGTGGTAAAAGACGAAAACGCAGAAGATAAAGTTTGTCAATTACCAACAGCCGTGGTAAAAGACGGGAACGCAGAAGATAAAGCTTGTCAATTACCAACAGCCGTGGTAAAAGACGGGAATACAGGAGATAAAGCATGTCTATTACCAACTGCCGTGGTAAAGACGGGAATACGGGAAATAAAGCTTGTCTATTACCAACTGCCGTGGTAAAGATGAGAATACGGGAAATAAAGCTTGTCTATTACCAACTGCAGTGGTAAAGACGGGAATACGGGAAATAAAGTATTGGTAAAGTGATTATTTGATGGGATGGGACCTGCCACTTGAATACAAATTGATTGGTGACATTTATGAATTAGACACTTTGGGGATGACCCTTTTTTTTTTTATACATTGGAGTAAAACAACATGAAGATAATGCAACTATGTATGGATGATATTTGCATGCGTGCTATGTATGCATGAATGAATGTATGCGTATGAGACTCGTATGACAGTATAACGGTAAGACTGTTGAGACAAGATTGGGCAGGTCCAAAGAAAGCGGCCCGACAGCATGTTACAAGCTTCCCACACTCTTCATTGGGGAATAACATCACTTGGGGATGAATTATACATCGTTGGGGTAAAGCCCTTCAAACAAATCACTGGCAGAAGTTGCCATTAATCAACCCAGCATAAAGTGCATTCTTTCATTTGGTCCACCTGAGATGTGATGCCCCTGTCTTTGTTTTTTTTTTTTGTATTGTTTTTTTTTGTTTATTCGAATCCCTAATTTTTGCCTGGATCGCCCTTTCGGGTTTTCAATCCACCGGGATGCTCACTTTTGCCTAAGTCGCCTTTTCAGGTTTTCGACTTAGCGAGCTCTTTCTTTTTTTCTTTGACAGAGGTCATCTCACAGCTTTTGGTCATGCTTACCTTGCAGAATTTAACTGTCCTTGAGACGGATGCTGATGTATGTTTCACCTACTCATAAGTTCAAAGAAGATGTACATGTTGTTTATGCATTTCAAAAGATGTAAAATAAAAAGTTTTTGTATTTTTTTGAAAATTTTGCTTCAAGTATTTTCATCAAAAATAGAAGAAATTAAATAGAATAAGTGAGAGTTCCAAATAAATGGGCATATGCTCAAATTAATGTAATGGAGTGGTAGCATGCCAAAGGTGTGGCTCCATGGATTTTAAAATGTTTGGAAAATGGTAATTATAAAGGGAAAGGTACGTTGAACACAATAACTGTTATACTCCCTGACAACTTTGAATTCCACTGTTCCAAGTCATTGATTTGCAGATGCTTCATATTGGAGATCCTTTTGACAGTTGAAATGCCCCAAGTGACTCATGTCCGACCCGATGCAGTTACTTTGTCATGATCCTTAACTTTTGCATAGATCGCCCTTGCAGGTTTCAACCTAACAGGATAATTATTTTTGTTCATGTCTCTAACTTTTGCATAGACCGCCCTTTCAGGTTTTCAGTCCATCGAGACGCTTTTTTTTTTTTTGCCTAAGTCGCCTTTTCAGGTTTGCGACTCATCGAGCTTTCATTTTTTTCTTTTTTTTTTGACAAAGTATTTCTTGACTGCATAGGTATTCATAGGACGTGCAAGTTTGCTACCATTCATTGTGAATTGGCATCCATTTGCCCCTGGAATCGGGTAATATATTTTTGAGCACAAAGTCACTTTCTTGACATTCGCGGGGACAAACCTTCTTTGTCGCATACTTGCTTTATCCTTTCGACATAATTGTCCGTGACATACGGCGGTAATACTTTTAAATCTTTCATTTGAACTTCCGTTGACGGGACTTTGACTTCCATGAGAAGCACTGCCTTTACGTTGTATACTGAGGGATGGAGGGGGATTGCCCTTGTTGAAGTGTGTACTGAAGTATAATACCCATGCAAGGCAAATTGTAGCATCTCGTGCCAGTTCTTGTGCATGAAAGTCCTCTTCAGGACAATCTTTCTTGATATTTGCAACTTCGATGGCCAAGATGCCCCAGTAGGCAGTATATCTTATTGGAAACTTCTTCATCATCCTCCTCTTTAGCCTTGGATATAAGGAACTCAAAGTCGAAAGAGAGTACATGGTTATTGTACTCAATGGGTTTAAAAAATGCATGATTTGATTATTAATATAAACATTATGATTACGCAGATATGTGGAAATGATTAAAGGAAAATAATTTTTTTTTGGTTTTTTGTATTACCATTTTTCCAGAAAAAGCACAAAAATAAAAACAAAGTCGGGATCAAAGCGACTTTTCATGAATGATGAAAATACATGAAGCAAAAAGCCCTAAACAAGTTCACTTTCGTCTTGGGTGGGACGAGAGGATTTTTTTTTTTGAAAAACATAAAGCAACAAACAACCATATTATTTTGAACAAATGAGTAGTAGAAATAAACATCAGCAAAGACCCAATTGCAGCTAAACATTTCATGTACCACCCGAAGCTCATGGACCTCTTGCTCAAATTGATCCATCTTTTGTGTTTGTACTCGTGTTTGCATATGTGAGCCGAATTTGGATAAAGAAATCGGACCACTTTACTGACGGATTGACCTTTTGTAGACAAAAACAAAGTGCGAGACACGGACTAGAAACTATGAATGCACATGATGTATGTAATGCTTATGCAAAAAGATGTAAATTTTTTTGTTATCGAAGGATTTTGTCAAGGTGAATTGTAAACATCGCAGATGAACATGATTTCATTTGAAAATTTGTAAAGATATTGCAATTGGTTCTATTTTCAAAAGGTAAGAACGAAACCAAGGAAGAAGTTCTTAACAAAAGCCAAAAGTTTAGTTAAGATTTTTAAAGTTTGTATTTCTTGGTGTTCATCTTTACAAGGTGGAATATCTCTGATGTTTACAAAAATTTATCCAAATCATTCGATGTTTTGATGAGAAAAGTTTTTTTTATGCATGTATGCATGTATGCATGATTATGTTACACAAACAGTGAAAACGTGGTGAAATTTAAGTCCATATGTTGGAGCCAAGGATAACAACGCCATTTGGCAAGGACTATGGTTTAATTTGCACTTGTATCACGGGTTCTACCAAGTTCTCAGAGTTTTTAACCGCTTCCGAAGGTCGTCGGGTTGCGGAAATACTTCCGGTCCAACAACGTTCGTAAGAAAGTCTCGTCTGAGTGTAGTATCGCGTATCAACTAAACCAAGATTACTCATGATTAGCCACCGCACTACGTCTTAAAAGGCCAAGAGGGGTTAAAGGTGACTAAAGGTTCTCAACTTTTAGCGGTCACTTGAAAATAACATGCCAAACACGAATACTCATGCCAACGTAGTATGTTTCCAAGATCCCTGAGTTGAGTGGGGTTATCACATGTGCTATAACCAAAATTCACTCTTGGCAAAGCACTATGATTATACCGCCGTCCTATCTTAATGTTCCCTCAAGCTCGGGTATAGAGCTTATCTCACCACTCACATTAAAAGAAAAGGGAAGAACAAACATACACGTAATTTCCATCCTTTATTTAAATTTTTTTTTTGCAAGCTTAGCACAAAATTTAAATAATGCCAAGTTAGGCTCAACCCTCTTACTTGTCCTCCCCAGTGAAGTCGCCATTTCTGTCGCGTCATTTTTCGGACGGTCGAAATGCCATTTGATTGGCGTTCGACCCGCTTTCGATTTCACGACTGAACATTTAATTCTTTTCAAAAGAAAGTGGAAAAAGGTTCAAATACCACATTTTAAGGGATTAAGGGTTCGGGGGTTGGTTATATTTAGGGAAGGTGTTAAGCACCCTAAATATTCGTAGTACTCTACGAGAACCTCTTGATTTTATTTAACTTTTGTGCTATAAACTTGCTTGCTTTAAAAAATGGAATTAGCAATGATAAAAGAAAATTAGAGACCTAAATTATCTACGTTTTTATTGATTTGGAAAGACGCATGTCCTTTGCCTACGTACCCGTGAAGGATCAAAACCTCGTAGTTCGGGGTAGAAATTGACGTTTGATTGGTTTTGTGTTTTTTAAATGGATTTTGAAAAAGGTTTTAAAATGAAAAGCCAAATGGCAAATTGGAATTTGTTTGTGTTTTTTTTTAATATTGAAAGCAAGATCACTCAAAGTAGCATTACATTGATTGATGTTTGACTAAAAAAAAAAGAACGATCGCTTGATCGAAAAATCAAGGTTTGCTATGAAAATATTTTTGTGATTTTGATGCAAAAAAGGGTTTTTTATTATTGTGCTTGACAAGAGTTTCATCTTGCTCCTACGTATCTCCAGGTGCTATGGAGAAATCAAAGCTACGTAGTTCTAGGATGAAATTAAAGCTGAGGTCGAGCAAGACAAACTCAAGCTCTAGAAATTAAAGCTGAGGTTGAGCAAGACAAGCTCAACCTCTAGAAATTAAAGCTGAGGTCGAGCAAGACAACCTCAAGATTTTTGAAAGAGTTAGAGTTAAGCCTGGATCTAAGAAATGAAATACTACCTTTTCTTGAAAATGGCTTCTGCTGTGACTGGCTTTGTGTAGGTTTCAAATCGGCTTGGTGGACTTGGATAGAGCTGTGATGCGATTTGGTTTAGGGTGTGATGGGTTATGGATTTTGGTTGCTTTGGCACCGTATTCTGTGACTGGTTTGGTGTCTGAGATTTGGGTTTTATGATGTTTGATTCTTCTGGCTCTTTTGAATGATTTTATTGCTTGATTGTATGCTTGAGAGTGTACTTCCAATTCTCCTCTTTTTCTCCTCCCTTTATTTGTTGAGAGAAAGCTTCTATTTATAGCCAACCTTCATCCTTAAACATCTGCAGCTGTTCATCCTTGTGTAGAGACCCTTGCTGTTGATAGGAATTGCAAAACTGCCATTGTCTCATACTTTTGTACACTGAGCTTGAGCTTGTCAGCCTTGACCTCAGCATTTAACACTAAGAGCTTGAGCTTGTCTTGGACCAGGAGCGTGTGTGAACAGTGAAAAGTACATGAACAGTAAAAATATCTTATCTTTTTACAGCTGTTTCATGCTTGTTCTCCAAGATGCATTGTTGTTAATGTCCTTGCATTTCTTAGCCACTAAGACACCATTATTTAATTATTTTAGCATACTTGGTCACCAAGTCTTGTTTTTTTTAAGATATTTTGCTTGCTTGCTCATCAAGATTCATCTTTAGAGCTTGAGCATGATCACAATGCTCATGAGAGCTGGAGCATAAACACAATGTTCATGAGAGCTTGAGCATAAACACAATGTTCATGAGAGCTTGAGCATTAAAGAGAGTACATTAACAGGCAAAAATACTTCGGGCCAAAAGACAAATGAAATGGGATCTTAAGTCAAAAATTGGAGTATGACATAATGTCATCTACATAAACCAGAAGGATGGTAAAGGATGTATCAGTGTGTTTAGTGAATAGAGAATGATCTGCAGAGGCCTGAGTGTAGTTTTGTTGAATGAGTATGGAAGTTAATTTCTCATACCATTTCCTACTGGCCTGCTTTAAATCATATAAAGATTTGAGCAATTTGCAGACTTGATTTGGTTTGGTGGAAGTGATATCAGGAGGTAGCATCATATAAACATCCTCTTGTAATTCACCATGAAGAAAGGCATTGTTAACATCTAATTGGTGAAGATGCCAATTATGAATAGATGTCAATGCAATAACAAGCCTGATAGTGGTCATCTTGGCAACAGGAGAGTATGTATCAAAGTAATCAAGGCCCTCAATTTGAGTGTAACCTTTGGCAACCAATCTGGCTTTGTATCTCTCCACTGAACCATCAGCATTGTATTTTATTTTATATATCCATCTGCAGCCTATAGGCTTAATGTTATCTGGTAGATCAACAATCTTCCAAGTACCAGTTGCCTCAAGAGCTGACAATTCAACTTGCATAGCTTTATTCCAACAGTCAAATTTGCTTGCCTCAGCATATGTTTTGGGCTCAATTTGGGAGTGTAAAGACATAACAAAATGAGAATGAGTGTTAGACAAATTATTATGAGAAACATAATTGGAAATAGGGTAAGTAGCAGTATGCAAATGGTTACAAACATAGTCTTGTAAGTAAACTGGTGCATTTCTAGTTCTAGTGGACTTTCTTGGTGAAGAAGGAATGTCAGGAATGACAGGAATATCAGGAGAATGGTTGATAGGTGAAGGAGGGAGTGAATTTGCAATGTCAGGTGAAGAGGATGATGGAGGATAAACCTCATCATCAATGATAGGAACAGGTGGGGGAGTATTAACAGACTCAGAAGCAACAGGTTCAACAGGTGAGAAATACTCCCATTGAGAAGTGACAGATTCATTGTTGCTTGGATAAGGTAAAAAATATTCATGAAAAACCATATGTCTAGAGACAAATATCTCTCTAGAATGAATTTCCAAGAGAATGAAACCTTTGTAACCTGACTTATAGCCCAAGAAAACAGTTTTTCTGGCTCTAGGCTGAAGTTTGGTTCTGTGAGATTGAAGGGAAGAAGCATGACAAAGACAACCAAACACTTTGAAGGTATCAAGGTCAGGAAGTTTGTTATAAAGAACATAGTATGGAGACTGACCTTGAAGTAAGGGAGTAGGTATTCTATTTATAAGGAAAACTGCATGCAAAAGAGCATATGACCAATAAGATGCAGGGAGTTTAGATTGATACAAAAGGGCCCTCCCTACATTCAAAATGTGTTGGTGTTTTCTTTCAACCCTACCATTTTGTTGAGGTGTCTCAACACAAGATTTTTGATGTAAAATGCCAAGGGATTCATAAAAGGATGGAATGAGGAACTTTGGACCATTATCTGATCTAATACATTTAGGGGTGACATGAAACTGATTTTGAACCATATGAATGAATGATTTAACATGATTAGAAACTTCAGATTTACTTTTAAGCAAAATGATCCACAAGAATCTACTATGGTCATCAACAATGGTAAGAAAATATTTATGACCATGAATAGAAGAAATAGATAGGGGTCCCCAAATGTCAAGATGCAAGAGTTCAAAATTAGAAGTAGCATTTGAAGTACTAAGAGAAAAAGGTAAATGCTTTTGTTTGGCAAAGTGACAGATATCACAAAAAGAGTTTTTATTATCAGATACAATATTTGAGTACAATGAAGACATCATATTCATTCTCTGATGAGAAAGATGCCCAAACCTAAAGTGCCAAATGGCTTTATTTGGTATAATACTGGAATTACAAGAAGCAGAAATGTTACAAAGACTAGAATTCAAACTAGATGACACTTTATTTGGTAAAACAGAAGTAGCATTGAACTTGTACAATCCATCTTGCTGACTAGCCAAACCAATCATCTTCATGGATGTTGAGTCCTGTATGATGCATTGGTTAGGCAAAAATTTAAAGATACAAGATAATGACTCACAAACCTTGTGAACAGACATAAGATTCAATTTGAAAGATGAAGAATAAAGGACTTTGGTAAGATAAAACTGGGGACTGAAACTAATATTGCCAGCATGAGTGACAGTGACAGTTGAGCCATTAGGTAAAGTAACTGTGGTAGGTGAAATAGCATGATATGAAGTAAACAAACTTAAATCACAACATATGTGCTCATTGGCACCAGAATCAACTAACCAATATGTGTTTGATAAAGAAGAACAGGCAGTGGAATTGATTATACCTGCAGAAGTAGGAGACAATGAGGAAGGATTGGTGTAGCTGGAAGAAACCTGAGGAACAACAACATGATTGGTGACAGGAGCAGAAGAATTTGAAGGTGAGGGAATCAAATTTGCCTGCTGCAATAAAGCCACAACTTGATCCATCTTTTCTTCAGACAAACCAGATACACCAGAAGAAGTATTAACCTCAGATACATCACTAGAAGAGGCATTAGCTTGTGAATTGGACTTATTCACATTGGGAAACCCATGCTTCTGATAACAATAATCAACTGTGTGATTAATTTTGTTGCAGAAAGTACAGTGCCTAAGAGGTTTATTATTATTACCACCTTTACCACGCCCCTGTGACTTTCTTGCATCATAAGCATTGATTGAAACACTGCTATCTTCAAGAGTTGCCATAGCAGGAACAGAAGCATTATTGCTCTCTTCTTGAATAACCAATGAAAAGACTTTGTTCAGTGTAGGACGAGGATCCATTAAGAGAACTTGAGTCTTAACCACTGAAAATTGCTCATTGAGACCAGTGAGAAACTGAATAATCTCGTCTTCAACCCTATAGGTCTTTGGTAGCCTCACAGCATCACATTTGCAAGAAAAATGACAGTGACAAGTAGGAAGAGGCCTATGTGAGTGCAATTCTTCCCACAAAGCCTTCATCTCTGTGAAATAATCCAATACAGATTTATTACCTTGCTTCAATGTGTGAAGTGAAGATCTTAATTGAGCAATGCGAATTCTATCAACTTTGGAGAAACGTTCTTTCAAATCTTCCCAAACCTCAAAAGCATTGTCATGAAAGACAAGTGTTTGCGCAATTGAATCTGAAACCGAATTAATAAGCCATGAATGAACGAGATGATTACAACGTTCCCACGCATTACGGTTCAGATCATCATTATCTGGTTCAGGTAAGGTTCCATTGATGAAAGGAAGCTTGTTTTTAGCTCCTAAAGCGTGTTGCATAGAACGACTCCATGAAAGATAGTTTGATCCATTGAACTTTGGAGAAACAACTACAGAGTTTGGTCCTTCGCTTGGATGAACGAAGTAAGCTGATTCAGAATCAGAATGTTGTTGTTGATTGTTGTTGCGCACCATAACGAAAACAGAGTATAAGCAATTGAAAGAAGGAGGAAGAAGGTGCAGAAATGGCGAAGATCAAAATGATAACAGAAAAGACAAATTGAGTGAAATCAACTCAATAACGAAGAAGAACACGAAGATTCTTCACAAAAGCAACAAGAAATCAACAAGAATCGCTGCAAATGAAGCAACGAAAATGGCGGAAAACGAAGGAAGAAGATGAAGATTCAACAAACTTCATCCACAAGGCACAACGGAAAACGGTTACAAGGACCGTAACAAACTTTCCCTTGAGGGAA
Organism: Medicago sativa; assembly: GCF_051527215.1. Lineage (NCBI taxonomy): Eukaryota > Viridiplantae > Streptophyta > Magnoliopsida > Fabales > Fabaceae > Medicago > Medicago sativa. Next base: position 86,416,618 of record NC_140752.1, read on the forward strand.
AATCTGATATCATATTATGAAACTGAAAATATGATTGTATTATTATTATAGTTCAATGATTACAAAGCTATATATAGCTAAACTGCAAGAGCACCATAACATACTATGGACTGGCAGTAGCTTATTGTCTAAGTAAAACCCTAAAGCCTGTTACTTGGAGCTCAAGTCATCTCCATTTGCAATGTCATGTAATACAGATGACTTAAAGAAATTTAAAAGAAATCAATATCAAAGAGATCAAACTCCTGGGCAAAGAGATCAACACAGCTGCATTTTTAAACCATGGTTATCTCCCTGTCCCTACCCTCTTCTTAACCAGGCAAAACATATAATTAAACCTCTCACATTACCTCCCCTTCATTCAAATCCCTCTCCTCTCATATGAACCAAGAAAATCTACATAATACTCTCAGCTGCACAATAATGCAGATAAAGGAACATTTAACATGTGGGGGTGAAAAGAACTCTACGAGAGAAACACTGCCTCCCTAATGCACAAAAGTAGAGTTTGGTGACCTAGAGTTTAAGAGATAGTTTCTGTAAATTGCATTGCCTAGTTGACAAATGTTAGTTTGACAAATGATGATGGTTGAGTAACTAATGTAGTGAGAATCACACCAGCGGCAAACGCAAGCATCGTTGTTTGCATCAGCTGCTCTGCCAGCTTTTGTCCTTACCAATTTATCGAATAAAGCAAAGATTATCAATGGAAAAACACTCAACCCCTAAGAAATGAATGCCAAAGTCATTATTACTTTAAAACCTCAAGAAAAGAAGGAAAATTTGAAGCCGTGAAAGGTTTTAAAGATGTTTCTGTGTAATTCTATAATACCATCAAATTCTGCTAGCCTACAACTAATACTTAATATTGCATTTACTAACACAGATATTATGGCCCAGTTTTGATTAAGCTCATTTACAAGTAAGTATTTATGTGTAAGCTGTTTCTATAAGGAAAAATGTGTCAAATTGTTTTCATATAAGTTATAAGAAATTTTTGTAAGCTATTCTAGTAAGCTTATAGAAATAAGTTAAAAGACGGTTTATACACATGTCATAAGTTGGTTTTACATAAGCGCTCTCATTTTGTCTCACAAGTTGTTCCATCAGAAGATGAGTTCAATTGTTCAAATAACTCCATTCAAACACCCTAAGAAAGTACTCAAGCTTTTAAATTATAGTGAAGTTGCGTTATGACTTGATACTGTGGTAAATAGGGATCAAATAAGGCTGATGTGCCACAATTGCGTCAAAATATTGTCCCGACAATCTTGACATTCTGCTCATAAACCTTATTACTAAAATTATTTGATTGAAACTTCCATAATCTTAGCGTAATAAAAGAATTAGAGTAGTATATATGGGTTTGGGGAAATGACGCATTGAAATGGCGTTGTTGTTACATAAGTTACTCCATGGTTTTGGATTCTCTCCATAAAAAATTCTTTCGATTTTTCTCAAGTGGAATCTAAACCATCCAACATGAAAAAGAAAATGAGTTAAATTATAAAGAAAAGTTGGTGTGTTTTAGGGTTTGTTTAGTAAGACATAAGCTTATGACTTATAGCTTATGTGTAATGACCAACATATGCTTAATAGTATAGAATAGACGCAAGTTGCATTAGATATTTGTAGATGACCAGTCATGGTTTTCTAGAAGGATCTATAGAGATGAGTTATATGCAAATTGTTAGAATACAAATGTTATAAATAAGTGATTTGTTATTGTAATCATTACTAAAAATGAAATCAAGAAATTAGTTGTTAAAATAATCTTAGCGTAGCTTTTACTCTCGTTTAGTGTAATTTCTCTTGAATTAATGAACAACAAAAAAGTTGTTCATTATCCTTCAAAAAAAAAAAGTTGTTCATTAATGATAAAAAAAAATGTTCATTATAATTGATGCTTTCATTGTCACGAACTCTCCTCCCTACCACCATTACCATCATGACAGTTCACAGATTTGAATTCTCTCCATTGAAAATTCTTAATTTTTTGAAGTCAAATCTTTTCATCAAACATGAAATAGTTACTCACTCTGTATTTTATTATAAGTCGTGTACTTACAGTGAGTGCAATATTGAAACTAGGATTTAGTATCTAATTAGATCATGCCTTGAAGGTGACCTCAAGGGGTTATTTCAACCTTATTCAGCCTCATTTCGTGACTTATCCCTTTGAGTATAATATTGAAAGTGTGTATATCCCTTTGAATCTCGATGTTCTGGCAGAATATTTAGCCTCAAGATACGATCAAGGTGGTTTTGGAGACAAGGAAAAGGGGCGCACCTTTGTTGGGGTAGTAGAGGCGCCCTCGTTAGGGCTAGGGGGTCCTTATGTGAATATTGGTGGTCCAAGTCGTTTTGACATTTTTCACATATTAAGAAATGTAATTAATTTTGTATTGGAATAAAAATTATGAATGATTTTACAAAATTATCCTTTATTAATGGCATGGGAAAAAGATATTAAAATAGTATTGAAAAGAGATTAAAATAATTGAAAGAATAGAGAGTAATAAATTGTAAAGGGCGTGATAGGAAAAGAAACATTAATGATGTATAGATATTGTAAAATGGCTTATAGTAAAATAAAAATATATTTTTTTACAAAATGACTTATAATAAAATACATAAGGTAAATTATAAACTAAAATGTTGGTGTGTTTTAACGGATTGAATATCAAGAAAAATTGAAGAAGAAAAAAAAAATATCAATGGAGAGACCAAATCCTTCCTCCACATTGCCAACTATACTTGGTGATCAGCTTTGTCCTTACAGAAGCTGAGTTTAAAATATTTTTAGATGATGATCAGTAATTACATTGAGCTTACTTTAACAAAATAAATTAAATTAAAGCCAATATCTCACACATATAAATCAGTGATTAACCATTTATCCGGTAGCGTCCGTTATAATAAAGAGACAGACTCAAATCACATGAGAGAGAAATGGTATGGATGAGTACCTTTGCAGCATCAATGACATTAACCACATTGATAAATTGTTGTGGAGAGACAAATTTAAGTATCCAAACGGATTTGAAAAGTGTGAAGTGAGTCTAACTTACATTTTGTTCACTCAACTTTATTGTCAAGACAAGAGTGACCACTCTCCATCCATCATTGTTTGAGTTTCTTCTCCTTGTGTCTGATGTTGAGATGTAAGAAAACCCAAATTGAAAAGTCTTCTAACCATTAAACCTCTTATTTCTTGGGTCCATTTTGAGTTAATTTGTATTTGAACATACCCCCATTTTTTGTTGAATTCGTTTGAAATCCATTTTCAATTTCCAACATTTCATTCCGGAAAATATATTTTTAGGGAAGAGTTTTTCTTTCTTTTGAATAAATATATTTAATTTTACTATTCTGCTTTTTTACGCTGAAAAAAAATAGTTAAAGTTAACAAAGTTTGGAATTGGGGCCAACTTTAAATTTTTTCTCCCACGCAAAAAAAAGAAATAGCATTGATGGTACACTGTTGACAAAGACAGACCTACTGTCTTGGTTTATGACTTACATCATCTCATTCAGCTCCTCTTTTATATAGCATAGTATATCATATTTTGTTTCCAACTTAGCGATGTGGGACATTGTGCACTATTGACTCATAACTCATGATGAGCCCAGTCCTGCCCATTATTATCACTAAACTTTCACCATTCGTAGTTTTAAAACCGATCAATCAAAACCTAACATTACTCTCAACACATAGTATCAAGAGCCAGCTTGAATCAAGATGACATCAAGTTCACCCACAAGAGCAACTCTGGTGGAAGGACAAACTTTGCTATGTGGAACCAGTCGTTAGAACTATGCTTGAATGGAACTCTTTGAGCTTGCATAGAAGGAAGGTTGTTAGTCATTGAGACAACAAAATGGATCCTACAACGAGTTGGCTTCAGAAGTTGCTCACCCTCTCAACTGTTTAGTTACCTTAAGTTCATTTTGAATGTTTGTTACTCTCATCAGATAAGTGGATTGTTCAAGAAAACATGTATTAAAAAGAGGGATTCAAAGTCTGTTATTTTTTAGTTATATGATTTTTACTCTTGATTTTGTATATGCTGTCATAGTCCTTGAAACTATCTTTTATGATCAGGTGAAGTGTGTTTACTCATACTTGTGTTTACTCATACTTGCTTATCCACTTTCTATTCATTTTTCCATGTAGATTATGGCATTGCCGGAGGTAAGTTGATCAGAAGGATTCAGAAAATGTGTTTTGAGAAGGTAGTTTACATGGAAGTAAGTTGGTTTGTTGAATCTGAGCATTCAAATGGAACAAGGTTGTCTACTGATGCAGATTCGATTCAACATACTTTCACGCAATGAAAGTAAGTGGCAGCTTGCTCTTATAATCCTTGATTTAGGTGCCTCTACTAGGACTTGATGTATTTTTGCTAGTGAAGTTCTTGAAAGGGTTCAACAATGATGCAAATGTTTGTTCTTGATCTTGCCTTTCATTAACCAACCAGTTAATATTGTGAATAGATATAAAAATGTGTTCTCAAGTGAATCAACAGTTATCAGATCAATATCAATATTTTTGTACAATTTTTGGTATCATACCAAGATATAAGAAAATTACTTCATGAACATGAGTCAACATCAGCAGTGTCAACTGTCAATATGTGAAGTTGATGTCTAAAGCATTTTAAACTCAATTTTTGCCATCACACCCAAAGTCACTTTCCAGATGACATTGTAGATAACAACAAAACTCTAAAAATGAGTCGACAGTGTCATCAACAAGATCATCCAAAAAGAAGAACATTGGGACAACAACAAGCACACTTGGTGACAGATAGCTTATTTAAAGGGTCCCATGTGATGTTATATAGAAAACTTCACATATGTCATGTCTTTGCTAGCAATGTGGGACTTAAATTAATCGTATAGTTGTGTCCTCATCAATCCACTACTGTACTTACTTTTAACATGTACTTTCTCACCACTTTTTTTAGTACACTCTTTACAATAACATGCACTTTCTCACCACTTTTTTTTTCACTCCACTCATATTTGACTGAATAAGAGAAGGCAAATGAGCTATCCACCATACCATTTGTGAAAAGGTGTTCCCATTGGGTGGGAGATAAGTTGTTTTTTTCATAAACTCTCTCAAATAGTCTCACAAGTGGTTACATCAGAAGATAAGTTCAAATAATTTGATCCAAACACACCCTAAGAAAGTACTCAAGATTTTAATTGCAGTGATTGCAGTTGTGTTATGATTTATGACTTGATACTGCGGAAATAGGGAACAAATGAGGCTGATCCCAACAACCTTGACATTGTACTCATAGACCTTTTGCTAAAAAACTATGATTTAAACTTACTACCTTAAACCTGACTTGGATCATTTGTGGTATTATTAACTAGTGTGTCTCTAAAAACTCGTGAAAGTGCGGCCAACTGGGAAGAGAAATAAAAAATGGAGAGTGAGCGCTATGGGGCGAAATTGAAAACGAGGATACTTCAAAGGAATATGACAATTTTAGAAATAAAATAGTGGCAGAAAAACCTCACCAGAGAGTGAAATATCTCTGTCATTAAATCTCATAAAGCTATCATTCCCTCTAATGCCAATGGCCAAAAGAACGAGGCATTTTTCACTTGTGCACTGCTTGTATATATAGTGAATATAACTCTCAATTTTTGCCAAACTCCCGATGTGGGACTTATGCAATTGTGCCGTCCACGATGCCATTATGGTTCATGCTATGACCCCTAATTATTATTTTCTTATTCTTTTTAGACTTGACCTTCATTATTAATTCAATAGTCTCTAATAATTCTAACTTCTAAGAGAAGGATGGGTAAGATAAATAGATATCTAATGTTGTGAATAACACTTCTTGGAATCATGATTTCATCCAAGCTTTCTGATTAGCAATAACTATATAGCATGCTGTAGTTTGTATATATGTATGCTGTGATCTTTAGATTGACATTTGATTAAGCAGGTTGAGAGCTAGTTTAGTTTTTCTTGTTTCACATTTTGTATACTGTGATTTGTTGGATTTGTGACGTTTTTTGCGTATTTACTGGATTCATGTTTGATTGGTAGTTTCAAGCAATTAACTAAGATTTTTGAAAATATTGATATACCTCATTCACAAAAACAAGGCATCATGCCTCCTTTACATAAATATTGATATACCTGTTTCAAGCATAAGTTTGAATAAGTTCTACTCATTATAGTAATTATCTTTGATTTGTTTCTTTTTTTTGGCAATAAATTATCTTTGATTTGTTAACTCTGATTGCTTTAATGAGCTTTATTAACTAGACATCGTTCACTCTTATTACAACACCTTCACTTTCATGTGCATTTTATTTAGGTTCATGTTTTGTCTGATATATATGTTCAATTACTACGTTAGTTGCAGATTGTCTGATATATTTGTTGGAGTACATTTCATGACTCTGCTTGCATATGATCTGATATATTGTTTTGATATTCTAAAATATGTGTTTATTTTAACTTGCTAATAAGATGAGAGACTTGTGCAGTGTGTTATTGTGAAGAAGATAAAATGCTAGCAAGGGATAATGTATTTCCGAAAATAATTTTCATTGTTTTCGAAAATGCAAGACAATTGTTCACTACAAGAGTTTATTTTTCTACTTATTAACAAGTAAAACTAGCATAAATTTTAATTAAGAGATGAAAATTGAAAATGTTTTCCTAATGTAAACGGGGCCTTATATTTGTCAACCTTTTCTACCTACTCGCAAACAAAGGCAGAAAGTGAAGAGCATCTTGTTCTTTGTTGGAAAAATATATTGTATAATGATGTCTTTCTCAGCATATATAATCCTGGCATATGTTCTTTCTTAATGCTAAGAAATTTTCAAGCAAATAATACTTCACTACATCAACTATTGACATGCCAATGTCATTTATAGGTTTGGTCATGACATGGGAAAAGAGGCTCTCATGCCAATCAGTGTGAAGTTAGAGGATTTCAACAATATATTACGACAAATTGTAACTGCTGCTCATTTAAACATCCCAAAAACTGAACTTGGAAAAACCTTCAAGAGATACCACACACTCATAGATCGATCTCTTGTGTTTGTTTCAGGTATATCATTTTTCAGGTTTACTTGTTAGTTGTTCAAGTTACTTTAACTTTGTATATTATTCCTTTTGTTTTATGATTTTATTATTATCACATCATATTGGAGTTAAAGTGGTCGTAGCGGTTGTTGTGAGGGTTGCAAGGAAGAATGCATCTAGTTAAAAGATTGCATCCAGATTTATATTTGATCTCGACGCAGCTCTTGGCTGAGCTACATTGAATTTAACATCAAAGGCTTTTTTATGCCATCTATTGTAGTGTTTGCAATCTTTTTTATGATTATAACACGACCTACAATTTCATTTTTGTCAAGGTTGACCTAGGTTAGCACAAATTTTATATACTAATTATTCGATATTGTCTTACAGTTGAACTAAATGCTTCACTTATAGTCCAAAATCAACACGATAGGTTTATGACCTAAGACCATGATCTAAAAAACTAAAGTTCCTGCAGATATATATAAAAAAGATCATTGCAAAAAAACTCAATCAATTTAAATGTTATTCAATGCCAGCAAAATGTGTCAAGATTATTTAACAGGTTTTTCATTTTTGTTTCAATGGGATGAGATTATAAATGAGAGAAAGTGAAAAAGAAAGAAAAAAAAATATCTCATCTAAGATCAAGATTATTTGACAGGTTTTGCATTTCCCTTTCATGGGATGAGAATCATGCATGTGCACTTGATCTTCCTTCCAATATTAGTTTCTTACAAGCATCATAGGCTCAAATTCCAGTGTTCTCGTCCCGACAAATAAATAGCACATATTAAATGGTTTCTTAATTTCGATCAAAATGTTACAAGTAAATATGAATTTTTCACATTGGAATACAAACCAAACAGGACATAAGTTCCAACGAAGGCTAAGCACAAATATTCCAACAAAATATTGAATATCATAAAAAAAAAAAAATGCAACATATTAACTTGAGTTGCTGCAGTAACTAGCCCCTTGAAATTACAAAGTTGAAAATTGCAGGTCAAAGGTCACAGAAATATATTAGCGATTAACTTGATTTGCTGATGTAGCACCTAGAATCTTAAGCACAAGAAATAAGATAACTTCAAATAATCATCTTCCCTTCACTAACCTGATGTGCTAAAACGCCTTGGCAATATTCCATGCTGTCATGATAGAACTACAAGTCGAACAAACACCAGTCATTAACAGATTATATATAAAATATAACCAACTACGGTTGGAAAAGGTATGAACGTAATAACCAACTATGGTTGGAAAAGCTATGAAGCACTGAAACAAACTAACACAGACATCAAACCCGACACTGACACGTCGACACAATTAAAAAAAATGAAGAAAAAAAAAATACTATATTCGATCAGGCTAAACGCCACCAATACCATGTACTACATAGTGCATTAATATAACTCATCCAATCAAACAGTTATGGAAATAACAACCTTAATGAATCTTTCATTTATCAACTTCAGCGCAAACTTCCTTCCACCTAATCTGTTTCTCTTTGCATGCATTATGGGAGGAAAACACTTATATAATTTTTATTTATTTTACAAACACATTATTTTCTATACTCATAAATACACATCTCCATGCAAAAAATAGATATAGCTAATAATGTGAAAAGTTTATTGTAGTAATGAACCACTTTCCATACTAATTTAACACAATTATATGGAGCAAGATCAAAGTGGCGTATTTTATGTGAGAACGAAAATATATTCCCTGGATAAAAGGGTTTTTGCGAAATTCAAAAAGGAAAGAATTATTCTAGCTTGAAATTTGAAATCAGAAAAGTGTCAGTCCAACACTAGTTTCAGGTACCCAACAAAGAATGGCAAATATAGAGCAATGGTTTCTACTAAGTGCAAGAATATCATTTCAGTATCATATAATAAGAAAAGGCAAAAGAGATAAACCATGCACATACAAGAGAATCAACAACAAATGATTGGTTATTTACTTGTCAATACAAATGAAACCTGAGATTAGGGTTTCTGCATCCATCCACACTCGTTTAACAGAACGAGGTTTCTCATTGATGCTTCATCAGATTCCCAATCTCATTTGTTTCAAAAAAAATTCAAATGCAACCTTTGTAATGTACTTTATATATGATCTATGATTTATATACAAGTATGCTTCATGGACAGAATGTGAAGACCACGGGAATCATGTATCTCACCCTCAAGTAAATGGCAATAGTAGGAATTATAAAGCATGATGGGAAAGAAGATGAAATATAAGTAAATAAACAACAATACCTCAAAAAATAATAATAATAAGCAACAAGAAGAGCTTGTTATTGAGGACCTTGTAGACGTAACTTACATGGACTATTAGCTAACAAGGAGAAAGATTCCATTTATGACAGACTCTTGGGATCATCAGCTACAATAGACATTTTCAATATTAGCATAAATAAAATATATTGGCAGAGAAATTATTGGAGACAACATTATTGATAAACAACTACATGTAAAAATAGAGCAAGTATGTCAAAGATTATTCTTTATTAGCTCTTCGTTTTATGTCATATGAGGAATGTCACAGATATGTCAAAGAATATTCCTTAATCCCTATGTAGCTCTTCATTATCTGTCATATGAGGAATATCACAGATAGACTGTTCTAACGTTTGCACATGATTAGAATGACCCTACTCTTAACCTTGTGGCAGGGTCATTCTCTGGTTTTTATTGAGCAGCCACCATATTTTCTATAAACTTCCAATTATTGTTGGCTATTTTAGTTCTCAAATCTTAATTCAACAAGCAATGATCAACTAGATAGAAAAAAATTACTTAGTATAGAAAACGGTTTGCTTGAACTGATGATCAGAACATGCTTACGTTTGTATTGAAAGGAAAAATGCATTAGAGTTGATTCCAGAGGCCACGAGAAACATTATTCAGCAAAAGAATTTTTTTTAGATAATATAATTTAATCACAGTGTAACACTTGTTTATTTAAATCACCATAGCATCAACACTTGTTTGAGTAAATATAATAAGCTAAGGAATGAACCAAATTCCAATTCAAAATGACTGACATTCAATTCCACTGTCTAATCAAGACCTCATGAATTCTCAAAGGCGTCAACCATATTCCTTCTTCTTAGTCTTGTTGCTGTCTCACATTTTCTCATAGCATATGATGATATTTTCTCTTCACCTCCCAATATATATTCTTCCAGGTTATGAACATCTTTTTCTTTCATTCATTTCTATTATACACTCACTCTCTTCACACGACACAACAAGATAACTAACTACCAGTCTACAACATAGTAACAACAAGAAGCAGGATACAAACAACAACAGCAACATTAACACCACCAACAACATCAACAGCATCATCAGTTTAGTTATTTTGTTCAAGATTGATAATCAACTCCAGTTTGAAACACGGCATGGTAAAAGACTCATACTATAAGTACAACAGAGCAATAAAGTCACACTTTGAGTTATCAGTTTATATTGCCATTTTCTATCATTTCTCGAGTCAAAAAACTAGTAATTCAAACACTTCCCTTTAGCAAATTTTATTCCTAAAAGGGACCCAAATCTGCACCTCAATTCCACAAAGAAAATCAAAATTAAAACAGGATGTGCAAATACCTGTAGATATACTGCTTGGAACAACAGCTCTAGATGTGCCTTCATGATGCTGCTCTACTTCCTACAGTTGGCATATCCATTTAACAAAACAAAATTCAAAGGGTTACTTGGTACACCAGTCTGTTGAATGACATAAAGTGAAGGTAGATTTGTATAATTGGCAAAACCAATAGACAAAACCAAATGCAAGAATTCTACTAAAGTTTGTGCCTTAGATAAGGACATTCTTGATTTTAGCTATAGCTAAAACCAACTTTAACGTGTAATGCTAGAAGTGTTGCAGTGGAGGAAGTTGTTGATACTGGAGTATGGCTTTCCCTTTTCTCCCTGACCAAGCAATTATAGATTTTTTGTACAGAGACAGTAAATTAATTTATATTTGTGTTGGCAGTAGTCACATCCACAATAATTCTAATTTATATTTTAATGTCAATCCTCGTCTTCTTTTGCAATATTCATGCTGGCTAGAAATTTAAATCGCTATAAAAAGACTGTTATTTGAACTTATTTTTGGCGTAGTGGATGCATGTAAAGATATTGCAAGGATTTCCTAAAACAATGGCATAGCTTTCAATGTGGCCAGGAGGGAAGAATTTGGTGTTATGCTCCAATCTGTTGCAAAACATTGCTTAGGATTGAAACCACCATCATGCCATTATATTAGGGTCAAGTATTTAAAGCAAGAAGTTCAGGCCACAAATGAGGCATTGGCAGAGTCCACAGAGCTACATGGAAGAAAACAGGCTGCACAATGACAGGTTGGTGGACTGGACCGACAAGAAGAGAAGCAGGACAATACTTAATTTCTTGGTGAATTGTCCAGGGGGGAATATTTCTGAAGTTCATGGATGAAGCAGTTGAAGAAGTTGGTGAAGAGAATGTTGTCTAAGTTGTGACTGATAATGAGGCAAACTACAAAGCTGCCAATGAGATGTTGACGGAAAAAAGGAAGGGGTTGTATTTGACGCCTTGTGCTGCACATTGAGTTTATTTATTAGGCCATGGATGGATCTAAGGAGAATATACAAAGAGTTCAATGGGGTCAAAAATCGGAACCTAAACCATCCATGTTTATAGCATCAATCAAATTTTAACTTTAGTTTTAAATTACACACTAATTCAATTATTCTATACTTAAGTTATTTGACTTTATGGAATAGCATTGATGAAAGGTGAGACAACCAGCTCCATAGGCCCTAATTTTACACAACTGAATCGCATTATGCTCCTAATTTGAAAGTAAAAAAAAATGGGGGTCTATAATGAGTTTATCCACAGCATTTGATATGATAGGATCTGAAGCTGACCTGTCTAGAGTCCGTGGTGATTTCTTGAATGTAGATTTTTCCAATCAATTTAAGACCCTGAAGTTGAGAAATAGTATCACTCAGCATACACTGGTTGTTAAAGTTCAAACTACTAATTAGGAAAGCAGGATTCCCTTAGCATAGAGACAAATGGTTGTTTAAACTTCATATTAAAATGAGATGACAGCCAAATTTGTTGCCGTTAAAAAAACAAAAATAAAGAAGAAAGTACGAGATAGAACAACACACACCTGACCTGGATTATTTGTATATTTAGACAAAAAAATCGATCTCTTAGGCTTGGGTCGCTCCTGCTGAACATTTATTAATTAACATTATACCATTGTCAAAGAAGGAAAATATAGATATAACATCAATAATAACACCACCAGAAGAAGAATGAGGAAAGGTACAGTAATTTTAAGAATCCAACATTTTGGAAACAAAAACATTGAGACATCTATAACCAGTGTGTTACCGTAGCAGAGTTGGCAGTCACTTCAGAAGATAGCAATTGTTTGTTGGACCTCCACTAAAACCAAAACAAAGATAATATAGTAGAAAATAACAGTTAGCTCAGAAAGAAAAATAAAATGGGGGTCTATAATGAGTTTATCCACAGCATTTGATATGATAGGATCTGAAGCTGACCTGTCTAGAGTCCGTGGTGATTTCTTGAATGTAGATTTTTCCAATCAATTTAAGACCCTGAAGTTGAGAAATAGTATCACTCAGCATACACTGGTTGTTAAAGTTCAAACTACTAATTAGGAAAGCAGGATTCCCTTAGCATAGAGACAAATGGTAGTTTAAACTTCATATTAAAATGAGATGACAGCCAAATTTGTTGCCGTTAAAAAACAAAAATAGAGAAGAAAGTACGAGATAGAACAACACACACCTGACCTGGATTATTTGTATATTTAGACAAAAAAATCGATCTCTTAGGCTTGGGTCGCTCCTGTTGAACATTTATTAATTAACATTATACCATTGTGAAAAAAGGAAAATATAGATATAACATCAATAATAACACCACCAGTAGAAGAATGAGGAAAGGTACAGTAATTTTAAGAATCCAACATTTTGGAAACAAAAACATTGAGACATCTATAACCAGTGTGTTACCGTAGCAGAGTTGGCAGTCACTTCAGAAGATAGCAATTGTTTGTTGGACCTCCACTAAAACCAAAACAAAGATAATATAGTAGAAAATAACAGTTAGCTCAGAAAGAAAAATAAAATAAAAATCCCAACATAAAATATAAGATTTGAGTTCAGTTGCTGCAAATTCTAAAAGCAGTTGCTTATAGTCTCTCTCTAACGTTAGAGACTAAAACCAACAAACCCTGTATTTGCAGAGACTAAAATCACATTAAACCAAAGATTTAAAACAGAATGTTGTGAAACCCTAATAATAATAGTAATAATACCTGGTAAATGTTGCGGCCACAACTTATGGAGATCATGCCAACAAAACCTAAAGGAAGAAAAAGTAACTGAATGAGCAACTGGAGTTAGAAAAGTAAGTGTGAGTGAAAATGAGATAGAGAAGTACTACGAACCACAAAGGAAAAAGGTGAAGATAGGAACTCCAACTTCGCGATATAATTGTTGGCCGAAAAGAGTGAAGGAGTCAGATAATCCGAAGAAGAAGGCTTCCGTCAAGCGACAAAACACGGGTTGAAGGAAGGGAACAAGGAGGCTATCTATCTGGGCCTTGGGGAGGCATGATAACGCGGTTTCGGCGAGGCTAGCTATCTTGATTTCGGTTAGGTTAGTGATCAGTTTTGCGATGTGGTTGGCCATATCGCCATCCATCGGTTGAGACAAGTCGTTGTTGTTGTCGTCGAGAGAGATGTCGTCGTAGTCAGGCATTCTGTAGTGTATACTATTGCTAGCTTGCCGGGTAGTAACTTATTCAATCAAATCAATATCCTAGTATTTGTTTCTTTTCAAATAACCTAACTAGTAAGGTACCCGTTTTGGTTGGGGATGATTTTACGTAGTTATATAACTTGTTTTTATAAGTTATCTTAGTGCATCTTCAATCGAGGTTCATTCTCTCTCTGATAAAGACCTCCTACGGGTCTCACGTGTACACATCACTCATTTAATAGTAATAAATAATAAGCACTCAATCACTCCAACTCAGATCTCACACAAAGTTCTTAAATGGGACACACTAATCAACTATCAATAACTTTATATCATTATACTCCCTCCGGTCCTTTATATAAGAAAAGAAACCAAAAATCATCAAAACCAAGACAATCATTAGTTGTTGCAATTTTTTAAATGCTTTTACAAATATGCCCTCATAAAAATTTGTGAAGTATTAAATATACCCATTATTGTTGAAAGGACCAACATTAAATGAGGGCTAGAAAAGTCTTTTAAACAATAAATGTATCTTAAAAGTTGTGACTTTTTCTTATAAATGGGACCAAAAATTTTTTTGAAAATTTTCTTATATATAGGACCGGAGGGAGTATTTCAATTTTTTAATATTAAAAAAGTGTGAGTCCCGCTTAAAAGTGGGGGTCTTAAGTAAGACCCGGGGTCTTAGAAGACCCTAAAAAAGATTCTCCCCATTTGGGGTACCTAATAGGTACCGGGTCTTAAATAGTTAAGACCCTCCCAATGGAGATGGTCCAAGGACTTTTTCTCCTGCACGCTCAATAGTAGTAATAAAATATGTACACCTTGGTCTGACTTTCAAATAAGTAATATTTCATGAAGTAATTTATAGGGTGGGTCTGTTTCAACTTTAAAAAAAATTTGATTTTGAATTAAAAGAATCTAGAGATTTTTTTTTAGTGATTTTTATAAAAAAAATCTAAAGTTGTTTGCTTTGTTTACTAACATAAAAATCATTTTTTTAAGATTTGAAACTCTTTAGAAGAAAAAAAATATTTAAAAAACTACTTTGAATAGCTTTTCATTTTGAGGCTAAAAATGATTTTTTTTTAACAAAATAGATTTTTTAAAAATCTAAAACAAACACTACAAAATAACATAAAAAAAGTGATTTTTAGTTAAAAAAATAGATTTTTTTTTCAAAAAAAAAAAAAAACCCAAACAAACGGGCCCATAATTTAATAAATAAATTACTTTTGTATATTGATGTAAAGTTAGTGAGATCTATTTAATTACTTTTCATTGGAGTCTCTATTATTGTATTGTTATTGGAGTCCTTACCTTGATAGATACTTTTATCAAAAAATTATAAATAAATGATGTGTATATATGAGATTCATTTAAGAAGTCTCTGCCTTGATAGATACTTTTATCAAAAAATTATAAATAAATGATGTGTATAAGTGAGATTCATTTAAGAAGTCTCTATTAGTGGACTACCATTGTGGATGCTTTTAGGCTTTTGTTTCGAATTTTGGGTGATGTGATTTGCAGTGGTTCATGTGTTCTCTCTTACGGTTGTATTGCCTTGGTGGTCACAAGAAAATATACGTGTGGCGTGGCGATCGTTAGGGGCAGCACTTCAGTGACTTAATGTCACCGTGCCATAGCTGCCCAACCCCATCCATACCATCCATTTTCTGACACATGTGCAAGATGCTTTGTTTGTGCGGACAGGATGCAATGTCACGGTGCCATTAATGGCACCGAAGTATTCTCCGATCGTTAGGGGGTTGCAAGGAAGAATGCATCTGGTTAAAAGACTGCGTCCAAATCTTCCTTGCTAAGCTACATTGCCTTTAACATCAAAGGCTTTTTTACGCCATCTATTGCAGAGTTTGCAATCTTTTTTACAATTATAACATGACCTTCAATTTCATTTTTGTCAAGGTTGAACTAGGTTAGCACAAATTTTATATACTAATTATTCGATGTTTTGTCTCCGTTGAATTAAATGCTTCACTAATAGTCCAAAATCAACACACGACAGGTTTGGATCTTAAGACCTAAGACCATGATCTAAAAAACTAATGTTAAAAAAGAGAGAAATGCTACGACACACTTTTCAACACACTCTCTTTGATTTTCAACACACTCTCTTTGATTGGTTAAAATTCACATGGGACCCACCAAAAAGATCATTGCAAAATAACTCGATCAATTTAAATGTTATTCAATGAGAGCAAAATGTGTCAAATTATTTAATCTGTTTTTCATTTTCGTTTCAATGGGATGAGATTATAAATGAGAGAAAGTGAAAAAGAAAAAAATATCCCATCTAAGATCAAGATTATTTGACAGGTTTTGCAATTCCCTTTCATGGGATGAGAATCATGTATGTGCACTTGATCTTCCTTCCAATATTAGTTTCTTACAAGCATCATAGGCTCAAATTCTAGTGTTCTCGTCCCGACAAATAAATAGCACATACTAAATGGTTTCTTAATTTCGATCAAACTGTTATAAGAAAATATGGATTTTTCAGATTAGAATACAAACCAAACAGGGACATAATTTCCAACGAAGGCTAAGCACAAATGTTCCAACAAAATATTGAATATCATAAAAAAAAAATGCAACATATTAACTTGAGTTGCTGCAGTAGCCCCTTGAAATTACAAAGTTGAAAATCTCAGGTCAAAAGTCACAGAAACATTGTTATATTAATGATTAACTTGAGTTGCTGCTGTAGCCCCTAGAATCTTAAGCACAAGAAATAAGATAACTTTGAATAATCATCTTCCCTTCACTAACCTGATGTGCTAAAACGCCTTGGCAATATTCCATGCTGTCATTATAGAACTACAAGTCGAACAAACACCAGTCATTAACAGATTATATATAAAATATAACCAACTACGGTTGGAAAAGATACGAATGTATTAACTAACTATGGTTGGAAAAGCTATGAAGCACTGAAACAAACACATACATCAAACCCGACATTGATATGTCGACACAAGTAAAAAAAATATATATATATATATACACACACACACACACTATCTTCAATCAGGCTAAACGCCACCAACACCAAGTACTACATAGTGTATTAATATAACTCATCCAATCAAACAGTTATGGAAATAACAACCTTAATGAATCTTTCATTTATCAACTTCAGAGCAAACTTCCTTCCACCTAATCTGTTTCTCTTAGCATGCATTATGGGAGGAAAACACTTGTATAATTACACATAATTTTCTATACTCATAAATACACATCTCATGCAAAAAATAGATATAGCTAATAATGTGAAAAATTTATTGTAGTAATGAACCACTTTCCATAACACAATTATAAGGAGCAAGATCAAAGTAGCGTACACAAAATTTCATGATTGACATTTTATGTGAGAATTAAAATATATTCCCATGATAAAAGGGTTTTTGCAAAATTCAAAACGGAAAGAATTATTCTAGCTTGAAATGTGACAAAAGTGTCGCAGTCCAACACTAGTTTCAGGTACCCAACAAAGAATGGCAAATATAGAGCAATGGTTTTTACTAAGTGCAAGAATATCATTTCAATTTCATCTAATAACAAAAGGCAAAAGTGATAAACCATGCACGCACAAGAGAATCAACAACAAATAATTGGTTATTTACTTGTCAATACAAATGAAACCTTTGAGATTAGGGTTTCTGCATCCATACACACTCGTTTAACAGAACGAGGTTTCTCATTGATGCTTCATCAGATTCCCAATCTCATTCGTTCCAAAAATAAAAAAATCAAATGAAACTTTTGCAATGTACTTTATATATGATCTATGATTTATATACATGTATGCTTAATGGACAGAATGTGAAAGACCGCGGGAATCATGCATCTCACAAGTAAATGGCACTAGTAGGAATTATAAAGCTGATGGGAAAGAAGATGAAATATATAAGTAAATAAGCAAAAATACCTCAAAAAAAATATTATAATAATAATAAGCAACAAGAAGAGCTTGATATTGAGGAACTTGTAGACGTAACTTACATGGACTATTAGCTAGCAAGGACAAAGACTCCCATTTATGACAGACTCTTGGGATCATCAACTACAATAGCCATTTTCAATATTAGCATAAATAAAATATATTGGCAGAAAAATTATTGGAGACAACATTATTGATAAACAAACTACATGTAAAAATAGGGCAAGTAAGTAAAAGACTATTCTTTATTAGCTCTTCATTATCTGTCATATGAGGAATATCACAAATAGACTGTTCTAACTTTTGCAAATGATTAGAAAGACCCTACTCTTAACCTTGTGGCAGGGTCATTCTCTGGTTTTTATTGAGCAGCCACCATATTTTCTATTACCTTCCAATTATCGTTGGCTATTTTAGTTCTTAAATCTTAATTCAACAAGCAATGACAAACAAGATAGAAACAAAATTACTTAGTATAGAAAACGGTTTGCTTGAACTGATTCAACATCAGAACATGCTTATGTTTGTATTGAAAGGAAAAATGCATTGGTGTTGATTCCAGAGGCCACAAGATACATTATTCAGCATAAGAAATGTTTTTAGATAATATAATTTAATCACAGTGTAACACTTGTTTAAATCACCATGGCATCAACACTTGTTTGAGTAGATACAATAAGCTAAAGAATGAAATAAATTCCAATTCAAAATGACATTCAATTCCACCGTCTAATCAAGACCTCGTGAATTCTCAAAGGCGTCAACCATATTCCTTCTTCTTTGTCTTGTTGCTGTCTCACATTTTCTCACAGCATATGATGACATTTTCTCTTCACCTCCCAATATACATACTTCCAAGTTATGAACCTCGTTTTCATTCATTCATTTCTATTATACACTCACTCTCTTCACACAACTACAACATAGTAACAACGAGGAGCAGGATACAAAAGATTCATGCTAGCTGACCAAGCAATTAATTTATATTTTAATGAATTGTCCATGAGGGGGATATTTCTGAAGTTCATGGATGAAGCAGTTGAAGAAGTTGGTGAAAAGAATGTTTTCCAAGTTGTGACTGATAATGAGGTAAACTACAAAGCTGTGGTGAGATGTTGACTGCAAAAAGGAAGGGGTTGTATTTGACACCTTGTGCTGCACATTGAGTTTATTTATGAGGCCATGGATGGATCTAATGGGGTCAAAAATAGGAACCTAACTATCCATGTTTATAGCATCAATCAAATTTTAACTTTGGTTTCAAATTACACACTAATTCAATTTATTATATACTTAAGAATAGCATTGATGAAAGGTGGGACAACCAGCTCCGTAGGCCCTAATTTTACGCAAATGAATCGCATTAAGCTCCTACTTTGAAAGTAAAAAAAAAAAAAAAAAAAAAAAAGGTCTAATGAGTTTAACCAAAGCATTTGATATGATAGGATTTGAAGCTGACCTGTCTATAGTCCCTCGCGGTTTGTTGAATGTGGATTTTTCCAATGCATTTAAGACCCTGAAGTTGAGAAATAGTATCATTCAGCATACACAGCTTGTTAAAACTTCATATTAACATGAGATGACAGCCAAAGTTGTTGCCGTTAGAAAAACAAAAATAGAGAACAAAGCACAAGATAGAACAACACACACCTCGCCTGGATTACTTGTATATTTAGACAAAAAAATCTGTCTCTTGGGCTTTGATCGCTCCTGCTGAACATTTATTAATTATCATTAGGCCGTTGTCAAAAAAGGAAAATACTTAAGAGATAACATTAATAATAACACCACCAGTTTGTTACCTTATCAGCATTGGATTGCAATCGTTTGTTGGACCACAGCTAGGAGCAAAACAAAGAAAATAACACACACCGTTAGTTCATATAATAATAATAATAATGATGAGAAAAAAGATTTAAACAATAATAATACCAGGTAAATGCGGATGCCACAAGAGATGGAGATGCCTAAAGAAGAAAAATTCATTGAAAAGTAGTAACTAAGTGTTGGTTGGGTGAAAGTGATTGAGATAGAGAAGTAGTACGAACCACAAGAGAAAAAGGTGAAGGCAGGAACTACGAGATCGCGAAATAGTTGTTGGCAGAGATCATCTATCCCGGTGCTGAGGAGGATGACACATAGAACGTCGGAGTCACGCATTCTGTACCCTAATATTTCAGGCGTCGCTCAACTTTGTTTATTTTCCTCCTTTAGCTCCACTCAGCATCACTAGTTTTTTTTTTATTTTTTGAAGAAATCATTTTGCTTGAGAGATAAATATATTCAATATCCACGTGATTTTTTTTTTTTTAAAAGAAGCTAACAAAAAGAAAATAAACAAAAAACAGCTAAAAACTAATCTATGTGATACATCTCGGGCATCAGCATGCAGCAGCGAAAGTAAACTCTCTGTCGTAAAATGTTTTAACTAGACGTTCCAGTTCCTCTGCAATAAATCCTGCACATTGCTAATAATTGCCGCATAATGATGTCAATGATTCAATATCCACGTGTTAA
This sequence comes from Medicago sativa, assembly GCF_051527215.1. Classification (NCBI taxonomy): domain Eukaryota; kingdom Viridiplantae; phylum Streptophyta; class Magnoliopsida; order Fabales; family Fabaceae; genus Medicago; species Medicago sativa. The sequence goes on from NC_140752.1 coordinate 86,436,985, forward strand.
TAAAATAGTATATGAATAATGTTAATTGTATTTATAAAGTGTAAATTTTTGTTGTGCCAAAAAAAGTATATATTTTTTTGAGTAAAAAAGTATATATTCTTGTTGTTTTAACTTAGGAGTTTTCAAAAAAAAAAAACATCCACATGATATTAAATATATCGTGTGAATAACCCACTCGTGTGTATAAGTTTGAAGTTTGGTGGTGTTGGTTTGAGACTTTGAAGTGTGCTCATCTACAAAGTCTCAGATTCAATTTTCCGATACAATTTGGGTGAATCGGGTGAACTAACTTAACTTCATTAAAAAAATATATTTATTTTTATGCACATTTAGTTTTTTATTTTTTATATTAAAGTTTGGTTGTGCAAAATATTTGACTTTCATATAAAGAAATATCTCACGTTCATGCATTGATAAAAGAAAAAAATCATGCATTATTCGGTTTAAAAAATTAAAGGTAAAAAATTTAAAATAAAAAAAAAAACTCATAGGGTTTAATTTTTTTTTTAACCGAAGAATACAGGAATTTTAATGTTGTTGCAAAACATAGACCGTAAATATGGTTTGTGTAATGGGACATAAATTATTATGTTGTGGTTTGTTTATAAATATGTTGGATGTGTAAATTCTATCAAGAAACCAACACAGGAAAAATAGCATTCTTCCTCATAATTAAATTTAAAACAATTGCTAGTTCATGATGTCCTTTTGTGCTTAGTAGTAAATAGTTTTCTGTTAGATTAAGTTTTGCTATTACCATAAATAATTTCTCAGGGAACCATTCCCAATGTTATAATCTATCTTCCACTACATGTTTTCAGTCATGGTCAATTAAATATAGTTTTATCAAGAGAAGTTTCTCAAAATTCAACAACAGTTCTCATTAAAATAAGAAAAAGACAAGGAGAAAAAGGTTTTACAAAAAATGTAGTTTTTAAAGATACTTTTATCGCAATCATATGATTTTTCCTTTACATAACAAGTCATTTATGTTATCATTTTACTAATTATTATTCGAATAAACAATAAATGATCGTTATTTTTTATTTATTTTATATACAGAAAAACCAAAATACGTTGAGTTGATAAATAATTTTGTTATATGCTTTAAAAATAATTTGTAGATAAATCGATGTAGGGATTATTTCCATTAATATTTAAAAATTTAAAAATTATAATCAAAATTATATAAATCCATCTTTTAGCTAGTTAATATATTGTTCTACTATATAGATAAGTGAACTATAGGTGGATGACTTTATCTTCGCAAGACAAGGAGGAAGCATATTTTTAGTTTATTATTTTTTTTTTTGTGGTGTTCGGGGTTCGAACCCCAGACCTTGCATATATTATGCATTGTCCTTACCAACTGAGTTAAGCTCACGGGAACTTTTTTTTTTTTGAAGTGATATATTGTAAGTTTTAAATATAACTAATTTTAACCACATTTAAAATTCTTAAAAAGCAAATTTATTTATGGGTTAATATATATTCTCCCCTTGTAATATTAGAGGTTTATGGTTTACTCCTATAAAGATTAAGTCAAACTTCTATATTTAGATTAAATTTGTTTATCCTCATGGTACGCGTTATAATTTGTTTGTTTTTAGTAAAATCAATCAATGTTAGTCCTTAACTCGGCTAGATATAAAATTATCATCACCAAGATAGGAGATTAAAAATTACAAAATTTAAAAGAAATAAAAGTTATATAAATTTCAATTCATTTGGCATAAGATTGAATTTTAGTTTTAACAATATATACTCCCAATTTGTCTTATATTATATGAAATACTTAACTACAAATTCTAATATTGTGTACACATAATTATTAACTAATTCTATATAACTACCAACATAATTCTAATATTATATGAAATACTAGTATGGACACCCGTGCCAAGCACGGGCTAGAATTTCGTCATACTTTGTGATGTATCAAATGTCATTTTAAGCTCAACATTGGATAAAAGAGTGCACATTGAACACCAAATAAGTGACCAAATACATACTTCTTAAAATTTTGGATGAAGATGTGATATCTCTCTTACTTGTGTGGTTGGTATTTCTCAAATGTGTCAATCCACACCAGTGTTGGCTCCTTATAAGGCCCAATAGTTGTATAATGTCCCGGTTTGATATCGTGGGAAAAAAGGAGTGGTTCTTGGTGATGGATCACGAACACGAAGACTCTGACACTTAGTGGAGAGATGTTAATGTGTCAAGTGAGTTAAAATTATAGTGTAAGAAAGAGTAAATGTTGAACAACATATAAGTGAGTTGACTCATATACTTAGTGTCTTAAGATTTTGGAGGAAGATGTGATGTTAATCTCACTTGTGTGGTTGCTCTTAGCTTAGTATGACTATACAACCCAATGTAGTCTCCCATGAATATCCAAACATTATGATATTTGTGTGGTTGCTCTTAGCCTAATATCACTATGCAACCCAATGTAGTCAGTCTCCCATGAAAATCCAAACATTATGATATTTGTGTGGTTGCTCTTAGCCTAATGTGATAATACAATTCATTGTAAGCTCCCTCGTAACTAAACGTTATGATGTATTATTTGGTTAGTTTTTAGATGTCATTTGTTTAATTTTTGTATTCAATTTAATCTTTTGGATTTGAATCATTTTCATGCAACATTTTTTTAATCAATCTCTATTAGTATAAATTCCTTCATTTTTGGTCTTTGTTAGAATTTGGCCAAATAAAAACGCTTAATGTATTGTGCCGAGTTGACAAAATTCGTGTTTATTAGACATTTTTAAATGTTGTAGCATTTTTTTTAATTGTATCTAACTTTTTTCTAAATTAATCATAAAAAAATATCCAACTCCTTCAATAAACCCATAAAATTACCGGCAACTCACTCAATCTCTCAATTTAAAGTTTCTTTTTCATTAGACATATATATTTCTCAATCTCGAGTTTCTTTTTCAACTTCTTTATTTTTCTAGTTTTCATTTTATTTTCTCATGAAAGAAAAGAACATAAACCTCCTATTTTAAATTACAATCAAATCACTATTTTGACCATGTTGTGCTTCGTTTGACCTTATTTGACTATGTCACATAATCACAGATACGGAGAGTCGCGTACTCGAGGGAGAGATGTTAATGTGTCAAATTTGAGTTAAATTTCTACAAAGGATGCAATAATAGATATTGAATATCTTATAAGTAAGATGATCATATACACAAACCTAAAGAATTTAAATGAAAATGTGGCGTCAATTTGAAATTTGACAAAATATGTGTTATGTTAAGTCAACAAAATGCGTGCTTATTAGACATTTGAAATTGATGTTGAATTTGTTTAATGAGTTTAATATTTTGGTATCATAATTACTTAACAATATCCAACTCTTTCAACAAACCCATAAAATTACCAGTAACTCGTTATTTTCCCTTATCATTTCTTTCATATTCAAATTATTTTTTCATCGTATTTCCTTTTCTAATTTACTTTCTCTTTTCTCATGAAAGAAAGTAGCAAAAACACCCCTATGTGAAACCACCACCAACCCACATTTTTTTACCATTTGTACCTATGACACCTTATTAAGCTATTTCACCAAATCATAGACATTGAGAGTCTCACATTTAAGGAAGAGGTGTTAATGTCTCATGTGTATTCAAATTTCTCTATTAGATGCAATAGTAGATATTGAGCAACATATAAGTTAAGTTTTCGGATGAAAATTTGGTGTTAGTCTCATTTGCGGGGTTTCTCTTAGCTATATAAAATGATCCGACCAATTGTAGACTTCCTCAGAACTCGGAACTTTATGATGGTAGGTTTGTTAGTTTTTGGATTCCATTTGCTTAATTTTTTTGGTCAAATAAGTAAATGGTCCCCCTAAATATACAAACATTTGATTTTAGTTCCCCTAAAAGATTCTTTAGGTTTTTGGTCCCTCCAAAATTTTCCATCCATAAAATTAGTCCCTACTTTTCAGTCAACTCATGTCTAACCTTCATATTTTGTAATAAATTTTTTCAGAAATTGGTAGAATATTATGACAAAAATAGGTACATAAACCTCCGTATTCTTTTTTATTTATAATTTTTTCTCTCTTCTCATGAAAGAAGAGTACATAAATCTTCCTTCATGAAACCACTACGTACCAACCCACCTTTTTTTACACATGTTGTGCCTCTCTTTGACCTTATTTGAATATGTCAAATAATTAAGGACCCAGATAATCGTACACTTAATTAAGAGATCTTAATGTATCAATTGTCGGTTAATATTCAACATTGAATGAAAGAGTAGATTTTGAACAACATATAAATGAGATGACTCATTTACCTAATGTCTTAAGATTTTGTGTGATGATTTGGCGTCAATCTCACTTGTATGGTACATTGCGATAAATTCATTTTTAATTTTTACATGTCATTTATTTAATTTATTTATCTTAAGCTTTTGTTATGCCTTTATCTTATCTTATTTGGTTACGTTATCAGATCACAGATACAAAGAGTCTCACATTTAAAGAGGGATATGTTAATATGTCATATGTCATATGTGAGTTAAAGTTTCACATTAGATGTAAGAGTAGACGATAAGAACCATATAAGTGAGACGATCCTTATACCTAACTAATATATATCTTAAAGATTTGAATACAAATGTGGTGTCAATATCACTTGTGTGGTTGCTCTTAGTCTAACGCGATTATCAAACTTAGTATAGACTCCCTTGAAAGTCCCAACATTGTGATGAATTGTTTTGTTCATTTTTGGATGTCATATGCTAAATCATTTTATCTTAAATTTTAGTTCTTGTATGTCATTCAATTTGATGCAATTTTTTTCTTGAACCCTTGTTATTTAAAATTCCTCCACTTTTGTTCTTTGGTGGGATCAGACAATAGAAAAATGTATATGATAAAGGTTCAACAAAATAGATGCTTATTGGACATTTGAAGCGAGAATGTGATATCAATCTCACTTATATGGTTACTTAGTCTAATATGATGATTCATCCTAGTGTAGATTCCCCGAAGTTCAAACATTATGATGAATTATTTTGTTTGTGTTTGAATGTCATTTTTATCCTAAAAATTAGTTTTGAGAAGTCATTTGATTGCATACTATTTTTTTTATTGAACCTTTATTATTAAAAATTCCTTCATATTTGCTCTTTGGTGGAGTTTTTTTTTTAATTAAGTCTAATTTCTTGGTAATATAATTACCAAAAAATCTTCAATTCTTTCAAAAAACTCATTAGATTACCAGCAAATCACTTTATTCCTTATACTCTCACAATTAAACCATACACCTTATTTTTTCCTTATCATTATTTTTATATCCTTTTGCTCTTCTCATGAATTTTTTATGGTGTTTGTTTTATTCCATAAAAACATCAAATGTTATACCTCAATAGTCATTAATTCATTATCATGCAATGATCATTAAAGAATTATCCAATATACCTTTTTCTTTATTAAATTAGTCATAAACTAGCTTGGAAACCCGTGCCAAGCACGGGCTAGAATTACGACTATTTTTTTTTTATAAAATCTAATTAAATAGCAAATTCATTATTTTATACACAATATATAAATAGAACGCATTGTTATCGGATTTTCGATTGCTTATATATGCAAATATCAACGTGTATATAGTTATTTGGATTTTCGTATCGTTAAACAGGAATGATTTAACGGATGTAACGTCGAAACATTAGTATTTAATGCCGGAATATTTTACATGGATGGCTAAGATGGCTAAAATTTATTACGGAGACGTGAGTCTTTTTATTTTTATTTTTTATGTTCTGCATATAACTGTGGGTGTTGGAGTCTCGAGGCCTACCGCTGCATATACAATTAATTGTCCCTACCTAACCAATCGTCTCTACCAGATGCCCTTATATATAGTTTCTTTCAAATTCCATGATTTCTATAGCGTATACCCTTATATATACAAAGTTAATATCGTGCATACACTTGATTCATCTTAACACCCAACACGAATTTGTAATTATTTAATCGTGTAACAAATAAGTATAACAAACAACGACAAAGACACCAACCATCTATCACATTTTTTAACTAAGCATGTTATAAAAACACAACAGAAAAGGCTTGAAAAAGGACTACAAAATTGTCCTGTGCATGCACATAGACATAGGCGCTCCAAAGAACAAAGAAAAAAAAAGACGGATATATAGCAAATTGTATAAAAATTGATCACTCGGCCTGTTCTTTGCACAACAATAAATGTCATTGGATTTTATACAATGAAATAAGAAGTGTGATCTTAATTGTTAGTTCCAGAATTGTAGTTTATCTACATGACCAATCCATTACTCTTTATTTATGCAACTATTAGAATGGTTGCAAGTAGAAACAACCAATTCATATCCAAATAAAATATATATATTACAACGAAGTTTAAAAGAGAAAAAAAAAACTCATACCCACCTGCGTCATCAGGAACGACCGGTTAAACAATCCAAAAAACATCACGGTACACAACATTAGTGGTCTCAGTACACACGCGATTTTCTTCATCCAGTATAAGCATTTTCAATCCCTTTTTGGAAGTGACCCTCAACACAGCGACATACAAATGTCCATGAGTAAAAACCGGTTTGGAAAGATAGATTTCAACATGAGACAACGACTAACCCTGACTTTTATTTATTGTCATTGCAAAACACACAGCCAGCGGGAACTGTCTCGTAGTAAATTTGAAAGGCAGTTCAGGATCACCTGGAACTAAGTTTAGTACTGGAATAATTACTTTTTCACCAACATTTTTTTTGGTAATAACAGTTACACCGACAAAGTTCTTCCCAAGATTGTCTACAATTAACCTAGTTACATTGCACAATTCAGTTGCTTGGTCAATGTTCTTCAACAACATAACTCGACATTCAACTTTAAATCTCAACTTGTGGTTTGGAATACCGGAAAACTTGATATTGTTTAAGAATTTGGTGGTAAACCATTCGCTTTGTACCTCACTATTCTCGTCTGATTTGCAAACTGAATCAGAACTGGTATATTCCTTTTTGTCTCCTGGAACCAATGATAGAATGAATTTGTTTACGTGATCAACTGCATCCAGCGTGGGAGCAAGTATCCCTCGCGTTTGGAAAAAAATCCGAGATCTTCATGTTTTGCGAAAAAATCCGGATATACAAAATCAACCAGAGAACGCAACAAATCAGAGGAATCTTTTATCAGCAACTCATCAGGAATGGGTACCTTAATTTATCTACTCTCGTTGGTGGATCCTATTCCATCTCCAATTGAAAGCATCCAATCGACAAACTTTCTTATCTCATCTTGCTCGACACGAACGGTTGAAGCACGTAAACACATATTTGTTGTAAGTGTGAGAACCTTACAGTGACTCCACAACTTTGATGAGTTGATGGATGAAGCAAGTATGTCTTTTCTGCATCCTTTTCTTATCACTGGAAAAATTTGTCTGAAATCACCGCCGAAAACCACAGAAAGACCCCAAATGGTTTGTCTGTATTATCGACACCATCATAAGACATTATATCGCGCATGGTTCGGTCAAACGCCTCAAAACAATAACGATGCATTATCAAGTGTCAAACGCCCCAAATGGACATCCGTGTCAAGCACGAGATATAATTTCGTCATATTTGAGGGAGAAAATGCTCTGATGTATCAAGTGTCGGTTAAAGTTCAATATTAAATAAAAAAGTGGAGGTTGAACAACAAATAAATTAATGAAACTCATATTTTAGTCTTCAATTTTTCGATGAAGATGTGGTATCGTTCTCACTTGTGTGGTTTCTCTTTCTGTAATGTGTCGAATCACATCAATGTTGACTCCCCTATAAAGCCCAGAGGTGGTATCATATCCCGGTTCAACATTGTGGACGGCGGATGGAGTGCTTCTTGGTGGTCTGTCACATACACGAAGAGTCTCTTAATGGAGATATGTTAATATGTCAATTATGAGTTAAAATTTGACATTGGATGCAAGAGTAGATGTTGAAAAACATATGAGGGAGATTATCCATATACCTAATGCTATATGACTTTGGGTGAAGAAGTGATGTCGATCTCACTTGTGTTGTTGCTCTTTGACTAATATGATGATACAATCCAATGTAGGTTCCAATGGAAGTCGCAACATTATAATGATTTGTTTTGTTAGTTTTTGGGTGTCATTTGATTAATTTTTATTTAAATTTTAGTTTTAGGATGTCATTCGCTTTCAAGCAATTTTTTATTCAACCTCTATTACTTTAAATTCCTTCACTTTTGGTCTTTGGTATGATTTGACAATGGAAAAATGTAGACGTGTTATGCTACGTTGACAAAATACATATTTAATAGACATTTTAAATTGATACGACATTTTTAATGAATCTATTATTTTGGTAGCATAATTACCCAGTAATTTCCAATTCCTTAAATAAATTCATAAAATTACCAACAATTGATTCTATTAATTATATTGTCATAGATAAAACACACTCTCCTTAGTTTTACTTCTTATCATTCCTCTCTTGTTCAAATTCCTTTTTCTTCTTTCTTTTTCTAATTTACTTTCTATCTCCACATTAAAGAAAGGAACAAAGACACCCGTCTATGAAATAGCCACCAACTCACATTTTTTTACCATATTGGTCCTCTTATCTTATTTTGCTATCTCACCATATCATAGACACAAAGAATCTCACACTTAAGGGAGGGATGGTAATGTGTCATTTGCAAGTAAAATTTCTACATTGGATGCAAGAGTATATATTGAGCAACAAATAAGTTAAATGACAAATATACCTAATGTCTTAACGTTTTGGATGAAAATGTGGTGTCAATCTCACTTATGGGGTTTCTCTTAGCCAAATGTGATGATCCAAGTGATTATAGGTTCCCTCGGAGCTCCATACATTATGATAAATTGTTATCTTAGTTTTCGGATGTTCTTTACTTAATTTTTTATATTAAAGAAAAGTTTTTGGATGACGCTCACTTTCATGCAATTGCTTTTATTCAACCTATGTTCTTTCAAATACATCCACTTTTGAACTTTAATCTTGTTTATGGTAGCCTTGGTCCCAATCCCAAATATAAAAAAAGAGGGTTGTGTTAGCATCTACAACAAACATAAAAAAAAAATTACAAAATTGAATCTATATAGCCAACTCCACTTGGTGGGGATAAGACTTGGTTGTTGTTGGTTGTTATTGAACCTTCACTTTTAGTATTTGGTGGAATTTGACAATGAAAAACACAAATGTTTTATGTTGAGTTGACAAAGAGACATTTTAAAATGATGTGGGACTTTTTTAATTGAATCTATTTTTTTGGTAAAATACTACTCATAAATCTCCAATTTCTTCAACTAACCCATAAAATTACCATTAACTCATTCTATTCCTAATACCTCCACAGACAAAATACAAACTTTTTTTTTCCTTATCATTTCTCTCATGTTCAAATTGCTTTTTCATATTCTTTCCTTTTCTAATTTCCTTTCTCTCTTTTCATTAAATATGGGAACATAAACCTACATAAACCACCATCAATCCACCTTTTTTACCATGTTGTGCCTATGTCACCAAATCACAAATGCATCAAGTCTCACACATAAGGGAAATATGTTGATGTGTCAATTTTGACTTAAAGTTCCATAGTTGATTCAAGAGTAGATGTTGACAAACATATAAGTGAGATGACCAATAAAGTTTCATAGTTGATGCATCAAGTCTCTTTTTGTATTTTTTTTCTCTTTTCTTAATGAAGCTTAGAGGTTATCGGTCATCTTGCTACCTCTTTATGCTAAAAAAAAAAAAAAAAAGATGACCAATATAAGAGTAGATGTTTAAGTTTTATATTAAATTTAAGGTTTAAGATGTTTCACCTTCATGCAATATTTTTTAATTAATCTCTAGTAATTTAAATCCCTTCACTTTTGGTTTTTATGGATTTAATCATGGATAAACTCTTATGTGATTTGTTGAGTTAACAAAATACGTGTTTATTAGACACATTTAAATGTTGTTTTTTTTTAATCGAGCCTAAATTTTAGGTAAGTTAAATGTTTATTCTTTAGTATCAACACCTGCACCAAGCATAGTCTAGTGTCATTTTCATTTGTGTGGTTGATCTTTGTTCAATGGATAAATGCACACCAGTGTTGACTACCCCATAAGGTTCAACGATGGCATCATATCTCGATTGGACTGTGAGGAAGCAGAAGAGGTTCCTAGTGGTAGATCCCTGCAGTGGATAGTCTCATACTTGAGGGATAGAAGTTAATGTGTCAAGTCTGAGTTAAAGTTTCATATTGGAGGTAAGAGTGTATGTTGAGCGACACATAAGTGATGTGATCTATATACCTAATGTCTTAAGGTTTAGGATGAAGATATGGTGTCAAACTCACTTAAGTGGGTTTTCTTAGTCTAATGTAATGATCAAATTCAATGTAGCATCCCTCGAAAGTCTCAACATTACGATGAGCAATATTTTATTTTTTATTTTTATATGTCATTTGTTTTTTTTTTTTAAATTTAGTTTTTTGATGTCTTCCTCTTTCATGTGAATTTTTTTATTCAACCTCTATTATTTCAAATTCATTCAATTTTTGTCTTTGGTGGCAAATGAGAGTGGAAAATTGCAGACGTGTTATGCTGAGTTGACAATATATGCTTATTAGACATTAAAAATAATGTGAGGTTTTTTTAATTAGATCTAATTTTTTGATAAAATAATTACCTATATGTAGTGGGATCTGACAATGGCAAAATGTAGTTGTGTTGTGCTGAATTCATAAATACATGTTTATAAGACATTTTAGGTGAAATGAGGTATTAATCTCACTTGTGTGATTGCTCTTAGCCTAATATGATGATCGAGGCTCCCCCTGAAGCTCCAACATTATGACTTCTTAGTGAGATTGTATATCATTTGTTTAATTCATTGATCTTAAAATCAAGTCTTTCAGTGTCATTCATTTTTATGCTATTTTTTCTATTTAACCTCCATTAGTTCAAATTCTTACACATTTTGTCTTTGGTGAATGTGAAAACGGAAAGAGGCATATATATGATGTTGATTTGACGAAATACATGCTCATTAGATATTTCAAAATGATGTCGCATTTTCTAAATGAGTCTAATTTTTTTATTAAAATAATTACTCATAAATCTCCAGCTTATTCAACAAACTCATAAAATTTCCAGCAACTCACGCTATTTCATATACTCTTAAGAACATATCACACACTTCTTTTTTTTTCCTTTATCATTTTTCTTAGGTGTAAATTCATTTGTCATTTTGTTATATTTTCTAAGTTTATTTCCCTCTTCTCATGAAAGAAAGGAATGAAAATCTTCTTGCATGAAAACACAACTAACCCACCTTTTTTAGCATGTTGTGTCTCTGTCTGATCTTATTTGTTTATATCTTTATAGCACATACATCAAGAGTCTCACACTGAAGGGAAAGATGTTCACGTGTCAAGTATGAGTTAAAGTTCAACATTAAATTCAAAAGTATATTTTGAGCAACATATAAGTGAGGTGACCAATATAACTTATGTCTTTTATGGTTTTGGTAGAAAGAAATTCATTGTGGTTTTTGATTTTATTTAAATAACGACATTAAATGTTAAACCTCAAAAATTATTACGGTGCAATGATAATTAAGGTGTTATTCCATTTATATTTTTCTTTATAAAATTAACCATAAATGTATTATTATTTTTTTGTATTATAAAAGACTTTTATGTGCACTATGCTACTAAAAGGGAATTGGATTATCTCCATTGAAAATTTTCTCAATTTTTATCTATTTTCAATCTACACGATTAAAATACAAAAACCATTTTTTTATAATTTAATTCTCAACTTCTCTCTCATGTTTAATTGTTGAGATTACACTGAAGAAGATTTGAGAGAATTTTCAATGTAGAGAATCCAAATCCTACTAAAAGACATATGTACTTCAATTTTTTTTTTCAAGAATTTTTTAGAAAAAAATCAATTTAATTTAGTTGCTGATATATCAAAATCAATTTATTCTATATTACTTATTTTTATGAGTTTAATCAATATTGATAGCAATACAATTTGTTGTTTATCATATGTTTTAATATCCTTTTAAGGTTGATTTCGTGGTTGCGGGGTCAGGTTTATATACTCTCAGCTTTTATACTTGCCTTTATTTAATATTTATTTCTTTGCTTAAAAAAAAAATAATACAATTACTTCATTAATACAAATTTCCTTCTCTAAAAAAAATAGTGCACATTAATGAAAAGATATACATTAATAAATGTAAATCAATCAATATCAAAATAATTTAATACCTTAATAAACAATAATTACAATTATTTACTTTAATATAGTTAAGGCAAGGTAGTTAACGTAGTAAATAGGTTTTATTTTGATGATGAATTTAAGTGCAAAATCAATTGTCATATTAATGTGTGATCAATTACAATAATAGTATTGTCTTCTATCGTCTTGTTCCTGCCCTTGCCAGATACATCCTTAAGACAATTTCCTAAAAATATAGAATATTGATTCAATTTATAACGTCACCACCTATTATAATTATAATTAACATCTATATTCCAACTGAAATGGTAGTATAACTACTATCATAATTATCACTTTCATGCCAAATAAAAAGTTCCAATTAAAAGAATAAAGAAGCACGTTTGTCTTTTGTTCCCTTTGGATCTCAACTATACTTTTTTTTTCCTTTCCATAGTTCATTTTTCCTTTCCATAATTCAATCTTCATGAATATCGTCTATTCATGAATAATTTCTGCAAATTAAAAAGTCAAAACACACAAAAAAAGTTATAAAATATTCAACAACACAACTTTATACCGAAGAAGAAAAACTACATTGTATTTGTTAAAAAAAGAAAAATATACTTAGAAAAGGCTTTCAATAATATGAATTACCAAAACTTGTGATTCTCTTACATATATCAAAGAAATCAAATAAGTTGTTACAACACATGCGTCATGTACATTAATAAGAGAAATGTGTAAAAAATTGTTATTGTAACAAAGAGAGAAAATAAAGGTTCATAGAAAACTTTCAATAATATGAATTGTGAATAGAGAGTTGTGTGAAAAGTGTGAGAGTCAAAACGGATATTTATAGTCAAAGACATAAAGTAACCAAAATAATCAAGTGCTTGATTCGTGCATATTGTAACGGAAAAAAAAATTGTACATTAATATTCATCAATTGGTGCATTTGATCTTAGAAACAAAATCGTAATAATTCAAACCAAATGATTTTATTTTATTGATAATTTTTTTTTTTGACAATTTTGTTTTGTTGATAACCATATATTTGACATCTACTGACGCACACTATTTTTTGACCAAATATATTTTTATTTAATTTTAATGTGTAACAAAAAAAACTAAAAATGTGTATAAACATATTATGTACCATATCATTCCTTTCATGCTGCATAAACTATGGAAGGCGTTACTAAAATTTAGAGAGCTGTCTCTTCATATTTAAAAAGAATTGTTGTGATAAAAAGACAAAAAATAAAGGAAACGAAAACAAATAAAATTATAAACATATGAGAGAGAGAGAGAGAGAGAGAGAGAGAGAGAGAGAGAGAGAGAGAGAGAGAGAGAGAGAGAGAGAAGGTGTGTGTCACAATGAAGATAGAGAGAAAGGATGTGTGCTACGATGAAGATGAAAATGATGACAGACATATTGACTATATAGAGGCGGAAAAAACCTAAGTAAAAGTTAAAAGGATGACATGTATGCTCAAATTTGATTGGTTGGTAATTTTAATCATGAATCATGATTGGTTGATCATGAATCATGGTCAATTTTTATTGGTTGATAATACAAAACATATTCATGATAGGCTATTAAAATTAAAATGTTTATAATTTCCATTTTGCTTTTTAGTAAATTAATTGAAATAAATTAAATTTGTGTGAGTGATGCAAATGACATAAATAGCATGTGAGTAAATATATGGTAATTTGAATCTTTGATCAAGCAATTAATGAGATGAAGCAAGAAGGAGTTCCAAGTGTACTTTTCAAAAAAAAAAAACGGCAAATGTTTATAATAAAGATTATTAGTATTTGGTTTAAAAATAAGTACCAAAACTTATGGTTAAATGTTGCAATTGAAATGTTTGACCGATCGATAAAGCTAATCGTTTTTTTTTTAACAAATCGGCTGATTGTTATATGCTTTGAATGATCCATCCTGGACATTATTGATATTGCGTATATTGAAAAATAATAAGCATCATCAATGTCATGTATTGTAAAAAAATAAGCCTTAATCATCGTTGGTAAATTAAATACTCTTATAAAATAGATATAACATTTTAAGATAATTCATCAAATTATGATTTTTGTTTCTATTACAAACTTTTTCATATTTACTATGTAAATAAAAGAAAACATTGGTGCATTAAACAACAATTTCAAATTCTGACTATTTGCACAACATTTTCGGTTACCATACTTGGATTTCAATTTTGTTTGTTTTTTTCCTATTATAAACTCCATCATACCTTGTGTGTACATGAGAAAAATCATTAAATGAACCTTTTCACTAATAGGATGCCAAGTGTACTTTTAAAAAAAAATAGTGCAAATATATATAATAGAGATATATAAAAAAATTACCTTAAAAGGCATTTACGTGCTATGAAAAAACATGACATGCTCTTTTTTTTAAATCAAATTTTATAGAAAATCAGTAAAATTGGAATTTAATAAATCATTGGGTATCATTCAGTTCTCCTTCAAAATGTTGTTGTTATTCTTATTACTAGTATGGACACCCGTGCCAAGCACGGGTTAGAATATCGTCATACTTAATGGAGATAATATTAAGATGAAGAAAATGTCAGTTAAAGTTTAACATTGGATAAAAGAGTTCAGGTTGAACAACAAATAAGTAAAAAAAAAAAAAAAAAAATCATACTTAAGCCTTTCGGATGAAGATGTATCATTCTCACTTATCTGATTTCTATTTTTTAAAACGTGTGGATCCACATCAGTGTTGGCTCGCTCAAAATGCACAACAGTTGCATTATATCCTATTTCAACATTTTGGTGGAGTAGGAGTGGTATCATTCTCACTTATTTTGGGGGAGTGGTATCATTCTCACCTATTTCGGTGATCGATCACGGGCACATAGAGTCTGACACTTAATGGAGAGATGTTAATATGTCAAATTCGAGTTAAAGTTTCACATTTTATGTAAGAGTAGATGTTGAGAGAGATGTTAATGTGTCATGTGTGAGTGAAACTTCTACTTTTGATATTGAACAACATATATGTGAGATGGCCAATATACCTAATGTCTTTAGGTTTCGGATGGAGATGTGGTTTTCATCTTACATATGAGGTTTCTCATATTCAAATGTGACAATCCAATCCATTGTAGGATTTATCTGAAATCCAAAAACTATAACGATATTTTCTTGTTTTGGGATGTCATTTGCTTAATTTTATTATATTAAATTTAAGTTTTTTGATGTCATTCACCTTAATGCAATGTCTTTGTCTAACTTTAATTATTTTAAATTCTTTCATTTTGGTCTTCGGTGGCTCACAGTATAAACAATTGTAGAAGCATTATGTTGAGTCGACAAAATACATACTTATTAGACAATTTGAGTGAACACGCGGTGTCAATATCACCTGTGTGGTTGCTCTTAGTCTAATACAGTGATCCAACCTAATTTAGGCTCTATCTATCATTCTAACATTAAGATGAATTACTTTGCTGGTGTTTGAATGTCATTTATTAATTATTTTATCTAAAAAATTAGTATTTAGATGTCATTCGCTTTCATGCTATTTTTATTCAACCTCTATCATTTCAAACTCATTCACGCCTGGTCTTTTGAATGATTTGAAAATAGAAGAATCTTTATAACGATTGTGATTTGACAAAATACATGTTTACTAAACTCATTTTAAAATGCTAATTTTTTACCCAAAAACCTTCAACTCCTTCAAGAAACCACTTCCAGCCCACGTTTTTGAACATGTTGTGTCTCTGTTTGACATTAATTGACTATGTCACATAATTACATGCACGGATGGTCGCACACTTGATTAAGATATGTTAATATGTCAAGTGTGATTGTACATTCTACATTGGATGAAAGAGTAAATTTTCAACAACATATAAGTGAGATGCTCCATGTACCTAATGCCTTATGGTTTTGTGTTAAAATGTGGTATCAATCTCACTTGTATGGTTGATATTGGCCTAATATAAATATTCATATCAGTGTAGGTAGGCTTACCAGGAATCTCAATATTATCCCAACATTATGATAAACATTTTTGTTAGTTTTTGGATGTCATTTGCTTGATTTTTTTTATCTCAAATTTTATTTATTGGAAGTCATTCGCTTTCAGGTTATATTTTTTATTCCACTTCTATTATTTTAAAATCCTTCACTTTTGGTCTTTGGTGAGATTACAAAGAAAAACTGGATACTGTTCTGCTGAGTTGACAAAATACACGCTTGTTAGAGTTTTTAAAATAATGTAATTTTTTATTTTAATTTTTTGTTAAAAAATTTGTCCAAAAATATACAACTCCTTCAACAAACACGTCCAACAACTACTTTATTCTCTATATTCACTGACAACGCATAAACCCCTTTTTTCTTATTATTTCTTTCATTTCAAATTCCTTTTATGTCTTCTCAATTTTTCTAGTTTATTTTTTCTCTTCTTTTCTCCATTTTCAGGAAAGGAACAAAAATCTTCCTTCATTAAATCACCACCAACCCACTTTTTTTTTTACTATGTTACACCTTCTCTAGTCTTATTTAGCTGTGCTACCAGATCATATGCAGAGAGTCTCAAACTTAAGGGATAATTATTATTTTTTAAATAAGCTAAATTAGCCCAGCCAATTTAGCATTGGGTCCCAAGTCAATACCACCAGACTTACCCAAGTTGGTTAAATGATAGATATTAATATGTCATATCTAAGTTAAAGTTGCACATTAGATTGAAGAGCATAAGGTGATGAACATATAAGTAAGATGACCCCATATACTTAATACCTTGAGAATTTGGATGCGGTGTCAATCTTACTTTTGTGGTTGCTCTTAGCATAATGTGATTATCCTATCCTGTTTAGGCCCATACATACGTCCCAACATTATAATGATCTTTTTTTTTTTTGTCATTTTCTTGATTCTTTTATTTTAAAATTTAGTTTTTTTTATATCATTTGCTTTAATTCTATTTTTTTAATCCAACCTTCATTATATCCATTTCCTTCACTTATGGTCTTTGATGAGATCTGACAATAGCAAAACATAGATGTGTTATGTGAAGTTAACAAAATACATGCTTATTATACATTTTAAGTAAAGATGTGTTATCAACCTTAATTGTGTGGTTGCTCTTATACTAATTTAATGATTAAATCCAGTATAGACTCCTCCTTGGAGTATCAACATTATGATTAACTATTTTGAAAGTATTTGGATGTCGTTTTTTAAAAAAAAATATCTTAAAATTTAGTTTTTTGATTTTATTCGCTTTCATAATATTTTTTAGGCTTAATTGCAATTTAACCCCCTAACTTTTATAAAATTGCAATTTTGGCCCCCTAATAAAAAAAACTACAAAACAGCCCCCTAAGTTCTGCATCTGTAGCAGTTTTTGCCCCCCAAGACAAAAAAAATAAAAAAAATAACACGGGGCACCTCACTTAGGGTGCCACGTCAGCGTAGACCGAGTCAAAGTTGGCATTGGGGGCTAAAACTGCCACAGATGCAAAACTTAGGGGGCCGTTTTGTAGTTTTTTTCTTTTTAGGGGGCAAAAATCGTAACTTTGTGAAAGTTAGGGAGTTAAAACTGCAATTAAGCCGATTTTTTATTCAACCTTTGTCATTTCAAAATCCTGCATATTTGGTCTTTGGTTGAAATGCAGATGTGTTATTCTAACTTGACAAAATACATTCTTATAATGATAGTAATGTTTGAAAATATATATATTCGTTACTATAATTATATACAATACATGTCAGTTTTACAATATTTAATTAATTGTGAGATTAATTTTTTTTATATAATTATAATGATATTTTGTTATCATGTACGCATCAAACACATAAGATTTTTGTTATCATGTCTATATCATATCATGTCTCTATCGAATTTCATATTCTATCATATCTCTATCCTATACCGACCATCAAAGAGGGTTTAGTCTAGCAGTGTAAAGACATACTTTAAATTTAAAGGTTACAGGTTTTGAGCCCTTCTAGTATCTTTGGAGGTATGCAAATGTAAATACTAAATAACTTAGTGAGTGCTCTTTTATCTCAAAGATTTTTTCTACCTTATACAAAATTAACATTCATTCACCATTAAAAAAATTTACCAACAAAAAATTCACTATGACTTTTATTTTTTTTTAATAATGGCATTAAATGTCATACCCAAGAATCATTATGGTCCATTGATCATTATGAAGTTTTTTGTGTTAAAAGATATTTATGATCATTATTATTATACTATTAAAAGACGTTCTTATGTCAAGCACGTGAGAATTTTCTTCTTTTTAATTATTATTTATTTGTTTATTTTTTATTAGTGAATGAAATGTTTTTTTTTTGGAAATTATGAGATTAAATGATATACACTATCAATGTTTGTTTTACACTAACATCCAGTCACACAATCAATTATCAGACACAATAAAAATAAATTTAATATAATTTTCGTTATAGACTTAAAATTATTAGCCTTTAAGTTTTTTATTTTTCAAAATATTTATTATATTAATTAGTTTGATTTTATTGGGGTATATTTTAGGCTTTCATCAAATATATATGTTGTTTTTATTGTAATTGGATTATTTTTTAAAAAACCTGTTTTAAAATACTTAAAATTTTCCTTAAAAAAATACTTAAAATTTACTGAAAATGAATTTAATAATGTTAAAAGTAATGCGGTAATTTATGGAATTGTGATTCAATTTGATTGTCTCTAAGAATAAAAAGACTCATCATTTGATCAGATTAATTATCCATTTTATGATCAATTTGGCTTCACCAAAATAAAGGGAGGTGGTTAATAATGTTAAAATAATCTTATGGGCATGGTTTGATTTGATGAAGGATAAAAAAACGGTTATATAATTTTTTATTTAAAAAATGGATGAATTGGTATAATAAGGGTTGGAGTACTTATTGTAGTCTCTAATTATATATCATTTTCCTTATTAAAATTCAAACATTTAAATATCTAATTGTCATTCATTTTTATTTTGATAAAACATCTTCTTTAATTTTGATTTAATGCACATGATGATTATAAAAATCGATTAATTTTTTTAGATGATTTCCTTAATAAAATAATCCATGATAAAAATACCAAAAATAGAATCTCATACAAATAAAAATATATAATAATCATTTCTTAAAAAGATAATACACCAAAAATGGAAATTCTAGTAAATAAAAGTATGTAATAATCATTTATAATTATAATACAAATTCCCACAACGATTCTTTAGAAAAAAGAAATTTTCACGACGATCAGCTTGTCATTAATTTCCACTTATAATTGGAGGTTCACCATAAATTTTATTTATTTTTTGTTCAATTTTAAATTAGTAACCACATAACATAAAAAAGTGAAAATTACCTTTAATTCCCAAATTTTCTATAAAGATGAAGTCCATACTTTGATTGATTCTATTCTAAAATTTTTGGTTGAGATACTTTGTTGCAAGTTTTGCTAAAAAGAACAACAATGAAATTAGGTCATGTTTCGACATCTTATTGGATAAAGTCAACCCAAAATTGCAACTTTAAAAAAATCATGAAAGAAACATGAGTAGAAGAGCAAAGATTGATATATCAAACATAATAGAAAGTCAATCCCATGATTTTTATAGGATTAATTCCCTATATGAAGTTAAAAACCGTTAATTTAGCGTCGGTATTTCCAAAAGTTTAATGCATTTCTTTTTGACCAAAGGGTGTGTACGCTTGTGCGAAGTTTTACGTTAAGCAAACAATTTTTTTCTAGAGATATCATCTCTCAGTTGTGTGCTTGACGATACTTAATTTGAAAAACATCCACAAATATATTTTTTTAAACCTTTGTTGCACTAAATATCCATAACTTTATTTTGACACAGATGCAGAAAGTCATTGAAGAAACATGGAACAATGTTACAAATAATGAGAGAACTAACAGAACAAAAATCATTGGGTTATTCAACATCATAAAATATACTCCATTCATTTACTATTATAAGAGGAAGACGAAAACCAAAGGATCGTATCATATAAGAAAAGAAAAAAAAAATAGTGGCTCGTCATTCTAGGGTTTGCCGTGCGGTTTCAATCAATTTGAGGTAAAAAAAATCGAATAATCAAATCAAAGTATGATCTAATGCGAAAGGTTTTCACAAAGGACATTCAAACATATGCAACGATATTAGATTTTGTGATTTTCAGTTTTTGTACCAATTTATGATTTTCTTTTGAATCGGTTTATATTCGAACACTCATAACTCGTCATTAGTGTGATTAGTTAGACGCTTGCAAAAATATCAATATTACTGCTAGCATTTTTACAATCTCAATGCAAATAAAACTACTTAAAATTCATTTAACATCAGACACTTTAATCAAATTTGTAATATATACAACTCTTAAAATATAAAGCTTGATTAAAATATTCTACTCTCTCCAAATTCTTTCTTTTGTTGAGAGGAACTCTACAAATCCATGTAGTCAAACTTCAATTATTGCATCTTTGCGCTTCATCTTTAATTGTATCTACATAACTAGAAAAATAGAACAAATCAATAAAATCCCGTTAAAACCAAAGAACAATTGGTCGAAGAGTTAAAGAAGAAAAGTTGAACAAAAAATTAGGTAAAAAAACTATAAAAATATAGAGAGATAGAAAGAGGATTAAAATATAAAATAATAGATTTAAATAAATTGCAAACCCAAAGTAGTCAAGAACCAAAAACAAATATGTAATATTTAGAGAATAAGGATGAAACACTATTTATGGGCACTATGAAGAAAAATAATACAATTTTTTTTAATAAAAAATGGATACAAACTATAAATGGACAAACATGATTTTGAAATAATTTTAAATTCTATAACTGAATGTTAAAATGATGTGAGGAATGGTGATGGTTGAAGTAATATTTATAAGGAAAAATTCAAAGCATGGTGAGATCCGAGAAGTAATGTTGAAATTATAAACAAATATCTATTAAATAGTGGTTAAAAGTATGATTGAACTTTTTGTACACAAATACTAATGGAAGAACGATTAGCACACATCTATGAACATTAGACAAATACAGGCATCAAACCAGCACTAACATGTCGACATCGTCAATAATCTAAGAAAATAAAATATTTGAATCCACTTACCTTGTTACACTTGAGACTATGATTTTCATCTAATTGATTTTTACTATATCATATCTTCGTGATTGAAAATATGATCGTGATTTAAAATATGCTACCTAACAACCGGAAGAGGAAAAAAAATGGTGTTAAAGCTTGGAAGAAACGTATGGAAAAGAAGAAGGATAAAAAAATATGTTCATTTTTTCAGGTTTGACTATGAAACAAATTAAAAAAATGTAATGAAAGTTAATAGCATTTACACGCCATTAAATCATCCATTTTTTAGTCAACATTTACGTTTTAATCACATAAAAATAAGAAGGAATATTCTTTGATGAGAGAGATGAAAAATGCTAGATGAATAACATTAAATGCTAGATGAAAAATATGATGCCAAGTGTACTATGGCTCATAGATGTATCCTTTTGTATTATATAGAGATTATATGATTTTTTCCATGATTATACTCTTGTATATTGTTGTGGGTGTATTTGGTCTGATTAATGAATACAACTCATTTGATTAATTACTGACAAATAAAAAATGTATAAACGGAGATAATTCAAAATGCAATAATATTGTCAAATGAAATTCAACATGACAATAAAAACAATTCAGTCAAGGAAAATAACTGAAATTATTGGGAAAAAAAATTCTTGAAGGGGGAATTAATGGAAAAGATCTCCTTACCTCTTTTACTTGATTACATTTATGCTTGAAATAACCGTTATCTTTTAAATCATCATCCTTTAGAAAATTTTGATTACACACGAAGAGAGAATATGTGAATCATCATCCTAAAAATTGTCACAAAATTGATTGCGCAAATATCACTATTTTTTTTATTACCACTCCAAAGTTAAAATCCACTTCGAGTTTGATCTCGACTCAACAGTGATGCATTTCTTCTTGTCTACCGATTTATTTCCCTCTCAAGTATAAATAGGAAAAATAAAGAATAAATCAAATATAAGCACCAAAAGAAAATATAAGAGAGAAAAATATTTAAAAGTAAAATAGCAACATTAGAAATAAAAAAACAAAAAGAAATGTTAAACAAAGAACATATGAATGTATCAAGAGATAGAAAAAGTAGTGAGTATTAAGGTATTAAAATAAATGAAATAGAAGGGGGCTGAAAGCGGTTATATTTGAACGTAGTAATAGCAATCTTTCATATACATTTTAATTGATACATGATGCATTTCTTCTTTTCTCTTGATTGACTTCCACATGTCTAAGATAAAAATCCGGTTGAAAACGAAAAACATATAAGCACCGGAAAAAAAATACGAATAAGAAAATTGCAAGATAAGAAATCACAATAAAAAGCTAATTAAGAATAAGAAATAAAAATTAGCAATACATAGAATGAGTATTGAGAGATAAAAGAAAAGAGAATAAGGTTGAAAATAGTGATTTCGAATGTGGCAGTTCTTGAATATAGCAATGCTTCCTTTATATACTAATTGTGGGTAGAATGAATCTTTGCATAAACTGTGAGATTGATTTCTTTGAAATCAAGGGTATTATTGATTCTACACTAATAGCATTGAAGACATTGATTATTTTTCTATAATAATTTAGCATGGAACATGGGATTGTGGCGATATATGAGGAGGAAAGTTGAAGAATGAATATATGAAATTTTTCTATAATAATTTAGCATAGAACATTGAATTGTGAGAATGAATATTTGAAATTTTTCTATAATAATTTTTTGAAATTAGAGTCGAAAAAGAAAAAAAAAATATTTAGTTTGGTCTGATCATACATAAAAGTGGTTTATGTTTTTTTTCTTCTAATCTTTATATAATTTAGTTTACGGTGATAAGGCAATATGGTTCTATTTAAATGTACATAATACATATAATTATTTCATTTTTAATAAATGGAATGAATGTAATATACACAAAACGTAATTAAGGAAACTTTCTTGATCAAATGTACAATGCATTGCAACATTTTTGTTAGAGGAGCAATAAATGCTTGAGAGAAACTTGAGACGCCACGTGTACTTTTGCCCAAAGATGTAAGCTTTTGTATTATATAAAGATTTATTGATCACATAATGAATTAAATTTCATTTCTTTCTTATAATCTTATGTGTATTTGTATAAATAAACTACCAACATAATAAGACCAACATCTATTGATCCATTGTTTATCAAGATTGAAGCTTCAAATTTTGGTGTCTACAATGGCAATGTTACTCCAAATATAGTTGGACTTTTATAAAGCTTAGTATCGATCCAAATATGGTTATATCATCAAGGTCAAATGCAGCTTTAAAATTAAAATTCACTAGAACTTATTCATGGTTGGTAAAGTCATTGGGTATGGAAATCATTGTCATAAACACTCAACTGCAAAAATTTAAACAAATATATAGATGTTACTATAACATAACATTAACATATTGCTTATTTGAAATAGAATCAACCTTAACTTAAATTGTTAGTATGAAGACCAAAATTGAACTTCAAAATTTAGATTAAACTTGTTTATCTTGATGGTAACACATACTATGTTTCTTTATAGTAAAATCAAGTAAAGTTAATCATAATCCTTTATTTTGCATTCACGTTATATAATAGTTATCACTGCAAATTTGATTATAAATTACAAATTTAAAAAAGTATAAGTTGTATAACTTACTATTCCATAAGATCTTTGAACACGAAATTAAAAAAATTCAAAGTCAATCTCCTTGGTTAATTTATCCAAAAATTATGTTCATCAAAATTTAAAACACACATTTAAGCATTTATACAAGTCTATAATATACTTTAAACAATAAATTGAATGAATATCTTTGATATAAAGTTGAACTTTTGTTTTAGGAAGAATATATACTCATAATTCAGAGTCCAACGATTCTTCATATGTCTAATCTCTAATAAAATAATTGACCACAACATTTACTATATCGAACCTGTAGTTGTCGACTGGTTATGGTAAACTAACATTTGATTGGTTATTGAAAATCAAATCACATTTTAGTTGTTTCTTAAGCATAAGTTTTTCAATATCATAGTTTAGCATTGCAGCCATTTCTTATGATCTATCAAATGTAAATGGACGAAAAATTAAAAGATAACTATATTAAATTAAATATGTGTTAATCTAATCAAAGATGCAATGTCACGATAAATACTAACCAACCAACCATAAAGTGGAGAAAAATATAAACCACTAAAAAAACCAATACAAAACCGCAAACAATAAATAGTTAAACCTAAAACCCTTACTTTTTCTATATTGGAGACCACAAATTTTTATTTCATGTAGTTTTCTTTTATTATTCAATGTAGGTTCAAGCTCATTATTAATTTAATCATCATGAAAACAAACCCAAAACACACATGCACACATGTGTCGGTAAGCAATTTTTTAAATATAATCACAACTCCCAGAAATAATATCAACAAAACTACTTAGCTACTTGCATAATACATGAACAAACACACTAAAATCACAATTTCTCAAACAAAATCACACATGCACAAGCACATTATGAAGCAATTAGATTCATATGATTGCATAATTAATTTCTATAACATTTAGCTTCTTGACCGCACATAGACATTAGTAAGCAATTTTCAAACAAAATAAATCAACAATATTAATTAATTAGTTGCAAAATATACGAACAAACACACTAAAATCTCAAACACAATCAATTATAATTATACAAACTAAAAAATATTGTTGCATGCAAATGTATGAAGTTAAATAAATTAATATTATCAACAATCTTAAAATAAAAGTTTATTTCAACATGGAAAGGTCAAAACTTTAAGTTTATATTGTACTTTTAATAAACAAAATAAATAAACCAACAAATCTTATATCAAAGCTTCTTGCTTCAAATATAGAGTCTGAAAAGTTAATTTAGTTGTTAGAGTACAGAAAGTCTAAAATGTTATGCAAGAAAGAAAAACTTCAAACTAGTTTACAAAGAAAATAACACTAGTTATTATCTATACACACACACGAAGGCTACGAAAGAAATGTTCAAAATGGCAAAATACCGATGTTTTTTTTACGGGATGTTTCAAACTTCATTTTTTATTAACAAAGTCATCCCAATATCTCGTCCACAAAAAAAAAGAACAAAAAATCCACAATAACAAATTAACTGAGATCATTCACAGCTTATAATATGTAAATTGATAAACTTATCAATTACAAATTAATAGAACAAGTATAGATGATGTTAAAATTATCTCATAAAAAAAGAGTTATGGAATATGTAACAAAATTATAATACTAAAATTTATTTACAATTTTTCATTTTAATCTCAATTTCTTTCCTCTCATAACATCATATGACATTTCAATTCACCATACATTTTGAAATTGGCTCTTATGTCATATCTTCCAAGGTTATGACTCCACGAGTGTTAACAGATTTTTTTCCTTTCACCACCGTCTGGTTCGATTAACGTGGTTTTCCCTTCTCCACACTGCTAGCATCTTTAGTGTGATTGAACACAACATAGAATCCAACTTCGGGTATTTTCTTTCAATTTCCTCCAAACTTGAGTCCTTACTTTTCATATAAAATAAATTTCTTTGACATAAATCTTGTCTTTTTTTATTGATATAAATTAACTACTAACATTGTAATACCAACATCTATAAACCCTAATGTTGACCAAGAGCAAGACTTCAAGTTTGGGTGTCCACGATGGCAGTGCCACCCAAAATGTAGTCGTGCTTTTTAAAGAACTTTCTTAAATTCAGTAATAACGATGCAGCTATAGATTTGTCATCAAGGTCAAATGTAGCTTTCACCTTCAAATCTATAGAAACTTCATCCAAAGAGAACTAACTTCATTATTGGTATAGACACGAGGTATGTAAATTGTTGGCATATATACTCAAGTTCAAGAATCTAAACAAATATATAGATGTTGTTACTTTAATTTAACATTAAACATATTTGAAAAACCTATGAAATAAAATTGAATTCATCTTACCTTTTTAATATGAAGAACATACTGGATTTCAACATTTGGATTGAATTTGTTAATCTTCGGTAACACTTATGTTTTGTTTCTTTTTGGAAAAATGAAGTAGTGTTAATCCTCGACTTTGTACATAAAGTTTATAATTGTTAACACAAATATATGAGATTCAAAATTTAAAATTAAAAAAAAGTATAAAATTTATAACTTACTGCACTATGATTTCTTTGAAGACTAAATATAAAATTTCCACTGCTTCCTTTGTTAGTTTTCTCAAAAAAATTGTTTGTCAAAATTTAAAACAAACATTAAGGATACCATGCAAATATATTTGAAATATGATTGAACTTTTATCAAGAATACTTTTGATATATGGTTGTACTAATGTTTCAACAACATGTACTCTCACTTTAGATTTTAAACGTTCTTCATTTCCCTGATTTTAGAAGAAACACTTGGTTACAACTTTCGCCAGTTTTTAGTTTATCAGAATCGATCAATAGTTATTGATCGATTCTGATAAACTAAAGTTGGATTGGTTGTTGAAAACCATCTCAGATTTTATATATTTGTTAAGCATGACTTTTCCGAAATCAGTGTTCAGAATTGTAGTCATTTTTTTCTGTAAAATGTAAATGGTAAAACAGAGAGTAAATGTATAAATGTTAAGAGTGACACATAACAAAGAGTAAATAAAAGTGTATTCTTAATGAACATGAAAGTGTACTTAACTCAAGTGTACATCATATAGGAACTTTTTTCAATATCTTTTTCCATGACCATATCTATCTTCAATTCATATCTAAACTTTATTTTATCTTTATGGAAGTGAAATTGCCTAACAAAAAATCATACAATTTATGCAATGAGATTAACGAGGAATTATGCCACTCAAAACTACATGAAAATGGGCAATACTCAATAATGGATGAAATTTACTGAACCTTCATTAACTGAAAACAGATAATACTCACAACTACAAGAAACAAAAGCACAAACTCGATATATTTGAAAAAGGTAATACTCACAAAATATACTCAAGTTCAAGAATCTAAACAAATATATATATATATATATATATATATATATATATATATATATATATATATATGTTGTTACTTTAATTTAACATTAAACATATTTGAAAAACATATATGAAATAAAATTAAATTCATCTCATCTTTTTAGTATGAAGAAGAAACTAAATTTCAACATTTGGATTGAATTTATTAATCCTCATGGCAGCACTTATGCTATATTTCTTTTTGGAAAAACAAAGTAATGTTAATTATCAACTTTGCACATATAGTTTATAATTGTTAACACCAATACATGAGGTTGAAAATTAAAAATAAAAATAAAAAGTAAAAAAATTATAATTTATTACACTATAAGTTCCTCGAAGACTAAATAGAAAAATTCCGCTGTCAGCTTCCTTTGTTAGTTTTCTCAAAAAATTTGTTTGTCAAAATTTAAAACAAACATTAAGGATACTATACAAATATATTTGAAATATGATTGAACTTCAAGAATACCTTTGACATATGGTTGAACTAATGTTTCAACAACTTGTCCTCCCACTTCAGAGTTTAAGAGTTTTTCATTTGTCTTATCGTGCAAGAAATACTTTGTTGTAACTTTTGCCATTTTAAACCCATAGTTATTGATTGATTATGATAAACTAAAGTTGGATTGGTTGTTGAAAACCATAACAGATTTTAGATATTTGTTAAGTATCACTTTTCCGAAATTAGTGTTAACAATTGTAGCCATTTTTTCATATCTGTAAAATGTAAATGGAAGAAAAAAAATGAAAGGTAAAATATATTAAACTCCATGAAGCACAAGATGGATTAATCTGATAAAAAATAACAACGTATAATAAATGCAAACAAACCAACTAAAATAGATTGTAAATGTACAAACAATATGTGTGACACATAAAAAAAAGTCAATAAAAGTGTATTCTCAATGAACACGAAAGTGTACTTAACTCAAGTGTACATCATATAGAAACTTTTTTCAATCCATACATTATTTGTTTATTTTCATGTTAAATACTATATTGTGTTTGTTTTTAGTAAAATTAATAAATGTTAAATATTGACTTATCCATACACTGTATAATTGTTACCACCATAAAATGAGATTAAAATTAGAAGAAAAAAAAAATGAGAGTTGTATAACTTACAATTACTGAGATAGATGTTTTGCATGTGTACATTTAAAACAAATATTTAAACAATTATACAAATATAAATATATTTAAATAATAAATCAAAGGAATACATTTGACATGGATTTAACTTTAGCTTTAACAAGATAAACTTTCAATTTGGAGTTTAACAATTCTTTATATGTCTTATCTTCGATAAAATACTTAGCTACAACTTCAGTATTTTTGAACACACATAGTTTTTGCCTGATTATGGTGAATTAGGATTAGACCAATTGTTGAATATCAAATAGTATTTGACATGTTTGTTAAACGTAAATTTTTCAATATCAAAATTTGGAAATGCAGCTATTTTGATATGTGAATGAAAGAAAAAATCAAAGGAGAAATACATTAAACTCAAAATTAAGAACAATATATTCTAATTCGATAAAAAAAATACAAAGTCGGGATAAATACAAAACAACTGACTAAAATAAAGAGAAAACAATAAAATCCACTACAAAAACATATTCACACAAGTTGAAAATAACATAAGAAAACACTGATGAATTACAATACAAAAAACTTTGCAACCACAAATATTTTCCATTTAAAAGTTCCTTTCTACCAATTATTTTATGCTTAATTTTGATTCCTTTGGTTAAAAATGTTAAATAATTTGATCAATTCTACCAATTTTGCAAGTGAATATATCAAGTTTCGTGCATGCATTATATTTTGGTGATTAGGTACCATGATTCGTTAAAAAGGAAGAAGGAACATGTGACATACTCAAGTAGAAAAATGATAAACATTTGTAATCGAGGGACTAACCTGAAACATAGAAGTTTAAGTGTTCGGTTACAAAAGAGAATTAAAATCAACAACTGCTACACTTTCTATGTTGATGATGACAAACTTTTATTACATATAGTTTCAATCTCTTATTCAATGTTGGTTTCAAACTCATTCTAAAGAAAATCATGATGAAAACAAAGAACACTGTTAAAACTAAAGTAAAGGAAAAGTCGAGTCATAATAAGATCAATCGTAACTAAAAAGGGTGGAAATCATGTTTGATTGGTCATTGTTTTGTACCAAAATAGTTTATGTCAAAATCAAAATGTACATATAATAACGCATAAAAGAGAATTAATAGCAAAAACTCTCAACAACACAACACACATACATACATACAAATGTTAATATACAATTTCTCAAACACAATCGAAACTACCCAAAAAAAAAGATTGTAAAGTTTCTCAATTACTTGCAAAACACTAAAATATAAACACACAATCACAACTACACCACAAAGCTTCATCTAAGCTATTAACATAAACCAAATCAAACATACACAAACACACACACACTAAATTTTGCACAGACAACAAACTATAAAGAGACAACAATCTCATTTTCCACCAAGTTTTGCCACTCGCTCCTACACACTCCAGCAAATGTGACGACGACTGATTTAAAGAGAAACTAAAACATTTATTACATGCAGTTTCCCTTTTCTGATCTATGTTGGTTTTGGACTCATTCTAAAGCAAATTTTCATGATAACAAACTCCCAACACACACACACACACACACACACACACACACACACACACACACCCCACACACACACACACACACACACACACACGCACGCATACATACATATATATGTCAGCAAGCAAATTACCATGAAAACAAACCCCCCAACACACAATCACACACCCTAACCCGCTCTAAAACACAAAACTTCTCAATTACTTGACTTGATGTAGTTTAGCAAATATGTGTTGTCATTTATTCATTATAATATATTTTATAAATCAATTATAAAAACAAATTTTGTTAAGAAACAATAAATTTAGAGTGAAGATCCAAGTAAATGATGTTAAATACAACTCACTAACATTCCTCTTTGATTTTTGCATACTTCACCATTATTGTAATAGGACCCCAATCTTTCCTATCTTTGTTGAACATTGCAGCATATTTTTCTCTCAAAGTGTAGTTTACAGAAATGTTCCTCAACAAAGAAACTTTTAATTAATTAGACTATCAATTACCAATATGTTACTTAATAGTGGAGGAAAAATGTGATGGTGTTTGTCATATTCCATATTCTTCATTGTAAAGTTAACTTTCAATTTTTTCAATCCTGCATTCAAGTAAGTGTATCCCATTTTATATACCATTCTTGTAACATTTGAATTTTTTTGAGTATATATCAAAAAAAAAAAAAAATATGTGTCTATCTACATAGTCACATTCAATTATTTAATCACGAATAATAAAAAAATTTAACGCCTACCATTTCTTCATGATAAGTTCGGGATGGATTTTTTCGGGACAAACAACATCATTCTTCACAAAGGATATTGTTAGATATAGCGAACGGTTTTGTGCGGAGAAAATTATGATAGTTAAAAGTGTATCATTAATAGGACTTTTATCATTTCCATCAACACATGTATTCCAAATAATACAAGATCTAATGCTCTTCGTGAAAAGTTCGAGGTGGATTTTT
The DNA here is from genome assembly GCF_051527215.1 of Medicago sativa. Lineage (NCBI taxonomy): Eukaryota > Viridiplantae > Streptophyta > Magnoliopsida > Fabales > Fabaceae > Medicago > Medicago sativa. The sequence goes on from NC_140752.1 coordinate 86,468,048, forward strand.
TCCGGACAAATAGCGTCACTCTTCACAAAGAATATTGCTAGTTATTGTGAACGGTTTTGTCCTGAGAAAATTATGATAGTTAAAATTGCATCACTAATAGGACTTTTATCATTTCCATCAACACATGTATTCCAAATAATACAAGATCTAACGACTATCATTCCTTCGTGATAAGTTTGGAGTGGTTTTTTTTGGGACAAAGAGCATAAACTCTTTCACGCAAAGTGTTCATAGTGTAATAGTTCACAATATCGTAATGTTAATTCACATAATCTTTCCATTATTGTCCCTTTTCTTTTTGAAAACTTCTTTCCATTATTGTCCCCAATGCTCCTTTAGAACCTTTTGTGGTTGCAGATCATAGTCATCATTATCCTCTATGCAACTGTATGCCAGCTCTTTTTTGTATTAATAATATGTCGGAGTCCTCTTCCTACTAAGAGGTTGTTCTTCATTCTTTTTTGACTATAACTTAAGGAAAAAGAACATTCTACTTTGTACAAACAAGAAAATGTGCAATTGGCCCTCACTGGTTGTATAAGATCGATACCAAGTCTTCTAGGTCACCTGAACGCTATAAAGTATGTCTCGTGATTCTCTTGACAAGGATATGAAGTGTGAAGAAGTTTTTAGTTACGTTGCCAAATTGATCACTATTACACTCTTCTCATCGTTGCATTTGGTCACCACTAACATATTTTTTAAATGGATGTTAAAAATGTTTTCTTGAATGGTGATTTTAAAGAGAAAGTGTAATCATGATCAAAGAAAATGTTGTATGAAAAAAAAATAATTTGTGAGCTCGAACAAGCTCCTAGTTTAGTTAATTCTCTATTATAATTGCATCTATCGGCTTTCATTCTATCTTCATCAGTATGCCTTGTTTCTCAAGTTTACTTTTTCTCGTAATTGTAATATAATTACTTGAGACGATGTTGATGTATTTACAGAGTTGAAAGGAGATGAAGAGCTTGTGTATTTTTCACCATTTCTAATTCTTGAGTTAAATGTGTTTACTATCCTTGAGATTATCTTTTTTTCTTAACCGTAGTGTATTGCCATTAGAAAGTTACTAAAAAATTATGTTTCATTTTCTTCAGGTTATAAAAATAAGCGCTTTGTGGAACAAAATCAAAATCTTGCTCTTTCTTTTATCTTCTAACGTAATTTTAGAATTATTTAGAATGGATTTTGGTGCTAAATTGTCAATTGTTGAAGCTAAGAGCAACGGCAAATTCAATGTGGTTGATGACATGCACATTTTTTTGTGGTTTAGGATTTCATTTTGTACCAATTTTCTGGGTTATTCTTGAAAAAAATCTTATGGAGCTCAAACATTGAACATCTAGAAATTTTAGATGGTAAGTTTTCAGTTTTAAAGTGTTGATTATAAACTTTCGCTGAGTTTGATGAAAGTTTGGAAGAGGAAAGTAGAGGAAGAAAAGAATATGGTGCAGAATAGCCACTAATGTTTGTGAATCACTGAGGTTACTGGGTTGCCAATTTTCTTGAGGTGCCATTTAGCCTTGGAAACGTTAGTTTTTTCCCACCATAGAAAAGCTTTTTCTGACCATTAGATTATGTAAAGAATGCATCTTTATCATGGTCTCTCAGTTCTCCTTGCCCCTCCACTCATTCTTCCACCACCATCTCTCTCCTTCATACCAACCAACCCACCACCAACAACACCATCTTAACCACCGTCCCAACTCTCCTTCCCTTGTCTATGATTTTATAGTTAGTTTAATTTCCTTGAGATAAAAGAAAAACGTGATCTGATCTCCACTCTTTTCCACAACAAAATCAAATCCAAACTCAATTAAAACCATGTTATGACAACCATATCTCTCTAATTTCTTTCTCCCTAATTGACAGATGAAAATATCAAACTTTTTTCTTCAATTCTTAATTCATCAATCTTCTTATTCCTCATTCACTTCTTTCTCCTTAATTGACAAATGAAATTTTGAAGAAATTGAATGTGCGAGAAATTTGGAGTGATGAGTTTGAAAAGATTTTTGAGGGAAATGTTTATGTGACGATGAATGTTGTTGTTGTTGTTATTTCCTGAATGAAAACTTATCGTTATTTGTTCTCTTTGATCTATTTTCAATTTCCAGATTTAAAATATATAGTCGATCTCATAGACTAGTTCAAACCTAAAAAATTATCACATTTGATTTTCTAGACATGTTTTATTTTTTGGGATCTGATTTTGTTTGTGTTGTTTGATTTTCATTTGATTTCCAGTAAGTTGAAAAAATGGATATAACATTGAAAGATTTGAACAGAAATTGAATATAACAAAGAAAAATATTACAGATCTGAACAAGACCAAAAAGAGTGTAAAAGAGAAGGAAACAAATATGATGAAGGCAGTCCATGATAAAACTTCTCGATGGTGGGAAACAACTATCCTTTCCCACGCTAAACCCCACCTTTTCTTGAAAAGGATAGATCTACCAAGTGTTTCAGAGATAGATTTCCATCAGAGAGAGAGAGAAGAGGGAGAGAAAGACACTGTACACACGCTTACAAACATCTTCAAAAAGTTTTCTAGTCCACAACTTATCCTACGCTGCTAAACCCAGGCATAACATAATTCATTCAATCTGACCATGACGTGACCAATGTTATCATCATCAGTTTTTATAATCAGATCACATGACCTGCTCTTCTAACCTCTTTTGTTCCACAAAATTAATTAAATTACAGAATTTTTCATCAATTTGACACAATATATTTACGATGTCACGTCCTCTTCTCGTTCACTAAAAATCAACCACCAAGAAATATCTATTTAATGATTTTATCACGGTTTTTGTAAACTCCGGTGAATCATGTTTGACAATTGAATAAAAAGTTAACTTTTGAATAAAAAAGTTAACTTTCCAAATTCAGTATAAAATAGAACATAGTTTTGGAATATCTCTTAAATAGAATCAGAAAAATAAACATAACAAAACTGTGACAAGACCTAAGAGTACAAGGCAGCAATAAAAATTCCTAGAGTTTAAGCCCTCTTCTTGCTTGCTGCCAACTGGGACTCCGGCTGGAAAAAATATCAGAATAAAAATTTAATTTAAATAACCAAAATCTTGCCGAAACAATTAAATAAGCAATAAATATAAAGAGAAACAAAAACACCAATACCTCTTTCTGAACCGCCTCTTCCTTTTCAGATAAAATCAACTCAATGTGGCAAGGAGATGACATGTAAGCTGCAAAAAAAAAAAACAAAGACATCAATAAAACCACACTTTCAAAAAAAAAACACAACAAATATAATCAATTAAAACGAATCATAAGATTTGAAACATACGGTTGATTCTTCCATGGGCTCTGTATGTTCTGCGTCTTTGCTTCTGTGCTTGATTGACTTGGATATGTGAAACATATAGAGCATCAACATCCAAACCTTTGACCTAGAAAGTAGTAATTAACGTTCAAATGAGCATTAAAAAAGAGCTAATAAATTTCAATTTAAAAAAGCAAATAAAAGATAAAAGATTCAGAACTTACTTCAGCATTACTCTCTGCATTCTTCAGCAAATCCAGGATAAACTTCGCTGACTTGACTGGCCACCTTCCTTGTCCATTAGAGTGTCTATTCTTGGCCTGGGCTGTCCTCCCAACACCACGACAGAAACGTCTGAATGGAATGGCCTGTTTGTGTGCAAGAACGTCTTCCAAGTACCTTTTAGCCTTGGTCAAGGGCAACTTCCTGATGGCAAAGGCAGTTTCCCTAGTGTTCTGCAAGTACAATTTAAAATGTTTAATCTCACATTCATAAAAAAATCATATAAAGGTTAAAAGTAGCAGTAGCTTAATTGTAGGTTTCAATCATTAATAAAACATAATTGGGAAAACACAAACATTTAAAGTAACCAAACAATAATTGTTTAGAGAGTTATAAACAATGAAACTATGTCAATCAATGATTGTGATATCCTTTAATTAAAAATACAAGTTGCAGATAGAAGTTGATCATGCTTCTTGAATGCATACATACAAATGAAAAACATGTCTCATCATTTAATGAAAAACATATCACAGACATTTCCGAGAGGACTGCTCGATATAGACAACAGACACCTGTTTTCTTTTTACATCAGGATTTTCTATGACCTATACGTCTTTTCCATGTAATATTGAACTGGAAAAGGCAAACTCAAAATTTTCCTATGTCTTATATAATCAAGTAATAATGAGGCAAATCAAGCAACTAGGCCATTAAGAAGGTGGCTAAATCAATACAGACATTAAAAAACATAAGAGCAGACTAAACCAATACATGTCAACACATATCAAAATGAATCAAATTTAAAATTAGAAATCTAAAATCTAAAAAATTATAACAAATGAACTAAATATTCCATCGTTTACTGAACCTTCAATCACGTATCACAAAGACAAGACATAGGTTCACCCAATAACAATGAGTTTTATATCCCTGAATGTTACGGGTGGACGGCTCATATAGGAACCAGACCACTGCTTTTTTCAATCAGGTTGTTGCATGACTATAGGGTTAGTAAAATTTATTTTAAAATGAATGAAGAAACATATGTACAAAATTATCAATCGATTACAGAACCTTAAATCATAAAAAGGGAGAGGTTCACCTTAAAAAAATCATGGTTATTATCTCCCTGAGTTTAACAAGAGGGTCCATTCACAAGACAACAAACCACTGCCTTTTTCATCTATAAACTAAATTTAAAAATAAGAAATCCATAATCTATAATAATAAAACAAATGAACTGAATATTTCATCGTTTACTGAACCTTCAGTCACGTATCACAAAGACAAGACAGAGGTTCACCCAATAACAATGGGTTATATATCCCTGAAGGTTACGGGTGGACTGTTCATATAGGAACCAAACCACTGCTTTTTTTTCAATCAGGTTGTTGCATGACACCAAATATATCAATTATTAATTAAACTTAATGATATATTAATTGAAATGAAAAAAGAGAAAACCAAACAATCTAAGTAATGAGGTTAGCCAGGAACTATGCCACCAGGAGGCTACTTGAAACACTCAATAATTAGTAAATTAATTGAAATGAAAAAAGAGAAAACCAAACAATCTAAGTAATGAGGTTAGCCAGGAACTATGCCACTAGGAGGCTACTTGAAACACTCAATAATTAGTAAAACTTAAAATTAATGAAGAAACATATATATACACACACATACACACACACACACACACACACACACAAAATATTCCATTTATGAAACCTATAATCATAAAAAGGGAACTATCTCCCTGAATTTAACGAGGTACATTCACAAGACAACAAACAACAGCTTTTTTCATCTATAATCTATAAATTAAAAAATTAGAAATCTATAATAATAAAACAAATGAACTGAATATTCCATCGTTTACTGAACCTTCAGTCACGTATCACAAAGACAAGACATAGGTTCACCCAATAACAATGGGATTTATATCCCTGAAGGTTACGGGTGGACTGCTCATATAGGAACCAGACCACTGCTTTTTTCAATCAGGTTACAAGAGGCATGTTCCCTTGGTACCATACCCCAGCTTTTTTCCTTCCAGATTTTCAAACTACATTTCTTAATAACAGTAGATAAGCACAAAAGACAATTTAATTTCAAGCAAAAATAACATCTAAAGCCCAACAAATTTGACAATGACTAGGGCCGTTTGGATTACCTTATCTATTACCTTATAAAAAAATAAAAAAAATATAAACTTATGCAAGTAAATAAGCATTTATGTTAACTTTCGAAAATTGTATAGAAGTTTTTTTTATACACTACCTTACAAGCTTGTTTTTAGCTTAAATACAGTTCGTACTATCAGAGAAATACATAAGTTCAATGAGAATTACAATGCATGAAAAATACAACAAAAAATGAGTATTAGGTAACACAAATTGAACTGGATCAACAAACAGCTAATTGATCAAATTAAAAAAAGTAATCTAAAAATAACAAAAGTAATTTGTTACCTTGAAATGAACTCTGAGGTCAGCACCACGAGCCTTGGTGGCTGCATGTAAAAAATCATTTGAAAAAGTAAGAATAAGATCTCAACTAATTCATCCCAAAAAACCAATTATGCTCAAAACACAAAATAAAATTACAGAAGTTGCTTACACTTGGTAGGGTTATCAGGCTCTCTTGAGTACTTAACCTAAAAATTCGAAAAACAAACAACAAAGAAGAGAGTTAGAGAAATGAATCATAGATCTGAAACAATGCAATGAGAATCGAAAATGAGATAGATTCTATTCAATACTTACCATGACGACGGCGTTTGATGGAACCTGCAAATAAACGATAGAGGGCTGAGAGCAGGAATGAAGTGAGGTATGGTCGAGTTTATATAGCGGGTGAATTATAAAAACCCTAATCTCTGTGTTCGGACATTATGACATGGGCTAATAGACCCGACTTGTTTATCAACCAATTGGCCCAATTTATTATCAACTAAAATCTCTTCATATACCCCTCTTACCTACAGTTCCTATCCCACAAACTATATGAATAATTTTTGAATAATTATATTATACTAATTTAATTTGGTACCATAAGAAAAATTTCATGAATTTTCTTTAAATAAGTATATGAATAATAATTTATTTAGTAACTAGCAAACTGAAACTATATTATTAGTTGAATTTAGTGGGTTAAATCATTATGATTGTCGTAACACTCATTATAACATTTTTCTTCAATGTTCACTCTAATATTAGACGAAACTCATGTGGGCTATAACTTTGTTGAAATGGGTTCTATAAAAATTGGTATGACTCAATAAGATGATGGGATTGAATGAGCGTGTTAAAGTAAGTGTTGCTAATGAGATTGCAAATGAGGCAAAAAAGATGAAAAAATAACTCATATTTTTTTAAGATAGACTTTGAGCATGCTTACAATTTGGTGGGTTGAAAATATTTGGATGGAGTTATGGCAAAAATGAGATTCCCTTTAATGTGGAGGTGGTGGATACTGGAGTGTCTCAACTCTGCTACAGTCTATGCTTGTTAATGAGCAATTCAGCAAAGGAAATTAAATTGAATAGAGCTTTGAGGCAAGGTGATCCCTTGTTGTCGTTCTTATTCACTAGCTATCTTATTGGGATGAGTTCTTCATTCAAGCTAACTTGTCTTCGGTTTGTAGACCATATTTTGATTTTGGACGAAAAAAGTTGGGCAAATATCAGAGGGATTGAAACAAATTTGTTTCTTCTTCAGTTAAAGTATGGTTTGGAGGTGAATTTTCACAAAAGTCTTCTTGTCGAAAATAACGTTTCGCATTCTTGGATGGTGAATGCTTCTCGTCTTTTTCATTGTAGAATTAGTTAGACACCTTTCAACTATTTGGGTCTTTCAATAGGAGAATAATCTGATAAAGTTATCATTTTGAAAAACTGTCATTGAAAGGATCATAAATATACTCCCAGGCCTAAAAAGTCGCAACCTTCCCATGGGAGGTTGTCATGTCTTGCTTAAATATGATTGTTTACTTTCATTTTTAAAAGCTCTAACATGTATGTATAAATTTACTTATTGAGTCGTTTTTTAAAATGTTTTCAATGGGGAGGGAGTGAGGAGACTTGTAGGATTCATTGGATACATTTTGATAAAGTTTGTTTACCTAAGGATAAAGATGGTCTCGTTTAAAGAATTTTATTCTATATTTTTTAGGTCAATGGTGTTGGAAGATGAGGGTTGATTGTGAGAGGTTGTGGTCTAAAGTCCTAACTCATAAATATGGTATAGTGCATGGTATAGTGACAGGTGGGAGAGTGAAAGGGTTTGCTTGGTGGAAGGATATTCATAATATTAGCGATAGGCAATTTATAAGAACTAGTTTGGTTCAAATACAATATCTTGCAATTATTGTTTTGATGATAACAAAGCAAATGAATAATTTGTCTACTAACCGTGTGTTCAAGTGTGATTGTTATTGGCACCAACTAGATAAAGTCAACAAATATCCTTATGAAGATGTTGGAACACAATAAGAAGCAAGAGACAAAGTGCAATCAAGTTTTTTGGCTAGATGTGAAATGCAAGTGATAAAAGTCTTGTTGGACACTAGTTGGCATGATAAAAGTGCATTTCATCTGGCCATTTGGTCATATCATTGGTTTGGTCGAAGTGTTCATGTGATCTTTTGTTTGATTGGAGCAGTGGCTATGGATATCATAGTGAGAAAGAACATTGCCTGAAGTTCTTATTCTTACTATCGCAAGTTAAGTATTTAAAGCATTGATGATGGGTGTCTGCCTCTGAAATATCAGAGCATCTGGTGAATTAAGTGTTCAATATACAATTATTTAAGTACCAGATATTGCATCGACAGGCAGGACAAAATTTATGAATGCATCCCTCCTTTCACTTGGCTTCATTTCTTTCTGTTACGTCAATCATTATATATATATATTATCATTTCTTAAACCACATGCGGTTATTATTTGATTTCTGCTCCCGAGTACAGCAAACAAAAGATCCAAACTCCATAATTTTTTTTAAAGAGGATCCAAACACCATACATAGTTTGTACCAATAACCTCCCATACATAAAACTATCTGCGCGACATATTTTTTTGAACGGGCGCACCATTTAAAAATTGGCGCGTTGTAAGTATCGCGTCAATACAATCATCAGATTTCCGCAGATATTTGTGTTATTCCATAACATCGAATTTCGGTTAGAGTTCTGCATCTATAAATACTAACTCACTTTCATCAAAAAATCTGAACATAAGACATCAAAATCCTAATCCTGTGTTTGAAATAGGTTAGGGATATAAGCTAACTAAATTATTCTACCAATTCCTATGCCTATCCTATACAAATTTGATCACAGAAAACAATTAGCTTTTTAAAATGTATAAGTGGAAAGAAAATTAGAATAGCCAACTACATCAACCCAGTTGGGGAAAGCATTCTTCAATGTCTTTGCTGGACCAACCAACTTTTGGTCCAAAACTGAAAGGTCCACTCTCAATGCCTCAGAGCTGCTAGCCTGAAATATTATCAACCAAAATAGAAGTTCAGCTTTTATTGTAAAAGAAAATAAATTTAATGCAGCATCAAACTTTACCTCTAACCAGAAGGACCAGTTCCCTTCACTCGGTCCACTAAGTCGCAGTATATATGATTGTGGACCGCCGCCATAAGTTTCAGTTCCTGTGCACATTCAAACAACATTATGAAGTGAATAAATATTATAAGCCCAAAAGAAAAATTAAGTCGATGAAACGATTTTAGTACCTGGAAGCATGTTATCGGCAAATGACCAACTGGATAACGGACCAGTGATGTTAAGAACAGCAACCCAAATCTCTTCTAAGGAACTAAAAGGAATAGAATTCAAGTTATGCATGAAAACAAGGTTGAAAGGAATAGAAATGACCAACTGTATTTTTGTGCTCGGAGAAATTACCATTACCCACTCACCCTAAATAAAGCTCTAAGTGAACTCTTCTCTGCCCCTTTTCAGAATTCGAAGATGTATTTTGAACTGTCAGTGTAGGAAAGAATTCATACTGCTTCAAAATTTCATCCTCTTTTGCGGGGAACTTCAAACTATTCGAGAAGAGGGAAGAAACTGGAAAAATTACCTGCATAGAGAAATTCCTTCACATTAATTTCCAAAATTCACAAGCCCTGAGAATATAAACTACTGCATTATAAAAAAAATAGCAGTTACTTTTGTACTAAAAAATATACATGATATAAAAGATTCACAGGATATTGGCACAAAACTTACCATCCAATCGTGGCGTTCAGACAATGGTGCAGATTCAAACGAAAACTCTGGAGTAATATTCAATATCTTTGCTACTTCAGGGGAGTGTTTGAAAATGAATAGTAAAGAGTTAGAATCTAGTACAGACAAATCATAAGTGGATTCCGTTATCTGACTTGAGCCTGCCAAACCACACGGAAATTGTTAGAAATTTGAAAACGGAATATAAAAATAGGACATTTGAGTACTAAAATGATAATGGAAGAGAACATATTGTACACCCTAGATTCAGTCGCGAAAATAATAGTTCACGACACTTTCATTTCTGATAAAATTAACGGGTATCAATACCTGCAGTTCGGAAAGTATGCTGGAAAACAACTCTTTTAGGTGCAGACATGGAGTAAGGAAAGAACTGAGAAGATATCGCCAAACCAAGCACACTGAGATGCAGCAGAAATCGCACAATAGATGACCTTGCTAACCAATGACCACAAATGGGCATAATAGGGCCCACAGACCAACCGGTTACAAGTCCAATAACTGCAGCCACGATAATATCCGGAACATAGTGCCCTGCAATGAGTTATGTTCAGCAGATAGCAAGCATTTACTAATGTATGAGCATGAAGCCTAGTGATTAAAAAAAAGAAGAAAAACTAACCATATGGCAGAGGAAGAGAACCCATCATGCCCATCTTCTCTATCAGAAATTGAGCAAGAAAGCCACCAAAATAAACAGCGTATGCGAGGCATGGAACCAGAGGTAATAGGTAAAATATTGTTGACCTAGAAACAAAAAAAATAAGTGACAAAGGATGCTTGAAAGACCAAAGATGAAGACATTAAAAAAAAATAAGTGACAAAGGATGCTTGAAAGACCAAAGATGAAGACATTAAAATCTGTTTATGCAAAAAAGAAAAAAGTAAACATAGTATTGCAAATTACAATTATTTATGACCAACCTGAACGAACGTCGTCCGAAGGATTTGACTGATAAGCAGTAGGATATCCATGAAGGAAGCATGCAAGCAGATGCAACAAAAGTCACAAAACCACCACTCAACCCGGCTACAAGATAAGCCTGATTTTTACTAGATTTGTTAGCAAAAAAACAATAGAATACCAGCATGCTGAAAAAAGATCAAATTGTCCAACTACATATTAAATCTGCGCACCAAAGTTAAAACGGCATAGAATGCAAATGCTCCCCAGAACCTCGCTTCATCAGATAGTGCCTGAAATTTATGTGTCAAATCAAATTTTAGGCGGCTTGGACTTAGAAGCGTCTCTCTCTCCCCGACAGTAAATTTCGCACAATAATTAACAGATCCAACATACAGAAATACCAAGAAACTTTTGACACTGGAATTATTAAACATGTTTCAATGTACTGGAATACCTCTTTTGATCTCTTGACAATTGCAGCATCTTGAGAAAGAGGAAAGCATTTCCAGATAATTCTTGGAATTATAAGACCGACAAGTGCGCAGGGTATAAACATAATGAAAGCCAAGAATGGATGAGCAAACCTGTGTGTTTCGTTCATTATGTTAACATAGGAACAAAAAAAATTACACTTTCGATACAGATTTAAATGAAGTACCAATTCATTGTCTGAGAAGAGAACGGTAATCTCAGCAAAGAAAATGCAACAGGCACAATAACTGCCAATATAATCCCAACTGCATGGAACAGAAATCCTGTAAACCCAATAAATTTAAAAATGTTATTCACGTGTGAAACATATAATCATTTAAATTTACTTAGAATAGAGATAACATTTTTTAAAGTGATCAGCAGGGGGGACCAATTAGAATACATCTTATAAGAAGTAATGAGCAATAATAACCATTTACTGATTTACCTTTCACAAAATCACACAAAGTTGCCACACAAGAATTCGACCAGCCACGAGTAAAAGACATAACAAAGAATAAGAAGATAGGAACGCTGTGAAGAATTCTAGCTACCCTTTTGGAATAAAATATCTGAAAATCCACAAAAAAAAAAAGTCAGAGAACAAAAGAGCAAGATGGACCAATTATAAAACCGTATTGCGGTGAGTATCAGTGCATCATAAACAAATGTTGGAATACACAACTTCACTGCATACCATAAACCACGAGAGATAATCAAAGAATATAGCCCGCTCTTCGTTGAATAGGCTAGCTCTAGCTTCACTAAAATTTGTTTGGTATCTGTTTTGTAACTTAGAAGAATCAGTAAATGCCTTGATTATGCTGAACAAATTTTCTCCACGCGCTTGGATGCTTCCAGGCCTGGAGACATAGAAACACATCAAAATGATCAGATACATGCTTGACGGAAAAATAATATAAAAAATGGCAACCTAGTACTATAAAAATCCTGTCTTTGGAGGGTCAAGAGAAAGACTGAAATCATTGTGCAGAAACCATTACCTTGTATTTTTAAGAGAATGAAAAAGTAATATAAAATTAAAATATAATATTCGTACCAAATAAAGTAGGTAAGATACATACAATAGTTGCTCCACTGTATCATAGGAGGTATGGTAAAAATAACCACCAAGGAGGAAGATAATATCAAGCCCGGGAATACTGCCGTAGTCTTCGGAAAATATCCGGTAATCTGTATCTCCAGGAATAATAGGAAAAACATCCTGCATATTGAAATAGAAAACTCAGGTTTGTATTGGGAGATACGAAAAAGGAAAATAACCGCTACACAACATAATAGAGTACAAAACAGGTATAGAAAAATTACAAGAGAAAGGGAAAACCTGAGCTGCACTAGTAGCCATAGGGTATATTGCTGCTTCTGCATAGATATTAGAAGGCCACGAACTTGGTCCAGATTGGCATACTAAATCTGTTAATTAACAACTTTATTCGGTGAAACTTCGTACATGGAACCAGTGTTGTTGATAGTGGTTATAGCAGCTCTATAGCGCAGCAGAATATGACAAGTTTCTATTGTTGTGCGAGACACTATTTATTTAGCACAAAAATGTGGTCAAATAGCGTTAAAGAAACCGCTATTTTCCGCAATTGACAACATTGCACTGAACATATTTCATAAGTTGGTGGACAAGGATTGTGAAAGATGCAGCTATATCATACTATTCATAACAGAAATTTAACATCACATTTACCAGGCCCTCCAGTCCCAGATGCCTCCACATTTATAAAAGCTCCTATCGTGTCGTGCCATTTATGTGTCTTCATGAACCCATGTGAACCCTTAAGCATCAAAAGTTCAAAAGTAAATAACACTGTATTAGCAAAGATCCCAATACATTTAAATTTTTTGATCACAGCATCATCATTTCTTCAAGATGAAGCTTTAACTACAAAGTCATGTTATGAAGTCGGTAGCATTATTAAATGAAATATACAAGGTTCTACATCTCTAGAGCACAACACAAAATTAACATATAATAATATCTCAAAATATAAAAAGAATAATGGTCATAAATGTAATTTCAACTCGACATTTATAGATAAGAAATCCTACCAACATGAAAAGTTCCTCAGCACCGTTAAAAAGGAAAATAACAGGGTGGTGCGGAACCCAGCTGGAGTCCACGATTAGTCTTGCAATTTCCAGCATTGACGCTGAAAAAACGAACAAAATAGTAAGACTTAGTATGATCAAGGGTGGTGAGGTAAAGATTTTCCAAATACAATGAAGACTTCAAATACAGTCGCTACCAACCAACACATGAACCGCAATCGCCAGCACCGGGGGAACCAAGGGGACCATCAAAATGGCCATTCACTAAAACCGATGGATCAGTATCTTTGGAATCTATAGACGATATCCTACAGTAAAATAGACATGAAATCCAAGTCAACATTTAGATACAGAAAAAAACTTTGTTGTATTCTATGATATGCCAAAACGTGTATTGTCACTCGTGGTTTGGAAGTTGATAAGGATTCATCACAGTCTCAATGCCACGACTATCATAGATGAACTGTTCTGTAACCGGCAAACTAGAATGTTTAGCCTTGCTAAGGGACCTTAACCATTAAAATCCACAGTTATGGTCTTCTGCATGTTACTGTGTAAGTAAAGATAGAAAAAAACATCGTTGGCCAAACATGGTTTTAGTAATGAAAATGCTTGGTCGTTTAGAACCAAAATTGATTGTGCCTCCAAACTAGAAATGATAAAAATTGGTTTCTGCACAAGGTTGAAAAATTTACATATATCAAACTTGTTATTTCTGGAGTAAGAACATCCAAACAGAAATCATCAGTTATAGCAAAATCATTCAAAATTGTACTTCTCAGACACTAACATTTTACTCAGTTCAGTAGTTGAATCATAGCAGTTATTCATAATTTTGTCTAACTTAGTTAATCAGGAATTTTAAATTTTGTAGGTTAATTTCGACAACAAACTGGTGACTTGTAAAGCTAAATTTACTCAAAAAAATGCATGTGAAATTGCTTGAAGTAGAATCAGCAATAATCTATTAATATGTATATAACTGAATCCTACAAGTAACAATTCACCACTACAAATGTACCTCATAACAATATTAGTATGATTTCTGTATCCCAAAGCTATATTGTGACGCAAAAAGTTCATATTGAAGGAGCCACTAACTGTACTCTCTTCAATCTCAATTCTGCAACAAAAATTGGTTCCAATAAAACCTATCAGTCAAATAACAATAATAAATAAAATAAAAGATAAAAAGGCAAAATCAGCACATTAATTAATTAAATAATTAAAAAGGAATTAAAGTCACAAACCTGACATTAGAGGTAGCTCTCTCCTTTATTAATTCCAACTCACTCTTTATGTATTCTGCAGCTTTTCTCAGACCAGGACGTCCTTCCTATCAATAATCAATAAATAAATTATTTAATACAAAGTCAACATCTACTAAATCATAGTACCACAAATGCGAGGCCGAGGGTTTGAACCCGGAATAACACACATATCTGACCTAACAATTTCGACATTTGCTTGAGCTAGGACTTATTGATAATTATAATACTAAATTAACATCACTAATAAATATGTAATGATGAAACCTTTTTAAAACAAATCTTTTAAAATACTACATTGTTTTGAACCGAACCATTTAAAAATAATTCATATCATTATTCAAATCATAAAACAGAATAAAATAAAAAACACTAATGACTTTGAAAAATCCGCCAGAACATTGTGAAAACTCACATGACGACCATCGATCTCATGAGACAAAACACGAACATGTTGAATGGCTCTGCCTTCAGAGAATCGATCGAGAGGAGCATCGTTGTGAAGAGGAACAATGAACTTCATGTGGATAACGGAGTATGTCAACATCGACATGAGACCGTACCCGACCGCCATGATGAACAAGAATTTGAAAGCGGTAACATCCTCTGACGACCCGAACCCGAAAGCCATGTCAGGCGGAGAAGAATTTAGAGAGAGTAAATGAAAATGAGATTAATTGTGTGTTTTGTTTGTGAACGGAGCGCGTTGTTGAAGTTTTTTTGTGTGTACTAAGGTTTCTGCGAAAAACAGTGCACTTTTATACTTTGAAGACAAAACAGCAGCTAAGTTGGAACATTCCAAATTTGTTGTTGTGCTTACGTATAATTTAAGGAGTTCTGAGCTTGACTGATACTACGTTTCTTTCGTTAGAATAGGTTAATTGGATCTCAACTTTTTTTTTTTTTTTTCAAACGGTTAGTCTTATTAGTAGTTTTTTTCATTTTTTTCTCCTTAGTCTTTTCAGATTTTAAATCTTTAGTTGAACTATCCAACCTTTATTTTATTTTATTTTATTTTTGAAGGAAACTATCCAACCTTTATTAGATCTCAAATATTGATCCTGTTTATTATAGATTTATTTGAAGGAAAAAAAAAGAATCTTTTTTTAAATAAAATAAATTTTGAGAGTTATGCATCTTTTGGTGTAGTTTAAAAAAAAAAATCTAGAATCTTAAAAAAAAAGAAAACAACAAACATTTTTTTTTTTGACAAGAGAAAACAACAAACATGTAGTTGTTACGAGTAACTTCTTTAAAAACTATATATTTTTTTTTTTGAGCAACTTCTTTAAAAACTATATTTTTTTATCAAAAATCAGATTAGGAAAAATAGGACATAAACACCTTCTAATGAAGATATCTTGAAAAAAACTAACATTTAATCTTATCCTTGTGTCTCTATATTTTTAGTGTCACTCGTTGTAATTTTGTAATAAAAAAATTTATTTTTATATAGTTGTGTCCTAACAAGTTGAAAAATCAAATTTTATTTAAAAATGATTTTTATTATAATAAACAAAAATATAATATCATTTGTTTTTATATAAAATCTCTAAAAAAATGATCTCTAAATTATATATAAAAAAAAAACAAAATCACATAATTTTTAATCCATTAAAGATAAGCTATTTACTTAATAAACTTTTTTTTCATTCTCGTGAGAAATTACTATTTTTATCTAACAATAAATGTGTTTGAAATTGTTTAATTTAGTGTGTAATAATATCATGTAAAAGTCGGCCTTGGTTTTTTAGTGAGAGAAATTTCACATTCTCTCTAAGTTTTTTTCTCTTTCACTCATCGAGGAGTGGTGGTTTTAGGTATTTCTCTGACCTAGAATCACCCTTTTGCATCATTTTTCCTTTTCTTTCAATCAAATAAGTGATTTTCATATAGGCTTAATAGCAGTTTTAGCCCCCTAAGAAAAAAAACTAAAAATGTGTCCCCTAAGTTTGGCCCCTGTGGCAGTTTTGGTCCCCTAGGCCAATTTTGACTCAGTCAACGCACACGTGGACGCTACGTGTGTATTTTTTTAAAAAAATTTAATTAAAAAATAATATTTTAATAATAATATTTTAAAAAATATATATTTTTTAAATATTTTTAAAAACATTAATAAAATAATATTTTTTAAATATGTAAAAAAATATAAAAATGATTTTTTTTTAAAATTACAAAAATAAAAAAATATTTTTTAGATAATAAAAAATACACGTGTGCGTTGACCGAGTCAAAATTGGCCTAGGGGGCCAAAACTGCCACAGGGGCAAAACTTAGGGGGCGGTATTGTAGCTTTTTTCCTTAGGGGGCCTAAATCGCAACTTTGGGAAAGTTAGGGGGCGAAAACTGCTATTATGCCTTTCATATATAATGTTTTTTTTCTGTAATTTCGTCGTCTAAGTGCGGTGTTGTTTGATTTCGCGTCTTGTTGCGATGTTCGTTTGTTTCCATTGAAAGATCAATTTCAGTCAATCAGTTACAAATTCAATCAATGATTTGGGTGTGAACGTTGCAGATCCGGAAGCATGAGTATTCAAGTGATTTAGATTTGATCATATTATTTGTATGCATTTTGTTGTTGTATGCTATTAACTTGGATGTTGTAAGTTTGTTCGCAGTTTCACCCCTTACGTTTTTAGCGATGTTGATGATGTTATTGTGTCTGATGTATTCCATCAATTTGAATGAATGAATATCGTTTTGCTTATATATATCATGTATGACAATGAAAATTGGTTAAGTTGGTAGGAAGTTTATTCATCTAAAGTTGCAAATTCAACTCTCCCTGTCCAATTTGGTGATCTCTCTGGTTAATGAATTATAAGTATGTGTGCAAATGTTATGAATCTTGAGGTCTATTTTGACTCTGATGAGCCTCTCAAGCCAAACTTTTTTTTCTTTTAAAAAATAACAATAGCTTGTGTATGTGTTTGACTAAAATTTATTATGAAAAACAGTTTCTATATTAATTTAGTTTTTCATTCGTCCTTTTCTATATTCATGTTTTGTCATGAAATTTGTGATAAATTCATGCATGTCCTTTTCTCTATAGGCATGTTTTGTCATTCTCATGTGTACACTACGAAAAGTAAACGATGTGTATATTTTTTAGTGGCAACTACACTATCCATCAATGAAAGACGAATAAAGGTTTTCATCTCAGTTAACATCGATCAAAATTATCGATTTTTATTTTTTATTACACTATTTATTAACATAAATAGGTGAATGATGAATCATTTTGTAAAAGACACGTCTTTCATTATTTTGATTGTTAACATGTAGCTCAACCCAGGTTTTGTTGATGGATAAATAAGAATTTGCCTTGATATATAAACTAGAAGGAAGACGTACATGGATGTATTTGATTTTTTTTTATTGTGTTATGTATTTTATATTATTTCAGTTTTATAATAAAATTTAATTAATATATTTTGTTGGTGTACTTTGTTTTACTCAAAACATGGCATGATACGTTGTCACATCAATAAACAACTAATTGATATAAAAACTCATGAGTTATCATATTTATTAATCAGCGTAACAACACATAATTTCTGTATATTTATAGAGTGTACCAATTAAACTTTTTATAATTAATGTTATTTAAATTTATCTGACTTTTTGTGTCAATATTTATACTATATGCATTTAAATGCAAAATTTAAAAAGATTATGTCGTTAAAGGCAAATTGTATTGAAAAATGTCCGACTAAAATTAGTACTCTCTTTTTTTTTTTGAAGGAAAAATTAGTACTCTCTTATAAGTCGTTCTGATATTTTTACACAAAAAGATATGATAAAAAAGAAACACTAATAATGTGCCTGGTATTGTAAAATTACACATAATACTCTGAAGAAAGAAAAAAAAAAAACAAATACTTTTCCCACACTAGTAGTATAAATAAGCGGGCTTAGACACTCTTTTGTAAAGAAAACATACGGAGGAAGAAATTAGATGCCGAGTACCACTTATTTATGATGTTGTTATCGTCATTACTAATAGGAATATACTCCTATCAACAACATCAATAAATACTCCATTCGTCTTACAATATTAGTCGTTTAAGGTTTGTGCACGATTATTAAGGAAATGATTACTTGTGTTGATTTCAATGGTAAAATTAGTAACATTAAAATATCCTTATTAATTGTAGTTAGTGTGGTAGTTAAGTTGGATGAAATTCAATAAATAAGGGTATAATAGTGAAAAAAGTAATAAATGTTACATCGATATTGTAAATTGACAATTATTTTAAGAAAAAGAAAAAATGTTAAAGTGACAATTATTGTGAGACGGAGGGAGTAAATTTGTGTGTGACATTCTTGAACAAATTAAAACTAAGTTTCAATATATTTAATGCATATGCAGACAATTCAAGAGTGGTTGAGCAATTTACATTAAATATTTTTATGTGTCGATGCACTGTGCACATGCATAAGATACACAGGTGTAATAGATATGAACGGCCTACTTCTTTAATTAAAGTAAAACAAAAACCGAGATTTTTCAATGTAAAAATATTTTAAATGTAAATGAACAAGAAAATTAAATGTTTAAATATGATCTCTATAAGTATTCCGGTAAAGTACACCTTCCGGTCACAAATATAAGCAAAAATTCATATTTTAGGTTCATTCATTAAAAGATGTATATTGTCTACAATAAAGACCACATACATCATTTATTGAATGAATCTAAAACTTGAATTTTTGCTTATATTTGTGATCGGAGGATGTACGCAATTTTTTTTTATAGTGGTCGGGGTTTGAACTCATACCTTGTATATATTATACAGTGTCTATATCAATTGAGTTAAACCAAGCATGTGGTTTTTAACCACGTGGTCGTGCTGACGACGTCAAATGACAATTCTTTTTTATATTTACCAAAAAAAAATCCTTTAATTGAAATTCAAACTATTTAATTGAAAAACATTCATATTATATAATATATTGCCAAGGGTAGGTGAGTTAAGGCGGCTAAACATTTTTAACTAATATGCATTTAGGTATTTTTATCTATATTTGAGTCAGAAAGATGATGAGGTCTAGGAATTTTACTTTACATGTGACAATCAATTTTTTTTTTTTTTTAAAGAACATGTGACAATCAATTGTCTAAGGCCTTGTTGGATGTATTTTGCTGGAAAGAACATGGAGACCAACTTGTAATCTGTTTTTTTTTATATAGTTTACCAACAATTGCAGAGCCAAAAGAAAATGTATGGGTGGGTGGTCCACTCAAACAAATTATAATGTATAAACACAAAATTATAGTGGAGCTTGACTAAAAAGCTTGGGTGGACATGCATTATTATATGCAGGGGTCGGGATTCAAACCCCGAACATCCCACTTATTCACCTTGAAAAAGATGAATTCTAGTCATGATACTATTTGACCCAAAAAAAAAAGTTTGGGTGGACGTTTTAAAAAAATGAATTACATATTTTATCAATACTATAAATCACGAAACTGTTTTTTTTTCTTTCAAGTACAACCTTTAATCAAGGGATTTTCCAGTTGATAGGACAATACGAGGAGGCTTGAAACCCCCGCAAATTAGAATGTAGGTAAGCCTTTGTTAACCAGTCAAGCATAAACATAACAAGAATCACGTATGTCACTTTTTGAACTGTCGAGTTCTCAAACCATTGAAAAATTGTTTAAAATCTAGCAAAATGAAACTACGACTTAATTTTTTAATTTTTCCTAGTGGACCGCCACACTACTTTATGGGGACTTAGATCTGTCAAAAACTAAAATTGTTTAAAATATCACAAAATAAACCTAAGTTATTTTTTTTTTGAATCGGCAAATATTATTAAACGTCATCCCCGCAAGACGCAAGGTAATGACAAAACAAGATACAAATGGTGCCGCATATAGACGGTACACCATAACCACCTACAAACACCCCTGAAGAAAAACCCACCAAAACACATCACCACCTAAAACAGACTCCTTCACAAAAACAAGCAGTGTAAACACGATATCCACCGCAGCTCATCGTCACTACTCACCCCCAAAGAACATCCTCAAAATAAAACTCCCATACCCCAACACCCAAGCTGAGGCACACGTCAAAGAGCACCTGACCAAAGGATCATGCAGCTTCCATAACCTTACGACCTCTGGTCCACCGAAAGAGCACAAAACAAAAGCCCAAAAACCAACTTGACTCAAAGAACTGACTCTCGATCTCAAATCAAAAGTGATCAGCCCACCAGATTAGTACCAAATTAGCAGGGCACCCCTCGCCCCTGGTACACCAGAGAAAAACCATATCAAGTCAAACAAAGATTGTAGCTAGACCCCGAATCCCGATCTAGAAGCAAAAGCAATCGGCCCACCGAAAATCATCACACAATATGTAAGATGAAAGACATGACATGCGAAGTTTAAACAACAAACAAATCAAAAGGAAAAGGTTCAACGACACGCACCCTCCACACACAATAAACACCTAAACCACCCAAAAAGCACAAACAAGAGCTAGTGACGATGAACATGGACCCGTGTAACAGAGTTTGCCTCCAAAGGAAATCACCCCAACAAACACCCCCCTCCTCACTTAAAACATCAACCACCACCACACATCATCACCCCCACCACACTTCACCACCACGCATCACCACCTCCACCACCACTACATCACCACCACCATCATTGCATCACTATGCCGCCAAACATCCTCACCAAGAAACAAGCAACAACACAAACATAAATCTAGAGGAAGACGAAATCCAACAACAAAACACGGGCAGCGACGCCGGTTTGAAGCTGAATCACAACCCAGATCATAAAAAGGTGGCCCCCTGTGACAAGGAAAAGGCATCCGACACCGGAGTAAACAACAATCAAGCCAAAAAGCGGCAAGAGCCCACCAACACGACCCAAAAGGACCCAAAAAAAATCTGAAAGGTACATGAATGACTACTACCGCCATCACGGAGCGTCTACGCACCAAACCCTTTCGAGTAACATCTGACGACTCAAGATCACACAGATGAAACAGAACTTTTAAGGAACCACAACCAAGTTGCCTCCAAGTTGCACCAGACACACAAACAACCAGTAAAAAAAAATTAGTCGAACAACACAACACGACATGAACGACATACCAACACGAACAAATCAACACCAAACCCAACCACACCTCCGGCGAGGTACAAGCACCTACGCTGAAGGTAGAAGTTTTAGACACTCCTTTAGCAGTGATTAGCAGTTTCTATGAAACCATAAAACTCTAGTTATGGACAACAAACAATTTGTTGAAACTCCATTGCAATCAAAGAAAGAAATCAACACAATGGACTCACAAAAGAAGAAAACATCACAAAAGGGAGAACAACAACAAAACCAAAAGAAAAACTTAAAAAAAGAAAAAGAAAAGTTCGGCCACCAAAACTGGGGTGGCGCGAACAAAAAAACTAACCCCAAACTCCGGCGAGCGGCCGACCACTGACTTTCATGTTATATTTTAAGCACTTTTTGTTGCTTGCTTTGCAAGTAATTGAAGGAAAAGCCGAGAAATAAGCGTTAAATGCCTTATTATGCTTTACTTATCATTACTCTATCCTTTTGTGCAGGAATTAGCCTCAAGACATTGATTAAAGACCAAAATCATGAAAATGTACTATTTGGGCAGGAGCTGATCCAGGAGGCATGCAACTCGCACTCAAACTCGCATCTGCGAGTGCCAATGCGAGTAACTCGCAACTGCGAGCTCCCTTACTCGCAACTGCGAGTTAGGGCGGTTTGACCTCCTCATTTATGACGTGGCATCTTATCATTGGTCCAGAGAAGCAACTCGCATCTGCGAGTGATGTAGCTCGCATCTGCGAGTTCAGGCAGGGCAGAGGCTATAAAATACCCACTTGTTATTCCTTGAAGATTATTATGTTGGGATCTTCTTAGATATTTTTAGGATCCTTTTCTCTTAGTTTTTCATAGCTTTTAACTTGTAATTTTATAGAGAGAAGTAAGGTAGATCATATAGAGTGAGAGTGGTTTTGGAAGTTGGATCTTTATTCCTTTGTTGAGACATCACAAGTGTAATGGTTCCTTCCTTTTCAATCCATCCTTGCAAGGCTTCCATGATGATGTGTAGCTAAATACTCTTTGTTGGGATGAGAGGTACTTGATCCTTGCTAAACATGTAATCTTTTGATCTTACAATATATGGTTCTAGCAATTTATATTCAATATTGTTGTTATTCTTGTGTTAATGCTTTCAATGAGATTCAAGATGTTTTGGACACAAACTCTTGAATCTAGAGCTAGAGTAGCAATATATCTTAGGTTAACTTACTTGACATCTTTGTTAATCTTGTGATAATCACCATAATCAAGAGTTAAATGCTTTCGGATACTTAATCAGGCTGGACACGGTCGATTAGGTTATTTGATCGACTTTGTTATCGTTTAAGGGATTTGGACACGAATGTTTAAACGATACCTTAGAGTTAATTATATCACTTTGGACACGAAGGATAGTTTAGAATTGATTGTGATAATGTTGTTTACAAAGCTAGAATTCGTATGGATCATTAGGTTACGTGTGACGCTTGGTTAAGGAACTCTACTCCTAACAAGTTTCAATCCTTATTTATCTCAACTTTTACTTTTTGCAATTAGTTTAGCTAGTTACATTTCAATTCAAACAAACAAGTACTCTTAATACTTGGAATGATAATTGATGTTAAACTGTCCTTGATAACGCACTATTCCCTGTGGAGACGATACACAAATACTTATCTTGTTTGATGCTAAAAACGACTTTCATCAAAATGGCGCCGTTGCCGGGGAATGGTGTTTAGTTATCATAGATAGAACGATTGATTTATCATTTTAAGCATTCGTACATAATCCGTAAATAGTTTTCATTTCTTGATAGTTGTTTGTACTAACCCCTTGTTGGTAAACAAAGAAAAGTTTCTTGTTAGTTGTTTCCGTTTTAGGATCATCACCTAGCCACAATCATGGTTGATCATGGTTATAACAACTTCTATACTCCACCCGAGTATGAATCCTATCAACAATATCCTCAACATTCTTATGAAGATGAAAGATATTCGGTGATAGAAAATACTTTGAATATCTTCATGCAACAATCCATGATAAACATGCAAGATACCAACCAAAGATTGAAGACTTTATCACTTCAAATTGGGTTGATTCAAGCACAAATCATGGATAACCAAGCCAACAATCAATCCACTCTTAAAGAACAATAAAATAATCCAAACATGTTTGAGAGAGTTGGAGAGATTGTTGAAGAAGTTGATGTTCAAAATGAGGAAGTTACAAATGTTGATATTAAAGAAGTCATGGTGGTTGAGAAAAAGGAACGGTTACTAATCAAGGAAGATTTAATGGAAGCAAGAGGGAAGAAAGTGAACAAGGTAGAAATCGATCGGGTAATTGATGAAATTTGTACCTTGTTCAATAAACCAAATCTAGGGAGGTCATGGACTCCAAGTCATTTGTTCCTAAAGTTCATGGAATTCCTACCAAAACGTAGGGTTTCGAAAGATGATGTGCTATCCGTTTCATTTTTGCCACCCTAACGGAAAAGGCGTCGAGCTAACGACGTAAAACAAGCGCTTGTTGGGAGGCAACCCAATTTAGTGAGTCTATTTATTGTTTTAATGCATAATTAGATATTAGAGTCATGTGCATGCATCCAAACATCCAAAAACAGAATCCAAACAGAGAGCAAAAGTCTGAACCATAAGTACTCGCAACTGCGAGTAAAACAGGTCGCAACTGCAAGCTGAATGGGTTTTGACTGTGTTGACTACCAAAACACTCGCATCTGCGAGTGAAGCTGCTCGCACCTGCGAGTAGCTGCAGTTTTGGGCAGTTACGAAACCCAAGGCCACCAACTCCCATTTACTCTCATTATTCACCCATCATCATCATTTTTATATCATTTTCGGTTGTGCTTTCTCTCTCATCAAACAAATCAAAAAATTTTCTCCCTTCCTTTGGTGTGCCTCACGTATAACGCAAACCTCAAGCTTCAAAGATTCATTCAAGTCAATCCAAGTCAATTTCATTGCATTTTTTTTTATCTCTGCATTTAGATTGCTACTCTAACAGGTTTGTGTGTGATTCCTTGCCTCTGTCTTTCTTTTAATTGCATGTTTCAAACCCTAGGGTAGAAGAGTTCTGTTGATTCTTAATCTGCGAAAATGATACCCATTTGTTTGAGATGAGCATAAATCATGCAAATATTCATTTTCATTGCACTTGCATCCACATTTTTTGATTACCCTTTTGTAAAAAGAAATTTTCAAATAAAATTAGGGTTTATGTGGATCAATTCGAATTTCAAGCTTAATGCATGATTGTTCTCATCTCTTTATCAATACTAGGGTCAAAAATGCTTGACTTAGGGTTAGAGAACCAGGCCACTGAGAAAAATTTGAGAAAGATGCGTTTTGGCCAAATTCTGGGCAACTCGCAATTGCGAGTGAATCAACTCGCATCTGCGAGTATCTTCATAAACTCGCAACTGCGAGTGCATCTGCTCGCAACTGCGAGTTGCAGCAGAACTGGCTGCATGTTTCTGTGATTTTCAACTTTTTTGATCCTGCAACTGTTTTATTATGTTCCATACTGGTATTAATTGTATATTCTATGTTGTATGGTATTTTTCTGGTTGTTTTGCAGGCATGGCACCTAAAAGAATTAACACCGGTAAGAGAAAGCAAGGCGAGTCATCCGTACCTCAGCCCCCAACCCAAAACCAGTCCTATGATCAGGAGAGATTTAAGACTAGGTACCATCATAACAGGTACAACGCCTTGCTTAAACAGTCATTGTGGATGGAGAGAGTTGTTGACATTAAACCCGAGGGACCTTATGGCCACTTTCACAAACTTTTCCTTGACCAAGGGTGGGCCAGACTCCTAAGCCCCATAACCAAAATCAACCAAGAGTTGGTGCGTGAGTTTTATGCCAATGCCCTTCCTCAAAACCCCCAAACCGATCCATTCACCTTTGAAACTTTTGTGAGGGGTAGGACAATTAAGTTTGATCGTGATGCCATAAATACTTTCCTAGGAAATCCTTTCGACCTAGATGTTGAAGCTGAAAATGGAATTGATGATTTCCATAAGAAACAAAACCTAGGTCACTTTCTCCTTGATAATATCCACGATGAGATAAAAAAATTCATAATGCTAGAGGGGGAAACCTATGACAAAAGTGATGCGGGTAGAGAACACATTGCCCAATATAAACTGATGAAACCACCAGCCAAACTGATGTTTCGATTCATCCTCCACAATGTGAAACCTAATAGTCATATGCTCGATTGTACCGTTGATGTATGCCCATTAATTCTTTACATCCTCAAAGGCATCAAGGTAGATATAGCCCGAACCATTGCTTGGCAACTAAAAAAGGTTGTGCTTCAAGGCCATGGTGAGCCAAAAACTCGCCTATCTTTTCCTGGTTTGATCATGGGTTTGATCAAAGACACCCATATGAGGATGCCCGCTGATTATCATGAAATAATCAAAAACCCCATTGATGATGCCTTCATTAACCGTTACATCATGGGTCAATCTAAAAAGGGTAAGGATAATCAAGCTTCATCTTCTAGGGCACCTCCCTCACAATCCGAGCCTCAAGATGCACCTTTTCCATTCCCACCAGCAGCTGGTTTTGATTTTGCTAGCTATGTTCAATGGCAACATGAGAATAATGTGCACAATTACAATATGTTGTCAGCCATTCATCGGGAAAACATGTACTTTCAGCAATCTCAATACATTATGCAGCAGCAGCATGGATACCCTCCAGAGATCATGGACCAGTTCATGGCACCTCCAGCTTTTCAAGAGTATGTGAATTGGCCTGAGGACACGCCAAAACCCTATGGAGGGGGTAATTTCTTTGCAGGTCAGGAGGATGCAAACATGGAGGAGGATATTGGTGGTGTAGGTTGATGAAAGTCGTTTCTTAGCATCAAACAAGATAAGTATTTTTTTGTATCGTCTCCACAGGGAATAGTGCGTTATCAATGACAGTTTAACATCGACTATCATTCTAAGTATTAAGAGTACTTGTTTGTTTGAATTGAAATGTAACTAACTAAACTAATTGCAAAAAGTAAAAGATGAGATAAATAAGGATTGAAACTTGTTAGGAGTAGCGTTCCTTAACCAAGCTTCACACGTAACCTAATGATCCATACGAATTCTAGCTTTGTAAACAACATTATCACAATCAATTCTAAACTACCCTTCGTGTCCAAAGTGATATAATTATTTCTAAGTTATCGTTTAAACATTCGTGTCCAAATCCCTTAAACGATAACAAAGTCGATCGGATAACTTAATCGACCGTGTCCAGCCTGATTAAGCATCCGAAAGCATTGAACTCTTGATTATGGTGATTATCACAAGATTAACAAAGTTGTCAAAGAAGTTAATCTAAGATATGTTGCTACTCTAGCTCTAGATTCAAGAGTTTGTGTCCAAATCATCTTGAATCTTATTGAAAGCATTAACACAAGAATAACAACAATATTGAATATAAATTGCTAGAATCATATATTGCAAGATCAAAAGGATTACATGTTTAGCAAGATCAAGTACCTCTCATCCTAACAAAGAGTGTTTAGCTACACATCATCATGGAAGCCTTGCAAGGATGGATTGAAAAGGAAGGATTCATTACACTTGTGATGTCTCAACAAAGAAATAAAGATCCAACTTCCAAAACCAAAATCACTCTATGAAGAACTACCCTATTTTCTCTCTAAAAATATCTAAAGATGAAAAACTAAGAAGAAAATAGAAACCCTAGATATTTCCTAAGATATTTACAAAGAATAGCAAGTGGGCTATTTATAGAATTCCCACTATGCTTGAACTCGCCTCGCGAGCAGCCTTACTCGCCATGGCGAGTACTGTTTCCTTCCCCATTAAGCTTCTGCCACGTCACCCTGGGAGGGTCAAACCGCCCTTACTCGCAACGGCGAGTAGCTCTGCTCGCCTCGCGAGCAAGGGGGTGCTCACGGCTTTGTGGCTTGAATTGAAGCTCGCCACTGCGAGCTGCTGTGCTCGCCTCGCGAGCAGTGTAGTACTTGCGGCCTTTTGCACTTTTCTTGGCTTTTTCATGCTTGCTTAGTGTCTTGAGGTCAAATCCTGCACAATTGGGTAAAGTAAGGCAATTAAAGCGTAATAAGGCAATTATCACTTTTATCTCGGCTTTTCCTTAAATTACTTGCAAAACAAGTAACAAAAGTGCTTAAAATATAACATGAAAATATCACTTCCTAGCACTTATCATAGGTGATGATGATCCGGCAAATGTTCCAAGTGCCACTTCAACCCCCCATGGGTCAGATGACGATGATATGCAAATTTGAGGAGGAGGAAAAGACTTGAAAGCTAGTTCTTCAAAGAGTGATATTATCAAGCTTTCAGTCATTTCTTGCTGTCTTCCTTATTTGTTATCTGCTTTCTCTTTTGCTTCTTTTTGAACAATATTCTGTTGGTTATTATTTTTTTTTTAGCACATGAACTCATATTTTATTTTATGTTATCAGCACTTTGTTTAAGTATTTTGGATATTGATGTATGGTAACTTTTATTTCGTTTTAATTAGTATTGTGATGTTCGTATTTATTTTAGTTTGATTTAATTTTATTTTGTAGTATAATAATGTGTTAGCATTTTTCAAGTACTTCATTTGGTTGTAATTTAAAAATTGTGGAAGTTTCTTGCGTATCACTCTTGCTTAATTTCAAATCTCAGATGATTGATAACAATTCATAGTTGTGATTAAAGCGCAAAGTCAAGGTACAAGTTTCCAGTTTTTCTAGGTTTTTACTTGAATATGGAACGAGTACTTTGTGCAAATTTCATTTCATTTAGTTCTTTACAATAATTTATTTGTTTGTGAACCACGTAGTACTAGCCTAAAAGTGAGGAAACCCCAAGTGTTTGTACATATGCAAGGAGATCGGTATTCATTGTTTAACTCGGTTGTTTTATGTTAAATCCAATATTTGTTTTAAATTGTGTGAAGGCATGGAAGTGGTCAAGGCATATTTTTGTTTATGAGTGAAGCTTACTTGACCACAAATAGCCTACCTTGTGAGTTGAGCGAGTACTTGCTAACCCATTTGAGCCAAATAAATTGGAGTCATCAATTATGAACTGTCAATTCATAAGCACAATGCTTGATGAAGTTGCCTTTAATTTTTTCAAAATTCAGTTCATCTTTGACGCACTTTAGGACTCTGATATGTTTTTAATTGTTGAACCCTAAAATTTCAT
Organism: Medicago sativa; assembly: GCF_051527215.1. Classification (NCBI taxonomy): domain Eukaryota; kingdom Viridiplantae; phylum Streptophyta; class Magnoliopsida; order Fabales; family Fabaceae; genus Medicago; species Medicago sativa. The sequence continues at coordinate 86,496,867 of NC_140752.1, forward strand.
TGTTTAATTTTCCCTTTTGCCTTAGAGTAAGGGAACATTCAAATAAGGTGTATTTTGATTCAAGTTGGGGAGAGAAGGTAGATGTAAATCTTATGTCAAGTATAATGGTGTAATTTTATCTTTGATCAAGACAACATGTTGTTGTAAATACAAAAGAAAAGAAAAACAATGTGTACATGAAAAGAAAAAGAAAAAGAGAAAAATCCAAAAATAGAATAAGTTGTCAAGATCAAAGTTTGTCACGATTAAGCACCAAGGGTTTGTAATGATTGGTAGATAAGATTGTGAATTTTAATGGTTGATACAAGGAATGTTCCTCTTTGATAGGCTTTTTGATTTCAATTGCCCCACATATGACATTTCTTTTGTAGCCAAGCCAAGTTATAACCCTCAAAGACCTTTTGATCCATGTTTTTATGCCTTTTGAAACGATATTTGGATGGACACATAACTTGATTGGAATGTTAACTTGATTGCCGGATGTGTGTTCATAACCCTCATTTATATGTTTTCAATTGTTTATCTACTTTCAAAGAAGTGTGTTAGGTGTGGTTCGTAAATAAATGTATTATTGTTTTGAAATATTTGACATGAACTTGTACTTAGGACTCATCTCATGTTAGTAGTAGAATTTTAGATTAGTTGGAAACTTAGACTTGCCCGCGCATTCACTTTTAAATCATTCATCTGAAGATATTTTCAAAAGCCTTTTGTATTTGTGTCTTGTCCTGTTAAATTGTTTGATTTTCAATCTTTTGTTTGAGGACAAACAAAGAGTTAAGTTGGGGAGAGTTTGATAAATGCCAAGAAGTGTTAAATTCATGTTATATTTTAAGCACTTTTTGTTGCTTGCTTTGCAAGTAATTGAAGGAAAAGCCGAGAAATAAGCGTTAAATGCCTTATTACGCTTTACTTATCATTACTCTATCCTTTTGTGCAGGAATTAGCCTCAAGACATTGATTAAAGACCAAAATCATGAAAATGTACTATTTGGGCAGGAGCTGATCCAGGAGGCATGCAACTCGCACTCAAACTCGCATCTGCGAGTGCCAATGCGAGTAACTCGCAACTGCGAGCTCCCTTACTCGCAACTGCGAGTTAGGGCGGTTTGACCTCCTCATTTATGACGTGGCAGCTTATCATTGGTCCAGAGAAGCGACTTGCATCTGCGAGTGATGTAGCTCGCATCTGCGAGTTCAGGCTGGGCAGAGGCTATAAAATACCCACTTGCTATTCCTTGAAGATTATTATGTTGGGATCTTCTTAGATATTTTTAGGATCCTTTTCTCTTAGTTTTTCATAGCTTTTAACTTGTAATTTTATAGAGAGAAGTAAGGTAGATCATATAGAGTGAGAGTGGTTTTGGATGTTGGATCTTTATTCCTTTGTTGAGACATCACAAGTGTAATGGTTCCTTCCTTTTCAATCCATCCTTGCAAGGCTTCCATGATGATGTGTAGCTAAATACTCTTTGTTGGGATGAGAGGTACTTGATCCTTGCTAAACATGTAATCTTTTGATCTTGCAATATATGGTTCTAGCAATTTATATTCAATATTGTTGTTATTCTTGTGTTAATGCTTTCAATGAGATTCAAGATGCTTTCGATACTTAATCAGGCTGGACACGGTCGATTAGGTTATTTGATCGACTTTGTTATCGTTTAAGGGATTTGGACACGAATGTTTAAACGATACCTTAGAGTTAATTATATCACTTTGGACACAAAGGATAGTTTAGAATTGATTGTGATAATGTTGTTTACAAAGCTAGAATTCGTATGGATCATTAGGTTACGTGTGACGCTTGGTTAAGGAACTCTACTCCTAACAAGTTTCAATCCTTATTTATCTCAACTTTTACGTTTTGCAATTAGTTTAGCTAGTTACATTTCAATTCAAACAAACAAGTACTCTTAATACTTGGAATGATAATTGATGTTAAACTGTCCTTGATAACGCACTATTCCCTGTGGAGACGATACACAAATACTTATCTTGTTTGATGCTAAACACGACTTTCATCAGTACCTATTTTTTCTTCCTCCAATAGGGGTCCTCAATGGGGAGAGGTAATTTTTAAGTAAAGTAACCCTTCCACTGGACCTGTCCATTGGTCTAAGGAAAATCAAAATTGTGGATTCAACAAAGAAATTTTTAAAAGTTGGGCAATCGGAAATGAGTTATCTACAATGGTGAAACATTTATGAATATCCAACATTATGGCATGGTGGTAATTGCTGGAATTATTTGCCTACATGCTTGTTTTCGATTCGCCAATGCTCACTTTTTTGCAATTTATGCAAAGTACAAACCCTTCTACTGGACCATTGTAGTTTACATGTCACTAGTCGACGCGGCAAGTATACAATCAATGAAAGAAGCCTTCTAAATTTTTTTTGGCAATAATCTAGTGTGGCTATATGGGTATAGAAACAGTGGATTATTTTGTGTTGGTTAACGGTAATGTTGTTGGTCCGATTATTCTAGGTAGAGGATTGGGACAAGGTGACCCTCTATCGCCTTATATTTTCATTATTTGTGCAGGAGGGTTATCCGGACTTGTTAGGAAGGAGGAAGCAAGAGGTGAGATTAACAGTGTCAAGATTTTTACTAATTCTCCCATTATATATCATTTTCTTTTCGCTGATGACCGTTTCCTATTTTTTCGGGAAAATTCTAATCAAACTTCGAAAATGAAGAGTATTTTGACAATTCATGAGAAAGCATCAATTCAAGCTATAAATCTTCAGAAATCATAGATCTTTTGCAGTAGAAATGTTTCAAGTACTAATCATAATAATATTGCTAATGTTATTGGGGTTCAAGGTGTGTTGGGAACATGTAAGTAAGTATCTAGGATTGCCTTTTATGTTAGGAAGAATTAAGAAGCCAGCATTTAATTCCATCAAGGATGGAGTCTTGAAGAAGATTAGTTGTTGTAGCAGCAAACGTCTCTCGAAAGCAGGTCAAGAAGTATTAATCAAATCAATCCTCCAATCCATCCCCACTTACTTCATGAATTTATTTACTTTACATTCGTCCCTTTGTGATGAGATTAAGAAAGGAATTCATTGGATGTCTTGAGATAAATTATCTATGCACAAGAAAGATAGAAGTATGGGTTTTAAGAGTTTAAGGACTTTCAATTTTGCTATACTGGGCAAACAAGGTTGGAAAATCTTAACTAATCCTGAAACTCTCATTGCTGGAATTTACAAGGCTCGTTATTTTCCAAATTGTAATTTTTTTGAATCTTCCATAGGGCATAAGTTGCGTTTCGTTTGGAGGAGCATTTGTAATGCCAAATTTGTGCTCAAAGCTGACAGTAGGTGGAAAATAGGGGATAAGACTTCAATCCCAATTTGGTATAATAATTGGATCGTAGGCAATACATGCCTTACTCTTGATCATGATGGCACTTTGCCTTTTAATAATTTAAAAGTATCAGATTGTATCTTACCCAGGGAAAAAGCTTAGAATGTGCTATTCTTGCAGTCCATTTTTAATAATCAGACTGTAAATCATGTGATTAATACACCACTATATCCTTTTGTTCAAGAAGACATGCTTATATGAATGAAGGAAAACAATGGCGAATATTGGGTGCGGACCGCTTATCATCTTTGCATGCAATAACTATTTGATGTCCATCACTTTAAAGAACAAGATGCATGTGATTTGACTTGGAAACTTAAGGCCCTCACAATGTGAAGAACTTTATATGGAGATTGTGTCGAAATGTTATACCTATGTGTAAGCACATTAAAGATAAGGGTGTGAACTGTATTTCGAACTGTGTTTTATTTGACGTGAACGAGGAGGACATCTTGCATATTTTCTTCTGTTGTTCGAGTAGTTGTAATATCTGGAATATGTGGGAATCTTACTCTAAAATCTGCAATTTTCTAACTCAGGAACCGAGTAGTGCAGGAATAATTTTCCGGGCTTTGCAGACGCTGTGTGCGGAAGATGCAGCTGAGTTCTGTCGCATTTGGAAGCAAAGAAATAACACAATACGGAATGATGTAAATGCGCAACCTTTTCGTGTTAGCTCGTGCGAAATCCTTACTGCTTGATTGGAGGGCAGCTAAGTTGCTTATGCAGCCGTCTTCTAATTTACAAGGTAATCTGAATAATCTAAAACCATACGGTGGCTCCGTCTCTGTGGCCCGTCCCAACCCATGAAAAGCGTTGTCACTGTTGACCAACATACTATAAACATCGTTTACAACACATAATTTTCTGCTAAAACACAACTCATGTGATTTTTTTTGTCAACATAATAGTACTATTTGATGAACAAGACCAACAGAAAAAAATTGACATTTATGAATGGATATGCAAAATAAAAAGAGAAATGAAATTGACATTGTATTTTTTACATGGATTACATAATTTAAATGAAGTGCCTGGGGAGTTTGAAGGGCAAGAAAATGAACACTCCTTCTAGTCTCGATCTCAATTACATAAACAAAAGTTTACAAGAATCATTAAATAACCAATTTATTTGGTTTGCAAATTACTTGGTTTGTATTACTCCTTCAAGAATATTAAATGAATTTAAAAAGAAATTTTTGTTAATAATTAAGACCGGAGAGGTGAGGAAGTGCTAAAAGAGAAATGCAATCGTGCACTCCATGTCCTCAGCGGGTTTCCATAAAGAATGATTTTAGAGAGTTAAGTATAGGTGAACTATTATTATTTAGCAACGATAATGAAAATGACAGTGCAGCTCATTACACATTTACACAGCAAAGAAACCTACTCATAAACACAAACTCCATCATCACTATCATAACAACATTCCCAAAACTCTTTTGAAAAAAGAAAAAAAAAAAAAACCATGTACGAAAAAGTGATTCTAACATTCATATTCGTCTTCCTTCTCATAATCTCCTACTCAATCTTCATCGGAACACTCGATATCCGATCTTATTTCTACCAATCACCAACCCTTCAACCCGCTTCATGTAAACCCGACCCGCCTCTTCGCGTTTACATGTACGATCTCCCGCCCCGTTTCAATGTCGGAATGATCACTCGCCGGAACACGTCGGAGACTCCCGTCACCGTTAGTGATTTTCCACGGTGGCCGGGGAATTGGGGTTTGAAGAAGCAGCATAGTGTGGAGTATTGGATGATGGGATCGCTTTTACATGCTGGTGATGGTGGTGAAGCTGTGAGGGTTTTGGATCCGGAATTGGCTGATGCCTTTTTTGTTCCGTTTTTTTCTTCGTTGAGTTTTAATACACATGGACATACTATGACGGATCCTGCCACGGAGATTGATCGGAAATTGCAGGTTAGTGATTTTTGTTATAATGTGTCTTGAGATATTGGATGCATTTTAGTGTGATGTAGAAATAGCGGCTATAGCGTAGCAGAATTTGAACAAACCGATACGATATTTAGTAGAAATTGTTGTCAGATAGCTGCTATAAGGGCACTATAACACTTTAGCATAGCGGAATTTGTATAAACCACTATTTTATATGATCTGTGATTGGAAACATTGTTTGAGTATTGGTAATGGTGGGATACTTGCAAATGAACTATAATTTTATAAGCTAATTACGGGTTAGTGAAGTGCCCCAATGTATATCAATATTAAGTTTCATACCTGCAAACAAGGACAGTAGGAAAGTCACCTCTTGGTAACAAGGGGAAGTGGTTGCCTGGTATCTTTGTAGATATGTATTACGAATGAGAATAAGTTTTCCCGAGTAATATTAGGAGAGTTGGATCTCCCAGACAGAGGAAAAGTTATATCTTCATAACCGTTGTTTCTTTATGAGGAAACTCGAGTGTTCATGTATGAGAATGGCGGAGATTATAAATTTAAGTTGGCTAAGCTATGATCTCTACTGATATGGAGTTGCACATTCTGATGCAACAACTCATAACAGATACCTTAAAGTCAGTGTTACACCATAGAGATGTTAAGTGTCACTTAGATTATGAAATTGTTGTGCTCACTATTTGAACTATATGATGTGCAACCCTTGATCTGAAGTGATGGCCCTTTTTCCAGCCTTCTAGATAGTGTTATATTTTTGAATCTCAAGTGGATTGTATAATGAATAACTCTGGACCTGAAAGGGTTGTGAATTGTGATAGCTCAAAACTTTAAAACACTGTCTTAAAATTATGTGGAACCTTAAGGGTGTGTTTGGATTGAGGGTTTAGGAGGGGAAGGGAGGGGAAGGTTTGATTTTCATTTTTAAATTACGGACACAATGAAATGTTTTTTAAAAAGTTAGCATATTAACATGATAAACAATCATATAATACTCCAATCAAACTTACTTTATTTTAGAAAAACATGTTATATAGTCGGTAATTTAAAAAAGAAAATCAAACCCTCCCTTCCCTTCCCCTCCTAAACCCTCAATCCAAACACACCCTAAGAGGTTCTATTTGAATCATTTGTGCGACTTCTGTCCTCACTATTTGTCTTTTGCCTTTTTGTAACAACTAAAATTCTTGGCAAAGATCAATTTAAAATGATGCTGAAGGGCCTTTTTCAAACAAAAAAAGTATAATGCTGAAGGGTACTTACTTCAACCACTTCTTTTCCCTATATATATAACATAATTTTCTTTTACTAATCACAAAACAAATATGTAAGTCCCTTCTTGATGTTCTCAATCCCCTTAAAGTTTGATGAGGAATTTATCCATTGATTTAGCTGATCATTAGGCTAAAGAAATGGTGAGTGAACTAGGGAGTAGACTGTATGATATCAGATGGAGCTCTGCTCGCAAGATTATTTGCTTCATTGACAAAGATTCTTCGGTAAGCAGACTATGTAGTCTCTCAGAGGCTCATGTCATTACTGCTATGCTGTCCTTGTTGTTTTTGCCGGTATTCCTTGCGTTGACCATGATGGTGGGAATAGGACTTAATTAGGCTCACAAATATTAAGCCAATGTTCCTATGTAGAAATTAGGACCTGGGTTCCTTACTTCAGATGGATGTAGAATGTGTCCTGATATTCCCATGCGTTGGCAATCTGCAATCATGAGAAATATTCTCAAAGACAATTTGATACTTAAGCCAATAAGGAGGTATTGAAGTGTGGTCTATAGGGATAGGTGTCATATCCTAAGGGGGCATGCCCCTATGTATATTGATATTGAATGTCACAATAGGATTCCTCCATATAATAATCGAACGAAAGTCTGAAAGTCATATCCTCGTAATAACTAATGAATGAAAATGGTTGGCTGAATTCTTCATGAAGAATGAGTTCCTGAAGACTTTATGCGGAAAGTTGGAATTCCCAAAAATAAATAAAAAGGAAAATTTGTATCTTTATAATGATTTGATCTTTATGAGGAAAGTAGTACCTTAGTAGTCCTAGGAACATGCAGATAATGAAGGTAGTTTGGTTAAGCCAAGATCTCCATGGATCAATATAAAGAAATAGCGTAATCTAGTGTAATGGTCTAGAACATTTTTTGATTAATAGTTTCCTTACAAATTACTAGGGGACTATTACTAAAATGTTTTGGGAGTATGTCTCATTATTGTTTTAATCAGTTTCCCCTTTATCATGAATAGCCCATTAGCTATGATAGAGACTTGGGTATTGTTAAGTCCCACTGTTAAGAGTCCCACATCGGAAGAGACAAGGCCTGAACATGGGTTTACAAGTAGAGGCAGTCTTCACCTTACAAGCCGGTGTTGTAAGGCTGAGTTAGGCCCAACCCAAATTCCAATACCCACATCAAGTAGTATCAGATGTTTGGTGTCAAGGGGGAAGAGCCAAGCTACCTAAGTACTCCACCAAATATTCTGTACTTCTCGATGTGGGACTTAAGAGCCTCATCATTATATCCTAGTCCCCATCAAACTATCCTTTATGATGCATTAGAAATTAGAATGATTGTTTGTTTTTTGTTTTAAAATGTTCTATAAGTTGATTTTATGTAGTATCCTTCTGCACCTGCATTGTGATTTTTTAACAAGTGCAGGGTGTCGTTACTCATACCTGACGCCTATAACTGTATAACTCTTTTGTTTCTATTTTGATGTTATATTGGGCTTGTTTCTGGTGTTAGGTTGATCTGATGGAATTGTTGAAGAAATCCAAATATTGGCAGAGGTCTAAAGGCAGAGACCATGTATTTCCTATGACACACCCCAATGCCTTTAGGTTCCTACGAAATCAATTGAATGATACTATTCAAGTTGTTGTGGATTTTGGCCGCTACCCTAAGGGAATGTCTAATTTGAATAAAGATGTGGTGTCCCCGTATGTTCATGTTGTGGATTCTTATACAGATGATGAACCTCAAGATCCGTACGAGATTCGCTCCACACTGCTTTTCTTTCGAGGGAGGACTTTCAGGAAGGATGTACGTCTCACTGACTGTTAATAAAAGAATGGCACATTTCTTAAAAGGACAAGACTCTTAAAAAGTTTGTCTTTAAAAGTTGGCAAGTAAGGGTGTATCCATCTTTTATTTAATTTGAATTGTGCTGTGATCTCAACTCACCACGATTCAAGGTGGATACATACTTGCTCATTTTAGAGATAATATCACTTTAGAGGAGCTTTTTCCTTCTCAAATTCAATGAAATGTGATTTTGTGGGTTTGTGATGTTTGCAGGAAGGCATTGTCCGTGCTAAACTGATGGGTATATTGAGTGGTTATAGTGACGTTCACTATGAGCGAAGTGTTGCAACAGGAGCAAACATAAAAGCGGTATGCTATGTGGCTATATAATTGATCTTTGATTCATGATGCTTTTTTCCTTTTACTCAAACTATTACTGGTAATTATTTCCTAAAATGGGAAGATTGATTTTTCAAGTATTTTTCTTCCTCTTCATTATCAGTTGACAAAGGTGAGGATCCCTTTAAAAAGAGGAAAATAATTTTGGATAATTTAGATAAGGGACTGAACAGTTGTGTGTGGCGCATCTCTAGTCTAGACTTAATGTTTTCCCATTTGTTCTGAGTCTGAGCATTTGAATGTTGAGATGCATTTTGCTCTTTATGGTCAAATGAATCGTTTCCGAAGGGTTCTTTCCTTTTTATTTTTAGCTGGTAAGATGCAGGATAGATGCACTATGCATAAAAAAAATATTTTTGGTGAAAAAGTACTAGTTTTAGATTATTTTTTTCACTGTCACTTCTCACTAAATACATTGGTATAAAAACTGCTCTATTTCAAGGGTGCAGAGAACCTGAAACTTCCTTTTGGTAATATCAGTTACTATATTTCTTGATGAAGAGAGAGGAGTCATATAATCTACTGATTTTATTTTATTTTTCTTCCTGTTATTCCCCTTTTCTTATCTGCTAAGATCATGATTATAGTATTCATTTATTTACTGCTTATGATACAACAGTCATCTAAAGGAATGCGTTCATCAAAGTTCTGTTTGCATCCAGCAGGAGACACACCATCATCTTGTCGCCTTTTTGATGCCATTGTGAGTCACTGTGTTCCAGTCATTGTGAGTGATCAAATTGAACTCCCTTTTGAGGATGAGATTGATTACTCGCAGTTCTCTTTGTTCTTCTCTTTCAAAGAGGCATTACAGCCTGGCTACATGGTTGACCAGCTTCGTAAAGTTCCAAAACAGAAGTGGACTGAAATGTGGAGGCAGGTTAAAAACATCTCCCATCATTATGAATTCCAGTACCCTCCAAAAAGAGAGGATGCTGTTAATATGCTTTGGAGACAGGTCAAACACAAGCTTCCAGGGGTCAGACTCTCTATTCATAGAACCCGAAGGTTAAAAATCTCAGATTGGTGGCGAAAGAGATGATGGTGTTTGGAGCTTTCGGTATTGATCTTGTACATTCACTCTCTTCAGTTTCCGTTACTATCCCTTAAAGGGAATAGAAGAATATCATTGCCACGTCTTCTCATCTCAGCACCTTAAAATATAGGTCTGTGTAGAAGTTTTAATCCGTGACTTGTTTTGGTCATTTACACCATACCTCACTTGGGAGCACGATTAGCATGAATATTGCAATGGAGATCCAGTGGTATTTTGCAACTGTATTTTGGCAAAGGAAGATATGCTCTCAGGATAAGTTAAAGGAGAGAAGAAAGAAATTTCAGTTGACTTTGTCATTCCCCATTTCACCCAAATTAATGTACACCTCCGTTATTATTACATTCATTTGGATTCATTAACGTTTAAGGAGTTCAATTTACAGTCTCTATCCAATTCCGTGATATTAGTTCTTTGTTGTTTTAATTTCTTTCTTTCATGCTGAAAGCCTGTTATTAGTGAAATTGAAAGTTCTCATATATCTATTTTATTAAAGAACTACCGTAAATCTAATAAAAAACTACTACAGAGAACCATTAGCAATAGCCAATTACACACTACCCGCCAAACGAATTAATACAAAATTTAAAACAAAAAGATTAGACACCACACTACCCGCACCCGCGAATATTTAAAGAACCCACAACCGAGGGACATAGTTCATTCCTTGACGTAATTGTTCGAAGCGCAAAAGGGAGTCACAATTGAGGACTATTAACCGATCACTCAACCAACTTTTAAGTTTCACAACAAATTTGGTACACATGGTGGAATACTACGACCAATATCACTGAAAAGTTGAGTTGGTCAGGTCACAATTAAAATTTGCGTATGCACTTGCGTTATGGTAGAGTAGAAGTCTTAGCACCATAGACCAACTGCTAGCTTGAGCATCAAAGAGGTTAGGCCCCATAGACCAAAAATCCACCACAAATTTTGGGAACGTAAACCTTTGCGGGTCGTCCTAGTGACTCTGGCAATGCACCAGGCGTCCTCCCTGAACAATCAATGCTAATGACCACATCCTTCGTCAAACAACAAATATATATGGGCAAACATGACATCATGTAACAAGTCTCTTAACAACTAGTCCCTCCATTTCAAAATATAAGCAAAATTGATTTTTTAGGTTAATTCAACTAATCTAAAAAGTCAATTTTGCTTACATTTTGAAACGGAAGGACTAGTTGATGTTGTTACACTCATGGTTCATAATGAAGTTCAACAAACTACAAAATTGGAGGCCATACGAGCCAATTTCGATTACAATTTCGCCACTTCCACCATCCAAGAAATCTAAGGGTACCAAGGTTAGACAAACATTGCAACCCAAAGGCAACCAATCATTGCAACAACTTTGCTTTCACAGGGTCAGTCGAATCCTATAAAGCGGGTACCTTTTATTGGTGCTTAATAATTACTCCTCAGTAATCCTGCCAAGGCCGGTCCCAAGCCCGGGTAAAATGGAGAGGGTTGTGTTAGGCCTCGACAGCCAACGTAAAACTTTGTCGAATCTCTATGACATGGACCAAATACGAAATAGTGTGAATGCTAGGTCGTTGCCCGGAAGCAACGCGCTGTATGGCTCGAGTACAGTGTCAAATGAGCAAGGGCCGCTGCATCGCCGCCTGGATGTAGTGAAAAATAAGCAAGGGTTCCCACATCTTCGTGAACGGGTGCGGGTAAAGAAGCTAGTTCATGAGAGTAGGATTCGTTTTGGAACTTGGAATATAGGTACTCTTACGGGTAAATCTATGGAAGTAGTAGACACTATGACTAGGAGGAGGATTAACTTTATGTGCCTACAAGAAACTAAGTGGGTGGGGAAAAAGGCGAGAGAATTAGATAGTTCAGGATTTAAGCTTTGGTACACGGGTGAAGTTAGATCGAGAAATGGGGTAGGCATCATTGTGGATAAGGAGTGGAAGAAAGATATTGTGGATGTTAAAAGGATAGGAGATCGGATTATAGCCTTAAAGTGTGTAGTGGAACAAGACACCTTTAACGTAATTAGCGCTTATGCACCTCAGGTAGGACTAGAAGAACACCTTAAAGTAAAGTTTTGGGAGGAGCTAGAAGGATTAATTCAGGATATTCCATTAGGAGAAAAGATTTTTCTAGGAGGGGATTTGAATGGGCATGTAGGGAGGGTTTCGAGAGGTTTCGAGGGCGTGCATGGGGGGTATGGTCTCGGGGAGGTAAATGCGGAGGGAAATTCCATCTTAGATTTTTCATCGGCTTTTGATCTTACAATAGCAAATACGTGTTTTAGGAAAAGAGAGGAGCATCTCATCACTTACAAGAGTGGGGCCTCTTGTTCTCAGATCGATTTCTTTCTCATTAGGAGAACAGACAGGAAGATCTGTTTAGACTGTAAAGTCATACCGGGAGAGGGCTTAACTACCCAACATAGAGTAATGGTGATGGATGTAAGGGTTAAGAGGAGGGCAAAGAGAAGAGACCGTAGCGGGGCTCCGCGAATCAAGTGGTGGCATTTAAAGGGTGACAAACAAAGGATATTCCAACACAAGATATTAGAGGGAGGTTTCAGGCAACCACATGGAAGCGCTAATGATATGTGGGAGAGGATGGCTCATGAGATTAAGAAGGTGGCAAAAGAGACATTGGGAGAATCTAGAGGTTTCGGACCTAGGGGTAAAGAATCTTGGTGGTGGAATGACAGTGTTCAGAGTAAAGTTCGGATCAAGAGAGATTGTTTTAGAGATTGGTCTAAGTGTAAAAATGCCGAAACTTGGGATAAATATAAGATAGCTAGGAAAGAGGCTAAGAAGGCGGTGAGCGAAGCGAGAACTCAAGCATTTGAAGGATTATACCAATCTTTAGGTACCAAGGAGGGGGAGAAATCTATATACAAGCTTGCGAAGGGACGAGAACGAAAGACAAGAGACCTGGACCAAGTGAAGTGTATTAAGGATGAAGAGGGTATAGTTTTGGTGCAAGAGAGAGATATTAAGGATAGATGGAAGAAGTATTTCCACAACTTATTTAATGAAGGATATGAGATCTTACCAGACTCTAACAGGTTAGACATCAGAGAGGAGGACCGAAACTATAACTATTATCGCCGGATTCAGGAGCACGAGGTGAAAGAAGCGTTGAAAAGGATGAGTAATGGCAAGGCAGTTGGGCCGGACAACATACCTATTGAAGTGTGGAAAAGTCTTGGCGATAGAGGAATTGGGTGGCTCACAAAACTTTTCAACGAGATTATGAGGACGAAGAAAATGCCGGACGAGTGGAGAAGAAGCACCTTAATTCCAATCTATAAGAACAAGGGGGATATACAAGATTGCGCGAATTATAGGGGAATTAAGCTAATGAGTCATACCATGAAGTTATGGGAAAGGGTAATTGAGCGAAGACTAAGAAAAGAGACTCACGTTACGGATAACCAATTTGGTTTTATGCCTGGGAGGTCGACTATGGAAGCGATCTACTTACTTCGACGCGTGATGGAGCGATATCGGACGGATAAAAAAGACTTGCACTTAGTTTTCATTGATTTGGAGAAGGCGTATGATAGAGTACCTAGAGAGATTTTGTGGAAAGCCCTGGAGAAGAAAGGGGTGAGGATTGCCTATATTAGAGCTATCCAGGATATGTATGAGGGGGCTTCGACTAGTGTGAGGACGCAGGATGGGGATACCGGAGATTTTCCCATAACAATAGGACTGCACCAAGGGTCAACCCTAAGTCCTTATCTTTTTACTTTAGTTTTGGATGTACTGACGGAACACATCCAAGAGTTAGCACCGAGATGTATGCTTTTTGCAGATGATGTAGTCTTGCTTGGTGAGTCGAGGGAGGAGTTAAACGGGAGGCTAGAGACTTGGAGGCAAGCCTTAGAAGCGTACGGTTTCCGCCTGAGTAGAAACAAGACGGAATATATGGAATGTAACTTCAGTAAAAGGAGAAGTGGGTCTACCTTAGAGGTGAAAGTTGGAGATCATATCATACCCCAAGTTACACGGTTTAGATATCTTGGGTCCGTAGTACAAAATGACGGAGAAATAGAAGCTGATGTACATCATCGTATTCAAGCTGGGTGGTTGAAATGGAGAAGAGCCTCAGGTGTTTTGTGCGATAAGAAAGTACCACTTAAGCTGAAAGGAAAGTTCTATCGGACAGCAGTCAGACCGGCAATGTTGTATGGTACGGAGTGTTGGGCGATTAAGAGCCAACACGAGAGTAAAGTAAGCGTAGCGGAGATGAGGATGTTGCGTTGGATGAGTGGTAAGACTAGACATGATAGGATTAGGAATGACATCATTAGAGAGAGAGTGGGGGTAGCACCTATAGTAGAAAAGTTGGTAGAAAATAGGCTTAGATGGTTTGGACATGTAGAGAGAAGGCCCGTAGACGCCGTGGTAAGAAGAGTAGATCAAATGGCGGAGAGTCAGGTTAAAAGAGGTAGAGGAAGACCTAAGAAAACTATTAGAGAAACCATTAGAAAAGATTTAGAGGTCAATGAGTTGGATCCAAATATGGTCTTTGATAGAACATTATGGCGGCATTTGATCCATGTAGCCGACCCCACTTAGTGGGATAAGGCGTTGTTGTTGTTGTTGTTGTAATAATTACTCCTCAGTCCCTCAATAGATGATCTAGTTGACAATATACATAATTGACTTAACATACTTTGACCATATTTTTCTACTAATTCACAAAGATAAATAATATCATGTAAGATGTTGTTGGATTCGTCTCGATGAATATTTTTAAAATATTAAATTTTCATAATTTTTTTAATTAGAGAATTGAAGATATCAAAGATAAAACATATGCATTGGTACGTGTGTCGGAGTCAACTAGGTCATCTATTGAGGGACGGCGGAGTAAAATTTTATTCTATTGAATCTATCCATACATTTAAACAAATGTTTTAAATTTTCTTTCATAGATTTCTCCCGAATGTACCGTCACCCCCTTTTCCCATATGCACAGGCAAACCTTTCTTTATCCGTGAATTTTGTATTGAAAAACTGTCTTTGATCGAATCCAAATATAATTGGTCTAGCTTGTGCTTGTGAGTCTCTTTACTATACAAGGTGTAATTAATAATTTGTTATCACATTTAGTCTGTCAGTGCATGCTTTCCTCATCGCTTACTGGACTGTGCACACCAATGATGTGTGAGTTAATGGGGTCTCCAATACTTTGTCTACACAATTTTAATTTTATTCTATCATGAAAGTGGAGCCTTGATTGATAATACAAAATTATATATGAAGAGTAACTGGAATATACTGAGTGTGAGGTAGCCACGCATCATCTTTTTGTTTTTTGATATAAGCCACGCAACTTCTTCAACTATAGGATGGAATTATTTATATAAATATTGCTGAATTTTTTTTAGGGCAAAGGACAGAATGAAGGTACTTATATCCAATAAATTAAGAATTGCAAAGATACACTTTCCTCTGCCAAAATATTATTTCAAAGATCACACCTAATTCGCAGTCTTCGTTCTTTATGGGGCAACAAACAATCTATTTCTTCCTATACTTTTTACTTGTAATCTTTATCTTTATAGAAATTATGTGTTCGTACTTATTGTTTTAAGTGTTTAATACAATATTAATTACTGTTTTCATACCTTAAGGAGACAAAATTCAAGTGAGACAGTTGTAAAATGATCGTTAATGCAACCATTATTAAATAATAGAATGAAATAATAAATATACTATTAAAATAATATAGAGAGAGTAAAACAAGTAACTTCAATAAAAGTATGACATCGTATACGGACTAACACAGTAAAAAAATAGGAGTGTTGCTATTTATCGCGAACTCATCGCCGTATGGATGTGCCTTTGGTCGAATATAAGCATGGTTAGATATATAGATAGTAGGGGTGGCAAAACGGGTACGACCCGCCGGGCAGGCACGGGGCGGGGCGGGGCGCTTAACTCGTTGGAAACGAGACGGGCACGGGGCGTGGCGGGGCGGCCCGCTTAACTCGTTTTTCAATTTGTTATTTTGAGTCTTATTTCATGTTTTTGGATTTATTTTGGTTTTTAGATATATTTTGAGACTTATTTTATGCTTTTGAATTTATCTTGGTTGTTGAGTTTATTTATTTTAAGACTTATTTTATAATTTGTTGTTGGATTTATTTTATGATTTGTTTTATGTTGCGCATTTGCCTTATTTTGCTATTAGTTATGATGTTGAATTCGACAATTTGATAATTATCTTGTTTTTCACAAATTTACTTGCTACCTATTCTTTTATATTTTTTTACGATAAAAGCAACATAGTTTTTTTTTTTGTAACAATTAAGTTGTAAAAAGAAATTAAAAAAAAAAATTTGTTTGGCGGGCCGGCCCGCCAACTCGCAAGCCCGCCACGAAACGGGGCGGGGTGAGATTTTGGACTCGATCACAAAATTAGACTCGTCTCGTTTTTAGCGCTTAGACGGGGCGGGCCTAAATGGGACGGGCCGGCTTGCTTTGCCATCCCTAATAGATAGTAGACTTTGCTACGGTACAAATTGCATGATTGTGAATTCATGGCGATCATATTATTCGCATAAGTAGCATTTCTAAAAAAAATAGCCATAGCTACGATATTAGTAGCAACTCATATTCCAATATTTGAATATGTGCCAATGTGAATATGTGATGATCTCATTGGTGAATTTAAAATTTAAATGCACATGTAAATGTTATTTGTGCTTTGAAACTTTATCCTAGTGAGTATTTGGGACCAACTCATATAATTTATTTTCTATAAAATATCGTATAACACATCTTTCTACCTTTATCCTATTACCAACAAACAACAAATGCAATAGATATTCCTTACTGGGAGAAGCATAACTTAAAAAAAAATATGATTTGCGGGCAACTATAATGGGGAATCTGATTATTTTATACTGATACGTTTTAAAGTTTAATTAATTTATATGCGAGTCGATGTCTCATTTTGGCCAATGGAAATAAAAAAATACAAAGATTCCGCTTTAGAATTTTATAGTAAGCCTTTAATCTGAAGAACAAACGCGGTTTCTTTTCTTGAATGTATAGTGGTTTCAGAAATTCTATTGGATTTGGATACAACACATCTCTGTTCTAGAAATATATTTTTCAAGACCCAATCTTGTTTGACGTAACCAATTAGTGGATTCTACTACTAATTTCTACTGTGCACACATAAACCAGATGATAAATTGCAAAGATTTTCCCAATAACTCAGTCCTTGATAATATTGAATCGATCACATCATTAAAATGGATTCATGTGTCGTCGTTGATGCATGTGGAAAGGATAGCGGAGCCAAATGCATACCTAAGTATGTATGAGCATGACGCGGTGAAGCGCGCGAATGCACACACGTATGTATTATATAGGCGGAGATAGAAGAGAGATCGATAGTGACCATGTCCTTGGATTAATTTATAATCTATCATTGGTAGTTCATATTTTGGGATTTTTTTTTTTGAAATGACAAATATTAGTCGTTAGAATAATGTTTACTTTTTTTATGTCTCATTTGTGGATTGAGTGTTGATCGCATGACCTCTACCTCCTTTAATTCAAATTAGTTGAGCTAAATAGGTTTAGGTGGAGGATTGGTAATAGACTAGGATGCAAGTTTTGTTTTGCTTTACTTGCATTATCTATTGTTGTTGGTGGTTGTTGTATTCTATTGTAGCCTTGAGGAATAGAGGTGGTTATCATTTTGAGCTTAGAAGCTTGTAATCCATATCTATCCATCTAAACACGTCTCAGTATTATTTTGATTTGTTAAAAAAAAAAAAAACACGTCTCAGTATGCATGTTCCTAACTTTGCATCGATTATAAATCTCAATATGCGTATTTTTAGACGCTGAGAATTTTTCAGTATTATGTTTTGTAGCTTTGGTTCCCTTCAAATTCATTTTTTTCCTTTTAATTTTACTGTTTTTATGAGCGATTAAACTGTCCATTATTTTTTATTAATTAACACCATTAATGCCAAATCATAAAGTTAACAATTCACGTGGTTTAGTGAGAGATATAAGTTCAAAGACTATTGGTTAAAGGGACTAAAAATGTTTTTATTTTTTTAGGGACTCCACATTTTGTGTGAAGGACTACGGTGGATCTAAAATACTCTTTCTCATATTAAAATTTGGTTATGTAGAGCAAAGAGATTTCAGTAGTGATTGGTTTCAAAATTCTATAGGTTGCCCTGTTATCTTGATAAGGCACTTTTTTTTTTTGTTGAAAAATGTTTCTTAGACAAGTGTATATGCTTGGAGAGAGATAGAGATAAGAGAGAGTAGTGTGATAGATATAATAGGTTGATGACGGGATAAAAAGATAGATACTCCCATAAGCAAAATGAAATGTTAAATGAATGTAGGAAAATGTAAAATGTTTAAATATCATTATTTTTTTTAAAGGGCTAGAGTACTAGCCGCTTAATAATATAAGTTTGCTTACAAAATGAAGTACTGATCTTTATGCTATAGTAAATCATACTATACACTAGCGCATCTTGAGTAATTCTATTGAAGGTGCCAAAATTGTATGTAATATATATATTAAACCGTTTCAAGATGCAACAAGGAGTGATTCGCTGGTGAAGGGGTTTGTTTCATTTTATTATAGTGTGGGGGAGCCATTTCAACAGGGGCGGATGCTTTCATTAGTAAGGGGTGGCTATGGCTACCCCAAATTGAAAAACAATTATTGAATGAGCAGGCATATATATATAGTTGGCTACCCCTAATATTATGTAGTTGGCTGCCCCAAGTTTGATTTTAGATGGAATGACTCTCTATTTGATTTTACTTACTTTTCAATCGAACTATAGATTATTTGATCTGTCTTCTAAAAATCGGAGGGTTAACACCCAAAAAAGAATAATAACATTCTTTAATTTAACAAAGAAAATATGAGAACAACAAAAATCTATCACAATTAGTCCAAACAAATTTTATATAGACGCACCCAACTTCTTTTTATAGTATTATTAATTTATTAGTAAATTGGGAAAAAGAAAGGAAACAATGCTTTATTATTGTAAAAAAAATTAACTCATTATGTACACTTTTTTTTATAACTTAAAAAAAGTGATTAGTAAATTATAATTCATTCTTGTTGCTTTAAGTGTATTTTATGAAGTACATTTTATAAAATAAATAGTTGTTGTGATTTATTGTTTTGTTTATTGGTAAAATTTACTATTAAAAAAAATATATTTTACTTTACATGTGGCCACCTCATGAAAAAATTTCTAGCTTCGCCGCTGCATTTCAAGTCCCCACATTACGCTGAAAGAATGATAACCATTCCACTGCAGCGAGGAAAACATGTTGTTTATTTATGCCCAATATTATATATATGTATGTGTGTATATATATATATATATATATATATATATATATATATATATATATATATATATATATATATATATATATATATATATATATGGGGTTTGCTAGGATACATCCACTAGCTTTTATTAAGGTGTGTTTTAACAAAGATATAACTAAAAAGTTGTTAAATACACCTTAAGGTGAATGTTGCTAAAATACTCCTTCTAAAAAAATAAGTGGGTGTACGTTAGCAACTCCTACAGACATTTGCTATAATACACTCGCTTATTTTTTTAGAAGGTGTGTTTTAGCAAGTTATAACTAAAAAGTAGTTAAATACACCCTAAGGTGTAGCTTGCTAAAACACTCCCACATAAAAATTAGCGGGTGTGTTCTAGCAAATCCCTATATATATATATATATATATATATATATATAGCAAACTTGGGGATACCATGACACCAAGGGTCCCAACGAGATCCGCCCCTGATCATATACCTCACAGTCCACCATTAGAACCTGCCATGCTTTCGTCCTTAATTCTTTGATATTATTTGTTGTAAAACCTAATTAAGGACTCAATTTATTTCAATAGAAACTTTATCCTAATAAAAAAAAATGAAGGTATTACAAGGTTCATGCTAGATTGAACTAAAATTCATAAAGTAATTATTGTGTGTGGTTTTCATATCTTCTCACTCATATTTTATACTCCATCCGTCCCGGAATATCTGACCCATTTTCTAAAAAAAAATGTTCCAAAATAACTGAGCAATTTCAATTTTCAATACAACTTTCATCATTCCCAATACAATATAACTCTAATTAATACTACTTTTATCATTTCCAATACAATATATTCCACTTTCCCCTTTATTTATACATTTTTTTTAATCTGTGTGAAAAACCAAACTGGCTCAGATAAAACGGGATGGAGGGAGTATATGTTAGATGTCAATTATAGATAGGCAATAGAAAAGCCATGATGATTGTGAGTGTGACATGTTCAGGTTTGAGGTGTACTAAACTAAACAAAACTCACATGGTGCGGGCAAACACGTGAAGTTTATTTCCTCATTCCAAGTGCAAGTGAAATGAGTGGATGTGCTTGGCACCTGGATACATACATACCACTGCATTATTGTTGCCAACTGGGAAAATATCATTCCGTATGATTTTCTGTAACACATGGCGATGAGAATTGAGAAACATGATTTGAGTCATCATATGATTGTAAAGGACTATTGTCCTTTTCATAAAAGAAAAATAGAAGAAAAAAGAAAGTAAAGAAACAGAGAAAAAGCATGCCATAAAAGAAGGATTTATGATCTTAAAAGATAAAGGTGCTTGCATTTTCGCTAAAAAAATAGTAGACGCAGATTAGCATATTCGAATCGGTGTTGATCATCAAGTTTTTGCTACAATGATACAATCACAAGACTAAGAATAGTCTAGCTGAAAAACTCTAAAGGAAACAGAAACAGATTTTAACAAGTTAAGCATCTTATCTATAACTAATATGAAAATAAATGTCCATTGAATTTACCATTTTACCCCCAGGAGGGGCATTTTGGTAAATTAATTATTGGAAGGTTTTTTTTTAGGGTTGGCATTTGAATTTCCATTTTTGCCCCTAACCAAATTTTTTTAATTATTTTCTAATTTTTATATTTTTAATAACTTTTAATTATTTTCCAATTTTTATATTTTTAACTATTTTTCAATTTTTCCTCCCAAATTCAATTGCTTCTACATTGCCGTTGTGGGAGATTAAGGTATCGTTTGACCCGACTTTTTTCAAACTTCTCTACATTTTTAAGGAGAAGTTAGGCCGAATACAATATCAATTAAGTACTTACCAAAAAAAGTACTTTTTTTGAACGCATAAAATTGAATGGAATGAGTTTTGACCAGAAGCTGTTGAATGTTACTTTAAAAAACTACTTCTCGACAATTTATTTCACAAGCACCTCTTTTCAACACACGATGGGAACCTTTTCTTTATTTTTTAATATTATATTTCAATATGTTTTTTTCTTCCATTTAACTTTATTTTTTTTAACCGTTCCATTAATTTTTTAAGGAGGTTCCGTTTAATTTTATTACATTTTTTTTCAAAGGAATTTTATTATCTTTTTATCACTTATATATTTAATTTCAATATCGTTTAATCATCACAATCTCACAAATATTTTTATTCACGCTGTCATTTAATGATCCCAAATATTTTTATCTCCTTTCTTCAACCTCGTGAATATATACACACATTAACGTTTAGAGTAATATTTTATGTTCGTCTGTCTTTTTTTTGTTACGCTAATGCATATAATTTTTTTAGTGTTGCTTGGTTGAGTGCTACCTCACCAATTTTTTTAACTATTTTTCAATTTTTATATTTTTAAAAACTTTTAACTATTTTACAATTTTTTATTTTTAACTATTTAAAATTAAGTTGATGGTTCATGGTTTTTAAGGTTTATATTTTTACCATCTATCCTTTCAATGTAATCTTCCAGTCTGAATATTACTAAGCATATATGAAGAGACTGAATATTGCTCAGCTGATATTACTTTTTTGACGTCAAAGAGATTTTTTATTTTTTAACGGTCAAATTATTAATAACCAAATTCCTACACAAGACGCTAAAGAGTTTAATGTGTTTCTTTCGTTCATTTTGTATCATGTAAATATTGGTGTTAATCCCTTTTTACTAACTCTATGACAGTAGCGCTCACTTTTAAAATTTTAACTAATATGTAATTTATGATGTTTTCCCGCTCTTGATAAAGCTTTAATAAATATTTTAATAAAGATTTATAATTTTTGTGCAATATTCATTAATTGTTCATTTTTCCTTCGGAACAATTTTTTTACAAAATACGTTACTGAACCCCATGCCTTAGACCATGCATCACAAATATTTGGATTATGCGACCTTCATTCTCAAATTTACGAAGAATGGTAATATTCCGTAATTTGAACATCTCTCCTTTAAAATAAGTTTTTTAAAAGTGCCTATAATTCACATGAAAGGACTCGATACTAAATTGTAGTTAATATCTGCCTTTGCTATAGATCATGTGAAATGATTTATATACGTTGAAACTGAAAGGCAAAACGATATAAATCAAGTAGAGAGGCATTCAACCATCTATCTGATTCAGAAGTTTGTTCACCTGAAAGGACTGAATACTAAATTGCAGTTAATATCTACCTTTGTTGTAGATCATGTGAAAGGATTTATATACGTGGTACTAAATTGCAGTTAATACCTGCCTTTGCTAGAGGTGGCAAAAATACCCATGCCCATGGGTACCCGTGGGTAAAATCCGTCACAGGTATGGAGCGGGTAGCTAAACAGGTATCCACGGGTATAATAAATGGGTATTTGACTACCCATTATTATATGGACACAGACACGGATTGGATTGTATCCATACCCACGGGTACCCATATCCGATAATAAATTAAGTAAATTACTAATATATATCATATCTAATTACTTAAAGTTGGTACCTTATTGAAGAAAATTTTACCGCCCACCTAAAAATCCTCAATAATAACCTATTTTTATTTTAAATTTTTTTAATTCATCTTATTAAGTTCACCGTTTCCACTTCATTCACATCATAAAACATATAGATTATATAAGAATCATGAATTTTCTATGAATTATGTATGATTTATGAAATTTTGAGTGGATTATGTATGGATGTTTAAAAGTTGAAGTTTTTTGGTAATTAAAAAAGTTATTATTTGTACCAAAAAATAAATAAATTCAAAACTCCATGGGTACCCATGGATACCTCAATACCCACGGGTATCCGTATAGTGGGTACCCACGAGGATACGGGGCGGACACGAGTATCATATTTATCCAACGGGGCGGGGACATGTATCATATTATCCGTACCCATGGGTATCAATTGACATTTGTTGTAGATCGTGTGAAAAGATTTATATACGTTGAAGCTAAAACACAAAATGATATAAAGTAGGTAGAGAGGCTTTTAGCTATCTGTCTGATGCAGAAGTTTGTTCACCTGAAAGAACTGGATACTAAATTGCAGTTAATATCTGCCTTTGTTGTAGATCATATGAAAGGATTTATATATGTTGAAGCTGAAAGTCAAAATGATATAATCAGGTAGCTTTGGTAATAGGGTTTTCATTGGTTTATAGATAGATATCAATTATTACTGGAAAAGTGTTTCTACCGCTGACTAAATATGTTTTCATTTGTTACTCGTGATCAAGCCATTTTGAAGATTTAATTTTGTAATCTGTAATGCAAGAGTACTCTAAATATTATATTATGGTTTATAATTATCTGTCATTTCCCAATCTATCCTTCCAATATAATATTTTGTCAAATATGTTACTGAACCCCCGTGCGAAGCACGGGTTTGTAACTAGTTAAGGTATGTAAAAGAATATATGCATTTACGGAGAAGACTGATTTTAGGTTAATTCTAACCTATACTTTCTTGATATAAGGATTTATTTGATACTTAATTTTCTGGGGATTTCACTGAAGTATTCAATAATGTCAATAAATACAAAATTATATCATATAATCATATTGTATAAAGATAAATAGAAGAATTGTGAATTTAAGATATATAATTGACCGGTAGAGAGTATGAGAGTATCCTTTTTATCATCTAGATTTTTAGTCATTTATCGACCATCTAATGAGGTAATGATTAAATAGTTGAACGAACAAAGTCAATGACCTAAATAATATGATAATATAATGACTAGATCGATCACATGATGCATTCAAAAATAAAGTTCAACACATAACTCGTCAAATAGTTAGTGCTTAATAATAATTGTCTATACTTTATATTGACAATAATAATATACATTTGCAATTGAACAACATTTGCTAATACTCCGTATTACTTAAGTTGAGACTCTTTTTCTTTTTTGAGGGGTAAGTTGAGGCTCATTAACATCGTAAACTTTTTGACTTCAAGAATTGAGTAGATGACAAGTTTTAAAGGACTCTATAAATTGACAATTGTACTTGAGATGTTCATTTGAACGAAGAGAGATATGGAGAAAAATCAAATTAATGTATCGAATATTTTAATCTCAAAATTAGTTACTCTCTGATTCTATCTAAATGGACTCTCAAAAGAGGACCCAAACTCCAAAATTATAAATGTTCCTTATAAATTTTAATTAATAAAAAAATAAAGAATATTATGTTGAAATGTGTACTCTTTTAAAAGAGTCTATTGCTTTTGTAAAAAAAAAAAAAAAAAGAGTTCATTGCTAGTCCTCTTGTTTAAAATGGCACTCTTGTTCAAGAGTTTTATATGGTTGACCGTTGACTTATAATACTTTACCGATAACACGGGGAGAAATGATATTTTGACAACCACTTTTTGACAACTTTTGGACAACTTTCTCTCTCATACTCACATGATGTTGTTATCCCCTCTCTTCCTTTTTCTCTCTCCATTGTTTTTGACCAATAAGAAGTGAGAAAAACAAGGTTGTCAACAAAGTTGTCATCAAATGGATGTCAAAATATCATTACTCTAACACGGGGAAGTGGAAACTTTACTCAAGCATGTGGCTCCTCTCAGCAAATCTTAGTCTCAGAGTCAATAGATTGCGTGTGCTTATTCTGCCTCCAAAACCACCAGCATAGTCTGTTTTTGAGGGGAACCACCAGCTGAGTCTATAACCTATATTTGCCCATTGGGGATTTTGTACTATATGATCATATGATTAATGCATTTTTCGTTTATAAAGCAGTAATTCTCGTTAGTTGAATTGTTTGGGAGTATTTCGTGATCACAGTGTTTTAAATTGTACATCACATAAATAAGCCTCAAACATTTAATAAGAAATATAAGGGTTACTCCAACTCGTTATAAATGTATAATCACATGAGTAGTTAAAAGCTAGATAATCACAAGAGAAGATTATTCTATTCAAATCATAAATTACATAACTTGCTCTCCTATCTTTTTTACTTAAGAATCATGGTCAAGATATGAATTTAACATTTTTCATAAGTTGTTAGGTATCTAACGCGTATATCAGAACAATCACAAAATTTAGCGCGAACAAGGGCAGGTCGATGCCCACTCAGTCCATAGTTTATTTTTTCTATAGGTGAAATTACAAAACTACCACTGTTTAAAAAAGACTATTTTTAGATTTTAATTGATCTTCTATTTTTTTTTTTTTCATTTTGGTCTCTTAAGTTATAACCATTAGACACTTTGGTTTCTTCATTCTTTTGTGTGTAATTTTTTCATTCTTTTAAGTTACAATTGTTAGCCAATTTAGTTTCTTGAGTTACAAACGTTAATTAGGTCCTCTAAGTTGCAAAATAGACACTGATATAAATGGTCAAAGTTTCTAAAATTGTAACGTGAGGACCACAAAATTCAACTTTGTAATATAAGGGCCACAATCGAATGATAAAAAACTTAAAAACCTATATGTTTAACATTTATTGATGCTAATCAAAGAAAATTAATCCAAATTGTGAATTTACTTACGAAAAATTAAATATAAAAAACAATGTTGCTTCAAATGATTGAATGTTGTGTAATATATACTCAACAAAACACTACACTATAAGGGTGTTTTTTTTTTTTTTTTTTTTTTATGAAATACTATAAGGGTGTTTATTACCTATAATTGTGATAGTCGTAACCATATTACACCTACTTCATTTCTCACAACCGCAATTTAAAATCTTAATTACATTGCTGGATTTACACAATATCAAAATACTGTTTGAATCCTTTAAAAAAAGCTGTTTGAATCTTTGAGATTATCCACTAATCTAGACATTTATGAGCTTAAAGAAACATATAATGATTTCTCCTTGAACTATATTTTTCAACTTATTTTTATAAGTTGTTCAAAGACAATTTATGAAAATATCTTATATAAAAACAATTAAACTTTATTTTATATTTTATTATAAAACTAATTGGATAAAATTTTCATTTTCGTCCTAGAAGGCGTAACGAGTAACCACACTAATCCCCCAATGTATCTATATTTTAAAATAATACATGTACATTTTGCTAGTTAAAATAGTCTCTGACATTAAAATAGTCCTTCAATGTTGACAATAACTCTTTTATTATAGAGACTAATATAAATGTAAGAAAGTATTTATGAGGAATGATATAACTAACAATAAGTATATCAATGGACAA
Organism: Medicago sativa; assembly: GCF_051527215.1. NCBI lineage: Eukaryota > Viridiplantae > Streptophyta > Magnoliopsida > Fabales > Fabaceae > Medicago > Medicago sativa. The sequence continues at coordinate 86,523,197 of NC_140752.1, forward strand.
ATATGTATTAATAGAACATTTTAACTTCAAATACTATTTTGACTAACATAATGCTTAATCTAAAACATTTTAGAATTTCGATGCATTAAAAGATTATCATGGCTATAAGCTACTCCCTCCGTTTTAAAATACATGTCCAAGTCAACCACTTCACACATGCCAATGCACAATTTTGACCGTTAATATCTTTAATTATTTAAAGTAAAAAATTATAAAAATTTAATATTTTAAAAATATTTGTCGAGACAAATCAAACAGCATCTTACATGCTAATATTTGTATTTATACATTAGTTAAAAAATATGGTCAAAGTAAGTCAAGTGAATAGTGCACATTGCAAAAATTGGACATGTATTTTGAAACGGAGGGAGTATTTGTTACACATTTAGGACATCATTGAGTATTTATCCAAAAATAATTTTATCCACATTTTATAATATACTCCCTCCGTTTCAAAATACATGTCCAAGTCAACCACTTCACATATGCCAATGCACAATTTTGACAGCTAATTTCTTTAATTATCTAAAGTAAAAAATTATAAAAATTTAATATTTTGAAAATATTTGTCGAGACAAATCAAACAACATCTTACATGCCAATATTTGTATTTATACATTAGTTAAAAAATATGGTCAAAGTAAGTCAAATGAATAGTGCACATTGCAAAAATTGGACATGTATTTTGAAACGGAGGGAGTATATATATATATATATATATATATATATATTATAAACGCTTAATTAAGTTATTCATTAGATTAGGATGCTTAAGTGTAAACCACCATAACAATTGTAGATAATTTAAAAACGTTGGAACCACTTTTATGTTTATGTTTATGTTGGTGCTTAAAAGATAGTAAAAATTAAAGAAGGAAAGACATACGTGGTAATGTGGGAGAGGTCATCAGATCCTGACATGTGACAAAAACACAAAGTGACATGTTATGGTGCAATAACTTATTGCTGAGAATATTTAGTATATTTATAGGTATGTATACACGTCTTAACTTCTTTATTTTTGTTGATTAAATCGTCTTAACTTTGCATCTTAGTGTGCAAATAATATGTATATTACTATTACTAAGCATTATAGCTCTATTCAACTGTTGGATTAATGATAATATAAAACACATTAATAGCTAGTAAAAATATATAATTTGGTAAAACTATTTTCTTTATTCTAATTTTTAAGTATGTGCGTAAAAACTTTCAATAATATTTATCTAAAAATGAAGTAAATACTTAATTTGCTTGTTGAGGAGAGATATTTTTTAGCAATATATATCGAACTCTAAATCTCCTTCTAAACATTTTTTTTTAAGAGAAACAACTTTTTTTAACAATTTTTATGATAACTTTCTCTCTTATGCTCACATTATGTTTTTACTTTCTTTTTCTATTGTTTTAGTTTTTATGTCAATACTCATATTTTTTTTTGTATATTTAGGTTGTCCCAATAGTTATGAACAAAAATTACACCTTCAATGTGAGATAGGGGTGTAAGTTGTTAGTTAACCATGGTCACATTCTTAACCAAGGATGTTTAACCTAGCTAATCACTTTCCAAGCCCTATATATACAACCGTTGATCCCCACATGGTGTATATATAGCCTCATGACACACGTCCTTTAACCATTAATTCCACTTCCTCTTCCAAAAACTTCCCCAAACATGAAACCCACGCTAACATTCCTTTGGCTCCTAATCACAACACTTGTCTATCATGTTCTTAGATCAATATTTCTAACCACCCTCTATTGGCCTCTAATAATTAATACTCTCTTTATCTCCACCCTCCTCACTATTTCTCTAATTAATTACTGGCTTGCCCCTGGAGGCTTTGCATGGAGGAACTATAAACAAAGCACAAAACTCATTGGACCTATGGGCTGGCCTATATTGGGAACTTTACCTCAAATGGGATCTTCAGCTCACACAAAACTCGCTTCCTTAGCCACTTCTTTCAAAGCTAAGAGATTAATGGCGCTAAGTCTAGGAGCCACACGAGTTGTTATAAGTAGTCACCCTGAAACTGCAAGAGAAATTCTATTCGGATCGTCTTTTTCTGACCGTCCGATCAAAGATTCGGCACGCTTGCTTATGTTCGAGCGTGCCATCGGTTTTGCTCCTTCCGGAACTTATTGGCGAAAACTAAGAAGGATTGCAGCCTTTAATATGTTCTCTCCAAGGAGAATTCTTGGCTTGGAGAGTCTCCGGCAACGCGTGACGGATGAAATGGTGGTGAAAGTTTTAAAGGATATGGAGGAGAAAGGGGTGGTGGAAGTTAGAGGGATATTGCAAGAAGGATCTCTTAGCAATATTTTGGAGAGTGTGTTTGGTTCCATTAGCAATTATAATTGTTTGAGTTTAAGAGGAAGTGAGGAACTAGGAAACATGGTTAAGGAAGGGTATGAGTTAATTGCTGAGTTTAATTTGGAAGATTATTTTCATTTTAAGTTTTTAGACTTTTATGGTGTGAAGAGAAGGTGTCATAAATTGGCGGCTAAGGTCACTAGTGTGGTTGGTCAAATTGTGGAAGAACGAAAAAGAACTAAAGAGTTGGTTATTGGGGATAATGATTTTCTAAGCACTTTGTTATCTTTACCTAAAGAGGAAAGATTAGGTGATTCCGATATGGTGGCAATTCTATGGGTAAGTTTCTAATTCTTCTCTCATCAAGTGATTATATAATTATATATTATTTATATGATATTTGTTTCTTCTTTTCGGCTTAGTTTATATATATTCTGCATGTAGAGTTAATTAAGTAGTTGATTCTTATATAGCCATGCATGAATATGTTTGCTATTTTGTGTAGGAAATGATATTTCGAGGAACAGACACAGTTGCTATACTCCTTGAATGGACCATGGCAAGGATGGCTTTACACCAAGACATACAGTTGAAAGCCCGTCAAGAGATTGACATTTGTGTTGGCCAAAACAGTCATGTAAGAGACTCAGACATTCCTAATCTCCCTTACCTTCAAGCCATAGTAAAGGAGGTGCTTCGACTGCACCCACCGGGCCCACTATTATCATGGGCCCGCCTTGCAGTCCATGACGTTCATGTAGATAAAACCCTTGTGCCAGCTGGTACAACAGCAATGGTAAACATGTGGGCTATATCTCATGACTCCTCTATTTGGGAAGATCCATTGAGTTTTAAGCCTGAACGATTTCTAAAAGAAGATGTTTCTATTATGGGTTCAGACTTGAGGCTTGCACCTTTTGGTGCAGGTCGTAGGGTTTGTCCGGGAAGAGCCTTAGGCTTAGCCACGGTTCATCTCTGGCTAGCACAACTTCTCCATAATTTTGTGTGGCTTCCAGCACAAGTACCTGTGGATCTTTCAGAAAGTCTTAAGCTTTCTCTTGAAATGAAGAGTCCTCTGAAATGTTCAGTAGTTCGTCGTAAGAGCACGACCATGTGAAATAAGCAACAAGAATATGGATTTATCGTCAATGTACTAATATATATCATGTTTAATATTAAAAGTTGAAAGTATTTTCTCCTTGTTTAATTTAGGACCTTTGATATTACCTTAAAAGTATATAATGCAATATTTGGCGATGAGTTTTCTATAATAATGCTTATTTCACGATTTCTAAGGGTATCAAATTATTGCAATAATAAGTAGTGGGAGTTTACTAACAAATTGTGTCTCTTCCAAATTATAAAATGTAAATTATTGTAATAATCGTAATTGTAATGTAGTGAAATTGCTTGTGATGTTCATTTTGTTTCTCTTTCATCTAATGAATATTTCCCGGTCTATTCTCTCTTTCTCTCTTTATATATCTCCCTCTCTCTCCCTGGTTTTCATGACAGCTTGGTTCATTTTTTATGCTTTTGTTTCATATCAATTATTAATCGGTTGGATTGTATCTCAATTCAAAATTTTGAAACGATTCTCGACTGTACTTTATATATTTCTCTTGGTCATACTTCGAACTAACCCGTGTCTCTTTCCCTTAAAAAACATTATGATTAACACACAACACAACATAAATATGCGGATTAAACAGTCTAATGCTTACTAACCGGTGTATACCAAATACGGAAAATCATGAATATATTTACGATTTTTTACATATTTTATTTCTTCAGGTGTCTACCGATAATTAAAGTTTTATTTTGTGTGTGTGTATATTTACAATTAGTTTTATTTATATCATTATATAGAGACAAACTTCAATGTTAATTACCGTATAACTACTTTTTGGTCGGACCAGACAAATTTTCTCTTAAGAATTCAACTTTATTTTACATTTAAGCTTAAGTTTACATCATAAAACTAGGGGCAAGATTATTTTTGGCATGTGTAAATGTTTTCATTTTGATTTCTAGTAAATTTGGACCTTCAATAAAATTTAATGGTGTTTTGTTTGATTTCTAGTAAATTTGGACTTTCAATAAAATTTAATGGTGTTTTGTTTGAGTTCCATCTGAGACGATCTTAAAGATCAAAATGAAAGATGATTCAACTCTTCTAAAATGAGTATTTCATTTTAGAGTATAAAATAACAAGTAATATAAACTATTAATTAACCTTTAAAAAAAATCAACTATTAGGTAATAAATTAAATATAAATATTATAAATAAAACATATCGAATCCTAAATTGACAAAATTAAAAACATTAATTTAATCCTCATTTTACACTCTAGTAAAAACAACCAAGCAAGAGGGTGACTTCCAAATCAATTGCTTTCGGAATATACATATAAATATAAAAATATATAAAGGGCAAGATCAAGTATTTACTTTTTTGCTGTGGGCATGTCCCACCACTAGGTCACTGGCCAAAGCTTAAGCCTTTATGTCAATTATAATCACGTCTCAAAACCTTTGGGTCTCTCTACTTTTGGTTGTCTATTTGTTTATGATGACCTTGTGTACGTAACTACTATACGCATTCAATTTTAAACCTGTGAAAAACGCATGTCGTTTTTCCTTCCAATAAGCCTAAAAAACAGACAATTAAAAAACTCATGAAGTGTTTATATGAGTGCAAATATCTAAGTTATAATCACGTCTCAAATCTGTGATTTCAAGTGAGTTTTTGTTTGATTTAAAGGCAAATGATTTTATATAATACAAGTAAAAGAAAGAAGAACAATTTAGCTCACTAGAAACTCAATTTTGAGCTTGAGTAGTAAAATGAAATCCCGATATATATTACCGATATGATTTATAATAAAATGATATAAGTTTTCTTCTTTAAAAAAAACTCGAGTAGTTAAAGAAATTATATTAAAAATGAATTATTTAAAAAAATTCAAATTTAAATCCCCATTTGTATTATTTCGGAGACTTTACTTACCTCCGGAGGTATCTAAAATGATCCAATTTTGGTATGTAATACAAGTAAAATATAGAAGCAATCAATATCATTTTGCAACACTACAATTTTTTTAAAAATAAATTATCTGAAATGAAATCACTTTTTTGGTCTAGAAAGGAACTTTTCAGGAATATGGGTTGGGATGCACCGTCTATAGTAGAATGTCAAATATTCGATCTCTATGCTACTGAAATTCTAAGTTCCCCAACAAATTTAACTACAATTATTTGTTTATAAAAAATATCACTATTTTGAGAAGAATGGACGCTAATAGCATTAATCCACTTCTTTCTTGGTGAGTGGAATTTTGGAGTCTTATTTTTTTAGCTAGGATTCTCTATATTTCTTAAAAGAAATGATTGTCTCATTTAAAGAGAGATATATAGAAAGAAGTTTGGAAAGAAAAGAAAAAAAAAAGATTTGAAGATTGTGGAATCGGTTATCTTTTTATTTTATTTCTTTAAACGGAGAGGATCACATTTGAAAGGCTTCTCTACATTTCTTAAAAGAAGTTGAGATATCCATTTGGAACAAGTTTAATACTTAAAATTTGAAGAATTTTTTTTGAATGATAATTTTTTTTTTAATGGTGGCGACATCCATAATCTACTTTGTGTATATAATTTTTTTTATAAAGAAATGCTAGATGTTAGTATATTGTTAGTATCAAACTCTGAATGTCGTTCTTATATTCCGTCAATGCTTCAAGTCTTTAGAGAAATGTTAGAAGAAAAATAACTAATATTTTTCTAAATGGATGCGTGCTATTCATTTTATAATTGTCAAATAGTATGAATCCATGATATCTTTATTGTTTTTGAGAGGTAGCATGACGTCTTCTATAAAACCAGATTCTTTAAACTAATTAAAGTAATTAAAGATAGTTAAGTCACGTCCCCAAAGTTTTTGGCTTTTCCAGTATCAAATATCTATATGAATCATTGTCATATTCTCGTATTATTTTCTTATGAACAAAGGCAAATCCCTTTATATTCCTCCTTTTGAAGAAGGAGTACATACATACTCACACTTCCAATAACCGTGCTAATGCTCCACAAATCTTTTGTCCTATTGAATTGGGGCCCCAAGTAGCATGAACTTAAAGTTAACATATTCTTTTTCAGTCCTTGTACCATTATTTCATAGTTTTATATGCAAAATTTTACGAAGATTCTGCATTATCCGTTCACCAGGAATGTTATTGATTAATTGATATTAATAAATTTGAGATTATATATACATTTGTTTCTTTGCCCCTTTGAAATGTCCAAGACTGCCATGCCATAAATTATCAGATTTTCATTTTAGAATTCTTCAGACATTTGTTTAACCTCAATGGCCAATAAGTAAGATATCAGACCCATGTATTTCAAATTGAGTCGTAATCCTTGAATTCAGCTAATAATTTGGAGTTGTTGCCAATGAAGATTAAGTCATATCTATAAACACACCAACAATATTTCAATGCTTGTTGTTTTTGACATTTAAGTGTTGGGTTCAAGTGTGAGCGGTTAATATCACGTCGATTATCAATGAACTAAATGTTGAATATATAAGAGATGTGACTTATTTACCTAATGCTTTAAGGCTTTGATTAAAGATATGTTATCTAAATCTCTTTTCGACTTTTGATTTTTTTTCTTTTTCTGTTGGCTCAACAAAATCATTATCTAAAATGTATCCATAGCCACTAGATTTTAAGCATAGTTCCAGTAACCGTTTCCACATAGCAAAGTTGTTCTTCCATCAGACTTGTAAAACGTTGATTGCACTTGTTGAAATTGAACTTGATGTCATCTTAATTCAACTTTGGCTCTTGATACTAGGTTGGCAATTTAAACAGAACACTGAACTCCCAAACATGATTTTTTATTTAGCAGCACCAATGCTTTGCATATAGAACTCCTTGGAGCTGCAAGTAATATTATTACAAGTGAGTGGCAAATGAGGTTTGAAGAGTAGAAAGTGAAAATATGGTGTTTTAGTCCCATATTGCTAGCAAAGAAACTAACATATGCGAACTTGTTCCATATAACATCACATGTGAAACTTTAACAAGTGAATTTGCATGAAGGTCCAAGAAGGTGGCTTGTTACAAGCTCTCTAATGGAGATTAGGAACAGAATTCCAGTTGTATTGTGTTATTTTTTATGATTAACTTTTTTTTGTGGGAATTTTTTATGATTAACTTGTCGTTGATAGTGTTAACTCCAAAAGAATAGATGCATTTAGAAATTTTTAATGAGTGTTAGGACATCTTATTTTTTGAACCAAACAGTAATGTTTATTTTTGTAAGACGAACAAGTGTGGTTGTCTGTTCTCTTATAAGGATTGTAACATCTTAATCTCCATTTTTATGAGACTTTACTAAGTTGTATTTTAGACATTATTTTTAGTGGGATGTTGATGTTACTCAAGCAAGAAAAATCAAATACGTAATATTACTTATAAAATTATTTTTTTCTAAATTATTTTTGCTAAAATTCATTTATCACAAATTTTGTTGTCGAGTTCGTAGTTTTTTTTTTTGCAAAGTTGTGATGTATTAAAGTTGAGTTCATAACTCTACTATGAACAAATGCCAAACGCAAGGAAGAATATAATACAAAATTCGCAGCTGCTCTTTAGACCCTCTAAAAAAGAAAGAACGGTGTTTAATTGTCATTTAGCACCGAATAAGAGTTAATTGTCGTTAGAGCTCTTTTTAAATCAAGTAAATCACCTTTAAAATCGGTTTGACTGATTTATAAAATGTTTTAAGGGCAATTAACCATCATTCAATTTTTTTTGTGTTTGTGAGCAATTGTTAAGTGTAGATTTTTGGTCTTGGTTAAAAAAAAAACTTATGACTATTACTTTTTCCACCCTATGCTATTCTCGCGCGCCCTGTGTTTTTTTTCCAAAAATGTCCCTGTGATTTTTCAGATTTTAGAATCCGAACTGAGTTTTTCCTTTGTTATAGGCTGAAAAAAAATGAGTTTTTCCACCAATTTGGATTTTATAATCTGAAAACTTCAAAAAATAGGGCGCGCGCTCCTTGATTTTTTCGGATTATATAGAATCCGAACACCCCCTAAACACATTTTTTGAAGGGTAATCCGAACTGTATCAACACAAATTTTAAACATGTTTGTAACATGGATAGTCATTTTAAGGACAATATTAATCTTTTTAACTCTCATCCTTCTGTTTTGGGTCATTGTTAGCTGTTCTTAGTCAAACATCCAGTTTTCGGGCTACTTGAACAAATTGCTCTGAAATTTCCTTCGAAAATCAGAAGGAAAAAAAAATCAACGATATAGACACCCTTAGAAGGAACTTCTTATGGGACTCCGTCCCTCAAAATCCAAAATTCCATCGTTTAGACCAATTTTTCATTTTTGTTTTAATTTTTCATATTCTCAGAAAAATCCAAAAAAAAATTGCATTAGTTTTATTTGATTTTTAGAATTTTTTGGTGGTATTTTGAGGTTAGATTTGTCATTTCATGGTGTTTATTAGCATTGTGTGAAGTGTGAAAGACAATTTTCACATAAAAATAAGCAATTGTTAGATTACATATTCATAAATCAACAATGCATTGGTCTAAGTGGTAAGAGACTTAGGCTCATTAAACAGATGGTCAATGATTTGATTTCTGACTCATGCATATGAACAAAATACGGTCGAAAGGGCATCTCTTGTGCGCCTAGTTCATCGATTGAGATACTTTTTGATAATCTTACTTAATATATTCTTTGTCAATTGTTGTTTTCTTTGTACTCATCTATCAATGATTGTATTGCGCTCGATATCATTACTTTCTTTCAGTCTGCAACAAATTTATCTTGAACATCCATCATGTCCCCAACACACGGGGATAATCGCTTGAGCCAATCTTTTTTGTTGAATGGTGGATTCAATAATAGAGAATTTTCTTTTTTTCATCCCATTTAATTCAAGAATTCCCATCAACAGGTAATTCTCTCCGTAAAAGAAAGTTAACGGAAAATTAACGATATTAATAGAGAAGAGATATGTTTATCCATTTGATAAAAAATTGAAGGAGAAAAGTGTAAGTTTTAAAACTAGAAAGGATGACGACATTATTTTAGTAAACCTAACGAGAAATGAACTTAATTTTCCCAATAATTTATCATGTCTATTATTTGTGTGCATCAAACATTTTTTTTATGTTTGTGTGCATCAAACATATAAGTATTTATTATGTCTATATTTTATTTTATCATCATCTTGTTTTATATTCATATTTGAACCCTCTCTATCATACATGCACATCAAAAGTGCCCTAAAAGTATTTAATGAAAGAAAAGAAAGTCCAAAAAATAGTAAGAGTGAAGTGTTATTTTTCGGTAAAAAAAAAAAAAAAAGAAAGAAAGAAAAGAAAAGAGTAAAGTGTCTGCAATCTGCATACATTTTTTTTTAACAAAAAGTGTCTGTATTCATGGAACCCGATTCCACGACATATGATGGAGTACCATGCAATATTAATTTTTTTTTGGTTTATTTATTGAGGGCATAGGAATCAACGTCAAGACGTACAATATAGAGGGAGTGGATCCTCTCCAGTGGAGATACCTCCAGTTTTCTACAGTGTTTAACTATCCACCTTTGATTATACATTTTAGTATTTCAAGATTAATACATTGGCCCCTATTTCATTGCTTTTTTGTTTTGATTCCAATTTCCACCTCTATATATCACATTCCAACCGTGTCTTCCTCCTTATAACCAGTAACAACTGACGAGAAAAACATAAGCTCCAACACAAAGAAAGGAAGCAATGACCACCACCAAACAGGTTAATTTACATTGCATGAATGCACATATATTATTATAATATAGATCTAATCTAATAATTTATTATATATTGAATTTGTGCAGATGGATGTAGAGAGAAATGATCATGAAAAACTGAAGCATCTTGGATTTGTGAGAATTGCTGCCATTCATGCTTTTGTTTGCATGTCGAGTCTGTATGACTATGCAAAACAAAACTCAGGACCTTTGAGATCTGCTGTTGGAACCGTTGAAGGTACTGTCACTACCGTTCTCGGTCCTGTTTACAACAAATTCAAGCCTCTCCCTCAAGATCTCCTTGTTTTTTTCGACAACAAGGTCTCTTTCTATCTCAGTACTCTCTTTTTTGTTTCTTTTATGAAAATTCTCAACAAAAGGTCCTTCATAATTTGTGTTTCTATTGATGTTATTTCTGATGATGATCATTTGTAATTGAATTCGGATCAGATCTGTTTGTTACGTTCTGCCATGAATATCAGGGAAAAACAACAACCTCTTTTTGTATACATGAACCTGTTATTTGCATGCATCTATAGTAACAATGTTTGTTTTTTATTCTGATTTTTGGACATTATTATAAGAACATGTACTCCCTCCGGTCACATTTATAAGAAAAAAAACACTTTTTTAGATTCATTCAATACTTAATGTATTTGGTCAATATATAGACCAAATACATTATGTATTCAATAAACCTAAAAAGTAAATTTTTGCTTATAAATGTGACCGAAGGGAGTAACTAATAAGTTCTCTTTCAACAGAAGAAAGCCTTGAAACTTGACATGCATGCAATATGATTCTAATGTTACTTCATTCTCTAGTTTTGTTAAAAATTCTATGGATATGTATTTTGTGTCCTTTTATTCTCTTTGATTGAATGCATGTTTGGTATCACGGTGATTTTGTCACAATCATGATAGTCACCACAATGATTTTGAAAAGGCTACAAAGTGTAGCCTTTGAAAATCTGACAACACTTGGGTGACATTGTGATGTCAATGTCATATTGGCCCTACAATGTCACCCAAGTGCTGTCCTTGAAAATCACGGTGACTCACCGCGTGGTTTTGACAAACAAATTATGATACCAAACATGTATGTAATTTCCCAACGCACTTTTAGATATAAAGCAAAAACAAAAATTGGTAATCAACAAGCTAGTGATAACATTTTTTTGTACAAACTCATTGGGAATTTATGCTTTACATTAGTATTTATGCATAACCTACCATCCCACACCTAACTCATTGAGAATTGAGGCACTATAATAGAATTTATGTATAACCTATCAACGATAAGATGTTGAATTTGAACCCAAGTCACGTCGCATGTGAACGGATGATCTTCCAACCATATGTACCAACTGCAGTTTGTTGGTGATAACATTTTATAAATACCATTAATAAGTGTTGTTTTATGACAATGTTAAACATTTTTTTGTTAAAACTGTTGTTTTATGATTGTGACAGGTGGATGAAGCAACCAACAAATTTGAAGAGCATGCTCCTACTTTTGTAAAGCAAGTAGCAAATCAAGCTAAAAGTTTGATTCAAGAAGCGACACACAAAGCTGAGAAAGTAGTGAATGAGGCTCAATCTGGTGGGGCAAAAGCAGCTGCAAATTATGTAGCTACAGAATCTAAACAAATTGTGCTTACTGGTTCAGTAAAACTATGGTCAGGTCTCAACCACTATCCACCATTCCATGCAGTGGCAGAGATGGCAGTTCCAACAGCTGCACATTGGTCAGAAAAGTACAACCATGTTGTTAAGGACATTACTGGAAAGGGATACACACTGTTTGGATATTTGCCTTTGATTCCTATTGATGAAATAGCCAAGGCATTTAAACAAGGAGAAGTTAATGTGAGTGCAGATCATGAAACATCTTCTGTTGAAGATTTTTCTGATTGAGTACTAGTACTACTACTAGCTATTTTCTTCACATAATGTGGTTGAGAAAGATGTAGAGGGTGTGTAGGTATGAATGGAAATGTAAGAAATTATGAGAACAGACTATGTAGCTTAATATTAACAAAGTCTGTGGAACATATAATGATCATGCCAATTCTGAGTTAAATATGAAGCTTGTTTTGTTTTTTTCTTGCATAAAATATTGTTTTCATTATGTTTTGGCCGTATTGATTATACTTTGGGACCAATTGAGTATTGGTCCAGGATGGACACCTCCTGAACCTTTCATAACAGGAAAAAGGAAAAAAACTAATTTGAATATTTTCACACTATACATCTTCAATTTGTTTTACATGTTTTGGTTTCTTATCAGTTACTTCCTATTATTTTTACTTCTTGCACACTTGAAATTATTTTAAACATGATGCACATTTGTGCTTCCTTTTCTTTTATTCCAAGATTTAAGAAATGAAAAAGTCTGTTGATATTTGTTGACAGAACTTGGCAAATTTAACATAACTTTTGTTTAGAACAGATAATTTTAACATAACTTCATCACGTGAAAATTTCAGAATTCACATGGAAAAGTTCACATCTGACACTTTCTCCTAACTTCATGATCTTCTCTAACACTATCTCTTCTTTACACTTAGGATCTTGCCTAATTGCCTAACATAGTCAGCCTCTTCTTAGCTTTTTCCCATTTACTTCACCCATTTTTATTTATGAGAAATAGCAACACAAACCCTGTAAAACTTTTTGAATTGTTTGATGGATTTATCTCATGAAATCTAAGTAAGATCCATTAAATCACAAGTCCTAATAGTTGCTATTTGATGAGAGCCACTATGGAACCCCCACATAAATTTTACTACTTGGACCAAATGACTTTTGGATCGAGTATTGATTCAGGATGGACACCTAAAGTCCTATACATTTCATAACAGGAAAAAGTAATAATTAATTTGAACATAATACATGTTAGACAAAGTCTTAACAAATACTCCCTCAACAAAAAAAAAAAAAAAAAAAAAAAAGCCTTAACACATACTCTAATAAATTTGTGATAATTTTTGTTTTTAGTTACATTGTTTAGTCTTGGCTTTGTTCTTTATTCGGAATTAGTTGTCTTGACCTTTGAATGATGTAAAAATAGTTTTTGCACAATGACAATAACAACACGTAGAATTAATCAAAAAGTCAGACTCATCTTTTGGCTTTCTCACACCATACAACTTCGTTTTCCATTTTATGTGTCATATACCAGTTATTGCCTTTTATTGCAGACTTGTTTTAAAGCTCATGCCCAGTTATGCTTCATTGTCTTTTATTTCAAGATATAAATAAGAAATGAAAATGTTTGTTGAAATTTGTTGACATATTAAATATTCACCTATATACAGCAACTTATTCAATTTGAAGGACAAAAACATACAATTTTAACATAATTTCATCACGTGAAAATTCCAGTTTTCACATGAAAAGTTCATTCTCCCAGTAAACACCCATCCTTATTATAGCAACAAAAGATGGGCAACCTTGGAGGCAACATCATCCCTTACTTTTCCCCCACATTACTTTGTCATCACCTACTATGCATGTCCACCTCCATCTTTAACAACTCCTTACACTTTCTTCTAACTTTATCATCTTCAATACTACGAGATATAGGAACACACACTTTGTAACACTTTTTGATATTATTTGATGGATTTCTTTCATGAAATCCAAGTAAGATCTATTAAATTATCATTCCTACTTGTTATTTGATGAGAGCCACTATGAAACCCATATATATTTTCCATCCACTACACAAATAAGGGGAGGGAGGTAATGCAACCTAAGAGAATGAGAATGAGAGGAAGATGCAATGCATCTCATAATAAGGTTTATAATGATACGAGGGAAACCAAAATTCCAAAAGGGTTAGCCTTAGAAAATCTCAATACACTCTATCACAAACTTTCTCGAAGTCAACTTTAAGCATCAAAAGGTTTTCTTACCTCTCTTCTTGTGCATGTAATATAATGAACAATTTCTTGAGCGATTATTACATTATGAGACGCACCTCTATTAGGACTAAAGGAGATTTGAAGAGGGGCAATGAACTCGATTATTATTAATATTATCCCTCCTACTTAATTTTCAAAGTATCTTTTTAATCTATTAAGTATAAATATATAAAAATAATAAGAAGTCTATGAAGTATGCCATAATTTATTCGTCAACCTTTGTTGTTAAGATGTTAGAGAATGTGATTTAAATATTTTAGAAACTTCTTATTACGTTATAAAATTTAAGAACTAAATAGGAAAATATTGGTATTTAAAAAACTAAATCGACTTTACTCTTTTTTTTTACAAGAAATCGAGAGTTTACTTCTTTTTTTTTGAAGGAAAAACCGAGAGTTTACTTTGATTGTCATATTCACAGACAAGAGTACTAACAAAAATAAATTGAAATATTTCGGTCTATATCTCAATATTGATATAAACGGATTTTTTTCCCTAAAAAATATATATACACGGATTTTTTTTCCAGAAAAAAAAACTTTTTTTTTGTGGAAACAAAAATTACTTTTTTGATAGAGAGAAAAAAAATTACGATTACTACTTATTTTTTGAGAAATGTCAAATTGAGACTTTTTTTTAAACCGTGTCTGTTAGGAGTATACTCCCTCCGGTCCTATTTATAAGAGAAATTTTGATCAACAAAAGTTAATGTATCTAGTTAAAAAATTGGACCAAATACATCCACTTTTGTTGACCCTAGTTTCTCATATAAACAGGACCTGGGAGTATTATGGAATGTGGTCAACACTTACTGAATTAAAGCAATGATCGTTAGCATGTAAATGTACATTATGGAATATGGTCAAATGAAGAAAATCAAAGCAAGGATCATTATGCTAATGAATGGCAGATTATGGAATTAAAGAAGAAAATCATGACACATTCCTTATACAGTAGTCAACTTATGTAATGATTTAATAGTTTTAATGTTATAGTCAAATTATAGGCTAGGCTTTATTACATAGATCCATATACACTTGTATATTAACATGTTACATGAATAAGAAAAATATTATTCCATATCAATTCACGTATATACATCTTTTCCTTATAGTGTCATTAAAGATGATAATAAGTGTTAACTAAAAAAATATTTTTATATTATAAAAAAGGTTTTATAAAAAATTATGATGATTAAAATTTGACATGATCAGAAACTGCAAAGTCATGATTTGCTAGAACAAGCTATGGCAAACACTGGTCTATAGCCGAATATAATTGTTTTTTCTTGTTGGTCAACGATATTTTATCCCATTTCAAAAGTATTTACAAATTTTTTTCTAAAATCCACAAACACTCAGAAGTAAAATATTCAATGAACTTTTTAGAAAATCATAACCCAAGGAAGTTTAAACATAGTTAAACGATCTTATCATTTATTTGGATCTACAATACATTTTGATATATTAAACACAAAATTTTATTTCTATATGATCATATAATAAGCAACATTTAATACTTTAAGCATGAATAAGTTTGAAGAAGGTGAGGTAAAAGGTCTCATTTGGCTTCTCCAAAACATGAGCTTCATACTTGTTAGAAGCAGAACCATTGTTGGCAGAAAGGGTGAGGTGGTAGCTAGTCCCTTCATCATCAATTAGGGATACATAATTGATGATTTTCTCCAACTTCAGTTCCACCTTAGGATTTTCCGCGTTCTGCTCATTAATAGCATACTCAGCGATACGAATTATATGTGGATCCTTTATGTTGATGGGGATTGAATCACCGGGTGGTATAGCTTGATTTGTGGCCCCCAAGGAAAATAGAACAATGAGGATAAAAACAAGAGATTGAAATCTCATGATTCTTGTATTGTAATTGTTATCTTTTCAAGCTTAACAAATTTTGTTGTTGTGAGTAAGCCTTAGCTAGTTAGGTTGTTATATTTATAGCACACAAATTATATCAAGTTCGTAAAAAAAATAAAAAAAATTGTGAAAATAAATATAATTAAGTTAAATATATTTTTTTATTCAACCTAAGTCAAATATGTTACATAAAAAAGATTACATAAAAATTTAATATTAATTCATTTAATTATTGTAATACAAATTATATTATCCATTCTCTTTTTTATCTATATTTTCACACACATTATATCAAGTTAGGAAATTTTTTCAGTAGTGGAAATAACTATAATCAAGTCAATTGTTCAAAAAAAAACTATAATCGAGTCAAATCTATTGAACCTCTAAAAAAAGTAAAATATATTGTTTTGACTCAATTGAGTCAAATCTGTTATATTATATCATATTATATTATTTCAAATTTAATAATAATTATGAAAAAAATTATTTATTATTTTATCTAAATTTATTTTATAGATATAGTTTTGGACTGATCAAATGCTCAAAAAACTCATTTACATAGGCCCAATACAAACTGACCCAATCCTGCATTTGGGCAACTTTACTCGCAGCACACCTCCTCCCCAGGGGGGCATACAACGGCTCCTGCATTCCTCCCCTCTATATAAAGGGGACTCTCAACAGTTCTCGAGGTTAGGATCTCTTAACTCTCTCAACCCCCTTAATGACTCAATACTGACTTGAGCGTCAGAGTGTCTGCAGGTAGACACACCATCGCCGTTCCAGTCAACCAGCAAAAACTCACAACCACCACATTCAATTGGACCGGTAGTCACCTTCTGATCACGTATGATCATATACTATTATTTTATCAAACTATTTAATTATAATATAAAGCATTTCTTTATTATGTTTTTTTCTCAAAGTAATAAATTACCAAAAATAATTAATTTATTTATTGGAACATTAAGTGTGACTTATCTTGTGGCCTCATTAATCATAAGAACATTATTCTTAAAAGTATTTGCAGTCAACCTTTGTTTTAAAGTGGGAGATAGCAAATGCATAGAGATTATTATATAAGTAGACTGATTGTCACATCTTACGGGTCATTAATATGAGATGTCATGTTTTCACATATGTATAAATATCAGGGCTAATATTTATATTGGATTGATCCACCATGCGAATGCTAAATAGTGTGTCAAGTAAGTGTCATAGTTATAGTGGTGTATATCGTCACTCGACTTGAAACCACGATGATCCACAAATATGGAGTTAACTGTTTGTTGTCGCTCTAATGTTGTATGTAACAAGATGATTATAAAGTCGATTGACCAGAACTTCCACGACTCAAGTTGGAGGACAAAAGTGACTGTTGTTTTTCGATTTAAAAATTATACCGAACGAAATTACTGGGTGAGTCACGACCAGGTCGCTTTCTTCAAGACGTTTCGCGGCACTACCCTAGTTTGTGCAAGGTAGACTATCAACCACGCCGTCTCCAGGATAAAACAGCCCAGATCACTGTTACGAGTATATACTGCACAGTATATAGTCGCTCGAGAATTACACCTCAAAGTATGGTTCAATCGTATGATCGAAGCCACTCGATACGGTACGTAGCCGCTCTATTTGAAACCGATGGGACAGAAAGGAGTAGAAGAAGAAGAACGATTTAAAATCGAAGGGAGAAGAGAGAAAATCGCACAGGAAGCATCAACTGTGAGATTTTGGTGTGAAGAATGAGTGGGGGGAGCTCTCCTTTTATAGGCAGAGTTCGCGAGAATTACTTGGGGATTAAGTTTGCTTAATCCTTAAGCAAACGCGTTTTACGCGTGACTTGGGGATTAAGTTTGCTTAATCCTTAAGCAATGCAAACGCGTTTTCTTTAATTGGAAATATCCGGAAGTTTCTGGATACTGGTTTGGATCGGGTCGAAATGTAACACATCAATTTGTTACGCGAACGCTTTCGTATAATGAAAAATTAATTAATTAATTTAACATTTTCAAGTGACAAAAAAATATATATCAATTTTCCAACCCACGACCCAAGCCCAAGCCCGGCCCGGCCGGTCGGACGGACGGCGGCGTCGTCGCCGCGCGTGTGATATATGTATTTTGTAAGCGTTCACCCGTTCACAAAAATGGGTACCCCAAGGGCACACCCTTGGAGGTCACCCCACCCTTATATAAACACTTACTAGTTGGGGTGACTCTCCAATGTGGGACATTTTTAAGTCACATACCCACACACTAGTTTCTCATAGTGTTTTCTTTCTTTCCAATTTTTTCACTAGACTTTAACTAGTGTTCCAACAATCCCCCACTTGACTTCAAAATGGTTTCGAGAAATAACGTAAAACGTTTCCATAAGATTTGCTAATATACAAAGGTGTTGTTAACAACTTGAACCTTTGCATAGTGGAAGGTATTCTGATTTAACAAGAGTTGCTTACAGCATTGAACTCTATCTCAGACATAGAATCCACACACAAACCTTTTCATAGGTGTATTCTAAAAGCTCGTGCGTTTTAAGGCCCTGCACGTGTATCCCGGTTTTAACGAATGCTCTAGAAATTCTGCCTCAAAATTCCATAGGACCGGCCTAAGTTCCACATTCGTATAGGTGAGTCTATCAAGGGTACTCCTGTAGCTGTGTACCCCACTCAATTAGAGTATAGATCTCATTAAGAGTTACTATTAACTCATCCTTCTTTCGCTGCAGGATCATGCTTTCTATATTCTTTCTCTCATAGCATGTTCTACCACTTCATGACTTGTTTTTACCCATTGAACCTAAATCTTGGGATCTCCAGTCATATAGGTCGGGTTACCATCATTTAGTGGGCTATAGACATTAGTCCCATCCTACTGGATGTTTCTCGGACTTTCTCTCTATTAAGTCCTTTCGTCAAAGGATCAGCTAAGTTTTCATTCGTACGTACAAAATCAACTCTAACCGCTCCATTAGAGATACACTCTCTAATCGTGCTGTGTTTTCGCCTTATCTGTCGTCTCTTACCATTGTAATAACGATTCTTAATCTTTGCAATAGCCGCGGTACTATCACAATGAATTAACACAGCTGGTAACGGTTTCTCCCATAAAGGGATTTCAGCTAGCAAGGATCTTAGCCAACTTGCTTCTTCACTAGCAGTAGCTAGTGCTATCATCTCAGATTCCATTGTGGACTGAGCCAGAATGGTCTGCTTCTTAGACTTCCAAGAAACAGCTCCTCCAGCTATGCTAAATATATAGCCGCTGGTCGCTTTGGAATCATCCGACAAGGTGTTCCAATCTGCATCACTGTACCCTTCAAGTACAGCAGGATATTTTTGATAATGCAGTCCTAATGTCATAGTCCCTTTCAGGTATCTCATGACTCTCTCAATAGCATGCCAATGCTCCTTGCTTGGCCTACTTGTAAATCTGCATAAGAGTCCCACGACATAGGCAATGTCGGGTCTAGTACAATCAGTGGCATATCTGAGACTGCCAATGATGCTCGCATATTCAGTTTGTCTAACATCATCTCCAGTGTTCTTAAAAAGTTTTACACTTGGATCATAAGGTGTGCTTGCAGGTTTACAATCAATGTAGTTGTATTTCCTTAATATCTTCTCAACATAATGAGACTGATCCAAGGAAATTCCTTTATCTGATCTAGTAATCTTGATGCCAAGAATTACATCAGCTTCTCCTAGGTCCTTCATATCAAAGTTGTTACTCAACAGTGATTTCACAGAATTTATGGCAGGAATGTTTGACCCAAATATGAGTAGATCGTCTACATATAGACATATGATAGTGCAAATGTTTTTATCATACTTGTAGTAGATACATTTGTCACTTTCATTCACTTTGAACTCATTCGAAATCATTAAGTTGTCAAATTTTTCATGCCATTGCTTAGGGGCTTGTTTTAGACCATACAGAGATTTGTCTAACTTACATACTTTGCTTTCCTGTCCATGGACTACAAAACCTTCAGGTTGTTCCATATAGATTTCTTCTTCCAACTCACCATTCAAAAAAGCAGTTTTCACATCCATTTGGTGTACTATCAAGTTATAAACAGCAGCCAAGGAAATTAGTACCCTTATGGATGTGATTCGAGTAACTGGTGAGTAGGTATCGAAAAAATCTATATTTTCTCTTTGTCTGAAACCTTTGGCTACAAGGCGTGCCTTGTATTTGTCAACAGTTCCATCAGGTTTCAGTTTCTTTTTCAAAATCCATTTACAACCTATTGGTTTGCAGCCTGGAGGCAGTTCAGTCAAGTGCCAAGTATCGTTAGACTGTAGAGAATCCATTTCATCATTTATGGCTTCTTGCCATAAGTCTGCATCCAAGGAAGACAAAGCTTCTTTGAGATTTGATGGATCCTCTTCTAATGTATTGACCACATATTCAGGTCCATACTCTTTAGCAGTTCTTGCTCTCTTACTTCTTCGAAGTTCTGTAACATCAGTTATGATGTTTTCATCACTATTTCTGATTACTGGATTGTGATCAGGTGTAGTGTTCATGTTTCCGCCCCCACTATTACCCCCACTATCTCTTGATAGAAAGGGAAATTTCGTTTCATAGAAATCGGCGTCATTTGATTCTATGATCACCTTAGCCTTTAGGTCATAAAACCTATATGCTTTACTGTTCAAGGCATACCCAATGAATACACATTCATAGGCTCTACTTGCAAGTTTGACTCTCTTGGGATTAGGAATCCTTACATAGGCTAAACAGCCCCATGTTCGAATGTAAGACAAATTAGGTTGTCTTTTCTTCAAAATTTCATAAGGAGAAATTTTGTTCTTAGTTTTAGGTACTCTATTTAGCACGTAGCTAACAGTTAATAAAATTTCCCCCCACCAATGAGGCGCTGCACCAGAATTAAGCATGATGGCAACTACTAATTCGGTAAAGGTTCTATTTTTTCTTTCCGCTTTACCGTTCATCTCAGGAGAGTAAGGTGCAGTTGTTTCATGAATGATTCCGTGCTCTTTATAATACTCATTGGATGTGTGTGATAAATATTCAGTGCCTCTGTCACTACGATAGCGCTTGATTCTTTTATTGAATTGAGTTTCAATTTCTTTGACAAAAATTTTAAACATATCAAGCGCATCACTTTTGTTTTTCATTAAATACACATAAGTGTAATCAGAGCAATCATCGATAAAAGTTATAAAGTATCTTTGCCCGTTTCTAGTCAAGTTACCATCAAGTTCGCATATATCAGAATGTACTAATTCAAATGGTTCGGTTTCTCTTATTACAGATTTATGAGATCCTTTTGTTATTTTTGCTTGACTACAAAATTGACATTTTTCAAATTCATTCAAAGATAACTTAGGAATTAAACCGAGATTGCTCATATTAGAAATGATTCGTTTATTAACGTGACAGAGTCGTGCATGCCAAATATTAAAATCACACAACATATAAGCAGAAGGAGAAATTTTATTCATAAGATTCAACTTAAACATACCATCAGTAGCATACCCTTTCCCAACAAAAACCATATCCTTAGTAATAGAGTACATATCACATGCTATGATTTGTTCAAAACCAGCCTTATTCAGTAAAAAACCAGAAACTAAATTCTTCCTAATTCTAGGAGTGTGCAGCACATCCTTCAATATGAGAGTCTTCCCGGAGGTGAATTTCAGCTCCACATCTCCGGTTCCAGCAACTTCAGTGGTGTGAGAATCTCCCAACAGCACCTTCTGATCTTCAGCAGCAGTGTATGTCTTGAACATAGCACGTTCATAACAGACATGGCGAGATGCACCAGTGTCTATCCACCAACCATCAGATCCACCCACCATGTTGATTTCAGTTATCATTGCAGTATACGGCTGCTCCTCATTTGTTGTCAAGTGAGCCTGAGCTTGAGCCGGTCGAGTGGATGGGTTTCTACACTTTCGTGCCATATGACCTGGTTGTCCGCAATTGTAGCAATTAAACGGTTGAGCAGGGTCATTCTTTGATGGTTGAGCTCTTGGGACCTTTTGTGGGTTCCCATTCTTATTCCGATTGGAATTCTTATTTGCAGGACGGTTCTGATTCTTAAATTGTTTGCCAGCAGGCTTCAGAACAGCACCCACAGATTTCTTTTTAGTGTTGCTGTTCGAGACAGCAAACACCTCTTCATTCAGTTCTTGTTTTCTTGCCTCTTCTTCAATACGAAGTCGAGTAATCAGACTTTCAAGAGAAAACTCCTTAGTCTTATGCCTAAGGGCATTCTTGAAGTCCTTCCAAGCAGGGGGCAGTTTATCAATTATCACAGCAATCTGAAACTGCTCAGGTAATTGAATTCCTTCAACAAAAATCTCATGAGCTATATTCTGAAGCTCCTGAGATTGTTCTTCGACAGATTTCTCGTCGTTCATCTTATAATTTAGGTACCGGCTCACAGCAAATTTCTTTGAGCCAGCCTCTTCAGTGTTATATTTATTCTGAAGAGCATCCCAAACATCCTTAGCTGTCTTATGAATCAGATGCAGATCATATAGATGATCCGCAAGACAGTTCAATATGTAATTCTTGCACAGGTAATCCTCTTCCTTCCAGAGGAGTATATCCTTTTCAGCCTGTTTCACCTTTTCAGCATGTTCGGCAGTAAGCCTTTCCAACTCAGCATTTGCTGCAGATATAGAAGCATCTGTAGCCACTACTGTCTTACCGTTACTAGTCGTTTCCATAGGAACCGACATCGATGGTATCACGGGTATGTTATCCTTCAAGACGTGGGCAACCTTTTTCGTAGTTAGAAAAAACATCATCTTTGTTTGCCAACGCTTGAAGTTACTACCGTGAAACTTAAACGGTTTGTTGAAATCGACAGCTGTTCCAGATACAGTAATTTCGTTGTTGGTATTCATGGTTTCAGAAACCTCTTAAAATTGTTGTTTTTCGATTTAAAAATTATACCGAACGAAATTACTGGGTGAGTCACGACCAGGTCGCTTTCTTCAAGACGTTTCGCGGCACTACCCTAGTTTGTGCAAGGTAGACTATCAACCACGCCGTCTCCAGGATAAAACAGCCCAGATCACTGTTACGAGTATATACTGCACAGTATATAGTCGCTCGAGAATTACACCTCAAAGTATGGTTCAATCGTATGATCGAAGCCACTCGATACGGTACGTAGCCGCTCTATTTGAAACCGATGGGACAGAAAGGAGTAGAAGAAGAAGAACGATTTAAAATCGAAGGGAGAAGAGAGAAAATCGCACAGGAAGCATCAACTGTGAGATTTTGGTGTGAAGAATGAGTGGGGGGAGCTCTCCTTTTATAGGCAGAGTTCGCGAGAATTACTTGGGGATTAAGTTTGCTTAATCCTTAAGCAAACGCGTTTTACGCGTGACTTGGGGATTAAGTTTGCTTAATCCTTAAGCAATGCAAACGCGTTTTCTTTAATTGGAAATATCCGGAAGTTTCTGGATACTGGTTTGGATCGGGTCGAAATGTAACACATCAATTTGTTACGCGAACGCTTTCGTATAATGAAAAATTAATTAATTAATTTAACATTTTCAAGTGACAAAAAAATATATATCAATTTTCCAACCCACGACCCAAGCCCAAGCCCGGCCCGGCCGGTCGGACGGACGGCGGCGTCGTCGCCGCGCGTGTGATATATGTATTTTGTAAGCGTTCACCCGTTCACAAAAATGGGTACCCCAAGGGCACACCCTTGGAGGTCACCCCACCCTTATATAAACACTTACTAGTTGGGGTGACTCTCCAATGTGGGACATTTTTAAGTCACATACCCACACACTAGTTTCTCATAGTGTTTTCTTTCTTTCCAATTTTTTCACTAGACTTTAACTAGTGTTCCAACAGTGACCTAGATGGAATTTGTCTCTTATGCACAACATGAGTAATGTACTAATGTATCTGACCCCCTTAATAGAGTGTCGCAGTGGATATGTATGATCATGCTAAAATAAGTCAATTTGAGATGTTAACCTTATTTGTTGCTACTAAGTTAACTCAGGTGTCAAAAAATATACCATTATCATCACTTGAGTAACATTGAAGTGCTTACAAATATCATTTAGTGCTTATAATAGCCTCCTGAGTTTTTTATTTTATTTTAAAAATACATGATTAGCCTTTCTTTCGCTTATTGGTATCAATAATTTTTCTTTGAAAAACAATATTACTAAACCTAAGAATTCCTTAGTTTGGGACTTTTGGTATTGTATGATTCTAACATAAAGGAAACGGGGAGGGAATAAGACAATCCATATACAACTTAGCAACAACCATCAAAAATCATAATTTGTGAGAATAAATGGATAGCAACAACCATCAAAAATCATAATTTGTGAGAATAAATGGATAATGCTATTTAGTGAGAGATGGATACATAAAAAAATGAAGTGGGTCCTACAACTAAGTGGGTCTCACTACTATTAATTAATTTCAAACTTTTTTGTGATTTTATCTCTTCAAATGAAAGAAATGGAGAGACTAATAAATAAAAAGGATATTGACTCAAAGAAAAAGTTAAGATCCTCTCCATTTGTTTTGAAAGAAAGAGATATATAAAAGGCACTAATCTAAAACATAACTAAGGTACTTTTTCAGCGTTTTCCGGATTAGATATATAAAAGATTATTGTTCGTGTAATACATAATAATTATTAAAAATGTGTGTATCTCAAAAATAATAAAAGAAAAAAAAAATACTCATGTTAGAACTCGTAATTAGTATTTGCATAAAATATAAAATTAAATAAAGGCTAAAATATGGTATTGGTCCCTGCAAAATGGACCAGTTTTGGTTTTAGTCCCTGCAAATTTTTTTTATAGTTTTTGGTCCCTGCAAAAATAGGTCAGTTTTGGTTTTAGTCCCTGCAAATTTTTTTTTTATAGTTTTTGGTCCCTGCAAAAATAGGTCAGTTTTGGTTTTAGTCCCTGCAAATTTTTTTTTATAGTTTTTGGTCCCTGCAAAAATTTTTGTTTTTGGAAATAGTCCCTGACCCCAATTATGTGATGATTTGTCACTTTTGTACATATGTGTTTACTTAATAAAAAGAATATTATTTTTTATAATTTATATAACAATAATTATTTTTTAATTAAAAAATAATAATAAAACAGATACAGTAATTATTTTTTAATTTATAAAAGTGACAAATCATCACATAACTGGGGTCAGGGACTATTTCCAAAAAGAAATTTTTTTGCAGGGACCAAAAACTATAAAAAAAAAATTGCAGGGACTAAAACCAAAACTGGCCTATTTTTGCAGGACCAAAAACTATAAAAAAAAATTTGTAGGGACTAAAACCAAAACTGGTCCATTTTGCAGGGACCAATACCATATTTTAGCCTTAAATAAATCTAGTGTTTTAAGTTGAAATATAAATCAAGAGTATTTATTTTGAATTGGTAGAAGTAGGTTTTGAGCTTTCTCAAATTTCAATTTATGTCCTCTTTCTACAAGTTCATGTTCAAGATCTCGGTTCGATTAAAGCTCCGAATTTGTTTATGTTTGTTGGTTGGTTCCTGATGTTTAGTTTGTTTGTTGTGTTGTTCTGCTCCGATTTATGGGTTGCAATTTCAATTTGATTTCACAATATGTTTTCTTGAAGCTGTTTAGTTTTGTTATTGTAATTTAGTCCATGTTTCCGTCACAGGTTATCTCTGCGAGTGAGAATTTTTGTGCTTAGCTCTTGGATCATCGTGTTGCACCACTTAAGTGTCGGTTCTCGTTGGTTTGCAACCAATTATGTCTGCTCCCGTTGTGGCGTTTGTCTGTCATTGGCTTTGTGTTGCCTTCACTCCACTAAAACCTTATGTGACCCCTCTCTAGGACATGAACTGCAGCTTTGTGAAGGTTCTCCTCAACAAAATTTATGTTTCTTTGAATCAATTCCAAAAATCTTGTTAGAAAAGTAAGTCACTTTCAGTCAAAATTTCTAAAGATGTTTATCAAGCTGGTCTAGCTAATTGCAAGAATTACCTCCATGGTAGAAATGTGTTGTCTCAAGGAGATAAGCCATTTTCCATTAAATAATATGAAGAAGGGGCATTGGAAACCTGCAATCTCACTAATGAAGGTTTCCAACTCGAGGCACAGACGAATCTTCGATCTTTTTACAAAGTTCTCTATGAATAATGTTGTCTTCCAAAATTTCTAAGCCTGATGGATCTAGCAGTGTTTGCGAGACTTTCTTCCAAAGGAAATAGGGTTAGACATCAAGCGAGGAAATTGAAGCTTACGCCTAAGATCTTGACAACTTCGACTGGTGATGTATGTCATGAGGCAGACAGTTATTGGTTTTGTTTTATTTTCAATGTATGCTTGTTTTTTTTTTTTTTTTTGGTACAAACGTATGCTTGTTTTTTATGTTAATAAAAGAGGCGATTCTTGTTTACACTTGTTCATGGGATAAATCGAGGATATGCAAAATTCTAAAACGCCTATATAGAATTTAGGGTTAAATATGATTTTAGTCACCGTAAATATGTTACATTTTCGTTTTAGTCCCTCTAAAAAAATTCTTCAACTTTTAGTCCCTCAAAAAATTTCATCTTCACTTTTGGTCCCTCTTTTAAGTAAACTCATATGTGGAATTCATATTTTTTGAATAAAATTTTGTAGAAAAATTCATAATATTATAAGAATGTTTCCAAAAATTTAATATGAATTTAATATGAATTTTTATATTTTTGACGGTTAAAAATTCATATTTAATATATGTTTTGTTAAAAAATTCTATTTTTTGACAATATTCTACACAATTTCATTAAAAAATACAAAAAATAACTTAAAAATAGGGACCAAAAGAAGTGATTGAAAATTTTATAGAGACTAAAAGTTGAAGGAAAATTTTAGAGGGACTAGAACGAAAAGTTGATAAATTCATAGTGATCAAAACATATTTAACCCTAGAATTTTTCATGTTATCAGCTCGCCTCTGTCAGAAGTCATCGGCAAACGAGTGCCGAGAATGAAAATATGGAAAACCAGCATTACCCGTCAAAGGGAATTTCAATATAAACATTGAGTCACCCTACTTTGTCACTTCCACTCCAACACACCTACCCCCATTTACTTAATCCATTATCTGTTTCTCAACAAGTTCCCTTATCAATCCTACTTGTTTGATGGATTTATTTCATGAAATCCAAGTAAGATCTATTAAATTATCAATCCTACTTGTTATTTGGTGAGAGCCACTATGGAACCCACATATATTTTACCTGGAAATGAAAACATGTTACGAATAAATATCAATGGCTGAAAATCCCCAAATGGGTTCATTTAAACGTTTGAAAATCCTCAGTTACATTGTGCAGCAGTGGCACATAATACCCAGTACCAACACCAAGTTGTAATAAAGAAGTGCTAGTCAGTGCTGATTCTTAAAGAGCTACTACATGCAAGTCTTAGCAAAAAATCCAGCACCATAATGCTAAAAAATAAAGAAACTGTTTTGGACAATGTATAGTCAAATTGTTAGAAGATAGTGATAATTGAAAGAAGAAAAGAAAAAAAATCACCATTACTCTCTAAAATATCAATGGCTGCTCAATGTACCTAGCAAACTAGCATTTCATATGAAGAAAGTGACCAACCCAGAGGAGACTGATATCTCCCATTAATCTTAGAAGACCACTCCCTCAAATAAGGACAGGTTGCGGTAACAAATCAATCAGGTGTTCATGCATAGACTATTCTACGGGGATTACATATAAGTTGACAACAACTTATGAACATCTCATAAGTTTATTTGAGCACTGATATAAGTGGAAAATAAGTTCTTCCAAACATCTCATAAATGTCAAACTAATTTATTAGGTCCATACGGTCCATATAGTTAATCCAAGCCTCCAGGGTTTCTTTTGAAAATGCATGGTTATCCTCTCTTGTGCTTAACTGGTATCAATAATTTTTCTTTGAAAAGTAGTATTACTGAACCTAAGAGTTCCTTAGTTTGGCTCTAGTATAATTCTAACACAAAGAAAAGGGAGGGAATACGGCCATAATTTTTCTTTCAGAAGCGGTATTACTAAACCTAAGAGTTCCTTAGTTTGGGTATGGTATAATTCTAACACAGAGGAAAGGGGCGGAATAAGGCGATCCTTCATGAAACCTAGCAACAACCATCAGAGTTCAAAATTTGGGAGAATAGTGCCCTAATCTAAAACAAAATTTCCAAAAGGCGCATGACTATATCTACGTTCACAACCATCCTCTCATTATGATAAGCTAAACTTAGCTCCGCAGTAGCTATGTCTCAACTTCAAAGGCTGCCATATAATATAGGAAGCATTGAACATCTATGAAAAAGTTAAATATCATTAGGTAAAAAAAACCAAGACAAAAATTGAATTAAATCTATAATATCCAGAACAGTTAAATCTTAAACAAGACTGAAACAAAAACTCTGCCCAACTATGTAAATAAAGAGATTAGACACCCATAAAACAGACAAACAGCCAGGAAGCACAATTGGCCACTAATTTATATTCCCAATGGAGAAACACCTAATATAACACCATAGTTCTATGAAAATTTATTAGAAACACCAAAATGGTTCATTACAGACCCGGTGTAGTCAATGTAACATGCAACAGAACAGGAGATTAAAAAAGAAAATAAGACAACTTCATTACAAACCCAATATAGTTCCAGTTTTTCACAAAGAACACTTGTGAGTTAAGACAACTTCAGCATCACTGCAATAAAAAACAAACAAAAAAAAAATGAGTACAAAAGACAGTGCATTAGCAAAACAAAGGTATTGCAATTCTGACTAAAACTACATCAAACTTTCAACAATCTATGATTGGAAGAGATTTATAAATTAAGGAAAAAGATGGGAAAAAATGGTGGTTCTCAAAATGCATTGCATGATATGATAGGCAGCTTTTGTTTTCAAGCAATACAATAAAGGAACAATAGCAAGCATTATTAAGTAACCATACATGTTTATCATCAGTTAATAGGAAAAAAAGGTTAGAGAAATTAAGAAAACAATGTTGAACTCCAGTAACTCAGCCATTGTTGTTAAATACGGTTATAGTGGCGCTATAACACTATTGAATGGAGAAATCTGAACAAATTGTTATTGTTCTGCATTAGCTATTTGGTACAAAATATTCTGAAATAGCAGCTATAGTGGCGCTACAGCACTGTTGCATTGCGGATTTGAAAAGGCCACTATTACCCACAATCCGCAATTGACAACACTGAATTCAGCTCATGCCACATTAAAGATTAAGTTTCTCATATAGGTCCCCGAAGGAGTAGCTCGGTGGTTTGGCTTGGGACACCAAAGGAGTTGTATGCAAGAAGTCCAAGGTTCAACCCCTACTACCAACATTTCCCCCTCCCTCTAACAAATTATTACTAATTATTAACATTTGCCTATAAAAAAAAAACGTTTATCATAGAGTAAATGACGGATAGACATAACACAACACAACAAAGTTTCACCATCGACTCTAATCTTAGCCAAGTCCACAATCCCATCCCAACCAAACCCTTCTAGCAATGTAGCACCGGAACTTCATATCGAACGTGCATCCAATGTCCGACACCAACACATCTAGTTACACACAATCATTCAAATTTTCTTAAATTACTAGAAGTATCAACATGTCAGTATCAGTATCGTGTCGAGAGTGTCCATGTCAGTGCTTCTTACCAACATATAGCCATCAAATAAAAATAACATGTTAGGGATTTGAAGAGCAAAAACCTCATTTCGACGACGAGGCAGGGTAATGTGAAAGGATTTCATCATAAGGATCCCTACGACCGGCAACTTGACTAATCTGAGCATCCCAAGCAAGCTGAGAGTTATGGCGTTCAAATGTCCAGAACCCATAAGGTCGCATAGGGTAACTCCACATCTCCTTCGTCTTCGCGCATCTATCTTTCGTCTTATACACATGTTCCCTGAATCTACGATCCCTTTCATTTGGATCTTCCATCAATTTCAGAACCAGATTCTCAGCGAATTCCATTATGAAAGCCATTTTCACTTCTGTGACGATGAAAATCCCCAAATTAGATCGGTTATATAAACCCTAAATTGTGAAATTAAATTGAAGATGAAATTGAGAAATGAGAGTGGAAATGTTTTTACCTTTTTCTTAACGGTGCAGCAGTGTCTCTGGAATCGGATTTCACCTTCTCCTCGATGAGTTTTCGTTCAACCTAGACAAAAGCTACATAAAATGATAAAATGATTTTTTTTAATAAATAAAATGAAATTGAGGGATAAAATTAGGGAAAATTAGATTGACCTCCCCTAAGGTACATCAAAATGACACTCACACCCCCTCTATTTTAAAACTTGACATTCTCCTCCCCTGACTTTGACACTGTTAACCACCGTTAAAGAACAGAAGCTCTAATGACTGTAATATTTTCCTCATAATAATTGTTTGACAATAAAATGAAGTGAAAACGTAATCGATGGGAAAAATGGTAAAGGCGAAGTAGATAAAGAAGAGGAGGTGTCTTGTTTTAGTATACTATTGTTTCCACTCAGAGATGAGGTGGAAGAGAGGAAAAATTGAGTACGATTGTCACCTAATGATATAGAACCCATTCTCTCATTCTTCTTCTCCAACAACTCTTTTATTTTTCTCTTTCTATCCCTCATCCTCTCTTCCCAGATAAATTTAAATCAGTTTGCAAGTTCATCTCTATTTACCAAAACATAAACCAAAACCTCACTTCCTGCGCCGCCACTTTCTGCGACGGCAACTCCGGCAACACATATTCAGTTGCGGAGGAAATTTTTGCGATTTTTTATGGCCGTATATCCTCTAATTTCCTCTCTCAAGGCTTAGATCCTCTGTTCCATGTTTTTTTGGGATCCATGACCATGCTTCTTGTCGTGCTGCTCAACACAAATATGTAAATCTTAATTTTTTTTTAAATAGCTAAGTGTGCTATGTTAATTATGACAGAAAAGAATAAGGAATTTCAGAGTAGCTACATCAACATGTGTGTAGATGTGTGAGAAGTTGCAGAAAAAAAGGGAATTTTACATTTGTTAGTTTTAAGTAACAGACCTA
Source organism: Medicago sativa (assembly GCF_051527215.1). NCBI lineage: Eukaryota > Viridiplantae > Streptophyta > Magnoliopsida > Fabales > Fabaceae > Medicago > Medicago sativa. The sequence continues at coordinate 86,554,212 of NC_140752.1, forward strand.
AACACCGTTAACTAAAAAGGGAGGTATTTGTCACATGTAATACTAAGTAGGGGAGGTCAGTGTCATTTTAAAAAATAGAAGGGGTGTGAGTGACATTTCAACAAACCTTAGGGGAGGTTATTGTAATTTTCCCATAAAATTATTAAGATTATTTTCCACTTTTTATTTTTATTTTTATTTTTATTTTTTCCTCTTCTCGTTTTACTTTTTTTTAATAATAACAAATTTTCTATAATAATTCAGCTCATTAAGTATATAAAAATAATCTTCTTAAAAAAAGTATATAAAAATATTCTTCAAAAAAAGTATATAAAAATAAAAAAATTGCTTAAAAATGTATATAAAATTGCTTAAAATTGCTTAAAAAATTTATATAAAAATGTATATATACAAAAATTGCACAAAAATTGCTTAATGAACAATTTGTTAAAATTTATGAAATTTGTTTATTTATTTCATAAAGTATAAAAAATATCACTTATTTTGTTTCTTAAATCTTAGGTTTGATTGCAATTTTTGTCCTCCTATTTTGTTAATTTTTAGATTTTGGCATCCTTATTTTTAATTTAACACATTTTTTGAACAAACCAAAATAAAGGTGCTAATAAACCAAAAGGCCTTCTTAGCATAAAACTTACACGAGGAGAGCTCTTGACTTAGAGTCAACAAAATGATGCAAACACACGAAAGGTAACACAACAGGAAGAAAAAAAGAAAAAATAAATAAAGGTGCTAGATCACCCCATATACAATAAAAGAATTGTCCATCATTGATTAATATCACAAATAAAAGCAAGATTTTTGGCTTTAATCCACTAAAACAATAGTAATTTAACCTTGTTGAACAACCTGGCCAAAGTCGTCCTTTTGTTGGAAAAAAAAACCAGAATTTCTCTCTTTCCAAATAAGTCATCCATACAATATGCCTTGGAGTGCCTTATTTTCTTTAAAGGTATCGTTAATTTGTGCCCTTAGGGTACACGTTAAGAAACTTAAAAGAATAAATTTTTTCTAAAATTTTGTGCATTTAAATGATAAAAAAGTTAAATATTAAATGCAATGCACACATTCCAATTACTAGTTTTTTCTATATTTGAATCATTAACTTATGCTTTAAGGGCACAAGTTAACATTTCTCTTTCTTTAAAAATCCACAAAGTTAAAATGCAAAACATGCTCAGAGAACTATAATGAAGTCACGTATGATATATCCAACCAGTGTCTAACTAACTCCCATAAATTTCCCAAAAAGTTACATCCAAAAACAAAACAAAAAAGACAAATGTTAACTTGTGCCCTCAAGGGCACATGTTAAGAAACTCATTATAGAAATATACGTATCAAAAGTCGTTCATTCAATTTCTTAAAAGTTAAAATATCATGTTTTCCAATGCAAAGTTGCTCTTTTTGGGTTCCTTAACATGTGCCCTAAGGGCACAAGTTAACATGACCCAACAAAAAACAAACGTTTTAAGAACCATTGTCGGTAAAGTTGGAACATCTTTTGAGCCCTGCCTTGTTTTCACAACCATTTGGAAGACAATTGCTCGTTAGACAACTTAGATTCGCTCTTGAACAAGTACCTAGTAACTTCCGTTCAACTATTTTTGTGTGTAAAACTTGATTGGATCCTAACTCTCGACCGATTATTTTTAGCAAGATGAACAATTTTGAGGTGTCTAATAAGCAATTATCCATTTACAAATGTTTTAAGCCCAGCCCATTTTTTGCATAAAGTTTGGCCAAGCTTTCTGCTAATAAAACAAAAGTTGGTCCAATACATTTAGAAGATTGCTCTTTAGGCCCCTAGCATTTGCTTATAAACACGTACAAACCGACAATTAATTGTCACTCACTTTATAATGATAGTTAATCATCACTCAACACTTTTTAAAGCGGTTAAATCACGTTTTAACCCAGTTTAATTGATTCAAAAGTGTATGAACGACAATTGACTACCATTCGACGTGTCTTAGATACATGTGAGCAATTGTTGGGTGCTTAAAGATCAATTTTCATATATTTAAAGGAGATGAATTTACAAAGGATATTTTTTACATTTTTGTTAGAGGAAGGAAATTTTTATCATATTTTTCAAAATAGTAATTTTCATAATAATCCGTCTCTAGTCGGAAAAATCTATTTTTTTTCATCTTATATTTTAACGTTTTAAACATGTTTGAAAAACATCATGAAAAATATGTCATTTTTTTCAACTATGCTTATATTTTATGGTCACAAATCAGAAGAATCTCAAATTACAGAGTTAAAATACATGTTTTATTTTATAAGGTTATTCTTCAGACATTGCGTATATTAGAGGGTTGATTTGAACAATTAACTAAACAAATTATATCGACATCCTTATTTATTAATTTTGTTACGTCTGCAGCAACTTAACCTAATTTTTTCCCGCTCATTTGCTTTATTAGGTTTGCAATTATTTAACCTAACAAATTTCATCTAAAAAAATGCATTGCACACCAATTTCATTCCTATCCGCTTGCTTTTTTTTTTGAAGAAAATACTTTCTACCATATCAATGATCACGTATGATCCTTCTATTTTATACTTTTTTTTGGTCAAGAATTTTACACTTTTTTTTTGGATTTTTTTTTAATTTCATGCCTTTTTTTTACATCCTTATTTATTAATTTTGTTACATCTGCAGCAACTTAACCTAATTTTTTCCCGCTCATTTGCTTTATTAGGTTTGCAATTATTTAACCTAACAAATTCCATCTAAAAAAATGCATTGCACACCAATTTCATTCTTATCCGCTTGCCTTTTTTTTTGAAGAAAATATTTTCTACCATATCAATGATCTTACGGGTTAAAGATTATTTATTGGTCTCTATTATAGTCGAGAAAACCCGTACGACGCACAGGTCAAAAGTCTAGTGCATTATAAAACTTTCAAACATATTTTTAATTAATACCCAATCCGTATTTTAATATATATCACTTTATAAAAATACTTTAATTTTGATAATAACATTACACCGTGATTTGAGCAATCATATACGTGATTTGAACATCACATTTTAACCCAAAACCTTGCGACATTAAGTTTATGGGTCCTCTCACTTATAAATTGTTCAACATCCACTTTTTCATCCAATGTGCGACTCTTACTCACGTTTGATATGCTATTCCAATGTGAGTTCATCATTTCCTTATTCATATGCTTCCTCTCCAATGGAAGTTTTTTTTTCGTTCACCCATATCTGCTTTCATCGCCCTTGCCTAAACACCTTTTCAAAAAAAAAAAAAATCGATGCAAGAATCTCATTCAAGCATCGACTTTAATATCACTATTGGGTCGCCAGGAACTCCTAGAAATCATCACATTAGACTTTAAGCAATCGTATAAATGGGTTAGACACAACAATTTAACAATTTAACCCAAAAACTTAAGTCATTATATTTATAAATCTTCTTACCTATAAAATGTGATTATCGTCCACTTTCAACAAAAATATTTTATACCAACTATGCAACCTCACTAATCGCTCTTTGTGGGAGAAAGACAAGGGTCCGAGATCTAATCTAATTAAATCTAAACTATAAATTGATAAATCAAAACAAAGCGAGAAAAGTAATCAAAGGCGATGCTATAACAAAGTTGGTTTTTTTTTTGGTAACATATAACAAAGTTGGTTTGTTCTACCAAACTTTCTCTACAATTTTTCCTCTATGTTAAAAAATTAAATCAAGCATAATCTAGAAGATTTTAGAAGTATGATGTGGCTTATGAGATAAGATTGCCACTTAAGTTGCAAAGTTAGAATTGAACACTAATACTTAGCTATTAGTAACTTACTTGTCCATTAAGTTTACTTAACAAATTAAGAGTTGCATAAAAGAGCAACACATGGATACTAGGTGTCTTATGTTTGTATAATTACTTGGAAGCTAAGTATGCTTAGTCATTAAGAATAGTCTTAGTATTTTGCCTATAAAAGGCCATGCTTGTACCATTGTGATATATCAAGTTTTCATGAATAAAATTAGTGTGTTAAAAGAATTCCTCTTCTTTGTTTCTCTTAATACTTTGTGAGTTTGTGTGTTATATGTCCCACTGATATCAAATTGGTATCAGAGCAGGTTAGGTCCTGCAAAGTGTCGGCGTCAAAAATAGTTTGAGTGTGTGAGGAACAAAATAGTTCTCACTCTGTCAAAGTCAGTGTCAAAAATAGTCCGAGTGTGTGAGGAACAAAAGAGTTCTCATTGTGTCAAAGTTATTGTGAGCATATTTTGAAAAAGATATGGCAAACAATTTCAATATCGTTTGGTCCGGTCCCAAATTGAATTCTGAATTAGATTTCAATTATTGGGAATTTATGATGACAACACATCTTAAAGCTCACAACATCTGGAGCTATGTGGAGTCTGGTTTGCAACAAGGAGCTGATGAACTTGCTCGTAGAAGGGACCAGCTGGCACTATCTCAAATTCTTCAAGGAATAAATTACTCAATTTTCGGCAAAATAGCAAATGCGAAGACTTCAAAAGAGGCGTGGGACATATTGAAGCTGTCACACAAAGGAGTTGAGAAAGCTCATAAATCGAAGCTGCAGTCTCTGCGTAGAGAATATGAAAGGTACGAAATGTCCAGTTCTGAAACAGTGGAACAATATTTTACTCGTGTTATTAATCTTGTCAACAAGATGAGGGTGTATGGAGAAGATATTCCGGATAGCAAGGTGGTGGAGAAAATTCTACGCACCATGCCGATGAAGTTTGATCATGTGGTGACTACGATATTAGAGTCCCACGATACTGATACCTTGTCGGTAGCAGAGTTGCAGGGGAGTATTGAAAGTCATGTCAATCGAATATTAGAGAAGACTGAAAAAGTGAAGGAGGAAGCCTTGAAAAGCCAGGTGAACCTCAACAACGCTGCTGAATCCAGTCAGATGGGTGAAGCCAGAGCACGTGACAATTTCAACAATGGAGGAAGAGGAAATTTCAGAGGTAGAGGTCGAGGAACCTTTAGAGGAAGAGGACGCGGCAACTTCAACCAATGGAGAGACAACAATTACAACAATTTCAATCCATCTCATCAAGGAAGAGGTGGAAACAATTTTGGCTCCAACAACCGTGGCAGAGGAAGAGGTTATTCCAACCAAGAGAACACAAATAATGGTTGCTTTAATTGTGGAAAGTACGGGCACAAAGCAGTTGATTGCAGATATAAACATCAGGCAAACATGGTAGAGAATTCATATCAATCCTCTGGTGAGTCTTCCCAAAATCAACACAGTTTATTTTTAGCAAGCAATACACTTTCAGAAGAAGAAAATATTTGGTATTTGGACACCGGATGTAGTAATCATATGTGTGGGAAAAAGGAATTATTTTCTTCTCTGAACGAAACGGTAAAATCTACCGTGAAGTTTGGAAATAATTCAAATATTCCAATTGAGGGGAAAGGCCAAATTGCTATCAAATTGAAAGATGGATCGCAAAATTTTATTAGTGATGTTTTCTATGCTCCTGGTCTTCATCACAACCTCTTGAGCATGGGACAACTGTCAGAGAAAGGTTACAACATGCAGATTCACAAAGGCTATTGCACTTTGATCGATAGAAATGGAAGATTCATCACGAAGGTAAAAATGTCATCTAACCGCCTATTCCCTCTGAAAATTCAACATGATCAATTTCCTTGCTTGAGTTCAATAATTCCAAATGATGATTGGTTGTGGCACATGAGATTTGGTCACTTTTATTTTTCTGGCTTGAATTATCTGTCACGAAAAGAATATGTTTCTGGTTTGCCTGTTGTGAACATTCCAAGTGGTGTATGCGAGACATGTCAAATTGGAAAGAAGCATAGAGAATCATTTCCAACCGGAAAGTCTTGGAGAGCAAAGAAACTCCTGGAGATCGTTCACTCAGATTTGTGCTCGGTTGAAATACCAACACCTGGTGGATGCAAATATTTTATTACTTTCATTGATGATTTTAGCAGAAAGGCTTGGGTGTATTTTCTAAAGCAGAAATCAGAAGCTATTGATGCCTTCAAGACATTCAAAGCGTTCGTAGAAAAACAAAGTGGTTGTTCAATGAAAGCACTCAGAACAGACAGAGGCCAAGAATACCTCGTCGGCACAAATTTCTTTGAGCAACATGGAATCCAACATCAGTTAACCACCAGATACACTCCTCAACAAAATGGAGTAGCTGAAAGAAAGAACAGAACAATCATGGATATGGTGAGATGCATGTTGAAAGCCAAACAAATGCCAAAGGAATTTTGGGCAGAAGCAGTTGCTACTGCAGTTTATATTTTGAACAGGTGTCCAACAAAAAGTGTTCAAGAGAAGACTCCCGAAGAAGCATGGAGTGGAAGGAGGCCCTCAATTAGACACCTTCGAGTTTTTGGATGTATTGCATATGTTCATGTACCAGATCAAATTAGAAAGAAGTTAGATGATAAAGGCGAGAAATGTATCTTTATTGGATACAGTTCAAATTCAAAGGCCTACAAGCTTTACAATCCGGAAACAAAGAAGGTGATCATCAGCAGAGATGTGACGTTTGATGAAGGAGGAATGTGGAATTGGTCATCAAAGTCACAAAAGGAGCTGATAGTAACTCCAAATGATTATGAAGAGGAGGCTGAGAATATAGATACAACACCTGATGAACCGGACGAACCTGATGAGCCAGAAACATCAAACAGAGCACAAAGAAATCGAAGAGTACCAGCTCGACTGCAAGATTGTGTTTTGGGTACTGATAATGACCCATCTGATGAAGAGATTATCAATTTTGCTTTATTTGCAGATTGTGAGCCAATTACTTTTGAAGAAGCTGCTGGTAATGAAAATTGGATAAAAGCTATGGATGAAGAAATCAATGCAATTGAGAAGAATAAAACATGGGAGCTGACTGAATTACCAGCAGACAAGAAGCCGATAGGAGTGAAGTGGGTGTATAAGACAAAGTACAAACCCAGTGGTGAAATTGATCGCTATAAAGCGAGGTTGGTGGCTAAAGGCTACAAACAAAAACCAGGTATTGATTATTTTGAAGTATTTGCTCCCGTTGCGAGATTAGATACGATTCGCATGCTTATGTCACTCTCAGCTCAGAATAATTGGAAAATACATCAAATGGATGTTAAGTCTGCATTTCTTAATGGTACTTTGGAAGAAGAAGTGTATGTTGAGCAGCCTGCAGGATATGTAGTTAGAGGAAAGGAAGATAAAGTTTATAGATTGAAGAAAGCATTGTATGGCTTGAAGCAGGCGCCAAGAGCATGGTACAAAAAGATTGATTCTTATTTCATTCAAAACGGCTTTCAGAGATGTCCATTTGAGCACACACTCTACATCAAATTCATTGATCCTGGAGATGTTCTTATTGTGTGCCTCTATGTCGATGATCTGATATTCACCGGCAACAATTCAAAGATGATTGTTGAATTCAGGGAGGCTATGATAAGATGTTTTGAAATGACAGACTTGGGCCTAATGTCCTATTTTCTCGGCATTGAGGTCGTTCAACAGAAGGATGGAATCTTTATCTCTCAGAAGAAGTATGCAAGTGATATTTTGAAGAAATTCAAGATGGAGCAATCAAAGCCAATTTCCACACCCGTTGAAGAAAAATTGAAGCTGACAAGAGAAAGAGATGGTAAAAGGGTAGACCCAACTCATTATAAAAGTTTGATTGGAAGCTTGAGATATTTGACTGCAACAAGGCCAGATATAGTATATGGAGTTGGTTTACTTAGCAGATACATGGAGGAGCCGCGTGTTAGTCACTTGCAAGGAGTCAAAAGGATTCTTCGTTATATTAAAGGTACTCTGACCGAAGGAATTTTTTATGGTAATAATAATGATGTGAAGCTTGTTGGATATACAGATAGTGATTGGGCAGGAGATATAGAAACAAGAAAAAGCACGTCAGGGTACGCGTTTCATCTGGGAACTGGTGCAATATCATGGTCTTCAAAGAAACAGCCAGTTGTCGCACTTTCTACAGCTGAAGCAGAATATATAGCAGCAACCAGTTGTGCTACTCAAACAGTGTGGCTGAGAAAAATTTTAGAAGTGATGCATCAGAAGCAGAATACTCCTACGGAGATATATTGTGATAACAAATCAGCAATTGCATTAAGCAAAAATCCAGTTTTTCATGGACGGTCCAAGCATATTGATATTCGATTTCACAAGATCCGAGAACTAATTGATGAGAAAGAAGTGGTGATCGAGTACTGCCCCACTGAAGAGCAGATTGCAGATATTTTTACAAAACCGTTGAAGACCGAGTCATTTTACAAAATAAAGAAAATGCTTGGAATGATGCAAGCTTGATTTAAGGGAGGCAATGTTAAAAAATTAAATCAAGCATAATCTAGAAGATTTTAGAAGTATGATGTGGCTTATGAGATAAGATTGCCACTTAAGTTGCAAAGTTAGAATTGAACACTAATACTTAGCTATTAGTAACTTACTTGTCCATTAAGTTTACTTAACAAATTAAGAGTTGCATAAAAGAGCAACACATGGATACTAGGTGTCTTATGTTTGTATAATTACTTGGAAGCTAAGTATGCTTAGTCATTAAGAATAGTCTTAGTATTTTGCCTATAAAAGGCCATGCTTGTACCATTGTGATATATCAAGTTTTCATGAATAAAATTAGTGTGTTAAAAGAATTCCTCTTCTTTGTTTCTCTTAATACTTTGTGAGTTTGTGTGTTATATGTCCCACTGATATCACTCTACCTCTTATTTTGACATCAAATCTTTATTTGAAAAAAGAAGGTATAAGATGGTGGCAATCGACGTGGCAATTACTACATGACATCCAAATTGGAAAGATACCAAAAGTAAGGAACAGAAAAGTTGAAAGGGAAGAAAGGAAAAACAAGAAAACAATGAAGTTGCTAAAAAAAATTACAGCAATAAAGTTGCTCAAATAAAGGAACTAATTTTCAATTTAAAGGCATATGTTAAGAACTATGTCTGCCACCTATGGTTGAAGCGGTAGTTAGCACATAACAAGTAAACCTGTCTTCATACCTGACCCATTAAGCTAATTTGTTTTGTTATGCTTGAATCTTATTGTACCCAACGTTCATGTTCCTTCATTCTGTCTTTTTTCCTTCTTTTCATATCATTTTTTAGTTCTTAAGTCCACTTTAAATGTTAGGCTAACTTTTGCTTTTAAGCTAAATTATTATTTTAACAATCATTTTTAGTTTTTTGGCTCAATCCTAAGTTCACATCACAAATGCCTAATTTGTTCGCCTCTGGGACAAGAGATGTAGCATACCTCTTTTATTTAGGTTTATTGATGAATCATTAATAAAAATTAAATAAAATAAATAAATTTCTAACATATCAAACTATATTATTTTCTATTATTCTTTATACATTATTTTCTGTAAAAAATTTGTTCATAAATTCGTCTCTATTATTTGATAAGAATAATTCCAAACGATGGGCCTAATTATTCTATTGGGCCAGCATCACCCATATATTCACACATCTAGGGTTTTAATACAACTGAATTGAATAATAACATTCTGGAAAGAATAAGTGCGCCCCCACCACCATCCCATTACCTTCTCCCTAAACCAATTAGATTAATTAATTTGTCTCCCCCATTTGACATAAATAATCTATAATCCATGTAAAATCGAATCTGCTATTTTTCAAACTTATATATGGTCATGACTCCAGCAAGATAGGCTGTTGCAAAACAACTCTATGACATCCACTTATGCTAATCCCAAACCAACACTCTCTCAATTTACAAATGGCATGTTTCTTGTTATATATTTTTCCAGTACTTCCTTAGGTAGTCACTAAATATGCCTGATTCCTTTCGACCATAAAAAAACACAATGATAATTAAAACAAATCCTGGAATATCTAATTGCCTATAATTGAATGGGATCATGTCTATAATTGAATTGTCTATAATTGTCTTTTTTGTTTTTTGGTGATATGTCTATAATTGTCTATAATCCTGGAAGAGACATTTTTGTGAATTGTCATATACTAGCATAGTATAAAATATCATGTATTAATTTTGCTATTAACGAACATATCTGGGTTAATTCTTACCCTAAAAAAAAAATATGATTTTATTATTCTTTAAAGGGTCATGTTAACTTGTGCCCTTAGGCCACATGTTAAGCATTAATGTCATTCCATTAATGGTAAAAATTTATTGAAAAAAGATTATACCAATAAACATTTTGACCAATAAATTAACACAATTTCCGATACATTATTTCTATTAGTGGAATTCTTAACATGTGCCATTAGGGCACAAGTTAAGTTTGTTACCCTGGTTTTAATCAAAACCTTCCCAAAACAATTGCATAAATGAATAAGATCATGACGTATTTAATGATAGAGTCAAAATGCACTGGCATATAGTACCTCTGATTATTTTATAGGGAGTTTTAATATACCATTGACATTCTTTACATAAACGACATTCTTTATATGAATAATACCTGAAAGGGGTTTACCGAATATTAGCCGATAAAGCTTTTTAGGCACCGTATAGCAAAGTTTAAAGCTTGTGAGGTATATTTCGAATCGATCAAACAATTATTAATTCGAGACATCTTGTTAATAGGTCTAACAAATGTCTAGATGAAGGATATATATACTTTTTTTTAGGGAAAGGATATATATACTTGTATATTTGTTTTATTGAACACCCGTATTATCCAAATAATTAGTACCATTAAAAAATTATAAATTTAAATTAAATCAACTAAACTAAGCAGAAGTACAGTAATATATTCTGCTAATCTTTATATACTTGTTGAAACTACAGCAAGATACATGCAACTATGCAAGCACATCTCATAATACAGGTATTGATAGACTCTGGAACTGGAAACTGTTTTTGTTATTAACACATTTTATTTCTTAAGTTATGGTGAAATTGTTTTGAATCAGATGGATCATGACCTGAAACCTTTATTACTAGTCCTTGTTTGTTTTGATAGTAATGAAAAGGGATCCCTGTTATGTGTATTGAGATTTGAGAGGACACAGTCACACTTTACCAAACACATTCAAATTTATCACTTTTCATAAGACAGATTTATGATAACAATTTGTTTAAATAAGTAGAATTTTATTTAAAATTTTGTTCGAAAGACATTTCATTTAGCAGTTTATAGCTTAATCATCTAACTGGTAAACTTTTTTTGGGGTGTAAATCTGCAAGCATTTTTTTAAAAGCTGTGATTTGCAAGCTTGTTCAGCCAGAATATTAGTTTATACTCTCTCCGTTTTAAAATGAGTGTCGTTTTAGGTGTTTACATACATATTAAGAAATGCAATGATTAAAAGAAAAAGAATGATTATTTTACCAAATTATCCTTATTAACTATTGGTTAGTTTTAAAAGTAGTACTTTGGAAGTAGTGTGCAGAGTATTAATTGGAGGGTACAATTGAAACGAAAAAGTTATTATTGCATTGAAAACTGAAAGTAACATTCATTTTGAAACAATTTTTTTTGGCTAAAACGACACTCATTTTAAAACGGAGGTAGTACTTTTTTAACTACTACATAAGGCAACGGTCGAACTTGAAATCAATTTGTTTTATCTTTTACTTTATAAATTTCTTTCATTTTTAACTAACATATACTCAACTGTTTTTTAATATTAAAAGTTAGTCAACTTTTCACATTTTAGTACAAGCTAAAGAAATATATTTTCAAAACCTATCTAAAAATTCAACCCAATACACCTGATTAAATTTTCAAGGCAGATATTTCATCAGCATAAGAAGTTCTTTATAAATTATAATAATAAAGTGTAAAAGTTGAAAAATTGTGTGAATGTCACTTTATCATAGAACATTATTATTATTATATTATACTATTGATCCTATAATTTCTTCAGTTCTGATTAACAATTACATAATCAAACTAAAAACATTTTTTATAAAAAAACTAAAAACAAATTAGAACTTTTAGAAATGAAATTCTGATAAACATTCGAGTCTATTTGGCACAAAAAATTTAAGGAAATAAAAAAGAAAATAATCTCCCTTCATTTTTCGGGAGAATTTTCCAACTATACAAGAAAAGAAAAAAGGAAGACATGTACTCAAGTACGATTGTACGTATACAAATACAAGTCTCTACTTTTTAATACGGCCAAATAAATCACGTATAGTTTTCGCAGACACCTCACCAAAAATGGATTCATTCGCCGTTAGAACCGTTAAAATAAACTTCCGTTACCGTCACCTTTACGGTTATCTCTATTCTGAAAATTTTCTAACTATCTTCCATAAATATAACTTCACGGTCACCGTCATCTTCGCCGTCGTCTTCACCATCCTCCTCAAGCCACCGCTCCACCGGAGCACACTCCGCCTTATGGCGAAACTTCCAATCAAGCGCTTGACAAGCACGTGAGCAATAATTCACCGCACCACAAACCGAACACCTTCGAAACTCATGCTTCCGCGTCTCCGGTCTACCACATCCCGCATGTGAACAGAGCCTCAAACCCGGTCCAGGAGAACCGCCTCGAACCGAAAACCACTCCGTCATGAATTTACTCGCCGGATGTGGCTCCGGCGCCGGGACATTACATCCAAAATCGCTCAAAAGAGGACAGCCTGAAACCGCGACATGTCGGAGTTGTGACTGGAAATTTGTGCTAACTAACTGACGCGCGGCGGGTGCGGCGGCGCCGGTGGATAACACGGCGGCGAGTTCCCGTGCGTTGGCTTGGATGAGAAAACGTCTTCCCTCGGCGATATTCTGTTTAACACCGTAACCGTCTTGTAAACAGTGTCCAAGCTCACGAAGTGCGTCGATGTGGCCGAGAAAAGCGGCTCTAGCGCAGAGTGCAACACCGGCACGGAGGTCTTTGTCGCTTTTGGTGCCACCGCTGCCGTTGAATTGTATAACGGCAAGAGAGTACAGAGCACGCGCATGTGAGTTCATTGCAGCTTTCGCCATAAGCGATGCACCGCTCCCTCTGTTTTGCAAACAGTAGAATCGAATCTGCAAAATAAAATGAAAATAAATTAAAACCGTTTCATTCCAATAAATAAATTCGTAGATCTCTAATATTTTGATGTTAGAGTGATTTAGTTTTTTAATACTAACCATGCCTAAAGTATAACATGCTTCAACATTCCCTGCCTCTGCACACTGTTTGAGAAATTTCTGTGCAGATTCACACCAGTTTTTGGCTCTAATGGAGAAAGTTCTTGGAGACGCTTTGGATAACACAAGAGAATGAAGTGCTAATGTTTTTAATCTCTTAGACCTGTTCCACAAAAATCATCAAATTAATCAATTCATTTATTATGTGAAACAACCAAACAAACGTAGAAACGAGAGAAGTTAAGAATACGAACGTTAATAAAACGCTGACAAAATCTGAAGGAGAAGTGGCTGTAGAACTAAGCCTGCAGAAGATAGAAATAACAATATCATCTGGTAGAGACTCAAAAAAATCATGATCTGTTGTGGTTTTTTTCTCGGAACATTTCTTATGCCTCTTTGCACAAAAAACAGTGTCTCTGGGTTTTCTCTTCCCAAATGAACACATCTTTGTAACTATTCCAGGGTCTGGATAACAAGCCCCTGTTCTTGTTCTCATATTTTATCCCTTTGTGTGTATTTTTCTTTCTCTCTTGTTTGAGAGATAATAAAATGGGGAAAATAACTAAAGCAAAGAGTTATATATATAAGAGAGGGTAATGAGTAATGAATCTCCTAACCCAACAAAAGGTAATGTTGACCCCAGACAACAACAACAGCAACGACACAGCCGAACTCACAACCTTTTTAAAACATATTGGAAATATTAAAATAATGTAATAATTTTAATTAATTATGGGACACAATAAAATATTTAGGTGTGGTGGCAGAACTGCACAAGTACTTATTTACATAAACAGCCCTAAAGTTGTCGTATATTTGGGTCAAACATTGTTGACCAAGATGCGCATAATCTTTGGTGTGAATGAATGTTAAATTGGCTCCTCTTTTGTACTGCAAAAATGCTTCTCCCCTGTCGACACGCATTTGATTTTGAACACTCTTCTCTTCTTTTCTTTGTCTTTGTTTTTGTCCTTTTATTTTTACCATAAAAAATTTAAGAGAGAGCAATGAATTTGAAGGGTGAAAAAGAAGAGTAAAGTGAATTGTCCTCCATCTACTCTTCTAAATATACTTGAGTTAGTTTCAAAAGCGGTTAAATTTGTTACTTCTCAAAATTCAACTTCACCCCATGTTTCAAACAACGTACGTGATTCATGGGTGCGCGTGAAGCCCACTTCCGGATTATCGTGCGTGCAGACAGTGGCATTGAAGTGGGCAAATAGCGAATCCTGGGCACTCGTTTAAGACCAAAACATAGTTTCAGGGTCAAAACTACGATTCAGCAAACTGGTTCAGTTACACTAGTTTGTTTGTTTTCACTTGCGTGTTTTTCTGTTTCAATTGAAATTTTTATATTTGCTTTTTCTACTCTATATTTATCACTCACATCCAATTATGTAAGAAACGTGATGTAGAGAACAAATGTGTAATGAATAGTATATATTTTTCATCTAGAAAACAAACATTGTCACGAAACTGGTGCTGACATACCTAAAATAGAAAAAACAATTGATGACATAACAATGTCTTTTAGCATGAACCTTAAAATGAATCCATAATAGAGCTATATAGTAACTATAGTTGGTGTGTACTTAGTTGATTGAATAAGATTTGAGGTTCAAATCCCGACCACCACAAAAAAATAATTGATTTTTGAATTAAAATTTGAGTTGAAATAAAAGTGATTTATATTTAGATATGTTTATATAAAACGAAAGAATATTCATACATATCAAAAATCAATTTTACACCTCTATAATCAATATATTCTACTAATCTACAATAATTAAAAAGGTTACATAAGTTCCTATAGTTTAACAAGTAGAAGATTTTCCTTCAACTCAGTTTTGTCCACCATAACACCAGTCTTAAAACCCTATAGCAACTCAACTCCCAAAAATGGACATCAAATATGCATCTTAATAGTTAATACCTTGTAACATCCAAATCTCGTTAAAATGAAAATGGACATCAAATATGCATCTTAATAGTCAATACCTTGTAAAACTTATTTAGTTGGTCAAACTAAATAATTTTCATTCACATCCCCCAACCTCAAATTCTATAGCTCAAATTTAACGTGCAAATTTTGACTAGCTAATGATGCATGACAAATAATTGTTGAACGAGCTAATACGTCCAACCCCCTTATTTCGTTACCTTTACCTATTTTTTTCTGCATCATGCAGAATTTCTAGTATCCCAAGCAAAATTATAATTTCATAGCCTACTCCATCAAATATTCTTATCGATAAAAAAACTTTAAGTAAGTTCAGGAACATACTTCATATCTTGTAAAAAGAACTCGTGGTCATCAAACATCGTAAGATAAATTGAAACCCATATGCTGAACCTTACAAGATTCTCCCTCTCTAAGCTGAACAACTCTTCATTCATAAAGATCCAAAGTCTCAAAGTATTCCTTTAATGAACACATGTGATAAGAGCATCTAGACAATCAAGTCTTCCAAATTTTCTCCTTCTTCAAGTCTTTAAGCATGATTAGATCTTTGGTCATAATCGCCTATTGGCCCTTTTGCACGAACGAGTGAATCTTTGAAATGCCCAAAAACATTTGGAAAATGAACTCATCAGTAGTAAAGCTTTATCCTTTGTCATCAAGCTTCACTTCAATATTATGAAAATCATCAATGATTTTGTTGAGTTCTCAAAAAAAAAAAAAATTCACTATTGTTTTTGCCTTTAGCATCTTACATGAATAAATTTATTATTTCAAAGATAATCGATGCGTTGATGACTTGGACTTGGTCATGTATAACGATTTTAGCTTGGTCCCATCGTTGCCACGATTTTCTACATTAGTGCCTTCAACAATTTTTCTCCGAAGTACAAGATAATGAAATTTCTTATCTTATTTATCAACTCAATTATCTCTTAATATATTAGAGTGACCGGTATCAACGTCTCACCCTTCATCGCATCTACACAGTTCAGTTGAATTAAGATCGCTTCAACCTTTACTTTCCATAACTCGAAATCATTGTTTCTAAAAGAAATTTGATATCCATATTTAGTACCCATGATACACACTTGAAAGATTTGTTCTCTACCCCGTAAACAACGCCACTTGTTGTGAATTTAACAAAAAATTTTGGAGCAAATAACATTGACAACAAAACTAAAAAGTTCAAGCTAATAACAATTCAACACAATCAAACTGAATGCAATGATAAATAACATAGAGAGAGAGAGAGAGAGAGAGAGAGAGAGAGATAGATAGATAGAGAGTTAGAGTTAGAGAGAGACCAAGATAGTTAACTAGTTCAATAACACTCGAGGCTGACAATGACGAGGAATGATTGTCGGTGCACGAGGCATGACAAGGGGCGACTCCTGACAGCTTACAGTAAAAAATAAAGAACCGTTTCACATCGAAAAGAGAGAGATCCTGAGGTCGTGCATGTATGAGATTGCATGGTTGAAGGAAGGCTTATAAGAATTGTTTGGTACTACCTATAAAAATAAGATGCATCTCCTTTTTGGTAGCTCATTCCATAAGAACTTCACTGTTAATTGACTTGAAGCAATTTTGAGATGGATAGCCTTGTGGGAAGTTTACCGATAAGCGTGCGAATGAGAACAAAACACATTGAAAATACATGTGTTGTTTGTGGGGTTAGTGGGCAATAGTTAAAGTCATCTTGATGTGATGAATGGTATCAAGGCAGACTTCTCATGGTACAATGTGGTTCGGGGACGAACCAAGCAAAAGTTGTTGCGCATGTAACGCCTGAGGCTTACGAGGGCGGGGATTGATCACTGGCGTACAAGGCATGACAATGGACGACTCCTCACAAGTTCTAGGCAAAAAGAAGGAACCGTATTCACATTGGAATTAGAGGGATCATGAGGTCGTGCATGTGTAAAGCTGAATGATTAAAGGAAAATTTATAAGAATTATTTGGTACTACCTTTACCAGAAAGATGCATCTTCTTTTTGGTAGGTTATTCCATAAGATATCCATAGTTAAATGTGCTTGCCTTGGAGCAAGTCTAGTAAGGATGGCCTTCTGGGAAGTTTTCAAGAAATCATGCGAGTGAAGACAAAACACATTGAAAAGACTCATGTTGGTTTGTAGGATCAGTCGACAATACTTAAAAGTCGTATGAGATGTTATAAGTTTGGCCCATATTGACATGTGTTTATGGGAGAGCAATTCTCTGACTCACTATCAACGAGTCATTAAAAGAGATATAAAAAGGTTGCAAAAAAATTAACTTCTAATGTTCATCATGAACGATCCTTGATTTCTACCATTTATCTTTCTCTTAAAGGAATTATAAAATTGACCAAGAAATTATTTTCTCACCAAGAGAAATTAATAATTTATCTGCTTTCCTCTCAACCCCTCAATCATTTTTACTCAACGTGTCTCACTAGAATTTTTTTGAATTCTTTCCCTATTGATTCACAACTACAATAGGTGTTTACAATGTATATTCTCATCATGAAAATTATACTTGGGTCCTGTCTAACTATCCACGTCACAACTGCCCAACCGTCCTCCACGTGGCGGGATACCCATCATCCACCAGACCCACAAGGACTTAAGGCTAGCCATATGGGCGCACTACAAGAAAATCTGTCATTACCCACGAACAGTTACCCGCGGCCGTAAGGCCGTGGGTAATTTTTTAGAGTAGTGACGGATTACCCACGGCTAAACCGTCTGTAAGGTTAATATCTCAATGTGAATTTTTTGAAATTGCTACCCACGGCTTAGCCATCAATAATTATAGACGGCTTTTTATCGTCAATAGTTACCCATGTTCTAACCCTCTTTATGATACATTTATTTATATTAATTCATTTTCATATTGGCAACAATATATTTGTTTTATTTATAAAAAAAACAATATATTTGTTTGTGATTTTGGCTCCAAACTTTTTCCCCAATCCCAAAATTTCAAAGATTTGGCTCCAAAAAATGTGCCAAAACACATATTCACAAACAAATAAAACAAAACGTAAACAAAAAACATAAAACAAAACGTATCTCACTGTAGAACTCACTGTAGAACGGTTACGACTCTTCTCTCTCGTCCGTGAAATCTCCTCACCCGGCTCACTCTCTTCTTCGATCGTCCACCAGCTCCATCTCTCTCTCTCTCTCTCTCTCTCTCTCTCTCTCTCTCTCTCTCTCTCTCTCTGTGTGTGTGTGTTCGATTTTGGGATTCTCGTGAGAAAGGGTTCTCGTCAGAAGAGGGGTTGTTGTGAGGAAGGGGATTCTCCAATTTCAATTTTGGTAAGTCTTCTCTCCTTCTTCATCGTTTATTAAAGATTCGTATTTCATACATGTATCGTTAATTTCAATATTGACACTGTTGACAGAACAAGAACAGTTATCGCTTTCTCTCTCGTGATCCACCTTCTTGCTCGTGATCCACCGATTTTGGTAAGTACTCTCACTCTCATCATCTCTAGTTACAAAATACGTATTCAATACATGTATATTTGTGGTTATTAGGGTTTAGATTTTAATTTGATTGTGTTTTTCAATTGACTGTGATTGTGCTTATTGTGGTTCAAATTGTTCGATGTGATTGTCACTGATTCAAATTGTTCAATGTTTGTGGCTGATTCAAATCATTAGTTCAATGTTAAGTTTATTCAAATTGTTCTTGCATTTAAGTCATTAAATATGGTTAAATTTTTTTTGTATAAGTTGTTTCAACACTTGTCTATAAGTTGTTGGAACCCTCGGGAGTGTCTAATGAGATAGGGATTGGAGTTTTGGTGCTGTTTTAGTGTCTATTGCTACCTGTTTGGCCTTGCTGGTTTGCTGTTTTTGCTGCAGGAATTTTGACAGCAAAGATGTGTCTGTGGCTGTTTTGTTGTGTGCGCTACAGGGGTTGGGGGATTCTGTTCTGTTTTAGTAGGTGTGGTGTTGTTAGTTTTTCCATTTGGGTGGCCCTGTTATGCTCATACGCTAGGGTATTTGTTTGTTTCATAGCACCAACTTTTTTATCTTAAGAAGTTGGCTTTGCTTGCATTAATATATTGGCTATTAAAAAAAACTTTTTCCTTCCAAGGATCTTTTGATGGCCCACCTTTCTTCTGATGGTTTATGTTTACTGAACAGCCTTTTGAAGTAGTAAAGAGATGATGTATGTTAAAAAAAAGTTATCTAATAATCCCTCTCATCCATTTTATATGAAACAAAAGTGTCATTTTTTTTAAAATACACAAAGGTTCATATTGATGGAAGCTAACTCATTCATAACTGAGGTCTGTCTCTTACAATTTTCTTATAAATTAAGTTTGTCATGCTACTTTTGAATTTGTTCTGTCTTTTCTATTTCTATTTCATAAGATGAGCTATATACACTTACTCTATTATTAGCAATTTTTGTTGCTATTTAATGTGATTTAACTGTATATAAAACATGGCAGGAACTAAGTTTGCAAGATCACTTGTATCCACAAAATTCAGGGTTTTAAGAAAGGTGCTTCTTCTGTTGCAATTACTAGCAAAGGCAAGTATAAGTTTAATACCTATGAACCTAAGATAATACACATATAGGCCATGAATCTTCATGGATGAACTGTTTAATGAAACTGTTTCCATTTATGGCCCTGTTTTATATCAACTATGCTTTCATTTCAATGATATTTTTGATATTTTTAATGAACTTAAGACTATACAAAAAATACAAATCATATGAATCAACGAATGCTAGCATATTTTTTCCCTTTTGTTTCCGCCTTTTTCTTTTATTTGAGGCTGTTTGACAGGTGCTGCTGCTGTTTTTATTTTTCTGTACTGTGTTTTGGCCTTTGTTTGTGGGCGTGTTTCTTTAGGTGTGTTGAGTGCCTTGTTTTGTTTTAGGCGTTCTTGGTATTTCTAGTGTTGTAGCCTTTTTGGCCTCTCTATTCCTATAGTCCTTCCCACCTTGCTTTGTGGGATGGCTTTCTAATAATATTTTGATGTTAAAAAAAATATGCTAGCATAAATTTGATATTTTTTAGTCATTGCTCATCTAAAGCTTGTATTTTTTATATTTTTTTTCAGTTTATCTAATGCTAATGTATAACCTGTATATGATGCGAAGACAATGATGCAAATAGTGAAGATAGTGATGCAACCATGAAATCACATAGTGATGATGAAGATAGTGAATCAAAACCTGATTCACCAAAAAACCTATTTTCCAAAAATATTAACTAACTTTTGAAGAAAATTTGGTAACTGATTGTGTATCTTTTTGTGTATGTACATCTACATTTGTGTTCATTTTGTCATTTTGGTTTTGTCCTTTGTTTGTTGGTTCTTTCTTTGGTTGTGAGCGTGTTTCATACTCAATTGCTTATTATTCTCTCTGTGACAAACAACACAAGATAATGGTTGTAATGGAATCAATCTGAACTCACATAGAATTTCTCTAGTACAAACCATTCAGAGATCTCACTCACATTTTCACCTTTCAACAGTAAAGGAACATGTACACCATACATTAATTAATGTTCTAAAATACCATCTGTTTTAAAGTTAGCATATATTTTTTGTTGTTTCTCATTATCAACTATATTATTTTATGTTTTTTGGACAGATCATGGCTCCTAAAGAAAACTGCAAGAAGTTCAAAGGTTCACAGATGAAAAAGCGGATGATTATGCCACATAAATTGAAACAAGCTACTAAGCATCTACATTCATCTGCTGCAAAGTCGCCTTTCAGTGATGACGCTACAACACCATGGCAGCGAGATGCAGATCAGCTGAATGACGGGGAGCGAGATGTCGAGCAGCTGGATGCAGGGCATATGGATGCAGGGCAGTCAGATACAGGGCAGTTGGATCCAAGGGTGTAACTAGATGCAATACCCTCATCTTCCCCTACCATTGATCCTTCCCCATCAGCACAGGGGTCACGGCAGACACCAGATCCGAACAATCAATCAAGTTCAGTGCATGCACACAGCAATGATGATAGGACACAACTATCAAGACACACTAATCATGATCCTGATAAAGCACCTGAAGGAAGACCATATATTTTTCCAGATGGGAAAGGGTACGTAATTAATTATTGTTAACTTATCAATTATTTGATTATGTGTATATAAGGTATTTTAGTATTTTGTTTATAACTTGTTTGTAGGTGGAACCCGTGTAGGGTGGCTTCGAAGGCCCTAACCTCAGTGATTCGATCTCAGTTTCACAGTGCATGGTCTAGATGGGGAGAGATCCCACCTAAGAGGGTGGAGCGCATGTTCTTAAAACTTGGAGTAAGTTTGTCACTTTTATTAGCCATTCAAAGTCGTGTAAATTTTTCACTTTGCTTAGCTATTCAAAGTTGTGTGAAGTTTTTCACTTTTATGTTTTTTTTTTGTTTGTGTTGGTTCTTATTGCAGAAAAAAGTTGCATGGCGGCGTGAGGATGAGTTTGAGCTTAAGATGATCTTCAAGAGCAAGGGATCAAAGCGCCTTTCTGAGATGTTAATGGAGGCAAGGAACAAGAATGAACGCCCATCTTGGATTGGTCCGCGTTCTTGGAAAGGACTTGAAAAGAAATGGCAATCTACAGATTATAAGGTGAAATCTGCCTGAAATAAGAATAATCGTGCTTCTGCCAAGGGTGGATCCGTCCATACAGGTGGATCCATATCCACAAATGAGTATTCATACGAATGGTATGTTTTTTTTTATGTTAAACACTTGATCTCTTAAAATTCAATTTGTAGGTTCAATATTTAATGTTTCTAACATTCATAAGTAATTTTTTATCATGTATAAGCGTCAAGAGATGGGTAGAGAGCCCACAGTTGATGAGGTCTTCTTATGGACTCATACGAAGAAGGAGGACAGATCTTTATGGGTGGACGAAAGATCCAAGAGGACATATGTAAGTGTCTATTGATGTTCAGTAGATGTAGTTTTTATTTTGGTGTTGCTGTTTTTGGGTGAAGCCACAACTCATAATCACATGTTTTGTAGTGTCCATAATATTCACAACTAGTACTATTTTGTGCTTGTTGCTTGGGATGATTTCAGATATATGTATAATATAGCTTATCGGTTTTATTGGTGCAAAAATTCACTAGTTGTTTCTTAATAAGAAATGAGAGAAAAATAGAGACAAAAAATACATAGGAAAAAGGGCTAAATGTGATCTTGTGCATCTCTCAGCGAATTTCTACTTGCTATGTTTATTGTAGAAGTGTGGGAAACAACAATTACTGATTGAACAGTAGATCGGCAATATTTATTACATATTAGTGAACTAAGTTATTGAAGGCTATATACCTACTGCAGTATGATGGAAAGTTATTGAAGGTTATATACCTACTGCAGTATGTATGCTTCAGTCATCATATAAAAATGTGTATGTTATATACTTTTGATTGCTAAGTAATTTCATATATCGTGTGACAACTTAAATGTAATATGTATGTTATATTGTTCTGTTGAGCAGGAAACATATAAGGAGAAGATGAAGAAGGCATCTGATAATGGCACCAAGGAGGTTGATCCTACAACTCAATTGAACTTATGGGCTGAATCAGCTGGGGGAAAGACTCGGGGACGTCTTTATGGTACAGGTGATATGGCAAAGCACTACAAGCTAGGTGTATCCTCCCTGACCCAACAGTCACATGTTTCTCCATATAGTAGCCAAGTTTCTGTCGGGAAGCAATTGAAGAGAGGGCAAATGCAGCAGAGGATGATGCTCGAGTTGCACGTGAGGAATGTCTCAAGGCTAATAAGCGTACACAGGATTTGGAGAGACAACTAAAGGAATTGGCTGAAAGTGTTGCTTCAATCAAAGGTGGCCGACAACGTCGCCATCCAGACTATGATGATGACTCTGACACTGATGCTGACTCTGTTGACAGCGTAGAGGATTGAATTATGCTTTAGTATTACTTTGACATCCACACTATGTTTTATTGAAGACTTGTTTTATCTTTTGTTTAACTTCATGTCAAACTGATTGCTATATTAATGTTTATTTCATTCTGAGAATTATGGATTGATAATGATTAAGACTTGTTTATGTTAAAATCCATTGTAGTTATGAAAGTTATTAAATTTTGATTTTATTTTAGCTTTTGTTGATTACATAAAGGCCAATGTGATATCTCTCTCTCTGTGTGTGTGGTTCTAAAAATATAGCAATCTAGAAGGCTATATATGAAACAAAAGAACCATCAATTGAATAGGGAAAAAATATTACATTACTGAAGGCTTAGCCGTGGGTATTAATGATTGAAGCTCAAAGCATACAAAAGAATTATCGACGGCTTATGTAATATTACTGACGGCCAAGCCGTGGGTAATATTACTGATGGTTAAGCCGTGGGTAATGTTACATACGGCTAAGCCGTGGGTAATGCTACCGACGGCTAAGCCATGGGTAATATATGACCAAAAATTTATTGTTGAAACCACGATTCCCACAAATTATCCATGGTGTGGCCGACGGTAGATACAGAGGGCTTACATGGCCGTGGGTAACGTTACAGAAGAGGCATTTTCCCACGGCCTCGGAACCCTCGGTAAGCTGTGGGTAATTAAGATTACCCACGGCTTTTTGCCCCTATAGACGGATTTTGTCCCTGGGTAATAAGAGATTTTCTTGTAGTGGCGATCTCTCAGCCTATTAACCCAGGGTCTTAGGGCCTAAATCTCCTCTGACTTCGGTAAAGCATATCGTTTATAGGGTTGAAACTATTGTGCTTCAAGTAAGTACAAATATTTAGTTGAAACAAAAAAAATATTATATTAAATGGAAAAGCGACTTACATTTGATATCTAATGGACCATATCAAGTTGTTATTTTGGTTAGGGGTGTACATCGGTTGGGTCAACCCAAAAAATGCGTCAAACCCATTCAAAAAAGCCAAAAAAAGGGTTGGGTTGGGTGATTGGGTGGATATGGTTTTAGAAAATGAAAAACCCATAAAAAATAACGGGTTTTGGGTAAAATAAGAGCCAGAACCAATAAACCAACTTAACCAATAATATCCATATTTTTATTTTCATATTCATAGGAAGTAGAATAACAAAGATTTTGATCATAAATCAAGTCTAATCTCTAAAATTGACACAACACATGCTTTGTATTGAAAATCAAAACATGTTAAGAGATACAAATTATGATGTTGCATTTTATAGTTAATTTGATGTTAAAGAAATTTTACGTCATCTAATTTTAGTTTGTTGCAAGTATTTTACAATAAAATTTATTATTTAATATTAAAATTTATTATTTTACGACGCTAAAATATAACAAAAATAGGGTACACAATTTCTTTAAGAAAATAAAAAGTTGAGCAATTTTTATAAAAAAAAATATGAGGACTCGTCATTTAGTCAATTAATATTAACAAAAAAAAATCGAAAAATAATTTGGTTAGTCCACTATCCAACCCAAACCAGACCAAAAATTAGTAAGTTTACCCAAACCCACCCATTAATATAACGAATAGATATTTTATCTCACCCAAACCGAAATACCTCATATGTTTCAGGTTTTAGGTTTGGTCAAACCCAACCCAACCTAACCCACGTACACCCTTATTTTAGTCTTGATTTATACTTTATAGAGAGGAAAGGATGTAACAAATTTGCTTTTCAAATAGGTGTGGCCTTGTTCAATTTCTTGAATTTGAAATGTGTTAAAAGTATCTATTTGTAACAAGTTTTGTATACTCATCGTACTTTCATAAATAAATTTAGTTTTAAAAAGTTTGTATAAGTGATATACGGTCACGATTTTCTTTTTCAGTTACATGCATGTACGGTCACGGTTTGGTGGCTGCTACGTAATGTGAGTGTGTTCTTTTTGTGTTAAAGAAGATATGTATCTTATCCGCATTTTATCGAATCTGTCCCTTTTTATTTCCTTCTCTTTTTCTCGTTTCTGTTTTTGTCTTTCCTACTATGAAGAAAATGTTACCTATATTCTTCCTTTTCCTTTCAGTTTTTTTCTTATAAGCAAATATATTTATGTTACACGCATCATACGAGATACTCCAGCTCTTATATAATTACACTATTTATATTTGGCAAGAGAAATTCAAAGGAAAGAAAGTTATGATGATAATATACATAAATTTCAATTAAATATAAAATTCCTTTTATTTTATTGCAATGAAAATATCTCTTATTAAAGAATGATAAAATGGGAAGTTTGAAATGGAAATCGAGTGATGGATATTGGTACTATTGATTACCACAAGTGCCTAATCAATATAACTTGTTTGTTGGGAGAGATAGCAATATTGAAAAGGTAAGCTAAGGCTGCAATACAAGTAAAGTCAAAATCCAAAGAGTATGCAATTGCAAAATTGCATACTCTACCTTTTACACTCTTTCTCCTAAATTTTGAAACAGAATCTGAATTGCTAGTTAAGGAGAGTATTACGTAGGACCCATTTTTTGTTGGGAGGTTTCTGGACAGATAAGTTGTTCCCTATCAGTGATGCACGGCACTTGTCTAAATATGCCACGTGGAATCATTTTATTATATGGTGTCACTAGTCTCACATGCCACGCAAGACAAAAATTTTAAGACGAGTATGTGCTAAGTGTCGCAAACACCATGCTCAGTTTCCTTTGTTCCATCCCTTTGTTGTTATTTTTTTCTTTCTTAAATTCAAATTAAAGATAAAAACGTATGCTATAATATTAGTATATTACAGCTGCTATTGCTTTTATGTGTGACTATAGTACATTTTTCCATCTCAGGTAAGGAAGGAATTACAGTTTGCATTCTTGTTTGAGACGCATTGCACTTTTTCTTTTGGATTAAAGCAAAATTTACTGAGGTAGGATGGACAAGGAATATTTTCATAACAAAATATAGTTTGAGAGTCCCATTAATGAAATTCATATGGGAGAAAAGCTAGGTTGAAGCACCAATTTCAATCTATAATCTTTCACTTCTCAACATTGAACCTTATTTTTCACAAAAATAATTTTAATTGAATAGAAAGAAGTAAAAGATTAATATTTCTCTCTCTTAATAATTAAAAAATGCTAGTAACAAATATCAATAAAACATTTTTATAAAATATAAAACGATAATCTTTACATATAAAAGTGTGTAACTATAATACCGTGAGTTTCACTCAGTTGGTAGGGATATTGCAAATTATATGTAGCTGTCGGAATTCGAACCCCAAACACCACATTTCTGCACATTTAAATGTGTGAGTTTTAACCATTAAACTAGAAAAAAAAATGTCTAACTATAACTTTGGTTAATGTTCTTTAAACAACGTCCTTAAACATTCGTTATCATAAATTTATCCATTATTGACAAATTTAATAAAAGTTAGTTGTCGTGATTTTTGGTTAGTGAGATCTTACATACTACTCCTATATACGAATAATTTGATAAGGATAGCCATCAAAATAGCGACTTAATGGGGTTATTTTGGGCACACCAATATGTGGCTGATGAACCTTTTATCTGTTGAGGTTGAAAGAGAAATCACGGGCAATAGTGTGGATTTGGTTTGGTCACGATTTTCTGGGTGCAAAAGGATAACCCTTTCATCCGAAATAGATTTTCTATATAGGTAGGGTTGACTACGTGCCACTATAATTGCCATTCATGATGGAGGCGCACACATTTTGCCATGCATGCACATACTTTTCAAATTCTATTGTTTTGTCCCCCCCACATATTTTTATACTTAATTAATAAATAATATTTTTATTTTTCATTAAGAATTTATTTCTGATACAATAATTCTGTGGTAAATATTTAGGACAATTAACAAAACATAAAATTATTGTGTTGAAAAGTTTAGGGTTTAACATTTTAGAAGTTTAAAATCGTAATTTTCAATACAAAATTACTATCTTGTATTGGAAAGCATTTGACTCTTCAATCTATTAACAAAATTAAATAGTTTCGGATTCGCTATAGAACCGTGTTTTAGTGATTTATTGATTTGTTTTTTTTAGATGTGGTGACAAATACGAGCTAAAACTAACATACACTATTACGAAGTTTCAGATTTGAATTTAAACGAAGGTGTTTCAACCTTGTGATATCGATATTGTAAGTTGAGTTAATTTTTAGAGACAATTTATAAATTTATTTCATGGTTGATTATATAGTACTATATTAAAAAATATCTAGCAGCGGAAATTAAAGACAGAAAAATTAAAATTGGTTGCTAATTCTTTTGTCTCTAATACTTAACAACAAAAATGTAGAGATATTTTATTTTTTTCCGTCCCTTTTTAGATTTTGGCAGTGGAAAATGCTACTTTTCAAGAAAAAAAGCTTCAAGAATTTTTCAAGAAATAGTTGGCAAATTTTAATTGGATGATTTATTTGTCCACTTCCTATTTTTCAGCCACACCTCCTTGAATTGTGGCAAATAGTGCATTGTGATTGACTATTCTTTATTCTTGAAGAATTCTTGATGTTATTTTTCTAGAAATATAGCATTGCTCGTAGTACTTTGATAGAAGAATTATGTGTACCATCATTTTTAATCAATAAAAATATCAACAACATAGTTGTGTCTCATTAAAAGTAGAAGTTTACAGTTATCTTTAGTTCTCGGTGTAGTCGGTTTAACAAAACTAAAAAAAGAAACATGAGTTAAGTTTTGAGACACTCGTAATATTTCTCTCTTATTTTTGTAATCGGTATCAATTAGGGTCACTGCCTCACTCATTAAGAGGAAGTATCGTGGGATTTTACTTCAAGTAAGTGTAGTGAGGTTAAAATTTCAAGTGAATTTTAAGTGTTTTTTTTTTTGAAGGTAGTGAATTTTAAGTGTTGATCTTAGATACACCATCCGGTCACTATTATAAGCAAAAAACAATTTTGTAGGTTCATTCATTTAATGATGTATAGACCACATACATCATTAAATGAATGAATCCAAAATGTTGATTTTTGCTTATAATAGTGACCGGAGGGTGTACCTACCAAAATGATATACAATACAATTTGCCAATTGCCCTATTTAATTAATTTGAGTTATGATTGCGTCCACGAATGCGGATGAGAATTGCAATTTGAGAGGAGGTTAGGATATTTTTTGAGTATGTGTATTGAATGTGACCATATGGTTGACGTACAAATATGTCAATCTCTTTCCTCATTCCGTACGCTGATCGATTCATTAAGAAATTTAAAAAAGATTAAACCAACCAAGTGAAGCAACAAAGATCACTTCATTTTTAAACCACTTCACGGTGCATGCCTTCGTTCGTATATATCTCAATATCACTAATGAAGTGATCAAGAGTTTGAAGTTTGAACTAGATCACAAATGCAGATGATGTTGCTTAAAGCATTTGCCAAATGCCACTTGTTCTCGTTAGGGACCCTCGTGACTGGTGCGAGCATGTGCACGTGATGCCTCTAAATGTAAGTTAAACGATAGTTTTGAGTATTTGAGTATTGGCTAAGATACATATTGCTTGTTTAACTAGTATTACATAACTTGTACTATTGATTAGTGTCATCACGTTTCTTTTTTAAAAGAAAATCCTACCATCACTTCAAACTTGTAACTCTATCGATCTTTGAAACGTTAGTTTTTCGCTTCCGGTTTTGAATAAAATTCTCTTGTTTGATTATAATAAAAAAAAAGAATTAAATAAAGGGATTGGGAGTGGGACAGATTAATTGGACAAAAAAAAATCTTAGTATTTGTTAATTATTTTGTTTGATATAAAAAAATACGCAATGATATGAAATTGATCATTGTCATCTCCTCTTTCATTTTAAAGGCGATAAGATGTTTTGTTTTGGATAAGTGGGCAACATGTTGATTTATGATAGAATATTATGTCATAATTTGATCCATGTAGCCGACTTCATTTAATAGGATAATACTTGGTGGTTGTTGTTGTCGTCCTAGGCAGGCAACATGCATTTATTAATCACTAAATTTATATAGTACAAATATATGATATTAGTTATTTTTTAGCGCTCGTTAAACTTTGATGCATATTCTGACCTAAGTGAGATTTCAGAGTTGAATTCTTATAAACATTTTTTTCATATAAAAAAAAGGATTAAAAGCTATTTTTATTAGTAAAATTTATTGAAGGAACTACAAAGGGGTATTCCAACCCTAGGCAATGAAACCAAATGTTTCAACCTTTTGACATTATTTTCATCAGTGTTCATAGCAGTTCATCAAACAACAGTTATTAACTCCTTCAGTCGAATATGGTTTTATGAAGAATTTTGGCTTATATAATCACCTGATCAATGTATTAGCCATTTTGTATATAGATAATATTTTTAGCTGTTTTAACTAGTGTCCCCGTGACGCTAGTTAAGTTAAATTGAAGAACTATCGCCGTGAGATGTATGAATAACAATTGAGTTGAGTCTACAAGTACAATGATCAATCTGAGCTAGATTAACGCGTGAGGTTGATCACGATTGTCCGTCTACATAGCGTGCAAGCGAAGACTTGTCAGTTCGTCATTGTATTGTAACATTTGTATTCGGGAACCGACCGTTTTACCCGCCATATAAGAAAATCAAAATTTACAGTAGTGTTTTTTTTTCACAGGGTAAAAACTTATTTAATTTCCTCCAATATATACATGCCCGTACGTCAGTGTGTATAACGTACGTATATCATTAATAATGGATAGTATACTTTTACCTACTCAAACGTATTCGTGAGTTTAAATTTGCTTTAGATTGAGATGAGATCAAAAGTACTAAAATTTATTATTACTGGCCGGTACAGCATGTGCTTCTTTTTGGTTTGAAAAGTTGCTGGGATGAGTACGCCACCAGATATTTCAGATTCTACGTATTGGCATTTACTACTTGGCAACCAAAATAGATATTTATTGTTCATTTCTTGTCTTTACTAAAAAGCAACTCATTTTTGGCAGTAAAGTGGTGAAAATATAACAACGTCTAGTCTAGATAATAAATTATGACATTTAATTTTCATTGAGCACTAATATAACAATTAATATACTAATATTTGGCTACCTAAGACAATTTGATAATTTATCTTCCCATTCATTAATAATGGGGTTGAATTGATCAATGGGAGAATCTGAAGTTGGATAAAGCATAGAAAATGGGACTTTCAGTTTTCTTGCCAATTCAGCTGATCAATTCTCACGGCATGACCGTGTAAGGAAGAAGTAAGTTGCTTTATGCCTCCCATTCGTGGGACAAACTATGCTTCAATTTCTACTTTACGTGCATGGTA
Organism: Medicago sativa; assembly: GCF_051527215.1. Taxonomy (NCBI): domain Eukaryota; kingdom Viridiplantae; phylum Streptophyta; class Magnoliopsida; order Fabales; family Fabaceae; genus Medicago; species Medicago sativa. Next base: position 86,584,530 of record NC_140752.1, read on the forward strand.
AGTGAATTAACTAGTCCGTTTGTAGTAACTATACGAACGTACATGCGCAGGCAAATATTAACAAAGAAAAGCACCCCAAAACTAAACAAAATAATACCAATCATAATAAAATGGAACTAATAAAACAAAGGCTTAATAGCAGTTTTCGCCCTTTAACTTTCATGAAGTTGCAATTTTGGCCCTTAAGAAAAAAAACTATAAAACTGTCCCCTAAGGTTTGTAACTGTAGCAGTTTTGGCCCTCCAAGGCCAAAAATAAAAAATAAAAAAAATAACACGTGGCACATCACTTAGGGTGCCACGTCAGCGTAGACCGAGTCAAAATTTGCTTGGGGGCCAAAACTGCCATTGGTGTAAAACTTAGGAGGCGATTTTGTAGTTTTTTTTCTTTTTAGAGGGCCAAAATCACAACTTTAAGAAATTTAGGTGGATAAAACTGCTATTAAACCTAAAACAAATTGAGGTCCGAATAATGAACTGATCATTTGGAATAATCTGCTGGCTTCTACTATAGCATCCAGTGTTCAAAATCATTTATTTTTACTTTCTTGATGTTAGTATTACTCCCAAATCTCATATAATAATATTATTTTTTTATGAGAAAAATGAACTAATACAAAGTATAAGGGGTACTCTAAAGTCTAAACCCTTCAATAAAATTAAGAATGAGACTGCAAGCAGGAAACATGGGTGGCTGCTGCTCCACCAATATGAGAAAACCAAACCCGCACCTTTAGTGTTTCTACAATTGAACAACCCCACACCAATTTTTTTACATATATGGCGTAATGATAAGTGACAAATTTACCTAATTTTCAATGTCATTTATTAACTTGAACTTAATGAAAACATGAGACTTTCCCTATTTTATTGTATATAATTAGTATATAGAGTTTGATACATGAGAATCATAATAATTGCAACTATCATTGTTCTTATAGGTTAAATGGGAAGGAAACATCAAAGAGGACAACCATCAAAGCATTTTAAAGAACAAAACTAATTTTTTCAGAGAAATGATATTTGTACGACCATTTTGTGATAATTTTTCTGACAATTTTCTCTCGCATACTTACATTATGTTTTTAATTTGTCTCTATTGCATTGGTTTTTCGTGACAATACCTAATTTTATTTGTAAAATTATTGTTGTCCCAAATGTTGTCACACAAATAATTGTTCAAATAACACACCTCAAAAAATTATATGCTGTCAAAATGGCAAAGTCCCCAGAAAAATCGCTAAAAGATTTCATAATCGAGAAAAATGGCTAAGCGCTAATAAACGATTTAAGAAAAAGGGAAAATAAAAAAGGGGAAAAAAAAAGGAGAAAATCGCTAAGCGCTAAGATCAATCACTTAGCGGTTTTTTTTTAACAACAAATATTGTTAGAGTAAATTACACTTTCCTCACTTGAAAGTAAAATTTATACTCCCCTCCTCTATAAGATACTTGAATTGCAACCCTCTCCCTTAATAATTAAATATGCACTACACTTTAATTTATTTTAACATATATAAATATTTCATTGATATTTAATAATTCTGAACCACCATTTAAGAAAAATAAATTCATTTTTTTTATAACTTAGATGTCAATGATAATTAAAATTGGCTTTGAAACTATATGTTAATAAAATTGTGAATAAAAAATAGCAAAAAATATGTATTCATATTTTGATCATATTAAATAGGCCCGTAATATTATTTTTTTTCGAAGTGTGTTAGATTATTATATTTTGCTAGATTATTAGAAATATAAAAAAAAATATTGAGGGAGTAAAGTGTAGATTTTAAAATAAGAGGGGAGGGGAATGTAATTCAAGCTTCTAGGGGAGGGGAATGAAATGTTTTCTAATATATGTTTTGAATAAGAGGGGATGGAAGTGTATATTTTAATATAAGTGGGGAGGAGAGTGTAATTTAAACATCTTTGACGGAATGAGAGTGTAATTTACTCATATTATTAATCAAACTTCCCACAAGCATTGACAAAAGCGATATAATACCAAGATTACAAACAAATATTCTACATTACCCTTTAATGAATTGAGGATAATTATCTGTATCAAAGAAAAATTCTCTTTTCTTCATTTTTATTCTTACAATGATCGTTACCATTTTCTTTTAAAAAATATCAAACTTCATCATCTCCTTCATTCAACACGTGATCTACATAGGTATGTGTTGAAGTATAGCTGATATATACAAGCAGACACATATGTACATATAGTACATTGGGGGCAATTTCCCCCACTACTTTTTCTACTTTACTTGTTAAATCTTTGGTGTTTTAGTTGTTGCCCCCTCTTAAAAAAATATATTGTCCCCATTAAATGAAAATTTATACTATAAAAAGAGTTTTTTTTTCATGAATTTTATCAAATCAAATGTGTAAATGCATTTGAGATGAAATTTTAAATGATTTTTACCATACTTTTTAAATATAAAGACACGTAAATAATAATTTTAATTTGTAGATGTTAATGAGTCTTTAATTTTTCCAATATATAACAGTATAGTGTTTATAATGTCAAATATTTTGCTCAATGATAATAATGTTATTATTTTATCACTTTTGCATTGCTAAAAAAAATTTGTATAAATATTTTTCATATAAAATCTTGCCCTCGCAAGTCAAAATTTTTGGATCCGTCACTGTATACAAGACACTGAAGAAGGCAATGTGTTAAGACATATTTTACATGAGCAATTTGATGTATGTTATGGTCTACATATGTATGTGTTGAAGTATAGTTCAATCCATAGTTGCCATGTCAACAACTGAAGCTGAGTATATGGCAGCAACTGAAGCTGACAAAGATGCCTTAAGGCTTACATGTTTGGTGAGAGAATTGGGTGTTGAGCAAGATGGAGTTCAGTTGCATTTTGATAGTCAGAGTGTAATTTATTTGGCAAATAATCAGGTGTATCATACAAGGACCGATCATATTGATGTGAAGTTTCACAACATCAGATACTTACTTGCATTTGAACCTATATTACTTGAAAATGTTCACACTTCAGAGAATGCAGCTGATATGTTGTCCAAAACAGTTATTAGTGACAAGTTCAAGTATTATCTGGACTTGTTGCATGTTTCTCGGTGTTAAGCAGAAGGGAGTACCCCCAGTTGCTAGGATGTGATCGTCATGCAGGAAGCTTCATAAATGTTTGATATTCGCTAAGGTGGAGATTGTTGAAGTATGACTCATATATACAAGACACTGAAGAAAGGCAAGTTACGGTTCAAGGATAATGTTGTAAACCAAATCATAGTAGTAGTACTATATATATTGCTTGTAACACTGAACCCCTAATTCATCACAATAATAAAAATAGAACTACTGTAGCTCTATATTCACATAGGTAGGCACAATTGGCCGAACTTCGTTATAAATATCATGTGTTCATTGTCTTTATTTTTCATTCTCTTATTTCATCTTTTGTTACTAATTGTTGTTGTGACAGTATGATCAAAGAGATGCATGGTTGATATATAGGAAAAAACTCAAACACAATAAAAACAATTTTTGTAGCACAAAAATTAAAGCGGCTAATTCATAAACTTTAACGATTGATAAGAAATTTAGTCCTTTTGGTCCAAACCAAAGAAAAAGATAATTAGTCCCTTTTAGAGATGCAAATAAGATGTTCATGCAAAATGAACCTAGCTAGTCATAATGTTCCCGCAATATTTACGCTTTTTTCTTTATAAAGCGACAAGCAATATTGTTTGACTGTTTGAGCCAGTTCTCTTGAGCCACGTAGAAACATACTAACCTTTGAATTTGGATCTTATAAATTTTGCGATTGAAGCGAGCTATATATAGCAACACTATTTCTCATATCTTTGAGAAAAATTAGCAGAACAAATTATAGATAAGGTTAAGATGGCGAGTGAGTGGAAGACAATAATTGCAATATCCAAACCTCATCACCAGCCAGACCAGTCCATTAATTTTTGGTAGTGGGAGGGAATATTCATGTAGGTATAGCTATACTAGGTTGCAAGTTGCAACACATTTCTTCAACTAGGTCAAGAAGAAGGAAAACAAGCAACTTAAATCCAAAATAAAAGACAATTATAATTAACATGTATCACAAGTTTTTTTGACTGAAGCATCATGCATCACCATAGTTGTGTGAATACAACGCACCACTATTTATGCAAGACAATTTTAATACTTAACCTCACAAGTTTCAAAACATGCATATACTACTATATTGGTTTCCTTAACCAGTGTCTTAAGGACACTAGTTAGTATTTTTCTTTAATTTTCGTAAAAAATAATACGCATGTTTAGTATGTATACATGTACATGTTTATCTGGATTTTCTATCCTTGCCCATCTTATGTTTCGGAGAAATTTTGGTTATTATTTTAGGATAGTGAAATTTTTTGTCAAGTCGCGCATATATGTTTCAGTTTCATGCAATGAAAAAAAAAAGTTCCTGTTTAATTATGACAGTTCTTCGCACAGCTGGGGTAAGATAAAGAAAAGTTTCAAATATATAAAAAAATGAATTAAAATGGACTGCACAGTAGACATGACAATAAAGTGGGATTCGATTAGGCAAAGCTGGTTTTAGTGAAAAAAACAAAAGCTAAACTTTCACGTTTTTATACAGGATAAACAGGTTTTATATTAATTAATTGTACTCTCTGAGTAAAATAAATAAGTATGACATTTGCAAAAAATGTTTTGCAACGCATATTCGGTGACTAACCCTACCAAAAATACCGGGATTGGCGTGGTTTTGTAGATGCACTTTGCATAAACTTTGGTTAGTTTTGTTTCCCTTTTTCTATATGAATTTTATTCCTTGATGTTATGTTTGATGGCATGCCATCCTCTAGTTAAATTTAAAGTCAAGATTCATTGAATAAAAAAGGTCCCATGCCTCCAAATTCATGTTGTCATCTCTAATTATCTATCATTTTTCTACGGATTCTAACTGATTTTTATCTTATTATTTACATTTCTATTAATTATATGGGGTTTAACGTCAGTTTCAATTAACAAATTATGAGAGACGGTTACCTGTCACACTAAATTAGTACTATATAAGTACATAAATTTTTGAAAGGTAAAGTACATTAATTTTTAATCTGTTTCTTGTAAATTTTTCTGATACTCTTTCATTTTATGGGTCTAAATAAAAAAGCATGAACCTCTCAAAAGTATAAAAAAGCATGAAGATAAAGCAAAGTTCTCCGGATGATTCTAGAAAAGCTATATTCCCTGTACGTATATATACCATTTCTCTCTTATTCAAAAAGAAAACATCTAGTAAAAAAAAGGTATCTTACTGCCAATCAACAAATTTTTTAGGTGATGTAATTGGATATTATAGGAAAAATATCACTCTATTTTTATAGGAAAAATATAACTCTATTATAGGAAAAATATAACTCTATTTTTATAGGAAAAATATAACTCTATTATAGGAAAAATATAACTCTATTTATTTGAATGGAGTGAAAAAATTGTTCATTCTTAAACTTTGTGACACTATTTTTATAAATTTTAAAAGTTTTGAGAAAAATATAATAAAAATGATAATTTTAAAAGATTTCCGTAAACTTTAAAATTTCTAAAAGTTAAGTGACTAAAATAAAAAAAGTGAGATCAATTACAAAATTTAAGGGACCAAAGTGTAATTTTTTGAAAATTTAAAAAGACCAATTTGCAATCTTTAAAAATTATAGGGATCAATTTACAAAATTTGAAAAATAAATAGGAACTGATGTGTCCATTTCCTAAAACACATGATATAATTTAGTATTCAACCCCTCAACCCCTAATAAACACCCATTAAAAAGAAGTTGTTCCTAAATATACCCCTCTTTTTAATTTCTTAGATGCGTTTATTAAAAAATTTCTAAACATAATCCTAATAACTAATACTACTAATTTTTCATTTAAACATAAAAAGTCAATATTGAATACATTATAAATAAATGACAATTTAGTAATATTCTCAGACAAAATAAACACACTAACTATATTGTAAACATTTCTTAATACGTGTAAACTTTGCAATGAGGACTTACATTTAGAGACATATGAGGACTTCATAATTACAGTAAAATTTGTAGTAGTTTATAAACAACAACACACTTTTATATCCACTCAAACGTCTTTTACAAATGACAAATATGCAAGAGTATATATATGATACATCCATAACAAAGCCACATAAATGAGATGATGTGAACTTGCGGTTGTAAGGACTGCGCACAAGGTTGAGCTCGAACCTATGCCACTCTTGAGGGTAAACAAACCCTTTAACCCCTTAATTAGCAAGCATTCTCCTACACTCTTGAGGGTAAACAAACCCTTTAACCCCTTAATTAGCAAGCATTCTCCTATACCGAAAAGTTTTATATTACTTACAAATTTAGGTTAATAGTAGTTTATAGACAACTCTCGCACTCCTTTAAATGTAGTACTTTTACAAAAGATAAAATCTTAAAAACTCGTTATGATCTAAAACAGATAATACCTCGAAGAGACATTAATGTGATCTTTAGCGATCAAAAACAGAAATATCATGCAAAAATGAAACCAAAGTCACCGCAAATTCAGCATGTGCAATCAAATGTGAAACAGCAACTGGATATATATACAAAATTTTGTTTGCTGGCAAGATTGGGATCAAATCTAAGTAAATAGGACAAATCAGGAAAGAACCCGTGAGAATAATTAAGCTATAGTGATTGAGATGATTACAAATTTAAAAGTTACGAAACACACAATGGTTATATTAATAAAACATTGTGTCGGCTTCAAGTAACGTAAATTCATGTCATTCTCATTCCTGAATATGCTCTTTAAACTACAGTGGTACATATGATAACTAATTGGGATTTGCGAGATTTTAGCGTAACGAACCATAAATGGGATTCATGAGAGGGAACCAATGTTTGAGTTATATGATGTTGTTGCTTAAACGCATTTAACTTCTCATTTTGGGTCCCTTTCCTTCCTCGTATACTGAACAAATATCTCACTCACGTGCTGGACTACTGGCCCATGTTTTTGAGTAAGTTTCAAGTCATCTATGTAACATTCTCTGTTTTTTTCACTTCTAAGAATTAATTATTATATTAATATTATCTTCTCTTCACTCAAAACATTTTATTAATTTTATTATATTTACAAAAACTATTGTCTAAGTGAAATTGAAGTTAGATCCTTATCAATAGAATCCTTAAACAAGTATTTAGAGGTTAGATACCTAACTTTTGCGCATGAAGAAAATTCCATTGAGAGAGACGAGTCTATCATGTGTGTGTCTAACGAGTTCTTTAACTGAAATTAATCACAGTTAAACAAGTCTATCAAATTAAACAACATTAAAGAAATAACATAATAACTAAAATAATATCCCTTAAATTTTGTCTTGGGATCGAGTCTCGTGATTTGTAGAAAGACCTCACTCAAGATTGAACAACTAAATTTTTATATGAAGATTAGTCTCTTCTATTTCACACCAATTATTGTACTCTAATAAACATAAAATGAGGAAAAAAAATACATATAAATTGATGAAAAAAGGTTTGTGTGAGTGAGTTAGTCAAAAAGTCAAATAGGCAAAATTGGGTGATGGCTAGCTACCTAAACGCACTAATGCTTTTCTTTTTAACTGTCATCATTGATGGTCAATAGAGAATACTCCCTCCGTCCCGAATTAATTGACCTCTTGGCTCATTTCACACTTATTAAGAAAAATGTATAAATAAAGGGGAAAGTGAAATATATTGTATTGGGAATGATAAAAGTAGTATTATTTAGTGTTATATTGTATTGGGAATGATGAAAGTTGTATTGAAAATTGAAATGGGTCAATTATTTTGGGACACTTTTTTTTAGAAAATGGGTCAGTTATTCCGGGACGGAGGGAGTAATTTGATAATCGATTAAATTTTTGTAAAAGAATGAAAATCATAAAGGTGGATGATAATGAAGTGGTAAAAAGCATTTCAAATTGGATTTCTCTTTGGTACTGTATGTTTTACTATTAATTCGGAGGCGTCAACCAATTATTTCCACGAGTATAAGCAAGACTTTGAAGTTCGAAGTGAGAAACCAATGTGATGTGTTGTAAAATAAATTGCTTATTGCCGGCAATTCTTCAGACACCCTTTACGTGAATGGTAAGTGAAGTTAACCTCAGTTCAATAATCTTATCAAGCAAGTGTTAACAGCTGTTTTCTTTAAAAATAAAAGTTTAATTTACTTTTAATTTGTGGTTCACATTCATACTTAACGTAAGAAAACTTATTAGGCCGGTAATCACAATAGGTTTACTTTCAATTTTCTTTTTGGTTGTTTCCATTTGTCTTTGACTCAACTGATCGAGATAGTGTATACACCATCAGACAAATAGGTTGATTTACATTCCATTTATTAATTTTTATATCTTGATTAGTTGGTTCATGTAATTACTACTTTTTTTTTTCTTTCTACAATATGAGTAATCACCCACTTTGGCTTGTTAGTGTTAGACACGATCTAGTAAAGGGGTTAAGTAGTTCGACTGATTTTAGCTAAAGGATTAAAGGAAATGGAGAGTTAAAGACATAAAATGTACTTGTTGAATATATGACCAAGTCACCAGCTAAGCTGAACGGACGCAACAGCAACATCAGCCCATGCAATGTTTGATTCAACACCCCGCACATGTTCATAGAGTGTAACATTGATGCGTCTTTCTCTGTTCAATTCTCAACCGACCCATTTTATTTTACATTTTGTATGGTTTATTCACTCATTTCATTTTTTATGCCACATTATATACTACAAAAATATAATTGTATGCAAGTGTAAATAGATAATTTTGAAAAACCAACATATCAAGTGACATAAAAATAAATCGAGTGAATGAATCATAAAAAATATAAAGAAAAAAAAAATAGATTGGTTGGCCCTCAATAATGTTTAGCTCAATAACAAACGGGACGGGCCAATCTAGTTCATCTATATAGATGAGTCCCTCAAGCCAAATTGGATAGGGTCGGTCTATTTGATCGTTATTTTTTTTAATTAGTTTATTGGTTAGAATTCACTTTTTAAGATGAATAAATGGGTTATCCGAGGTTTGAACTTCGGCCTACATATAACAATGCATCGATTCTGCCAACTGATCTATGATTACGAGGATAATCCTTCTATCCAAAATGACGAAGGAGAGTCATTTCCCTATTTAATAACATACAGAAAAAATACATGATTTCTTTTTTGTTATAATTTTATTTCAATATTAAAAAACGAAAAAAATTAAATAGTTTTTATTTATTGACTTTGAATTTTATTGAATTTTTTTCCTTTTCTAATTTTATTGATACTTTGAATTATTAAAAAAAAGTGTATTTCGTCCTGATAATGTCAACGATTAATCAAGAAATGAAGCTAAATTTAAAAGGAAAATTAATTAAATATTCCTTTTTTGAACAAACTAAAATGAGAGATATTTTCTAAACAACAATGATTCACCCTGCACAAGTCGTGCAAAAGGTAAACCAACCAAGAATATTTACAAAAACAAGGTACCAAAATTATGAAAGCACCAACAAAACAGACAAAAAAGATTACACGTGTACACCCATGCAAAGGAGTGAATGTTTCCACCAGTCATGATAACTATAGCTAAACGTCCCCTGTTTTGATGTCAGCTACAAGAATAAGTTCAATTTAACTTTATCGACTATAATAGAAGAATCAGAAGCCGTATTTTGGAAGACACGATTATTCATTTCCTTTCAAAGCACCCAATCAGAAGCAAACCAAATTATTCTCAGGAATGAATGAGTGAATCTAGGCAAACCCGCCATATTAGTAAACTGAAGGAAATGATGTCGAATGTCACTTGAAGAAACCGAAGAAATACCCAACCAGTGCCACACTTGAGACCAAAGAGAACTGAATATTTCGCATCCTAAAAACAAATGTGTTGCCGTTTCGGAATCCCCACACCCTGACACACACGCCGCCGCGCCAAATTGTCTTTAGTAGGAACTCTGTTTTGAAGGAGGCGCTACACAAACAGAGACACCTTTGAAGCAATATGCTTATGTCAGACGTCGTCAACAAGAGTCCTATCCAATGGCTCGCCGATATTAGTAAGAAAGTGATATGTTTCCCACACGGAATATTAATTAAATATTCCTAATTGAAACAATTATAAAATGGTAGACGAAACACCAATTTTTAAGAAATATTCTGTCAAAAAAAAATTACAATGCTTAATACAATTGTTTATCTCCTCCCATGTCTGATCAATATTTTTTAGAGCTATAAAATAAATGGAGGATTTTTTTTATATATTATTCTGTCATCCCAGTCACTCATCTTCAATAGAGTATATTTATCTATTTAAAAAAAAAAGTATATTTATCATTACTAGTATACTTAATTTCAAAAGTCAAATCCCAAACTTGTAATAAAATTAAGCCCATCCTAAGCCATGCTGCCCATACGAATATACGGCTGGAACCAGTCTCATTATTATTTCACCAAAAATTAAAAGCTTATATTAATCCTGCTTGCCATAGAAATGCATCTAGAATGGTTACAATCATTTTGTCAAAAAAAAAAAGAAAAACCAGAAGATTACAATCACAATATATTTATGAAAGAGTTTTGTTTCTGTCATTTTTCATGACAACATGGGAACCCACGTCAGTATATAAAATAATGGATGACAAAGAAAAGAAGGCTGTGGCATGCTTAATTTCCAACCTTAACAACAACAAAAGGATAAAACAAAAGAAAACTACCACAAAGCTAAGAAATATATGAAGGCCTTTTCATTTTCATGTACATCATTAATATTATCATCATTTTAAAAAACAAATTAATGTCTGATCTGTATTGTTGCGTTGAGGTTTCAGTTGTTGTACCGTATACATGCATGAATCTTAACATGTTATACGTCATCACTGAAACTTACTCTCTATCTAACTAATTGCAATTACAAATCATTAGTCATTGTGGGTAGAATATAAATAGATAAATACAACTAACTTGTCTGCGACTAATTTAATTATTAACCAAATCAAATGTCTAAGTATATGCTTTTAAATTGATAAAAAATAAATAAAGAATAGAAAATTATGTAACACAAAAAACATTCATTTCTTTTTTCAACCACATCATTTGGAAGAAAGAGGCAAAAAACATGTGATTTATTTTTATGTAGTCAACTATGTGTGTGTTTGGTTCAGCTTTGAATATAATTGATTCTGACAAAATTGATTCTGATAGAATTGATTCTGACAGAATTGATTCTGAGAGAATTGATTTATGTTTGGATACAATTATGCAGAATTGATTAAACAAACTGAATGTTGTTTGGATGATTTTGATCAAAATTGCTTTTGAATGTATAATTACTAAAATAGACATAGAATTTAAACATAGTTGAATGTGTATGTAGATCAAAACTAAATGTAGATATATTATTTAATTTAAATAAATAAATTTTCTATATATTAATTTAAAAAATAATAAATACGATCATTAAACAAATTTTTTTACAAAAATATTTGTTCATATATTTTATATTTTTTTACAAAAATATTTGTTCATATATTTTATTTTTTTTGATAAATATATTTAAGTTAAACAATACTAGAGTTTGTTGCCAAAAATAATAAAGTTTTTTGATTACCACTTTCAAAAAAAAAGTTTTGAAAAAATTCGTTAATTTTTTTGATTACCACTTTCAAAAAAAAAGTTTTTTGATTACCATAAACTTTTTTTTAAGTTACAAAAATAATAAAAAAATTTCAAGTTACAAAAATATTCGTTAACTTTTTTTTAAGTTTCAAAAAAAAATAAACTTTCAAAAATAATAAAGTTTTTTTAAGTTACAAAAATATTTGTTAATTTTTTTGATTACCACTTTAAAAAAAAAGTTTTTTGATTACCATAAACGTTTTTTTTTCTTGTAAAAAAAAGTTTTTTGATTAAATTTGGTTCATCAAATTAAATTACAAACAAAAAGAAGGAGAATTGATAAAGGGCAATAAAGGAAAATAATAGGTTGTAATAATAAAATATAAAATTTATTGGAGAATTGATTCTAGAAAAGCTAGAAGCTAGGATTTGTAGCTTCAAGGATAATTGTTTTTGAGGGATAGAAGCAATTTTGAAAAGCCAAACCAAACACCATTGAAAATCCAGTTTTTCACTTTTGAGGCTCTAGAATTGCTTCTGGTCTTGGAATAAGCTGAACCAAACAGGCAGTATATAAAGAAAAAAAAGACCCTAAAAAAACTATATAAATAATCATCAGATAAAACAAATTAAAATAAACAATACAATATTGAATGTTTTAATTATTCATAATCATTTCAAAACAATGTTTTTATTTTACGCATATCAACATTCAAGATATGATTATTTATTGGGTATAATCCTCCCAATTTTATAAAATAAATATTATATTATTATCATTAAGAGTTAAATATGTTTTTTTTTTTGACCAACAGTTAAATATGTTCATAATTGCCATAAATTATATTTATTTTTTCGCACAAGCAAAACGAGAATAATTTTATAATTATAAACACAAGGACAGAAGTATTTCAAAGATGTACCCAAATCTGCAAAATTCTGCAGGTTTATATTTAGCTCCAATCATTAATCAAAATTACTCTAATTAAGCTATAGATTATATATCTTTCAAGTTTATTTAGTCACTACATTTTATAAAAGAGAGAGAAAAAAAGTAAGGTGTTTTAGTCCATTCAAGCACATGCTAAAAATGTAGAGGAGAAATGATACATATGCAATAATTTGGTGATAATTTTTGGACAACTTGCTCTTATACTCTGATTGTGTTCTCACTCTCTATTTTCCTCTTTCTTTCTAGTGTTTTGAAGTGATTTTTCTTTTTCTTTTAAGAAAATGCCTCTATATATACATAAGGTTCTCAAAATAATTGTTGTAAAATAGATGTTCAAATATAATTTCTCAAAAATGTATATGAACTTGTCAAAAAATGCTAAAAATAGTTTAAAAAATATATAATTTGTCAAAAAATAATTGTATATTTTCTATCCGTTAAAATACAAAATGTTTCAATGTGTTTTAGAAGGTTTTTAAGGGGTGTTTATGCCGTTCGGATTCTATAATCCAAATTGCATAGGGTGCGCGAGAAACTTATGAGATGAGAAAAGAAATAATTTGTCCATTTTGAGAGAGAATTTTATTGAGTGGGTTTTATGAGCAAGCAATAGATAATTGATCCACTTATTCTTTCTTTGGACAGAATAAGTCACCTGAATAAAAGAAATTAAAAAAACTTAAAGGAATTTAACTATCATCTTGTTAGTTTTGTTTATAATTGTTTTTTTTTTTATCGTAATTAGTTTTGTTTATAACTGAGTTTAGATGAAATATCTAAGTTCTTTTTTATCCTTTTTAACTTTATTGGTCTCCTCAAGATTTGAATTGAACTAACATCCTCAAAATGAACATTGTATGTTGAGTAGAAACAAATGTCCACTAATAAGGCTACCAAGAATTGCACCCATATCCAAAGACAAACCACGATAGAGCCTCTGACATTTTAGGTATAGTTGCCTAGTTGGGGCCATCATCATAGCAAATATGGGTTTGTGACCACTAAATGAAGAACAATTTACAAAATTGATTTTAGGTACATTCTTGTATTGCACTCACAAACTTTAAACTTATTGTTTATTCTCATTTGAATTTATTTCACGATCACATCTTAATAAAAGCTAGAAATCTCATACTTATATCTTCAGAAGCAATTAAAACTGCTCCCTTTTAGCATGTGATCGGTTTAATGAACCTTGTGAATGAATTTGAACTCAAAAAAACATAGTGATAAATGTTTGGGGCCAACATACCAAGAATTCAGACAAAATAATGTCAGCTTTTTTGTGGTTTTCTAATTTGCATTGCAGTTGGACATAAATGAATCAAATTAAAAGTTGTATAATTCAGAACTTAAGAGCAAGGACGCATTAGTTACTGAGAGTGTTGTTCTTTTTCCCACACAACACAAGTCAATGATGCTCTTTACTAGGAATGAACTTTGCTTCTTGACTCCGCAACAACAAAGGAATCCAAAAGGACCATGCAAATTGCAATGCATGAATTGAATGGAAATATATGACTCAATTTTAAGTGGATTTTTAAAAATAAATAGAACTTTTTATATTGTTTTAAAGAGCTTTAGTGGCGAAACTCGCACACATTAAATGTTGAGAAGTAGATAAGTGCAAATTTGAGCATGTACTTCAACATATTAAATGTCTCTATAGCCTTTTATCATGGGAGTCTTACTTTTGGGAGAAAATAATAGTTTAATTTAAATGCTCATGTTTAAATTGTTACCTTCATTTCAAGGATGAATAGTTTTCTTTAGACAAGAATGAATAGTTTTCTCAATTAGTGTATACTCCTATATAGTATAGTGCTTGCTACTTTATTTTATAATTAAGGATATTTGTAGCCAAAATATATAAATTTTGATGGAATTATTTGCTTTTCCTATATTATCCATAACTATATACCATTTCAATATTCTACCTATTTATTTACCAGCAATAAATACTTAAAAGTATAATTGAAAAAATAATAATTAAATGTTGTATTGAATTTTGAAAACGACAAATAAATAAAAACATAAATTTTCTACAAAAGTGACAAATAAAGAGTAACATAGGTATTCGTTAAGTGCAACTCAGTTGATAGTTGCAAGAGTTCATATGTAGATGTATGGGTTCGTACCCGAGATTGTCCACTTTTCCAGTCTTAAAGCGTGCGAGTCTATCCATTAAATTATTTGACAAAGAAAAAGCTAAGGGAGCATAGCATATGGATGCAAGAGAAGTGTTCTAAAAATTCACTCAAAATGAAAAATGCATAACCCTTTAGAAGAAGGAAAAAATTTGCAGAACCCACTTCGCAACATCAAATAGATGTCTTAAATTCTAAATTAAAAGTGTGTTTGTATCACATTATCGGACATACGACATAATTCTGCAAGAATGCTGATCAGAGTTAAATTTCTAAAAGAGACATAATTTTGTTTTAGCTATAAGAGCAGCACTAATTGCTAGCACATGGCTGCATGAAAAAAGTAGATATTACAATGCAACAGATCGAGAAATCACAATCATGGTCCCTTTATAAGCAATGCTATATTGCTAACTCCTGTCTATTATTTATAAAGCATTCTTATGGTATAGGTAGACCTCAAACATTTATTGATTGCAATAGCATATCTATCATTCTAACCACCATTTGCTTCCTTAAAAGAACTAGTTTCATTTCCACTCACCAAACTACATCTCCTGGTCGGTGTTTAACATGTTGAAGCAATAATTTGAGGATGACACATCAAATCTAATTGGACTTAATGCTTGATTTGTTATCAACTGCTGGCATTTTAGATTTTCAATTAAACTTTTTTATGATTATGAATGAAACTTGTTGTCTTAGGGTTTATGATACACATTTTGCATCAACCACTTATGTTAGATCTTCATGGCTAAATATTCAATTAAAAGCCACATAAAGGTGCATCATTTATTAACTAGTAAAGACTTGTATTTCCAAGATAAAGTTCCCTCAAAAAAAAATAATTCCAAGACAATGTTTCTTTTAATGGAATCCTTAACCATTACCCTTAGGGCACTGGTTAGCAAGACCCAAATAAGTATCATTGAAATGTTATATAATATTCAATGCCATTCATTAACCTTTTAAGGTGTGTTTGGATAAAGTGATAGAGATTGTTTTTCTTTTCTAGATTATGAGAGCTATAAAAAAAATTAGAATAAAGTAAAGTGTGGTTGAAATGTTACGACTTTTTTTTTCTCATCAATTTTATAAATTACAAATATATGCTAAAATATAGTTTTAACCTTCTAAAATCCATCAAAATAATTCATCCAAATCTACCCTTACGAACTAAATCATAAAATTATAATCTTAATTATTAAAAACATTACCAATAATGGATATCTTCAAATATAAACTTAATTTAAGTTAATGCGGCGTGTGTGAACTTGCAAAGAAGGGAAAAGATGATAGTTTAATAGATTTCTTCGGTATGGCCCATTGCATGTAATATGTGGATATATATGGTTTAGCTTTTAGTCTACTTAAGAATGACGCAAATGGAGATTATGATTTTGCTTTGCCTCATACATGAAAGATAAGAATGAAGTTGTGGCAAATCTTAGCGACATATTAACATTCGAATAGGATGCATTGATTTTTGGTTACTCGAGCCAATCATTCTGAGTCACAAATTTAATATTTTAATTAAGATGGTGTTTTCATTCGAGTTTAAAGACTACTGTATAAAATAATTGAAAAATGCTAACATGTACTCTTATAGCACAAGTTAAGAAAGCAAAAATATAAATAAAATTAGATTGAAAAATAGCACTTACTATTTTAGTTCGAAAAACCTATTTAGAGAATTTTCAAATATATTAAAGGAAATGATACAGTAATTACATCTAAACATATCTCTCCTTTTTCTTAACAGCCCTCCTTATAACCTCTGTGTGATTAAAAAAAAGTCTTTGCTGCAACTTGTGCCCTATTATCTTTACCATTTTACAAAATTGATTCCTCTATTTTAATTTTTGATGTTTTTGTTATGTCTATTAAATATTTAGTGTAAAATGTGGTGATATAACTTATTTTAATGATGTTTCAAAGAAAATTATCTTACAATTTCACGCTGTTTAAAACATATCACATCAAAACTTTTTTGTTAAAAAATGTGATGGAAGAACCAAAACAGGGGGTCAAATCCTTAAAATAGTGAAAATATGGAGATAAAATTGCAATTAAGCCAAAAAAAAAACCGTGTAAAATTAATTTGGAGCACAAATTTTATTTTCTAATACATCATCCTAAGAGTTTAATATTAGTAAAATCATTTTAAAAGTTCTTGGGGCACTAAAATGAGTGTTAAACTTAACGTTTTTTTATATATTTTCTTTTATCAATATTGTATTTAACTTATTTATATTTACGATCATCGCCAAAATTTTGTTAGTTTCTGTTAATTTATCTTGCAAAAACATACCGAGTATTTTATCGCAGTTTCGTCAAATATATTAGTGATTTTGTTGTAGTTGTTGATGTCAATTTAAATATTCTTAGCCTTCTTTTTCTATCCTACTGATTTTTCATGCGCACTGCATATTACGAATTATATAGTCCAAAAACCCTATAATATGTTAAAAAGACCCTACAAAATCTGCCATTTTTTCGAATTTTATATCCCGAAATAAGGTACATGAGAAAATTGGAGGGTGGTAAAAGACGCATTCAATATCCTTTCAGATTTGCCCTCTCACTCAATCAGTTTATTACAGCCCATCTACAATAAAAGCACAAATTTTAGGCACTCATAGGTCACTCGAGAGGATTTTCGGTTTACTATTCACACCGTTGTTTTAGCTAATACTATTCACACCGTTGTTTTAGCTAATAGACTCATTATAAGGTTTTTCATATGGAGTGGTATGTAATATGTTTCTTCGTAAATGTCCTTATTCCGCAGAAGCTAAGAAATTTGTCGTATAAATGTTCACGTCTGTACATTTTACAACTTTCAAAAGTGAATTTCCAAATTATTTTCCTGGTTATGTAACTCATTGGATTTATCTACAACCCTTATCCATAAGATATATTTTTGGAATGATGTTAAATACACCATAGCTATATAGTTCATCCACCACATATTTTAAAAATTATAATCCTAGATTATATCACATTAATGAATATATACCACTACATTTGTTTTAATTGCAGCATTTCAAATTCAATCACAACTCGCATTCGCAAGATATGTCTTATTTCTCACATTAATTTTTCTTTCCAGCTTTCCCTAACAACTCACATGCTTCTTAATCCAATGTACCTGATTTATATTTTCAAGTACAAAATAAAAACATTAGAAAAATATGTTCTCTAAAATTATGATAATTAAGACAGATTATATACACATACAATGGAAATTAATTTAAGAAAGAAATGCTGCTTCTTACTGGTGAGTCATTTGGATTTTCATAATACATAGTATTTGTTCATGCATAGTTGACCAATAAATCATAAACATTTTATGTTGGTGATGATGATGGTGTAATTGGTGACTTAATCAACTATGCATGAAAAAAATACTATGTATATAATATAACCTTAAATTTTGTTTATCTAAAACCTTATTTACCTCAGCCATGGATCGAACTTTCCTTCTGAAGCTAGACATGTACACAGAAGGGATGTTGCTGAATTGGTTAACTCTAGACCTGCTAGAAATGGTGCTCATTGACATTGAGCTTGATATGATAGTTTGATAAGATGATACAGCCATTGATAATAATTCCTTAATGTTACATTGCAAAACTTAAGAACTAAATAGAACAGTATATATTCTGAGGACTAGATTTGTAAGTCTCACTGCAATCTTTCTTAAGTTTGGTGGTGTACGAAGTGCCCAAACATCAATCTGTGTATTTTATGACCAATTGTTATCATTGTTGGCCACAGTTGGAATTTAATAAAGAGCGCCTTTTTTTTCCTACGGTATATATTTTTGCAAAAAAAAGTCAAAATCAAATGCAAAATTGTGTAGCAATTGAATTACCACAAAAGTGCTGAATATTTTCGTAGAGAATATAATTCTTTCTTATTTTGATGTAGTGCTGAATGTCTTTTCAAATGCCAAAGAAGTAGTTATCCATTTTGAATGACTAGCTTGTACGGCCTCCGCGAAAGCCTCCAGACGAATTTCGAACAGCTTTGAAGGCTACCCTTCTTCAAGATCTGTGTTACTATCGTCCGCTGCCGGAAACTCCATGTGAACTTCTCGGTAGCTTGAGTTCTGCTTTATCTTTCGTGTGTTTGTTGTTGTTTTTGTGTGTCATTTATGTTGTACTGTGTTTTGTGCTTCATGTACTGTGTTTTAGTATAGTTGGTTTTAAGCTTTTGCATAAACGAAGCCTGGATCGTAGGTATCACAAAGGGTATGTTGGCCTTTATGAGGACGAATCCAGTTTCACTACCTTTGGCCTTTATCAACTGATTTGTGTCCAGCGAGACAAAGTGAAAAAATCCGAGACCATGTGTAGTCGAAATGTGCGTGATAAGGCAGAAGAAATGATCCGTAATTGGATAGGAAAAAAGACTCTGGATTCTCACATCTCCTTTGTCAGCATTAGAAGATGGAAGTTGATGAATGAGTTATTAGGTTATGGAATTTGGTTTAAGCTCTCATGTTTGTCTTCAAAGCTTATGTGTACTGCAAATCCTGTTTTAATAGGTGTTTTCCCTTGTATTAACTCTTCAAATTTGTTGGGGAATACCCCTTCAATGGCTCCTTGTAATTCTCTCTTTATTATGAATTGTTAAAGCTTTTGTTTACCGTCAAAAAAAAATAATGTAAAAAATTTCAAACCCTAACGCTAATTTGACAAAAAAGGATAAATAACTTATGTCTGTTTTTCAGAAGAAAAAAACTAAAGTGTGCTTCAATCTCTCAATACTCACGTTGACATCATACGTTTTGGACGAAGCTCCACTTGCAGGTTACTATACCACAACAATGACTCGTTGAGTTATCAAACATGCCCTAAATTGAATCATTCACATAATTATTTTGATGAACAACGTTAGCAATACACTTTTTGCGATACACTCTCTAATTAATTGGTTTCTAAATGAGTCCCATTAAATTTATGTGAAACCTATATAATACAGTAGAACTCATTTAAATTTCATCCAAGTAGAGATGATATATTGAAAAAACTAGGTTTGAGAATGTATTGTTAATACATAACACAAGACTTGGTCCCCACTTTGAGAGCTTGCTTTATTTTCGGGTTCTTTGGCCTAGCCAAATGCAGCATGTGGTTCAATTTGGACAATTCACCAAATTAGGCAAATGACCTAATTGAGATCGAGTAGCCCATTTTATCATTCTACGCTATAATTAATAGGAGTTTTAAGTGCTTCACGCTACATTCACCATTATCTTTCTCTTTTCTATATTTGTAAAAAATCAAATTCAGTGCTATAAAAAACTGAGATGCCACAAAAGTGTTGAATACTTTCTCTATATTGCCAAAATTAACAATGCCCACTAAGAGCACCCACATCCATGCCACTCTACATGGGTAGTATAAATGGGTCCCACGTAATACTTTATACTATTACTTCACACTTTTCAATTATTTAAACAACCCAACTACATTTTCCAAATATCCATACTACTCTTACAAAACTTACAACGGGTCCCACTAATCTTACAATATACTCCAAATTTTACATTAATATATAAAATGTATCTCACAATATACTCAAAATGAATTAAAATAAGTTATAAGAAAATACAATAAAAAACACATAAACGTTAAAATAAACTACTAGCACAAAATAAAAATAAAAAAATACATAAACGTTAAAAAAAAATACATGAACGTTTAAAATAATTTTTAGTTGTGAATATTCTCATGCCCAAAACGTTCCCATATATGTTCTATTAAGTCTTGTTGAAGTTGTCGATGAACTTGCTTATCGCGAACATTGTGTCTTCTACGCAAGAACTCTTGAAAATCATTATTAGAATCATTTGGTGGTGCAGTCGGGCCATTGCCTAGATGATCATAAGAATAATCAAAGGTTCCACCATATGTGGCACGTTCATCTTCAACAATCATGTTGTGTAATATGATGCACGTATCCATTATACGTTTTAGTGCATCTAAGTGCCAAGATCAAGCTGGGTTACGTATGATCGCAAATCGGGATTGGAGAACTCCAAACGCTCGTTCGATATCTTTTCGAGCACCTTCTTGATGTTGGGCAAACAATTTTCTCTTATCCCCCTGTGGCATTGGGATGCTTTTCACAAATGTTGCCCATTCGGGATAAATGCCATCTGATAGATAATACCCCATGTTGTATTCTGTACGATTAACTGAAAAATGGACTTCAGGAGCTCGCCCTTGCATAACATCATTGAAGACATTAGATTGGTTCAACACATTGATATCGTTGTTTGAACCCGCTACCCCAAAGAATGCGTGCCAAATCCACAAATCTTGTGAAGCAACTGCTTCAAGCATAACAGTGGGTTTACCATGATCACCTCGAACATATTGCCCTTTCCATGCAACTGGGCAATTTTTCCATTCCCAATGCATACAATCAATACTCCCAAGCATACCTGGAAAACCACGTGCCTCCCCCATCTGCAGTAGGCGTTCAATATCTTCGGCGGTTGGCTTTCTCAAGTATTGTGGCCCAAATACACTAATCACACCTCTTGTAAACTTATCAACACATTTTAGTGTCGTGGATTCACCAATTCTCAAATAGTCATCCACACTATCAGCAGATGTTCCATATGCCAACATACGAATAATAGCAGTGCATTTTTGTAGCGATGAAATACCTGATCTACCAGTTGCATCAACCCTCAGTTGAAAATACTCATCATGTTGACCAAGAGCTTCAACTATGCGAAGGAAGACATGTTTACTCATTCGGTACCTTCGACAGAATTGCTCATCTGTGTACACTGGAGCTTCTGAAAAATAATCATTGAATAACCGATCATGTCCTTCTTCACGATTCCTCTCTATATTTCTTCTTTGACGTCTGGGCTTACTTGAGCTCGCATGTTGCTCTTGACTTTCAAAGTAAAGTCGCACAAGTTCTTCATCCATGTCGTCATTCATGTAATCCATGAACATTTTTGCAATATGGGAAGGATTGGAAGGATCCATGTGAAGAGAAGTTTGGTATTGATTGCGAATAAAATGTGCAAAAGAAAAAAATTAAAGAGATAAAATTAATAGTTCAAATTTAGACAATATAGAGATGGAAAATTATAATAGATTGAAATTTAGACTATGGTGCATTTTATAAGAAGTAAAAACAAGAAAATTTATTGCTATTGCCGTTGCAATTTAGCCGTTGTTCAACGGTAAAAATATTTAGGCTTCAGTTTTGAAAAGCAAGGTGAGAAAATAGCCAAATCAATTTTCAATTCATTATAATATTATTTAGAGGTGTATGAATTCTGAATTGCTACCGTTGCCAAAGTATACCACGTATCCATTTTATACCACTCTTAGAGCATCCACAATGGAGACTCTCATCTTTAAGGTCTTAAATGGGTCCCACATTGACACATCACTTTTTAATAATTTTTTAATAATAATACCTAATAGGTACTCAACCACTCCAATGGAGATCCTCTAACAAAAGGTCTAATTGGGTCCCACCAATATTATTTATTTAATACACTATCTATTTTAATACACTTTTTAATTATTATTTTAATAAAAAAGTGATGTGGGCCCATTTAAGAATGAGGTCTTAATTTAGACCTTGCATCTTTTAAGACACTCACTTTTTTTTCCCACAATGGGGGTACCTATTAGGTACCAGGTCTTAAATGGTGAAGACCTCACCATTGTAGATGCTCTTATCACATCAAATAGTGGTGTCTTTACTGACAAGCACTGTGGCATGGTTGAAAAAGCAACTTAAGCACCCCGCGATATTTGTGCTCTAACCTATCACCATTTTTATTTGTACAAGCTATTCACGACTTCCGCTTTTCTTCTTACTAAAAGCAGTTCATTCTTTCTATCTCCAGAAACATCAACTAAACTAAACTAAGATTGCAGCTATTACAGCAAATGAAACATCAACTGAGTAGCAGTTTTGATATTCCTTTTAAAAAAAAAAAAAAAACAGTTTCCATATATTTTATAATAATCATTACTCCATTTGGTGAATCTTGACTTTTTCTTGACCACATAATTAGGCAAATGAAACTTTGACCATTTTTTAAGAAAAAACTGACTATTTTGTTTGACTTTTCCATCAACGACTTTCCACCCCCATTTTGTTTTAAAGCAAGTTATTTATTTGCCACATGATAGAAGGTACGTTATTGAATCTTTCCTTTTTGTATATGAAAAACAAACAAATTTCTCTAAACATAGTTCAATTGTTAAGAACATGACATTAGTGATCGGATACTATTTAAATTTCTCACTTATTCATATGTTTCAAGTTGGATTTCTAGCCAACTTGGGAAAAAACAACAAAAAATGAAATCCTCAAAACAAAAAATGGAATAGAGGAAAATCGGATTCCATCAAAATGGGTGAAGTGAATGAAAAGAGTGAAATAGAAAAGGACAGACCCTACCTATATTCGTTGCCGGCTATTCAAATGGAAAAGTCCAAAAATCATAAAAAATAAAAGTAAAATAAGAAATTCCTCAAGCAGCCTCGTGTCATGAAACGAACAGTTCAAATTAAACATACGATCACCACCGTCCACCTATAAAATCTGACTCCACCGACAATCATGAAACGACATAAACCAAATCTATAATCACTAATCACGCCAAAAGTAAACAACAAAAT
Organism: Medicago sativa; assembly: GCF_051527215.1. Lineage (NCBI taxonomy): Eukaryota > Viridiplantae > Streptophyta > Magnoliopsida > Fabales > Fabaceae > Medicago > Medicago sativa. The sequence goes on from NC_140752.1 coordinate 86,607,991, forward strand.
TCAAATATAAAATTGTACTACTCCAGTATTATTAAAAGCTGTAAAAATTTGTAAAGGTACGACCGATACAATATCACTATTCCCTACAACAACAATGTTTGTATCATCACCACCATTCATTTTAGATCAAACTCTATCAAAGTATTGAAAAATCCGAAGCCATAATCAAAATAATTAAGGCTTAATTAACACTAACAGAAACGAGAATCATGAGTGGTACGATTATTACCCAAAGCAGGAATTTCAAAGTGCCAAAGCCTACCAACACCTTTCACCAAATTCTTCCTACAAAGAAACTCTTCTGCATAAACTTTCTCAACCTTCCGATCCACATCATGCAAAAACACGTGCGTCACACCGGAACCTTTTCTATTTCTCGCCATCACCGTCATTGAAAATATCGCCGCCATTCTCCCCGGCGCCTCCGCGAAATAACCTCTCGGCGCATCGATCATTATCAAATCCCACTCCGTTTCGTAAACCTCATCGGGAAGATTATGCAAAGCAAGCTTACATTCTTCGTTTCCTTTTAGCGTCGCCTTCGCCGGAGAACAAGAAGGTTCAGATTTATACGATTTGAGAAGCTCGTCTGCTTCTTGAAGCTGTGTACGGTAATGAACCGTGAATGCTTGTAACTCCGGTGCGTCTTTAAGAACGGTTTGAACCCATTTTGGATCTTCTTCGAGAAAGAGTGTTTTTCCCTGTGGGTTGAACCCGGCCCACATGAGTGAATCGTGACCTAGACCGAATACGAGGAAGTTGAAGGGTCGGTTTAAGGATTTGATGACGTTTAAGGTTACGGAGATTTCAGAGAAGGATTGTTGTGGGACAACATGGGAGGTTGCGTAGTGAAGAATAGCACGAAGCTGGATCGGTGTTGGGTTTTGGTTTTGGTTTGAGGTTTGGAGTTTGGTTCGGGTGAGAGAACAGAACAAGGTGTTGTCTGAGGTTTGGAAAATTGTTGTTATGAAAAGTAATGCTCCGATTATTCCTAAGATTGATAAAAGAACTACGGACCAACGTTTTTCAGTAACGAAATGGTAACGGTTCCTCGTTCTTTCATTGGCTTGCATATTGTGTTTGTTTGTGTGTGTTTTTGGGTGTGGAATGAGAATGTGGATGAAAGGGGTGATGATAACGTTGTGAGGGTTGAGAATTGAAATGAGGGATGAGGTGTAATAATAAAAGAATAAAGGATGAGGTTGGGTAGTGGTATTAAATATATAGGGTATTTAGACTAACACATTTGCTAATGCGGTAGCACGACTGCAAAAATTGTCATTGTGTTGTGTTGGCATTGGCTTAGAGTGATACATTTTTGAAATTTTCAAAATGTTGTCGTGATCGACATGTGTGTGGACTGTAGATATGGGTATTTTTTTTTTTTGAAGAAAGATATGGGTATTTTTGTCACGTTACAATTAAAATCATTGTAAAATAAAAAATAAAAAAAATACAATTAAAATCATTGTAAAAGAAAAAAAAGAAAATACAATTCATACAGGTATTTGACTTATTTTAATTTTCATATATTTTTCTTTAATCAATGTAAAAGAAAAAAAAGAAAATACATCGGTAATGCTTAACGAAATATTTTTATTCTTGCATTGCAATAAAAATATATTTTTTTAATGACAAATGTTATGTTATTCTTCTCTTTACTATGGCTTGAACATATCTTATCTTGGCTAAAATATTACAAATTTTGGCTGAAACGTCCATTCAATATTTATTTACTTTTACATAGAAAAGCTATACATATATCTTAGTACATTGTGTTATTATTTTTTTTATACCTTGTTTGTACTTTATAAAACCAAATTGAAAAATGGGAAAAAAATCTCCATATTCATATTAATTATTATTCATCAAACCATATGTTAGTTTTATATATTAAACTATTAAAATCATTGTTCCCATGAGCTTAACTAAGTCGGTAAGGACAATAGATAATTGGATAATATATACAAGGTCTGAGGTTCGAACCCCGGACATAAAAAAAAAAAAATAATATTAAAATCATTATCTTTAGTGCAGATTACTACACTGATTATTTAAAAGTTTTTCATTGGCTTGGAAAAAATAATTTGATGTACATGTCTCTTTTTTATTTTACTCTTCCATTTAATTATTTATAAGAAATAAAATTATATTAAAAAATGAATTACCCTCGTCATTTATTGAATATTAACTTACGATGAATATTAATCATTGAATACGAAGAATTTATTCATTTTGACCACAAAAAAAATATAAAGTCAAAGAAATTGAGTCAACAAAAAATAAATTCAAACTTGACCAAAATAATTCAATAAATATATTTTTTGAGAAGAAAAACAATTAAATATTTTTAGTCATTAGTTTTTCTTTTCTTTTCTTTTGAAAGGTATTTTATTTTAGTCAATAGTTAAACAGGGAAATACTTACTTGGGTTTAACGTCCCTAAATTAAAATTATTTAGACACAAACGCACAAATAAAAAAAAGAATTAATTTAATCATATCATTCATATTTTTTTTATATGTCTTAAAATAGTTTTAATTAGGATTGTGTCCAAGTAATACTCTCACCTCTAAAAAAAAGAGATTTTCTCAATTGAATATTAAATTTTTCTATAATATCATTTTTGACATCAAAAGAATATATGCTCTTTCCTTCAAATCAATCAATTTTTCCCATTAAAGAAATCAATCCATATACGCTCTTTCATTTTTGCATTCAAATTCCAATGGCTTTGCCCCTTGTACTACTTTTCACTCTCCAAATTTTTCCATGTTTTTAAGAGTGTGACTATGCAAGTTTTGAGATATTTTTTTATTATATTTATTATATTAGTTTTTAACTAGTGTTTTAGGATAATTTGTTAGCATTTTTCATAAATAAAAGTATCAATCAACCAAATTTTATTCAACAGTGCAGCATTTGTTATAGAATAAATAAATAAATATGAAGACTTGTATGTCCAATTTAATATTTTTTTACAATAAAGTAAGATATAATTTTTTTGATCAAATAGTTTAGTAGATAGAAATTCATTTTTTAATGTAAATAAGTGATGTGTTTAAGATCTATATTAAAACTTTGAAATTATTGACACGGTTTAAAAACATCTATAGAAATTAGGGTTAATTATGTTTCTAGTCCCTATAAAATAGCGACCTTGTAAGTTTAGTCCCTACTTAATTTTAATAGCATTTTTAGTCCCTATAAAAAAAAATTTACTTATAATTTTAGTCCCTGCTAAAACAAAGTTTGATTAATTATCCTTAAACTCTTAAATTTTTGAACGATTTTTTTGAGACAAGATTAGAACACTATGAAAGGTTCGTTTACTAAAATTTAGAATTTTCTGACATGAAATGAATTAAATATGAATTTTTTAAAACGACAAAAGTTAAAGATAAAAAGTAATAAAATCTGGATGTAGAAATCAAATTTTGCGATAATTTTTTGCGGACGAACTTTTAGTAATGTTCTAAACATGTCTGCAAAAAATTGTTCAAAAATTTAAGAGTTTAAGCATAAATTAAACAAATTTGAATTGAGTAGGGACTAATACTCAGTGCAGAAAAACAAAATTAGGGACTAAAAATGCTATTAAAATTAAGTAGGGACTAAACTTACAAGATCGCTATTTTATAGGGACTAGAAACATAATTAACCCTAGAAATTATGACGAACTAGAAAGTCACTTAACTTTGTTTTTTATTAAGGCAGGCACAGTACTTCAATATAACGTGCCATGTCATGCCAATATAATAGGTTAATGTGATCCACTGAATTGTATTGGTATCCTTTTTGCATATAAAATGAGTTTGGTTTTTTTGCATAAAAAATGAATGTACGACTCCTAGTATATCTTTAATGCATATTTTTCTTTGGTGGAGTTTCTCTTTCGAATATAAAATGAATGTACTGTATGAGAACTAGTACATGCACAGGAAAAAACTTGTATCTAAATCCATTACTGGGCACGAAATTTCTGCTTCTTAAATTAAAGGAAACGGTGGTATTGCATTTCAATTTTTTGGGGTCAATTAAATGTGTTTCATAAATACGTGTCCAACAGTCCAACAACTGTACCAATACACATGCTTCTATACTCATCTTTTATAGTAAAATAGTAAAAAGGTTGAAGAAGGTCCATCCCACGGAAAATGTACAACTACATTGATCTATCCTATTTATTATTGTTAATAGAAATGGAAAGTTCTACTAATAAAGAGTTCTATTAATTGAACTCTATATTTCTTTTAATAAATGGGGAAGATCTTTACTCATACAAGTTCGATTGAGTTTGTGATAAAGAAGATAATCTAAAAAGAAATGGAAACGTTATATAGAAGAGTAAATTAAAAAATGAATTTTTACCTAATAATAATAATAAATAACCGATATTTTACATTAACAAATTTAAATTTATTAATTAATTTTCATATATCTTACGGTAATTGATTACTTTATTTAAATAATATTTATAAACGAATTCGTATTTAATTACTTATCAAAAGAAAAAAAATGTCATTTTATATTTATCAGATAATTTAAAATTTTTGTTCATTCCATCCGAAATTTTGTCTATAGCTCTACTACTTATTGTTGTGATGATTTACGATCCAAAAGTGTTTCATACTTCACGTTCAGAATTTTGCATTTCAAAATCTACTTGAATTCTATAGTATGTAGTACTTGTTATTAGTTTGGTTATAAATTTCGTTAACTATATTATGGATATCTCTCCATGTTTGTAGATGTCTCTCCATTATTAATGTTAATTTGAACATTGGACACATGAGCAACAAAAACGTTAAAAATATATATGAAAAATCAAAAGATCTACATATACCTATAAACCTACACAAATAAATAGATCTACACATACCAAGTGAAGAAAAACGAGTGAAGATAGATGACATAGAGATCTAGACATACAAAGTGAAGATAAGCGACAACGAGATTTATACATACCAAATGAAGAGAGAAATTAGATGATGGCTTCTATACCAAATAAAGAGAGAGGAGATAATGAATATATAAGTTTAAATAAAAATATAAGTTGAAGTTTAAGACGTGTACAAGAGTATAACATGCTTCTTTAAAAAAAAGAAGTATAGCATGCTTAAACAATAGATGTGTCAATAAATAAATGATACATTTTAAAAAAAAAATTATAAAAGTATAGATATCAAAATTGTGCGTTCTACTTCTTAAAAATTAACATACTATGTTTTTCAATGTAAAATTGTTATTTTAGATTGTTTAACATGTGTTCTTTGCGTACAAGTTGGCATGACCCAAATAATATTAAGCCTTGATAACTTCTAAATAAACGATAATTTGATTAGATTGATAACTATGAAATAAATAAAATTGGCCACACTTTTTTTTGGAAAGAACTTTTAAACCTAATTGACAATTATATCCGGTTTAAAGTTAATTTTTTGAAAAAGATTACTTTATAAGTTACGCCTTAACATTATATCTAGTTTGTTGCCCACTTTACTCTCATTCATGTCTAATTTTTTTCTCTCTCTATCTATATACACACACACTAAGACACTAAAAAAAAAAAAACCAAACATTTATTGTTTATTTGGTAGTTGAATGTGTTTAAACTCCGACACTGCAGATTAACCATTTGATTGCTCTCATGAATAATACTGTACTATTGAATTTTCTTAGGTGGTTATTGGATCTATATGTCATAAACACGTAGAGTGATGGGAGCTGATAGATGAGATTTATCCTTCTTAAATGTCATGAAGAGCCAGCCTTAACCACAATGAAAACATCTTATTCCAATTTTGAACAAATGATTTGGTGTTTTTTCATATAAAACATGCAAGTATACTTAAAGTAGTGAGAGTGGTCTTAAGAAAAGAAACTATTAATCCAATTAATTGCGGACCATGTGCTGATTTCAAAACTTGCTAAAGTGCCTTTTATCAGCTTAGGTACCTTGGATTTCCAAAAGATTTTGTGTTGAAGGGTGGTGATTTCTACGTTCTACATCTAGCAACTAGACAGTTTCAAGTTCAGTTTGCAAAGGGAACTAAAATTAGAGCAAACTAAGGTACATCTAGAATTGAATTGATAAGGGTCATTTTGATTTCAGAAAAAAATTCTTTTCTTTCAGTTGGAATTATAACTATATCATCTCATTATTTTTTTAAGTCCCGTTTGCTAAACTTAGAATACAAACCAACAAAAAACTGTCTTTACTGAACATAAAAAAGTTTGAAAATAGAAGTGATGTTTTTGTTATTAAAAATTACTGTCATAAATATAATGAAAAGGGGATCCAAAGGGGATCTAAAATGTTCATAATTTCCACTTCACTTTAATATATTACAAAGAAAATGACCTTTGGTATGATCAGATTAAGCTTAACTATTCTGAAAATGCAGCTAACCGAATAGCATGCATAACTATTTCCAGAACTGCTTTTTGTTTCGATATGATACTACAAGAAAAGAGAGATAATAAACAGTCATTACAACAAAAATTTAGGTCCTACAAATCAGAAATCATGAGATGGAATCTAGCTTGCCTGTAAATTTGTTAGGTTTAAACTATCTGGGGTGAGACATTCATGTTAGTCCAACTGGTGAAAACACGACTCAAGGTTCTCAGAACATTGAAATTCTTGAAAATGATCGCTTTCTTCACAGTCTGAGTTTGAGATCCACATGCTGGAATCGACATATTGATCAAGAACACTGTGCCAATATTCTGATGAGGCTAGAGGCATACACTGACTCGTTGTGTGTGCTATGGCTTGAGCGGTACTGGTTGTACAATCTAAATGTTCTAGAGAAACGGATTTGGTCGCATATGAATCCCACGGACTGGTTGACAGAAGAGAGGAAGCACAGGTGAAGTCTTGTGTAGCATCTGTATCAGAGAAGCTAATGAAATCTTCTACACCTGCAAAAGGTATTCTACCAAATGAATAACACTGTGCAAGGGATATTATTACATACTTCAATACCATATTACTCTAATCAATTACACCTGGCAATATTTGCATGGTGGTAGCAATCAATATGGCCAAAATAAATAGATTATGTTTACATGATAAATGTAACAATCTAAACTTAGTAGAAAATCATGAGGCTTAATTTTAAAGTAAGACGTGAACTGACCTGCATTGATCCTCTTGGTTTCAAGGACTTTGGATGTAAAATGGACATCGGAATCATCAGATAGCATAGTTACAGTACTTGGTGTGCCAATGTTGTCGTTTATAGGCTTCAAGAGAAAATCTTTTGTTTGGGGGAGCTCGCTGTTTTGTATGTTTTGCAAGGCTAAATTTATAGCAGTCTTTGAATAAGCAAATGGGTTCATCTGTTGCTTCTCATCTGCAGAACTAAAATAGATTAGAAGATAAAAGAGAATGGTAAAATTTGCATCATTATCGTGAAATGAATGATTTGAAAGTAACTATAATAAACATAAATGAACTAAAATTGGCTACTCTTCGGTATAAGTTTTGACTAACAGCTTGAAGTTGAATTTTTATTACATGAGGTTTTAATGAATTTCATACTCACACCAATCTAGTTTTAGGAACATCATACTCGCGTTCAAGTCCAAACAATCACGATAACTGTTTTCTTGTGCCTTTAAGTAAATCCACTATACAGCCCACAACTCTAATAGCAATCCCTTCTAGCAACTCTAATATGACCATTACTCTGCATGGTTATTATGAAATTGATACTGCTAGAACTCTTGAACATGCTTTATCTTATTCGTGTCACAAAGGATTAAGCATCTTTATCTTTAGGATGTATGACAATTGAAAATCCAAAAAGATCCATGAAATAAATGAAAAATGACCAGTATTTACAAGAAGTTAAAAAGATAGAAAATTGTAGAAAATTAAGAAGTTTTGTCACATGACATTAGTGTCTATTGTAACTTGCAAGGTTACCTATAAAGTTAGTAAGCAGGAAAGCAAAGAAAAGAAAAGTGATGTCAAGTATTTAAGTTTTTCAAACAATCTTCATTCAGCAATGTTAATACTCAACTATAGCCTGCATAGCATGGTCTTAGACTTCTAGATTTTTTTTCCAGGTTTAACAACCTAAATCAAATAACAAGCAGAAACGGATATAAACTGGAAAAATAAAGAAAAATAAGTATTACCACAGGGTGACGAAGACAAAGATGATTGACTTGATTGGGCAGTTTTACAATAATGATTACGGCGCAATGCATTGTGTTGTGAAAGACGTCGTCTGCAGCTTTTCTTCTTTCCATCAAACTCAAACAGATCATGGAACCTTCAGCATTTTAAGCAAAGTGATCAATTCTAGAGCAATTTATTCAACACCATCCAAAAAAAAAAGCAAGTTTAATCAGATTGAGTAGTAATATTAACTTCTAATGATGTGCTAGCAAGAATTCATCATTCCAAAATAATACTATTATTTCCTATGTCAATTAGATCCAAACAATCATACCGTTGTTAAGAAGCTTTACCTGCTACATTGCTGGCAAAATCGTCGTTCCAAACCATCTATAACTACCATAGGAGATTTGGAATGATCTACACAAACTCTTCGTTTGCGATAATAATGTTTTGCCGATGAAAGGTCAAGGCCACAACCTTCAACCTGGCAGAGAGGCGGACATTGTAAGTTCTGAGCATTGGACTTACATTTCCTTCCAACAACTAAAGATGACGCGTCCTCGAATTTCATCCTTTTACCGAGTTTTAGATTGAGCAATGGTTCACTAGATACACAAGAAAGCATTGGTGCATTAGAAGCTTCAATAGGCCCTTCTTTAGGTAATTCAATTTTACCATTGGAATCATCATGGGAACTTTCAAATGCAAATTTACTGGTTTTGCTAATATCCCTAGTTGGTGATGAACTGATTGAATCTGATTTCGAACTCCCTGATGTAGAACCAAAAATTAGCTCAGAGCCAGAATAACCACTTCCAGTTGGCGTATCGAACAACCAGACATTATTTTCTCGGTCTAATTCGATACTCCAGTTTGGTGGTTGTAATTTTTTATTTTCAGTAGCTTTTGTATCGGGTAATGGTAGGCTATCCCATTCCCACCGTGAAGAGGGAGATTTTGCATCCAAATCCATCAGAAAAGCTCAGAAGTTAGGGAATCTAATCTGCAAAGTTAAAATCAAATGAGATTGCTAATACTAATTCTGTTGCTTTTCAGGAAACAAGAAAAATTATAACAAGGTTTTATAGACATTTTAACAACTCAACTGAAATAAAACCACTTATAAACAGCATAAATTATTCATAAAATGCAAAAGGCATCAAGAATATATTACCTATATGTATACATTAAAGAAATCATAAAAACACACATATTAGAAATATTTGAAACTTCATTGTTTTTAAAAAAAAAAAAAAATCAACACTATTACTAATTGTCAAGGAAAAACATGGATTAATATTTAATACCATAAAACACAACATCAACTTAACAGTTATTTATTTTTGCTGAATCAAAGACAAAATTTCATATTTTCAGCATAGAGGGATAGAAAAAAAAAAAAAACTCATGGAAACTTATCTATCTCAGAACATGATAAATCAAAAAAGATACAAACACATTTGAACGACAAAATCAAACACAAAAAAAAAAAAATTAAATCTTTTTTCATAAAGGGTTTTTCTAACATGTGCAAATTTGCACATAATAAGAAGTTTAAAGTAGTAAGTTTGTATAGGAACTTGTGCATTTTATATTAGATATATAACTTTTTAATAAATAAATGTGTTTTTCAATAAAAAGTTGCTACTTTTAATATCCTTAATTTGCACATGTTAGACAAACCCTTTCATAAAAAATCTGATCTTTACTTTCATTATTATTATGATGATTATCAAAGTGTTTGGAAAAACAGAAAATAGTAACATAGAGTCTACAACCATAAATGGGAATAAATAGTGCAAAGGTAACACAACCAAACACAGCACTACCAGTTGTAATCATGATTTGATAGTAGAGTGAGATTCATAACGGTTAAACTTGTTCACTTATTATTTTATCAACAATGATGAAATGAAATGAAATTGAGAAAAGAAGAAAAGATAGAGGAAAAAGAGAGAAACAGAAACATACTGGAATGGAAGGGTGAAGAGTGAGGGAATGTGGAATGGGAAAAAAGTGTTTCAACTTTTAATCCATTTTTTGGAATAAACAGAGAGAGTGGAAGTGTGGAACAGTGACAGGTGGACGGATAAACGACAAACAGCTAACGTTGTTTGTTTGAATGGAGAAAAAGCGTTTCAACCATTTGGATTGAGCGAGCAGAGTAGCAGAGAGACAGAGGACAGGTGGCCCAGAAACGACAAAATGAAGCAGGTTTCTTCTTCTCTCTGTCTCCATTCTCCCCACAGCAAACAACATATATTATGTGCATTTTAATTACAGCTAAGATCGATTAACTATCATATGATTGATTTTATGTACTAATTTGAATGTTATCAGACAAAAATTTGAAATAGTTATCTTAATTATCATAAAAATAAATACTTCCTTTGTCTCTGAATAATAGTCGTTTATGCACGACTATTAAAGAAATGATTAATTGTGTTGATTTTGATGGTAAAATTAGTGTCATTTACTAAAACACCCTTATTAATTGTAGTTAGTGGAGTAGTTAAGTTGGATGTAATTCAATAAATAAGGGTATAATAATGGAAAAAATAATAAATATTGTATTTGTATTTTAAAGTGACAATTATTTTGAGAAAAAGAAAAAATAGTAAAGAGACAATTATTGTGAGACGGAGGGAGTAAGTTTGTTTATACTCCCTCCATCTCTAATTACAAGACTATTTACAAAAAGAGTTTGTCCTTAGATATAAGACCGTCCACAAATTTTTAGATGCATTCATTACTCCCTTTTAACTATACCCCTTGGTAACTAGGAAGGTGCTATGCTTCAACTTTTAACATTGCACATGTGCCAGACGTTTGGACTTGACCGAGAGATTTATTTGATAGTCGTGAAGTGAATTGGTCTTTTATTTTTGTGTAAACTGTGTATATTCTACGCGCTATTGTAAAAACTAATCCCTCAAATAGGGTAGAATCATAATTGGCAGCATAACTCTCCCTCAAGAGATTTATAAGGGTCATTTATAAAAAGTTCAATGAGCATATACTCCGACATCAGATGAGAAACCACCATTTATCTATATCATGCTACTAATCACAAGACATCCTTACAATAGTGAGGTGATTGACAAAACAATAGATTTTCATTGGATGTTAGTGTAAAACTATTTTACACGCATATTTAAATCCCTTATATAAGGGTACAAACATTTGGAAACGGAAATGATATTTTTGTAATTCAAACTTGTATCATAAAATGAAAATAAAATCCAAATGGCTCTAAAATGTTCAAAACTACAACTGCACTTTGATATATGACAAAGAAAATGATTTTTTGTATGATCAGATTAAGCTCCACTATTGTGAAAAAGCATTTAACCTAATAGCATACAAAACTCTTTCCAGAAGTGCTTCCTGTTTCAATAAGATACCAAGAAAAGTGAGATAATAAACGTAGTTATTACAACGAAAATTTAGGTCCTACAAATAAGAAATCGTGAGATGAATCTTTGTTGCTTGTAAATTTGTTAGGTTGTAACTATTTGGGGTAAGAACATTCATGTTAACCCAGCTGGTGAAAACCATACTCATAAGGTTCTTTGAACAGTTGAAATTTCTGAAAGTGATTGCTATCTGCAGAGTTTGAGATCCACATGTTGGAATTGACATATTGATCATGATCACTACACCATGGCTCTGATGAAGCAAGAGGAATGCGCTGATTCATTGCATGAGTTATGGCTTGAAAAGCACTGGTCGAGCGATTAGAATGTTCTTCAGAAATGGATTTAGTCGCATATGAATCCCACTGATTGGTTGACAGAAGAGAGAGAGCACAAGTAAAGTCTTGTGTAGCATTTGTATCAGAAAAGTTCATGAAATCTTCTACACCTGCAAGAGTAAAAAAAAATCAGCACAAAAATGTGGCAATAAACGTGAAATAACCTGGATTGATACTCTTGGTTGGAAGGACTTTGGATGTAAAATGGAAATTGGAATCATGAGAAAGCATATTGACAGTACTTGGTGTGTCAATGTTGTCTTTTGCAGGCTTCAAGGGAAAATCTTTTGCTTGGGGGAGCTTGCTGTTGTGCATGTTTTGCCAGGCTAAATTTGTAGCAGTCTTGGAATTAGAAAATGGACTCATCTGTTGCTTCTCATCTGCAGAACCAAAATATATTAGAAGATAGAAGACAACAGTAAAATTTGAATCATTGAGAAATGAATGACTTGCAATTAACTATAATAAACCTATGAAACAACCAAAAGTGGATGTTCTTTGGTCTAAGTTTTGACTAACAGCAATTTGAAGTTGTATTTTTACTAAACCAGGTATTAACGAATGGCATACTCATACAAATCTAGTTAGTAAATACTTCGGCTTAGGAATGTTATACTCGCGCTCATGTCCAAACTCTAACAATCAGGATAATGATTTGTGTAATTCTGTAATCAAGAGTACGCTATGCCTTTAACTAAATCAACTATCTAGTCCACAACTCAAAAGTTTAATCATGTTTACCATCCAGATGTATGACGATTGAAAATCCAATAAGATCTATGAAATAAATGAAAAATGAACAGAACTTACAAGAGGTTAAAAGATAGGCAATTGTAGAAAATTAAGAAGTTCTGTTGCATTACATTTAATGTCTCGTGTAACTTGCAAGGCAAACTCTTGAGTAAATAAGCAGGACAGCAAAGAAGAGTGGTGTTAAGCATTTCAATTTTTCAAACAGTTTTCATTCAGCAATGTTAATAGTCAACTAAGGCATGCATAACATGGTCTTAGCCTCTTAGATTTCTACATTTCATTTTTTCAGCTTTAACAATCAAAAACAGATAACAAGCATGAACTGAGATAAACTGCAAAATCAGAGAAAAATAAGTATTACCATTGCGTGAATAAGATAAAGCTGATTGGCTTGATTGGACAGCTTGACGATGATATATACGGCGCCTTGCATTGTGATTTGAAAGTTGTCGTCTGCAGCTTTTCTTCTTTCCATCAAACTCAAACAGATCATGGAACCTTCAGCATTTTAAGAAAAGTGATCAATTCTAGAGCAATTTATTCAACACCAACAGCAAGTAGAATTAGATTGAGTAGTAATATTAGCTTTTAATGATGTGCTAACAAGAATTCATCATTCGAAAAAAATACTATTATTTTCTATGTCAATTAGATCTAAACAATTATACAGTTGTTAAGAAGCTTTACCTGCTACATTGCTGGCAAAATCGACGCTCCAAACCATCTATAACCACCATGGGAGATTTGGCATGACTTTCACAAACTCTTCGTTTGCGATGATAATCTTTTGCGGATGAAAGATCAAGAGCACAACCTTCAACCTGGCAGCGTGGTGGACATTGTAAGTTCTGACCATTGGACTTGCATTTCTTTTCAAGAATTGAAGATGACATGAGATCCCTTGAAAAAGAAAGATTTTTGGAATCACTTTCTGGACAAACTTCCTCAAAATACATCCTTTTACCAAGTCTTAGATTGAGCAATGGTTCACCAGATACACAAGAAAGGTTTGGTGGATTAAATGCTGAACCATGAATTAACTCAGAGCCAGAAGAACCACCTCCACCGGGTGTATCATACAACCCGAAATTGATTTCTCGGTCAAGTTCCATACTCCAGTTTGGTGGTTGTAATTTTGGGTTTTCAGTTGCTTTTGTATTAAGTAATGGTAGGTGATCCCATTCCAACTCCAACTGTGAAGAGGGAGATATTGCATTCAAGTCCATCAGAAAAGCATAGAAATTAGGTAATCTAATCTGCAAAGTATAAACCAAATGAGATTATCAATGCTAATGTTGTAGCTTTTCTAATCTAGAAACAAGGAAAAGTATAACAGGGTTTTATAGACACTTTAACAAGTTAAAGAAATGAAACTGCTTATAAACTGCATCAATGATTCACAAAATGCACAAAGAATATACATATATGTACACAGTAGAGAAATCATAAAAAACATCTAAAAAGTGTGAACCTTTTCATTTTTTTTAAAATAATCAACACCATTAATATTTGCCAAGGCAAGAAAAATGGATTAATCATACAAAAACAACTTCTACTCAACAGTTAGTGATTGTTATTGAATCAACACTATTTCTAATTGCAAATGAAAAAATGGATTAATATCATAAAACACAACATCAACTAAACAGTTACTGGCTGTTACTGAATCAAAGACACGATTACATAGTTACAGCATAGAGATATAGATAAAAAAACTGATGAAAACTTAACTATCTCAGAAAATGATAAGCCAAAAAAAGAAGACAAACACAACAAAATCACTTCTTTTTCATAAAAATGGATTAATATCATAAAACACAACATCAACTAAACAGTTACTGGCTGTTACTGAATCAAAGACACGATTACATAGTTACAGCATAGAGATATAGATAAAAAAACTGATGAAAACTTAACTATCTCAGAAAATGATAAGCCAAAAAAAGAAGACAAACACAACAAAATCACTTCTTTTTCATAAAAGTCCAGTCTTTACTTAAACTATTATTATCAAAGTCTTTGAAAAAGAGAAAATAGGAACATGAGTTTACCATAAATAGTAATTAATAGAGTGGTATTCTTAACAGTTAAAGTTGTTTATTTTTATTTTAACTGCAAATATAAAATTCAAAAAAGAAGAGAGGATAAAGGAAAAACAGAGAAAGAGGAACGTACCACTAGAATGGAAGGGTGAAGGAAGAGTGGGAGTGAGGGAGCATTGTTTGTTTGTTATAAAAATGATGTTTTGAATAGTGACAGGTGGTGGCAGAAGCGACAAACAGCTAGCTAGCTATAACGTTGTTTGTTGTTTGAATGGACAAAGCAGTGTTCCAACCATTTGGAATGAGCAGAGAAGCACAGTGGACAGGTGGCCCACCAGAAAAGACAAAACCATCCAGCCTTCTTCTTTACTACCCTCAGTAAGCTACTTCGTCCTTAAGTAGGCTAGTTCAATGTTCAACATTGCACGTTAATTAACATATCGAATTGACGGAAGGACTCATTTGATAAACGTTGAAGAAATTGAGATGAGACGATTTGATTATTTTTAAAAAATTAGTTATTAAGTTGACCGTTGGTCGGCTACAGGGCCGGCCCATAGCCCGTCGGGGCTGGGCTATGGCACCGGGCCTCCAATTTTTTGGGGCCCAAAATTTTTTTTTAAAATATGTAAGACACTAAATAATGGTTATATATCTATTAAAAGCCAATAATTTCAATATGTTTAGCGTGCTTCAGTGGCTAGGATAGTTTTTGTTGAGTGAGAGGTAATGGGTTCAAATCCCACCCACCAAAGTGTAATTTTTAATAATATTTTTTTTTTTAAAATGACTTATTTAATTTTTTTGGGCCCATAATTTAATTTTTTTTGCATCCCTTATAAAACTAAAACCGGGCCTATGAATTTGTTAAGACGGCCCTGGTCGGCTACATGGATAGAATTACACTATAATGTTCTATCATAAACTATATTGAGATCAAAACATATCTATTTTGTTTGCATGGGTTACTTTTGTTTTTCCATATTGTTGTTACTAAATAATATAGATTTGTCAAAATATATATAGTTTTAGAATATGTATATAGATTTGTTCTTTAGGTTTTAGAAAAGTAAGCAAAGGAATATAAAAATGCAGCGAACTAAGGGTATGGCAACTGGAAAAGAAAAGAAGAAGAAGAAGAAAGTTGAAAAGGGGCTACAATTGGCATTAGAACAGGACAGATATTAGATTATATAAATAACAGATGACAAGGGTTATTTTGGATTCAGAAAACATTTTTTATTTTCAGTTGGAATTATAAAAAGAGTTCAATGAGCTTCTACTCCGACATCCAATGAGAAACTACAATTTATCCATGTTGTACTACTAATTAATTTCAAAATATCCTTATAATCGTGAGGTGGCCAACAAAACAATAGGTTTTCATTGGATATCAATGTAAAACTATTTTACACTGACAATGTATATCCTTTAAATCCTTTATTGAAGGTTACCAACGTCTGGAAACAGAAATGATATGAAAATAATTCCAAACGGGCTCTAAAATGTTCAAAATTACCACTGCACTTTGACATATGACAAATAAAATGACTTTTAGTATGATCAGATTAAGCTCCCCTTTTTTGAAAATGCAGTTAAGTGAGTTAACTAAATCACAAGTAAAAATATTCCCAGAATTGTTTCGTGTTTCTCGCTATGATACCACGAGAAGAGAGAGATAATAAAAATAGTCATTACAACAAAAATTTAGGTCCTATAAATTTATTAGGTTGAGACTATTTGGAGTAAGAACATTTATGTTAATCAAACTAGTTAAAACCAGAAAAATAAGGTTCTCTGAACAGTTGAAATTCTTCACATTATGAGATCCACATGCTGGAATTGACATGTTGACCATGATTCTGATTAAACAAGAGGCACGCGCTGACTCATTGCATGAGTTACGGCTTGAACAGCACTGGTTGGACGATTAGAATGTTCTAGAGACATGGATTTAGTCGCATATGAATCCCATGGATTAGTTGACAGAAGAGAGAGAGCACAAGTAAAGTCTTGTTTATCATTTGTATCAGAAACGGTAATGAAATCTTCTACACCTGCAAAGTTATAACAAATCAGCACAAAAAATGTGGCAATAAACGTGAAATAACCTCAATTGGATACTTTTGGTTGCAAGAACTTTGGATGTAAAATGGACAACGGAATCATCAGAAAGCATAGTGACAGTACCTTGTGTGTTAGTGTTGTCTTTTGTTTGGAAGAGCTTGCGGCCGTTCATGTTTTGCCAGGCTAAATTTGTAGCAGTCTCTGAATTAGCAAATGGACTCATCTGTTGCTTTCCATCTGCGGAACCAAAATATATTAGAAGTTAGAAGAGAGCAGTAAAATTTGAATCATTGAGAAATAAACGACTTGCAATTAACTACAATAAACCTATAAAAAAACTACAATAAACCTATAAAAAACTAAAAGTGAATGTTCTTTGGTCTATGTTTCAACTAACAGCAAAATTTAAAGTTGTTTTTTTTACAAAATCAGGTTTTAAAGAATGGCATACTCATACAAATCTAGTTAGTAAAGACTTCAGCTTAGGCATGTCATAATCACACTCAAGTCCAAACAATCATGATAATTATTTGTATCATATGCCTTAATAAGGAGTACGCTACCTTAATTCTCTAAAGACTTAGGCTCTTAAATCTGCCTTTAACTATATCCAGTCCTCATCCCACAACTCTAAATATAGCAATATCCTTTCTGACAATAAGTAATTATCAAGAATAACATGACTGTTACTTTGCATGGTTATTATAAAATTGTTACAGCTAGAACTCTTGAACATGCTTAACTTATTCATGTTACAGAAGATTAAGCCTCTTTACCATCGAAACGTATGACAGTTGACAATCCAATAAGATCTATGAAACTAAAGAAAAAATGAGCAGAACTAAAAAGATAGGAAATTGTAGCAAATTAAGAAGTTCTGTCACATCACATTTAATGTCCATTGTAACTTGCAAGGTAAACTCTTACGCAAATAAGCAGGACAGCAAAGAAATGTGACGTTAAGCATGTCAAGTTTTAAAACATCTTTCATTCAGCAATGTTTATTGTCAACTAAGGTATGCATAACATGGTCTTGTGTTTCCACATTTCATCTTTTCAGCTTTAACACCCAAACATAGATAACAAGCAGAAACTGAGATAAACTGCAAAACTATTGAAAAATAAGTATTACCACAGCGTGAAGACAAAACTGATTGACTTGATTGGAGTGCTTCAGGCTGATGCTTACGTCGCCTTGCATTGTGACGTGAAAGTTGTTCTCTGCAGCTTCTTTTCTTTTCATCGAACTCAAACAGATCGTGGAACCTTCAGCATTCGAAGCAAATAATTCAACACCATTCAAAAAAGACAGCAAGTTTAATCAGACTGAGTAGTGATATTAGCTTATAATGATGTGCTAACAACATTTCGTCACTACCAAAAAAAAAAAAAAAAATTATTTCCTATGTCAATTACATTGAAACAATCATACATTTGTTAAGAAGCTTTACCTGCCACATTGCTGGCAAAATCGACGTTCCATACCATCTATAACCACCATAGGAGATTTGGAATGACTTTCACAAACTCTTCGTTTGCGATGATAATCTTTCGCTGATGAAAGGTCAAGGCCACAACCTTCAACCTGGCAGCGCGGAAATTGCAAGTTCTGACTATTGAACTTACATTTCTTTCCAATACTTAAAGATGACGCAAGATCCCTTGAAAAAGATAGGTTTTTGGAATTACTTTTCGGACATACATCCTCAATGTACACTCGTTTTCCGAGTAGAGTGAGCAATGGTTCACCAGAGACAGAAGAAAGCTCTGGTGTATGAGAATTTCCACAAGCAAAAATACATGTTTTGCTATTATCCCTATTTGACGATGAACTATTTGAAGCTGATTTTGAACTCCTTGATGCAGAGCCAAAAATATCACTTCCACCAGGTGTATCGAACAACCCGGCATTGATTTCTCGGTCTTGTTTGATGCTCCAGCTTGGTGGTTGTAATTTTGGATTTTCAGTTGCTTTTGTGTGGAAGAATGATTGGTGCTCCCAGTCCCACTGGGAAGAGGGAGATATTGCATTCAAGTCCATCAGAAAAGCTTAGAAATTAGGTAATCTAATCTGCAAAGTATAAACCAAATGAGATTATCAATTCTAATGTTGTTGCTTTTCAAGAAACAAGGAAAGGTATAACAAGGTTTTATAGACATTTTAACAAGTCAGAAATGAGTGTGTGTTTGTTTTGCAGTAACAAAAATTGATTCTATGAAATTGATTTTAGCTATGAATAAGTTAAGTTGAAAGTGATTTAGGTTCGGATATATCCATGTAAAAGTGGCCTAAACGATAAACTCAAGGCCAAAAATCAAGTTTAGAGGAAATAACTTCAAATTATAATCATTTTGGAGGGAAAATCAATTCTACTAAAGAACATCGAAACATGTAAAAATCAATTTTGGTATCTCTAAAAGTAGAGCCAAACATACCCTAAAGTAACCACTTATAAACTGCACCAATGATTCACTAAATGCAAAAGGAATCAAGAATATCTATAGGCATGTATTCGGTTGAGAAATCATAAAAACACACATATTAGGAATATTTGAAACATCTAAAAAGTGTGAGCCTGCTAAGTTTTCAAAAAAATATAAATAAATGAACACCAGTACTTTGCCAAGGAAAAAAATGGATTAATCTTACAAAACACAACTCAACTCAACAGTTAGCGATTGTTATTGAATCAAAGCACAGTTGCAGCATAGAGGGATAGGAAAACATTCATGAAAACTTATCTATCTCAGAAAATGATTAGTCAAAAAAGACAGAAACACATTTGAATGACAAAATCACTTCTTTTTCTCGTAAAAGTTCAGTCTTTACTTAAATAATTATTATAAGAGTCTTTTGAAAAGAGAAAATAGTAGTAACATGAATCTAAAACGATAAATGAGAATAAATAAATAGTGCAAAAGTAACACAACCAAATACAGCACTAGCAGTTGTGAGCATCATTTGATAACAGTAGTAATAATAGAGTGAGATTCTTAACAGTTAAGCTTCTTGTTCATTTTTATCTACAAAAATGAAATTCAGAGAGGAAAAACAGAGAAAGAGAAACATACTAGAATGTTGAAAGAAAGAAGTGGGAGTGTTGTTTGTTTGAACGGAAAAAAACGTTCCTACCATTTGGAATGAGCAGAGCAGAGCAGAGCAGAGGAGAGTGTGGAAGTGGAACAGTCATAGTGGACGCATAAACGACAAACACAAGCAGAACAGAACACATACTATTATGGTACGTGCATTTCATTCTTTCTTTTACTACTTTTTTTGTTTGTCTTTTTTCATAATCTTTTTTTTTTTTTTTTTGTTTTTTTCTCAGCCACCTTAATAAAGATAAAATCAAACAAGTACCCCTATCTTATTCTTATGTACTATTTAAATTTAAAATTTGAATCTTTTAAAAAAAATAAACATTTGAAATAGTTTTCTTCATTTAATATAATTATTAATTATGATTCAAAAACTAAATTTGTTCATTATTTCGCATGGGTTACTTCTTCTATTTTTATCTATTTTCAAATAAATTTTTATACAAAATTCAATTTGTATATTGTTGGTTGATAATATATATAGTTCTGAGAAAACCAAAATATGTACATTAGACTAAAATAATTGCAGTTATGTTATCTCCCTCTTAAAAATAATAATTTAAATTAAATAATAAATATATCAATAAAAAAATATTGTATTTTTTTTTTGTTGATAGATAGATTGTTCTATACAATAATAATTCCATAATATAGAAAAACCAGAATCACATGATATTAAAGATGGGTAGTGCTGGTCTATGAAATGGTAGGGCAATATGGTTGAGCAACAGTGTTGCGATGGCTGTATGATGGGTGTTCTCAGTCGTCTCTCAATCGCAAATGGTTTAGGGTTTGTGGGAGGAAAGAAGAATGAGAAGCGAAATAATATAAGAGGAATTTATTTGATCCAAAATAATGAAAGACTATTTTAGATCTATTTTGGAAGTTTCAAAATTCAAGAAATCAATGTGGGAGGGACTAATGTGTCCTCCTATCAATTTTTTCATAAACAAATTTGAATATTATTGTCAATAGGATTATGTCCAAATTATTGGAGTCTAAATTGGATGTTTAGCCTTAAATTATACATTTTATAGATAGGGTTAGGCCAATATTATTTTTGTGCGGTGACTTGTGAGAATAGTCTTTTTTGAGGGGTTGTGAGAATAGTACTTTTTTCATTTTATACCTTTATAAATTAACTCTAAATCAACACCAAACGATACGTGGAAGCAGTTTTATCGTTTTATTATACAAACAACTATTTCCTCTGTCAGTTTTAGACTGATCTCTTATCCTATTAAACCAAAACATATTTTAAAAAAATTGGGCAAGTCTTGATCTCTAGCGCCATTAATTAACCCCCAACATCTTTTTTTTTGTTGAAATTGCAAAAGAGAGGAGCATAAAATGGACACAGCAAAAAATAGAGTCGTTGGAAGGTGGTGGCAAGAGGCAAGAAATAAGTGCAACAAGATCCTCATTTTTCTTTCAAGTATTTGGGCGTTATCATCTAACATAAACAAGAATATTTTTTAGTCGAAAAGAAACATAATACAAGCAAAGTTTGCATAAATAATGATAATATCTCAGTTTAGCTCCCACCATCTCAAAACACTCAACTCAAAGATTACAAAAGTTAGCACAAGCAGATAAGGAAATTAATAGAGGTAAAAAAAAAAAAAAAAATCAAAAAAGTACAAAAGCAAAATTTCTTTGGCATAACTTAGATTCAGGATGGTTGCACAGCGAAGCACCTTGTCCAAACTAAAATAGCAATACCTATAGCAGATACTGCCTTGTAAGGTGGTTGAAAACTGAACAGCGATGCGTGTATCATGCAGCTTCTGATGGCAAGGTGCTTTGAATATTTGAAGGCATGAGGACGTTGAATCCATCTGCTGCAGTACATACTATCATTCCAGGAATCTGTGTGTGCCAATGCAGTTCTTTGGGGTCTTTTTGTCCCTGTTTCAAGTTAAAGGAAATAAGAGGATAAATATTAAATATATCTAATCAAGGAGTTCTATCATGGTAAGCAGCTAACTTAAACACATATAAGCTTTTGTATAATGAAAGAAGGAATGTAGTAAAAATCTTTTCATAAAAGTTTTTTTTTAATCAGTTTTCATAACCTAGCTTATACTCAAATAGGCTGAAAATAGTTTATACAGATGAAATAAACTTACTTTTCATAACTTATTTCAAACACTTAAACATGTGTTTATGTCATAAGTTCAACTAAGCTGTATATAAGTGTTCCCAAACGTACTCATTGTTGAGCAAAGTGATTCAAATTACCTGGTGAATAAACAATAGTTGGGGAGGCAGATCTTCAGGAGCGTTTACTTGTTCTTGGGTTTTAGCTCTAAATTCAGCCTCCTCTTCCTCGTCCTTTTCCAAAGAAAGGTCCCATATTCTGTGGCAAAGGATTACTAAACTTGTTAAAATCCAAAGTAAGAAAAATAAGGCAGTTTGGTAAATATAAAGCTCAAGTTATTTGCAGAGTCCATGAAAGGGTAAAACCCAAAGATAATATGAGAGAAACAGAATAAATCCCTGAAATTTATTAGGAATTCGTCCAACAATTCTGTGGATGGTGTATTGCTTTCAATACCGTATTTACTTACGTAAGTTGATTATCAGCGGATGAAACAGCCAATGAAGAAGCTTCGTGTGGACTCCACTCAATGGATGTGATTGGATGCTTATGGTATTCAAAATGCGCTACCACGGAATCTCCTTCCTATTCAAAAAATAATGAACTTTCACATCATTAATAATAACAAAAACAAAATAGTCGGCGGAAGAAATTAGACAATAAGAAAGTTTCTTTTAAAATCTAGTTCATGTCATGATAGTTCTTCACCAAGTGCATCTAGAAGTTCCTTCAAAAATGCATTTCTGGGTACTTGATTCAAATGCACTAAATGAAAGATACAAGTATACAGTAATGAGATAATTGCAAAGAAAGTCTGCTCAGATAAATTTAAATTAATGATGTAATATGCTATTAGGACATAAGGAACTTTTTATCGGAAAATGGAAACCAGATAAGACAATTAAAGCATCATTGACATTATTCTACTAAAAAAAAAAAGCATCATTGACATTAGATAGCATTGTACCTATACAGTAATTTTGCTGTTATAAATGAAGAAAGTTTACAATTTTGTATGGTTTTTCTATATGGGCAAAGGGGAATATTCACCAACATACCTTAAGCAGTCTGAGATCACGAATAGATATAGTCCCATCATCACTACCCGACGCCAACATACAACTAGCCAACCTACTCAGTACAATGAAATACAACAGATATGAGGAGATATAGAATGAAAATTGAGTCGATGGAACACCAAAAGTCAATGCTGAATACCTGTTCCATGACAATACATTCACATCAGCCTTGTGTGCTTGAAAAGACGCAGCTGGTGACCTCCCCAAACGAGTATCCCATATTGCAATGCTTTTATCCACGGAGCAAGAAGCAAAAACATGAGGTTCTGTAGGGCTCCACTGCAAGGGTTCATTGAACAACAGAACGCTTATTATACATATAAGTAAAGTAAAAAAATAATTATGTTAGAGACTGAACACTGAAATGTTCCGAAAAAGGTATTGCTTGGCGGATGAGTACATACTTGCAGATCTTCAACACTGTCAGTATGTCCAGTAAAAGGAGTTTTTTCAATATTCCATGTTGCAGCAGATGTAGGCTCCCACAGATAAATACTATTATTGCAATCCCCTACAAACATGAAGATCAACATCAAGCCTTATATCTACTTTGACAATGAAACATGAAGAAATGCTAGAAACAAATATATCTAAAAAATAAGCCCAATGATTACCGGATACAAGCCTCCCTGGAACAAGAGGACTCCAGTCTATAGCATAGCCTTCATCTTTGTGCTTAAATTTTTGTAGTGGAGCCTGAACTGCATCAACTCCTTGGACACCTTCGGTTTCTGTCTCTGCTAGACCATTAAGATGAGAGCTCATGTCCCAGATCTACAAATTTATTACGCAGAATCAGATTTGAACAAAAATATACAACTCGGTGAGAATGAAGTAGAGTTTAACTTCTTTGATAGAAAGAGATGGTGCAGAGAAATATAAATTGCAACCCTTAACAACCTTAGCTGCCGCTAAAATTTAAGAACCTTAAAAAATTTCAATATGTTGCAATTGCAATACTTAGGACTGAGTAACCTCATTTGTACCCAAGGGCAAAAATTATACCTGGAACAGAATAATTTATCCTATCAAATCAAACGAGATACTAGCTTTGAACTTTGTCAAAATTTCAATATGTTGCAATTGCAATACTTAGGACTGAGTAACCTCATTTGTACCCAAGGGCAAAAATTATACCTGGAACAGAATAATTTATCCTATCAAATCAAACGAGATACTAGCTCTGAACTTTGTCGGAGGTATTATCTCCCGACCTGTTGTGGAACCGCAGAAATATTATCTATACTAATGTTGGTAGGTTCACAAGTCAGGTCGTGGGATAGCAACTTTGATCTATACAACTGTTATAGTACTAAACAAACTATGGGCCATATTTCAAAGATTAACTTATAAGGTTTTGTGATTCCATTTTATACATATGTTTCACAATTAATGTCTGCATGGTTTGTAAAAGCAAGACCATAACAAAAACAATAAAGTCCAACCACAATCATGTAGCTAAATTTATTAGTGCCACTTCAATCTTATACATTCTACCAGCAAACTTCAACTCATTAGAATCAAAATGACAAAATATGTGTGGCTTTTATGTCTTATCAATCAAAATACATCCAAATCGAGTCCTCAGTTACAATTCCAAGCTCTCAAATACTCACTTTACTAGAAAATTTTCAATCATTCAACTGTTAATGTGGGGGTCTCTGTCTTCACTCTTTACTTCTTAGTAGAACATTGTCAAAGGGATGCTTGGGTAATGACAAAATCTGGGACATCAGCCCATGGCAAAATAACAACATTCAAACCAAAACAATCAGTGCAATTTGCTGAAAAGAACTTGACAATTTTAATAGTATCTTCCCTCTATTCCCATTGTGAATCCTTTGTGCTATTCAGCCACAACATTGAAACAAGAAAAAACCCTCTGATCCAATAGAAATAACTTGGTTCAAGAGAAATCATAAAATCTAAAATGATAAAATAAAGTTAGTTAGTAGTTCGAGCCACTAATAGCATGTAGGAAAGATTTGATACGACAGAAAAGTTGAAGGGTGCCAAATAATGGCTCATTTACTACACCACTAACATAGTATGAAATATGAATTCATCACTGATTAAACTATGAGCAACTTTTTGGTTGCACAAATCAATAACTAAATATGATCCGTCGATTAAAAAAATTAACTCTGCACACTAGCTTGCTTTAACCAAACATTTACTTGGCTAAGGACCAGTCATAGGGTTTTTAAAACTAACCTGCACATGACCAGATTCTGCCCAAGATGCACATATATGGGGATTTTGTGCCATGGAGCGTATCCGGTTAATACAACCTTCGTGAGTTACCTTCCGCAACTGTAGGTGTGAACAGAACCAAAATGTCAGTAAGATCAACTTCAACACAGTCAAGAGGTGATTAAGTGAAAAAGTAAAAATTCATATGAAGAGGGTGTTACCTGCAAAGTAGGACCACCGGCACCACCTTCTTCTTCGTCTTCACTATCATCCTCGCTATCACTATCCTCACCATCCATTTCAGAGTCATCAGTTTCACGTTTAGGCACCAGCTCACGTCTCTTCCCAGAAATATTGGATACTTTAAAAATCCCAATAGAATTCCAAGAAGATTTCTCAGCCTGGGGCACATGCAACATATTATCAACGAGGTTGTTAATCAAAGCAAAAGACACAAGAAACAAAGCTAGTAAAACATGACTAGGAAATGCTAGATGTTATTCTTTAAAGTCATAGACTAAAAGTCACTAGTTATGATAGACTAATAGTCACT
This sequence comes from Medicago sativa, assembly GCF_051527215.1. Taxonomy (NCBI): domain Eukaryota; kingdom Viridiplantae; phylum Streptophyta; class Magnoliopsida; order Fabales; family Fabaceae; genus Medicago; species Medicago sativa. The sequence continues at coordinate 86,633,769 of NC_140752.1, forward strand.
AGCAGATAGCATCACAAGGAGATTCTATGTGTTGCGTCACAAAATAAAGTGAATTAAAAACTCAAAAGTCCATTAAAGGACAAAAAATTCTACTAGATATTCGTCTACAAAGCCCAATATCAACTTTTCCGTTACCCCATTTGATCGGTAATGAACAGTAAACGCCTTCAAGATGATTCATGAGACATCCTATAAAAGAAAACACACAAGAAAGAAATAAAGCTAACCTGTGTCCCTGTAATGAAATACACTGTGTGTGGAAATTCTGTTCGAACTAAACCCATGGTGTCACGTAAAATATCGAAGCTGTCAAAATCCCCAAACAAAAAATAAATCATGACATGTAAATCTCAGATATACTAAATAGAAATTAAAGCAAACGCACAAAAATTGTGGCATAGATTCTCCTCTTGAACTCTAAATACCGACACTTCTGATTGAAGGTGTGTGCCAGTGTACTACACCGACACAAGTGACTACGGGTAGCACTTGAGTGACATAGAATTGGTAACATTGGCCAATCACAATGTCATAATTCTTGTGAAAGAGGAGAAAAAAGCCGCTTGTGACATTGTGATCGGCCAATGTTACCAATGTCACCAATTCTATGTCACCCAAGTGCTACCCAAGTGACTACATTGAATTATGTCATTTTCTCAAATTATTATCGATGTCAATGTGTCTGTCATGTGATTGTGTTTATGCTTCATAGCTCTTGAATTGCAATGGTGATGCAAAAATGAATTTAAGAACTGTATTGTGTAACTTTTACCATTTAACAGTGATAACTCCAGCAAAATAATGGGTTTTATTTATACTTTAAAAAAATATATATAGCAGAAAGCTTTGTTCTTTACCTAAGACAAGGCCATCCAATATGAAAAGCATGGAGAGAATTGTAAGCAGAAGGATCACACTGAAGCTCTTCATCTTCTTCCAACTTATCCACACCAGGTTGCCACACTTTTACCGGAACCTGTGGCGCCGCCGCCGCCGAAGATGATTCACTCCGTTTCTTCAATTTTTTCAAAAATACACAAAAATTAGAAGTGCCCACAGAAAATAAAAAGCAGAATAAAGTGCGAGATCAAAAGGGTTGTTGAATGAGCAATAAAAATGATACCTTGTTCTTGCTCTTTGCCTTTTGACGATGTTTTATGCCGCGAGTCATCTTCAATTAGTTCACAGTCTTCAGAAACTCAAAATACCAAATGAATCAGAAATATTATCAAACATAACTCATAATAATAACACGTTTATGAATGTTTATTAGTTAAGTTGTAATCTAAGCTTAACAGATTGAACCTTTGACAAACCTGTGAGTGGCTTGTTGTTGGTGACGGAGAAGAGAGAGAACTAGGTTACGCAGATTGTAGGGTTTTTACGTTTTAGGGGTTTTTGTTGTAAAATAAATTAATTAGAAAAATAGAAGAAAAAAATGTTTCAATTTTTATTAAAATTAAAATAAAAAAAATAGGAACTAAGTGTAAAAAAAAATTGTCTACAAAAAAAAAAAGTGCAAAATAATTTTAGAAAAGTCCACAAATCTTAACAAAAAAGCACAATTGTTGCTCAACAGATTTACTTGGATATGTATGTGAACTTTCAATGACTATTGTTTCCCAAGATAAAAATGTAATCCGAGGTTTGATCACGAAGTAAGTACAGTGTGGTCAAGAATCGTTCCACACACAAATTAAATTTGAGTTCTCTCGAACGATTTGTCATTTGATGAAGTTCATTAACCATTTGAGTTCAATCACTTAGCTCAATGAATTTTTTAATCACTTAGTCCGTTGGATTTTTTAATAAAAAATGTTAGTATGTTAATTGTCATTTTAATGTGTTCTTTTATTATTTTTTTTAAAGTAGTCTAGTGGTTAGAATTCACCCTTTTCAAGGTGAATAAGTGGGGTGTCCGGGGTTCGAACTTCGACCCATGCATATAACAATGCATGTCTCTGCTAATTGAGTTATGCTCACGGGGACTGTGTTCTCTATTACCATGATTCAAACTTTGAACATTTAACTATTTTATTCAAATTGATATATTTTATGTTATATGTCGATGATGCGATAAGAATATAGATAAAGGGGTTTGTTAGGATACACCCACTAGTTTTTATTAAGGTGTGTTTTAGCAAAGATATAACTAAAAAGTTGTTAAATACACCTCAAGGTGAATGTTGTTAAAACACTCATTCTGAAAAATAAGTGGGTGTACGTTAGCAACTCCTATAGGCATTTGCTATAATACACCCACTTATTTTTTAGAATGTGTGTTTTAGCAAGTTATAACTAAAAAGTAGTTAAATACACCTTAAGGTGTAGCTTGCTAAAACACTCTCACATAAAAATTAGTGGGGTGCGTTCTAGGAAATCCCATAGATAAATATGAGTTTATGTGAATGAAGTGTGTTTAAGCATCATTATTGATCCTGTTCAAAAAAAGCATCATTGTTGATAATATTACATTAAAAATGTGTATTTTGCCTAGGGATGTCAATTTCATCCAAAAAATGGTGTTCATGTAGGGATTGTCCCGTTTGAAGAAAGTCTCACCAAGAGTAGTTTAGAGATAGAGACGAACATCATATCCCCGCTTGTGGGGATCCCGTTCTCGAGCAATTTATTACTCCCTCCGTTTCAAAATACATGTCCAAGTCAATCACTTTACACATGCCAATGCACAATTTTGACTGTTAATATCTTTAATTATCTAAAGTAAAAAATTATAAAAATTTAATATTTTGAAAATATTTATCGAGACAAATCAAACAACATCTTACATGCTAATATTTGTATTTATAGATTACTTAAAAAATATGGTCAAAGTAAGTCAAGTGAATAGTGCACGTTGCAAAAAATGGACATGTATTTTGAAACGGAGGGAGTAAAATACGTTTCATATGGATATGTACAAATATTTAATGTTATACTTTTTTTATTGGGACGACATTATATTTTTCTTTTGAGAGAAAAGATTTCTTTTATATTTTTTGATGTGAACCGGGTATCCTCCGCGTGCAACTTTGGAGACTAATCCCTCGAACATTATGGAATTTAAATGGACGGCAAGCTCCGCCTAAGTGTATTAACATTGGTGCCTACCCAAGGTTGGATTTGAACCTAGGACCTTTGTTAAGTTAGAAGAGACTCGTTTCATTTCATCTAAGCGTTTTTGGGTAAAATTTCTTTTATATATAATGCTCACAATAATATAATTTCGTTTCCCTAAAAAATATATTTCCTTTGTATTATATTTGTTTAATAATTAATTAATTTATTTATTATTATTTGTTTGAATAATTAAATTTATTTTTTGTTTTCAACCTAATTGACTAAAATTAATAGAATTTTTTATTTTTATGTTTATACGGATCCGTGAGAACCGTGGAGACGGACGTAGATGACAAACTTCCCATTGCCAAGAAATGGAGACAAAGTTGGGATAAGTTGAGTGGCGGGATGGGAGACATACTTTCCGCTCACGTCCTTGCCCCCATTTACATCACTACTTCTGCCGAAGAGAAAATCTTGTGTGGTCCTGGTCCACACAAGTGGTCTTTGGTCACACAAAGAGAAAAAAGAGAAGAGAGAGAAGAGAGAGAAAATGGAGAAGAGAGAAGAGAAGAGAGAGAAGGAAAACACTTGTGTGTGTGACCAAACCAAAATTCTTTGGTCCTGGTCCACACAAGTGTTTCTCTCTGCCGAATCACTCGACTACATTTCCATTTGATATGACATGGAAAAATAATTAATTAATTAGATGTCAAAATTAATTTACACTTTGATAAAAAAGGATTATTGTGGTGGCGATGATGCATGATATTTGCTCTTTTGAACCTCCAAAATACGCAAAACATTCGGAAGATTACTCCTAAACAATATTTTTTGTGTTTTTTTTCCTTCAATTTTCTTTTTGTGTTTTTAAATATTTGGAACGAAGGTTATTAAATCTAACTTGTGTCCTTAAAACACATGAGTTAACTGTAAAAAAAAAATTATTAGAACCTGTATATTGAATTTAATATTTTAACTTTTAATTACTTTTTTTCACAAAACTTTTAATTACTTGAATGCATAAATATTAAAGAAATATTTTCTATTGTTGGGTTCCTTAACATGTTAGGATTTGGTCCGCTTTTCAAATTTAAGTAGGTGTGTATCTGTAATCAGAAAGAATGAAGTCGGTGAACGAGAGAAGAGGGACCGCATAGCAAAGGCGGAAGGCGGAGAGAGTTGCATAGGGTTGTTGAAGCTTCACCATCTTCTGTTCTGGTATTCTTTTTTTTTTTTTGACAAGTTTTGGTACCTTTCTTATTTTTCTCTTTTTTCAATGCAATTTTTAGGTTAATCCTTTTTTTTTTGGTACAAAGGTTAATCCTTTTTAAACATGTTTTCAGTCACAAACAGATGTTGTTGTGTTTTTTATCTGCACTCTAATATTATTATTTTTTGTTTCTTTGTCGTTTTCATACTCACAAACAAGAGTACTTCGATAAAAAAAATTAGTGTCTATCAATTTCAGTTTATTTTGTTATTAAGAATTTAATTGCGATGATCACGAAGAACGCGATCATTCTTATACATTAATTGTTCCGTTTAACAAACTCTTGTTTTATTTGAATATCTGTGACAATCAATATTGGATAAGCAACATTTTTTTTTTCTTCTGGATTTCTTGTTTTATTTGAATATCTGTGACAATCAATATTGGATAAGCAGCATTTTTTTTTCTTCTGGATTTTGTTCATTATTTTCTGTCATGCGTGTAATATGAAGCAACCTCTCTTTACTACCTTCCTTAACGTTCAAGTTATATAATCTTTAAAAAAAAAAATTGGGGAAGAAACTTTTTTAGTATTAGTTAAAGTGACACGATCATTTTGCAACCGTTTTTTGAGCGGATTTGAAGTTTGTACCTTGAGGTTACAAGGCTAGGTTCTAATCATTGAGCTAGCACCACAAGTGTACCACATAAAAAAATTGTCTCTAGTTATATAATTGAATATATATCTTCTTCATCCTTGAAATGTATGTTAATTCTTATTTTGGACTCGAATGTCAACTTGTGTATCATTATATGTCTATTAATTACGCCTTTTTCGATATGAAGTATGTCGGTCTTTCTATGCTTGTTATGTTCCATGTCTTCATAGTAGGGAGTATATGAAAATTTTGGTAATCTTTTCGCAGATAATAGTATTCGTTGACATTGATGTTAACACTTTTGTTGCCTTTTAATGGTAGCTGGAAAGTCTGGAGTTTTTAGTTTGATGGTCGACGAGATACGAAGATGGGAAAATCATTTAGAATGTCCTGTATTGCTGAATTTATGGAACCAGAAATTTGGGGGAAATTTCCTGAAGATCTATTTGAGTTTGTGCTCGCACGACTTCCAATTGCCATAATTTTTCGCTTTCGCATTGTATGTCGTCAGTGGAATAATTTGCTAACCACTCAAAGGTTTTATCAGCATTTTGATCAAGTCTCACAAGAAAATCCATGGTTTTATACAACTTTTGGAATTAACAATTATGGAGCTATCTATGACCCTTTTATGAAACGATGGCATTGTTCTACTGTAACAGAAGAAGTGCCTGTTTTACCAGTTTCTTCTGCAGGGGGTCTAGTTTGTTTTCGTGACAAGTCCTATCAAGATTTGTATGTTTGCAATCCACTAAATCAATCCTTCAAGAAGTTGCCGACTGGGTCAATTAAGATATGTTTTCATCTAGGGATGACAACAAATGAGAGTGCTGGCTACAAGGTACTACGATTAGGTTGTAATAGAGATTATGAAATTTATGATTCAATAACTAAGTTTTGGGGCCATCTAGGACAGATACCTGCAAGTATTGAGCTGCTAGGCTTTTCTAATTTCAACCCTATTGCCATCGGCAACACACTTTACTTCATGAATACAGTTCATGAAGGGATTGTTTCTTGCGACACGTCAACTGGGGTTTGGGCACACCACTTGATCCCAGCACCATTGCTATCATCTGACTTAAAATTGGTCCAGTGTGATGAGCGGATCATGCTTGTGGGGATGGTCAAGGAGAATGATGTTGCATATGTATGCATATGGGAGTTGGAGAAAATGACTTTCTTATTCAAGGAGGTTGATAGAATGCCGTGCTTAGAATTTCACAGGGGATCGGTTTATCTGACTTGCTTGGGAGACAAAGGTTTGATCATGTTATACTTGAAATCATGTTATAATGATATGCATCTTATGTTTACTTACAACATAGCAACTAGGGAATGGTTGAAGGTTCCTGTGCCATATGGAATAAAACTGCATAAGAAGAAACTATGTGGTACTGCATTTCAACCAAGTCTGACTGCAATGCCTTGATCTACATTATATGATACAAGAAATGGCCTGTAAAATTACCTCAAACCATGAGGTTCTTTACACCTTGCTAGTCGTTGGGACACTGATATTGTAATGATAATATCCTTTGTTGGGTTACCATTTAGGATGTCTCAACCTCAACCACTCATATTAGGACTATCAGGTCTGTTAAAGTTAATTATTCTATTCAATTAGTTATGCTACTTTCTACTTTGCTATTTGCTGTCAAAAAAAAAAAAAACTTTGCAATTTGTGTTTTTCTATTTCAATCACCAAAATAAGTTATGATGCATTGACGGTGTAAAATATATTTGCATTGACGGTGTATAGGTGTATATGAATTAAATTCGTTATAATTTTTTTTATTTTAGGTTTGAGGAAATCAATTGCTTAATTTATTTATTTTTGACGAAAAGAGGCTTATATTTCATTCAAAACAAAGTCATCAATATATTGTGGTGTGTAATTCTAATCTAATGGACTAGCATGATAATGAGATGTCTTTGGAGAGGAATAAACGACTCTATTAACTTGTCTCTTAATGTAATTCTCATGTGCTTAATTTTTTGCTATATGCTTCTTAATACATTTCCTTTGCAGAGTGTTACAAGGATCATTCCTCAAACACATAACCCTTGTGATACACTCATATTCCCACAATTGTTACCGGCACCTCTCATTCACACAACAAATTGCATACAACTTATAGTTATAGCCCGAACCTACAACCATTTGTTGCACAACATCAATTGTTCATGATTAATCGTGAGGGATTAATCGTCCCTCACGATTACACAACATCAATTGTCACATTCATAATTCATAGCTTTCATAACTAACTACTAAAATCAATTGGTCGCATTACGTAATATTAAATAGAAGAGGTGCAATCATGACCAAAAAAAATAGAAAAGGTGCAAAAATTTTAAAAATCCTTAAAATTTCATATAAACACGAACAGGAACTAAGTACTGTCCAAGTACATGTATAAAAGTATAGTCGTACTTTCTACAAGGCTAAGAAAGAGAAGATGTCACGGTCCAACTCAAAGCTCCATTGCATGCCTCTACTCGTTGCTGTTCTGATTATCTGAAAGAGAGCTGTGCAATAAAAGCATGGAAACATGCCAATGAAACTATACAATATAGGCTTTGAAAATGCTAATGGAACAAAGGTAATCACATACATCTAGTACACTCCAAATCATATATTATCTATGAAGCACGAATGCAAACTCCGCCAACATACACGACACGAACATGTTGACACTGATAATTTTTTTTAAAATGACATAATTCAATATAATCACATGTGTTAGTGTCTTGTTAATATCGAACAATACATATGTTGATAAGAAGGTACTTAAAACTTTAGCTCAACTGGCAACAGTTCCCTTTGACTTCCGGTTGAGTGCATATTTGTTCAACAACAAGACTTGCCATCCAAATGTTTTTCACTTCTTTTGGCAAAGGGAAATGAAAAATACAATTCAACTCAGAGAGAATTAGAGATGTGCAGTGTTCTTGTTAAACCACTAATGTGTTGGACATATGGGAATACAAAACGTACAACTATTCATCAAGCAATGATAACAAAATGAAATAAGGATTGCTTGCTTTCTCATGGCTGGTGAGTATTGCTCTCTTTATTGATCCTTGATTAGTCAAACATTTATGGTACCCAACCAAGTTCTCATAATGAAATAATGTTTGCAATTTTATTTCAAAAACTAAATTGAAAATCAGCCAAACGAAAAATCAAACAAAAAATGAAACGAGGGAGTGAGGAACGAGTTTGCAGAGGGCACAACAAATTTACACTAGAGGGAGAGGGCCGGTCTTAGGATTTATTATTACAAGTACTGATGTTTTGTGACTTTTAAATTGTAACAAATAATGTTTATCTTTTATCAATAATATATCAAATGTAATAAAAATTATTTCTTTGTCAATTACACCAACAATATAATAATGATATAGATTAGAGTTGTATCATACGAATTATTTAAAAAATAAAGATATATCATAAGATCAGTTTATTTTTTTTTGTGTTTAATGGTGGTGGGTTAACGGTCCAATCAAAACATTTTAAATCGTCACATTAATTAATTGGCTTTTAATTTATGTGGCAATTCGAAATGTTTTGATTGGTTGTGTGTGCAAAGTTGTTTTGGACTCTCAACCCATCATCATTAAAAAAAAAAATCTTTCCTAAATTTAAAGTAGGTATATTCCGTTAGATTTTTTTGGAAATTTAAGTGAGTATACTAATAGAGTGAAAAATAGGGTTCACTATTTTGCTGAGTTGTTGAGGAGCCTGCCCTCATCGCACGCACTCTTTCAGTGGCCTCTTCAGGTCCGTTTCTCCTATTTCTATTTTTTCATGCAATTTTTTTGAAAAAGCTTTTCTTTTCTTTCTTGGGTACAATTTCGGTTAAAACTTTTAAACATGGACATGTGCTGTTATTTTATACTCCCTCCGTCCCGTAATAATTGAGTCATTTGTAAAAAAAAATATTGTCCCATGAATCTTGACTCATTTCAGTTTTCAATACAACATTAATTACCTTTTTCCGATTATAACTCTAATTAATAATACTTTCACCACTCCCAATTCAATACATTCTACTTTACATTTATGATAAAGAAGAATGCACCAATACTTGTCAAAGACACTCAAAACCATTTTTCTCTTTCTTTCATTTATACACTTTTCTTAATCTGTGTGAAAAGCTAAACTAGCTCAGTTAAATTGGGACGGAGGGAGTATCTAAACTATATTTTTGTATCGACCGTAATCGTATCCTACAATTAAAAAGAAAACCACTTCAATATAGGTTTGGTTGCTTTGTTGTATGTTTCAAATTCCTTTTATTTCGTTATTAAAAAACTTATTGTGTCCCTATAATCTTAGCTCATTTGGTAAGGGACAATAGGTTAATTGAACCAAAAAAAAACTTATTGTGTTGATCAGCCATAACATTGTTCCGTCTTCTCTTCTGTTGTTGCCTTGCATAGAACTTTGGCCATTTAAAGTGCTTGCAAGGGGTGGCCTTGAGCATAGGCGAGATGGGCGGTCGTGCCATGTCACCAAATTTTTTATTATTACTTAGTAGTTTTTTTAAGTAATTTTTCTGAGCACACTACTTAAAAATCGGTTTGATTAGCTCTATTGTAAATATATTTTTAGAAAACCTCGATTATTGATAAATCTTTTACAACAAAGAATGTAAGAAAAAACACATTCGAAACCGCCCTAGGCAACAAAAATCTTAGAACCGATTGTGAGTGTATTAGGTTTTTTATAGCTAGTATAACTCATCTTTACAAAATTGGTTTGTAAGATGAGTGAAGTCGCTCTTTAAAACTCTAATCACGCCTTATTTTTTTTATTGAATGGGAGGCTTAAGTTTTTCTCAATAGGGGGAACCGTGATTTTTTATCCAACCCACCTCCATACCAAACATGTACATAACATTCTCAGTGTGTGATTTGAGTGGGTTTAAATTGAACTTTTTGTTTCCTTAAAAGAAAAGTTTAATTTTTTGTTACCTAAAAAAAAATTGAGAAAGGGAAACAATGGATTGGATTTAGACACAAAATAGAAAGTTTCACTTATTAACCATGATGATTTAGAATTACCATGTAGAAAAAAAGCTTGAAAGAAGGGATAATATAGTCACCTTTTATTCGATTTTATGCAATGCATAATCATATTTTAAATGTTTCTGACATGTATATATTGGATAAGCAACATTTTTCTGGATTTTGTGCATTATTTGTATGTCAGTGTGTAGTATGAAGGAAAAAATTTCTATTTGTTTGATTTTATGTAATGCATAATCATATTTTGAATGTTTCTGACACATAATATTGCCATTTTCCTCAACAACATTCCTTTAATCCTTTCTTTATGTGTTCAAGTTATATAAAAAGGACAACCCGGTGCATTAAAGCTCCCGCATACACAGAGTCCGGGAAGGGGTCCCATCATTTTTGGTGTATTGTACGCAACCTTACCCTGTTTGTTTTTTTTTATACAAGAGGCTGTTTTCAGGACTTGAACCCGTGGCCTTTCTTGATCCTCAAGTAACTCGGTCTAGATTTTAACTCGAATGTCAAATTGTATTATATGGTCTATTAATTATGCCTTTTTCGATTTGAATTATGTTGGTCTTTCTATGCTTGTTGTGTTCCGTGTCTTCATAGTACGAGGTATATGAATATTTTTGTTTCTTTTTGACATTGATGTTAAACACTTTTGTGGCCTTTTAATGGAAGCTGGAAAGTCTGAAGTTTTCTGTTTTATGGAGCCTTTATGCACTAAGAAGCCTCGACGAGGTAGGAGCATGGGAAAATCATCTAGAACGTCTTCTATGAATGAAGTTATGAAACCACAAATTTGGGAAAAAATTCCCGAAGATCTACTTCAGGAAGTGCTTGCAAGACTTCCCTTCACCATAATTCTTCGCTTTCGCACTGTATGTCGACAATGGAATAACTTGCTAAGCTCTATAAGTTTTTTTCAACATTGTACTCAAGTCCCACAAGCACATGAACATCCATGGTTTTACATAACTTTTGGAAATAATAATTACGAAGCCATGTATGACCCTTTAATGAAAAGATGGTATTGTTCTATTGCAAAACTGCCAAAACTGCCAATCTGTGGTTTACCGGTTTCTTCTGTAGGGGGTTTAGTTTGTTTACAAGACACTTTTCTAAATATGTATATTTGTAATCCACTTACTCAATCCTTCAAGATTTTACCGAAGTCAAATAAAAACTGGCTTCATTCGGGGATGACAATGAATGAGAGTGGAGGCTACAGAGTCCTACAATTTGGTGGTAGAGAATATGAAATCTATGATTCGGTAACAAAGTGTTGGAGCCATGTAAGAAAAATACCTGCTACGGTGACATGTCATTGTGTTTCCAATTCTATTTCCATTGACACAACACTTTACATCAGGCGTGTGTATCCGGATGGGATTGTTTCATGTGACACGTCAACTGGGGTTTTGGACTAATCGCTTATTCCCAAATCATTGAATATATATGAGAATGAGGTAACATTGGCCGAGTCTAATGGACGAATAATGTTTGTGGGTCTGCTAAGGAAGAATGATGCTACATGTGTGTGCATATGTGAGCTTCTGGAAACAAGTTTGTTATTGAAAGAGGTTGATCGAATATCGTGCTCAGAGTTCTACAAGAAGCGAGTTAAGCTTACTTGTTTGGTAAACAAAGGGTTGCTCATGTTGCACTTGAAATCAGATTATATTTATCATATTTTTACTTACAACAGAGCAACTAGGAAATGGCTGAAGGTTCCTGTGCCAATTGGAAGAAAACTACACGAGAGAAGAACCATGTATATGGTACTGCATTTCAACCATGCCTGAGCAATTTCTTGATCTAGTTTATATATAAGCTAGCAATGGTCTGTAGTATTTACCTCCAATCATGAGGTTCTTTACAACTTGCTAGTTGTTGGGACTGATACAATAATGATAATATCATTTTTTTAGGTTTCTATTTTGGATGTCTCACCCTTAGCCTATGAATCTATTATGATTCTATCAGATCTGTTAAAGTTATTCTATTTAGTTAGTTATGCTACTTTCTTCGTTATAATTTGAGATTGCTTATGCTTGTCTCTTTTCTATTTCCTCCACCAATGTAATTATAACTAAAATCTAATGTTTTTTATCTAACAATTATGATTAATTGACAATGCATATGAATTAAATTCATTATGATGTTCTTTTTTATTGTATGTTTTACAAAACTATTTTTATTTGGATAAAACTTACATGTAATTTCATACGAGCAACTCTTAATGTAACTTGCAACTTGCAGGTGCATAATTCAGTGTTGAGAGTGTTTGAACAGATCATTCCACTAACACAACGCCCTTGTGGCACGCTCGTATCCCCACAATTGCAACTGACAACTCTCACTCAAACAATAAATTGGATACAACGATAAAATCCAATTCCAACGTGATTCTTTTGCTTTTGTTCCTCCATCAGTAGTTTTGTGTGTGGTGGCCTAACCTAAAGTGTTTCACTACCATTCCCATTTTCTTAGAGACCACCTCCATAAACCAATTCGCCTCGTCCCAGAACCCCACCTATACCGTGGATATCCCTCCACCACATGACTCAAATTGAATTTCTATTGAAAACGTTTTTTCAAAGAAATGCCATTAGAGTTTATTATTAATTATTTCAAATAATTAATACTGTAGCATATAGTTTTCCGAGTTTGAATAGAGAATCCAAAATCTCATGAACAACTTGTTTCTGTTAGTCTTTGTGGGTTCTATGACATTATCTATAGTGACTCAATTGATGGCATGGTGATGAAACATGGAGAAGATGGTGTTTTCTATTATTTATACATGGATTTGGTTCAGAGGGAAAAAAAACACATCAGGGTGGGTGGGTTGGTCCGTATTGCCATCCCTAGTTTTATACACTTATAATCCCTTTAAATTTCTCTTAACTAGAACTATACAAGACTCGTTAACAACTTGCCATTTATACCATGACTAATCCCTCGTTACCATTTATACCATGACTAATCTCACGATTACACAATATCAATTGTCATATTCATAACTAACTACTAAAATCAATCTGTCGCATTATGTAAAATTAAACAAAAGAGGTGCAATAGTTGTATAATTAAAATTTTAAAATTCCTTAAAACTTCATCAAAACATGAACAGGAACTGGGTATAGTCCAAGTACATGTAGAAAAGTATAGTCATATTTTCTACAGGGCTAAGAAAGAGAAGATAATACAGTCCAACTCAAAGCTCCATTATGCCATGCCTCCACTCGTTGCTGTCCTGATTATATGAAAGAGAACTGTGCAATAAAAGCATGCAAACATGCCAATGAAATTATGAAAATATACAACATATCCCGTGAAAATGCTAATGGCAGAAAGGCAAACACATACAATCTAGTATACTCCAAATCACATATGATTTACGAAGCATGAATGCAAGCACCGACAATACACATGACACGAATATGTCGACACGGATAAATTGTTTGAGAAAATGACATAATTCAATGTAATCACATATGTCGTTGTGTGTCAGTATCGAACAATGACACATGTCAGATACTGAATACGTTGACAATCAAAAGTGTCAACGTAATATCATCCTAATCCATAAGGAGGTACATAAAATTTAGCTCAAGTGGCAACAGCTCCCTTTGACTTCCACTTGAGTGCATATTTTTTTTTTTGGTTACACTTGAGTGCATATTTGATTCAACATGGAGACTTGCAATCCAAATTTTTTTTTCACTTCTTTTTTAAAATATAATTCAACTTAGTGTAATAGACTATGTGCTCAAGTACTTTGTGTTGGAAGATTTTAATATTATTTAATTATATTTCAATGTCAATACGTGGACAAATATCTTTATAATAATTATATTAGATATTTATCATTTGAAGCCTTAATTGTTTAGTGAACAAAGTAAGTAATAAGGCTAATTAGATTTCTATTTCGATAATTAATTATTAATTATTTTATATATGGATTCAATATGAGTGGACGTCTCGATGACCTATTAACAAAATAACGGGAAACCCTAATGGCCATCACACTATAAGAGGTTGTGATCCCAAATACACCGTACATGACAATACTCTCTTTTATCCCCACCCGAAGAGAACTTGAGGCATACATGTACCGGTTGAGAAAGAACCAAATCAACCGTTGCTAACCGTTTATTGCGCGTTTTAATATTAGATCATCGTTTCATTGTTGTTGAGAGGGTGTCTTGAAAATTTTACCAGGTATTCTTAATACCTGATTATTAATATCCTTGATAAATCAAACATGTTATAGATCTGATCATGTTCATGCTCAAGGTTTTAATTGCTTCCGCTAAAGATTTCTATTTTTGTCTTGTATTGAGCATGTCTTGTGAAATTGATCTATTTAGAAATAATTCCAACAAGTGGTGTCATAGCCTAGTTAGGCTCGGTGGGGGAGCAGGAGTGGGATCCTAATGTGAATCTGACTAGAGATGTGGGTGACTGACTCACACCTGAGAGAGATGGTTGGAAACTTTTTTTTGTGTGTCCAGGTTGGAACCTCATACCTTGCATATTATGCATTGTCTGTTTTTTGGTGGTGGCCGGGGTTTGAACCCGGACCTTGCATATTTTATGCATTGTCCTACCAATTGAGCTAAGCTCACGAGGACATATTATGCATTGTCTTTACCAACTGAGCTAACTCTAACTAAATAAAAAGCAAATTGTTTTATGGTTTTGTTATTTTTATAAGATAAAATAAAATAAAACCTAAACAAATATTTTTATTTTTTTAGGATTAGAAAGAAAAGAAATAATGAAATGACACTGCTAAAAATAAAAACAATAACTACAAATACAAATCAGATCTTTTATTTATTTTTGAAACATACATGGATTATTATTTATTTTTGAAACATACAACGATTAGAAAGAAAAAAAAATAAAGAAATGACACTACTTCCCTCAAGAAAAAAAAAATGATACTACTAAAAAGTAAAAACAACTAACTACAAATAATCCCTAAAAAAAAAACTAACTACAAATAAAAATCAATTCTTATTTAAAAAAATCTTTTATTTATTTATTTTTTAGGGGAAAAATCAATTATTTTATTTATTTTTGAAATATACTATACAAAAATAAAATAAAATCAAATAAACTAAAAATAAAACAAATAAGTTAAGCAAATTGTTTCTGTGAAAGAAAAAAAAAAGGTTAAGCAAATTGTCTTGTTGTAACTAACTTGTAAAGATCAACATCAAGTGAGTATTTGTATTTAAAGAGTGGGGGAAAAAAAATCAAAAGGTAAATAAGGTTCGCAAATTTTCTGAGTTGTTGGCACGTTATCGCACTCTTTCTTACATTTGTTTTCTTCTTCAGGTCCCTTTCTCTTCCTCTATAACTATTTTTCAATGCAATTTTTCGTTTAATACTTTTTAAACATGATTTCAGTCATCGACATGTGCTTGTTATGTTTAATCTAAACCAATACTATATTTTGTTTTTTAGTCGTTTTCCTATAATAATCTATTGTAACTCGTAATTTTATTTTTTTTTAGAATAGAAGGGACGTAACTTTTATTTATTTTTTGACAAACGAAGGGGTATAACCTTGTTATTTAGGGTGTGTTTGATAAAAATAAGCTATAAGCTAGCTGATAGCTGATAGCTGAAAGCTTATAGCTGAAAAGCTTGCTGATTTAAATTAAAGTGTTTGGTATAATTACCTTTTGAAGTTGCTATTAAATATAAAATGACTTAAAAGTATATATATGTTTAATATATTATTAATTTAATTTATAAAAAAATTTAACTTTTTTTTACCCCTAAAAAATTTAACTTTTTTTTACCCCTAAATATTATAAAAAAATTTAACTTTTTTTTACCCCTAAAAAATTTAACTTTTTTTTACCCCTAAATATTTTAACTAAGAATTTATCTTTTTTTTTTTTGTCAGGTAGCCTCCTAATGGCTAGAATTCACCTTATAAGGTGAATAAGTAGGGTGTCCGGGGTTTGAACCCCGGCCCCTGCATATAATAATGCATTGTCCTACCAATCGAGCTAAGCTCACGGGACGACACTAAGAATTTATCTTAATAATTTTAATTTATTTCAAAATATTTTTATGGAAAATTATTTCTTTTGATTTATATTGGTAAATATGTTCAAAGAAAAAATAATGATAATATATTTTTTTGAAGGAATAGATAAATATTTAGATATGAATTTGATAGAAAGAGATCGTATAAACAAAATCAAATCTAGAAGAATATTTTAACCAACAGGAACAAAAAAAAAATCAAATAGAAATAACGTAAGGCAAAGTGCAAACCGTAAGAAATATTAAGCACCACGTGGGTAGTTTTTTCTTTTACGTGGGGTAGTTTTTTTTAATAAAAAAATAATATTAAAGGTTAAAAATGGAATAAAATGTGAAAAGCTACAAGCTATAAGCTCAAAAGCTATTTGGATTAGCTTCTTAAAAAACGTTATAAGCTAGTGAGAAAAGTTTTTTACCAAACACATCTCATTCTATCAAAACAAGTTTATATGCTAATTCAACAAGCTATAAGCTAGCTTATCTATGTTACCAAACACAGCCTTATTTTCTTTAAAAAAAAAAAAAAAAACTTGTGATTTATTTAATTTAGAATTACCATGCAGAGAAAGGCATGAAACATGGAATAATATAGCTATCTTTTATTATATTTAGGTTAAGGGTACACAAAATATTCATCATCAGAGAGGCAATATGTTATGTTTGTATTTACTCGGTCTCTAATTTCTATTTGTTTGAATTTATGTCATGCATAATCACTTATTCAAGCAACATATTTGTGGATTTTTTGTGCATTGTTTCTTTGTCATGGTGTGTATAGTATGAAGGGGAAAAATGTCATTAGCAACATAGCACCTTTCCTTACTTGCATATTCCTTGTGATTCAAGTTACATAATTGAATATATTTTCTTGATCCTTGAAATGTACAACAACTCAATCTAAGTTTAGAATTGAATGCCATTATGTCAACCGTGTGTATCGTTATATGGTCTGTTAAATATGCTCTTTTCGATATGAATTATGTAGTCTTTATTTGCATGTTCTGTTCATTGTCTTCATATTCATAGTAGGAAGCATATGAGTATTTTTGGTAATCTTTTCCTAGATAATAGTTCTTTAATTTGACATTGGTGTTAACACTTTTTTGGCCTTTTCATGGCAGCTAGAAAGTCCGGAGGTTTCAGTTTGATCGAGCATCCAAGAGTTAAGAGCATGAGAAAATCATCTAGAGTATCCTCAGAGTCTGAAGTTATGAAACCCCAAATTTGGGAAAAATTTCCTGAAGATCTATTTGAGATTGTGCTTGCCCGACTATCCCTTGCTTCAATTTTTTGCTTCCGAACTGCTGTATGTGGGCAATGGAATAACTTTCTAACCTCCCAAAGTTTTTTTCAGCATTTTGATCAAGTCACAAGTAAATCCATGGTTTTACACAACTTTTGGAAATAACAATTATGTAGCCGTCTACGACCCTTTTATGAAAAGATGGTATTGTCCTTCTGTAATACAAACACCGGAAAGGCCTGTTTTACCGGTTTCTTCTACAGGGGGTCTAGTTTGTTTTTATGATATCACGATCTGTGTGTTTGTAATCCACTAACTCGATCCTTCAAGATTTTGCCGACTGGATCAATCGCGAGCTAAGTTTTTTCGGGGATGACAATGAATGGAGGTGCAGGTTACAAGGTCCTATGATTGGGTATTGACGGTGAATATGAAATCTATGACTCAGTAACAAAGTACTGGAGCCTAGGACAAATACATGCAGGTATTATGATCCCGCAATTATTTCCTTCTTTTTCCAAACCTGTTGCCATAGGCACAACACTTTACATCAGGCATATGTATCCAGAAGGGATTCTTTCCTGCGACACGTCAACTGGCATTTGGACACAGCGCTTATTTCCAGCGCCACTGAATACTTCTTACATAACATTGGTTGAGTCTGATGGACAAATCATGTATGTGGGTTTGCTAACAGACAATGATGCTACATATATATGCATATGGGAGCTTTCAAAAACGAGTTTGTCATTGAAGGAGGTTGATAGAATGCATTGCTTAGAATTTCACAAGAAGCTGGTTGACCTGACTTGTTTCGAAAACAAAGGGTGGCTCATGTTGCACTTGCAATCACATAATATGTATCATATGTTTACTTACAACATAGCAACTAGGGAATGGCTGAAGGTTTTTGTGCCATTTGAAATAAAATTGCGCAGTTACAACCATGTTTGACTGCAATGCCTTGATCTTGTTTATATGTTACAAGCAATGGTCTGGTAATATTTACCTCAAATTATCTACTATTTCTTTACAACTTGCTAGCTGTTGGGACTGATGCAGTATATAATGTTAGGAAAATGCTAGATATCAAGAATGGATTTTCTTGATGAATTCAAGAATGACATGGCAGAATAATCACCCTTAGATTTTAATCTTATTTATTAAAGTTTCATAAAAAAAAAAATATATAACACCCATTCTTTGGTGAGTTTCCGTTTTGGATTTCGCACCCTTAACCACTCATATTAAATCTTAGTTATGAGTCAATTATGATTCTATTAGGTCTGTTAGACATTTAGAGTTAGTTATTCTATTCAGTTAGGTATGTTGCTTTTTTCATTGGAATTTGATCTTTCTTATTTATGCTTGTCCCTTTTTAGTTTCTTTCACCAAAGTAATTATCATTCAAATCAAATGTTTTTTTTATCATCTACCAGTTATGATTGATTGTCAGTGTAAAAAGTATTTACATTGACGCTCTATATGAATTGAATTGATTATGAAATTCTCTTTATTTATTTTTTACGAACAATAATGAGATGTACTCATAATCTAAGTAGCATGATAACGAGATGCTCTTGCAAGAGAATGATCCACTCAATTAGCTTGTCTCCTAATGTAAATCTAAGGTGCTTTATTTTTTGTTATCTACTTTTTAAAACATTTTCAGTGGAGAGTGTTACAACATATCATTCCTCTAACACGGCACCCTTGTGGTACGCTCATATCCCTACGATCGCCACCGAAACCTCTCATTCGCGTAACAAATTGCATACAACCCATAATTATAGACAAAACCTACAACATTTGTTGCAATTATTTAGCGGATTTTGGTTGCACCACATGGGTTAAGAATATATCCCAAACAACAACAACAACAACAACGCCTTATCCCACTAAGTGGGGTCGGCTACATGGATCAAATGCCGCCATAATGTTCTATCAAAGACCATATTTGGATCCAACTCATTGACCTCTAAATCTTTTCTAATGGTTGGCGATGCAGCGGCCCTTGCTCATTTGACACTGTACTCGAGCCATACAGCGCGTTGCTTCCGGGCAACGACCTAGCATTCACACTATTTCGTATTTGGTCCATGTCATAGAGATTCGACAAAGTTTTACGTTGGCTGTCGAGGCCTAACACAACCCTCTCCATTTTACCCGGGCTTGGGATCGGCCTTGGCAGGATTCAAATATATCCCAAACAAATTTAAAAAAATGGTGAATGTTTGAGGAGAATTGGATTGAATCTAATGTTTTTATCCCTCTATGAGCAGTGTTGTGCGTGGTGGCCTACGTCTAGAATTCTGCTCTTCTCTCCCAACAAAAATTGCTCGCTCCCAACTAAACTTTCGAAAATTCTCCTGCGTGACTTAACTCACACACTCATGCAGGGTTTATAAGTTAACTCACGCAAGGGTATTTTCGAAAGTTTGGTTGGGAGCGAGCAATTTTTGATGGAAGAAGAGCAGAATTCCTACCTCTATTTGATGCTACAATGATGCTTCTCCGGTACAAGGGCGATCCTGCTAGGTTTGATTGAATAGGGCCCTTTTTTCAGGGTATCAAAAATTTTGTTTGCCCTTTTATAATCACGTAAAAATTGTATTTTATTTGATAGTTGGATGTACTCCTTGGTTCTCCTTGTTTGCAACCTAGAAATTTGATTTTAAGGATATTATTTTATGTGGAATCTCGTTTTGAATCCAAGTCACCACATTCTCCCTCCTTGTGTGCATTGGCGGCCAATAGCAACAAAAAAAAATGTACTTAGTAGTCATAGGATACATTTTAAATAATTTGACTTTGTTTTCTACTGAAAATGAATTTTCAAAGGAATGTCGATGCATATTATTAATGATTTTGTAATGAAAAAAAAAGAATACTAATAAGTATGCTATTTATATAATTGTGTATTCAAATAGAGCACCGAAAAGCTCATTTACGACCTTCTTTAGGTTAGTGTTGGTTCTACGACATTGTCTACGGAGATATAAGGATGGGGAAGATGGTGCTTTCTATTATTCATGGGGAAAGTGCAAGGATTTGGTGTAGAGAGAACAAACTGATATCATAAAACTCTAGATCTACCATTCACCTATGAAGGAGATCCAGAGTAGCCTTCACCCCAAAAAATGGAAATAAAGACGACGTGTTATGGATTAAAAGAAGTCAAGTTGCGGCTTCTAGGTTTCAAGACAAATTGAACATTTTGGTATTTAAAAGCTCCCAACAAAATGGGTATATTTTGCTGGTGGGATTTAGTATGGGAAAGGGAAGTTGTTTCCCACCATGGGAAAGTTGATGTTTATGGTTAGATTAAAGAGGATCACTGGTCTTATTATAGTCTTGCACACACTATATCTTTCCACACTTTAGCACAAGTTGATGCTTGGGGTAAAAAATGGTTGAGTGGATACGTTCCATCTGTTTATTTCACTAAATCCTATTTCGAATTCTGTTTAACAAAAATACAGTTGAAATACATATCCCCATTCCATCGTATTTTAGATGCTATATATACAATATCAAATAATTTCTCATTGCTAATATCCTTTTACAAATGTTTTGCACTCAATGAAAAAACTAGTTTTATTAACCCTTATAGTCCTGGTCTTTAAAGTTCTCTTAACTAGAATTATGTAGGGTCCAAATTTGGCTGGGGCAGAAAAATCGCAGTGACTGGGTTTATTTCTCTCCTATATTACTCGTTCATCTTATTTATCATTTTTCTCTCGTCTTTTGGTCACAATAACTTTCCTACCACAAAATCACGGAATTCGAATCCAAATTATGTGAGACTCGTTACCATTTATACGATGACTAATCCCTCACGATTACACAGCATCAATTGTCATATTCATAACTAACTACTAAAATCAATCTGTCGCATTATGTAAAATTAAACAAAAGAGGTGCAATAGTTGTATAATTAAAATTTTAAAAATCCTTAAAACTTCATCAAAACATGAACAGGAACTGGGTATAGTCCAAGTACATGTAGAAAAGTATAGTCATATTTTCTACAGGGCTAAGAAAAAGATAATACAGTCCAACTCAAAGCTCCATTATGCCATGCCTCCACTCGTTGCTGTCCTGATTATCTGAAAGAGAGCTGTACAATAAAAGCATGCAAACATGTCAGATGAAACTGTACAACATAGATTATGAAAATGATAATGAAACTACAAAACATAGCTCATGAAAATGCTATCGAAGAAAAGTAAATATAGCTCATGAAAATGCTATGGAAGAAACAAAACATAGTTGTAAATATAGCTCATTATCCTTAAAATGATAATGAAACTACAAAACATAGCTCATGAACATGCTATGGAAGAAAGGTAAATATATCATCCTAATCCTTGAGAAGGTATATCAAACATTTGATCACGGAGCACCAATTCCATAGGGAATTGTTAAATCCCTTTGACCATTACCCATTACCCTTTCCCTCTCTGCACTATAATACGATTCTTAAATATAAAACGCACACAAAAAGAATATTTTAGTTGCGAATGCATATTTGATTCAACAAGAATTGCAATCTAAATAAATAATTTTCAATTCAATTCAAGGCCCGAGAATAAATTATGTACTCAGGTACTTGTTATACAGATGTGCAATGTTCTTGTTAACTATGTTAATGTGTTTCAAATTGGAATACAAAACATATTCATCAAGCAATGAAACATATTTTATTTTTCAAGAAATTTGTTTTTGTTTGGCCTATTAGGGGGTAAATCAAAACAAAAAATTTGTACAGGGGTAAATAAAAAAAAAATTACAGGGGGAAAACCATAAATGACCTATATTACAGAGGGTAAAGACTTATTAACCCCACAACAATATTTCAAAAATTGAATCGGACATTGAATCCACAAGACCTCAAATAGTTCAACAGCTTGAACCAAACAAAACAACGATTGAACCTCTCAAATATCCGAATTAACAATAGTTCAGCTCTGGCTCAACCGATTTTAACTATCGGTTCAGTTTTTAAAACATTAGTTAGCAATGCATACCAAATAAATCACACAAACAATAAACATTCCCAATTCATCACAAGAATTAGGAATATGATTCGAATGAAAACAAAAATTAGTAAAACACATAAGGAGGACAACATTGAAAGGGCAATCTTACATGATCCAATGACAACAAAGACGAAGAAACCAAGCAAAACGGGGCCAACAGGATAGTCATTTCCTTTCTTAACAGTTGTTTCTGGCACACTTCCTCTTTTTGTGATATTTTTCTCGAACTTCTCAACCTTCCTAACTGCAAGGCGCTTTGATGTAGTCTACACACACAAAAAAAAACCACCAAAATTCCAAATCTCAATTTCATTCAACATCACAAAACCAAATTCAATCAAAATTTAACAATTCAAAATCACATTGATCAGATCAGAACAAATTATTTCAGATCCATAAGCTGAAAATCAATGTAACACACATAGATCCATAAGCTACATAAAATTTGACCTAATTTTGATAAATTTCTGATTTCAATTATGAATTTGCATAAATACAACGAGATTTGCATCAATTCAATTTCAAAACAAAAATTCGGATTAATTTTTCAAAAAATTCAGTAGAATCATGACAAAAACAAGGTAAAAAAAACTAATAGATCTAAACGAAGAGTGAAAATTAACGAAACTGAAGAATGCAAGAAATAGAAGAGAGGAAAAAAAACGAACCATGATTGATTTGTAGGATAATGGATCGCCGGTGGAAAAACGAAGAGAACGCCGGAAAATTGAAAGACGGTGGTGATGTTCTTTTCCGGCAGTGACTCTCTCCGAGGTTTTATTTAGAGATTTCTGAATATCTGTGAACGGTGATCGTTGTTACCGGTTATTTATTTCCAACTTTTTTATTTATTTATTTATCCACTTACCTAATATGCCTAATTTTGTTGAATTTAATAATGGATACCCGAGGATACCGTCACGGCTTATTCGCGATTGGACAGAGGTGTTAAACGTGTACACGTGGTGTTTGGATATTGGATGAGAGTTAATTTACTACGTGAATAAGTCGTACGTAAAATTTATTGTCAAAAAACAAAAACAGTCTTACATAATTTGTTAGTTTTTTTATTTATTTTTTTATGTAAAAGTTGTTGGATAATTTATTTTTTAAGTATTTTAAGACAAGTGTATTGATGGCCCTTTGAATGATGAGTTGTCATTGTAAGGAGAAAACCATTTGTAATATAGCCCATAGAAAAATGATGATTTGTCATCATCGTAGAAATTAAAAAAGTGAATAATATGTGCACTTCATACCAAAATATAAATAAAAATAAGTTTAAAAAAATAGACTTAAATTCGAGCTTAACTCAGTTGGCAATTAGGGTGTAAAGGTTCGGCTTGGATCGGTTTTTGGTAAAAAAATGTCTGAACCAATGAAAAAAGAAACCGATCCAAACTAGTTTGGTTCAGTTTGGATCGGTTCGGTTTAGCGATTTGTTTATTTTCACAAATTTGTATTTCATGCATACGACATACTCAAATATTTCATGAAACTTTTTTTTTCCCATGTTCTTAGTTTTTCAAACAACTATGTGTAACTAACATGAAAAACTAACAGAGATGAACAATCACAACGGCAATGACGAACAATATGTTAGGTGTGGTTGGCGGCTAGTGTTCTTTCTTAGTAGAAATGAAATAGAGTCAAGGTGATGAGATGAGATGATGATAGGATAAAGTGATGGATTAAGGAATATTTTATGTTGGACTTTAATTTTGAGTTTAATAGTGTGTTTGGTGAGGGATAATATTAGTAAAACGGGGAGTGAGTTGACATCGGTTCAGTTCATCGGTTCACCAGATATCAAAATAAAAAACCAAGAACCAAACCAGATCGGTTTAGGTTGGTTCGGTTCAATTTTAAACCGAACCAAACAAGATCGGATACTTTTTTGGTTTGGATTTTCGGTTTCATCGGTTTTGTCTGAACCGCTTACACCTCTAGTTGGCAGAGATATTGTGTTGGAACAAAATGTGTTTAACAATAAACCTTAAAGAGTTTTGATGATAACAAGGTATTAAAAATTGTAAATTGGACTAGCTAATATTTGTTCAAGTGTACAGGACCACAATTAAAAAGGTTACATCATTTATTGGTTCTGAATGAGCAAATAAAGAGCAAAAGGAATCAACATAAAATGAAGCTTAGTGCTTCTGAAGGCAACTCGCTCCTGAAGAGAAAAGCGCTCCTGAAGTAAAGCCGCTCCTGAAGTTAGTAAAGTGCTCCTGAAGACAAGAGGTCCAGAAGCCACATCATCAGAAGCTGCGTTATCAGAAGCTGTATCATTCAAAAGCTGCATCATCAGAAGCTATGTTATCAAGCTGCCTCATCAGAAGTCATTTCACTAGAAGCTGAATATCAACTAGATTTGCAAAGATTCAAGAATTGAAGAATCATCACTGCAAAAGCTGTCTATTGGATTCGAAAACACAACAAAAGATTAGTGGAATTTTGCAACGGTCATTTCAAAGGTGTTTGAAGGCATGTGCTTGCAATTTGGACGAAAGCGTTGACATGTCAGTTTAACGTATTATGTTATCCACGTCAGGGGGATACGGGAGGTTCTCGACCTAAGGGGAACGGTTCAAACCGCAAGGGACCCGCACGACACCGAGGGAGTCTGATGTACGTACATCGGTCATGTATGGGATTGTTCTCGGGGTTACTCCACCCGGGGCTCTCCGTAAAATGAACCAAGATAAGAATGTTTGTTCAACGCTAACATAATGAATAATGAACTTAGACGCGATTATGTATGGTATGTTTATGATCACGAATGTACTCATGTATGTTTATGTTAAGTACAAGTCATGACTAGGACAAGTAAAGAATGATGTACCGATGGCGATCTTAGGATTCCCCTAATCGTCTGGTTTAGATTAGTGTCATGATATGTTATGTTTAGGCCTCGATACGTAGAGCGTAATCTTGGCAATGCGGTTTTAGATTCCCCCTCGACCGCCATGACACGTATAGGAAGTGAAGCCTATAACAAGTAAGATGATTTTTATGACGGTCCTAGTATGCACAACCGTCTAAGTATGCAAGCCTCCACACACGTATAATCAACCGTCAGGTTGTAAAGTAGACACGTGGCGACCGTAGGTTTCCCTTGAGGTTGCCTATAGCCTAGGATTAGGTGGAACTCACTGAGACATTATGTCTCATCCCAATCCTTATTTGTTTCAGATAAATAGGTTGGACGTCAAGTCAGTTGTCGGATGGATATTTCAGCAAATGCTCGTTCGTATACGCTGCGGAATGGACATGAATTTTCAAAGATGTATTGGTTATTATATTAAACAAAAGGTGTTGTATCTTTTTGTACGAGCGTGTATTGATGTATAATATTCATTCGAAGTTTTTATAGTTGTAAATTTTAATGTATCCAGTACTAAATTATCACACTTGCCAGACTTTCTAGATACGTCTAGTATGGGTGTTACATTTGGTATCAGAGCAGGTCGATTCAGACTGTGCCTTGGGTCATTAAGTTGCAACTAAGGTAGTGGGAACATTGGGTTCTGGGTAAATGTTTTAATTGTCGTTGTTAGTTGAGCCTGATCAACTCAATTTAGCATTCGACGATTAGGATGGATGCCTGAGAGCTGAATAGGACCCAGGAGGAACGAAGTATGTGATGAGGATGACTTGAGAAGGTAGAACTCGGAGTAAGAATGGTAAGAGTCTAACTGTGCCAGATGGTGGCCGGTGAACTAATCCGGTTAAGTTTGATTTCTCCGGGAATGCAAGGTCATGTTAAGATGGATTAATCCGACAACGTTTGGGAAGTTATTAAATATATTTTTGTATAACCGTAAATGAAGATTTTGGAAATTTCTAAAAGTGACCGGGAGATTCGGTAAGAGTCGTTGTTGGAGCAAGACTGTGTTATGGAAAGGAAATAAATATTTTGGAATGTAAGTACGAGATTGCAAGATAAGAAGAAGTCGACATATGTTGATGAAATGTGGAAGTTCTCAGGGTTAAAGGTATGTGAATGAAGCCAAAGATTTGAATGCCCAGATAGGATAAGGCTCTAATGTTGGAGTGCCGAGCGAGTCGACAGAGAAACAAGACAAACCGTTCGCAGCAGATTAAGTTAAAATTTTATGTGGATATTTTATGATATCAGGATTAAGGCGTTCATTTCTGATGAGCCGACAATCGTACCAAATGAAGTTAAAGTTTGTCATGCATATGTTATAGAGTATTTTAACGATGTTAAAGATGGATGATGTTCATTGGATTGCTTGAGAATATAAGGTTTTTATGAAAAACACGTTTTCCAGAAAACTAAGTTGAGGAAACTCGCCAATAGCAAAATTATCGCCATTAGCGGAATTACTCCAGAGGATTTCGCTGATAGCGAACCTGGGACGACATTTTTACTTTTCGAAAACTGTTAGTTCGTCTCAAGGGTCCGTAGTGACTATTGGAGAGTTGTCTTCATAACCTTTTTGCAATAAATACTTTTATAACATCAAGTGATGAATGCACATTACAACTTAAGGTTTTTAAAGGAAAAAAGAGCATGAACAACCATTAACGGAATCGATTCAGTTTAAGGTAACTTTGGAGATTAACGTGTCAAGAGTTTAAAGGAGTTTAGACCTAATGTTTAGAGATTCCTGTATATGGAACGGACATGAAGTAAGAAGTTAAGGTGGTGACGAGTTATGTTAGATCACAAGATTCTCAGATTTTGTGGAGTATTAATTACCCCTCGAATCTATGATTTGCTTAATTAATTTACTAAGGCTCATCCCCATGACGAATTTAATATTTGCAAAGTTTATAAGATTTTAGAAAAGATATATGCATATGAGTGATCGGAGTTGGTGTTCATAAATTTTAAATGGAATTATGTAGGTACCGGTCGGTTACGATTTATGTAAAATAATTTAAAACACTTGGAACAAGATTTGATGGCATTTTTGTGTTATCAACTCGTTCCATGAATTTTATGGTAACGACTGGGACCCAAAATTCAATATTTTATATATAATAAAGAAACATCAACACCAATGATTCGTGTGCAAATCTATGAAGTTTCACTCGAAGAAAATTAACGAGCTAGCATTGGTAAGATTAAGCAAAGCATGGTATGAGAGAAACGAAGATGCCAAGTAGGATGTTCAAGAAAAGTATGCACGATGAGCAATATGAGCAAGCTATGGAAATTTGAGATTTGCTCAGGGATTAATTAAAGAATGGTAAAGGTACGACAGAAGGTAAGTCTACTAGTGATTATGTAAAGTATAACCACAGGAAGGTAATATGAGAATATGGTAAGTCTATTATGAGATTCTATCAAACACGGCCTTATGAAGAGCAAGTTGCGGCATTGAATGCCACATGGATGGTCTTGAGAAGTTTCACTCGTCTCGATAGAATAGAGTATTAGTTAAAACCAACCGGTGGGAATCAGAGAAGCGCAACGGAAGTGGACCGGTTAAGTTGATAATTATAAAGAAGCCTAATGAGAAGCACTAAGAGACGAGCGAACAGTTCTTGAAACATTAATTAAGTAACCAGACTTATGCAGTCAGGGATGGATGAGGTAAAGATATATGGATGTGTTTTCATCTAATTAAATTGGAGAGGTTGGAGTCACTATAATGGAGTAATCAGGTTATTTAATGGTGATGTCGAGCACATACAAGAATTGCTAATCAGATAGAAAGGGTACGTGTTCTGACAAGAGAAAATACATGTAAGATTTAGAAAGTTCTTTCTTGTGATTCAAAGTGATGATCAAGGCATCATGTGATGTGATCGGTATCAGAAGAATAAGTGCCATACGGGTGAAGGTAACAATACCCAAGCAATGTTTGAATATGATGTTCTGAAGAATCCAGTTCAGTATTAGGGAAATAAGGGGGTTAAATATTGATATGTGGATCAAGGATCCTACATGGTATAAGTTATACATAAATATGTGTCTGAAGCATACATATAATTAAGAAGGAATAGAAAAGAATCCACTTTCGAAGTTTAAGAATTTTATCACGGAAGGAATTACGATTTATGAGTTATGTATGATGAGATTCATACTCTCCGATGCCATGATTGTTAAATGATGACGATACTTGCTTGAATGGTGCCAAACTAGGGTTTTTCAACTTTTAAAGTGAAAATGGGTATTAAGGGACTTGGAAACGAATTATTCTAAGAACATGATATTTTTATTTTCTGAAACTGATGACACACGCCATAAGTGAGTAAGTTCACTTAAGACGTGAGGACTTCCAGACCAACTCGTCAGTTGCGAGCTTGGGCGAGATTCAACCTTTTTCCAAACATAGAAACTCGTCCTATGGTTCTGCAGTACCGTTATCGGTTTGATTTCAAAATGTTTTCTTTAAAGGAAATACATATATTCATTCCAAGGATCCGTATACCAATGTTTATAAGATTTCTTAAAGCAAAATGATAGAACAAGTATCGTTATTATCTAACAGTATGTTGCATTTGAAAGTATGTAATGCACAATGGAAAATAAAGTTTGATGAAATGGATAACAATGTTTTTAATAAGGACATCTGAGACGTATAAGTATATGTTAAGGATATTCAAGTACAAATGGTTTTAGTCGGGAAGTTTAAGAGTGTATGAACCAGGAGACTGGCTATCGAATGTCAAGTATAAAGGCAAAATTTAACGTCGTTATCCATGCTAAGTTATATGAGTTACCAATGGATTTGGGTGCAATGAGATCATATTGAGGTCGGAAGATTTTCCTAAAACTCTGAAAGGAGATTCGTGGAATCGTTTGGTATGTAATGTAAGTAAGAGATAGGTGTCTCAAGTTGCATAAGATAGATTATGTATGAGCTAAGTGTCTACACAATGAGATGTTTATGATGCAATTGAGCGCTGTAGGGCAAACCTGGATTCTGGTGAGGCTCCAATTGAAAGGCAAGTCCTGAGTGTTCTAGTTAATGACAAGTTACCTATATGAATGATTCACCCCAAGCAGGTGAGCTATGGACCCGATGTATCTGGTCCAATATGTTGTAAGAATAAGTTTTGATCATGATGTTTTAGGTTAAGTTAAGACTATGAGAAGAATGATTCTGACGATGCAAGGATTATTTCAAGATGATAGGTTTGAACTCGTTACATGTTAAGTGATTTCTAAATTTCGAGGACGAATTTTTTTTTAAGGGGGGTAGAATGTAATATCCCGCCTGTCAGTATCGGAATATTATCAGTCGAACGTGTCTGAGGATTAAAGTTTATGCTCAATAAGCGTATTAGAAAATATTTATTATGTGATGTCAGCTCATTACGTAATTAATATCAGAGTCGGATTTAACACGTTTAAAGGCAAGGGCATAATGGTAATTTCATACAAAAGGATATTTATATGTTTTTGGGCCAAGATATTTTCATTATTTCTTGTCCTTTCTCTCTCTAGTTGGTTGGCAAAGATTTTCTCCTCCCTCTCTCTAGGAAGCTCTCGCCCCATCTCTCTTCTCTTCCACCAATCCTTCCTAAAGCTTCATCTTTTCTTGGTAAGCTTTTAGACTATGTTTCTTCATGGTCTCACAAGCTTAAGGAAGCTTAGATTTTGTTTAATTTCTCAACTTCTCCTCCCCTCCATTAAATTAGGGTTTGGTTCTTGATTAAGGAGCTAAGGTTTTGGTTGCTTGAACATGGAAGCTTGGTTTGGATTGTTATTGTTTCTCTTTCTCTTCACTAAGATAATCACAAGAAGTTAGGGTTTTGGTAAGATGGGAGTTGAAGCATGAAGTTGTGCAAGAAGTGGTTCCTTCATGATCAAAGAAGATGAATAGAGGTTGGGTTGAAGAACTAAAGTGAGGATTGTGATTCTTGAAACTTTGGAAGCAAGGAAGCAAGTTAGGGTTTTGTTATGTGAAATTATGTTGATGCTTGGAAGCTAGAGGATCAAGTGCTTATGTTAGGTGAGTTCCTAGTTAGATCCCACCTTTGGGAATTCATGTTTATGCTTGTGAGAAAATTATATTTCTAGGGTTATGTACATGGATATGATTCACCCCTTTTCATGCCAAGCTTATTATACTTGCAAATACTTGTGCTATGATTGTTTTACAGGTTTCCTATGATTACTAGAGACACTATATGCCTTGGGTTACTTTGTGATGGAGATTTTTGGCTTAAAACAGGTTTTGTGCATGTGCTGAACTGCACTAACTCGCCACTGCGAGTACAGAGCTCGCGAGGCGAGCATGAGGAGCCGAATGAGGGGGGTTGCTCGCCCCCAAGCTCGCCAAGGCGAGTAGCTACTCGCCACTGCGGGTAAGCTCACTCGCGAGGCGAGTGAATGGTGGCATTCTGCCCTGTTCGCTCGTCTCATCCCTTTTGTCTTACCTTGGTTCGGTTCTTCGCTCCTGCAAACTCTTATAAATGTGAACCCTTTATAACTAGTCCCCAAGGCATAGGTTTTCTTAAAATAGTCTTTAGTAAGGTGAAGCAAGTATTTGTTTGTATAGTAAAGCATGGCATGTTAGAGATATATCAAATCTTGAACGGGTAGCAAGTTATACTTCAAGTAAGGGAATGAACTAGAGCCTCGACTAGTTGTCGAGAATTAGATAGTTAATCATGTATGTTTATGTAAGTTAAAATGCGAAGAATATTTCTACGTCCACGAATAAGTATGATCAAGTATGAGTTTACCTTTAATCGGATCGATCAAGGTTCCGAGGTAACTCGCATGTATGATTAGGTTTAATCTTTCACGACGTTAAGACTAAGATTATAACCGCATGGCGGTGTTCGTGTCTCTTGTTATCCACGTCAGGGGGATACGGGAGGTTCTCGACCTAAGGGGAACGGTTCAAGCCGCAAGGGACCCGCACGACACCGAGGGAGTCCGATGTACGTACATCGGTCATGTATGGGATTGTTCTCGGGGTTACTCCACCCGGGGCTCTCCGTAAAATGAACCAAGATAAGAATGTTTGTTCAACGCTAACATAATGAATAATGAACTTAGACGCGATTATGTATGGTATGTTTATGATCACGAATGTACTCATGTATGTTTATGTTAAGTACAAGTCATGACTAGGACAAGTAAAGAATGATGTACCGATGACGATCTTAGGATTCCCCTAATCGTCCGGTTTAGATTAGTGTCATGATATGTTATGTTTAGGCCTCGATACGTAGAGCGTAATCTTGGCAATGCGGTTTTAGATTCCCCCTCGACCGCCATGACACGTATAGGAAGTGAAGCCTAT
This sequence comes from Medicago sativa, assembly GCF_051527215.1. Lineage (NCBI taxonomy): Eukaryota > Viridiplantae > Streptophyta > Magnoliopsida > Fabales > Fabaceae > Medicago > Medicago sativa. The sequence goes on from NC_140752.1 coordinate 86,665,331, forward strand.
AACAAGTAAGATGATTTTTATGACGGTCCTAGTATGCACAACCGTCTAAGTATGCAAGTCCCCACACACGTATAATCAACCGTCAAGTTGTAAAGTAGACACGTGGCGACAGTAGGTTTCCCTTGAGGTTGCCTATAGCCTAGGATTAGGTGGAACTCACTGAGACATTATGTCTCATCCCAATCCTTATTTGTTTCAGATAAACAGGTTGGACGTCAAGTCAGTTGCCGGATGGATATTTCAGCAAATGCTCGTTCGTATACGCTGCGGAATGGACATGAATTTTCAAAGATGTATTGGTTATTATATTAAACAAAAGGTGTTGTATCTTTTTGTACGAACGTGTATTGATGTATAATATTTATTCGAAGTTTTTATAGTTGTAAATTTTAATGTATCCAATACTAAATTATCACACTTGCTAGACTTTCTAGATACGTCTAGTATGAGTGTTACAGATATTATATGCAGGGTCCGAAGTTCTAACTCCGGTCACCCCACTTCTCCATATTTAATATGTGTGAGCTCTAATCACTAGAATACTTGATAAAAAAAATTGACTTAAATACAATTTTGATACTCTTATTTTTATTTTTCTAAAGTTTTGGTTTCTTATTTTAAAATTCAATTTTTTCGTTTATTCTTTCAATTTTAGCGACTTTTGATTTCCTATCTCATCTTGGGATCAAATTTGATAACGTGTCCAATTCATTAATGGCGTGATAAAACCCTTGCGAACAAGTCGTTAAATTTTGATATTTTCACATATGCTTTGTCATATCATCGGTGACTTGGATATGTCATGGAAGTTGACCTCAAAATAGAATGAGGCTCGAAAGTTATAAAAAATTGTAAGAAGGAGAAAAAAAAACTGAATTTTAAAATAATGATATCAAAACTTCAAGGAGAAGGAAAAGCATAGGTATTTAAAGTGCATTTAAGCAATTTTAGTTTTATAAAAAGATGAAAAACAGTTTGTGTAACGTGAATTTGAAGTCGTAACTGTCCTCTTTTTACACTTAATATGTGAAAGAACAATATTAGTTCAAAAATGCAAATAATCCCATGTTGTACTTTAAAATATTAGGGATTTTGTTCACTAATATGATGTTTATAAATGTTTTATACAATTATCATATTCTTTCCTGTGAAGGTTGGCTTAATTATAAAATCTATATAATATAAATTTACGGCCTATTCCATAGCCCTTTATGGAAATGTTTTTCTTCTCTTCTATTCTTGACATGTGTCACTAGATTTCAAGGTTTTAAAGTTTCATTCAACTAGCAACATGTGACATTCTAATGTTGCTCCATTCTCAAGCATTTGTGTATTAATTTTTCTATGGAACCATGTGTTTTTTATTTTTGGAAGACCAATTATATTGTATTATTATTTGATGGTGCAACACACACGCATTAACGTTAATTAACATCGTTGAAGTTAACTTAAATTCAGGTTAAGTAGGTACATGCAAACTTAGTTTACATGACCTACTTAAACTGAGTTTACAGTTTACACGTACATACTTAAAATAACATTACACAGAATCATTAAACAAGGTTGAAGAGTTTAAAGCAAAATTTAACTTTTAATATGCACACTTAAACTCAGTTTACATGACCTACTTAAACTGAGTTTAAGATTAAATTACAATAGAATCAAGTCTTCTCCATCGTTAACGCACGTCCTTTTTTTTTCCTTTAAGTTTTGTTTCACTCAATTTCAATTACAGTAGAATAAAGTCTTCTCCATCGAAGGGAGAAATCTTGCTTGGAGAAGTATGATTTTGGAAGAGGAAAGAAGGAAGAGGCATTTTCTGGATGTTGGAAGAAGAAAGAAGGAAGAGGCCTTAGTTTTTTTTTGGATGAATTTGAAAATTAAATTTTATTTAAAGGTAACTTTATCATGTTGGGGTGTAGCCATGAATATATGGGGTGTAATTAGAAATATTCTTAATTTAATTATGGTCTAATTACCATTAAACACTAACTAATAATGAGTTATTTGACTGTGCTCTATTTTTTAATGAATCATGATGAGTTCAAGCATTCAGTAAAACTCAACGAGAGATAACAACCGGTGGCGAATTAAAGGGGGTGCCAAAAATGTATATGATATATATATATATATATATATATATATATATATATATATATATATATTAAACCATTCCAAGCTGTATCTGTGAATAATCAATGATTCAGTGATTGTGTTATTTTGATCACAGTGTTGGGTAGTTGGTACAACTCTTCAAAGGAACATTTTTTTGAATAAAATACAGACTTGAATAAAATACATAAAAAATATTAAAATTAAGAGTGTTAGGAATCGAACCCATGTCATTTCATCTACAGATTGGCACCCTCTTCCATTGCAACCAAGGAAACCTTGTTGCTTATTTTTAAGCCTAATATGATATATATACCAATCTTAGGGGATACCATGGCCTCTGTCATTCCCCAAAGAGACCCGCCCCGGTAACGACCTTCAATTATTTAACTATTTAAACGTTATCTCATCCAACCTTACACATATGGTGAAAACCTAACATATGAATCTAAACAACGATTCAATCCTCTCATACTTGCTCTCTAATCAACTATCTCCATAATCCTAAATTCTAAAAATATGTCGTTCGTGATCTATCTTTTTTACTATAGATAGATATGCTATAATTTATATTTATGATTCATTAGATACATAGTTAAATTCCAAAAATCCAACATGTTTTCGAGGTTAAAACAAGGATGATTATTAACTTCAACTTTTGCGAGTCGACATCTATTGTTGTTTGATTTTCTTACAAATTCCAAGTGAAGATTGATGACGGATAAGGTCCACCACATAACTTGTCAATTTTAAATATAGAACTTTCAAGAATAAAATTGCTCAAATTTTTGACATGTGACAATCATTTTCATTATGTCCTAATCACTACGTGGCCACTTCTTGATTAAAGGGCCATATATTCTAGCTCCTGCTTGCTTTCCACCTAAAATAGCATTTTTTTTTCCCCCTCCTTATTTGGATGCTCCCCAACCACTTTGGCCCTTTCACTTGTTTAACCATCACAAATCACAATATTGTCCCTGAGCTCCTAGTCAATTTACGCCCACATACCCAAATCCTTGTCAAACTTTTGCTTCTTGTTGCCTCCTATGAGGTAAACATATCTACCCGGATTTCACTCCTTGGTTAGAAGAAGTGTTTGTTACGACATAGTTGTGATATTTATGTATTACTATGATAGCCTATTGATGAATTTACATACGACATAGTTGTGATATTTTTGACCTTTATTACTTTGGAGGCGTTTTAAACCTTCCTATTGGTGGGAATTGCTTTCAATTTCATATATAAAATAACATTCAAGACATGCTTATAAAAGCAACTTAATCAATTGTATAAAGAGTAGTGATATTTTGACAACCATTTTGGTACAACTTTGAGACAATTTTGTTGTTCTCTCTTCTCATTGGTCAAAAATAATAGAGAGAGAAAAATGAAGAGAGAGAATAAAAACATAATGTAAGTATAAGAGAGAAAGTTGTACAAAAGTTGTATCAAAATAATTGTACTAATATCATTTCTCTTGTATAAAATAGGTGTTTATCCCATAAGTTTTAAAAATAAAATAAAGTCAAATTATTATACAAGTTGATTTTCGTAGCCTATTGATTCGGATTTGAATCCAAGACTTCAAGCTCTGTATCCTTTAACACAGTTGAACTTACCAATCCCACTATATAATTCATCTTCTCAATTTAGTTTATCTTAATGGGACCCAACCATTCTTCTGCACATAAATAAACCGATCCAAGTAGACCTAAGTAGTTTTTTAGTGGTATATTAACATATCCTTCCATTTGCGTAGCTGGAAAGCTAAAACAATTACTAATAAAAAAAGAGAACATGTTCCAATTCCAATTAATAAATTAATAAAGTGGTGACAAATACATAAAAATCTCTCTCATTCTCCCTCGTGTTGGACCAGTTAAACTTAATATATATGTTAATTTATCAGTTAGATAGCTAAGTTTTGTGTCTGATTACAGTGTAAAGTTAAACAATGAAACTATAGAGAAGAAAAATAACACCTTGAGTCGAGAATTTCTCATCATGAATACTTTTTTGACCCTCGCTGTTATCCATGGCCAATGGCAATTTTGGTAAAGTATATACTGAGAGCATCTACTAAAAAGGTGATGCTTATTCTTGAAATTTTGGTTCCATGCAGGGGTACTTTTGGCAATAAAAAGTACAGCAAACCAAACATACGCACGTACGCACATAGCTAAGCGGGTGGCACTTTGGTGACATTAATGTCACCGTGCCATTGCATCTGGACCACACATTGTCATTGCCATTGCATCTGAACCACACAACACGTCTAATGTCACTCAATGTGTGGTCCAGATTTAATGTCACCGTGACATTAATGTCACACAAGTATTTCCCTAGCTAAGCAAGCTAACTAACGAGTAACGACTATGCGTGAAGAAGTTGTCTACTGAAGTGGACGAATACTAGGGATGTGAACAGTCACAAAGTAAAGAAAAGTTGCTGTTTTTGCTGAGTGGAACCATACCTTTCTCTTCTCTACATTATTAACTGTACCATGCTAAATATATAATATATAATACTATATAACAAACTTTTTCATGTCAATGATTATTTCGTTTTAAAACAATATAATATATTTTCTCAACTGGACATTTTGGACAGAGTCACAGAGACAATGGCTTATAATATTGAAAATATTTTTGCTTGCATATTCTTATCCTCTCTCTTTTGCAAATTCTCTCATCTCAATTCTCAACTACATGAACTCATTATAATTATCTTTTTGCAGTGTGTATAGCTTCTACTAGAAGAGAGAGACAGAGAGTCAAACCTTGAACACTCGCGTGGTTCTGTTGTTCTTATTTTTGGTATATAGAATACGACCCTGCAGTTAGTTCATGCTAGAGTTTCTGTGTAGAATGATGATATATTTCGAATCTTTTGTAGCTTTCCTATTGGCCCCTCCTTTTGGTAGCTGCTACCTGACAACATAATAACAAATAGTATCAATTTCTGTTGAGAGTTAGGAACCAGAATCTTATCATTCCTTTATTTTATTTTATAAGGGTGTGTTAGTTTCTTATTATTTGTCACAAATTCTAGTGTTGATTTGCATTTCTTAAATTTAATCTATTTGGTTGGATAAGACAGCATCTTATTATCAAGGTCACATCCTTAATTATTTCTCTTTTTCTTTTCATTTTTCACTTTAACTTGCTTAATAGTTACCAGTTAGTAGTAGAAAATTGGTAGATTTTGTGCAATTCATTTTTCACAACATTTTTTAGTGATTAGGTGTTGTAAGTATTCATTAAGTGGAGTCACATATACAAAGATGTGGCTGAAATGGTGGGAGAAGATTTTAGGGAATGGTTACAAAATCAATCAACAGTACTGTCAGTATATTGGGTCAAAGAGAGTGAAGAGAGAGTTGTGGAGAAAGCTTTTGTTGACATGGGTATTGGGTTGGACTGTAGTGTCTTTGTGGATCTTCTGCTTTATGAGTTTACAAGCTACTGAGAAGAGGAAAGAAACTCTTGCTAGCATGTGTGATGAAAGGGCTAGGATTGTTCAGGATCAGTTTAATGTTAGTATGAACCATATTCAAGCTATGTCTATTTTGATCTCAACTTTTCATCATGCTAAGAGTCCCTCAGCCATTGATCAGGTACTTATTTTCATTATGTGTAATATTTTTTTTTTTGTTCTAACCCTTTGATCAAAGATTGTTCTAGGCAAGGTTCGAAAGCCGGTACTCCCGATCAATTCGACTCTTGCAGATCAGGACTAATGATATCTCTAATCTTACAACTCTGTCACACATGGTTACATTCAATTAATTTATTTTCTCAAACTATTGCCCGTGTTGACGTGTCAGTGTCGTGTACGATGTCATATTGGTGCTACGTACTCTTATTATTAAAATCTTAATTGTTTGATTGGGATAGCAATCTGACTTGTAAAACATGCAGAGAACTTTTGCTAGCTACACAGAAAGAACAGCTTTTGAGAGGCCTCTAACAAGTGGTGTGGCATATGCTGTAAGAGTGCTTCATTATGAAAGGGAACAATTTGAGAAGCAACAAGGTTGGATTATTAAGAGAATGGATACTCTAGAGCAGAATCCAGTTCATAAGAACGACTATGCTGTAGAGGAATTGGAGCCATCCCCTCTTCAGGAAGAATATGCTCCTGTCATATTTGCACAAGATACAATTTCACATGTCATTTCTGTTGATATGCTTTCTGGAAAGGTAGGTTTATGTCGTAAGTTTCTTGTTAAATTTTTTAAGGACCAAAGTTTTCAGCTGAACTAGTATACCTAATGGATATTTAAACCATAGAATAGATAAATCATCTGCGAAAATGCTATACAATAGACTTAAATGTCCTGGTGATAATCTGAATCCGTTCACTCTTTGCTCAAGCTTTAGGGAAAAATGCTTTTTGTGTCTCTATATACATGTATCCTTGTGTACAACTGTAGAGACAAATTCATCGAGTCAGATAGGACTATATGGACGACAAAACTCTCTTTTAAGAATTAGACATTTGTTATATTCACTTGTTCATCAACAGGAAGACCGTGATAATGTGTTGCGTGCAAGAGAATCAGGCAAAGGGGTTTTAACTGCACCCTTCAGGCTTCTCAAATCAAATCGGTTAGGAGTTATCCTTACATTTGCCGTCTACAAGAGATATCTTCCATCAAATGCAACTCCAAATGAAAGGATTCAAGCAACTAATGGGTATGCATATATTTTTGAATTTGATTAATTTCTCATGCCATTAGTTTGTTCTTTGTTCATTGATATAGTTTAGCTTACGCCTCTGGTTTATCTAAAGTTCTGAAGTAATTAGTCTACCAAGCAACTAAACACTCCATTCACATTTGATGGGAAAAATTCACGAACAGTTGAACATAATTAGGCCATGTTTGGATTGACGTATTTGAGCTTATCTATTGACATAAGCACCTGTGAATCGTGATACTGTTTGGGAGAGCTTATGGGAACAACTTATGACATGGTCATAGATTGTTTTCACTTTATTTCCATGAGCTATCCAGGACAGCTTATAAAAAATAGCTTATAGCTTATATGAAAACAATTTAACTTTATTTTATCTTTTGTTATAGAAATAGGTTATGCATGAGCACTTATATCATTATATGATTAGCGCTTATGCTATAAGTGCTTAATTAAGTTGTTTACCCAAACTATACCATAATGTAAGAAGAGTGAACAATAATCTAGCTCTTCCCTTGTGATAGTTAAGGTCTTGAAGTTACTACTTATTAACCTACTCTGAAATTCAATAGTTCATGTAATTTTTGGAGAGAAAAAAATTCATGAATACAATCTAGTTTTTGAAGTAGCCTTTTAATTTCTTGTATATTGCTAAACAGGTATCTTGGTGGGGTATTTGATGTTGAGTCATTAGTGGAGAAATTACTTGAGCAACTTGCTAGCAAGCAAAGTGTAATTGTTAATGTATATGACACTACAAATCATACTCATCCAATTGCCATGTATGGCTCAAATATATCAGGGGATGTGTTCAATCATGTCAGCACTCTTAACTTTGGTGACCCTTTCAGGAAACATGAGATGCATTGCAGGTATTAGTAATGCTTCACACCTCTGTCCTTCTTAATGTTCAGCATAGTTTGTAATAAATGAATGACATTTAAGTCCGATTCTTACCCAGGTTCAAACAGAAACCGCCTTTGCCATGTGCTGCAATATTAACTTCAATTGGCATTCTTGTTATTGCTCTCCTTGTTGGACATATTTTCTATGCCACCGTGAATCGAATTGCAAAAGTAGAAGATGATTACCATGAAATGATGGAGCTTAAAAAACGTGCGGAGGCAGCAGATGTTGCAAAATCCCAGGTATGCATCTACCTTTTTAATTTGTTTAATAAATTGGCTTAACCTGCACTAATTACACGGACTTGACCAATTATAATTGCAGTTTCTTGCCACTGTTTCCCATGAAATCAGAACACCGATGAATGGTGTTTTAGGTGAGTTCTCTAATGTCTATGGTTTAGTATATAGTGTCTGATTTTCAACTATTTAGGAAAGATTCCCTAAACCATAACTTTGTTCTATAATGCATTTTCAGGGATGATGCATATGCTTATGGACACAGATTTAGATGTAACTCAACAGGAATATGTCAGAACAGCACAGGAAAGTGGAAAAGCTCTAGTGTCACTTATAAATGAGGTTTTGGATCAGGCAAAGATTGAATTTGGTAAGCTAGAGCTTGAGGCAGTGCTTTTTGACATACGTTCGATTTTGGATGATGTATTGTCACTATTTTCTGATAAGTCCCAAGGAAAAGGAGTCGAGGTAATATATTTTTCATTTCTTGGTGCCCTTTGATCATCGTGAAATTTTCAAAACATGCATGTCTAATTATAGTTCATTCCTTTTCATGATTTAATTGTTTGGCAATCACAGTTGGCAGCTTATGTGTCAGATCAAGTTCCTAAACTGCTAATAGGTGATCCTGGAAGGTTTCGGCAAATAATTACTAATCTCATGGGCAACTCAATTAAGGTAAGAACCTTATTAATCATGCATGTCACTTAGGCAATGTTTGGATAGATAACTTATTTAAGCATCTATAGCATGAGAGCCTATCATGTAAGTGCTTATGTAAAAACTATTGCCATTACAAAATATAAAATAAAGTCGAATTGTTTTCATTGAAGCTATAAGTTGTTTTCATAAGCTATCCTAGAGAGTTTATGGACATGTCATAAGCTGTTTTCATAAGATCTCTCAAACAATTTCACAAGTCCTTATGCTAGCAGATAAACTCAAGTAAGTCAAACCAAACAGGCTTTTAGTCAGATATCAGTGTTACAGCAAAGAATGACTAGTAGTATAGTAAAATTGATGTGTATTTTGTAAAGAATAAGTATCATGAAAATTGATTCCGTAATTGTTTTGCAGTTCACAGACAAAGGACACATTTTTGTGACTATCCATCTTGTTGAGGAGATTGTTCATTCTATAGAGGTTGACAATGAATCAAATCCAGAAAATACATTGAGTGGTTTCCCTGTTGTGAAAAGTTGCCTGAGTTGGAAAGGATTCAAGGCTTTCAGTCAAGATGGACCACTTGGTTCTTTCTCTTCCATCTCTAGTGATCTCATCAATTTGATTGTATCTGTTGAAGATACAGGTGACGGTATTCCTAGAGAATCTCAACCTCTCATCTTCACTCCATTCATGCAAGTAGGTTCGTCGATCTCCCGAAAACATGGAGGAACTGGTATTGGACTAAGCATTAGCAAGTGTTTGGTTGGCCTCATGAATGGCGAAATTGGATTTGCAAGTGAACCAAAAACTGGTTCCACTTTTACTTTTACTGCTGTCTTCGCCAATGGACTCCTCAGTTCTAATGAGTGTAAAATACGGCAAATCAACGACCAAACAAAACCTGCATATTCAGAATTTGAGGGTATGAATGCATTGGTTATTGATCCAAGACCTATTAGAGCAAAAGTGTCTCAATATCACATCCAACGCCTTGGCATTCACGTTGAAACGGTTTCAGATTTGAACCAAGGGGTGTCAACCATAAACAAAGGGAATGCAGTTATCAACATGGTCTTGATTGAGCAGGAAGTTTGGTATAGAGATTCAAGCATGTCGTCTCATTTTTTCGATAGCACAAGGAAAATCAGCCACGGTTTTCCTCCAAAGTTGTTCATTCTTGTTAATTCTAGCAACTCTTCTAAAACTAGCAGTGTAACGTCAGATGTTGATAATCCTACTATCATCACAAAACCACTCAGGGCAAGCATGCTTGCTGCGTCACTACAGCGAGAGATGAATGTTAGGAACAAGAGAACTCTAAATAGGGACCTTCAAAATTTGTCTCTTAGCCATCTTCTTGTTGGGAGGAAAATTCTAATTGTTGATGATAATGGCGTGAATCGTGCAGTAGCAGCTGGTGCTTTGAAAAAGTATGGAGCAGATGTGGTTTGTGTTAGCAGTGGAAAAGATGCTATCTCATCGCTGAAGCCACCTCATCAGTTCGACGCATGTTTCATGGATATTCAAATGCCAGAAATGGATGGGTATGCAATAAGATTTATTGTTTTTTCCAAAATTTGATGATTTATAGTTTGGAGTTAAATTTGAAATTTCCACATAAAAAATGTGGAGAAGATTTTCTTAGAAGTTTTTTGTCGACATAACAGAAAAATTGAAAACATTTTACTTAACAGTTTATATAAAAGGAAAAGCTTTGCATTAAGTTGATTAATTGTAAAAACAGTCTAATAGTAATCTACATAGAAGACACACAAGGTGTTCAAACTCTAACTTCTTGCCACAGAAATACCACAATTTATGTAATTATCAATTCTAAAAATACAATCATCATTGTGTTAGAAGTTGGTAATATCTGCTATTCTTTTTCAACAGTTTTGAAGCTACAGGTAGAATCAGAGAGATGGAACAGAATGTAAACACAGAAGTATCTATAAACTGGCATGTGCCGATTTTAGCGATGACTGCAGATGTAATTCAGGCTACACATGAGAAATGCCTAAGGTGTGGAATGGATGGGTATGTTTCAAAACCATTTGAAGCCGAACAACTTTATCGGGAAGTTTCTCGGTTTTTCCTGTCATCTTGAAAAGAAACAGAAAAGTTTTGGTATTTCTGTGAAGAATGTTATCTATCTCATCGTCTCACAAAAGGGAGGAAATATTGAACTGGTTCATTATTTACCTTTTTGACTCAAATCATTTTAAATTTTGTGCTGTTTATGAAAGATCCCTGGTTTAGAATATTGTTTTTGTGATAGGGAGTGTGCATAGTAGGATCCAAGTTGTAGTTGGTAGTAAAAGCATCTAAACCCATTGATTCTTCCATGTAAAGTCAGTCTCTCAGTTGTGTATGTTACATGTAAAGTTGTGTAGTCTAGGTATGTAATAGTTACTTATAGGTATGTATTAGGTTGATTGAAGTGAAATAAAGGAAAGTAGGTTCTTGGAAACAAAGGTACCATCAACCATGTATATATTATATGACTCAATAAAAGTAAGTACTACATTAGTTTCACTTCCTTGTGTTCTTAAAAGTGCCGGAATTTGGCTTTCAAATATTGTAACTGATATGTACTCCACATAGATAAATTATACTATAGTATAGTGTAAGAGTGGTCTACCATTTATTTGGCCAATCAGTAGATTTTTGAAGTTCTTGATTTATCGTTGCTTTGCCTTGTCATGCCAATGCAAATATTCTTTTAGTTGGGATCTCAAAAGCAGCCTAGTCCAGCAAAATTCATGTGCAGGGATGTAAACTTCCATCTCTACATGGGATTCCATCCAGCTGAGATTATGAAATGAATGTTTAGAAAGATGTGTTATGATTTGGTCAAGTGTACTTTTGCTAATATAAACCAAGCAGATCCAACCCAATTCACTAGTATGTAAACATAGGGGCAAGGTGAATTGATTGGTTTACTTTTGAATGATTAGGGAAATTGCTCATCAAAATTTTTAGATCGATCAAAATAGTCCTTTTATAAACTTTTGCCGTTATAGACTATGACCATGATACACTAATTGAATTTGCGACTCCTTCGTGTTGATCACACATCAATGCTACTACTACATCAAGTACTAATTTGTGTAGGAAGGGCTACTCACTAGTAATCAATCCTTGTGTTATTGGCATCACTAACAAATTTGTTTCCGAGATGCTAATTAGTTTTTCTAGTGAGGTGATATATAGGTGGGGTCAACATGCAATGTGAAATGTCAGTTTAACGTATTATATTATAGCCTCTAACGACATAGGTAGGGGTGTTAATAGAGCAGAATTGAAGCTGAGAGAGTATTTTTCCAACATACAAAAATGGTCTCCGTCCTCGTTTCAATTCACCGTCTCGGGGAGTATCCTCTCTCCATCCTTGATTTCAGTCGGGACCACATCAATATTAAAAAAAGTATCAAATATTTATTATTTTCAATCAAATTAGAACAAATTAGTAAAAAAATTAAAGTTTAATCATAAAATAAATAAAAAATTATGACATTATTGTGAGTCTTGTAACAACAATAAATACCACGTTATACATCTTGTGTGAGCCTTGGGGATTTTCTCCTCCATCCCCAACCTCACGAGGAATTTTTTTTCTATCTTCAATCCCTAAACAAGGTAGTCCTTCTTACATGGATCCTCATTTATGGATATAAATTGCATTCCTAGACCCAAGTTTACATAGAAACCATTTCAAATGATATTTTATAATTTTTATTTTAATTTTAAGAATGTGTTTATCAATTTGAAAAACTAATGAGACACTATTTTGGTCAATGCTTACCGTTTAAAGAGCCAAATTGCTAATTTACTAGTTTTTTTTTTGGCAAATGTTAACTTATGCCTTCAAGGGCACATGTTAAGGAACTTATTATAGAAATATATGTATCAAAAGTCGTGCAGTCAACTTCTTAAAAGTTAAATTATCATGTTTTCCAATGCAAAGTTACTCATTTTGTGTTCCTTAACATGTGCCCTTAGGGCACAAGTTAACATGACCCTTTTTTTATACGACCCAATTCAACCCAACCTAATATGTGTTTTTTTTTATTTATTTATGTTTTCCAATAAAAAAATGGAAATTGATTACTCCACTGTTATTTAGACAAAATAAAGATTCTATTAGGAAAAAAAAGACAAAAAGAAAGATTCTATGAATAAAAAATGATAAAGAAAAAAAATGATTGAAGAATCAAATTCCAAACAACATGATATAAAGAGAGTAATTAATACATATATAAAATTCCTCTAAAAACAAATACATATGTATGATTTTTGTCAAAAAAAAATACATATGTATATTGTAGTGTTAAGTGAAAAAAATATTGCCAAACATATATGAACATATGAAATTGTAAAGTGTTGGTCAAAATAGTTTTTTTCTATTATAAAATTTTACCTTGACAGTAATTGAATTTTTCATCCTTCCATTCCATGTTGATCACACATCAATGCTACTACAATAGAATCTAATTTGTTTATGTAGGGTTAAGTTGCTAGTAATAAATCCTTTGCACAAATGTAATTAGTGACAAATTTGTTTACGAGATGACATAAATTTTATAGAAAAGTTAGTCCTTTGTAAAGTGATATTAACAAGGGCTCAACACACAAGGTTAAATATGCACTTAATGTTCCCTAAAAAAAAATGCACTTAATGTGTCAGATCATAGTCTTCTAACAACACTAAGTTAACAAATCGATCATTTCAAATTATATTCATAATTTTAGAATTATATTTGACAATTTACAAAAATGATAGATTAATTTTATCAATATTTACAATTTTGTGAACATATATGCTAATTCACTATTTATTTTTGGATCCAATCCATTGTAAGTTTATGCATTCTCATTCTCATTAAAACAAATAAGAAACAATTTTATTATGGATGTTAAATACCATTAGATGGGTTACTTTTTATTGGCATTGGAAGCACATTACATTATGGCAGTGTAATGTTTCACAATGTAATGAATCTTCTACCTATTTGATGGGATGGTTAAGAGATTATCTATGGTTAAATTCTTCAGAACTTATCAATGGATATAACCCTTTTGGTATGAATAGTTTATCAGTCTGGGCGTGGATGTTCTTATTTGGACATCTTGTTTGGGCTGCTGGATTTATGTTCTTAATCTCATGGCGCGAATATTGGCAGGAATTCATACGAGATATTCTTGCATGAACTCTTACCTAAGAGATTATTCATACGAGATATTCTTGCATGAACTCTTACCTAAGAGATTATTCTTACACCCAACCAATAAAAATATGACACATGCTATTAACTTTAAAAAAAATGTGATTTTAATTAAGGAAATGGAAACATAAATGGTGGTGGGTAGTTTTTGTTGGTTAAAGAAAGTGGAAAAAGGAGAGAGAAATATTAAAAATAATGAGAAAAAATTATGATATTAATTATTTTTATTATTTTAATGAGATGTTTGATTTTAATTGGTTGGGTGTAAGAATGATCTCTTAGGTAAGAGTTCATGTAAGGATTTCTCATAGTAAAAATATAGATTTATCACTCGAATGATTCAAATTTGAGCCTACTTTAAAAAGATTTTTAAATACTTGGCTTAAATATATTTGTCATCACTTATCATTTCAAAAAGATTGTGTTTTAGTCTTTTTAATAAACCAAAATAAATGAAGTAAAGACTAAAATATCACTCTTTTAAAAAGATAATCGATTAAAACAATTTTAAAATAAAAAATAAATGATCAAAACAAATTTTAATATTAATAAAAATAAAAGACGAAAAATATATTTAAGTCTAGTACTTTTGCAAGTGTTGTTAAAAAAAATTGGGAATCAAATTCGAAAGACGATCGATATATAGAGGGGGCAGAAGAGAAGGGTAGCGTAGAGAGAGATGGATCCAGACGCGTTGGCAAAGGCATTCGTGGAGCACTACTACTCAACATTCGACAACAACCGTGGTGGACTCGCCACTCTTTACCAAGAAGGTTCCATGCTCACTTTCGAAGGTCAGAAGATTCAAGGTTCCCCCAACATCGTCGCCAAACTTACTTCCCTTCCTTTCCAGCAGTGTCATCACTCCATCACCACCGTTGATTGTCAACCTTCCGGTGCCAACGGCGGCATGCTCGTCTTCGTCAGCGGTAATCTCCAACTCGCTGGTGAACAACACGCCCTCAAATTCAGCCAGGTCAGATTTTTTGATGATTTTTATTATGATTATGAGATTATGTTAGGTTATTGCATGATAAGATTATAATTGTATTAATTTTTATTTGATCGAAACATTTGTTACCGTGATTGAAATTTAGGGTAATTTGCAACTAGAATTGCACAAGGGGATGAAGTTCTGATGAATATTCAATTCTCTATAAGCATCATGTATTAAATTATTATTACATGATTATAGATTTTTTTCATTTCAAATTGTATTTTCTAGTTCAAGATCAAGCTTCAAATCCTACATTTTTTTATTACCAAAATTATTGAGTGAAACAACAAATTCTCCCTCACTTTGTAGACCGCTCTCGAATAGGTCCTTAGATTTGAAAATGTCATTGATTATGTCAATTTTTACTCATTTTAGTCCTTTTGGGAGTCAGGGAGGGACTAAAGTGATTATAAGTTTAGGGACCAGACTGGTAGTAAGTGGTTGAAATCTATGAAGCACATACACTCCTCAAATTAGGTGTGTCCCGGTGTCGGACATGCATCGGCGTCCGACACCAACACGAAGCCAACACAAGTGATTACACTGAATTATGTCATTTTCTCAAATTATCGGTGCTGGTGTGTCGGTGTCCGTGTCATTGCTTCATAGGTTGAAATATAAGGACTAAATTGACAGTAAGTAGTAAAACATGGGGACCAACTTGATAGTTTAATAAAGTCTAGGAATTTTTTGAGATATCCTAATTTCAAGGACCTATTCAAGAGCCCGCAAAGTCAGAGACTAGTTTGGTGGTTTACTCCAAATTTATTTCTCTAAAAAGCGGCAATCCTTACTAGAACAAACAACCAGAACTTGGCAGCTAGGTTTGGATGTCGAAGTTAACATTGACGAGGTTGAGTAAGGAGAGATTGTAACCCACTTGGGTTTGCCTGGCGGTGTTGGCTTGAGACCTTGCAGTGTGCTCCTTTCAAGGTCTCAAGTTCGATTTTCCACGGTGCCAATTTCGGTGGGCCAGTTCATACAGAGCACTCTGGCTTTAAATGGGCCCTCCTGCAAGTGAACGGTGGGATTGAACCCCTTGGATTAGCCGGTCTATGGGCTGGATACCGAGTTTTTTAGAAAGAAAAAAAAAAAAAAGTAAGGAGAGATTGTGTGAGTGATAGTCCATTAGTTAGAGATAGAGAGGAAATGGAAAAGTTGTAGGTTAAACAATTGAGGATTTAGATAGTGATCTGTCATTAGACATGGTTTATGATGATCATTAGATCCATCTGATTGACCTCGTCTGTAAGGTAAAAGCTTTTGTTGTGTTAAATTGTTTAATGATGATTTATCTTTTACCCATCCATTATTGTCCAATCCATCCTTTCTTTATCGTTAGTTCAGAGGGGCTGTTCTCCAACTGAGAGATTTATGATATTGATTGATTGGTTTTCTTGATAACGAAACATCCAAAGATAAGGATCAAATTTGTGGTGATAAATGAAGGTGGTTTTGATTACAGATAACATAAAGAAATATTTTATGTGATTGTGACAATTTATGTCTTGATGGAACTTTAAAGAAGTGGTGTTTTATGTCTGCTTTCTGTAATAGTATGAAATATGGACTTGGTAATATTGAGAAGCTGGTATAGTAATTAACTATTGGTGTCATTTTTATTCTCAGAACGCTGCTTCAAATTACTTGAAGATAGTGTCTGTATATGGTTATTTGGTGAAATGATGGGATTTCCAAGTCGTATCATTTCACTGAAATGGTGCTTACATTTTGAAATTTTCTGGTGTACTTCTGTATGGTACATTTTTATTTCTGGTTGCTACGCAGATACATATACACGTGCTCTGATATTGTTGATAGTATAATTTTGTTTCCTGTATAGTTAAAATTATTTATGGCACTCTGTTGACCTTCCGATTTTTTTCACCTGGTCTCATTCATAGTTTCTTTTATTGACTAAATTATAACTTTCTGTTTTCAGATGTTCCATTTGATGCCAACACCGCAAGGAAGCTATTATGTGCTGAATGACATATTTCGTTTGAACTATGCCTAAAGATAGACCATCAAATATATGACCTGAAAGGCCACAAAAGATGTTTTGTAACTGTTTCAGATTTCAGATTTGAAAATTGATTCATTTTCGTTGGTTGTGTTGAATGCTTAATTGTGCATGTTGTGTTTAGAAGTTTCTGTTGTGATTTGTCAGAAAACGGCTTCAAGGATAAATTTCCTAAATATTTACTGGGTATGGGTGATTTAAAACCCAAATATATTTCTGATTGGGACCCGTTCATCTCTATTCAGTTTACCTCTCAACAAATTGGTTATGCAAGTTATCACAATATTTTCTGTGTTTGTTTCCTGAATGAAGGTTTGTTATTTTCAGCAGCAGGGCTAAGCTTGCAATCGACTGTTCTTAGCTGCACAAGGAAACCAAATTATCTTGGTTTTTCTTCCTTTAAAATGATAATCACGGTTTATATAAAAGAGTGTGGTTAAAATGATGGTTTTGCATAAGCAAAACAGTCTTGTACCATGCACAATTTTTTTTACCATTGGATTAATAAGTTCTATTATCTCATTTGATTGAATGACAAAATTTATTTATCACATGGTGAAAACTAGCCTATGCCAATGACTAGATTTGAGGAATATGTTGATATTACTCGTAACTATTTACTTTTTTATATCAGTGTGTTGGTTTATTACTATTTGTTGGTACTACGAGTGTGTAAACAATGGGTAGCACTTGGGTGACATTGTGGTTGGTGACATTGGCCAACCATAATGTCAGAAGTGTAAAAAAAAACAAAGGGTCATGTTAACTTGTGCCCTAAGGGCACAAATTAAGGATCTAAAAAAAGAATTAAAACATGTGTGTTGCATTGAAAAAATAAGTTTTTAACTTTCCAAAATATTGAATGCACAATCTTCAAAAATAAGTTTCTACATTTGGCTTCTAAACTTGTGCCTTAAGGGCACAAGTTAACATTTCCCAAAAACAAAACATCCTTGTGAAAGATAAAAAAAAATCCACAATGTTGAATGCTTCGATGCTTTTTGGAGCAAGCGGTATTATGGGTTGCTATTGTTTACGGATAGTACTTGTGAGACATTGTGGTTGGTGACATTGGCTAACCACAATGTCACAAGTGACTTTCTTCTTTCTCTTTCATAATGTCACAAGTGTACAAAAAAACAAAACATCCTTGTAAAAGGAAAGAAGAAAGTCACTTGTGACATCGTGGTTGGTCAATGTCATCAACTACAATGTCACCCAAGTGCTATCCACACATCCTCCACAACATGTCCTATTCAATTTGTCCACAAGCTAATTTCGAAGATATCATGAGCAAACGCAAGTCAAAAATAAACTTAGTCCGTTCAACTCGAAATCATGTCCCACTGCATTCAAGACCATTTTATACTTTACAAAGATTAATTTCACCATCACTTCCACCTCATGATCACCAATATACATACAATCTACTTTTTTAACAACTAACATGTCAGCTTGTTCTAAGCATCTAGATACAAATACAAAGACCAACAGAATGTTGATGCCGGAAACTAATAATGCAATAGAGTTGAAATTAGTAAGGCTAGCGTTGCTCCCCAGGGATATTAATAAAAATCATCATCCATGTTTAAAAAATCTTCTACAGAAGTTGTTACCGATTTTTCTTCACTTGTTTGTGCAAGTTCGGCCTGCAAAAGAGTTGCCAATTTATACATTGTAACAAAAAGCAATGAATGACAATGTAAAGTCAAAATGGTTTATAGATCTTCATGGTTACTTCCGACTCTCACAGTATAAAATGCCCTATGGAAGCATCATGCAAAACATTTGATTATGTGAGTGGCACATCATCAATTTTTATAGGATGGAAAACAATCAAATGCTAAAGAAAAGAGGTATTAACTGCCAAAATATAATCAAAAGATTTCATTTTGTTGCTTTGACGACCAACTTACCTTGGCTTGACGATACTTCTCAAGCATGCGATGATATTGCTCACGAGCATCAGGAGATTTGACCATGGACAGCACTCTTGAGACAGCCTTTTCAATTTCCACATCTACTTTCTGTTTTCGGAACACTTTGAGAATATCTTCATCTTCATTTTCGTTAACCTGCATCTCTGGTTTGAAACCCCGTAAACCGACTCCTTTTCTCCGCCATCTTAGCACAACCTTGTCCAAGATTCCAACTGCCCATAATACTTTGTAATGCTTCCTAACTTGGTAACCTCTCACATGAGCCTACACAAATAAATTAGAAATAACTGAAGTTTGATAATAATGCAGTTGAAGGTATACATGTGTATTTCCTATAATTGTTTCTCTCTTCATTTTTTTGAATGAAAAATGCTAGTATAGTTAGGATACATCTCTCTCTCTCTCTCTCTCTCTCTCTCTCATATATATATATATATATATATAACCTTATAGATCCTCTTAATTTCTGTTCACAAATCAATTTATATCTCTGTCATTGAATCATGAATGCTACTTAATATATAAAAATAAGAATAATATCCATATAGCTCTCATCATTTCAATTTTTCAGGTCAAATTGTTATGCTAACTTCCATTACCTGTATCTTCACTACTTTTTGGCGCAATGATAGGAAATCTTTGCGACCTTTCCAACCTCGATATTTCTTCTGAATTGATAATGCAGCTGAGTTATGTTCACGTGAGTTTCGAAAGGCAAGTCTTGACATAGCATAAAGCTCTGGCATGTCACCAACACTACTTGCACTTATATCATGTCCACTCATAACAGCATTTGTTTCTTTTGTTCTCCGTTTTCTAAATGAATGTGATCGAAAAGCAGCTTGTATCCGTGCAGCTGCCTGAGTTGTATTTCTGACAGCAGCTAAGGTATCTTTGAGTGAGGTCCGATCCTCACTGAAAGCAATATTTTCCTTGGAGACATTACTAACAGTTAAATCTGCTTGAAGCTCCGCAGAACTTTTAGATAGCTCATTCTCTTCCAGTGTAAGAGATGACAGATGGCTTGTTAGAGCTACCTCAGAAAGATACCCTGCCAGTCCCTTATGCCCGCTGCTAGCTGCAATGGATGCCGCAGTTTTACCAATTGGATCTTGTGCACTTGGATCTGTCACTGCTCCAGCAGATGCACCAGAAGCTATAAGTGATGCAACCATTTTTTCCCTGTATGGAATAACAAACACTTCAGTCAAAAAATATCAAGAATATTTTAAAAGGGATCGGCCAAATTATGAAAGTGTCTTTTAAATAATTCAGGCTTTTATTGATTATTCTTGATACGATCATCAGTCTTGGCAGATGGTGGATTAACCAACATTTTTGTTTACTGAAAAATAAAACTATGCATTTGAACCTTGAATGAAAATATCAACATCTATCCCCAAAAATAAATAAATAAACTAACATAATAGCAAGCAGTTTGAGTTTTACCTTCCAAAACGTGCAGCCCAATGAAGGGCAGTCCACCCATTGACATCACGGAAATTTATATTCACACCGCAACTGAGAATAGGGTTCAAGGCCCACTCAAAACCCAACCCAGCAACCATGTGAATAATCCCCTGCTCTTTCTTGGACAAAGAACAGCCCGTCTCTTCATCTACTTCCCGAGATCTGGAAGTAAGCCACGCCTGTAGCTTATCCTTTAGTAGCTCTTCAAGAAGCCAATTGATAGTACCAGAAGAATTTTCACTGCCAAATAGTAGAGCCTCTATAATATGGCTCCATGAATCATCATCAGCCTTCTGTTTTATGAAAATTCCCGATTCGTTGTTATCATTACTTACAGATGACTCAGAAAGCAGCATCTGCCCAAATCTAACAAGTAATAACAGCTCATCTGGAGTTCTGGTGGCTTCTCTTTCCAATGGAGCAGGGTCGGTGAAATTCTTGGTCTTATCACGATACTCAAACTCTCTGACTTCACTGCATGACTCCCGGTTTCCAGAAGTAATGCACAGAGTAACCTTTCCAGGAATGTGAGATGGAACTTCACAACACATTACACCATCCTGAATTAGCTCAACAGGAACTTCAACATCACCAAGCATACAGGCCCAGGCAGAATCAGAGGGATGACAGAGAAAAGACCCAATAATGAAAACCTGTGCATAGCACATCGAGCTTTAGGAATCAAATCAGGAAAGCATCTATGATACCAAATCATTTTAAGATAAGAAAGTTAGAGAGAGATATGCTCCAAACTAGTTGAGCTTAAATGTCCAAAGCCACAAAGCATGAGCAACATATCCTAACCTGATTATTTATGGATTTAATTTACTTTAAATACAGTGTTAGTGTAAAAATGTTTTATACATGCATTCGATTATTGATTCATTGTGCTACTTCGCTGTATTAAATTCCTAAATTGACTCCTCAAATATCTATGCGGTGAAATATAATTAGATGCGTGTGAAAAACTTTTTTTCACTGACAATGCATACCAATTAAACTCTTATTTATAAATAGCATGGGCTTTATATATAATTGCACAGTACCAAACCAATTTTATATAGATTTCCACTAGGTCATATATAGATTGTAAAGATTTTCAGGAACCTAGGTAACTCATAGGCACAAATAATGTTAATAACAAGAATGAACACTTTCATTTTCAGAGATACCACCAGTCAGAAATCATAGTGTAAGGCATGCAAGCAATCAGCCTAGAAAGGAACAAACCTTTGTAGTCTCAGAGGAATAACCCCATTCTGGGGAGACTGCCTTAATAGTAAATTTCTGTTTTTGTGAAACAGTTAAGCTTGAACCAGCATCATGAGATGCTCCAATTTGGCTTTGGTCAAACAATGTCGAATAGTAGCTAGAACGAATTTCTTGTGTTTCATCCATAGAAGAATATGGAGGAAGTGTGACTTCATCAACACCTTGAGGTAGTGAGAAAACAGCTGGTAACATGTGAGGTGCATCAGAGGTGGAAGGAACTCCAAAATAAGCCAAAAAAAACTGTTAAATTGATAAGGTGAAAATAAATCATACAGTTTCCAGCATTATCAGTGTTGAAATTTGTCCAGCAATAGTTTTCCGGGTTCGTAACTGGTTCCATTAATGAAGAAGATGGTGAACTCTCCTGCTTTAAGTATCAAATTTTAAGAATTGCAGAAACACAAGAAATTTTTTATATCAAGATCTGAATAAACGTAAATTGGCAAATGATACAAATTTTGTGAAATATGTTCTAGCAATACTTACATTTCCTGCTGGCATGTATACATTTTTCCATGATAGAGCCTTTTCATTTCCATCAGGGAAATCATGGTCTAGTAATTCATGATAACTTTCACCACTATCACCTACAAGAATATACACCACTTTCAGCATTTATAGTCTCCTCTCTTAGCAGTTGATGTTTAATTTTAACGAAGAGGAGAAAACAAGATCCGGACAGCGCTAAATTTCACTTGAAATTCAAATTATGAAAGAAGATATGGTTTACAGTGGATGAAAAAACTAACTAGCTTTAGGAGAAAATTGGAGTAGAGCCAAAACCACAACAATTTCATAAGCAAACCTTTGGCAACTAGTGTGGTGAAATGGTGCCTAGAGCAGGCTATGTGTCAGCAGCATAAACATGCAGTCCAATGATGTTGAATGGGCTTAAGTGAAGTTATACGGCCTATACAATATCAAGGTAAAGCTCCTTTCAAGCTTGTCACTGTCGCAACAGGAGTTTACATGATTGGGCTGATTTTGAGCCCAAAATCCATTTTTTAAGCCTTATTAGTGGCTTTTTTTGTATTTTCCTCGTTTAATCAGAGGTCCTAAGCAGAGTTACGGGGCTGGTACAATATAAATGAAAAGCTCCTTTCAATCCTGGCAATGTCACAGCTAGAGCTTACGTGATTGAGCCTTTTTTAAGCCTGAAATCCATTGCTTAAGCATGAGTCGTGGCTTCTTATTTGTATTTTTCTTGAACTTTTTCCTTAACCTTAGTATTTTTCTTGTTTAATTAGAGTCCTAATTCAGGTCAGATGTCACCACTTACCACCCTATAACCATGTAACACTGTTCTTTGCAACATCTTTTTCAATAATATCAAGCCTTTTCTCTCAAATTGAGTTTTATAGCTATCGTTCAAGACTTTGTCAAGTGCTAACCTAGTCTTCATATGACTCATCGGCCACATGAAATGTTTCAAGACAAGACTATTTATTTTACTTGTCAACCATGAAATAGGGAAAATAATCTTTCATACATTATGTAACAAGGAATTTCCTATGGAACCTTTAAAGACTGTTCCACTTTTTTACATGTAAATCTTGAGATCACTTGAGTTTCGATTAGAATAATGTGAAATACAAGTAACCTAGTTGTGAGAGAGTGGTTTCAAACCTTTTTTATTATTTTTTCCAACATTCCTTTTATTCACACAAAACAACCAGCATATAACAATTGGGGAATCAGGCTTGCACAAGAGAATTTTACCACAGAAGGCAGCAAATAAGAAGATTTATTATGGTATGATAGCTGTTAAAAACTTAATCTAAACAGTTCTGCTACAAATTCCAATCGACAATTACAGAATACTATCCGTGCGGGAAAAAGATGTGACAAGTATCAGTTAGATAAGTAAAAGAAAGTCGTCTATAAGGGAGCATACATACTAAAACACCCAGATATTTCACTGAGTAAATGCATGTATACATTCTCAACAGCTCAAGTTTTTTTTTTTATATTACCTTGCCTTCCATTATATCCATCATAAAATAGCCCCTGGTTATCTGGTCCAGAGAGAGCTGTGGATTCCTCTTGCTTGCACATCATCCCTTGATGATTCTGTGGTTTGGAATCACCGGTAGCTTCATGCTCGTTGTAGAAGGGAGCAATTTCTTCAATGTTGTCCTCATTCAAACTTAACTGCACCTCCAATCGGCGCAAAGCTTGAGTAACCTTAAAGTCAGCTGAGGTTTCTGATTCTGCTTCTGCTCCTTCTGAGTAAGTCATTCCATTGTTATAAGAGGTAACTTCTGCAGATCCAGGACTGGAGAAGCTCTGATTAGGTTCATAGGCGTCATAAACAACGGACGTTGACCCTGGATTCTGAGTACTATATGAGCTAGGACTCGGACTATACGCAGAAGAACCCGGTGACAATTGTGTGCCAGGTCCAGAACTGAGCCTTCCCTACAACACGTGAGTACAAATAAACACGGTGAAAAACGCAGTATTTTCATCACTTTTTTTTTTTTTTTGCCATACAAGAACAAGCTTAAGAAAAGATATAAACAGCTTATGGATGGATTATTAAAGGAGTCATTTACAAAATTTTAGTATATAAGAATATGGAAAATGATTACAATTTAACAAATCAGGAAAAATAACTATAATAATAATTTTATTTTAAAAGCGAACAGTGCAAAAGAAGGAAGTATTAAACTGTAAAGTAACTAATGAAGAACATGATAGGAAATTAAACCATATTACACAAATGGATTCCTTTCCGAAGTTTTTCTGTAGGGACATTATAGAAAATAACAAGTACTATTATTATGCTTATCTGGAATCATGTTCTGAAGACTCACCTCACTTGTGTCTCTGTAATGAACGAGAACAATGTGGTCAAATTCCCTGCCATGAAACAACAGCACAAGTGGTTATGACAACTGCTACAATAACACATGGATGATCAAATTATGTATGTTGATGGTGGAATTCATTTCAAAACCTAAAATCTTTGCAATTCATTTAATATTTAGCTACTTTTAGTATGTGCTTTTATAAAAAATGAATATTGTATGTTCGTTTTAAAGGATATACAACATATGGTAATAAGCTTGATAGTATGAAGGACGAGCAATTAGGCAGCAGCAGAAATTTACTCACGGATTCAACATCCAATAGCTCCGCCTCTGGAAAGTAGGGTTCTGCTCTCCATGTGCATAGTAACAATTTATGGCTTCAACATTTCCAACCTAGTCATGCAGATTAGTGTGATTGTTTAAAGTGTAATAAAAAATAAAAAAAATCAATATATGCAATACCATTGCAAAACAAATGTTGACCAAAAGTCATGAATATAGCCATAGAAAGTGAATTATGTTTTCAAAACAGGCTAAAAGTACTATAACTACAAAACAGGAATTGGTTTTGTCTAATGTATAAAAAGCGTAATTGCCAGATGGATAATTTATTATTTTTACAAAAGCATCTTGAAAGTTGAAAGGGTTAGAAAACTTTAAACATCAAGTTTCATGTTCACATAACATGAATCATTCATAGTAAGATCATAGATTCATGAATTATATTATCATTAGCACTGTTGTATTTTTCAGACATTTATCGAAGTTTTGAAAATGTATTTTTAATTTTAATAACCCAGGGGTGCTATGAATTTTATACCCTCTTTTACATGTATAATATGAACAACATTCCCATGACTGGGACTCTTAACATTAGTAGCCGCGGATAAATTTTCCTTTTTCATGAACAACGTATAAACATAGAACATAAACACTTATAATGCACCTTCAGCCGTTCGTGGGCTTCTCCTACAGCTCTTCCATCTCTTTTCTTCCGCCAGGCATGACCATCTTTCCGGAAGAAACGTAATACTCTTCTGTTAAACAGAAACAGCGAACCACCTGTTTAGAAGACCAATTGATAATGTTAACATGCAGCAGCAATTATAGTCACTCTAAGAAACAAAAAGGATCTTATGAAATGCAATTGAACAACAGAAAACTTAATCAAATGAATCTATTCCTCTCAACGGTTTGCTTAGACTAGCTTATTGAAGTTTATCTACTGACAGAAACACTTATGAGACTGTTTGAGACCTTATAGAAACTGCTTGTGACATGTCCATAAGCTGTTTTTCGGCTTATAGCTTATATGGAAACAGTTTGACTTAATTTTATCTTTGGTCATAAAAATAGCTTATACGTTGGCACTTATATGATAAGCGGTTATAATATAAACACTTAATTAAGTAGCTTATCCAAAACAGGGCGCAAATGTGAAGTCTCTGGTTTTTTCACCTTATATACAAGTATACAAGTAAAAAGCTACAAGGCTACAAGCTAACACCAAATAACTAACTAACTAACTAACTAGCTAACTACCGATCAGTTACTCCTAGCTAACATCTAACAGTTATAACTTTTAACACAGGAAGAGTTAAAGATGTTACTTGTTGGCTGTTGCGGGGGCTCTTGAGTGAACTGATACTTTTCATGATTCTGTAAAATGTACATCACTTCTGCAGGCTTCAACCATCTCCTTTGAGCTTCTTGATACAGATCATCGATATCATATTCATAACCTGAGGCAACAATAATAATTGTTAATTCAATTAGAATTCAAACCTTCCTATCATTTTTATTTTCCCACACCTTTCCAAGATTTTTTGTCATAGTAGCAGAAAAGAATTATTCCTCTTTTCTACACCCTAAGAAATAAACTTTTTCTACTATATACAGAAGCAATAAATTGTTGAAAATTCTAATGGTTTATGATAATAGTAGTTGGAAACAGAATGTGTAAAAGAGAGCAAAATAATTGAATAAAAATGAAATCAAAATGCATAAATAAACGTCTACTATAGAGAATATACTAAACACGTGATTTACAAAACCATGATGGTCCCCAATTCAAAGCAAAAAAACCAAGTCAAGTGATGTGGTTCACTTCAACTGAATTCAACGCCAAATTAAGTATAAAGAGTAAAAGAGAATGAATGATATTGATGATTAAACAGAAAAAGTAAAACATGTGTTACCAGATGTCATGGTAGAAGAAGAGTAATTGAATCTGGAGAATGAATGAAATGAAATCAAAAGGCAGAGAGCATTTTTGGTTGTGAAACAGTAGAATTGATTTGGTTAAACAAACACGCGTAGAGATGGAAGAAAGAGACAAGAGAGTTGGCGTTGTCTGAATTGAAAATTCGAAGGTTGAAGTTAACGTGCTTGGATAGATTAATTAATTAATACAAACAACCAAGTATGACCAACATCAACAAAAGTACTAGTAGCAGTAAGATATTTTATTGCAATTTGCTCTATGTTGTCCTTGTTATGGCTATTTTCTTTTCTTTCCTTTAAATGCAAAAGTATTATTATAAGATTGATTTGATTGATAGTTGAATTAAGAGAGTTATGGTGTGTTTGGTTTAGAAGAGATGTTGTGAAGAAAGAAATAGGTAAGAGAGAATATGAGAAAAGAGAAAGATGTGAAAAATAGACTAGATTAAGAGTAGGTGTCTGGTTTAAAAGAAAGAGGGGAGAAATAGAAGAGAGATGCGTGTTTAATTCATGAAAAGACAAAAATATCCTTGTGTCAAACGTTTATTTTTGACATTAGAGTAGGTGTAATTTGTTATTTACATTAGATTTTATTATTTTAATTACACTAGATTTTTTAAATTAATTACATTAGTCTAAAGATGATTATTTATTTAATTTAAAATGTATAGAATAATTAAATTAATCTAATTTAATTAGTGTGCAAATTTAATTTAATTGAATAAAATGTTGGAACATAAAAGACAATGACGTGTTATCATGAGTTAGTGGCATAACTAGAAAAGCAGCAAAATGGTGCACTTTCTTCGCATATCTGAAGAGAAAGGTTTTTGGGGTGGGTCCCATGTTTTAGACTTCCCTCGTTGTTATTTCTTTGCCTGCCAAACAAAAGAAATTAAGACTTTCTTCTTATAATATATCGCACCTAACTCTCTCGTCTCATCTTCTGCATAAACAAACATGCTTAGAGAATGGAGGAGTAACAATGGTGTTTTTTTTTACCTCCAATAAATTAACAATTTAACAATTAATATTAGTTGTTGAAAAATATCAAGTTATTTTTATTTTAAAGAGTATTCAGCCCAGGATCAATGCAAGTTTGGTTTTTCCAAAGAAGTTTAAGATGAGTAAAAAATAAACTCAGTTTAAAGCTTTTTTTTTTTAGATAGAGAGAGAGAGAGAGAGAGAGAGAGAGAGAGAGATTGCTTCATTTTAATAGCAATAAATGTAACACTTCAATTTTCACAAAATTATATTTATATAAATGTGTTCACCTTATGAATCAATTGTTATTTTAAATGATTTTACGTGTATATGTGTAACAGTGATTATTGTGATTAATTTTATTGTATGCGTGTTTGTCAAGATGTGATTGTGAAATTTTGATTTTATATTTATTTATTTTGCCATTTAATTATTTATAAAAAGTTATAGTATTTTAATGTGAATATTTTGAATAAACACAACTATTCAAAAAACACGAGTTTGAAAATGTATTATTGATTTGAAAAATTTACCATTGATTGAAAATACACGAGTTTGAAAGCCTACTATTGAGTTTGATAATAATGATAGTATTTTAATGTGAGTATTTTGATTTGAAGGTATTTATTTGTTATTAAAAAAAAAATAAACACAACTATTGATTTAAAAAAACTAATCACTTATGTATCCTTGGTGAAATGTTACTTTTCACTTGCGAATGGGCATGTCTTGCATGAAAAAACAGACGAGTTTGCCAATTGATTTTGAGACTTGCATGTCTGTTTCATTTCATTCTTTAAATCCTCATTTCTTCTCTAATGCTAAGAAAACATTTTTCCTGTGAACCACCATTGAATATAGACTTTAATATGTTGTGCAACTTTTTTCAAGGTTTTCAAAGGATTCTCCCGACCCGTTATCCTATTTGCATCCAATAATCAGTAATCACATAATGATGAGGTAAATCAAACATAAAACTTAGTCCGATATATACATTTTGAAATTTATTCGTGCAATACGATCATCTTCTTTTCAATTATTCTAGCTTTTTGCATCAACCCCCACAACACAAGTTCTATCATAATATTATAATAACATTAATTAGAGCAACCTTATTCCTTTGGTTTTATACACTGTTTCTTTGTTTACTAACAAAAAAACCTTTGTTTTGTAGGAAAAAAATTACTTTGTTATGGTAATAAAGTTGAGAAAATTGTGAGATGCCCTAATTATTTAATCATATCTTTCATAAAACTTAAATGAGAGTTCACATATTTGCTTATATTTTTCCATCTTGTCAAATTCTAAAACAAATTGGAGAACTAATATTATCATTGTCTTAGGGGTGAAAATAGGTTTAGCTGAACTAGACTTTACAAAGCCAAAGTGTAGTCTAGTAAAAAACTTCAAAGCACTCGTTAACATTTTCCTATATATAAATATAGCAGGCCAAATATATCTTGCTGTCCTGTTTTTTTTTCTTTTCATCCAAACTTGTTGTCTCTCATACACTTGGGCAAACTGAAGAAGGGTAAGGTGCATGTAATAACAGCACAATAATAGTCATTACTTCCTCCGTCCCGGAATAACTGACTCATTTTCTAAAAAAAAGTGTCCCAAAATAACTGACCCATTTCAATTTTCAATACAACTTTCATCATTCCCAATACAATATAACACTAAATAATACTACTTTTATCATTCTCAATACAATATATTCCACTTTCCCCTTTATTTATACATTTTTCTTAATATGCGTGAAAAACAAAATTGTGTCAATTAAATTGGGACGGAGGTAGTATTAAACACAAAAGACAGAGTGTACGATCTGCATGTGAATATAATGAGGGTTGAAATGAAGCCTGATGGTGGAAGGCAACTAGTACATCTTATTTGGCGTAGTCAATTTGCAAATGTGTTGATATTTTGACTCCATCCACATAATCTCAAAAGGGCACATGCAATTTGTAGCTTAGCTTCATAATCAAATGGCCACATCCATATGGAGATTTGCCCACCACATTTTCCATGATGAATAATATAATTAATGTTGTCCCTAAGAAAGTGTCCTTACTAGCTTTATCAATGTTAAGGACAACAATATACTCCCTCCGGTCCTTATTATAAGAAACAATTGACTTTTTTGGTTCATTGTATAAGTGATGTATCTAGTCTATATTTACAATAAGATACATTAATTATTCTATGAACCTAAAAAGTCAACTTTTTCTTATAATAAGGACCGGAGGGAGTATATATCAAAAGAAAATGTCAAGGACACACACGTGAAAAATATGTTCAATATGACTATGACCTTTTTGTTGGATTAATTATTTAATTAATCAATTATGGATTGACAATAATCAATTATTATAAGTTGATGTCATAATATAAATTATGGTCTATTGTGTTAAGCACTAGTTATATGATGAATTTGAGTGATTGGGCTTTTGTTACTAAATGGACCGTGATGGGTTGGACCATTTAGATAAGCCCAATGAGAGGTCCCTGCCCTCAGCCGTTTAGCTATTTAAACGTCATCCCATTAGACGGTTAATTATTCTGAAGATTGGTGAGAAAACCTAGAGCTAGACGGAATGAGGGTAGTTACCCCTCTCATAGTTGTCGGCGTTGTCTACGGTTATCCTTCATCAACCTAATTCAAAGGTACACAATCTCTTGTTCTTTTTTTTTTGTTATTGATGATATGCTATAATTTGTATCTAGTAATTCATGGCTAAACCCTAAAATTTTCATCAATTGGTATCAGAGCCAACTAGATACAATTTATGGCTATTGTTATTTGAATCGTAACTTTGATCAAGAAATTCTTGTGATTGTTTAGCCGTACAGTATAATCATGTTATTGTTAAATTAAGTAATCATAGCATGAATCTATACACTGATCGTCTATTATTTTTTATCATATGCATAAATTGATTCATAAATTGATGGTAAATATAATCTTGCTTTGTTGTTGTTTACATTGTAATATTCATATCCTACAACAAAGTTGATGAATGATCTCAATTGATTTATTTTGCCGTAAACAATTTTGTTTTGTGAAATTATGTGAAAAGCGTATCCTTCATTCTATACAGCATACGAAACTGTTTTCCAAAATTAAGATTTGCCAAGAACCTTAATTTCTCAGCCTCTGGTTGGATCAATAATTCTCAAAATTGATGTGTTCTCCCTTTTGTCTCTCAATCGCGATCAAAACGCCTTTTGAATCGTCGATTTCCGCTGCATAAATCACCAGATCGTATCGGGTTAAACACGGGTCGAAAACGACCCGTTTTCTTTGCTCTCCGGGTGTAGAAGAACCGGATTTTTTCTCATTAAAAAAAAAAAAAAAAAAACTCTCTCTTAAAACCCACACGCGTTAGGTGCTTTCTACTCTCTAAAATTCCAATTTTTGTTTTATGCCAAATAATAATAATTATTAGTATTATTATATTTGATTATTTTGGCATAAATTTTGGTATTATTTTGACAAATATAAATATTTTATATATTATTATTTGGGGAATAAATTGTTTCCTAAAATATTATATTCTCTTATAGTAAAATTTCTTACTTTTATTTGACACTCTGATAAATCTCACTCTCTCGTTTGAGATTAATGTGTCATTGAGAAATTTTTCATCCCCAATTAATTTGTAAATATTATACTATTTTGGGATATAAATATAATTTATCTTGTACCCAAAATATTCGGAAGATTTGATTTATTTTATACCCTTAAAATTTGGGATTTAAATTACTTTTGAAATCTCTAAATATTTGATTCAAATTGATATGAGTATCATATACTCTTTTAAGTCATATATTCATTAGATTTGAGTCTATAATATCCTATGAGAAAATATTCTTTTATGGTAATAACACTTATGTGAATTAGTTTTAAAGTGTTATGATTGTGAAAATTCTTAGACTCAGACTTATATTCTTGCATCAAATATTCTATATTAATATATATTTTGAGATTTGTTGATACCCTCAAAATTATTTGTCTTGTCAAGAATAACTTGACTATTATACTATATATATTCTTGATTTGTGGGTTTCAAAATTTTGTCAAATCTTGAAAAGATCATATATCAATTAAATTGAGAATAATTTATTTCAAATCATGTATTCTCAATATTTGAGCTTAAACTGTTTTGAAAATTCTCTCTTATATTTACTATTGTGAATTTATAGAAGGCTCAATTTTGTTAATTTTAATGCCAAGTATAATTAATTTATATTTTACGATTTTAAATATTCTTGGCATTATAAATATTCTAATGTAAGATATTCTTGAATTCATATTGTCTTAGCATAAAGATCCAAAGTTCACTAATTGATCATTCTTTTGGCAACATATTTAAACTAAGACACTTGTCTTTGATTTTTGTCACAAATTGTTTTGAAGGGTCCTCATAATATTTTGTTTTCAAAATGAGTATAGTGAGTTGTATATATATGTCATTTATATTAATTGAATATAATATTGACATATTTCTCTTTAATATACATTATGCTTTCTGCTATACTCTCTAATCTAGACCCGTAATTTATTACTCTAAATTTTGTGATAAATACTATTAGTGTGTCTTGTCGCAATTAAATATTTGGATCACAATTATGTTGAACTATGAATGAGGCGTGGTTGCATTTTTTTTATGCTAAAATTCTAATGATGAATTAAAATTTGTAAGCCTCTTTGTTGTTTATCTGTTAACTATTATCAGAACAACTTATTAAGAATTGAGGCAATTTTGAAAATATTTATCATCCTTACATCTGAATTCTTATATAAATCATATTCATTTATAATTAGAGTCTCACATATGTTTATTTACAATTGCTTATTCTCCATTGATGAATATTTTGAGATGACTATATTATAAGATATTCTCGTTAAGTCATCAACAGTCATTGGCTCTAAGTATAAGGATGAATGTCACACTCTTCGAGGTATGTTGTGATTTAATTATTTTATCCTCTTGTGACTTATTGCTTATTATTGCATATATGAAGAAATTTAGTCTTTCTTCTCTTTTGTTGAGCAATTATGATATTCTATATAGAAGTGAAATCCTTTTTCAGAATATTCTAAACAGAACTCTGTTGTTATATACTATTTTCTTACTATAATGCTCCATTTTGTATTTATGTTCTTTCTAATTTATAGTGGGAGTATTGAAAATTTTATTCTAAGAGTTCTATTCTGGATAAATTAGAAAACCATTTGACACACTTCTATTCCAAATAATAACTTTTGTTATTATACTACTTCATATAAAAGAAATTCTAAAGTCATATTTATGATGTGCTAATTTAAAATATTGTTAAGCACATTTTTTCTATCATTTGAATATGACCGAAGTTGAGTAAATTTAAGTATAATTGTTTATGCATGATATTATTGTATCATATTCTCTTAAGCATAAACATTATTTATTTGTATAATTGTAATCTCACCCATCGTGGGTACAATTATGCGAATTTTGTTAAATAGATTAGCATTATATTGGTAACAGTCATACCCTATCGGTGTGTTGTTATTAATATAATTGTTATTATTCAATGTACCTAAAATGTTTATACTTATGTCAATTATAATACTCTATCAATGTTTAAATTTTGAGACATAAGAATTGTACATTGTGATGATATAGTTCTTACTTATTATTATCCTTAAGGTTCTTGAATGAGATTACAATAAGTAAGTTACCCTATTAAAGACATGTAGAAAATTGTATAAATTTTTGCAATCCAATATTATTACATTTTGAATTAAATTTCTACCTAAATGTGATTTTTTTTTATATATATAAATATTTTGGATTGCTACTATCCCTTTGTTATGTGAGTGACGGACATACCCTATCGGTGTGGCGTTACTTAACATATCATTTTGTGATAGAGAAATAGTTGAATATTTTATTTAAAATATCTTTGAGACCTTTTAATTCAACTATCATTGTCTATTCTCTATCAAGTGGGAGAATCATTGCTATGTATTGTGTAACGTGATGGACATACCCTATCGGTATGACATTACTTAACATAATCATCCTTTTGTGGGTAAGATAGTTTAACTATCATTCTCCACCAAGTGGAGAAAATATCATTCTTCAACAAGTGAGAAAAATTCTACATGTCAACTAACTATATCTCATAAACAAATATATTTATTTGTTTTTCATATTTTAGATATGAAATTTTTGTTGAGACTTATATTGAGGATATTAGTTATGCTATTGCTATTCTTTAATACTTATGGAAGCTTATGACTATTTTCTCTTATATCCTCAATAATAATAAAATATAAGTTTTGTGTATTTCCGCTGCTTGTAACCTAATTGTTTCTCAAATTTGTGTAAGTATAAATTGTAGCATTTGAGTTTTGAGTGAGTTATTAAAATTGTGAACAGAGTCTTATATCCTATTTTTAGAGACTCATCTCACTCATATGATGATAAATTTTTTATATAATCATCATACTCTGTCATATAACGGTTACTATGTTTATAAAATTCTGTGGAATTTTAATTGTGAAAAGGAGATCTTATGTTATAAAATTCTTAAATGAAAATTTACGTTCTCCTTAATTCTAAATGCAGAATATGTGGTTAACTACGAAACCCAATTCTTGATAATATCTGCCATTGATAAAATATGTATTTATGGGGGTTTCATATTATTCTTGAGTTACCACTTGTGTTAATAATTCTGCTATGCTCATGTGCAAAATATGTGGTTGAGTTCATAAAACTCTATTGGCTAAAATTATATAACCACTTATGTTGATAATCTTGCACTAGTAATTGAGTATCCCACTGTTGAATATTACATTATTATAATATTTTGTATCAGTGATCACTAATGAGAATCCCACTTACTCTTGTTTATATATATATGTGGGATCAGTGGGAGTGTGTACACAATATTATATATTATGAGCTCAAATGAGAAATCTCACTCTTGTTTATATATATATATATATATATATATATATATATATATATATATATGTGAGATCAAGAGAAATGTGTACACAATATTATTGTTGTTATCGCCATATACTCTTGTGCACACTATAAAATATGGCATAGCTTAAGAGACTTTAAACTTTAGTCTCATTCTATTATATTGAGATATATGTTAAAATTCTATCGATCTCAATGAGCATCATAATTGGATGCTTAAGTCAATTTTGTTGGAATATGCACAATAACCTCGTAGCATGCAAATATATATTGTGCTTCTGTTTTACCAACATTCCACATTTTATGAGGTCATAAATAGTAAGTACAATGTATAATATCAATACTCCTATCGGGTATGATATTGTGTTCTTGTGGTACTTATAATTTGAGATAATCATAAATGTTCTTTTGTTATTGACATTCTAGTGGCCACATTAATCCACATATTTTTCTTTAAACTACGTGTCTATGTTAATCCAATTTGGGGATTATTGAATTTCCTATTTTGCTTTTATGGATTTTCATAGTCACATTTTTTTTGTAAAACTTGGATTAATTGAATGTCGTAGAACATTTATTGATTTTGACTATATGTAATTACACTCTTAATAGGCTATCCCTATAAGTAATTACTATTCGTGTACCTAGGTGGATATAGGACTTCTGTAATATTGAAAACTCATTGGCAGAACCACTAACCACAGACTTATATATATGAGTATTGTAACTCATAATGATTTGATCAAGTCTATGTTATTTTGGGTTAGTGGGAGTTTGTTATAGCATTTTTTAAAATGCTTGGGCTATTTTTTAGTGACATATTCTTTTTAATTCAAACGTGTCACTATAGATTCATCGTTTGTTAGAAAAGTGAGTCTTTGATCTGTATGATTTGTTTTCCCTATCGGATTCAATTTCTGCAGCATTAAAGCTTACTTCTCTTTTGAATGATTAGTGCTTTGACCATACATGTAATTTTAAATTTTTAAATTCTTTATGACAAGTGAATTTTTTTTTATTTTTCAGTAATTGAGTATTGTCATCCAAGTGGGAGATTGTTGGATTAATTATTTAATTAATCAATTATGGATTGACAATAATCAATTATTATAAGTTGATGTCATAATATAAATTATGGTCTATTGTGTTAAGCACTAGTTATATGATGAATTTGAGTGATTGGGCTTTTGTTACTAAATGGACCGTGATGGGTTGGACCATTTAGATAAGCCCAATGAGAGGTCCCTGCCCTCAGCCGTTTAGCTATTTAAACGTCATCCCATTAGACGGTTAATTATTCTGAAGATTGGTGAGAAAACCTAGAGCTAGACGGAATGAGGGTAGTTACCCCTCTCATAGTTGTCGGCGTTGTCTACGGTTATCCTTCATCAACCTAATTCAAAGGTACACAATCTCTTGTTCTTTTTTTTTTGTTATTGATGATATGCTATAATTTGTATCTAGTAATTCATGGCTAAACCCTAAAATTTTCATCACTTTTCTTTTAGTGGACAACTAGTTGTATACCACGCCGTTCATCATCATAGTATAGATGAGGAAGACGATATGTCTTATTAGGAGTTAAACTCTTCCATTATAAATTTTTTAGAAGGCGTTCATTATCTTAGAAGGCGTTTATAAAATTTTAAGGTATACTAATCGTCAACCAACTGTCTTAGAAAGTGTTAAACTCTTTCCTTATCTATCCAATATCATAATGCTTTAAACCAAAAAAAAAAGAAAAGAAGTAGGAAATTGATAGATGCAGCGAGAAATGTATCACGAAAAATTCGTGATGGTATAATTGTTCAACACCTTTCCTTAATCACACTCTGTTACCTCCCTTGATTTCTGGCCAATAACAAATTTAATTGGCTGAAACCTTTTCTTGATCAATTTTAGATAAAAACTCTCTAGATAAATAGTATTGCTCAAAAAAGTAAATATTAAAAAAAATGTTCAAAAGAGTATGTTGCTAGCACTCATCTTAAAATGAATTATCTCATACTTCTCATGATGGAAATAAAAGCCCTACCTCAAGGTTATGACCTTTTCAACACCAACGTAAGGGAACAATTTCCAATAGACGCACCAAACCAACAATCAAACTCTCTTTCCAAACAAAACAAAAAATTATCTTCTCTAATTAAGGTTCCACATTCATAATATCCCTGATCTAGTTTCACATCTCTGATATGGAAGAAGACTCATGTAACGACACTGCGAAAAACTCCTATGGTGCGGTCTACGTTACCCCTTATGAATTAAGGATAATTTAACTCTAATGACAAATAAGATTCAATTTTGAAACGAAGTAAATAAAAATCACATGTGAAATTAGATGAAAAAGTTTAATGTTCTTAAGTTGAAATTGGTAACTGATAGTAAGAAAAAACCAAATATGTGAGCCTATATTTTTTCTTGATGAATTCGGGGTAATTTACCTCTCATGACAAATATGATTCGATTTTGAAACGAAAAAAAATGTATATCACATGTTAAATAAAGGTGATAAATAAGTTTGATGTTTTTAAGATGAAAATGATAAATGACTGTAGAATAAAAATGAAGAAAATAAGATTTTTCTTTGATAGGGGTAAATTACTCCTAATTAATCGAAAGGTAACGTAGAAAAAACCAATAAAAGATTGAGTAAACTATAGGAGTTTTTGTAGTTAATTCACCGCATTGGCCTATTAAAACTTGAAAATATCAACTAAAGTCCTAGTCTTTACCTAACACTGTTGATTTATCAAACTTTTTGATAGAGAAACATTACTAGTAAAATTTCTTACAATTTGATCAATTCAATATATATGATTGGGAATCTTTTAATCTTATTTTTATCTATTAACATTTTCAACAATTTATTACTCATAGTATGTAATGTAAATGCATACAAATATTTGTCTCTTCCTGGACATCTAGATAGATGCATACAAATGTTTCTAAATTTTTATTTGTTTTTTATTTTGATTATTAAAATAATATTTAGAATTTATTAAATATTTATTTTTATTGTTATGGGAAAGATTTTATACTATTATTCTCTTAATTTTTATAAGGCAATTTTGATTAATTATAATAAAATATTTATTTAATTTATTTTTATTATATATATTTTTTTCATAAAGACATTTATGTCGTTTTTTAAAAATACATATTTCGTTTTCCATTTTTTCTAATGCCAAACTACTAAACAATAATCTTATTTTCTCTTCTTTTCACTTTATTTTCTCTCTTATATCCTTCATCCATCAACCAAACAAAAAATAAAGGTAGGGACTAATTTTTTATTTTATTATAAATTATTTTCTCTGTTTTAAAATACATGTCATGGTCAACCACTTCACAGATGCTATGCTAATACACAACTTTGATAGTTGATATCTTTAATTATCTATAATAAAAAATTATAAAAATTTAATATTTTGTAAATATTCATCGAGACAAATCGAACAACATCTTACATTGCTGACATTTATATTTGCATATAAGTTAAAACATAGGATCAAAGTAAGATGTGAATAGCGCACTTTGTAAAAATGTGACATTTATTTTGAAATAGAAGGAGTAAATTGGATCTTGCAATGTTTCGGTGGACATAAATCAATTGATATGAACATTGCAATACGCAGGATCGAGATTTGAACTTGGGACTAAATTGGATCTTAGATGGATCTTCCCTGGTAATTTAATTTGAAATTATTGTGCATGTTAATTTAGCATGTCCAGTAGTATATCTTATATCAAGGCCAAATGAATTAGTTAGCTTCTTAGAGAAGGCGAGTGAAGTGAGCCCAAGACCCAAAGCACAAGCACCTTGAGTTGAATTCCTTGCTTGGAAAGCACACAATTAACGTGGTTTGAAGAGAAAGTAGAAAACACCCAAATGTAAATAGCAGATGAAGCAAGTTATTCTTAATCCCAAACCCAACTCCTAAATCAAAGCATCTATCACATCACATGCACACGTACAAACTCATCCCATTTATAATCTCATTCGCAACAATTCTGTTTTGTGCTGTGACTATTTATATACAGTAAACACAACAATTACACGTACAAAAACAAAACATGTCGGACTGGGGCCCAGTGTTTGTGTCAATAGTGCTGTTTGTTTTGTTGACGCCAGGATTGTTGTTTCAAATACCTGGACGGTCAAGATGTGTGGAGTTTGGAAATTTTCAGACAAGTGGTGCTTCAATACTCATTCACTCTCTTCTCTATTTTGGTTTCGTTTGCATTTTCTTCCTTGCTATTAAGATTCACTTGTACATCGGCTAAAAATTCTTAATTCACTCATCATGTTTATGCAATGTTGTATTTTGTGTTCTGTTTTTTTTGTTATTCCCGTTCTTAATTATTTGGTGTAATAACTAATGACAATCAACGACCTTTGTATTTTTTTTTATCCTTACATGTATTCACTTTTCCTTTTGAATGAATCAATCTTAGCACTTGATTTTACTTGCTCCTAACTCCAGAATTGATGAATTGAGATATCTAAAGCTGAATTCAAATATGTTAATTATGAGTTACTCTCTCATTTCCTAAATATAACA
The DNA here is from genome assembly GCF_051527215.1 of Medicago sativa. Lineage (NCBI taxonomy): Eukaryota > Viridiplantae > Streptophyta > Magnoliopsida > Fabales > Fabaceae > Medicago > Medicago sativa. Next base: position 86,704,452 of record NC_140752.1, read on the forward strand.
CTCATTTGACAAAAAAATTGTTTGTAGATATAATCTCATTTTCAAATTACTACGGTGCATTTATGACTTCGTTTCCAAAACAATATTTGTCAAAGTTGAATTCAAATATGTTAATTATGAGTAAAATATACGATAGATACTCATATCTAGGGACATGAGGATTATATTACAACTTGCAAGCAACACATTAGAAGGGGAAATCGGAAGCAAACGTAATGGCACTGTTTATTTTACTTTTTTAGGAAATCAAATCTAGATGACTAAGTTGGGTCTCAAAGTTCCCTGGTCAATGAAAGTCAATTTAAAGAATACTTATGCATTAACATATATCGTGGTAGTAGAATTCAAACTTGTGTTTTTGTGGAAAAGGAATCACATCCGTATAAATTGGACAAACCTTCACTAGCCATAAAATCACATTAACTAATACATTTATATGAGAATAATAATGATGTCATAAGATTAACATGACCCTAGAAATGTTAAAACTCTAAACTTTTACTTATGAGCTATTATGTTCCCTTCTCTGAAAATCTAAATTTAAGACAAAAACAAATAAAAAAACACATGTTTCGATCAACAAGAGTTGAATCGTAAGTTGAGCGAGTTGAATCAGCAAAGTTGAAGATCTTATGATCTAGAAATCTACCAAACAAATTCAACCAAGTCTGAATTGGTGACTCCTCTATTTTTAAAAGTTTTTTTTTTGGGAATTTTTTTAAAAGTTTAAAAATGTTAACGAATTATATGATTGAATAACAAAATAATTATTTTTAGAAAAACAGCATGAATTAAATAATAAAAGAAAAATAAACAAAAACAAATATAATTTTAAATTTTTTTTTTCTTATTACAAATGAACTGAGTGAATTGACTGAAGTCGATCGAGAGAAAATCCACTTTAACTCAAAAGGTTAGTGGACCGACTTACCGTGAATTGAGGTCTCTATGAGTCAAAATTTGTGCAATCAAACTCAAAAGTAAGTGCGGTGGTTTGATGGCTCTACCACCACATCACACAAACTCAAACCGACAAATTATAAAAGGATCATTAAAAAACAAACACAAATTGTGTTTGTAAGCCTCCCAAGACAAATACTAATGATACGTGGGAGGCTTGCAAACAACAATATGCAACATTTTTCCGCAAAACAATATATTTCGGTGGCATTTACCATGGGAAAGGTGAATCATTTCCCACCATGGGAAATGTGGCTTTTTGACCTTAGATATAATAAAAAATTTGAATGGTTGAGATTTTATACTTGCTACCCTTTTCTAACTTTTTGGTTTTGCAATTTTTTTTTTTTGATGTATATTTTGGTTTTGGTTTTGCAATTGAAACAATAATTCAGACCCCACATACAAAAATAATTTGAAATTTAAATAGGCCTTATTTTATGGGCTTATGGGAATTCAAAAATGTCTGATTGTATTATTTTACTGTTATTAATTAATAGTTATCCTTAAAAAAACTTAATTGATAAATACTAGTTTAAAATGAGTAAATGCGTACGCAACATAGTTTATGTTTTATTGTGTTATCGTAAGTTCATGGCATTTTTTACCCCCACCATATGCGTTAATGGTGTTGTAGAATTTTTTTCTTAGGAGAATATTACGAAACAAAAATGTTCCAATATGTTTGAAACGTTTTTTTTTAAACATGTAAAATAGTAAAAAGAAAACGAATAAATAATATTAAAAAGATTAAAAAACCAATGAATAATAGATTGATGCAATATTCCTTCAAAAAAAAAAAATAGATTGATGCAATATATCATACCAATAAAAAAAAAGTGTATTCTTGTCAAAAAAAAAAAAATAAGTGTTATAATATGCGTATGCTTATGGTTTGTCTTAGAAATGGTGGTTGGGCCTAACACAACCCCACAAAACCGGCTTGTGAGGTGAGGATTGCCCCCACTTATAAACAAATTGTCAGGCCAACTCCTAACCGATGTGAGACTCTTAACACACCCCCTCACGCTCAGGATTAGACATCTGAAGCGTGAACATAAATGACGGGTGGCCCGATAACGGAAACCTGACAACAGGTGGCCCATAATCGTGAAGAGGCTCTGATACCATGTTGAAATTTGGGGCCTAACTCAACCTTACAAAATTGGCTTGTGAGGTGAGGATTGCCCCCACTTATAAACAAATTGTCAGGCCAACTCCTAACCGATGTGGGACTCTTAACACACCCCCTCACGCTCAGGATTAGACATCTGAAGCGTGAACATAAATGACGGGTGGCCCGATAACGGAAACCTGGCAACAGGTGGCCCATAATCGTGAAGAGGCTCTGATACCATCTTAGAAATGGTGGTTGGGCCTAACACAACCCCACAAAACCGGCTTGTGAGGTGAGGATTGTCCCCACTTATAAACAAATTGTCAGGCCAACTCCTAACCGATGTGGGACTCTTAACACACCCCCTCACGCTCAGGATTAGACATCTGAAGCGTGAACATAAATGACGGGTGACCCGATAACGGAAACCTGACAACAAGTGGCCCATAATCGTGAAGAGGATCTGATACCATCTTAGAAATGGTGGTTGGGCCTAACACAACCCCACAAAACCGGCTTGTGAGGTGAGGATTGCCCCCACTTATAAACAAATTGTCAGGCCAACTCTTAATCGATGTGGGACTCTTAACTGTTTGATTTTGAAAAATCAATCCTAAATATAATCGGAGCCAAACGGTTTTTAGAAGAACAAATATAATCACATTCAATGATATTTGATTTTACACGGTTTTTTTAAATCAAATATACGATTTTTATTTGGATTGATTTGAATTTGAACATCGCTACTCTAACATATGGTCGAGTTTTTAATTTAACCATACATTATTTTTATTAAAAAAAAAATCCCACCACCGTAATATAATATTCACCTATTTTTTTATAAGATGATTCACCTATTTTACAATAAGAATAAGTGAAAAATGATAATGGGGTAGTTAATTGTCTGCTAGATAACATGATTTTGAAAAAGGGAGGTGTATTAGTAATACCCATTCAGTTATATTAATATTTTTTTTTATTTAAACATGTAAAGGAACAAAAACAACCTGCTCTACTGCCACGTGTAAGTCATAGTTCAAGTGCACCTGGTGGGAAAGGATTCTCCTTTCCCATGGTAAATGAACACAACATTCTTCCTTTTAGTCAAAAATAATGTTTGGAAATATACATAAAAAGATCTTCCTCAAAATATTTAATCATTTTTTTTTTATCAATTTCCTCCTTATTATTAAAAAAATACTTCTTTAAATGTGTGTGACCAAACACTATTTCTTTAGTCCGGTGACCGTATTAGAATTTTTCGTAGATTAAATTAAATCAAAGAACAAAAGCTTCAAGTCTGATTTGTCTTGGTTTTTTTAATTCATTGATGTTGTAGCCTTTTTTGGTTGTTGTTAGCCTTTGTGGCTTTCTTGTTCGTCGATTAGTGACTTTTTTTCCTTCTCTTTTCTAAGGACACCTTGTAAAAGTTTATCAATATCATATTTGTTTGGCTTTTTTAAAAAACAAAACGTAAAAAAAAAATTGGTTGTCTAAAAGTGTGGGGGAAAAGGTTAAACTTTATTTACGGAATTTACCGGAGCAGAATTAAAATTTGAGAGGTAAAGAGTAAAATTTTCGAAAGTGATCTTGACAAACCCAAGTAAAAAAGTAGTACTCCCTCCGTCCCTTATTAGATGACCTAGTTGACTCTGACACACGTACCAATGCACATTTTTTATCTTTAATATCTTTAATTATCTATTTAAAAAAATTATGAAAATTTAATATTTTAAAAATATTCATCGAGACGAATCCAACATCTTATATGATATTATTTATTTTTGTATATTAGTATAAAAATACGGTCAAAGTATGTCAGGTCAAAATTGTATATTGTCAAACAGGCCATCTAATAAGAGACGGAAGGAGTACAAAATAACTACAAAGTCCATCCAAGAACAACTCCAATAAGAGTAAAGTGAGATGACAAATTATATATGGATTTGTCTATTGGGTTTTTGTGTCATTGATGTTTTAGTATATTTTATATGAAAGAGAATGATAAATAAATGATTAAAATAAATTATTTAGATGGGAGAGTATAATTTGTTAAGAGAAAGATAAGAACAATGATACTAATGACATCAAAAGCCAACAACACCCAAGTAGAATAGAAATGATATTTGAACAACTATTTATGAGACAACTTTTGAAACAAGAACAATAGAGATAGAAAGACGAAGAGAGAATAAAAATATAATGTATGACTATGATAAAGAGTTGTTTAAAAATAATCGTACAAATATCATTTATGGTTTGGAGTATATTATGTGTAACATCAATGTGCAAGGCACCTCACGTTACAAACTACTTTTTATTTGTTTCTTCGAAGATGGGATTGTCATTCATTCCTTGCTTCCATCAGCCTCAATCAATTGCCTCACACATAGATCAGAATCACCTTTTCGTTCCTATTTAACAAGCTTACAATGGATCACACAGCAGATTGTGGATTATTGTATCAACAATTGATTTTATTTTGTTAGAAAAGAATAGCAATTTGGGCAAAGTGATGGCTGCTGATTGGGCTCCGGTGGTGGTATCTGTGGTGCTGTTTGTGCTACTAAGTCCAGGGCTACTGTTCCAGCTCCCGGCTAAGGGGAGGGTGGTAGCTTTTGGGAGCATGCAAACAAGTGGTCTCTCTATTTTGGTCCATACCATCATCTTCTTCGGACTCGTTACCATTTTTCTACTTGCCATTGGTGTCCATATCTACTCTGGATAATCAAACCATTCCCTAACAATGTGGCACTATTAATTTCTTTTCTTTGTCCTTGATGTTTTCATTTTTATTCTTGTTTAAATTGTGTGTTGTACTTTGACAATATGTAACAAAGGATGGGTAGCTTTCTTTTTCTATCCATTTTACCTATGGTATATTAATATTATTTATGTGCCTATCTCTTTACTCATCATTTTAGTGAAGAATAGGTTAGCATGCTTACATCTAAATCAGAGTCCATATTTATCATGTTTGATTGAGTAGAAATCATTCAAGTATTGTTTTTAAATTTAAACCTAGTAGATAGAAAAATATGATTGAGAGAGAAGTCGTGACAATTGTTTTGCGTTTTCAATTCACAATTTTTGTTTATTATATATATATATATACTTCTGGCTACTCCTAAGTTATTACTCCCTCCGGTCCTATTTACAAGAGAAAACTGACTTTTTAGATACATTGAATAATGTATGTATCAAGTCAAGAACCTAAACCAAATACATAAATTATTTAATGTATCTAAAAAGTAAATCGTTTCTTGTAAATAGGACCGGAGGGAGAATTATACTATAAATGTATGACAAATTATTAGGGTCCCTCTAATATGGACCTCTTTTTAAAGGATTCAGCATGGACCTCTCCAACACGACCTGTTATAGCCTGTTTCAATTTTGTTAACTTAGTTTTTTCTTATTCTACTCTTTTCCATTGCTTCTTCTCCATAAGTGTGTAATCTACTCATCTTCGATGTAATCACATATCCAAGCACTTTTCGGATTTTGGATAAGGAAAATGTTAACCGGTGCCCCTGGGGCACTGGTTAAGGAATCAAATGTAGAAAATATTATATTGAAACTTGTGTTGTCTAACTCCTAAAAAGCATAAAAAAGTGTTAGTTTTATTTTAAAATTTCCTTTTTTAGTTTCCTTAACCCGGGGCACTGGTTAACATGACCCTTTTGATAAACTGTTTCTTTGCTTAATCAGCTAATAATATACACCACATTATTAATCAGTTAATTACTATTAATCTGATTTCTGCTAAAAACTTTGTAAAATCAGATTTCGTAAAAATTCACAATACTGATTTAGTACCTTCTATCTTAAATTAAACATGCTAAAAACTGTTTCAACCATGTCAAAACAAGATGAAAACTCATTTTAACGCCTGTCGAGCTTTGACATGGTTGAGACATGAAAGCCTTTCTAAACAAGAAATAACTATTTCTGGGAACAAAGTGGTTTGGTGCCCAGCTCCTCCCACTCAAAGACGTGGCAATGTGGCATACCTACCATATAAAATTCTAAAAAAGCATAACTTTAAACCACATCAATACCTGTTATAACAATAATAACATCTCATATTACATGAAATAATTTCGGATGCTTTAATCTACAACAACCATCTGATCCGAAATTTGTTGGATCCAGTACATCCATGTTCTTCGAGACAAATCATGCATTGCCTCTCTATATATGTATATATGACATGTTTGGAAATGAGGAAAAAAGGAAATTCTAAAACCTATAATTAGCAATTTACAGATGTTATAACAGATATCAATAAAACAAAGGATAACAAAAGAAAGAAGCCAGGCGGGAACGACTCCTCAATTCTTAGTGCTTTAGAATCTTACTTTGCTATTGTAATTAAAAGAGAAGCCATGCCCACAAATTATGGTAACTTATATAAAAGTGTGTTATCCACGATTCCTGCTTCAAATATGAGTTATGTGGTCTTCATTGTTCTATAGAGTGCATGAGCAGGCACAAAACCAATATCGTACTGCTCAACGCCATATTTCCCTCATCTCTTCATAACAATTTCCACTCTGCAACAGCAAAAATCATGTAATGGTGTCAGGTTCATCATCCAACATAACAGAATGATGCTATCAAAGATATAAGCCACACATTCAAGTCAAAATAAACAGCAGAAATGAGGACTATGCCAATATCTTATTAGAGACATGCTTCAATGAGTTGAGGACAATTGAAGTTAGATTTTCAAATTGAAAGCTTTTACCTTGACCCTTATCTGGGTTATGAATCAAGGACAAACTAACTGGCCTAGCAAGGCTAGAATTTAGCTACTCTCTAGGCAGAATTCTCAAGCAACATCAACGCCCATGCATCAATCAGTTCACCATAATAATGTCAAACTCCACAAACAACAGTTGCAATTTTTATTTTATATCTTAATGTCTGATCTGAAAGCAAAAACTAATATTGCAGACCCAATCTTTGACTGAAAAAAGCATACAACAAATCAGTTCCCATCCTATGTATTTGATGTCTCTTCAACCACATTACGGCCCCATCAGCCGCAATTAACTACAATTATCTGCATTAACAATGATCACTTGGCGAGCATAATTTAAAACGATAACACACAGGGAAACAAATTTGTTCATAGATGAATTGTCCACTACTACTACTCTTAAATGTTACTTAGAAGTTAGAAACCATACATATAAATTTATCTCATATTTTTTTCTTTTTAAAAACTAAAATTTTAAAATCATACCCCATAACTAACTAAGAAACATAATCATTTTTTTTTACATTTCAAATTAAAAATTGCAACAAAACATAACCAATTCTAACCAGCAATATTTGAACCAAGAAAGCAACATAGATTATGATTTCTTACCGGGAGAATCTTTACGTGGCGAAGCAAAGCAAAGAATGGAGCGACCCAAAACAGAAAGAAAAGAAACAACACCAGCAACATAAAACACCATAACCAATCCAATAACCCACGGCATCAACATAAACCCAATCACGAAAGTAACCGATCCACACAGCATCAAAGCCACCGAAATCCCGAGAACAAACGACGCAAATCCCGCCGGAGTTATCTGACCTGCCGCCGACGAACGTCTCAACACCGACGGATTCACCGGCACGATCGGAGATCGATCGGAATAAGATAACGGCGTCGGTGAAGATTGTAGAAGAAGATTGAAAAGTAGAGATGATAATTCGCAAATCATCTTTGATTGTTGTTCTTGATCTTGATTTCTTCTCATCATTTTCTTGATTTTTGGAAATTCAGAGAAGAAATTATGAAAATTGAAAAATATTTATCTGCAAGAAAATTTATAATTATAATTTGAATAGTAATAACATAAGAAATAGAAAAAGAAGAAAGAAGAAGAAATTGGATAGAGGAAGATTCACTTTCACACGCTTTGTTGAATATTGAAATGGTTGACGACGACGTTTTGAGGAAAAAGACGAAGATTGAAAGAGAGGGAAAAGGGTATAAAGGGAAAAAGTGTTTGACAAGAGGGGTTTGGTTGGTTAATGAAAAAGAAAAACTGGGTTACGTGAGGAATGGATAAATTGGTATTAGAAATGGGTGCTTTTATTTTATGAATGAATGAATGAATGCACCTTGAAGCATTGACATGAGATGAGAGATTGAGATAGATAGGTATGGGACCTTATGACGTGTATTTTATGTTATGGCTCTTATCTTCTTTGAATTTTAATATTGTTTTTTTGACAGATTTTTGGTAGTATTTTAATTTCTGGTCATAACTGTTACAACAACACAACATATTGAACTTTACTCTTCCATTTATGCCATAGCAATCAAGCTATGTTTGGTTGGTAGGTGATCAAAAGACAGACAGTATACTACTATTAATTTTATTTCTTATTTTAATTGTTGAATTTTGAGTAGGAAGATAATTTATTTCTTCTTTTAGTTGTTAATTTTGAAAAGAAATAAATTGTGCATGAAATATTATTAATTTTTGGATAACTTATCCATCCTTTTTAATCAAGGATTATCATTCTATCCATGCGTGGCTGGATACCACTAGAAAAATCCAACCTGCTGTCGTTGCCTTGTTGGTTAAACGATTTTTACAAATAAATAAATAGGTTTGATTTTTTATTGAGGTGAAAATAAATGATTTTGATGCATTGTGATCAATTTTATAAAATTAATTTTAATCAAATGCCATTTCGTGTAAAAACCATGTTTACAAGTTGAATATTTGTTTTGGTGTTAACACTCTGATTTTTTTAAAAATGATTCGTAAGAGTTCGATTAATTAAAGTCATTAAAGAATTGTTCAATCTAAAAATCGAAATTAATTCTAATATTCTAGTCCATAACATGTAATCATATCGAAATCAATTTTGTATCAAAATCAATTTTGGTTCATATAAAATTGGAATGAAAAGTTAGTTGATAGGATATCGCATTTTATATGTTAGGTTTAGGTTTGAATCCGAGATCCTCACTTGTTTATTTTAAAAGTGAATTTTTAACCACTAAAAAAAATCTTTTTACCCCTTGTTCATCTTTTTGATACTAAATTCCAATCAATTAATTAACCTTGCAGATACTATTATTTCCAAAATATGGATTAAACTAAATTACATACAAAAGATGAATTTCATGGTCTCAACAAACCCCTCACTTTTTTTTTTTTTGGTCATTTTCTCTCTTGATCAATGATTCTATGAAATGTCATTCTATTCTATCACAAGTATATATCAATATACAACTGTCTTAACCAACAAGCTAAACAGTCCTATAATTAATTAATCCAGAAGATCCACTAGAACTAACACAAATGAAATTGTAAGAATCTATTCTTTTCGATAAAAATAATCCCTGTGAGTGGATTATTAAGAATGAAATATTTGGTGTTAAAAGTTATAAGTAATTTTAATTTATTCTAAATAAAAAATTAAATCCATATCATTCTGGTGTTAAAAGGTCAATTGGCTGTTTAAGCTGATTAGAAACATATTTTCATTAGTCTTCTTCAAAACTTTATTCACAAAACATAGAAGATAAATTAATAGATTAACAATGGTGAATCCCTTTACACACAATTTTATTTACCCGAGTTTTAAGCTAGATAATAATACTAGCATAGGAGAAGAGAGCGAAAGAGATCATCATAATTCATAGTTGATTTGAAATAGGGAATAAATTATGTGGAATCATACTTTCTTTTTCACAGTTGTCATTAGATTGTTCCAATTCCGCAATCTGCAACAGGTTAAAAAGTATAACTGATCATTAGAATATTTTCACTAAAAGTTCATTTTCTGTTCTTAGAGTAGTATATTAAATTATTAATTGTACCTGTTTCTCCAACAACTCATTTGCTGTTCTTAGAGTAAGTTCCTGTTTGAAGTGGCAAAGATCAAAAACAAAGAGTTAACAAACCATGTAGGTTGATTTTATTTTACCATGTTTGTACTTTGAGATATTTTAGTGTAAAATGCTATTGATGTTCATTGAAAATAGGTGCAGCACATACGATTAAGTGAGATCTATTTGAATTTCAATCAATACAATGTAATGTTTTCGAATATGTGTTGCTAGCAATTGTGTACCTTGTGTTTAAGGTCCGTTAACGACTCCATCATCAATTGCATCTGCATAAAAATTTCATGAATTATAATAACGCAAAAAGGTGAATATAAATATATAACGATAAGAACCGATGCATTCTAAATAGGGATTTAAAATATGCTGGCCTCGCCACAAATGAAATCGGTTAAAACTGAAAAAGACATTGAAATGGGAAGTCTTCATAAAGTACTCAAAACAATAGTCAACACAGCTAATAGCTATGCAGATGCAATACACCAGACCCCTGCACTTACTACGGATATGTTGGAATATTAAGTGTGAATAATAAAATATCGCAACTGATTAAAATATATTCGCTGATCAATATATAAGTGATAAGATCTATATATTCAATGTCTTAAAGTTTTGAGTGAAAAATGGTGCAAATTACCTGTGTAATTGCTTTTAACTTAATATAGAGATCTCTCCGGTATCTAACTAAACCACTTTCTTGTCTTGAAAGTCTATCTAGCAATGTGGAGCTAGGTGGTGTATTGTGATGATGTATGTGAGCCATTACAACAATGCACGTGTAGGTGGATGAAATAGTTTTGTATGAGGGGGATATGAATGAACTCACATTTGAAGGAAAGATTGAATTAATTAACTATGGTTATAGACTGAGTCAGTCCAAGCATAAGACGATTCAAGTCTTAACTTTTAAGTCTTAAAAAATAGTTTCCTTATTGAAAATACGTTTAAAATATTTACAGTAACGTGCAGGTAGAGAGTGTAGCAACAAATGTTTTGGTTATGATGAGTTCAAATCCTGTTTGTATCTAAGAGCACAATTAGTTAATTACTAATGTGTTCCTTGTTCCAAAATGTGTTTCCTCATGTTCCATGCTACTAGACATTCCGCTACTAGTTCTCATACTATATTTTTCAACCAGGTGCAATTTTTTTATGTCTTTATTAAATTCCTAATTATATTGACAAAACATAGATAGTTACCTATAAATTGATCAGTCATAAATCCAGTAAATGTACTATGCAGAATGCACAACACTTTTTCATTAATGAGCGTTTTATATTCAAAAAGATGTTTACCATATAACCTAAAGTACTATTTTGTTCTGAGAAATCAAATCCCAGACCCATAGAGAACTTCTAAGAGAAGATATGCATTGCATCACAGTTTTTTGGAAATATAGCCTGTTCTTTTCATTTCCACAGTCAAACCTGCATGATGTATTATACACTAAATGATGTAAGTTTTTCTCACTGAATTCAGTAAACAAACCTTTGATGATCGGATTTGCGAAAGTGCAGCAGGAATCAGTTTCTCTAGTTCCATAAGTTCAGTCATACTGAGGTGCTCAAGTTCAAAAACACCAAAGTGCCTTTAACATCAACAACTTATATCAGTGATTCCACTCAAACCTTTACACAGTTGCACGAAGTTGAATGCAAAGGATTAACGTACCTTTTGACAAATTCAGAAAACGCTTCACCCAACCCGGTATCTGCAATTTCAGTGTGGATTTCTTGCTGCAACAAAGCTTAAAAATGGTCACTAATCATCTTCCTAAGTATCAAATCTACATTTTGCATTTGTATCAGTTTTTTAAACAATTGTGTCATTTGATCATAGTTCTTAGACCAGTAGCTCCATTCCAAAATAAATATCAAAAGCAATAAATGCATGAATAATGTTCCTTAAAAAAATGCATGAATAATGTAACAAATTTACAAAATAATCCACGTTAACTATTGACTATTAAGGTGCTCGTGAATATAGCTCAATTAGTAATGACATTGCAATATGAACAGACCGAGATTCAGACCACAGGTTACCCACTTATTCACCTCAAAGGGTGAAATTCTAGCCACTAAATTATTTCCCAAAAAAAAAACTATAATTCTATGGTGAAGTCATGAGAATGACTTTTTCGGTGAAGTTAACCCTATGGACAATCATTGAGCATACTGTCTTGCTTAATCAAAATTCATCTTCTCCAAAATTCACATTCTTTAACCCTAAAACCGTTTCTCTCCAAAATTCATCTGCTTAATCAAATCTCTTTCTCTCCAAGATTCATCTTCTCCAAAATTCATTATGCTGTAATTCTGTATGTCATATGTTCCAAGCTGGTGTTATGCTGTAATGAACAAAAGCTATGTTGAGGCTTTTAACTATTGGTGCTAACCAAACAGTAACATAATCGTAGAAAACCCAATCAGGTTTTGATGTTTTGAGAATCTCAATAATAGCATCTTTAAGACCTTGATAAGCTAGTTCAAGGAATTTGTTCATGTTTAGTGGAATGTCATAGTGTTTTCTGCACCTGGTGGGAATTGCTCTACGTGTGGTAAAGGCAACCTTACTAATTTGATAAATGGTTCAATGGTTTTGGGTGTTTTGGCAAAAGAGACGATGAAGATGAAGAACAAAATGACTTTTTCAAAAAAGTCGGTTTCCTGACTACACCATAGAAGCGCCCATTAACAATTGTCATAAATATATAGTGAGATATATCATATATTGATATAAGGTGGTGTACACACTATTAATTCGAGAGTAAAATTGAAATAAATTAATTAATACTTCCTTATAAAAGTAAAATGACATTTATTTTGAAAGATTTCTTTTCTTTTACTAAAACAAAGTTATTTTAGAATGGAGATAGTACCTTTGAGTGATCAACACGGCTTGCTGCTAACTGATCCATGTATTGCTGGAAGATGTTGTGCAAACTGAATTATACACCGAATGTCATTAAATTGATGTTCAAATACATTGAAATAACTAAATTAAAACACGTGATATTTGATAAATATAGGTGCAAGATATTTATTAACATAACATTTTCTTAAAAGGGAAGTTACTCAGAATATTTAGTTAAAAATATTTCTGGAGTGCTCATAAACATGGGATGAGTGAAAATGATACGTTAATCATCTTAAAATCGGCAAAGCTCGTATGGTTCAAGGAATGAGTTTGATTCTTCTTATGATGTTTGACAACTGTGAGTTCCTTATGCAATGTGTGAGGTATGTTCTTCAACTTAGGAGAAATTTGTTGTCAATTAACATGTCTGTTGGGTTAAGCTATGTCACTAGTATTGAACATGGGGTAATGAAAATTTCGTATGATACAAAGATAATATGCAGGGACGGACCTCGACTTTCAATATCGGTGGGGCAATATTTTTTTGTGTCAAATGATTAACTAATACAAAATTTAATAAAAAGTTATATTAAAAGTGGTTGTAGCAACCAAAATTGCAAAGCAAATGCTCTACTTTCCATTTGTTGAAAATGAGATAAAAAAGTCATTACTACCGCTATCTTTGTTTCTAGGCATAATTGGAAAAAATTTCTACATCCTAACTATACAACAAAATATTAGCTTACTATATTATCAATATAAATAAACTTAAGAATATAGTTAGTAGTAGTATGCAATAAACAGGACAATGTAATTGAGAACAATAAATCACCAACATTATGTGATTAAGAATGTAGGTGATTAACAATGTAATTGAGAACAATAAATCACCAACAAGAATGTAATTGCCAAAGAAGAAGGAAAGGAAAAGAAACACACGAGTTTTTCCTATACTAGAATACTGGAATAAAAACTGAGTTATGCAGTTATGGGCTGGGCTGATAAAAAAAATGTTAAAAACTGGGCCTGGGCTGGTGTGGCTATTGCCACACCCTGCCTTGCTCAGGTTTGCCCCTGATAATATGTAGTACTGAACATGGGGAAATGGAAATTTCACATGATACAAAGATAATAGGCAGATGTATCAAAGTATGTGGTTAATACATGTTAAATAATGGTTCTACTATTATTGGTCATTCTTTGATAGCTAGTCAAGACTCGTATGATAAATATGAAAGATAATGGGTTGGTGCATATTAAAGACATGAGTTTTATATTTGTCGTTTCGAGAAAAAAAAAGTGACATGAGTTTAGTTGGACTAGTTGAACAAGGTTTGCAAAGGTGATGGAACTGAACTTGAAAAGTTGAAAACTGACAATTGCCTAGACTTTTGTTTTAGAGTAGTTGAATGAGTTTTGTAGGTTACAAGGCAAAAGGCATGATGGATATATCATATATATGCTTTTGAAAGTTGAGTCGCCCAAGCGTTTCTTGTGTGAAGTTGTGGTGGAGGAAATTCAACTTGAGATGAAGTCATCTACTAGTGAAACTGGATGAAGACAACCAATAGTGACTTCTACCTATCTAGTAATAGATAGGAAAATGAGGGATGTTTTTGCATCTAAACGGTACGACTATGGATACTCGGAAGACATTCTAATCAAGGCTTAAGAAGTGCAAGACTTGGAAGAGAGGACCTTCAGGGAAGCAATTGAGAGCAAGGAAAGCAAGACTTTGAAACTTGTGGGACTACCTCAAAAGCCAAGGGTAGTTGGATGTAAGGAATCTCTAAGAGTAGGGAAGACATTTTGGAGGTTGAAAAGGTAATGATACGACATGTGGAACTACCAAGGGTAATTGGATGAAATTGGGTCCTCGAGAGCCAAAAGGGTTTGTAGTGCCATTCAATACTCAGTGGAGAGGCTACAAATAATACCTAACCCCAATCCGGAGAGGCATTGGTAAGAATAATCAACATCAGCTTAGAGAGATAATGGTAAGAATACTCAACCTCATCCTGGATAGTAGGGGTGTTCGCGGTGCGGTTTGGTTCGGTTTTGAGCAAAAAAGTCATCCAAACCGCGAGATAAAAAATCATGCGGTTTGGTTTGGTTTGGTTCGGTTGATTTTTAAAAAGTCATCCAAACCAAACCAAACCAAACCAATGCGGTTTGGATTGGTTCGGTTTTTGCGGTTTATCGCGAGATAAAAAAATATTAAATTAACTCTAATATTGCCAACTTGTTACAAAATAAACATAGGACATTTTATTTTGATGTTTATATGATAAAATATTAGGTAAAACTTATATCAAAATAGGTACAATTAAGAAGAAACATAACCATGAAACAAATTATTGGGAAGTAAAGGAAACAAATTCATCACTGGAAATGAATTGAAAGAGATGGAAAGGAATTAGAGTCGAACATGTGGTGCAACAATGGAAAAATAAAATCAAAAGAGATTATTCTTGAGCTATGTAATTGGGCTAGTACATATTTAAGTAATATTCATTATCGTTGCGGTTTGGTTTGGTTTGGTTCGGTTGCTGAGATGCAAACCGCAAACCAAACCGAACCGTGCGGTTCAGTGCAAAAGTCATCCGAATTCATCCGAACCAAGTGCGGTTTTTTGCGGTTTCGGTTTGGATTGGTTTGGTTTGCAGTTTTTCTATTGGGTAGGTTCGGTTTTGAACACCCCTGCTGGATAGGTGATGATAAGGATGCTCAACCTCATCCTATAAGGGTGGTGCTAATAATACTAAACTTCATTCTTAAGAAGCAGTTGTAACGGCTAGAGACGAATGACATGGATACTGAACCTCAGTCTAGAGAGGTGGAGTTAAAAATACTCAAGCTCGTCATTGAGAGGCAGTAATAACAATATTTCTCATCAGTCTGGAGAAGTATTGCTAAGAATAATAGGTAGCATTGGTGAGAGTAACATGTTGTTGGCGGTTAAACTGACACAATTCTTTTAGCCCAAATTATGGAGACATATCACCACTACCACCACAATCATCATTGCTACAATTTATATTTTTTACTTCATTCGTTCACCTATCCACTACAATTAGTTTTATTTTTCAATTTAATATTTTTTTAGGTAAATTACTATCATTATTTTATTAGTATGATAAGTTGGTTTACTTTATATTGTTTTAGTAAAGACTTTTAGGATATGTTAATTTACAATATAAATGTTTTGTGTGTGAATATGTTAGTATATTGTTAACATATTATTTTTTATTGAATATGTTCTATATTTGTATTTTTTGTTAGTTAACTTTTTTTAAGAAAATGCTATGTATCTTACATTATGTTTTTTTTGCTGGCTAATTATTTGTATTTATTAATAACTTAAGAATCCTTCAAAAAATGAATAACTTAAGAAAAATAGTACTATTGGAATACTCTCTTAGAATGTATAAAATATAATTGAAAATAAAAATTTGTGATTATCCAAGGTCATTTTACTCAAACATTTATCTATGGACATTTGTCTTAAAACAAAACAATTACTTGGGAATTTTTCCTCAAAAAATATATCCAATGCACTATTTATGTATTTTTTTTTCCCTCGGCGATTCCTCGAAAAAACATGTGTTACATAGGGAAATTTAGCGTTACCGAGGAATTTTTCCCGCACACTTTTTCGCATAGTGGTGGTGGTTACTAGGACACAAACATCCTTATATAAAGAGGTTATAGTGGTTAAAGATGGTCACAAAGTGATTAGTAATTCACCATCAAAGCGTTTTTTACAAATAAAATACAAGGATTACAAGAAATTAGTTTTTCATCAAGTTCTCTAAAAACATACTCTAATTTCTACCATTTCCTGAATCTATTCTCGTGGCCAAGAGACTCGACGGTTTATCCCTAAGGTGCTTTGAATTGTTTCCCAACCCTAGAATTTCCCAAAAAGCTCTCAACTTTTAACCAAAAAAGTTTTCCTCTATGTAACTTTAGAATTTCTATTTGTCCACCTTTTGTTAAAACTGAAAAACCAACGCCTTTTGTATATAGGCGTCGCTCAGGTTGCCTTGCGCTTCAAGAAATAGCCTTGCAACCCACATGCCTTGCCAAGGAAGAAAACTGCCTTATATTTATGCTTTCTTGATAAACAAGTAGTGTCTTCAACTTTCTTGAGAAGAAAGAAAAAACCTAAACAAGATTTTGAGTCACACACAACAATTCTCCACCTTGACTCTAAATTGATGGTGATGCCTGATAAGTCCTCAAAAGTGATCTAATTCATGTGTTAGTTTACGCATTTTGGTGATTTGTTTTACATGTTATTGATGGAAAAGCTTCAATTATGTGCATTAATGTCATTTATGCTTTGTATGCCTTACTCGGCCCTTTTTATGCAGGAAAATACAAGCAAGGATCAAGAAAGAAGCTCATGAACAAAAATCTGCACGCTTAAGCGTCCTTCCGCACGCTTAAGCGTGCAAGTTCCAGTAGCCAGAGCCCTTCCACGCTTCCAGCACGCTTAAGCGTAGTCCTTCATCTGCAGTGGACAAGGCACACGTGGCAGCTTCTCAATGGCCAACGGAAGATTTTCCAGCTGCACGTTTAAGCGTCCTCCCGCACGCTTAAGCGTGCGCTGACAGCTTCAGCCATATAAATAGCTTTTCTCTCATTTTTGGTGGATCTTCTTCATTCTTTTTGCTATTTTTCCGATTTTTAGAGAGAGAGGGCATTTATAGAGAGAGGAACATGAAGCAAGAGTGTTAGAAGTGGATTTTTTTTCCAAGATTTGTTGAGACATCATGAATCTTCATCTTTTCTTCCATTTTTGCAAGGCTACTATGAAAGTAAGTAGCTAAATCTATCCTTTGGGGTTAGAGGTACTTGATCAAGTTAATATGTACTCTTTTTGATACTTAAATATATGATTCTAGCATTATTTTACTTGATATTGATTTTATTCTTGTGCTTAATGTTTTATTGAGATTTGAAATGTTATTGACAAATACTTTTGAATCTAGGATTAGAATAATAATTTATCAAAGTTTTTATTCTAGACATGGAGTTTAATCTTTGATAATCACTTTGTAATCAAGAACTTAATGCTTTTGGATCGTTTAATAGGTTGGAAAATCGTCGATTAAACGATCCAATCGACTTTGTGATTGTTTAAATAGTTTGGGAAATCGACATTTAAATAATCCATTAGAAATCACAACATCATTTGGACACGAATGATGTTGTCGAGTGATTGTGATAATATCGAGTAAAGCTAGAATCCATTTAAGTAATCATAAGAGTTGATTATTTAATGCTTGGTCAACAACTCTAGCCCCAGGCGTGAATTGCTCTACCTCGTCTCAATTTTATTGTTATATTCTAATTTAGATTAGTTTTTAATCAACCAATCATTTGAACCATAAGTTTAGAACAATATCGATTGTTGAACGGCTTGAATTTCACGCTAGTCCCTGTGGAGACGATACACAAAAATACTTACTTTTGATATTACAACAATGCCACTTTATTCATCAACCACCTTGCTCCTTACCCTTGCATCCAACTACACTATGTAGTCCCACAAGGTTCAGCCTTTACCTCTTCAACCATCGGAATGTCTTCCGCCTTCTTGAAGATCCTTGCACCCAACCACATTAGGTTTTATAGGTAGTTCCACACGTTTTCACCATAACCTCTTCAACCCCTGGAGTGATCAATATTCGTCCTTCTGAAGATCTCATTGACTCCAATTACCCTTGGTCTTTAAAGTAATCCCACAAGTTGTATCATACATTCTTCAACACTAGAAGTGCATTTCTCCCTCCTCTTGAAGTATTTGTTGCTCTCCACTAGAGCATAACAAACAAGGACTCCAAAGTTGTGTTATTTCGCTGTCACCATTTGTCTCCTGCAACTCTCACTAGTGACTCTACTTCAATCTGAGTTTTTCCACATCGACTTCCAAATGTGTACATCCATTATGCCTTTCACCTTGTAATCTCTACCTTCCAACTTGATCATGAGTAATCATATTTCAGCCTCTCCAGACTGACCTTGAGCATTCTTAGTACTACCCATCCAGACTGATGTTGAGTGTTTAACGTTTCTCCAAAAGATCACCCATTTTACATGAAGGTCAACTTGCAAGTTTCAATGTGAGATACTCCACCTTATTCCAAACAAGACACCGCCAGAGTACATGCATCCTCATAGTTCTATGTGGCAAATGCAAATTGCACAGTCCTCTAGATTATTCATCCTCTAATGGGCCGACCCAAAGCCCGATGGCCCAGCCCATTCTGGCCCTTTTTTAGATGGGTCAAATGGGCTTGGGCCAAAAAAAGCCCTGGTGCATTTTGGGCTGCCTTTTTTAGGCCCGATCCGGACCAAAATATGGGCTAAAGGGCCGGACCATTAGCCCGGCTCATTTTTTACAGCTCTACTTGCAACCCATATACCTTGTCAAGCAAGAAAACCGCCTTATACTTATGCATTCTTGATCAACAAGTAGCACCTTGAACTTTCTTAAAAAACAAGAAAAAATTCCAACAAGATTTTGAGTCACACACAAAAGGAGGGTGATTGCTAAGACAAATTCACTGGTTGTGGATGTTCAACCGAAACAATATTGGTGTTTCACTAGTTGGAAATGGTATTTGTCATTCCTCCTAATTTAAATAGCTCGTTCTCTTATTTTTGTGAGGAACCAGGGAATAAGAGACACTATCGAGCTCTGTCGTTAAATGGCATATATTGTGGGTATTATTGGAGACTGAAAATTATTGGTTGTATACTTGTATTTTCTCCCATAGGCAGTCGAATTTGGTTGTATACTTGTATTTTCTTCCATTTATTTTTATAAATGGAGAGGATCTTTATACCCATTTTAATGACGTCTTATAAATGGTTCTTGGGGCGAGGCATCTACAAGCCGTTTATACTATGTATGAATGGTGTGCTTTTGATTGTTAATCTAGGCAAAAGAGATTGTTCTTTCTTTTCTATAGGGTTGGAATTCCCTTTTAATTATACATCATTCATTTTGCTTTTATAAAAACCCAATTGTGAGAACTATTGAAATACCTTTGTGTATCAAGGCCTCCATAGTTCTGGTAGTCTTCCTCTCAGCAATCTCTTGGCAAATACTATAACCTTAATTCGAATTAATCCACGCATGCAGAACCTTATCGCTATTGTAGTAATTTATATTTACTTGGGCTAGAAAGTGTGTCTATCATACAACTTGGGTAACAAGTATGTACACTTCTACTTTATCCACTATGCATTTAACAAACAGTTTTGCACAGAATGATCATATAATTTATAGTCGATCGGATGACAATGAAACCCTACACCACAACACAAGCAGCCTTCCAAGTTATACACCACGCAAATCATTCAAATTATTAATAAGGTGGATCCATATGTATTTGAAATGAAATAAACTAGTTTGTTTTGTTTTTCCATAATCATAAAACCAGATCAAACACTTAGAAATTTGTTGATGAAGGTGGTATAAAAAAATTCGTATGCATGTTAGACTATAGTAAATGAGAGTTTTGTTATATTATTTTCTTAATTTTTACGAGAATATATATCTCATTTACTATTATTTTTCATATACATATTAGGTGCAATATCTTTATAACGACACATGTCTCTTTTTAGGTTTACATGAATTCAGGACAGTAAAGAAAACCTACTTATAAACAGATTGATTTTGAAAGCAGCAGAAAAATGAATAACAAAATTTCTACTCACAAGCTCGAATTAAGAAAATTTAAATATTTTGAAATATGATTAGAAAATGGATTTTTCTTGTAATGGGCAAACTTGCAAAATATAAGAAGTAAAAAATAGTAAGTTTGTCTTGTACTTGAGCTCAGTTGGCAGCTAAAAGGGACATTAATTATGTGCAGGGACCGGGGTTCGAAAACCCCAGATTTCCTACTTCTCCACACATAATGTGTGAATCTAACCACTAGACTATCTAACCAATAAATCTAATATATTTTTTTAACAAGTGCTCTTAGAACACTTTTAAAAGTTTCTTATCAAAAAGTCAAATAATTAATTTTTCAATACATTGAATACACACATTTTTATACTAAAAAAATGATTAGATGACACGAGTCTCTTATAGCTTATCTAAGGTCTTAGTTCGAATCTAATATTGGACATGCAACAACGTTTAAAACTGTTAAGAAGGGAAGTAACCACTAATTTAAACCCTACAAAGCTCGAAGGATTAGCTTTCACAATTATGCACGGAAGATACCCGATATAAACAAAATAAAATACACAATTTTAATAAAATACCCGATATAAATCAGTGGCTCTAATTCAATGATCAGTAAAAAGTGTTTGGTTAGCATTTTCTTTATTTATTTCTCATTTCTTTTCTTTTTTTACTCTCTTCTACACCATATATAGATGTGTGTGTGTGAAAATATTTCTAAGCAACTACGTAAGCAGTGCTAGGATCTAGCATATATCAATCAATACTAGGTACAGAAAGATTAGACATCAAAGCTTATCCCCTTAATAATAAATGATTATCATTTCCAGCAAAAAAAAAAGTCATAAAAACGAAATTAGTGGTAAGTGTGCGATGTGACCGTTCCAAAGAAGTTGGAGAGTACAGACTACAGTTTCTCACAAATCAAAGTACATGGAATGGAATCAACGATTTAAATGTACCTGTCACCATTGTTGAACTCAAAGAGCTTTCCAGTGTTAGAGAACATGACCAGCCCTACCTTGACATCGCAAAGAACGGCCAACTCACTAGCTTTCTTGATCAAACCCTTACGCCTCTTTGAAAATGTTACTTGCCGACTGTTTTTGTCCTCGATTAGCTTTATCTCCACCTTCTTCTTCCCCATTCTTCTTCTTCTTCTATCTGAAAAGTGAAAACCTAACTTCTTTCTATCTTTAGCAACAACACCACAATTCTGTGTTTTAATATATTCTCAGCGTCTCCATTTTCTACTTGACACGTGTACTAGGCATGTGGTATTTTTGGAAGTTTTTTTACTCTTCCTTTTTCGGTTTTTAATAACTTTTTTGTTATCCATTCAAGATAACGAATAAGTTGGCTCAGTCCGTAGGGACATTGTATAAAATATGCAAGGTTTGGAGTTCATACCCCCGGCCACCACCAAAAAAGATAATTAATAACTGGTAATTTTTTTTTTGAGCATGTAATTAGTCATAATCTCGTGCAATGTAGAGAAAGAATAGGAATCTAGAAAAATAAAATGAAAAAATAGTCAAAAAAAATAAATAATAATGAATGACATCAATAAGACAATAACAAATAAATGGCCAATGTGATATCTTTTTATTTTGTGTGTGAGATGTATTGATTTGTTATTCAAATAAGTTTAAAGTTAAAAATATGATTTCCACTAGTCATGTAAGAGATAAGTTTGTTTGATTGATTGAATGAATGTGTGAAATAAAGTGTATGAACTGAGTATTTATAACAAAAATTATGTTTGTTAGTAAAGAAATGTAGCCTATAGCGATGAACCTCTGCTCAGCTAATTTCGTGGGTTGTTTGTGAGTTTCTCTTGTTCAGGGGATTGTGATGGCACATGTTCAAAATTCAAGTCTCCTCTTTAACAGTTGGATCTATTGACACAATATTTAGTGTACAACTCCACAAAAAGCGTGCTTCTTCCTTCATCTCTCTTAGCGGGTGGAGCTACAAACGTGAAACATGGGTTTTGTGCGTCATTGTCAAGTTCCACTTAGTCCAAACTCAGCTCGTGTACTAGAGAAAGAATCAAGTAGGCCACGCTTAGCTGACCTAGCAATTGCCTAACCTACCAATTTGTTGGAAGGTTTCCTCGCCTAGAACTCAATTGCCATCGGCCACCAAAAGTGAACAACTTAGAAAACTAGAAAGACAAATAACATCACAACAATAGAAAAACAAAGATACAAATAACATAAGAGAGATGCAAAGCTATCTAAGGACCGTTAATTTACACCATTCCAAATATATTAAGAAGTAAGTTAGCAACTTACACACATTTTTTTTTTTTTACCAAAAACACCAATTCTATTTGATTTAAAATATGTTTCAAGCAAGAATAAATTTGTAAATTCTATTTTCTTTTACAAACAAAATATAAGAAACATGTTTCCTGATGAGAGTATTACCGTCGTTTTTTTTATATTAATTTAAAGTTACATAATTTTTAGTTAAAAAACAGCAATATATGTAAAGGAAAGCAAATATATTGCACCAATTTGCTACTTAGCGAAGTATGATTCTAAATATTCCAATAAGCTGTTAAGCCATTGACAAATTAAATGCGTTTTTTTGTTTTGTTTATAAAAGAGTTATTTGGGTAAGGATGAGAAACTATGTTAACCTATATGAAAATATATAATATAAAAACCAAAACAATGGTTCAACGTCAGTGTCTTTGCGTTATTAAAAATAAAAACGCCAAATGCAATTCAAGTTTTTTCGGTTTGGAACTAGTCATTTATATTAGTAAAAGAATGCACCAATAGGTCCATAAGTCCTAGTTTAATTAGCTGGTAAAAAATGGCGAAAATTGTTCAGTCAGATACCGCAATCGATGTTTGAATTTTGGCTGTGAGTTTTTAATGGTTATTTTATTTTGTCTATCTATAAAAAAATAAAAAATAAAGTGCGTACATAATCCTTTAAATCATAAGTATATGCATCATTAACTTCTTTCCACCAAACTCAATTAACAAATGCTTATGGAGACATTTATTGTTAAGTCAGTAGCTCGGAACTAAGTTAAAAAAAAGTCTTAGTTTAAACAAAATCGATCAATGACTTGATTTTTTATATTTTTGATGAAATATTTATTATCTGTAAAATTTGAATTGAATTGAGAAACAATAAAAAGAAAATGTACGTAATCTTGTTTGATGTCATAAACATTTTTTCGACTTTTCATCTCAATGTTAAATGCTAATGTAAGTACTTTTTAACAAAGTTGGAAGATAAAATAGATCAGTTTTTTACAAAAAAAAAATAAAATAAAATATTCAATAAAGGACTAACTTGTCACTTTTATTGACATAAATGACCAATTTAAAATTTAAAAAAAAAAAAACTAAAAAGTCATTCATTCAAATGTTAAAGAGAGTTTCTTTGGCCTTCTCTTCTACTTTTTCATCTCTCTTTTACTTTAAAAAGTCATTCATTCAAATGTTAAAGAAAATGTTGGATCAAAATGAGTGGTTATCATTAAAACATTAAATTAAAAGTGTCACGTGAGCTTGGCCTTCTCTTCTACTTTTTCATCTCTCTTTTATCGTCAGACGAGTCAACACATTTTGATAAAATTCTAATAAATTAAATGGCGTGGCAACCAGCATTTAGTGCAACATAGAAGAAAATAAATCCACCAGGTAGGAAGGAGGTTGTGTTTTCTTAACAAAGTGAAAGATAACTTGAGTTTTCTGTTCTAGCACTCCTTGTGCTAGTTAGGAAGTATGTTTTGGTAATTTAAGTTCCATTTTAACTTGTTCAAAAAAACTTGAGTTTTCTAATTTTGGTGGAATTATGCGTACTTGCTAGATAACATACTTCTAACTTTGTGTTAATTTTAGATATATGGCCACTGGAGAGAGATGTGGTTGCCGGAAGAGAGAGGTGGTTGCCAGAAGATAGGTGGTTGGGGAGAGAGATGATCTTTGAAAGAAGCTATTTACTCTAATAAATTATAATGGTGGGGGAGAGAGAAAATTGAATGAAAATGACATACGACAATGACATACGACTATGTTTGACTATGCGTCACTATTTTCACATTAAGCCAAAACCATATGGCAAGAAGTCAAGTCACCTTTTTAGTGAAGCTACAAAATAGTAGCTTCTCCAAATCACGGCAAAAAAAACTTTAAAAAGTGCAAAACTTTAAACCAAACACATACTATACTGTGATTTTTTAATCTCTACTCCTTAAGTTAGCAAATATATTTTCACTTCATTTTAACTAAAAATTGAAATCTTAGTTTAAAATAACTAGTTAAATGAGTGTATATTTATGTCATTTAATTTTATAATATAATTCTTTCATCAAACTGTTTTATCTTCATCACATTTCTTTGTTTTATTTTTTCAATTTTGTTACTGAAACATTCACCAAACTAAAATTCTAAAACAACAATGACTCTCGATCTCAAATGTGAATCCATCACCAAAACTAATAAAGTCAACATTGACGATGGAGGAACCACCACCATTGTCTTCGGTTGAATTTAATCAGTATAGATGTTCACTCTACATAAAATTTAGCAAAAAAAAAAAAACATTTTTTCATGTATAATCTAACTTAATCCATCAAAATTAAGTTTGCTGTAGCATGAAAAAAATCAGAAAAATGAAAATGGTTGACGGTTAGTTGCTTGGACGAAGGCCAAAAATAGAATTTTATAATTATTATAAAATTTGAAATTTACAAAATTAGCATTCAATTTAAAACTGGTTTCAAAATAGTCAAAATAATTTTAAGTAAAAAATAAGTGGAAGTGCGCTTTGGTGGGGGTGGGGAAAGGATTCTTTTAGTTATGAAACATTTTTGGGCCAATAGTTTTTATTTGATTAATTTCATGGTGGTTTTGATGGTTATTGTAGCTGATTTTAGACTCAATTTTTTTTTCCTTTTTATTATTGACAGCTACTTGTTCTACGTGGCATTTAACATGGGAAAGGTGAATCTTTTCCCACCACGGGAAAGTTTTTTTGGACCACTAGATTAAAGGAGAGTTTACATTTTATGATGGTCTGCCCACACTATATTTTTCCCTCATCATCTTTAACCCATATTCATCTTCATCTTCATCAAGTTCTTCTTAAAAAAACCCAGAAAATTAAAATCAAAGAACAATTCAAAAACAATTTTCATGTAATTGAAGGTACACTCCAAAAAAATTGAAACTATTCATAGCTTCTGTTAGGTACACTCTCCAAATAAAGAACATATTTATCAGTCTCTCCACACTATATTTCTTTTATTCCCTATCATCTACCTTCACCACCATTCTACTCCACTTCTTGCCTTTTCTGAAAAATCGACACTGCAGTTTATTTTTATTAATACAAAACCACCCAGTACTATACTTAAAGACATCAACCTCATCCTTGTTCTTCTCATTGTCAATCATCATTTTTATGGGATTTCTTGTGAGAAAAAAAAATTTCAGACCCATAATTTCTTGAGGAAAATTATTTTAAAAAAAACTAAAAATAAATCACCTTTTTTATGGGATTTTTGTTTGGTGGGATTTGTTGTGTGGAAATTGACGGGGTTAATGTTATTTTCATCAAAGATTAAGAATTTAAGCTGAAATGATAAACATGTGAATTATAACCGAATTGGTTAGCTACTATAATAGGTTTTGTTTCTAGGAGACAAAGTAAGTAGAGGGGCAAAGAGGTTTACTGGCAGACCAACTTGGTGGTGGCTGAGTTGCTGCAAGTGGTGGGTGAGAGAGAGGAGAGGGAATGGTTAAGGAAGATGGTTTAAAAAAAATATAATGCTGAGAGAGCACAATAATACTATGGTCTTCTTTTGATCAAATGGTAAAAACTCAACTTTCCCATGGTGGGAAAGGATTAACCTTTCCCATGGTAAATGCCTATTTTCCAGAATTCTGCTCTTCTCCCAACACGAAACACTCGCGTTCAACTGAATTTCTCAAAATATCCCTACGTGAGTTAACTCACGCAAGTGTAAAATAAACGTGATTTAGTTTTTACACATGTGTGACTTAAGTCACGCTGCGTGAGTTAACTCACGCTAGTTTCAAATTCCAGAAGTGCATCATGTATTCACTTTGTTTCATTTTTGTAAGATTTATATGAAAAACAGAACACTCTTTTTCAATGTTTAATACAAATTTTTGAAAACATGTATTCGTGCATTTAACAGGTGGTGGCAAAGCAAAACGGTCATTCCTTCAGTTTATTTGGCTATTGTGCGTTTGGATCTTATGGAATGAGCGCAATAATAGGTTTTTTAATAATGTTGTAACCCCTATTCCCAGGTTGTTAGATAAAGTGAAATATATGTCTTTAGCCTGGATGAAAGCCAAGAAGGCTGCCTTTAGGTTTGGCACAGATAGGTGGTGTTCGAGTCAGTTTCAATGCTTGGGCATCACATAATGGTTTGTTTGGTGGTTGTGTAATTGAAACTTTGTTCCTTGAGTAATTCTTTTGGCACATCTTGTGTTAGAGGAGTTGCTTTTTGTGGTTAATATATATTCCATTTTTGCTTGTTAAAAAAAAAGTAAAAAAAAAAAAAGGTTTAGTTTTGTAATTAAAATTAAAAACAGGAAAGGAAATGAAATTTGACTAAAATTTAGTTTTGATCGTTTTTCCTCCACCCTTGTCCATGTTTTGGTATATATGCATACTAGTCTCTAAATGAATAGAAGTTTATTCTAATCAGATTGTTTTGGAGCTGCAACTAGACATATCTTCCAGAATTGTCTTTTAATTTAATTTAATTTTTAGCCAGTCTGGTGCCGGAATGAATTCTTTAACGGTGAATGAAATTTGACTAATGTGACTTAAGTCACGCATGTGTAAAAACTAAGTAATGTTTTTTTTACACTTGTGTGAGTTAACTCACTCAAGGGTATTTTGGGAAGTTCCGTTGGGCGCGAGTGTTTTGCGTTGGGAGAAGAACATAATTCTATTTTCCATTATATCATATCTAAACAAGGTCGGTCCAATGTAAGAATGTTTTTTTTTTCTTGACAAAAGTAAACGATATTCATTCATTCAAATTGATAAAGTACATCGATACAATACAAATCCAAATTCGCTAAAAATAAAAATGATGAATCTGTGAACAAACTCACAGCATCCATGTTAGTAGCATAAAACGGCAAAGTATTTATGCCTACAAATATGACTATATTCAAGTCTCCGAAATACTCATGTCTACGGATCTACAACGTTGACGACGCCAAAGTCATTGTCATTGATCGTATCTGCACTCGCTCAAAGCTAATCTTTCAAGATGAATCAAATAAACACCGCACTAAGACGGGAAATCAAAAACACACTGCGCAAAGACGGGAAATCAAAACAAACAGAGTCGTTCAGAGACGACGAAATCACAAAAACATTAAATTAAAAGTGTCACGTGAGCTTGGCCTTCTCTTCTACTTTTTCATCTCTCTTTTATCGTCAGACGAGTCACCACGTTTTGATAAAATTCTAATAAATTAAATGGCGTGGCAACCAGCATTTAGTGCAACATAGAAGAAAATAAATCCACCAGGTAGGAAGGAGGTTGTGTTTTCTTAACAAAGTGAAAGATAACTTGAGTTTTCTGTTCTAGCACTCCTTGTGCTAGTTAGGAAGTATGTTTTGGCAATTTAAGTTCCATTTTAACTTGTTCAAAAAAACTTGAGTTTTCTAATTTTGGTGGAATTACGCGTACTTGCTAGATAACATACTTCTAACTTTGTGTTAATTTTAGATATATGGCCACTGGAGAGAGATGTGGTTGCCGGAAGAGAGAGGTGGTTGCCAGAAGATAGGTGGTCGGGGAGAGAGATGATCTTTGAAAGAAGCTATTTACTCTAATAAATTATAATGGTGGGGGAGAGAGAAAATTGAATGAAAATGAAAATGAAAATGACATACGACTATGTTTGACTATGCGTCACTATTTTCACATCAAGCCAAAACCATATGGCAAGAAGTCAAGTCACCTTTTCAGTGAAGCTACAAAATAGTAGCTTCTCCAAATCAAGGCAAAAAAGACTTTAAAAAGTGCAAAACTTTAAACCAAACACATACTATACTATGATTTTTTAATCTCTACTCCTTAAGTTAGCAAATATATTTTCACTTCATTTTAACTAAAAATTGAAATCTTAGTTTAAAATAACTAGTTAAATGAGTGTATATTTATGTCATTTAATTTTATAATATAATTCTTTCATCAAACTGTTTTATCTTCATCACATTTCTTTGTTTTATTTTTTCAATTTTGTTACTGAAACATTCACCAAACTAAAACTCTAAAACAACAATGACTCTCGATCTCAAATGTGAATCCATCACCAAAACTAATAAAGTCAACATTGACGATGGAGGAACCACCACCATTGTCTTCGGTTGAATTTAATCAGTATAGATGTTCACTCTACATAAAATTTAGCAAAAAAAAAAGAAACATTGTTTCATGTATAATCTAACTTAATCCATCAAAATTAAGTTTGCTGTATCATGAAAAAAAATTAGAAAAATGAAAATGGTTGACGGTTAGTTGCTTGGACGAAGGTGAAAAATAGAATTTTATAATTATTATAAAATTTGAAATTTACAAAATTAGCATTCAATTTAAACTGGTTTCAAAATAGTCGAAATAATTTTAAGTAAAAAATAAGTGGAAGTACGCTTTGGTGGGGGTGGGGAAAGGATTCTTTTAGTTATGAAACATTTATGGGCCAGTAGTTTTTATTTGATTAATTTCATGGTGGTTTTGATGGTTATTGTAGCTGATTTTAGACTCAATTTTTTTTTTCCTTTCTATTATTGACAGCTACTTGTTCTAGGTGGCATTTAACATGAGAAAGGTGAATCTTTTCCCACCATGGGAAAGTTTTTTTGGACCACTAGATTAAAGGAGAGTTTACATTTTATGATGGTCTGCCACACTATATTTTTCCCTCATCATCTTCAACCTATATTCATCTTCATCTTCATCAAGTTCTTCTTAAAAAAACCCAGAAAATTAAAATCAAAGAACAATTCAAAAACAATTTTCATGTAATTGAAGGTACACTCCATAAAAATTGAAACTATTCATAGCTTCTGTTAGGTACACTCTCCAAATAAAGAACATATTTATCAGTCTCTCCACACTATATTTCTTTTATTTCCTATCATCTACCTTCACCACCATTCTACTCCACTTCTTGCCTTTTCTGAAAAATCGACACTGCAGTTTTTTTTTTTTTTTTATCAATACAAGACCACTCAGTACTATACTTAAAGACATCCACCTCATCCTTGTTCTTCTCATTGTCAATCATCATTTTTATGGGATTTCTTGTGAGAAAAAGAAATTCAGACCCATAATTTCTTGAGGAAAATTATTTTAAAAAAACTAAAAGTAAATCACCTTTTTTATGGGATTTTTGTTTGGTGGGATTTGTTGTGTGGAAATTGACGGGGTTAATGTTATTTTCATCAAAGATTAAGAATTTAAGCTGAAATGATAAACATGTGAATTATAACCAAATTGGTTAGCTACTATAATAGGTTTTGTTTCTAGGAGACAAAGTAAGTAGAGGGGCAAAGAGGTTTAATGGCAGACCAACTTGGTGGTGGCTGAGTTGCTGCAAGTGGTGGGTGAGAGAGAGGAGAGGGAATGGTTAAGGAAGATGGTTTAAAAAAAAATATAATGTTGAGAGAGCACAATAATACTATGGTCTTCTTTTGATCAAATGGTAAAAACTCAACTTTCCCATGGTGGGAAAGGATTAACCTTTCCCATGGTAAATGTCTATTTTCCAGAATTCTGCTCTTCTCCCAACACGAAACACTCGCGTTCAACTGAATTTCTCAAAATATCCCTACGTGAGTTAACTCACGCAAGTGTAAAATAAACGTGATTTAGTTTTTACACATGCGTGACTTATGTCACGCTGCGTGAGTTAAGTCATGCTGCTTGAGTTAACTCACGCTAGTTTCAAATTCAGAAAGTGCATCATGTATTCACTTTGTTTCATTTTTGTAAGATTTGTATGAAAAACAGAACACTCTTTTTCTATGTTTAATACAAATTTTTGAAAACATGTATTCGTGCATTTAACAGGTGGTGGCAAAGCAAAACGGTCATTCCTTCAGCTTATTTGGCTATTGTGCGTTTGGGTCTTATGGAATGAGCGCAATAATAGGTTTTTCAATAATGTTGTAACCCCTATTCCCAGGTTGTTAGATAAAGTGAAATATATGTCTTTAGCCTGGATGAAAGCCAAGAAGGCTGCCTTTAGGTTTGGCACAGATAGGTGGTGTTCGAGTCCGTTTCAATGCTTGGGCATCACATAATGGTTTGTTTGGTGGTTGTGTAATTGAAACTTTGTTCCTTGAGTAATTCTTTTGGCACATCTTGTGTTAGAGGAGTTGCTTTTTGTGGTTAATATATATTCCATTTTTGCTTGTTAAAAAAAAAGTAAAAAAAAAAGGTTCAACTTTGTAATTAAAATTAAAAACAGGAAAGGAAATGAAATTTGATTAAAATTTAGTTTTGATCGTTTTTCCTCCACCCTTGTCCATGTTTTGGTATATATGCATACTAGTCTCTAAATGAATAGAAGTTTATTCTAATCAGATTGTTTTGGAGCTGCAACTAGACATATCTTCCAGAATTGTCTTTTAATTTAATTTAATTTTTAGCCAGTCTGGTGCCGGAATGAATTTTTTAACGGTGAATGAAATTTGACTAACGTGACTTAAGTCATGCATGTGTAAAAACTAAGTAACGTTTTTTTTACACTTGCGTGTGTTAACTCACTCAAGGGTATTTTGGGAAGTTCCGTTGGGCGCGAGTGTTTTGCGTTGGGAGAAGAACATAATTCTATTTTCCATTATATCATATCTAAACAAGGTCGGTCCAATGTAAGAATGTTTTTTTTTTCTTGACAAAAGTAAACGATATTCATTCATTCAAATTGATAAAGTACATCGATACAATACAAATCCAAATTTGCTAAAAATAAAAATGATGAATCTGTGAACAAACTCACAGCATCCATGTTAGTAGCATAAAACGGCAAAGTATTTATGCCTACAAATATGACTATATTCAAGTCTCTGAAATACTCATGTCTCCGGATCTACAACGTCGACGACGCCAAAGTCATTGTCATTGATCGGATCTGCACTCGCTCAAAGCTAATCTTTCAAACTGAATCAAATAAACATCGCACTAAGACGGGAAATCAAAAACACACTGCGCAAAGACGGGAAATCAAAACAAACAGAGTCGTTCAGAGACGACGAAATCACAAAAACAAACGAAAGAAAACAAAAAAATATATGAAATCACTTATTATAGAAGGAAATCAACTTGGAGGGGTGATTTTTGGATCAAAATTGACTCTAAATCACCCCTCCGAGAAGAAGAGATGTTGTAGGTGTAGGACTCTTGGAGGCAATAGAGTGGTTGTACGAGATGGATGTCCAAAGAGTTACCATCGTTTTTTAGAAAATTGATCTGTAGGCTGTGTTGCACGGGTGCGGGTACGGTACTCGATACGGGTACCGGATACGACATTTCTCAAAAAACAAAGGTACTGGTACGTTAGGATAAAAAAGAAAATTAATTTAAAATAACATAGCATGAGGAAATTATACTGCTCAACCGGCGGATTCAAACTTGCAGTTCCAGTAGGAAAAGGAACTTGTACTGGATTTGCTTTTTCATTAGCAATTCTGTCAAGTTCTTTCATCTCAGCAAGATATTCATTCATCACTTTTGGACAAATAGCTATCCCTTTTTCTTTTCTCGGAGCAAATGACATCTTATTATAAAATAAGAACCCTTGTAAGATATATTGTAATAGTTGCACTTTCAGGTTGCATTATTTCCTTTTCCTTCACATTTAATTTTAAATAAAAAACCTCATTTTCTCAAGAAAAAAACGGTTATGCGTACCCTGAGAGTACCACCCCCGTACCGTAACCGTACCAAGGTTTAAAAAAAAAAAAATTTGGTACATCATGGGTGCGTACAGTACGAGTACCATACGAGTACCATACACGCGGAGTACCCAGTACGGGTACGTTTTGCAAATTGGAGTACCCGTGCTTCAGAGTCCGTAGGCATATAGTACCAAAATGACTCCAACGACAATTAACTACCGTTGTCAACTACAGTTACGAATAGTAATAGTTCGAACTCTTTACCGTTCAACGAGTTAGATAGTCAAGTCATGGACTCTGAGGGACGGTAATTGGTTTAGCAACATGAGTTGTATGCATCCAAAGCTTGAATTCTCCATTAACAAAATCATAGTAACCTCCCAACAGAGCCAAGTTCTTGTTACTTATTTATCTACCAACATATGGATATGTCTTCAGTAAGAGAAAGACAGTTTACCATTATTGATCATGTAGTTCAAGAATTGCATCGTATATATACTGCAGAATTAGCCGCAGAACCAGATAATGGTTGAACATTTACACCCCACTTGTTACTATCTAGATGGACTGCGGGAAGTGCCCTCTTTTGACATAGTTTTTCAAGCTCATCAATGCAAGGATTGAAATTAAAATGAAGTTGGGGTAAAAAGCCACCAGTGGGAGAGATATTTGAGCTTGGTACAAATAACCCATCATAGCAACTCCAGTGCAAGCCATCATCCAGCATAACCTTTGATGCTCACAAGGATTTTACTGTGAAGTTGAATGACAATTAATTAGCGTTCTTATATATGGCTGAGTTGGAACGGTTTTTAACTGCCGTTTATAAATCTCGAGCCTTTGTTACTAAACCATCAAAATTGTTGTCTGTATGACTGGATTTATTACGAGAAAAATGATGTAAAACTTGTTGCTCATACTCTCTAACTATAGCGTGAAGGTCTTATGTTAGCACCAATTTTCTATTATAGTCCAACTCCAACATGTATTACAAACTCTATTCTATCCACGCAAAAAAGTTTGACGATTTGTATTAAAAAATCAAATCTACGTATAATTAAATTGTTCTGCAAATTAGAAGTTAAAAAGAAAAAAGAAAAGAGTTGGGTGCTAGCTAACATTATGTTCTGCAAAGTAAACAAAGCACGCAAGTATTGGAAGGAATGATGTATTTATTCATCTATGATAACTTCATAAGTAATGTCCATCTCTAAAAAACAAAAAACTAATGTCTCAGAATAAGAATTCAGGGAAACAAGGAGATGCAAACAAATTATTATTATTAAGATTAAGATTGAGATTAATCTATAATCTGAAAGGGAAGAAAACAGTGATAAAAGGAAACAAAGTGCAGTTTTACAAAAGCGCACACATAGAACGGAACTGCTTACATTGTTCCTACATAGTAGAAACTTACTAGTCAGTCCATTACATGTCAAAGGAAATTAATTTTTCTAGCCATTTTCAAATAAAATTGGAACCACAAACTTCTTGGTGGAGTGGAACTTATGCTGAAAACGAAACATGAGCTTCACTATGGTAACCATCCTCCCATGTAATTACTCATGCTTGGTCCTGCCGTACAGACTGACCCTGGATCCGGCTGATAGCTGCAACTTAAACAAATATCATTTTATTCAGATCAAAATAAAACAAATCAATATTAGAATAACAATGATAATAATAATTTAATTGCACTACCAAAAAAAAAATATAGATTTAATTTGTATACACCGATTGTATGATTGTTTTTTACACATGCATCAAGTCAGATCACACCACATGTTTTTGTGGAGATATTTTAGGAACTGGCCTATGAAAGTGACACAATAATGAAATTTGATTGGATGTATATGCGTAAAAAAATATTTACATGCGTAGAGATTAATCTCTTAACAATATATTATAATTTGGTTATCAAATGAATTTAGTATCGTATCATATCATATCCCCAATTTTCTTTAATAAAAACCCAAACCCATTTTAATACACAAAAACTTGTCTATTTTTTTGGTATAATTGGTGCCAATGAAATTTAAATCATAACTTTAAGCTTACTACAGTACTAATCCATTCCTAGTGTGGCTATTTGAAATTGCTTATGTTCGAATTCAGTTGTCATTTAAGCTTTACATATCAAGCAACACTAGTACTAATCATATTTGCATCACACATGCTATTCCTAAGATATCAAATGCCTAAAAGAAATGCACATCATGATGTTTGCAACATAGTTGAGTGTGAAGTGTGATCAAAACATTATCAAACATGATCAATGATTGAGCCAAGAAAAAGTGCTTACCCAATTTGTAAAGTTGGCTCACACTCCAATTGTTGATAAAGACCATCACCCTGAGTTTGACTTGGATGCCGACCATAGCCCATTTCTTCAACACATGCATTCATTTGGAGTTGATTCAATTGATACCCTTCCAACTGCTAAATAACAAAGAGTCACTTACTGATTTTCAATATGACAATATATCAGTTGCTTGGTCATATATATTTTTGTTGATTTCTTTAACTTAACATGATTGATGAGGTGTTTTTTATGTACGTACCCTTTGTCTGAGAGACCTGTTAGCCTCACTTAGCATATGTTCCTACATAAGTAACATTAATTGGTGAGTAAAAGCTGACTGCTAGAAGAAGATATCATCATACAGTCGAAAGGGAAAGAAAAATTATTCTCATACCTTGCGTTGAAGATCAGACAGCTGGTCCAGCATGAATTGGGTCTGTAAAGGAAACAAATTTACAAAATTAAATAACATATATATACTGTATTTACTTCCAATGAAGAATGCACATAATTAAGAGTTTTTACTTCAAAGATTACAATTTTTTTCATATGAAAAATATTAGTATGTTAGTGGTAGTATATGCTAATGTCAGTCATATATATTGTTGGTGGAGATAGAATCCTTAACCTCCTTATCATTATTACAGATTAAACTAATGAAGGATAGTTCAGTTTCAGTTAGCAGTGGCTTCTTCTTGTTTTGTCATTAGTGACTCTTTGGATTCCAATCTGTTTTGCCACGATCCCAATCTGTTTTCGAAGAACTTTCAACGATGGTTGCCATGTTGACACCTTCCTAGGGCTAACACAAACCAGTAGTCCAAGCCTCCAAGGTATATAAACATCAGCAACCCTAGCTTACAATTGAGAAACT
The DNA here is from genome assembly GCF_051527215.1 of Medicago sativa. Classification (NCBI taxonomy): domain Eukaryota; kingdom Viridiplantae; phylum Streptophyta; class Magnoliopsida; order Fabales; family Fabaceae; genus Medicago; species Medicago sativa. Next base: position 86,740,074 of record NC_140752.1, read on the forward strand.
GTGCAGCCATTGAGATGAAGGAAGAATCGACTTTACACAAGAAAGTCTACTCTTAAAGAATCTCACTTTCAAACTAAAAGCTAACTCAAATCATCTTAGAATCGACCTTCATTACCCACAGTGTTTCTACACTAGCCTCCCCAATTAAAAGAGCATCATCTACAAACTTCAAGTGAGATACTATCACATCTGACCTACCCTCACCAATCTCAAAGCCACCAAAAAGGCAAGAGATATTGTTTGGTTTATTAAACCATCCAGCCCCACAACCACTAGAAGAAAAGGGAAATAAACCGATTGGTTTATCCATGCTTTAGACCCTACAAATATCTATTTATTCAGCGCAACAACGATTAATCAGAATAGATAAACCTCGAATATGCATATGCCCTTATCCAAGCTCTCCTCTGCACCTATTTCTTCATATGCATTGTTGCATGTATGCAGTCTTGAGCGGCTAGGCTTAGTATTTTTAATTTCCTAACCTTTTGGTATCATAATTCATGAAATTTGATTCAGACTTTATTGTATACTTCTGCATAGCACACCTTGTGCTTAAGTTAAGCTTTTTTTCTTCAAATAAATTTCTGTGCTTATTAAGAACACAGTTGTATGAGTTAAATTACCTCTGATACTCTATTAAATAAATTTAATTACTAGATTTAGCTACTGTGTCAACTTCTAGACCACTTCTGTGAATACCAGCGAAGTCTATATTATTTCCAAGTCTTCTGTAACTTAATGCAGAACAATAACTTAGCTAAAACTCTCAAAATGGGCTTAAATGTGGGGATAATGATTGGAACTTTAGGATTATGTTTTCCTTTGGAATTTCATATAGCAAATGGCAATGTCAAAATTTGGAAATTGATGAGTACCCTTGTGGATCTTATTTGCTTCAAGGAGGAATCTAGCTGCCTTTCAAGCGACTCGAGCTCTTTGCTGCTCAGAGGGCCAAGATCTTCTCCCATAAGGTTCCTATCAAGGCCACAGTTAAAAACAGTATTAGGCACTCTGTTATCAACAGTATTTAAAGATAAAAATGAAATAGAGATTAATCATTACCGCTGGGATCGTTGTAATGCTTCATAACGTGCCTTCAGCTTCAAATATTCCTGTTGACTGCTTAACTCCTATACTCATGGTTGGCGCATTTAAATTAGAGAAATAAGCACAAAAGGCATTGCTTATAGTAAGTACTTAGACACATGAATACACGCACAAAAAAATAGAGGAGTCCAATCAACACGTTTATTTTTTGAGTTATGATACATAGACACCCTTAGGTGGCAATATACCTCTTGACACCCACACAAAAATCTGACACATGGCCACATGGACCTCGCACAAGCACATTTTCTCTTTCCTCTCCTCTTCTCTCTTCCTAGTGTATGCGATGTACAAGGGTATATAGGAATAAATGGTGTCTATGTAACATTTTTCTTATTTTTTGACAAAATTGACATGTTAAGTTAAAAATTGTAAAAGAAGCCACCCCACGTGGCAAACCATCCCTTCTACACCACACCGTGATGTTTGGTGGAAGAGAGAAAAAGAGAATGACAAAAAGGAATGAAAATATAAAATAAAAAATGTCACATGAGATGATATATGAGTGGTATGAAAAAAAAAAAGGGTGTTAACCCATACCACTCATATAACATCTCATGTGGTTTTTTTATTTTCTATTTCCTTTTCCTTTTATCATTCCTTTTCTTTCTCTTCCACCAACATGTCACATGGAGGTGTAGAATGAAGGGTTTGTTGCATAGAGTGATCAGGATATCACTACTCATTGTAAAAATTAGTGTATCATTTTTTAAAGTTTTCGTTTTGGATTCAGTTTTTATTTAAATAATACATATGAAAAGATAAAGGATAGAAGATAAAGACTTATTTTTTGTCAAAAATAGAAGATAAAAACATCATTTCTAAATTTGTTTCCTATTTTATTAATGAAAACAAATTAACTAAAAATGAAAAGAAAACATTAAACGAATCAGATAGAGCCTTTTTGCATTTAAATATTGTTTCTTTCTATATGAATAAACAATAAAGTAAATTAGTTGTAATTTATAATATGATGGTAGACTATAGGCCGTTCAAATTGCAGTTCAGCAAATCAAATTCAATTATTTTCTAGAACATGATGAATTATCTATTGGAGTTTTCATGGTTGTATTATTTGTTTTCATAGTTGTTCATCTTCTTACGTGTCAATTGGTTATATTAACAAAAAAATAACAAGCCAAATTGTCCAAAACGTAACACGGCATATAAGAAAAATATCAAAATTAGTCAACAAAAAAGAAAAAGAATTTGACTGTAAAATAGTCAAGTTTTTTTAGTCAAGATAAAAGGACAATTAACATAATGATTTTATATAAGATCAAACATTTTCCATGAAAGATATGTTACCAAGGCTTCTCGTGCAGACACATTAGTCTCAGGCGCACCATAGTTGCATTTCTGGTACCTCTCTAGCGTTTTCAGCATGCTGCAGCACATTGACAAAGATAAATAACTTGTATAACATACAAAAAATTATAAAATATAAATTATTGAGGACAAATTAAACCCTCTCTTAAAACATAATTAAGTTTTCCTTATGCCTAACACCAAATTAATATGTCAAAAAAGCATCAAATTAATTAAGGACAAAAAAAGAATAAGAGGCAATAACAAATTATCAAGGAGATTGCTTAAAAAACAATCAACAAGGAAATGCACCTAAATTTTGCAAGCAACAAATTGGGACAACTTAAGGTGTTTGTGTTTGATTCAGGAAGTAAAAATTGATTCCAAGTCATGGACTTTTTTTTTAGTGATCCAGGTCATAGACTTGAAAGTGATGTTTTTTATCTTTAAATAAATTCATGTTACTTATCTTTGAGAGTAAAATTTATTTGTAGATGCAAAAAAATTCAAATTCTATCTTCAAATTAGAATAATTTCTAAAGACAAAATGAGTACATCCAAACATCATAGAATTAAATTTACAACTCTAAAATCAATTTTGAATCATCCCAAGGTGCAACCATACATACTAGTGAGCATTGATGGAAAATAATATTGTATATTTTCCTTGACAAAAATGTATTACTGCTTATTCCATATTCTTAGTATATAATAATCTAAAATATTTCCTCTCAAAAAATAATATAAAATATTTGCTTGACAGAAATTAGCAAACCAAAAATTAAAGAATTCCTTATAAAAAAAATTAAAAGTAAAAGGTATTTTCAGAAATGTTTTAGGGCTATAATCAAAAGGCTTCAAATGACATCAAATCAACCTCAATCTCTTGATCAGATAGAGATTCATCAGTTAAAAGATTTCATATTCCACAGAAATAAGCAGACTCTCAAAATATTTACAATAACATCACAGTGTATATACATAATTTACCCATAAATCATTAATAATCAACACATATTTTACCTGGTGAATCATGAAGAGAGACTGCTAAATAAGAAACATTATTAAGACCACCAAAGAGAGCAAAAACCATTGGGATGTTTGTGTGTATGTGTAAGATTTAGACCATTTATGAGGAGTGTCACTTTTTAATCCATGAGAAAAAACATGTACCAGATTTTTTTTTGCACAACCAGATCTAAAAAAAAGAATCATAGTTGTTTCCAAAGGAAAATATGAAAACAAGAAATGAAGTGATTGAAAAACATTTATTGATAGAAGAGGTGATAGAGGTCATTCATGTTATTATCCACTCCAAGAGTGATGGAAAAGACTATTCTGAATTCTAATTTAACAAAAAATCACTATCATGAAACAATGAATTGAAAGAAGGAAAAAAAAATATAGTACAAGAAATTATTAAGAAAATTGACAACACCATATTGCTCTTTGGACATAAAAGATAATGGAATTTGGATCCAAGACAAAGTCCCATGAAATTCAAGGGTATTTGTGTTTCACCAAAAAAGGGGAATATATATATTATTATATATTAAAAAACTAATAATATATAATACAAAAATTGAAAAAGTTAAAGTTGGAGAAAAACCCTAGGTTCAGAGAAGTATAGCTTTTAGTTTACATTGTTTAAGTGATTTTTGAACAATGAACCAGAAAAGCAAACTAGCTATTAACACTGAAAATGGAAGAAAAAATTGATTATACACTTAATTTACACTGAAAAGAGACCTGACTATAGTCACAAAAATTGCTTTTGGAAAAGGCTTTTGAACCAGATCTGTTTCAAACGCTGGCGAAGCGAAAATATGGTAATTTCAGAGGCTGAGTTTAGACCTAAAAGAGGGAAAGAAAAAAAGAAAGAGAAAGCAACAGAAGAAATAAATAAATAAAATAGATTAAATACAATACAACAGTGATATTTTTAAAATATATATTTATTTGTTTATTGAGTTTCCAGTTGCAGATCTAACATGAATACAATTGCAGAAACACTCAAACTTCTATAAACGCCGAGACATTCACAGAAACGGAAAAAACTCAAACAGTGAAAATTAAAAATCAACTTTATTCATTTTTTTTTTCACGTTTTCACAAATAAACTTATATAATAATATTAAATATTTCTCTTCTCATATATGAAAAAAGCAAAAATCGAAAGGAGTGAAGATCTTTGAAAAAATAAAAAGAAAGAGAGATTTTAGGTTTTGTTGTAGCATAAGATAAGATACCTTGAACTGCTACAAAACTCATAGAGTTTTCCTCTATTGGAGAAGATGATAAGAGCAACTTCAGCATCACAAAGAACAGAAAGTTCATATGCTTTTTTCAAAAGACCGTTCCTTCGTTTAGCGAAGGTAACTTGTCTGTTGATTTTGTTCTCAATTCTCTTCAACTCAACTCTTCCTCTTCCCATTTTTTTTTCTTGTTCCTATGTTTCTGTTGTAATGAGATGAATTATGATATTTATATACTCAAAAAAAAAAAAAAAAGAACAGGAGTGAAATTGTGTTATTGTTTAGCTTAAGATTCCGAGCAAAACCATCTTTATCAAGCCCTAATGTAATGTGAAACTAGGAAATCAAATGTGTCTTTGTTTTTTGTTTTTAGTTTTCTCTCTCTACCTGTCTTTTTCTGGATGCTGTGTTGTGGTTAACACACTGCTAACTCAATGACAATGACATTGCTAATCTTTTTAAGTTTTTAAATTACAAAAATAATATATACTATAGGACTATGTTTTGTTTTGTGTTCTCAGTGGGTAAGATAGTTTTCTGCTACACGTAAAGGGTAGTGTACTACCTAATCCTAAAAGTTACACTCAAATTTTATTCTGGTTTTTAATGATATAATCATGTAGATTATCAATTTAATTTTTGTTATGAAATTTTCAAAACATTAATTCAGTTTTTCGAAACTGTGGTTATCCATGCTTATGCAAAACTTGGGATCGGATGGGATTGTCTTGTGGATAGATATGGAAAAACCGCTTGATTTCACTTTTGTGTAAAAAAATCAAAATTAATTTTAGAGATGTAAAATTAACTTTACATCTAATAGTTATTTTGATTTAAGTTAAAATATGTAGTTTTTTATTTCAAATAACTTTTTTTTTTAATTTTTTAAGGTGGGACATTGCAAATTTACATATACGTTCACTGACCTTTAGCCTAAGGTGAATTCATAGGTAAGTTAGAGCTTTGATTGAATATTGGTATACTCTAAGAAAAATTTATTTACATTTTAATTAATATAAACTCATTTGGGTTGGTCTTTTTTTTTTTTGGGTTGGTCTTATATTGTTGACTTGAGACTATATAGTGTATTTTTCTGAAGGTCTTAGCATTGATTCTTTTTATGTCAATTTCAATAGATTACTTTGGTTTCTTAAAAACACAATAAAAAAACTAAAATATAAGATGACATTAATTGATAAATACATATCTAACTTTAGAGTATGGTCATCTCAAAGTGTTTGATTCTTCCTAACGTCAATTTCAGTGAGTTAGTTTGACTTCTTAAAAAAAAAAACATAACAAAATTTATGTGTCGAAATGATGATGTGTTGATACTTTTTGAAAATTTAAAGAATAAATGGGGATGGGGTAATTATGAAGAAAAGAAGGAACATAACATGACAGACCAACGTGACAAACGAAGTAGTTAGAGCGACTGATTTACGCTTGAGCGATTTCGGGTTTGTGCATTCATGTGACCAAACCTCAAACAAGGTGTTTGGAATCTTGTTTTGCAGTCGGAGTTCTCAAGTTGTTACCTTTTCTTTTTACACAAATACCCCTGGCCAGGTTCAGAGTGATTCAACCAAAATACCCAAATTTTGTTGCGAGTTGAGATTCTAGCTCGATTGACCAGATATGGTCAAATGGTCATTTTATATGTTAGTAGAAATCTCATGTACGGCTCATTTCTCAATCTTTGTCTGGCATAAGAGTAAAAATTAACTTCTATAAAAATATATTTACTTTGACCGTTCAACTCATTTACTTTCAACTTTTAACCATTTGAATGTTATAAGTAAAAAAATCCATTGATATTTAACAAAAAAAAATCCAGTGATAATTTTAGTTTTTCAATTAAATATCCAATTTGGTCTTTCAAATAGTTTGATAGCTCCATTGATTTGAGCTAAGTGTTAAAAGATTAAAGGACTCGAGTTCGAGCCATGATGAAGAAAAAATATACCTATAATAACTAATTACAAACATTTATTTATAAAAAAACACTTGATTCTTCACTATTTATAAAAAAACACTTGATTATTTATTTATAAAAAAACACTTGATTCTTCACTTTTATACACATAATTTATTTATTTATAAAAAAACACTTGATTCTTCACTATTTATAAAAAAACACTTGATTATTTATTTATAAAAAAACACTTGATTCTTCACTTTTATAGAGTGTTATCCATCTGGGTATATATTTGCTTGCTTCCGAGCCTAATACTTCGTTCGGCGTGGTTAAAGATAAACAACGTAGTTTCAAACTCTCACTTACTTAAACTTCAATGTTTTTTTTTTGTTTGATTTAAGCATCCTTGCATGTAATTTTAACAGTAGAGGTTAAATTTTAGGGTTAAATATGTGATTCGTCCCTGCAAATAGGGCTCGCTTAAAATTTCGTCCCTGCAATCGCTAATCCATTTTTTTTGCCCCTGCAAAGTTTAATCAGTTAAAAATTTGTCCCTTGACCCAGTTAATGACTGCAACGTCATCAAATTAACAAAATGGCATGCGAATTGATGAAAATACCCCTGACTTAATTTTTTTTGTTTTTTTTTCCTTAAAAAAAAATTCGGTTTTTTCCCGAATTTTTTTTACGATTTTTTCCCAAAAATTTTTCAGTTTTAATTTTAACAGTTTTTTTCCGAATTTTTTTTTAACTTTTAATTATTTTTTCAGATTTTTTTAATTTAAAAAAGAATTTTCAAAATTTTGAAAAAATAAAATTTTTGAAGGAAAAAAAATAGCCCAGGGGTATTTTTGTCAATTCCCATGCCATTATGGTAATTTTGATGACATGGCAGTCATTAACTGGGTCAAGGGACAAATTTTTAACTGATTAAACTTTGCAGGGGCAAAAAAAAATGATTAGCGATTGCAGGGACGAAATTTTAAGCGAGCCCTATTTGCAGGGACGAATCAAATATTAAACCCTAAATTTTATAGATGAATAAAGACTACAATGGACAAAAAAATGTATCTTAAGTACTTCCTATGGTCTTTTATTTATAAGAGACAATTTAGTACGTAAAAGTTGATGTGTTTGATTCAAAATTTGGATCATTCATAAATTTTTGTTGAGCCAAATTTCTTTATAAATATGATCGAAGGGGGTACTATCATTTAAATATTTTGTGAAGATGATATAAAGGCTTTTAAGTTCGATTAAAAAAAGCTTTAATTTTCACTATGCATTTGGGAAAATAAAAATAAAACTCACTACGTATTTTTTTTCTTTTGAGGAAAAAAATCCACTATTCCTATGAAGGGACATTTACCTAAGACCGACCTTGCTCGTGTAAGAAATTCAGAAGAATTCTCAAAACGGTTTGAGATCATGGTATGCTTCATATGAGGAGGGAAAAACGTACCCCTATGAACAAGACATGTTATTACCTTTCCTGCCAAATCATGCGCTTCGATATTGTAGAATTTGATGCCTTAGTTTATGGAAAATTTTGAAAACCATGATGACTACAATTCATGGGATATGCCAAATTGGTGTTTACTCATAAGCTTACAAATATGAAGACCAAAAGCAATTAATTAAAATGACAACTCTTTCAGCTTAAAGTAAGAAAATAATTAACTTTATTAGTTAAAACTGTTATAGATTGATAGTATCAAATAAAGAACCGATGTAGTTTCTTCAAAAAAAAAAGAACCGATGTAGCATCATTTTATGTATGAGAACAAAAACCGAATATTTTATTGATCCTTAAACTATACTAGTGTCTAGTATATATATCAGTTCTACAGTTCTTCCAATTTTGTCAATCTAATGTTTTAAGACTTTAGTACAATTCTACAATTAATTAAATGATAAACCAAAATGTATTTAATTTAACGACAAGGATTTCAAATTCAAAAAAATAGAATAGTTCCCTAAAAAAAAAAATAGAATGGTAACCTAACCAAATGTTTTTAAACTTAACTAAAAGTTAAGGGAGCCCCTAATATGGACCCTATAAAAAAGGTCCACCAGTGAACCTGTGCAAATAACCTACTATAGCCGGTTCCATACAAAAGAAAGGACTGCAGATTTCTATCCCACGTGCCAATACATTTAGGACTCTACTGATACCAATCTTTCACCTCTATCTCTTCCTTGATGACTCAACATCATGTTGGTTGACCCTTCGTTCAATTGGGAATACCCATGTCTAAAATCTAAATCATTTTTGTTCCAAGGCTAGGCAACAGGAGAAGACAATACATAGTTGTGTTTTTTGGGATCCCACCCGGTGCCCAACTCCATCCCCTGAGTAATTGAGACCAAATATAGTCGGCAAAGGGGGTTGAAAGTTGGAATTCATGTTGTTTGCCTTTTGGGACTTTTTTACCCAAAGCTTCTACTAACAAAAGGGACAAACACCATATATAGTCGTGTTTTGCACTCAAACACTGGATCCCATGTATTCTAACTCTTGATCTTCTTATTTTTCATGTTCAAATTCTGTGGGAGTGTACCTTCTTACCTTGCCTCCTCTCCTCCTAATATTGTTTGTTGATTCCTAATTATAAGTATTAGGAAAAGTTTCCCTAAAAAAAAAAAAAGTATTAGGAAAAGTTTCTTCGATGCCTTGTTTTTACGACATTTAGAGCATTGTATGACCAATTTTTTAAGAAAATTTTTATTTTATATTTGAAAATTCACAAAACAAATAACAGAGATTTTTACATCCCAAGATAATTCAAGAAGTGTTGGAAAATTCTTATTTTCTTAAATTATTTATTTATTAAAACAAATCCGTATATGCTTCAATGTTTGGGTTGAGTTCCCAATCCATATGTGTTTTGCGAGGGAAGCCTACTTGGTAATAATAGTGAAATCCACAAAAAAGCAAAAAGAATAGGTGACCTGCTAGAACAGGTAAAATAACGAGGTCCATCGGTGGACCTTTGTTTTTGGGACCATATTAGGGGTACCCAAAAGTTATATATGTCTTAAACTTAATCTTTTTTTTGTTTTTGAACGAGTGTCTTAAACTTAATCTTCAAATGCTGTTTTTATGAATTAACCTATTTGAACTATCTTTGAGGAATAAATATTTTGGAAACACCCGCATGGAAGTGTGTATTCTCTCCACTAGTTAGAATAGCTTCGTTTTGATTGGACACCAACACTAGGATAAAGTATAATTGAATGTATAAGATGTAAAAACCAAATTGGTTTGAGTATCTTATACTTATGTTTTGATGATAACAAAACAAGCAAACAAAAAAACATTGTTTGATGTTCCAAGGGAATAATTTATCTACTAATGTAAGTGTGCAAGATATCGAAAGTACATTACTCATTAGAGTATGAACACAAAGCAAAAGATTTCTAAGCTCAAGACAAGTTGATCAAGCAAAACAAGTATATCTTATGCGTCAACACAAAGTCAACAAGTGAAAAATCATTTGAGCCTAAGCATCATTCCGAAAATCAGCACATAAGGAAATTAGCTAAATCGTCTAAATAGAAATGCTATGTTCTTATCAATAGAAAATCAAGAAAATGATAAGAACATAAAGGTGAGAAAAACACAAGAAAATGGGGTTTGAATTGTGTTGGTCTCTTTTATTTTGTGTTTGGATCTTTTTTTTAGTGATAATACAAAATACTGCAAGATAAATGAATATCGTTGTGAGTTTGTTAATTCGTAAATTCATCATTTTGATTTTTAGTTATTTTGAATTCATGATGCATTGATTTACTCTAACAATTCAAATGAATATCATTTATTTTTAGTCAAACAATAAATAATAACCATCAATTCAGTTTGTAAACCATCACCCTTACTTCAATTTAGTTCTAAACTTTGTAAATATAATAATGACTCCCTAACACACACACACATTTTTTTTTTTAGGAAAAACACACACACATATAGACCAAGACAAAGTTTCATATAGTTTAATAGATTAAATTGATAAATTTCATATAGTTTAGAGACCAATTATTATTTTTATATAATTTAAGGACTAAATTAGAGAGATGTTTTTTTTTATTTAGCTATTTGGTTTAGTGGCCAACACATACTAAAATAAACATAGAGCTCGGGTAAATGTTGTCACTTTGTTCGAACCTAGGATTTCACATAAAATATTTTTGCAGTCAACCCACTAGATGATAACAACGAGGATAAATTAGAAAGATGATAGTAGTTTAGTGACTAAAATGATGAATTATTCTAAAAATGACTTTGCACCCTGGTTAACCCTGTCACTCCATCAACAAGCTACACACGCCCAAAATTATTGTAAAATATACCATGTTCCTAAATACATGTCGGAGTTTGAGTGCACTATTTACATAACCTACCTTGATCATAATTTTTTACTAATATATAAAGACAAATATTACTATATATACAATGTTCATTTTGTCTCAATAAATATTACCAAAATATCAATATTTTATGCTTATTTAATATAAAAAAATTAAAGATATTAATGATCAAAGTTGTGCATTAACAAATGTAAAGTGGTCAACTATGAAATATATTTAAGAACGGGTGAACTATTATGGAGATTAAAAAAGAAATTTAAAACTTTATAGGGAACAGAAGCTTATTTAACCCTAAAATCAATCATATGGTGTATGCTCTAAAACTATTAAAAAAAAAAAAAGGATATTCAAAAGCTTCATTCCTATATATACAGATTATAATATTGTCCAACTCATATTTAATCCCCAAGAAAAGCATATACATCTAACGACCAATACTCTGTCTTTGCACATTCTCTTCATTTACCTTCATTCATGTTAGCTCCTTAGGAAGTTGGGGAAAGAAAGTTACAACTTGGATTGTGCCATTTTTGTATCTCATATATGTACTCCATCGTACACCTCAAAAGGAAGAATGGAAAAATAAAATAAACTCATAATGTGAAAATTATAGGAATGTTGATGATGTTGTATTGAGAATGAACAATCTGAACTCAAATATACCGATTAAATCTAAGATGCAAAAACATCATATATACGGAGTACGGACCCTCTTTATGTGCATGAAGCAAGATGAAGACTATATGGCTCCTCTTTGTATGATATAAGTTGGGGGGAAACTGTGATGTGGTCCTATGTTACATGGAAAACTGGTTGGTGTGGACCATTTGAATTGACAAAACAACTGGGTATTGGCTTCACATAAAAAGTTCCATCTCTTCTTTGATGATTGAGACTCCCATGTTTCTCTCTTTCCACTTCTTGAAAGTGAGAGCCAATTAAAGACACTTCTTAACTATTGACGAACCGTATATGTTCAGATCCTTTTGTTCACACCATTAAATAACCTGCAGAATATGTACTATGTATGATGCATATAGGCTAGTTAAAATAAAATGAGAAAGTGTGAAAGATTAATATCATACGAAGAACAGTCAACCAAATATAAGAAATTACGGGTATTCGTAGAAAACATTTAAAATTATAAACAACTAATAACCAAATAAAAATTGTTGCGGGGGCAGCTGCCCCCAGTAGCCATGACTTGGATCCATGCATGTAGGTCCTAATGTTGTAATCTTGGCGTGACATTGTATCTTAATCAACTCTTTGGATAACTTTTGGTGTTGGTAAATTATGAAGCTCGCGTTGATATGACATAGTCTGGTGAAGTTTGGATGCTTCAATACCCCACTATCATGATTTGAAGGATGGTGTATTATTAGAAGTTGTGGATTTGACTTAATTTCTTTATCTTTTCTATTAGGCTGCATCCTGTGTGTCATAGCGTTAAGCATCGAAAGAGTTGCGCTTCCTGTATAATAGTTCAGACCAGGCTATCATGGTGTCTAAGGGTGTCTTTGGTTTAGTTGTTGCTTGCCTTGTTGGCTAAGTGTAGCCATTAGCCTTCTGAACTTTTGGTGTATCAAAACTTTTTACGATGTTTTGTCCGACTTGAAAGTAAATGATCTTGTGGGTTTGCAACCTTTTAAGAAAGATGGATAGAGTTCGCTCAATTTGATATTGGATTCAGACTTTTATCAATAAAATTTTAATTATCGAAAAAAAAAAAAAAAACATTGTGGATGTTCTAGGAATCTACATAAATCTGTTTTTGATGATGGATATATTAGTCATAAAAAATTGGTTGATACTTTGCAATAGTGACATGGTTATATATAAAAAAAAAAATGACTTTGATAGATTGATACTTTGATTGATACTCGTTATATTTAAACAAAATCAAAAGTAAACACTACATTTTATATCACTTCGAAACAAAAAATATTTTGGTGACATTGAGTTTTAGTAGCTTTTGTTACTTTATTGTATTTTGATGGGAAAAAATGATAGATAAATAATTAAAATAAATTGTTTTTTTTACGAGAGAGAATAGTTGGTTAGAAAATAGATAGAAACTAAGTCATCAATATCATCAAAACTTATTGACGTCATCAATCACAATGGGACTTTGGTGTGGCTTTAATTTGCCGATGTACCCCAACTACAAAGCTTGAATTGATATTTTCCTTCAATAAAAGAAATTAAAATATCTTTGTTAACATAATTCAGTTGATAGAAACATTGTATGTAGAGATCAAAACTTGAACTTCATAATTTTCATTTATTCACTTTAAAAAACAAAATTTAACAACTAGATTACTTGATAACAAAAATTAAAAGGCATACGAATAGAAATAGTTAATCAAGAAAAGAAAAGAAATAGTCGTCTTTAACCCATGGATGGGAAGGACATTAAATAGTCCATGTCAAATCATTTTCATACTTCTAGTTCCCGAGTATCAACATATGGAGTATTCTCAAGTATCAACATCTATCCGAGACCACTAAAGAGGTCATTCAAGCGGATTATTATTATTAGAAGCTTTCTATTGTACAAGGCAACATGTGCAAAATTATACTGTATTAATTTGGATTTAGGAAAGTAATTGAGTCAGGTAATTTTAAATTTTAACGGTTTAATTTTAAATTTGAATCTTTTAGTCAAGTGCATGATGATCCAAATTCAAGATAGATGAAGTCAGTATAGCCGAATCTTTCTCATCTATGAAGTGATCTCATTTGATCATTTATACCTTAAAATGTTAGTTCTCAAACATCGTACTACCTTCCTTGATTGACACTCTTTTTACTATCTTTTATCATATGAATTCTATTTAGGCTTAAATGCAATTTTAGTCCCCCAAGTTTTCAAATTGTGCAATTTCAGTCCCCCTATTTTTTTCTGAGCAATTTTAGTCCCCCATGTTTACCCCCTTTTTGATTTTAAAGTCCCCACACCCATATGTGGTTGGATTTGTTTGAAGTCTATGATGGTAAGATAGACCTTTCACACCTGATCACTTTTTCCCCTTTTCATCTCTTCCATTCCCATCTCAACAAGCACCATGGCCATGGCTCCCACGCTTTCTCATTACCACCAAACACAAACCTAGAATTAGATTCTAAATCAAATTCTCTCACATAGCATAAATTAATACTAAGAAAAATCAACCAATATTGTCCAATTCAATGCAATTAAGACTTGCCCATAATTTCTCATGAACTGTTCAACACAAGAATATTCCGTCTCTACTTTTCCTCTTTCTCCATGTGCTCTCCATTCACTACAGTTGCCGCAAAGTATGTGGGAGTTTGGGTATCAAAGTATTGTTGAAGGAAGACAATGAAGGGGATGGAATGTGTGATGACGATGGTTGTGGTGGGTGGTGGTGGGGATGGGAGATGTTGATTTTTGGTTGATGAATACGGTGGCCGGGGATGTTGTCGGAAACAAAGGGGTTCAACGGAGTCAATTGTGCAGCTGAGGGGGGGATAATGGAAGAGACTAGATGAAAAGGGAAAATTGATCAAGTGTGAAAGGTTTATGTTACTATCATAGACTTCAAACAAATCCAACCACATATGGGTGTGGGGACTTTAAGATCAAAAAGGGAGTAAATATGGGGGACTAAAATTGCTCAAAAAAAACTAAAGGGACCAAAATTGCACAATTTGAAAACTTGGGGGACTAAAATTGCATTTAAGCCTTGTATTTACATGTAATAAAATGAATTTATTATTAAAAAAATATTGATTTAAGCGGTTTTCCCTTCGCAAACTATATTTTCGTATCTTTTTCATTAAATTAGTGGCATTCTGACTTTGTAAACAATTAAAATTAAAGTAAAATGTCAGTAATTGTTGACGTGGCAATGATTAAAAGGGGAGAGGGACGAAATTTCAAGTGATTAACTTTTACAGGGACGAAATGGGAGGATTAATAAGCTCAGGGACGAAAATTCAAATGGCCTATAATTGCAGGGACGAAAAGCATATTTTACCCTAAATTAAATCTTTAAGTAAACATAAAAAGTACTCCCTCCGATCTTAAATGTAAGAAATAAAAAAATAAAATTGGTGGTCTCAAATATAAGAAAAAGTATAGTAAAATGAACCAATTAAATGCCACAATTTCAAATTTATCCTCATTAAACCCACTTCATCATTAATGTCTTTAAGACAAGGCTAAAATTGGAGAAATATCACTTTTTATAATGACTTAAATATGGTCAATCCACTTTCTTAATACTCCCTCTATTTTAAAATACATGTCCAACTCAACCACTTCACATATGCCAATGTACAATTTTGATCGTTAATATCTTTAATTATCTAAAGTAAAAAATTATAAGAATTTAATATTTTGAAAATATTTGTCGAGACAAATCAAACAACATCTTACATGCTAATATTTGTATTTATAGATTAGTTAAAAAGTATGGTCAAAGGAAGTCAAGTAAATAGTGCACATTGCAAATATTTGACATGTATTTTGAAACGGAGGGAGTATGTATTTATTTTTTTTCCTTACATTTAAGACTAGAGTGAGTACAAACTAGTCATTTAAGTTTCTAATGAGTGAATTAATGAAGGTTGGGACAATGAAAAAGAAAGGAGATGAATGTAAGTCAAAGAAAGTTGAACAGATGAAATGGGGCATTTGTGTGTGGTGGTCCCTAGTGGGTTTGATAGAAGGAATGGTAAAGGAATAGGAGATAGCATAGGTAGAGTTGAATGATGTGGGCCCATTGTGAAGAAGCACATAGGGAGTGTCAGAAACTTTGCCATTTTAAGGCGAACACTCTCTACATCAACCATTATAGCACGTGGACCTTGTTCTATTTTTGGAAATCTTCATTTTAAACAAGTCACGTCGCAACTCACTAGTGGGCTCAAATTATTACTAGTGTTATCACATACGAAACCTCTTCTTTAATTTTTTTTAATAATAATATATATGCAGATCAAAACTTAAGAAAATCCAAGGCGCAAATGAGATCAACGTTTGAGCTTATTATCCTCTTGGTGGGAGCTTTCATGACAGATATGTATGAAAAATCATATGTTTAGAGATGTTAAATCCTTACATGGTCTAAATTATTTTGTGTGTATATGCAAAATTATTAAATGATCTAAATATCTTTGTGATGGGAGGATATCACTTTAGAAAATTTATTTTATTTTGCATTGTACACAAGAAAATATCACCCCATAATTAATGAATACATCTTTTAACAAAGTATGACAAGTACAAATTGAATTGAGAATCAATCCAATGAGCATTCATTTTGTTTTTATGTTTTTCCTCATTTACGACCAATGAACAAAGCTGGATCAGGACTTTAGTATTGCGGCTCTCTTCTCCTAAGAAAATAGTGTGCTAAGGTAGACACACCTATGCAGATGGAAGGTGATGCTTTTTTTAGACAAACCCTTTTTAGATAAGCAAATGGAAGATGATATAATGTATACATCAAAAGGAACTTGGTTATCTTTCATCTTTTGGATGCATAAGAGAGTATTTCATATGTTTTGAGTGGTAATTTTGTAGAGTGAGTTCAACATTGACCTTCCTCAAAGTTTCACTAAACAACACAAACACACCCACTCAAGTTAACACTATAGTACATTGCAACACTCTTAACTTTTGAAATTCTAAGAAACGTTCCCTTGCTTTTTTCATTTTCCTCATAAATTATTTGAACCAGATTCTAGTTCCTATCATTTGCCTTTGTTTTCTTTGAAATTTTTTGTATTTTCTCTCATTTTTTGTTGGGTGTAACATATGAAGAAAAAAATTACAGTTGAGTTTGAGTACATGTTGACGTTAATTTTGAATATAAGTGCTGTCAATTTTTTAGCACCTCAAATAGCTTCATGTGCTTGTTGTCATGAAAGCTACTTGGCTTAAAATACATCCCAATTCAGATTCGTATATGGTCGGTCAATTTCAGATTGCATCTACTAGAGATAAAAAATGTAAGAGATTTTAACGGTGGAAAATGGTGTTAACTACTAAAGCTACGTTAACAGTTAATCACATACTGAAATTTAGGTATGGGAAAGTTAGTGTCTTGTTAAAATATAGAAGGGGTGTGAGTATCATTTTGACAAACCTCAAAGGAGGTTAGTGCAATTTTTCCTTTGATAAATGGTCTACTATATATCAACACTTAAAATTAGACAAAACCTAAAAATTAATACACTTAATATTTTTATTGAATGAACAGACCATGTATATCCTTCTTTTGACTAAAAATATCGAGGTATTAATGTAAAGCAACCAATCAAATTTATGGGATTGCTTTTCGTACAAAGTAGCTTTATTCATAATTTTCCTTGTTAATTTAATTATTTTTCTAATAGCAAGGTTTCATGAATCATGAAAATATTCTGAAACTGTGTTGTGTTGAGAGGGCTTCTCCATAACACAACATCTGATGATGGTTTCTGTTGATATTGGTCTGTGTAAATATGGTAAGTGCCTAAATGGCTACTTTGGCAAGTTTGGTTCAACGTTGAAACGGTCGAGAATTATGCCAATAAGTTAGCATGGTATTCTTTCAACAACAAAAAAAGTTAACACGGTATTGGTCCTTTTTCTCTGTTTGAGTCTGGTACGGTAGCGTTCTGCATTTTATATAAGTTCTTGATAAAACAACTTGAACATTTAACAAAAAGCATTTTATATGATAAATAAATTTTGGTGTTCAAACGTGACTTTTAACAACTTGAACATAGTACCATTTTGTCAAAAAACGTGACTTTTTCTAAAGAATTATTTGCATATTAACAAAAATCATTACACATTAATAGATTACAACAACAATTTTTTAGAAACCACAGTAATTAGAGCGTTTGAAACCACAATAACTTCATATATCCCCACAAACTTTAATTTGTTGATTAGCTATAGCCTAAGACTAATTTTTGCTTGAGAGTTTAAGGCTCTTTACTCTTCTCCAAGAGTGCCAAATCTATCATTAATTTTGTGTAACCAATCAATGAACTTAAATTAACTAACAACCATGCCAAGAATCAAGCTAATTATATAAGAGTTTAATTCTCATATTCCATCGATGTAATAGTTATTTTATAGAAAGAATTTTAAATTCATTAAATAATACTCTCTTTTTTTTGGTAGTGATTAAATAATACTCTTACAACACACATCATTGGACATTATAGAAAGAATTTTCTTTTTAAACTTGGCATCTGAACTAAAGATCGGTTAAGTTTAGATTAATCTCGCAATCGACTAATGAAAAATTCAATTGCAGTTAGAACAAAATTTTATATAAACAACTTCAACATAGTAAATTAACATAAAAAAAAAAAAAAAAAAACTTAATTGTCGTACAAACACACTCTAAAATTTGAACTCATCCAAACAAAACGTTGTAAAAAGAGAAGCAGTTCACTTTTTGTGTCCATCATTATCAATATGTAACATGAGTAAAACAAAGTCAAGGGTATTTATTTATTATGAAAATAGTTTCAAGTTTCAACCACCACACATGAAAAATCATAATTTGAAAAGCAACTGCATATTGTCCCCACTTGACTCAGGTCCATTACTATCATGATAATGTTGAGTGTTAACTGAGCATACCCCAGTTCTTAGGGTCTGTTTGGTTGCAAAAAGAAAGTGTGAGGAAAGATAGTGAAAGGAAAGATTGTATAAGGAAAGAAAGGGAGTGGAAAGTAAGAGGATTGTTTTAGTCGTTTGGTTTAAGAGAAAGTGGATTAGAAAGTTGGAGGAAAGAATGATATATTTTTAGTGATTGACATAAACACCCTTATATATATAAAATAAAACAAGCCATGATAGTAACATAAATAAAAAAACAATAATGGTAGGGGCGTTTTGGACTTTTCCCATAAAATGTTGAGTTTCCTCACCCTTTCTGCACTTGTTGGCGTGGAAAGATGTTTTGTGTGGGTCCCACCACATTCTTTCTTTCCACCACCTTTTTAGTGGGTTTCCAAACAATGGAAAGTGATTCTTTCCCTAACCTTTCTTTCCTCACCACTTTCTTTCCTTTGAACCAAACATACCATTAGAAAGAAAGAAAAAGAACAAATTAAAATGATTAAATTTTAGTACAATTTTGTATTTAGACCTGCCAATTAGAACATTTGACTTGCAGTCTCTAGGGTTTTCAGGAATCATTTGTCTTGGTTTCTTTGTCTTGTTTTTACTTTCCACCTAATAAAAAAAAAATAAGATTTCATTTGGATATAATTCCTGCAGCCTAACATGAAACATACACTATAAAATAGTAGTTTCTCTTTATTTTATATTTATGTTTCCGAATCATGCATGTGAAATGTGAGCTATTCAATCAAGTTCTACAATTATTGAATCAAACAGTACAAATTTTTAATTCAAATTACCTTATGCAATAAGAGGATTCTGCATTCACACACACATTCAATAAAAAATCAAAATAGCTCAAATAAAAATACAAATATAAAAACTTGAACTTAGATCGTCAGATATTGATCGAACAACTATAATACAGAGAATCCTTGTCCGCAACGAAGCAAATTCAACAAAAATTAGTCCTTTAATTGATACAAACTTAAAGTGAGTGGGGGCTTATATTAGCTTATCTTCAGACTCCAAGTACACTTGAGATGATAAATTATATGCTGTGGGACAATCATTTTGGGAGTACTTTGAGGTTAAATTGTTAAGCAAATTTGTTCAATTTTAGGGAAAAAATTAACACAAGAAAATTACTCAACGACATGAAACAATGAATGCCTTGAATTGTCTATATCAACTATATGTGACAAACATATATCAGTGAGCTGGTTCGATAGAATTAAAACTTCAATTTGCTACTCTATACCACATGGACAGTTCCTGTCCTTAATTTCTCCTGCATGCATCCATAATATGACTACGAAATGGTTCTAGTTTTCTCAAAAATTGGTTGAAAAAAAAAAAGAGTAATAAATGATAATTATCACATTTCTTCATGGCTCCCAAAAGTATATTAACTATAGGGTAATGTTAACTAGTGTCCCCGGGACACTAGTTAAAAAGACTAATAAAGAAATTTTGCATTCGAAATTGTTAAAAAGTGGTTTGTTCAACTTTTTAAAAGTCAAAATTTTGTTGTTTTCAAGTAAAAGTTTCTATTTTTTACTTTTTTAACTAGTGCCCCAGGGACATTAGTTAACATGACCCTTAACAATATATGTAGTTTATAGAAATTGATGAAAAAACAAAATCACTTTTTATAGGACTTAATTTTTTTTAAAAGAACTTGTTCATTTTTGGTATATAATTTCTTTTAACTTAAAATTTTTGGTAATTAATTTCTTTTAAATTAAAATATGCACTCAAACAAGAGTGAGATGGTTTTGGAGTTGAAATGATAAAGAGATCGTGAGTTCAACTCTTCGCGGTAGCTGGTAAGTTCAACTAAACATCGTTAGAATTTAATTTCATCTACTACAAACTTATGTTCACATGATAAAAATCCTTCAATAACTCATTTTAGTTGGCGCTCTGATTTTTCATTGGATACCTAAGACTACCATATGATCAGGTGGCAACATTTATTAATGTGTTAAATTATAATGGAATGATCATGGAGAATGGAGGTTCATCACATTACACATATGCATGTCATAATATCCATTATACATGAATGTCACTCTCTGATTCCCCGTAGTTGGGAGCAAACAAAAGGTTCAATACCCCATACATAAAGAAATTGATTTGCAACAAAGAAAAGAGCAACAATAATGCATCCAGAAAGCATTGTGGTCCTAAATCTACCTCCACAGTAAACCACAATGGGTCTATGAATACAGCTGCTGGGACACATTTTTGACCTTGTGTTCGAAGATATTCAAGCCTTTGTAGAAGACACTGGTGATGGGGAAAAGTATTTGTAAAATTGTAATGAACAATCAATGTTCTAACAAATTTGTAAAAAGTAACTCTTATCTAATTTAGTTTTTGTTTGGTTTTGTAATTTTTAAAAGTTACGATTTAGTCTCTTATATTTATTTTAGATATTAATGTGGCCATTTTCTTTGTTGAGGGAAATGTGGTCGTTTTCTTATGAGAAAAGAATATGGTGATCCCGTTCAAATTAACTGCGGTAGAAAAGAACAATATTAGTATAATTTTGTAGACTACTACATTCGTATTACTTTTGCAAAATCAAAGAAATCAAAAAATAAAAGTTAAGAGAATCAATTGAAACTTTCAAAAGTTAAAGAGTCAAGTTGAAACTAAAAAAATAAGAGAAAGAAATCAATTAATTTTTTTAAGAGACCAAACTAAACATAAAAATAAGATAAGATACCAAAAATATATTCGAACTAATTTTGGAAAAAAGTGTTAAGCGACGGTTTACACAATACAATTGTTTATCGCTGTTTATCAATCATTAATCTTCGTCGAGAATGTCCTCGTGAGCTTAACTCAATCGGTAAGGACAATGCATAATATATGCAAGGTCTGAGGTTCGAACCTCGGACACCACAATTTGTTGAGAATTTTATTTAGCACAGCACATAAAGTAGATTCATGTCTTTCAACCGAATTTTCCCATACGAAGAAGTCAAAATTTCAACCAACCGAATTTTCCCATACAAAGAAGTCAAAATTGAACATTTAATCATTCGTTTAAAGGGTTTAAATCTCTTAGAACTTGAATTAATTGTCGTTCTTATGATTTATCTTCTTTTTTTGTGACAAATCTTATTATTTATCTTTGTTATTGCATAAAATATTAAATAAATAGACGCGTTATTGAAAAAAGTAATATTGATCGAATAATAGCACTTCAGTAAAGTTCTCAACTTAAGGTCCCCATCAGCTTAGCTCATTTGGTAAGGGATAATGCACAATATGTGCAGTTTAAAGGGTTTAAATCTCTTAGAACTTGAATTAATTGTCGTTCTTATGATTTATCTTCTTTTTTTTGTGACAAATCTTATTATTTATCTTTGTTATTGCATAAAATATTAAATAAATAGACGCGTTATTGAAAAAAGTAATATTGATCGAATAATAGCACTTCAGTAAAGTTCTCAACTTAAGGTCCCCATCAGCTTAGCTCATTTGGTAAGGGATAATGCACAATATGTGCAGGGGCCGGGGTTCGAACCCCGGACACCCCACTTATTCATCTTTAAGGTGAATTTCTCTAGCCGCTAGGCTACTTGACCAAAAAAAAAAAGTTCTCAACTTAAGTAAGGAAAAAAATTCAATGACCGGGACAATTAATACATACAATGTCATTCATTTTTGTACGGAAAGAATAATATCTTTTTCATACTCCGAAATAGATCACTATTACTTCTTTACAACTCTTGGTTTCATCTTTTCCACATTTGCTCTTTCAGTAAAGTTTACCTGAAAACACTCCACACGGTTTATTTCAAAGAAGAAAAAATGTGCGTGTGAGAACTATTGCTTTGTGACTATTTTGAAAATAACACTTTTGGTCCCTTAAAATACTTTACGTGCTCAACACTCACAAACTAATGTGCTGAAGGCACTGGCTGATTGCACCCTAGGAAGGGTCTAGACAAAATAATTGTGAGTTTTGTTATTGAACACCAAAACAGCATCACATGTGTTCAAGACAATACACCCAACACATTAGTTTCATCACCAAGCATGATGTTACGTTGTCCTACAATCTCTGAAATCCCAACCAGCATAGTTTTGAATCTGACTGCTGGGCAACTCAGCATGAATAAGAGCACCATGAGCACCCATCATATCAATTATGTATTCACTGCATCAGTACACTTTAATAACAGAAATTAAAATTAATCCAACATTAACACAAGATCAGCACAGTTGGCCTAAATAGAAGGCCGTTTGCCAAATACGAGAGGAGCAAAATGCTAAATGATATAAGAGAAACTGTTGGTGGTCCGATTTCAATGAAAGAAGACCATTCGAATAATGCAACTAAAAGTCATACAAAGATCAAAGCATACAAAGAAGACCATTCGAATAAGTTGCGGTAAATGAACTCCAAGAACGTACCAACTAGTCTGCGATAAATTAAACGATTGTTCCCTCACGGATAATCACATTTACCACAAATTCATATACTTAATTTAAGTATTTAACAATTTCATATATTCATTAATAAAGGGGGGATAATTCTCCATCTAAATGACATGAAGAGTTTTGCAATGCATCCAAAATAATGGAAAATGTCAAATTAATTGCTTTTGGAATCTCCGCCTCAAGAGTCTGGACTACTGCGGCGACAAAGTATAATAAGGAGTTTCTGACTCAACATAATTGCCAATTGTCATCATTCATCAAACTATGCAAGAAGTTTAATCAAATTCACAGCCCCATCATCAGTTCCTGCGTAATAGCTCCCCTTTACAAGCATGCAGGGAATATTAATCCTATCAGCAAGTAACTAAGCATCAGATGAATGAAACTAGCTTCAGTTGAACTCAAATAAATTGGGTGAGCGTGACCAAGTTTGAAAATTCAAATTCAAGGTAACCTACAAGTAAATGTTCTCTGCCCGAGAGAGATAAAAGAAGTTCATTTTAGCTATGTATATTGTTTTTTAATATACGCCTTGCTTGGATAAAAAACTTAATTTGCAGCTTATATCATAAGCACTATGAATAATATATTTCTTTTAAACAAGATAAAATAAAGTCACATTGTTTTTGTACAAGATATAAGCTGTTTTCATAAGATATCTTGTAGAACTTATGGAAATCATCTGAAAACAGCTTATGAACATATTATAAGTTGTTTTCATTAGTTCTCCCAAACAGTCTCAAAAGTACTTATGTCAGTAGCTAAGCTCAAATAAGCTAATCCAAACATGCCTTTAATGTGAATGTTGCCATTGGACAAATGAAAAGCATTGACAACTACGAAGATATGTACCATACACACTCCAAAATTGAACAGAACAAATCAAATGGGACATAAAACTCAACAATAAAATGTATTCCACCTGCAACAGGATGATGTCTAACATTGAACAAAAGCAATTGTCTCAACTCTCAAGTGTCTGAATTTTATATGCAAATTATCTATGTTTAATAAAAAAAGGGCAACCCGGTGCACTAAAGCTCCCGCATACACAGGGTCCGGGAAGGGGTTCCACTATTTGGTGTATTGTACGCAGCCTTACCCTGTTTTTTACACAAGAGGCTGTTTCCAGGACTTGAACCCGTGACCTTTCAGTCACATGACAACAACTTTACCAGTTGCGCCAAGGTTACCCCTCAAATTATCTATGTTTAATAAATTAAGAAAATCTTACCTTAAAAAGTAGGGCTCGGTGACGCAAAAGTCTAACATCTAGACAGCCAAGAGGAAGGACAAAAGCTCTAAAGGAATCTCGCAATTTGTGACTCCTCATAGCCCACTTTTTCATGACTTTAGCAGCATTACCAACTGGTCCACCCGTTATATTAACAACATCAGCAAGTTTCTGGAAAAAACAGTCCTAGTTCAGAAACAGTACACTCTTCAAACAAGGCACGGGTTTTTTACTCAAGCTGACTTAGCTAAACATCAACAACGCAGTTCACCGAGATTATTTCATAATCAAAATTTCATGAGGTGGGCACAGTTTTCAGATCCACCAACAATGGCATCTTTCCATGTTCAATTGAACTTGAGTTGATCCCATAGACATCATAAAACCCATCCATCACTTTCTCGTCATAAGCAATGACATTGAAATTCTCCCAGAGATAGAAACATAGTCTGCTTCAGTAAACACATTCCGAATATGATACAAGTATAACTACCGGTTTTTCACTTTCGCCAAATAAGAAAACACATCATCATCATTTATCAATTTCAAATGCTCATAAACAGCATGAAACCAAACTAAATTTCACATCCAAAACATATATAAACAAAATCCAATTTTTCAACTATAATCTTCATTGTATATCATTCATGGCTTAAACAAACTATACACCAACAATACCAAAACAAATTACATAGACATCTAATCATCTTTTAATAGTCAGGTTTCAAAATGGCAAAGACAGACTGAAATATTTACCTTCAACAATATCATTCATGAGTTCAATAACTATACACTAACAATGCAAAAAGTTTTAACCGTTCATAAAGCTATATTACATCCATAGTAGTTAACACCGGATAGCGGTGCGTAGCAGCCAACCCCAAAAGTGGGATAGCGTATATACTGGCCTACATTAAAGCTGATTTTTTTTTTTTAATTGAATCCTTGGCATTATGCATTGCTGCATATATTTCACCCATTGCGGGTTTTTTCTCATGATCAACCATTCTTATCCATGGCTGTGTTGTACACAGACAAAACAACAAAAGACAAAAATAAGCAAAAGAGGAACCAGAGGAAGAAGCAAAAGAGAACAGATGTAGAAGCATACGGTAGTTTACAAAAATACTTGGCAATTTAGAAATTGAGTGGAAACATAGTTTACAAAATACTTGGCTATTGCTCTATAAACTTTATATATTAGTTATTGGCTATCACCAATAACTAATGGTTGCAATCAATGGAAAACAGTATTTCATTTCATTGCAATAACAGTTGTAAGCCTACAAAGAAATCAAGAAGCAAATTCTTCGTATATTATGACAGTACAAAAAGTGAAGCCACAATGTACACAACTTTACAAGTGAAAATTCTTCATGAATTTCGAGAAAGATTTAATAAATATCAAATAAATTTAGGTGTAGCCCTAGTATAACACAAAAAATGTAGGACAGGGATCAAGAAGCAGACTCATCTTCTGTAATATGATAATTGACAGTACAAAAAGTGATGCAAAAATGTAAGCAACCTTACAAGTGAAAAATCTTCAAATTTCAAAAATATTTAACAACTATCAAGTGAATTTAGTTAACACGTAAATTTAAGCATAACCCTAGTATAACAGTGTAGGAGATGAATCAAGAAAAACTCCTCTTATGTTCTAAGATAGTATAAAAAGTGATGCCACAATGTAAGCAACCTTTCAAGTGAAAATTACTAATCAAAATTAACAAAGATTTAACAACTATCAAGTTGATTTAATAAAGACCTAAATTTAAGCCTAACCCTAGTGTTTCATTTTCTTCTTAGAATGTTCTCCCGACATACTTTCAATTCTCTCTTCACCATCTTGATTCTTCCTTTTCTCCGCAGCATAAAGTTTACTCTCACTCCCTACTTCAAGTTTCTTGTTTGTCCTAATTTCTATGTCCCGAGGACCCATCGGCCCTCCACTCTTCGCATCATTGCTTAGTTTTTTCTCTACCTCTTTCTGTTGTTCTTGTCCCTTCGCATTTTCAACTTCTAAATTCTTGTCCCTTTGCATTTTCTCCTTCTCACTCACGGCTTCATTTCTCTTTTTTGACCTGACATCTACATCCCGAGGAGCAACTAACCCTCCGCTTTCAACCTTCACATTGTTACTTATCTTTTTCTCCATCTCTTTCTGTTGCTTAGAACCATTAACTTCTTGATTGAATTTAACATCATTCTGATTCAACTTCCCATCAACATTGCGAAACTCTTTTTCAGATTTCACATCAACACTATCTTCTGTTATGTGGCTTTGACGATTCTTCCTATGAGATTTTGATAGTTTAAGTTCCTTGTGAAGCTGGTTGAGCAAGTTGAAACCCTTGAAAGTCTTTCCAAGAATAACATCATAGCCTCCTGAAGCACCATTGTCAGCAGAGACAAAATTGGAGAAAATTTTGGCAGCTCTGGAAAGCGAAATCTCTTTAGATGATTCACAACGACCGGTAATCGGCATCGAATTTCGCGGATTTCAACTTCCTACACATATAGGTATAAAAGAGAAACTAAACTATGTTGTTAATCGCGGTGCGGAATTGAGGTTTTTCAGAAACGCAATTTTCAAATGGAAGAAAAATTGGTATAAAAGAGAAAGGAAAACCTGTATGATGTTTCTAGTGGCTACCTTCGTCCCTACGATAACAGCTTTCCGGTAAGATTTTGCTTTTTCCGGCGAGTTGAGTTCCGATCGTTTCTGATACAGGTGCTTGCTGAGGTTTATGTTCTTTACTTAGGGTTTTAATAATTTTTAAAAATAAAATAAATTTTGTTTACTTTTATTGATGATGGGCCTGTTCAAATAGAAGTAAATTGGGCTTGTGATAAGAATCTCATTTGAGCATAAAATTTTGTGAGTTTCTTTTTCCACCCTCTAAGCTTCTTGTGTGCCTATTTTCGGATTCTAAAATCTGAAAAATAAAGGGTTAATGGAGGGTTTTTGAGTGTATTTACCCCTTTTAGAATATACAATATGAAACGTCATAGGACACATAAAAAATTTTATCATGTACTCTAAACTTATTCTTTCACTCTTACAAAACATAAAAAATTGAATTTACCCCATTTGTAATTTTACCTCCTCCTCCTTCTCATTGACTTATCGACCCGAAGTATAAGCAAATCTTCCCACAATATTAGAGGACATTAGCACAACATTAACTTGTCGGACGGAAGCAGAACCAAATCGTCCCGTGGTACAAAGGGAAAGGCAAGTCGTCTTGTCGCGCCAAGGAACAATAGTTTTATGAAAAGGGTCGTTGGCACAGGAATGACTTGTTGTGCAAAAGAAAGGCTCGCCACCATATAAGGGGACAGCGAAATGCCATGTTGTCTTGGGATGGGAAAGAACGAAGCATCATGTTTTACCATGACTGAGAAAAATTTGGCCAAGGCCCACTCAAAAGTCATGAACGAGACAATATTTTTTTTTTGAAGAAATGAACGAGACAATATGATACGCTATGATATGATACGCTCTTTCCTAACAAATCTTATGACAATTATTGAGGTATGATTATAATGTCCTAAACATCCATGCAATATAAATTGTGATTTTTTTTTTTTTTACCTCTAGGTCACTTTTTAAAGTTTTCGAAAATTGATTCAATTCCATAAAACTATTACCTATCGAAAATGTTTTGTGGGGATTAAGTCAAATAACAAGAGGGGTGAAATTGGAATTTTTTTGGTTGGTTGACATGAAAGTATAAATGTAGAGGTGCAAGATAAAATTTTATTTAAGCATTATATTTATACCATTATGCAACAGCAACTCAAAAGTTAACTGCTACTATTCCAAAAAGAGTTAACTGCTATAAAAAATTAATGTTGGTCGGACCTTTTTATGGATAAATTTACCCTTTGAACTTTGAAAACGACAGTTATTTAGAAACAAAAAATTTATGCAAAAGTGACAATTATAAAGGAACGGAGGGAGTAATTTATATGAATAGTCCAATAGCTCCATTTTAGTGACTAATGGTAGCCCTATTTTGTCAATGTGTGAGTGGAATATAATATAAGTTATTTGATGAACAAAGATGCTAAGTTGAACATAATATGTCAACTAGAGGTTTCACTGTTGACTTGGTAAAAATCTCTTATCCTTGCAATTTATGGGACTTAGTTTTTTTTTTTTTTAAGAAGCTAAACTTGAGATCTTGAGGAGGAGCACACTCTCAAGTCCCAGACCAACCCAAATGAGTTTTTATGGGACTTAGTTGATATCTCTTGCTTGTTGCAATGAGTCAAATATCCAGACTATGTTAGATGCTAGTTATTTGAGGGAAACATATGAGAGATGGTATAACCATAGTGAGTCCAGTTAATGGGAATGACGTGGCCAAGGGTGGACACAGAAGGAACGCTGCCACCAGAATAAGAGAGGGTCTGGAAGGCCAAAGAAACTTAGAATTAGAGAGTTGATGCACTAAATTAGATACAAATCCACAAGCTTGGTGTACATTTTGTTTTTTTAATATGTTTGGATTCCCCGGTGTCCCCAACATAGATCTCAAATCAGCAAACTTGATTCGTGCATCACCTTTAACAAGCATGGAGATTTTTTTCATCTCTCAAAATCCGCTTGCTAATTGTCTTTTAGTTTTTTTTTTTTTGAATGGCAAAATATATATATATATATATAAAGATAGGAAAGAGCACCAAGAGTAAAAACAATATACACACAAGGAGCCAACAAACGACTCTCCACCAAAAGCCCCGAAAGGAACAACACAAGACCCCACAGGCGGGGCCAAGGCGAAACGCAAAAAAGAAAGCCCCCTAAAAGTTATAAAATGGAATTGGGTAAATTTAAGGATTTTTGTTGAATCTAGGATGTTATTTATTTATTTTTTTGGAAAATAGAATGAATTAACTGAAAAATAGAAATTGGAAGATAACTGAAATTTAAAATTGAGAACTAAAACTCAACTGAAGACCAAAACCAAAACTTGTTTCAATCTCTGAAAATTTCAAAACAGAAAACTACCAAAAATGGAGCCTAAATTAACTTACATAGGCACACGTCTTTTCACAGCCAATTCTATGGTATACAAGTGAGATAAGTCTTGCATCATGCTTAAGCTAGTACCCACCATTTGACCAACACCATTAAATTAAATGAAATATAATGAGACTTTTTTTATCCAATTGCGTAAAAGACACTTTTGCATGGTGCAAGACTATTTTGCTTGTGCATGTTAGACAAAGCTTCCTGCTAAAAGTTATACGTATGAAATTTGTGCATCTCTTTATAAACATTCGACAAGTAAAAACCTATAAAAACTTGTTGATATTTATGATCGACGGGGTTAACACAGATATCAGGATCCATTCCCTACAATCATATTACATGCAGGCCAGTGGCTACAATGATGAACAATATAGAATGCAGTATTACAATCAATAAATACTCCATCGTGCCAGATTCCCAATCAGAAACTTGTAGGATAACTTATAACTGGAATGCCTAATCCCATCTTAGAATTGCTTTGGAAGCTAGTAAAAGATTGTCACCATGTCTGCGTCTATACATCAACTGCTACTAGAACCAACAACAACCTAAATGGTGTAAAACACAGATTTAGCTACCAACAATAAGGCAAATTCCATTTTATGCCTTTGTGTTTAACATCAAAAGGAAACGGAAAGCACGGAAAATAATCTGGGAAAAAGAACACAAAAGGGAGAGAATCTAACCTGTGAATGGCCACCAGCACAACACTCTAATGCTATAACTAATTTTATTAGGCTGAAGAGTCCTTCTGTATCAAAAAATAATGACATTAATAATGACAATTATCACGCTAGACAGAGATTATAGGTAGGTTGCATAACAGTTAGGTATTACTATTGCATAACAGTCAAGGGATATTCATATTATAGAACTGTTAGGTATTACTATTGCATATATTCCACCCCCTTCTCCTTTTCAACCTTCTGGTTATATTGCTACATGACATTCAACAGATCCTGTTTCAGGTTTAGAGTTTGAAGGGCATAACAGAGGAAAAAGCTGTCCAACATCATCCAGAGACCACGACTCTTTAAATGTCTATTTGTTACATCTATACAATTGTGTATATGATACTTCCGACCTTCATCTAACATCAGAAAAGACGATGTGGGATTTACGCCATAGGATCTATCAAGAATATACCCTTAAAAAAATATCCATAATAGTACGAGGTTTGTTTAAACAAAGTCACCTTTCATTGTCATCATGAATTATTGATGTATTTTTTTCACAAACACTCGTAGGCATAGTAAGCAGTTTTGTAAATCGCAATACAGGCCACAGGTAAGCATAAAGCATATTGTACTTGTGGCCCATATTGCAAGAAAAAACATATTTAGCAAAGACAATGCAATGTATAAGTATCTCTAACCAAGCTAGTTTGCAATTATGATCACATCTATAATTCGCAGGTATTGGTTTGAATACAAGTCTTTACTCTTTAGTCTACCTTTGGCTGCAATATCTTTTGACTGTCACTGAAATATTGATTTGGATGGTTAATCCCTGCATCGCATTGCACGCCGTGAAGAGCTTCAAATGTCAAGGTACATGCTAACTACACATACAGTACCCATATATCAGATATTAAGTTCAAAGGTTAACCTAATAATTGGAGTTCATCAGGTTATGCTGAGACCTACCTGATAATGTCTATTTCGCACTTTGTCCATGACATCTTCCATGGCTCGACTGTTCACCCCCATTCTGCTGAGAGCAGCTCTTAGATTCTCTTCACTGTTAAATTCAAAAGGCATATAAACATCATGCCATGACTAGGCAAAAAAAACATCAGAGAATGAGGCTGAACTGTTGGTAAACAAGTAGGCCCCACTGCATGTGGGTGTTTGTAGTCAAAGACAATTGCAACAAGGAACTGCCTAAGTTTCTACAATGCATTAAATGCATGAGGTGAAAATCTTCTACTCTATAGCTATGTATATAGCTTAAGGTGCAGAGTTTGTTATTCACATATTGCAGCAACTATTGACAACAAAGATGCATTGCGTTCACATTGCCTCATTTCTATATAAATAAAGAAATGAGTTAAAACTCCTTTAACTCTATTTGGGTGCAGCTTATTCCCTGTTATTTTGATTGTAGGGAACCCCCAAAATCACACAATTTGAGCAAATAAAAAACAAAAGGCATGCCCAATACTAGAGTAAGCTGTAAGAAAATATAGGTGGCGTGAGAAGAGATGTGAAACTGCATTGTTCTTAAGAATTAACTCGAGTAAAATCTGTAAACTATTCAAAAAATGACCCACTATGAGGAAATGGTGTAGTAGTGGGGTTAGACCGGGTCAATAAAATAACAAAAGGTTAAAATAGAAATAAGGTTCTAATAGTGAGATCAGATGGAGACAATATTTTGTCTATACAGAACAAAGTCAAAAACTTATCACAGGTATAACACAAAATAATTATCGGATGTAAAATCATCGAATAATATTTCTCACTAAGCAATGTGGGGCTTAGTATCTTTAAACTGTTTGAAATACACACAATTTCCAAGTTCTGCCACAATTAGAATATATTCAATACATTTATAAAGTAGAGTAAACAATATTTGAAACATGCATTCATTCTAAAGTACACTGAAACAAACTTAATTAATTTACCACTCATAGATTTGTAGATTATAAAGCCAACATATATAATTTAATAGCAGGATAAAATATTAAATTGCTCTTGAATCTTCCCACTATGACATCACAAGCCAAAAAATTATTTATCAAATAAAAATCAACGGAGAAAAATGTATCTAATTCATAAATCAGGTTAGGAAAGCTAAACTAGCCATTTAACTGGTTTAATTGGTGCCAAGAGTGACCTGAAATGTCGATAGGGGCAACCATGATGATCTCCAGCACCAGGAGTTGATGAAATAACCTTTTGACAGGAATAGGGTGTATAATCCTGACATGCATCAGAATATTAGTTTTTGAAACTTATGACATGCGGCATAGCAACACATTGGAAACAAACAACTGAGTATTTTCAAATCTAGTTTTGAATTTTAAATAAAATCGCAAAACACCCCTGTAAAAGGAATATATTTGTGACATGCAAAAAAACAGTTCAAGTTATTCCAATAAAAAATCAGTTAAGTTTAGTACTTACAGTTCTCTTCCCTTCCTTTCCATAATTATGGCGGATGTTATATGAATATTCTTTCTCAAACTTCTCCAAACCAACCTACAACCAGATCTTACAATTAATTAATCATTGATGTAATTTGAGAAAAATAGAACAGTATATAAAAATATGAATAACTATTCAAAGATTATACACCAAGATGTCTAGAGAGATATGGGATAAATTGATGTATAATATGAATAGTGCAATTCAACATTCATTCTCATTGTGATAAACTGAATAGATAGACAGGCAGATTAAAGGCAAAACTGTTGTGATTCTCACATGTTTAACTTTAAAGTATAAAGTATGAATGAGTATGTAGATTTTAGTTTCTGATAGAGAACATGTACAAGAATCGTAAATACCTTTTTAGAGAACTCGGCTCTCCAAAACGCAAGTGCATCATCAAGGTTCAAACCAACACCCTGCTCATTACAGAGAAAAGAACAAAAGATGAGAACACTGAAGACAGACGGGGAAAGAATGAACGCTCATTGAAAAGAAAGCAAATTAAATAAACGTATATGCACAAAGGAATGATCTGTCAAACCAATAAGATAAGCTGCATCATGGACACCCACATGTAAAAGCGTGTGAAATGTCAAGCTGCATTTAATGGTATTATCAATATGCTCAGACCAACCTTGAGAAAGAGGCCTAGTTGCATCCTTCCACCGTGCTTTAAATGATGGTCCTCTTTCAGCTGCATAAGGGTGGCATAAATCAAGAGTCAGGACAGATGAGACAAGAAAAGGACAAAATGAAGACTCATTATAAAAGATGAGTTAAGAAGAAAAAAAAAAGAAATTAAAAATGAACTGAAGAGTGAGAATTGAGAAACACAATCTATGGATCGTAGTTTATGACTGATCTCTTACCTTATCAAACAGGTGACGCATGCACAGAGGAAATGAGCTCTTGGCAACTTGATCAATGTCTTTTAAAGATATCTCAGCATACTCTCTTGGCTGCAGAGGTTCTCAATCAAAAGGACAATTAATTGCCAATCCAACATCACATTAACTCCTAATAATGGTGACAAATGAACAAATATACCACATTAATTACCTGAGAAAAATCAGGACCCAGATAACTTGAGCTCAAGGCTTCCACAATCTACATGAAACCTAGTCAACATCAATTAAAAGGAAAGGATATACTGACAAACAAAGAGCGCAATCACACTTACAGGAGTCAATCTATGTTTCTCTTGTTCTCTGATTGAAGATGTCCATTTTCTGCAACAATATAGCAACCCTAAGAATCTGAAGACAGAAAATTCTCCTGGAATATATATTGGAACATTTATTGAGATCCAAATGACCAACAAAACCTGTTTGTAAGGACGAGTGTCTTTGACAGCTGACTGCGGAATAGCGTGGCTACAAGCGAAACAACCTGTGAAGGAATCAGAATTGAAACATAATAAAAGGTCTACTATAATCAATACACTGATATTATAAAACAACTAATAGAAAGCAATTACATTACCAACCTGATTCATTGCAACATAAGCATATCCTTGACTTATAAACACTTGACGCCGAGCTACAAGTTCTGGAACTTCTTCAAATGGTACCTATTTGGGAATGAAACGCAAGATATTGAAATGTCATAAACACTGAGTAGAGAGGGGATAATTCTAGATTAAGATGACATCAGGAATATATAATTTCCACTCCATCCATTTTTTAGAAAGGTTCCTCCCACAAGATTATTCAATCTTACATTCATTGTCATGATGGATACAATCAAATGCAAGTTGTTTGATATGTTTTCAGGGAAAGTAATGAAAAATAGAGATGAAAGTGTGTTGAAAGAAGATATTCTCTCAAACACCCCACTCATAAACAAACTTCTGAAACCTAAAAACAGCATTTCTACTTCCTCATCCCTTCAAAATAGTGCACAGAAATTTATCATGTCCGACTTTATAATACCTAACTGATCATCAGACTTATATAGTGACAGAAAGTTAATAGGGAAAAGATAACACACATACCTTGTAAAAGATAGCATCAACTGCAAAAAAGAAAAGGAAATGATAGGCACGTCAGATATAAATAAGTAGTCAAAAACTGGAAATGACTTGTAAACTTCAAGAAGAAAAAGGATTTAGAACTATTGAAAATGTATATCCTTGCCCTACATTAGAATAGCAGCACAAACATATCATATCACTTGTAAAATCCCCAAGATATCTTTTACATAAATTAAATCAAGCAACTGCTACCTCAGTGCTTGATTTACATGCTAAAGGAATCCAAAGGAAAAAGGAAATGCGCCTTAGGCGGCAGCAACAACTGGATACTTTTATGTTCCTACCCATTCAACCTCCAGCACAGTGCATAGAAATCATTTATGCTGAAAAGAAGAATGAAATCTATGCCAATACTGTAAATGATCATTGAATAAAGAAACACCGTCTTCCTACCTGTGGGTGACTGACCCATGGAACGTGCAACTTGTCCCAATTTCTCTTTTATGCTCTGGAAATCAAAAGATTCAGGTTTTAACGTACTGAGAGGTATTGTTACTCTAAACTAAATTTCGCTTTAATTCACTTCATAGAAACAATAACAATAAAATGAAAACCAATGAAACAAATGGCATGTCATTACCTCAAATTCCACATTGCTAACAGCCTTGCAAGTAAGGTCAAATTCGTCCATGATCGCCCTCTGTGCACTCACAGGCAAAACACGTGATAAATTAGCATCTTACTTGAAATGCAAAATACATGTGGTTAAGGACAGATTTTACCTGAGCTTCAGTAGTTAGAAAACGAAAACGGTAGCGAAAAAGTGCACATTCCATAGAGAGAAACCATTTCCTCAAGTCCTCCCTAGTCATACAGGTCAATATTCAAGTAATTTAGTATATATTGAATAACTTAGAGATGTAGCTTGGATTTCTTTATCTATACCTATTAATAAAGGTAATACTTGCTTTTTGGTGTAGCCTATTTTTACTTCCTAAAATACCCTCCTGATTTAGTTTTTTTAATCCATGTTAACTACTTATCAAACCGGCAAGCCAATATAACCCAATCATGGCAGTTTATTATCCGTGTAGTTTTCTAAAAGAGATAGTCATATAACTGCTAAACATTTCTTCTAAAACTTATTACAGAATGTATATCCTCTACCATTTCGTCCCATTATTACCTACTTTTTCAACATGGGATAAGGTTTGATATCTACATCGCTTCACAATTAAGTAGTGTCATTGGAAAGAATTTGCTTAAAAGGCTACCAAAACAATTGAAGAATGTTGAAGATCAGAGTAAGAAGATGGCATTATAGCAAACAAACAAGTATTTAAATTTTTATCCTTGATGAGATCACGATTAGTTTTTTAATTGTATATACAATCTTTTTTATTTTTGACTTGCTATAATTGTAAACTAACAAAAACAAAGATACTTACGAAATATTAAAAAATAAAAATAAGAACAATGGATATGCTCTATATTTGTTGTTTCTCCATTTGTGATTACTCCAAATTGAAAGATTTTTTTTTGAACGATCTCAATTGAAAGCATCTATACTTTTATCATTGATTACTCCTAATTAATTGCTATTTTGTGTTTGTGATTCATAGAAGACTCTTATTGACATTCAAATTATTTTGAAATCAAACTCTTAACCAAAATCACTTATGTGTATACAAAGAAGAATATTGAAACTGAAACGTGGAGGTTGAGGGAACTGAGTGGAAAAGAGGGGACCCTAGGTGGTAATTCAGGAGATTACAAAAGGGTATTCGGGAATTGTGTGAAAAAAGAGGAGATATGCTACAATGGTGATGGTAAGGCAGGACGGTAACGGAACCACGCGTAGAATATTATACTGTGTAACATGTTGTGAACTTTGTCACGACGAAGTGATGAACAAAAAAGAGGCCAGTCACGTTGTGCGCAACATGGACTAACAACGCAGAAAATGAAACAACCCCTGTCGGAGGAAATTCAATGGCTGCAAGGGCAATACACCTTTCTGGTGTGGCCTGTTTTCGTTCCAAAAATGTCCTTTACTTTCGTTCTCAAGTTTAGTAAACCGGTGCATAATAGTAATTTCATCGTAACCCCTAGATTAGATTAGATGAAGGCGGTGACTGATGCCTCTCATTCAATTTCAAACACAGAAACTACTAAACAAAAACTGCCGCACAATCTTGGGAGCGGAAGAATGGAAAAAGATGGATGGAATCTCATGAAAAACGGTAACCCATGAATTTTATTAAACAATTTCTCAAAGAAATTCCTCACACTCTCACTTTTTTAGCGGTTTCTTTGTTTATTCTTATGTCATTTTGATTACTCTAATCATTAGGACAAAAGAGCGAGAGAAGTGCTGCTTGAATAGATCAACATGGGATTCTTAATTTGACAATCAAGTGCTATGAGTTGTTTTATAATTAGACATTATTTCATACAATGCATTTTTGGGTTTGCAGTAATAAAAATAGACTTTCATTAAATTGATTTCGACGAAAAGTGAGTAGATGGTAAAGTGATTTATATTTGTATGTATACATTTATCTAAAAACCAATGTTATATCCTTCCAATTAACTGGCTAATAGTTTTTATTTTTTGGTAGTGCTGGCTAAGTGTCTTACATGATTTTTATTTTTTTTGCTCTTACTTGAAAGTAGTTTGGGTACCAAATTCATTTATCAAAAATTGTTAAGAGATCGTGATTGTTAAAAACAAGAATTAGAGCTATTCTAAAACAAAACTAAATTGATGTTGTTTGATTTATTTAATCTTCCTTTTGATTAATTTTCATAGACTTTTTTGTTTGTTTTTAGGATGGCCGAGTCTTTTTAGTATCTGCTACAAGAAAAAAGA
Source organism: Medicago sativa (assembly GCF_051527215.1). Lineage (NCBI taxonomy): Eukaryota > Viridiplantae > Streptophyta > Magnoliopsida > Fabales > Fabaceae > Medicago > Medicago sativa. The sequence continues at coordinate 86,777,371 of NC_140752.1, forward strand.
AAAAGAGAGAATGCCAAAACAGAAAGCCAAAGAAATGGTTACAAAATCACTAAATCAATGTCTGAAACATGAATGCAAAATGATGCTAAAACACAAAAATTAGTCAATGTCCAAACAATCCTGAGAGCTACACTCCAATTATTATAACTGAAGGCTTTAATAGGATGATTGGCCTTCAGCCACCAAAATGAAAGCCTCTTTGGTATTATAGGAGTTGAGAAATCGTGCTTTCTTTATGATGAAAAATCCTATTATTTCTTTCCTTTCAGATTACCCAAGCACAAGATAACCAAATTAAAAGCATAATAGAGCACCTCAATAGTAAATGACACAATTTGGTACAATGCAAAAAGTATGATTAACATTACTACAACATATTTTGTTAAAAAAAAAAAAAATTACTACAACGTATCAAAAGTGTTAATTAATCACAATATGAGTTTTCTACGGATAAAAAAATTGACGAGCACAGCTATTTTTATTTATGATTAATCATAATTCATTAGCAGCGTATTAAAAGTGGATATGTATCATCTCACATTTTTTTACCAAGTTTGATTTCTTATATCAAGTACATGTATGATCTTTCTTCAATTATGATAATTTTGTCCAAAATATAAGAAAAAGTAAACCAACATTTAACAAAACATAGTGTTTAAAAGTAACACACATTAGCGCAATAGAAAAAGCGGACAGACGGGCACGGGAGTGCCTGTCTGGACGCTAGTGAATATAATATTCTTTCTCAATCGAGTTTAATCCTTGCTTTTGTCTGAAAAATTGTCATTCAGGATCAATGTGTGTATAATATACGTGGATGAGGAATGAACCACTCCAATTACATAAAGAATGTTAATACTCAACCTTCTTAAAAAAAAAAAAAGTTTATACTTAACAATCTCAGTCTCAATTGATTACCAATTGACTCACTTTCTTGCAATCTCTTATTTATATTGATCAAAATGTCATTTTCCAAACAACAGCATATGATTAAGCTTTGGATCACAGTGTTGTTAAATAGAAACTATAGTGGTGCTATTCCACACTATAGCGTAGCAGAGTTTGGACAAACCGCTATTGTTCCACGATACGCTATATAGTACAAAATGTTGTCAAAATAGTAGCACTATAACACTATTGCAGAGCGGAATTTTAACAATCTGCTGTTATCTGCTATCCTTGATTGACAACATTGGGATCACAAAAAAGGGAATACCTTTTTAAATTGCATAGAACAGAAAACTAAAAACAAATTAAAGAGAGAGAGTTCTTACGTTCTACAATACACGAGACGTAAAACAAAATGAGATATAATATCCTTGTTCAGAATTTCAGAAGCATGTTGATGTCTCATGTTCATTTTCCATAGGTCCTTTACCTGTGGCAAATGAGGTTTTTACATGAAAATAATTCATAAGAGAAAATAAAAAAACTAAATAAACTACTGATCTATTCATATGAGCAAAAATCCAGAACTTTACCAATTTTTCCATTTCATCCGGTTTCTTCCCTCGCGACAAACCATCAGAAATCCCCTTGAGAACTGCAACAAGCAATAATATACATCAATTATCAAAATATGCATCACAACGTCTACTGGGATAATTATTTGAAAATGACTTAATTGAATGTAATAACTTGTGTAGGTGTTTTGTCGAACACCTGACACGCATTGTAAGTGTCGGTGCTACATTGATCGCAACACCTCAAACACATATACACGACAAATCAATTACAGATTTCAGATCTTCACTAAACCACTACACTCAAATTACGATTCAAACCCTTAGAACGAAATTATCGAGAAATGGAAGCATGTGGTTACGAATAGAACAGATCTATAGAAATTGAAGAAGCAGAACGCGATTAGTACCTCTGAGGCGATCGATGGCGTATGATTCGAAATCTTCGAGTCGAACTTCGAGTGACGGAGCAGAGCGATAGAGGGGAATAGTTGGGGCAGAAACGGCGTCGTTGGAGGAAAATAAGTTCCGGTGACTCTGAGGTCGAACAACTTCCATTGTTTTCTCTTGCGGCGACGAAGGTAGAACAGTGAAATGCTATGTCAATTTGTGACTCGTTTGAGTTGCTGATTTTCACTTTGTGAATTGTCGCGCCAAATTATTGAGCCCGGGGTACAAAATGGCGGGAAAATGATCTTTTTCTCTCTCTATTTTTTATTTTATGGAAAAATACATTCGAATTTAAGTTTTTAAGTATATTAATTAAAATAAATTAAAAATACGTAAATGAAGAGAATGAGCAAATGAAATTAAAGAAAATAATTCAAAAATATTTTGTCCTAAATTAAAACGAATATTTGATAAAAAAGTCATTTATTATTATTTTCATTTGAAATTGATGAGAGTCGCATTTTTCATTTCATTGGGAAATTTTTTTTTTGTTACCTTTTTGTGAAAATATTTAAAACAATAGCATTACTTTATTCCTTTCTTGTGATTCATTTTCATTAATTTCTCTATATCAATATTTTTTTGGTGATGCTCTTTTATATGTCATAATTATAAGAAGTTTTTCTTTTAAATGGCTAAAAATTAAAAATACTCTGAAACTTAGCTTGCATTGTCTGAGTCGGATCAAAAAGTGAAAATTAAAAGGGGGTGAATAAATCTAAGAACAAAAGAGAGAAGACGCGACAAAGGGCGATGATGGGTAAGACAGTTTTCAACTCGTCAACCGAAGATCGTGCACTCCAAGATACCTTTGATACCATGTAGAAATTACTATATAACCACAGTCATTTATTTCAATGGGAATAGTGCTCCTTTTATAGGAGAGAATACAACTAATCAACTCCTTAGTTTAAGGAGTGACATAATGAAAAATAAACAATCATTAAAATAGAATAATAATGGAAGAAAGCAATATTTTTTTAATTTTTTTTTTGGTACAAGAGAGGGCAAAGCCCAAAAAAAGAAAAAAAAACAAAACTAAGAAGTTAATCGAACATTCCTATGCATGCAAGCCCCGAATAAATCATCAAAAAGGATTCTTTTGACCTCACAAGGAGGAGACTCCAACACTAGAAAATTAAAGTGATTTGTAGAAATGCTTAAATTAGCAAGCCAATCAGCACTCCTATTTCCTTCACGCCAAGTATGGTTGAGTTGAACATTCCAACTCATCTTCAGCAGCTTCCGGATCCGGTGAACTAAAACAAGAATATTCCCATTGAACTTGAAATTATCAGAAATCATGTCGATCAAAATCTTTGAATCACTTTCCACTATAAGATGAGAGTAATGTTCGCTCCAAGCCATGTCCAAACCCAAATATAGCCCCCACATCTCAGCATGTAAGGCATCACAAGCTCCAATCTTCTTAGTGTAGCCTTTGATCCATCTACCGTCTGAATCACGAAAAAGGCCGCCACATCCAGCAATAACCCCCATATCCTTGCAAGCACCATCACTGTTAAGCTTGATCCAACCTTCTTGAGGCCGCTTCCAACCTATATAGATGATTTCATTCAACTTTGGACCTTTACGAACAAGCTCCAGGTTACAATCTTCAATATCTTGGACAAATCTCCAAATTAAAGAAATTGGGTTGTTCGGCCTAATAAAATCAGCTTCAAAAATAGTTTTATTCCTGCACTTCCACAAGTACCAACACGTCGTCATGAAAGTTGTCTTCCAACTTAAAGTGTTCGTCCCAATATCTTTCTTGTTGAGGTTATTGAAGAACCAATCACTGCAATCGAAAGAAAAGAAATTAGTTATAAAATCAGATGGAACGATGTAAAGCCATACCTGAATAGCGTAGATGCAATCGCGAAGCACATGAAGAACAGTTTCATCTTCATTTCCACAACACGGGCAAGTAGGAGAGATTCCACCACCCCATTTACTCCTTCGGAAATTTGTAAGAATGTGCCCGTGTGTAGCCAACCAAATAAAGGTTTGGATGCGATGTGGGCCATGCCACTTCCAAATACTTTTCCAGTCACCCTCCAAAGTCGGGAAATCCTGATGCTCCAAAGAATAAGCACTTTGAACTGTGAAATGGTTGGTATTGGTTCCACCCCACCCAATAGTGTATGGACCATCATCATCATTAGGGATCGGAAGCGCAAGAATTTGATTAACAGTGTCAGCTGGCAAGTTGTTTATGAGGAAATCAATGTTCCAATCTCCAGAAGGACTAAGAACATCCCTAACCGATAGAGTTGTATCCATGTAGGCCTAGTTACCTATAGACATAAGTGCTCCATTGTTAGGAACCCACTTATCTAGCCAAAAATTAGTATTACGATCATCCCCAATATTCCTCACCATATGACCTTGAAAATCATTCCAAATGTTTACCAAGGCTTTCCAAAGAGGAGAATCGTAAGGTTGTGCGCTAATGTTAGCAATGAGGTCATTAGTACGTCCATATTTGCTGCGAAGAACTCTACACCAAAGTTCTTCCGGATTTTTAATCAAATTCCAAAGGATCTTCATGAGAAATGCTTCATTCATCTTATGAGTTTGTCGAAATCCAAGACCGCCATCAACTTTAGGCAGGCAACAAACATCCCAACTAATATGATGGGTTTTCCTACCTTGATCAGAATCTCCCCAAATGAAACCCCGCTGAATTTTATCAATCTCATCACATATAGTCTTGGGAATTTTAGCATACTGCATATGGTAGTAGGGAATTGTGCTTATAACAGACTTAGCGAGAGTGATCCTACCTGCCAAACTTAAACATTGTTGCTTCCAACCATTCAACTTACTCTGAATTTTATTAACAATATGATTAAACTTGCTTCTCAAACTCCTTACAGGAGCAAGATTAGCCCCAAGATACATGCCCAAGCTATTGACCTGATTAAACCCTGTGTGATGTAAAATATCCTCGCGAAGTTGGGTATCAACATTCTTGGAGAAATATACACAAGTTTTATTTCTATTTATCTTTTGACCAGAGGCTTGACAAAAAGTATCAAGGCAGTGCAAAACACAATGAGCCTGTTCAGTTGAGGCTTCTGCAAAAAGAAGATCATCAACAAAAAGTAAATGAGATATTTGTGGACCATACCTGCCTGCGCGCATTGGAATCCAATATTTCGCTTCTACCTTATCAGCTATCATGTGAGACAATCTATCCATACAAATGACAAAAACATAAGGGGAAAGGGGGTCTCCTTGCCTATTTCCTCTAGTGGGATAAAAGGTATCAGTTTTTTCACCATTCCACATGATTTTGTACGACGAAGACGAAATGCAATGATGAATGATTTGAATGACTTGTGGGGGAAATTTACACTCCTCTAAGCATTTCTCCACAAAATTCCAGTTAAGACGATCATAAGCTTTTTCTAGATCGATTTTGATAGCCATGAAGCCTTTTTTACCTTTCATTTTAGACATGGCGTGCACCATTTCTTGAGCCACAATAATGTTGTGGTGTATGTTACGACCTGGAATAAAACTAGACTGGTATGGAGAGATAATACGATCAAGCAAAGGTTTAATCCTGTTAACAATCACTTTAGAAATGATTTTATATATAACATTACATAAGGAAATAGGCCTAAACTGAGAAACAAATTCTGGTTTCTCAATTTTAGGAATCATCACAATAAGTGAGAAATTCTAAGTTCGAACTCCGACACCTAAAGATGTAATGTAATGTTCTTATAAACTGGATCAAGAACATTACATTACGTTATATATGTGTAATGTTCTCTAGAGATCATTTTGTAATATTGATAATATGACAGACTAACTTGATAAAGTCCTGCGAATCCAATAACAAAATTAAATATTTACTTAGATTAAACATAGTATACGGTGCAAATAAATAAATTCTCCAAGGATAAAATGAAGTATGTAAATTTTTTCATGGCTGCTTGTCATGAAGTCAGAAATGGGATTTCTCGTGGATAGTTATGTGGTATACTGCTTGAAGATTGACTTTCTTAACCAACATTATTATGTAACATTTAAAAAAACGAAAACAAAAGAAACTTGGTTTACAAATTTGACAATAAAGTGATTACTATCTGTCTAAGTTGCCAAGATCATCAAAATCATAAAGAACCCAAATCCATGTCTTACAAGTTCTATTTTTGATATATGCAATTGTTTGGATTTGTTTGATACCATTGGATGTCTGGATATTCTCAGAATTTCAGTTTCACATGTAATTTAGGTTTGTCAACTGCTGCAACCTCTAAAAGATTCAAGGTTGAAGGATACAGAAACAAGAAGGAGATGAAGTTAGAAAGCCACACTGGTTGATGAACTTATCAGTTTAAAATTTGAATCAATATCCGTGATTAATAAAATATACCTGCATCATAAAGCAAAACATTGATGCCATGTTAGTTTAAAATTTGAAGCAACTTCTAAAACAAATAAAACAATCATATCATCGTATAAGAGAATGGATATGGGCACAAGTCAGTGAGGATAATAAGGTTTTTCTGCAGCTTAAAAGAAAAAATGTGTACAAACTCACAGTCATGGTGAGAGCCAAAGGTAGTGATGTTCCTGCTAAACGAACACGATAAGCTCGTTCTTCGATGAGTTTCTCACCGGTGTCACGGAAATTGGCTAGGCCATCGTGGACACCCGCAAATATGAGAACCAGAAACATTACCACCTGCAGAGTGCAACACTATAAAGGGTCACTATTACTGATGAGTTATGAATCTGAGTCCATTGCAGTTGCAGATTTATATTGGTCATAATAATGGATGCAAGAGAAAAGCAGACAAAGAAATAGGTAGTACTAAAAGAATAGACAGTATGTCAATATCTGCATGAGAAATTTGTGTTCTATGGAGCATTGACGTAGACATTGGACATGACACTGACACTAAAACTCAACATCAATAATAATTTGAGAAATTGAAATAATAGAATGTTATCATATGTGTCAAACACAGAACACTTCTTCAATTTGAAATGTCGGTGCTACATAATCTGTGTTAGATGTTTTATTATGCCTATAGCATGATTAATTTCGAGATTATTTCAATCCAGTGTTAAAAGCCAACGTCAGTGATTTGCATTAAGACATGGCCTCAGCATTCATGTCTTAGTTGAGACTCATTTTAATATAATACTAATGTTGAAAGTGTGAAACAAAGTTGATTCTTTTGGTTGTGGTTAATCTTGTTAAGCTTGTATTCAATAATTTCAGCACGGAATACTATTTACAATTCTAAAACGTTGAAGGTTTTTTTTGTTGCGAGTTTGTAACAATCATGAGAATTCCCTCTCACTAACCCTACCCGATGCTCTTTCTCTCTTACTTTCTTGGCACATTTCATTATTTTTTTGTTCAAGTCATCCTATTGACAAGTGTAATTTTGGTTTCTTCAACTGAAATTACCAAATAACATATTATTCAGAAATATTGAAATTTGAAAGCAAAGTCCTCAATAATTTAAGAATACAGTGTTCCCTTGGTAGGCGTAGCTTTTGCCTTATTCTCTTCATTTTTTCTTTTTGGTTTTTTATCATCCTTTTCACAAATCAATTGGTACAAGCAATTTCATAATACAATGATCATACATAAAATTATTAACCACAAAACTCAACTGATGCCTTCTCCTTCCATCAATGAGCATTTTCTTCAGAAGAAGCTCTCGCGACTAGTTTTGATGAAAAGGATAAAGAAGAAGTAGATGGAAATGAATGAAGGGGTCTATGATAAAGGAAGAGAAGGAAGGAGGTGGAGAAGAGTCAGAGGACCAAATAGGTGTTTTTTTGGGACTTCAGACGCAAAGAGGAAGTCCCACATCGCTTGCATTTCTCCTCTGTTAGTGTGGCAAACTTTTAAATAAACAAGTAGTCCCGTTTCTGAGGACCAATCGTTTTGGGGTAAATTTACCTTTCTCGATTATTTATTTTTTTTTGAAGGACCTTTCTCGATTATTAAAATTTGTTGTCCGGCTTAGTTTTTTGCCCCCAGCACGTTATCCACAACAATACATGCAATTGTAGAGCAAAAAAGTTGTGGGTTACATGTTGGCGCACGATACCAACTACAGGCAAAATCAGTTCAAAATTAGAACACTCTTATTACACAATCAAGTTAATAAGGATCCTAAGCATGAAGATGACACTTGCTTGCAGAACAAGTCACATAATGATGCAGTACAAAAGATTAGTAATGTAGTACAATAGCTTAGCTGGTAGTACATTTACATTCATGCAGTACAATAAGATTTGTATATATACTTGATGTACCTTCATTCACAAGTTAATGAATCATTTTCTCTTCTCTACTACATTCTTAATATGGTATCAGTTTCTTTCTCTCTCTTCTTGAGAGAGTTTGTTACGATCCAAACCCTAGCTTCCGCCATTGAAGCTTGAGCTTTAAGCTTCATTTTTCCTCTTCTTTTCTTTGATTTTCGCATGATTCTTTGCGAATTCTTCTTCATTGCTCTGTTCTTCGCATTCTTCGTTTTTCATCTTTTTTTCTGCATTTCTTTTGCACTATGCCTCCTCGTCGAGCTCCGATTGTAGTTCAACAAGCTGATACTGATTCTGCATTCTACGTTCATCCAAGCGAAGGACCAAATTCAGTTACCGTTACTCCTCTTCTTAACGGTTCTAACTACCTCGCATGGAGTCGTTCTATGCAACGTGCACTTGGTGCGAAGAACAAGCTTGCTTTTGTGGACGGATCCATTCCTATTCCTCCTTTTGATGATTTGAATCTTAGTGCATGGGAGCGTTGTAATCATCTCATACATTCTTGGATTTTGAATTCCGTTTCTCCGCAAATTGCGCAAACCATTGTCTTTCATGAATACGCCATTGATGTTTGGATTGAGCTTCAGGAACGATTCTCTAAGGTTGATAGAGTTCGTATTGCTTCACTTCGTTCTGCCATTAACAATTTGAAGCAAGGTTCCAAATCTGTCCTTGATTATTTCACAGAGATGAAATCTCTTTGGGAGGAGCTCAATTCACATCGTCCCATGCTTGTTTGCACTTGTCCTTTTCCTTGTAGATGTGAATCTATGCGTGCTGCTAGAGAATTTCGCATTGAGGATCAAGTGATTCAGTTTCTTACTGGATTGAATGACACTTTTTCAGTTGTGAAGACTCAAGTTCTTCTCATAGATCCTCTTCCTTCAATAAACAAGGTTTATTCCATGGTTGTTCAAGAAGAGAGCAACAATACTGCACTCACTTCTGCTTCAACTTCTACTGAAGACTCAAGCATTCTTGTTAATGCTTCAGATGCAAGAAGGACAAATGCTCGTGGAAAATCCTCTTCTGGTTTTCCTCAATCTAAAAATAATTCAAGATATTGCACCTTTTGCCACAGGAACAATCATACTGTGGATTTCTGTTACTTGAAGCATGGTTTTCCCAATAACAATAAAACTCATGCTTCTTCTAATGCTGTAACTTCTGAAGGTTTAACTGATTCTCAATCAGTTGGTGAAGGATCTTCTATGGTTTCTCAGACTGGTTTGACTCAGGAGCAGTATGGTCATCTGGTCACATTGCTTCAACAGTCATCTTTGGTTCCTCAAGCAACCAGTCCTAACCCTGCTAGCACCAACCACATTACTTCTTCCATTCCTTCCTTCACCTCAGGTATAAACACTGTCATTTCTTGCTCCTTACATGTTCAATCCAATTATTGGCTCATTGATTCTGGAGCAAATGAACACATTTGTTCTTCTTTACATTTGCTTCATTCATTTCATAAAATCAAACCTATGCTTGTTACTCTTCCTAATGGCACTACCATAATTGTTCATTATGCTGGCACTGCTGTTTTCTCTCCTCATTTTCACATCACTGATGTTCTTTATTCACCACATTTTAAAGCCAATTTGATTTCTGTCTCTAAGCTTTGTAATATTTTATCCTATCAAGTTAATTTCTTACCTGATAAATGTGTGATACAGGACATGAAATCTCAGAGGATGATTGGTTTGGGTAGTGTTTGTGATGGTCTCTATAGGTTGAATCCTGATTCTTGTAATAAAGAGCCATCTGTTTCTGTTTCTTCTTCTACAAGTTTCTCCAATAAATTTTCCCAAACTGCTTGTAATTCTGTTTGTTCCAATGTAGTTGTTTCCCCTATCCCTTCTAATGCAATCTGGCACTTTAGATTAGGACATTTGTCTAATCAAAGGTTGGCCAAGATGCATCAATTGTATCCCTCTATTTCTGTTGATAATAAAGCTGCTTGTGACATTTGTCACTTTGCCAAACAAAGAAAATTGCCTTATAACTCAAGTCATTCTATTGCCAAATCTAAATTTGAATTACTTCATTTTGATATTTGGGGGCCTTTGGCTCAAACTTCCATTCATGGACATAAATATTTTCTCACTATAGTTGATGATTTCAGTAGATTCTTATGGGTTATTTTGCTCAAAACCAAAGCTGAAGCTTCTATAGCTGTCAAAAATTTCATTCAATTGATTGATACTCAATATCATATCACTCCTAAATTCATTAGGTCAGATAATGGCCCTGAATTTCTTTTGTCTGATTTTTATACTTCAAAAGGCATTATACACCAAAGAACTTGTGTTGAAACTCCTGAACAAAACTCTAGAGTTGAAAGAAAGCATCAGCACATTCTCAATGATGCTAGAGCTTTACTCTTTCAATCCAAACTTCCTAATATTTTCTGGAGTTATGCTGTTTTACATGCAGTCTTCCTTATTAATAGAGTCCCCACTCCCATTCTTCATTATAAGTCTCCTTATCAAGTCCTCCATGACTCTTTACCAGACATTCATTTCTTTAAAGTGTTTGGTTGTCTTTGTTATGCTTCTACACTTCAAGCTCATAGAACCAAATTACAACCTAGAGCTAGAAAGTGTGTTTTCTTGGGATACAAGTCAGGTTTTAAAGGTTCTGTCCTTTATGATCTAGATTCCAGAGAAATTTTTGTTTCAAGGAATGTTGTTTTTTATGAAACCATTTTACCCTACATTTCATCTTCTCCTTCTTCTACCACCAACTGGCAATATGTCTCTGATTCCCCAGTTTCTACATCTTTTTTTGATGAGCCAGTCACTCCTTTAAACCCTCCTTCTCCATCTCCATCCTTACCAACTCATGACATTCACCCTCCATCTTCACCATCTTCAACTTCTTCTACATCTTCTCCCACTGATTTTGAATCCTCTCCTTCTCCATCACCTCCACCTATTCCTGTTCCCCTTAGAATTTCCACTAGAAATAAGATTACTCCTGCATACTTACATGACTATATTTGTACTGCACCTCATATTTCTTCTGCCAATACCAGTAATTGTAAGTATCCTATTTCAAGTTTCATTTCTCATACACATTTATCTAACTCTCATTCCATATTTGCTATGTCTCTTGTTTCATACACTGAATCCAAATCCTATGCTGAGGCCATCAAATATGACTGTTGGAAACAAGCAATGCAGACTGAACTTGCTGCTCTTGATCAAACTGGAACCTGGAAAATTGTGGATCTTCCTTCATCAGTCAAACCTATAGGATGCAGATGGGTTTATAAAGTGAAACATAATGCTGATGGCTCTATTGAGAGATACAAAGCACGTTTAGTAGCCAAGGGATATAATCAAATTGAAGGCTTGGATTATTTTGATACTTTTTCACCAGTTGCCAAAGTCACAACTGTGAGATTGGTTATAGCTTTGGCATCAATCAATCACTGGTTCTTGCACCAACTTGATGTCAACAATGCTTTTCTTCATGGAGATCTTCATGAAGATGTTTACATGACTATACCACCAGGTGTCACTACTTCAAAACCCAATCAAGTTTGTAAGCTTTCAAAATCCCTTTATGGACTCAAGCAAGCCAGTAGAAAATGGTATGAAAAATTAACTGGACTTCTTATCAGCAATGGCTACAAACAGGCAACTTCAGATGCTTCCTTGTTCACTAAGAAAGTTTCTGATAGTTTCACAGTGCTCCTTGTATATGTTGATGATATCATCCTTGCTGGTGATTCTCTTGCTGAGATCAGTTCTATCAAGAATGTTCTTAATCAAGCTTTCAAAATTAAGGATCTTGGTAAATTGAAGTATTTCTTGGGACTAGAGGTTGCTCAGTCTCAAAATGGTATTTCTTTGTGTCAAAGAAAATATTGTCTGGATTTGTTAACTGACTCAGGTTTACTTGGTTCCAAACCAGTCAGTACACCCTCTGATCCTTCCATCAAGTTACATAATGATGCTTCTCCTCTTTACAATGATATTTCTGCTTATAGGAGATTGGTGGGGAGATTGATTTATTTGAACACAACAAGACCAGACATCACCTTCATCACTCAGCAACTTAGTCAGTTTCTCAGCAAACCTACACAAACCCATTATAATGCAGCTCTGAGAGTTCTTAAATATCTTAAAGGCTCTCCAGGTCGTGGCCTTTTCTTTCCCAGATCCTCAGGTTTACATATTCAGGGGTATACTGATGCAGACTGGGCAGGATGCAAAGATACCAGAAGGTCCATCTCAGGCCAGTGCTTCTTTTTGGGTCAATCTCTTATTTCTTGGAAAACAAAGAAACAGCCTACTGTGTCAAGATCATCTTCAGAGGCTGAGTATAGAGCAATGGCATCTGCAACCTGTGAACTTCAGTGGTTGACATACTTGCTCAAAGATCTTCATATTGAATGTGTGCAACTTCCTGTTTTGTATTGTGACAACCAAAGTGCTATCCACATTGCAGCCAATCCTGTTTTCCATGAACGCACCAAACATCTTGAGATTGATTGCCACATTGTGAGGGAAAAACTTCATGCTGGTTTGTTCAAGCTTCTGCCAGTCACTACACATGATCAGTTGGCAGATTTTTTTACAAAATCCTTATTTCCACAGCCTTTTAACCTTTTACTTTCCAAGCTGGGATTGTTAGACATCTACCAATCTCCATCTTGTGGGGGGCTATTACACAATCAAGTTAATAAGGATCCTAAGCATGAAGATGACACTTGCTTGCAGAACAAGTCACATAATGATGCAGTACAAAAGATTAGTAATGTAGTACAATAGCTTAGCTGGTAGTACATTTACATTCATGCAGTACAATAAGATTTGTATATATACTTGATGTACCTTCATTCACAAGTTAATGAATCATTTTCTCTTCTCTACTACATTCTTAATAACTCTCGACACATAACACTTCACAATAATAGTATAACCATAAGTCCATAACCAAGAGATAAGTTAGGGTAGCATGACTTTATGACTAATATGACCTATGTGAGACCGTGTGTCCAAATATTTTTATTGGCAAATTCTATGATACACCCAAAAATTTGAGTGTATTGGTACACCAAATCAATAAATTAATAGTTAAATATGTTATTTTTTGAAGAGAAAAATTGTTTTCTATCATCTATAATTATAATAATTATATCTTATTAACAAAAAACGTCGACGAAATAAAATTTAATTTTTCTGAATTTTTATTACTCATAATAGAGAATTTTGATTATTTTTTACAATCAAATAAAAAAAAAATTAGTATGGTAATTATAAACAATGAAATGACATTTTTTCTTATGAAATGACATTTTCTAAAATATAAATATCAACAAATAGCTCTTTATTCCATAAAAATAATAGTTAATTTAAAGATTTTTGAAGTCGGAGTACCGGTACACCTTAATTTGCGGATGTACCGTAGAAGTTCCAATTTTTATTTGGGTTTGTACCCAAACAAGTGTGTCTCCTTAAAATAATGTAAAACAAAAGTTTAGTAAGTGAATTCAATGACAACTAATTTTCTTAAATCTATATCTATATACTATTTTTTTAAATTAATGCCATGTGAAATTCCAATTTTGCCCCTATGAGGGGCAATTTGGTAATTATATAATTACATACCCTTGGAGAGTGCCACTTCATTATCCAAATATTATATTTTATATTTTATTTTATATAATTTTATTTTTTATTTTATATTTATTTTATAAGAATAAAAATAATCCTAAATTCAGTTGCTTCTACATTGTCGTCGTTGTAGGAGATTAAGGTGTCGTTTGACCCGGTTTTTTTTCAACTTCTCTACATTTTTAAGGAGAAGTTAGGTCAAACTCAATATCAATTAAGTACTTACTAAAAAAAAATACTTTTTTAAATGCATAAAATTGAATGGAATAAGCTTTGGCCAAAAGTTGTTGAATGTTACTTTATAAAACTACTTCTCGACAATTTATTTCACAAGCATCTCTTTTCAACTCACGCTAGGAACCTTTTCTTTTATTTTTTAATATTGTATTACAATATTTTTTTTTTCTTCCATTTAACTTTATTTTATTTTAATTTTTGAACCGTTCCATTTAATTTTTCAAGGAGGTTCCATTTAATTTTATTATCTTTTTTTCAAAGGAATTTTATCACTTATATATTTAATTTCAATATCGTTTAATCATCACAACCTCACAAATATTTTTATTCACGCTGTCATTTAATGATATCAAATATTTTTATTTCCTTTATTCAACCTCACGAATATACACACACACATATTAACGTTTAGAGTAATATTTTATGTATGTCTGTCTATTTTTTTGTTACGCTAATGCATATATTTTTTTTAGTGTTGCTTGGTTGAATGCTACCTCACCGATTTTTTTAACTACTTTCCAATTTTTATATTTTTAAAAACTTTTAACTATTTTCCAATTTTTTTATTTTTAACAATTTTCCAATTTTTTCTCTCAAATTCAGTTGCTTCTACACTGCCGTTGTGGGAGATTAAGATATCGATTGACCCGGGTTTTTTTCAACTTCTCTACTTTTTTAAGGAGAAGTTAGGCCAAATACAATATCAATTATAAGTACTTACTAAAGAAGACACTTTTTTTTTAATGCATAAAATTGAATGGAATGAACTTTGGCCAAAAGTTGTTGAATGCTACTTCAAAAAACTACTTCTCGACAATTTATTTCACAAGCATCTCTTCAATTCACATTGGGAACTTTATCTTTTATTTTTTAATATTATATTTCAATATGTTTTTTTCTTCCATTTAATTTTTTTTGAACCGTTCCATTTAATTTTTTTTAAGGATGTTCCATTTAATTTTATTACATTTTTTTCAAAGGAATTCTATTATCCTTTTATCACTTATATATTTAATTTCAATATCGTTTAATCATCACAACCTCACAAATATTTTTATTCACGCTGTCATTTAATGATACCAAATATTTTTATTTTCTTTCTCAACCTCGCTAATATATACACACACACACACCTTATTGTTTAGAGTAATGCTTTATGTGTGTCTGTTTTTTTGTTACGCTAATGAGTATAATTTTTTTGGCGTTAAATAATGCGTATGATTATTTTTTACAAAATTTTTATTTTAATTAAAAGTAAAATTGTAGATGTCATTTCTTCAAAAAATGTATAGATGCCTAAAAAATTATACTTATATATATATATATATATATATATATATATATATATATATATATTGCACCTTTATATTGTAACAAACTATGCATATCTTTTTCTTATTCAAAAAAACTAAACATATTTGTTTCCATGACACCAACAATGTAACAAATATAATATCATATAATATAAATGCTTATATTTTTTAAAGACACCAAAATTATGGTATTCTTATAATGAAATTTGTTATTGAGTATAATTGAAATAGAAAAAACCAACTATTTTGATATTATTTATGTTATTATTTCAGGCTCCTTAAATTGTTTCTCCTATTCAAATATTTAACAAGTCATTTATATGATGATACAAATTTATATTCATGTTACACAAAATAAAAGTTATTGAGTAAATATAGTATTTGTAAAAAACATATCTTTTATTTTTTTAACATTTTTAGCCTTCAGAAAATATTTTAAACATTTTTTTATTTATTATGTTAATTCATAATAAATTCAAAGTTTTGTCATCGTGAGCTTAACTCAGTTGATAGGATTAATGCATAAATATATGCCAAGTCCGGGGTTCGAACCCCGGACACCATAAAAAAAGTAATAAATTCAACGTACAATATTTTGCCAAACAACATTTAACTTAAAAATAGCTTTAAAACTAAAGAAACCAAACAACTTTAGCTTATTTCTTAAAGGCCTTTATTTTAACTTTGTTTTGAAGTAACTTTTAGACCGTAAAAAACCTTTGCCAAACGGTATCTAAGTTCAGCTGGGAACACTGTTTCACTTTCTTCTTCATAAGAGGTCATTTTCTTCCTTTTTTCATAGTTCTGAGACCATGCATGACTTGAGTTGATTGATTTTTATGGCTTGAGGGGTTCATTTTTCGACACTGGCTTAGTTTTTGCTTCATCATAGGTGGTTTTCTTCATTTTTTCAAGATTCTGCATTTTAAGGGTTTTGTTTTTTTTTTTTCAATTGTTAGTGGATTATCACTACAAGAAACATTACATTTTTCCAGGGATTTTGACAGGGGCATGAAACCCCTGGCAAATTTGACACGGCATATGCCAAGGAAAACCCCTGGTAAATTGCCAAAGCCATTTCTGGGTCCACTTACCATTTGACAGGGATGAACCCCTCACAAAAGGGCAGGATCCCTGGCTTTTTTTGACCGCGAAAATGGAATTTGAAATTGCTGACAGCTTTTGATTTTCATGACAATATACCAGGGGTTATGCCACAACCTGCCCCTCACAAATGGGAATCCAGTAGAGAATCTCTGCTGTTGTCATTTCCTTGTCAACTCAACCTGATAAAGTCTGCCAAAAAGCTGTGCGCCAGTCCTGCCAGGGGCTGCCCCTCGTTTTTTCCCTGGTTTTTTTTCAGTCTATATAAACTTGCACCTTGTTATTCCCTCACAGTTTTACACTTAGAAAAAATTTACACTTCAATTCTCATACACTCTTCTCTTCAACATCACAAAACTTCTCTAACTTTGGTAAAATTCTCTTAGCTTATTATTTATTTGTGCTTTTATTTTTTTACTACTTACTAACATAAATATTTCTTGCATCAGTGTTCAAGTCTTGCCTCCTCCTGTGGATTCTTGCTCTTGCCAAGCTTGCTCTATGCTGGATTTTGTTCTTCTCTCATTTCAAGCTTCAACAAGTTAGTAAATTTGTTCTTCTCTGAAATTAATTTGCAAGATCTGTTTTTAATTTTTTAAAATAAATTTCGAAAATGATTTTAATGTATTACTGAAGAAAAAATAATACTGTTAATTTTTTGAAAAATAATACAGTAAAAAATAATACTATTAAAATAAATTTTGAATTTTTTTCTTTTTTTATTCGGAATTTAAATATATAAATGTTATATAGAATGATATATGTTGGATGTTATTTATATGATATTTCAAATTATTTATGGAATATATATGTATGTTGTTGAATATTTAAATTATTATCGAATATATGCATGTCGTTTTTTTTTTGTGACAAAATGAAATATATGTTGTTTATATAAATATGCTTTTTTTTTTGTTGAAAGAATATGCATGTCGTTGAATATATGTTTATTAGGTAGATTTGTTAATTGTGTGTATAGTTATTATACTAGAATGACAAAAAATGCATGGTCCAACACTAATTAAGTTTTTATATACTATATAATATTTATTTTTAAATTAGGGAAAATAGGTTTTTAAAAAAATTCATTTTTTAATTACTATAGAAAATTGTTAATTTAATAAAACTGTTTTTTTTTTAAAAATTGAAATTAGGGAAAATCGGTTTTTAATTTTTTGTAGTAAAAAAACTGAAATATTTTAAAATAAAATCTGTTTGCTAAAATTTTAAAATCTGTGAAATAAAACTGTTTTTAAAATCTGTTTTAATTTGTGTAGTAAAATCTGTTTGATAATTTTTTTTTAAAATTTTCTAATTTTAAAAACTGATTTTGCTTTATTTAGTAGTGTATGTGTGATATTGCTTTATTTATATGCATTTAATTGTGTTTTTAAAATAATTTTAAATTTTTTTAATATATATTTTATTAATAAAATGATTTTTGAACCATTTAATTGTATTTGAAAAACAATTTTTAAAAAAATCTAATTTTTAATTAATTTAAATACATTTTATTAATTAAAGTTATTTTTAAAATATTTAATTAATTAATAAAAAATTTGGTTTTATAAATAAAACATTTTTTTTAAAAAATAATATACCGTTTGCCAGGGGTTAAACCCCTCGCAAGTCCCTGGTTTTTTGCTGATCAGATTTGTCCTTCCATCAATCAGTCAGTGCGTCAGTCAGAGCAGACTGCACTGCAGAAAAAGTGAGGGAATATGACAGGGGTTGTGACAGGGACAAAGCCAGGCCATATGCCAGGGGTTTAGCCCCTCGTTTTTTTCCCAGGGGTGTAACCCCTGGCAAAATGTTTGCGACGAGTGCTTTTGCGAGTGCTTCTGCCCCTGGGAAATTCCCTCACAAACATCCAGTTTGCCAGGGATTCTGTCATTTTCTCAGGGATTTTGCCCCTGGCAAAATGTAATGTTTCTTGTAGTGTATGTACCAGAAATTGTTATGTTGCATGGCTGTAGAAAATCTTCCTTTGTTATGTGGAGTATAGTAGAGGTCATGATGATTGAATTTTAGCTCATGGTAAGGTTTTGACACAATTGTTATTTTAGCTTCTGGTACTGTAGTTGAAAAAAATTGATGCATGTGGGTTATTTTAATTTTTGTGAGTAATCCTAAAGCTGTTTTCATATTTGGTTTATTCTTTCATATATCATTGAGCCGTACGAAAGTTGATTGGTGTAAATTTGTTTTGGTCATATCATTGAGGTCCAGAAAGTTGATGAACTATATGAACTTCTACTATTTTGGCATATCGCTTTGGACTGTAATCGTAAACTATCTTTACTTTGGGATGCCATTTGTTCTTTTCATTTTGTCTGATGTAAATATTGGCAAAAATCCCTTTTTGGTTAGTCTATGACACTGGCAGTCTCTTTTATAAACCTAACTATTATGTAACGTTAATATGCACATTGTTGGTTTCTTCATTAGTTTCAATTAGTATCATGTTAATTATAATGTTGTTTTCCTAATCTCTTGAACAAAATGAGATTTGTGCAATATGCTTGCTTGATTTTCACATTTATGAACCGCAACAATTTCTTAGAAAGATGCAGCTATTTCCCTTAATTTTCTCATTTCTCCTTTATAACAAAGTTTTTTAAAAATATAGCAAAAGTGATTTATTTAGAACATCCGAGTTTGTGCAATATTTATTAATTTTCTCATTTTTTCTTTGGAATTCTTTTTTACAAGATACGTTATTCAACCCGTGCAAAGCACGGGTTTGTAACTAGTTAGAATCATATTAGTACCCCTTTTATCTTATTTCCGTTTTTTTTTTTTGGAGTTTTCCTCTTTCCGTTATACCACATTTTAATCCATAGATAAATTCATGCCATCTCTCCTGCTTATTGTCTCATGCCATCTCTCTTGCGCCATTTTCCACTGATGGATCAATCAACTAACAAAATGAGAAAAATAAAAATAAAAAACAATACAGCTACAACTAGAATCAAGTATCAAGGAATGGATCTGTCATCGCCCCTGACCACACACGGCAACGACGCACACCACTTTTACACGGCGGTGGAAGGAGAGTTTTCACGGCGACGGCGTCGCGTTCTTTGTCAGGCCAAATCCTTCTACGCAGAAACTAATCATGATATGCAAGAAAAATATCTTGGCATTGAAAATGGAGAGAATTTAGTATTTCAGGCAAAATAAAACACAGAAGGCTTTATAAGATGATAAAACAACGATTTCTTCTTCTTCTTCCCCTCTACTCAATTCAATTACATATTTCTCAAAATTTCTATCATTTTAAGATTTTTTATTTAATTTAATCCATTAGTGAATAAACTGGATTTGTGTGGCATGAGTTTTTGAATGGAGATTTTAAATATGAGAAATGATATTTCTACAACTCTTTTTGACAACTTTTAGACAACTTTCTCTCTTATACTCACATTATATTCTTACTCTCTCTTCCTTTTTCTCTCTCCATTGTTTTTGACCAATGAGAAGAGAGAACAAGGAGGTTGTCATAAAAGTTGTTAGCAAATAGTTGTTCAAATATCATTGCTACTTAAAGATTTATAGTTACAAATTTGTGTCTAGATTTTGAAAAAATGGATAGCAGAGTCGTCATGGAACTGAAGAGGAAGGACACGCCATTGTTTCTCTCTCCTTAAAATTGTTATTTTTTATTTTTTTTTATTTACTTTATCTCTCAACCGTTGGATTAAGGGCAGGAAGATGGCAGAACGGACATGCTGCTGGAGATGATCCAATTCCCATATTTTGTTGCATACAAAATTATTTTTCTATTTTACATTTAAATTTTTTAACAAAGGTATTGATTTTATTTATAGAATTTTAACTCTTCTTGTAATTATTATTAAAATTTGGTTTCATGAAAATTTAAATTTACACATAATAAAAAACAAATTTTGTTTTAAAAAAAAACTTAAATTTTCCAAATACATAGCATTAATTAGGTTTATTGAAAAATAGTAATTACGAGTAATTGAAAAATGGTATAATTGACAAATTTTACTTTCAAAGTTTAAATTATCAAAACTCCAATTAATTAAAAACAAAAAAAGTCAAACATCAAACAACACTTAAAAAACGGAGGGAGTATATCATTATTATTTTTTTCGTAAAAAAAAAATCATAATTATTTTTATTTTGAAAATATAAAAAATATCTTAAATTTAACTATTTAATTAGTGACAAATATTTATTTTGCGTATAAATTTATACGAAACATTCATCAAAACCTCCCCTCAATTATGTGAAACTTCAAAAATCCTATAGAAATTGTCAAATGTCTGTTAAATACCCCTCTCTGTTAGTTTCCTCCATCTAACATGATGATATGGCCGTTAACTCCCCATGTGGCATTGCCACGTTTCCCACATGACGTTGCCTCGTGGTTAAAAAAGTTATGCCACATCATAGGGGGTAATTGACTATATTCTATTTTAAAAGAAAAAATTGTTTTTTTTTTACGATAACATTTAGGTACACCCTCTGATCCATTAACGTTATGTGCAAATACCCCTCAAATTTAAAAATCATGCAACAAATACCCCCTCAAATTCAAAACTTATATGCAAATTGCACCATGAATCATAAAACATAGATGACTAAATAAAACTTATTCAATATGACAATTTTTATTTTGGAGAGATTATTCAATATGACAATAACAACCCATAGCCAAACACATGATATTGGGTTAAATATGTTTTTGGTCCCTATAAATATACCAACTTTTTGTTTTATTCCCTCTAAAAAATTTCTTCAAATTCTAGTCCCTATAAAGTTTTCAATCACAATTTTTGGTCCCTATTTTTAAGTAAATTTTTATATTTTTTAATGAAATTATGCATAAATGTATAAATTCATATTTATTTCATGTTTTGGTAAAAAATTCTATTTTTTTTTGGAAGAGATCCTTATAATATTATACATTTTTCAGCAAAAATTTATTTAAAAATATGAATTCTACATATCAGTTTACTTTAAAGGAGGAACCAAAAGTGAAAATGAAATTTTTTTGGAGGACCAAAAATGGAAGAAATTTTTTAGAGGGACTAGAACAAAAAGTTGACATATTTATAGGAACCAAAAACATATTTAACCCATAATATTTATAGGAATAATGCTTAAATATTTACTGTGTATAATTGGATAAATATTCATTAAAAAGTGTCCCGTGACAATTGTTAACGAATCTAAAGGGACAAGCATGATTTTGATAAGTATTGATAGTATTGATAGTATCAAAGACTAAATTGATAAGTCCTACGAAGTACGAATCCAGGAAAAAAATTGGATAATTACTTAGATGAAACACAATATACAGTGCAAATAAAAAAAATTCTCAAAGGATAAAATGAAATATGTAAAATTTTTCATGGCTGCCTGTCTTGATGTCAGAAATGGGATTTCTCATGCATAGTTATGTAGTATATATACTGCTTGAAGATTGACTTTCTTGATCAACACTGATATGCAACCTTTAAGGAATAAAACAAAAGACACTTGATTTACAAATTTGACAATATCTGACTACTATTTGTCCAAGTTACCAAGATCATAAAAATCACAAAAACCTCAAATACATCAATGTGTTAGTCCACACAAGATTTTCTCTTAAATAAGTAGCATCAACACTGATATGCAACCTTTAAGGAATAAAACAAAAGACACTTGATTTACAAATTTGACAATATCTGACTACTATTTGTCCAAGTTACCAAGATCATAAAAATCACAAAAACCTCAAATACATCAATGTGTTAGTCCACACAAGATTTTCTCTTAAATAAGTAGCAAGCCCCTTTCAATCAATATCATATCCATCATCACCGACTGACTTATTCCAACAATGTTCTGAGATGAAGACTTGTCTACTTTTCCTGATGTTTAGGATTTTATTTTATTATCCTACACTAGATAGAAGGGGTTAGAAAATTGCTCTTGACACATTCCATATGACTGTGACACACATGTAAAAGACGAAATACTCCCTCGGCAGTTAACTACCGAAATTTTGAGCCGGCTGCAGTTAACTACCGAAGTTTCTTCGGCAGTTAACCGCCGAAGGGAAAATGAAAAAAAACAAAAACCTCGGCACTTAAGTACCGAGGATTACAGTTTTTGCATTTTTGCATGCTTTACAACTGTGCAACTTTCTAGCTTACTCTTTCTAGCTTACTAGCTTACCATGTGTGCATACTCTTTTTTTTGAAGGATCTAGCTACAATTTCTAGTAATGCCAAAACTTTATTTCTCGCTAACTTTAGTCAAATATTTTGTTATGCCTAAATAACTAATAAATTTTTGCCTATATTTATCCTTCACAATTTCTAGTAATATTTTCTACTAATGCCAAAACTTTAGTCAAATAACATAAACAACTAATAAATTTTTGCCTATATTTATCGCTAATTTTTTAAAAAAATGGAGAATTATTTTGGATTCAATATAATTTTCATTTCAATACAATTATTAAATCTCTTATTTCAGTTTCCATAAAAAAATTGTAGCAATTTTTTCCCCATTAATTAATTAATGCATCAAATATAAACAAATAGAATTGAAACAAAAATATATTAAAATTGTAGCTAGAAACTTCGGTATGCACACATGGTAAGCTAGTAAGCTAGAAAGAGTAAGCTAGAAAGTTGCACTGTTGTAAAGCATGTAAAAATCCAAAAACTGTTATCCTCGGTACTTAAGTGCCGAGGTTTTTGTTTTTTTTAATTTTTCCGTCGGCAGTTAACTGCCGAAGAAACTTTGGTAGTTAACTGCAGCCGGCTCAAAATTTCAGTAGTTAACTGTCGAGGGGGCATTTTCGTCTTTTATATGTGTGTCACAGCCTTATGCAATGTGTCAACATCAATTTTCAAGGGATTAATGAGTCTCATCCTGAAACATGTTGGACATTTAGTCGGTGTTTAAAAATATATGAATTTTCTGTACTGTTTATTTTTATTTTTTATATGTATTGATATTAACCTTTTATTTTATATGTATTTTATATTAACCTTTTATTTTATATTCCAAGTGACAAGGGTTAGTAGTCAATTTTCGTGACAACTAATTCTTTTAAATCTATATTAGAATAAAATTAGTGTATTATAATTATTCTAATTTTTGTTAAGAAGAAATTAATTATATCTTAATTTAATTAATTATTCTTCAAAAAAAAGATATTAAAAATATCTTAATTTAATTAATTGATTGATGGTAAATTACACTCCCCTCCCCTCAAAGATGCTTGAATTACACTCCCCTTCCCTTTTATGTTAAAATATACATTCCCCTCCCCTCTTATTCAAAACATATTAGAAAATATTTCACTCCCCTCCCCTAAGAGATGCATGAATTACATCCCCCTCCTCTCTTATGTTAAAATCTACACTTTACTCCCTCAATATTTTTTTTTTAATTTCTAATAGTCTAGCAAAAAAAATAATAATCTAACACACTTCGGAAAAAATAGTATTGCTGGTCTATTTTAATATATTCAAAATTTGAATACATATTTTTCGCTATTTTTGATTCACAATTTCATTATAATATAGTTTTAAACCCTATTATAAAATAGAAAACAACCCAAAATAAAATTAAAATATGTGAAAAATTACTAAAGACAATACAATATGGTTATTGAAAATTTAATTTTATACTCTAAATTATAAAATTAATAGAAAAATATTTAAATTTAATTATCATTGACATTTAACTTATAAAGAAATGAGTTTATTTTTCTTAAATGGTAGCTCAAAATTAATATATATCATAAAAATATTTATTTATGCGAAAATAGATTAAAGTGTAGTGCATATTTAATTATGAAGGGAGGGGGGTTGTCATTCAAGCATCTTATAGGGGAGGAGAATATAAGTTTTACTTTTCAAGGGAGGGGAGTGTATATTTTAACATAAGAGGGGAGGGGAGTGTAATTCAAGCATCTTTGAGAGTAGGGGAATGTAATTTACTCTAAATATTTATTTCATGTATAAATTGTACGGTTCAATGAATTTTAGAGTGAGTTGTTTCTAGAGAACCCAATTTGAATAAAATTGAAGTATAAAAAATTTATGACCGATGCTACTCACACCCCCAAAAACACAAGTTACACCGCAGATTGACTAATATATCCTTAAACTAAAATAAAAATTTCAAATTAATCTAAAATCCTTTCATCCATTGCTTAAGACTACCGCTTAATCAATGAAACCTGGAAACGTAATCCTAATTTGCGTATTCCTCCTTCCAAACACTCACCGCGTTTTTGAAAGCTATCCCTCTTATATACATACGTAAACTCAGTGGCGGAGCCAGGATTATTGTAAAGCCCGGGCAAAAAATATTTGTAACATATTTATAGAGGTTCACAGAAGAAATTGCGAGCAAATAATCAAAAAATCTAAAAAAATTGCCCAATTTATAGGAGTTTATATGATAAATTCATAGGTATTTACATAAGAAATTGCAAAAAAATTTGGCCGGAGCCCTGGCGAGTGCCCGGGGTCGCCGGGCCATAGAACCGCCCCTGCATAAACTTAATTTACATTAACCTAAATTAAACATAAGTAAACTTAATTTACATTAACCTAGATCGAACGTACGTAAACTGAATTTTAACTAACCTCTTATATACATACGTAAAGTTGATTTACATTAACCCAAATTGAACATACGTAAATTGAATTTACATTAACCTAGGTTGAACGTACGTAAACTGAATTTACACTAATCTGTTTATATACATACGTAAACTTAATTTACATTAACCTAAATTGAAACATACATAAACTGAATTTACACTAACCTCTTATATACATACGTAAACTTAATTTACATTAAACATACGTAAACTGAATTTACAATAACCTAGATCGAACGTACGTAAATTGAATTTACACTAAATTTACACTAATCTGTTATATACATACGTAAACTTAATTTACATTAACCTAAATTGAACATACGTAAACTGAATTTACATTAACATAGATTGAACATACGTAAACTTAATTTACACTAACCTTTCACTTAAAATCAAATTAACAGGCATATCTCATACCAAAACAAACAATAAACAAATAGAAACTCATCGAAAATGAAATTCATGAAATTCACTAACCTTTATGAATATAGTACAGATCAATGACAAAGATGTTGATTCAGATCTTGGTTGCACATCTATGGTGATTTGTGGATAAAAGGGGGTGAGGGTTCAGAATGATCATAAAAGATGGGTTTTTAGAAATTTACATGAAGAGGACAATTTTGGTATTATTGTAAAATTTTAAATAAATTTAGGTGTAACTGGAATTATACGGGGTGAGACTAGCAAGAGTCAAAATTTATAGTTAGATTAATGTAGATTTCATTTTTATTTTGAAGAGGGAGGTTTTACCGTTCCGGAACGGAAACGTGGAATTGAATTTGGTGTTTTGTTCTAATGATATTTGATATGTCATTTTAATAATGAACTTATTTGACAAACAAAAACTCAATATGCTTTCCCTTCGAAAAAAAAAAAACTCAATATGCTTTAACCATGATTTAACCATCAAAATCTAACTCCCCAATTTTCTCAAAAGATTTAAAATTAATATATGAAAATGAAGATTAAATAGTTTAAAACGATCATAATAATGCATGGAAAACACAAGCAGACAAATAATAAATAGATATCATGATTTACAAAAAGTAATTGACAACATGCCAATATCTGCATGAGAATTTGTCATATGAAGTACCGACACAAACTCAGACATCAAACATGACACTATCGCACTAATACATTTAATAAATTGAGAAAATAGAATAATTGAATGTATTAGTCGGTGTCGGACATACGACACGCTTGCTTTCAATCGGAAATATTGAACCTTTTCAAGATCATCTCAACCGCAAGTGTTGAAAACCAAACTCAATACTTTTCATCAAGACATTACCTCAGCATTCAGGTCTTAGTTTAGCAGACTAGCTGTAACATCGTTGAAAGTGTGAAACAATGTTGTTTCCCATTGCTGTGTTTAATCTTGTCAAGCTTATATTCAATGATTTCAGCATGAATTACTCTTTACAATTCTAAAATGTTCTAGGTTTCTAACATGAGAATTCCCTCTCACTAACACTACTACACGCTCTTTCTCTCTTTCATGGTACATTTTATTCAATTTTTTTTTCCTTTCAAGTCATCAAAACTGTTTCTTCAACTGAAATTACTCAGGCAAGATATACTGAAATGTTGGAATTTAAAACCGAAGTCTCCAATGATTAAGGAATACAAAATGTTTCCTAAGTAAGTGTGGCTTTTGCCAAATTCTGTAAATTTTATATTTTTGGTTTTTTTTTTTCCTTCACAAATCTATTAATACAAACAATCATAATACAAAGATCAACAACAACAAAAAAAAGAAAAGAAAAAGGAAAATAATTATCCCTGCAGTGGTATCAAGAAAAGCCTTACCAAAACCAGTCGAATCATCATCAATCCAAATCACATTAAGAACAAACAAAACCACTCCTAACATTGCAGTGAAGTAAAACCAGGAAGATAGCTTCTGGTTTTGAAGGTCAAAGGTTGCAGATTCATCACCCACCAAGTCAAAATCTGTGACTTCAGTAGCATGTTCTTCAGAAGAAGGTTTTGCAAGTTGCAACTAGTTTTGGAGAAAATAAGAATGGGTTTGAAGGGAAATAATGAAAACTATATTTTGATTTAGAGGATGTGGAAGAAGAACAAGAAGATGGAATGAATTAAGGGGTCGTTCGTGATTTGTTTTTGTGGGAAGAGAAGGAGGTGGAGAAGACAAGAGGTGTTTTGTTCGAACTTAACACATTTCGAGTAAGTCCCACATCGATCCAATTTCTCTATATTTTAGTGTAGTAAACATATAAATAAGACCAATTATTATGGGTTTATAGGAGCACATTTTTTAGTGAGTTGTGTTGTATGCTGGGATTTGATTTTTTTTTTGTGGTCGGGGTTCGAACCCCAGATCTTTCATATTTTATGCATTGTATTATGCAAAAACACCGTGGTATAACTGACCCAAATGAAAATGTGTCAGAAAGCAACTGATATTTGGCATGCAAGTAAGTAGTAAAACTTAACAAAGTAGTAATGTAATACCACCCATATTTAACTGACAAAAGATTACTTTTGATTATTTTTATCAATTGATAGGTGAGATTATTAATTAGTATATTGTTATTGTAAGATAAGTGGAACCCATTTTAAAGTTTTAAAGGAGTGGTATGGATATTTAGAAAATGTAGTTGAGTGGTTTAAATAATTGGGAAGTGTAAAGTAATATAATATATTATGTGGGTCCCATTTATACCACCCATTTGGGTGGCATAGACGTGGATGCTCTAATAAACTGAGCTAAGCTAACGAGGATATGCTGGTATTGATTTGTTTCCAAGTAAAACAATTTCGGTCAACTACAATTTTTACACTACACCGTGTATTCCAATATTTAATTATTTAACATTTAAAACCAGTAATAATCAATGATTTCAGCATGAAGGACAGTTTTGTAATTTTTGATTAAAATATTTGAATATGCTTTTAAATACAAATTTACTTGATAAAAAGGTTTCATATTCTTCTAAGATTAATAAAATATTGTCTAAAATTCACTTGATAAAAGGATTATATTCTAAAACTATTATGAACTTCAAAAGATTTCATCTTAAAATTTGGAATAACATTTTGGTAACATTGGGCTTCCAATGTCATGTGACATTGACAAACCATAATGTGTCATGCCTTACCGTTTATGTTAAAATATAACAAAAAACAAAAAATCCTTGTGAAAGAGAGAGAAGAAAACCACTTGTCACATTGTAGTTGGTCAATGTCACATGACATTTGCACCACACTGTTACCCAAATGTTGTCCAAAAATTTGCCTTAGGCCTATGTGTTGGGCCGGCCTTGGCTTATATTGAGGAGTTATTGTGTCAACAAACCTGGGGAACTCGATGCTCTCATAATGCTCCTAAAGATCGGAGAATTCATGACAAACTTCATCGGAGACATGAAAATGTAAGAGGCCAGATATTGGAGGTGAACATGATCAACTTTAATTTGTTGTAAAAAGAACTTTTCAATCAATTTTTGAATCCTTTATGATGTTCTCACTTTCCCACTCAACGTGCATACACTATCCATCCGTATAAGCACAAGTACAAAAGCGTGGCATTAGTATATCTCTAACTATGAGGAATGATAGTAACACACATTCTAACACACTTTCCAATACACTCTCTTTGATTGGCTAAAATTCACATAGGTCCCACCAAATCATGTGGGTCCCATATAAATTTGGTGGGTCCCATGTGAATTTTAACTAATCAAAGAGAATGGATTGAAAATGCATGTTAGAAGGTGTGTTGCTAGCATTTCTCCTCTACCCATAAACAAGATTTTGAACTACCAATGAAGCTTCAAACTAGCTGCGCGCATAAGTGGATGTGCAAAGTAAGCACCTAATGTTAAAGCAGTGATTGTAAAATATGGTAATCGAATGAACTCTTTGTAGAAATCTTTTGGTAACTTTTGTCTTCCATCAAGTATTGCTGCAAAAGGGACAACACTTGTTCTACTCTTAACTATCTCAAAATCTTCCCCATATCTACCGGCTAGTTTCCTATCTCCATTCCAAACACCAAATAAATGGTGTGCAATTAAGGCAAATGAAGCTGCAACCGCCACAGAATTTCCTATCCAAACTGTATGAGCAAGACACCACATGATCTGTCCAACCATCTTGAAAGCAAAACAAAATCTTCGTTTAGAATAAGGTTAAGTGAAAGAAAAAACCTGTTAGTGAAACATGTGCCACTACTTAGGGGTAGGGGATGTTTACCCCCAAAATGTCGATTAGAGAGTAAATATCCAATTTGGTCTTTGAAATTTTATGACTGCATCAACCGAGTTTCCTACATTATCAATATTACAAAATGATCCTTATAATTGTAAAATATTAACCAGGTTTGTCACTCCGTTAATATTTGTAGGGACTATTATAACATTAAGTTAATAATGTCAGGGGTGCATTTGAAATTAACTGAACAATGTTAGGGATGCATTTGATAACTGATCCTGACGGAGGGACGGACCTGAATAATATTATACAATTCTAGGGATCAGCTTGTAATATTGATAATATGGAAGACTAAGTTGTTGATACAGTCCTTCAAATCCAGGAACCAAAATGGGTATTTACTTGTGGATTAAACATAGTGTACACTATAAAGTGCAGATAAAGAATTCTCCAAGCATTAAATGAAGTAAGTAAAAATTTTAATGGCTCCTTGTCTTGATGTCAGAAATGAGATCTCTCATGGATAGTTATGTGGTAAACTGCTTGAAGATTGACCTTCTTAACCAGCATTAATATGTAACCTTTGAAATAAAAAACAAGAGAACCTTGATTCACAAATTTGACAATATGTGATTACTACTTGTCCAAGTTATCATCAAAATCATAAAAACCCCAAATTCATCAGTGTCTTACTTTATATTTTGATCTATGCATTTTGTTTGGATTTGTATATACCTGTGGATGCCTGGTTATTCTCATAATTCCAGTTTCATAGAGATGTAACTTAGGCTTGTCAACTGCTGCAACCTCTAAAAGATTAAAGGTTGCAGGATACAGGAAAAGGAAGGAGATGAAGTTAGAAATCCACACAAATTGATGAACCCCAGGAACATCTTGGATCTGCCAGAGCTGAAGTCCATCATATCTGTGATTAATAAAATACACCTGCATCATAAACCGAAACATGGACAAGAAAATATTAGTTTAAAATTTGAATCAACTTCAATTGTCCTAATAAATTTTTTGGGGCCCAAAACAAATAACGCAATTGCATCATTGTATATATTGATGTTTTTTTTGCCGCTTATACTAATAAAAAAAGCGCACAAACTCACAATCATTGTGAGAGCCAAAGGTAGTGATGTGCCTGCAAAAAGAACACGGTAAGCTCGTTCACCGATGAGTTTCTCACCGGTGTCACGGAAGCTGGCCATGCCACTGTGGACACCCGCAAATATGAGAACCAAAACCAACATTACCACCTGCGGAATACAACACTTTCAAAGGGTTACTAATGAGTTATGAATCTAAGTCCATTGCAGTTGCAGCTTTAAATTGGATGGAAAAGACAACTAAGAAACAAATATTACTAAAAGAATAGACAATACGTCAATATCTGCACGAGAAATTGTGGTATATGAAGCACTGACACAATCACAAACATGAGACACACCTTCAATCTGAAATGTCGGTACTACATAATTTACGTTATATGTTTTTTTTATGCCTATAACATAAATAATTTCAAGATTATCTCAATCCTGAGTGTTACAATTTCAAGATTATCTCAATCCTAAAGTGTTAAAAACGTCAAAGTAGCATAGACATTGCCTCAGCCTTCATGTCTTAGTTTAGCAGACTCGTTTGTAATATTGTTGTTGAAAGCGTGTAGCAATGTTGTAAATTGTAACCCTTGTCTGCGGTTAATCTAGTCAGTCTTGTATTCTATAATTTCAGTATGAATTAGTATTTACAATTCTAAAATGTTAGAAGTTTTCCGGCCTGTAACAGCCATGTGAATTACCTCTAACTAACACTACTACATGCTCTTTCTTTCTTTCTTTCATGGCACTATTTTTTCAAGTCATCACAATAAACAAGTACAATTTTGGTTTCTTCAGTTGAAATTACCACACAACATATATCATTATCCTGGAATAATTAAATTTGAAAGCAAAGTCTTCAATAATTTAAGCAAACAAATGTTCCCTAGGTAGGTATGGCTTTTGCCAAATTCACTAAAAAACATATTTTTGGTTTTTTTGTCTTCTTTTTCCACAAATCAGTTAATACAAACAATCATAATACAATGATCGTACATAAAATTATTAACCACAAAACTCAATTGATGCATTCTCTTTTCCTCAATTTCAAGTGTCAGCCATATAAGATATAATGAAAATATTAAACACCAAAACAGTATTAGAATCCAACCCATTTTTGTCTATAAAACAAACAAACATTCAAAACGAATAAAAAAAAGAAAAAAAGAATCACCTCATGACTATCTGAAATTCCTGAAATGGAATCAACAAAAGCCTTACCAAACCCAGTTGAATAATCAATCCAAATCACATTAAGAACAAACAAAACCACTCCCAATATTAAAGTGAAGTAAAACCATGAAGATAGCTTCTGATTTTGAAGGTCAAAGGTTGCAGAGTCCTCACCCACCAAATCAGAATCTGTGACTTCAGTAGTAGCATGTTCTTCAGAAGAAGAAACTCGTGTGGCTAGTTTCTGAGAAAACAAGAGTGGCTTTGAAGGAAAATAGTGAAAACTCTGTTTTAATTTGAAGGATAAAGAAGAAGAAGAAGAAGAAGAAGAAGAAGATGGTAAGGAATTAAGGTGTGGATGATGATGAAGAAGGTGTGATTTGGATGAAGAAGGTATGGAAGAGAAGGAGGTGGAGAAGACAAGAGGTGTTGAAGCCATGTTGTTTGGTTGAGACTTCACACGTTGAGAGTGAGACCAACAAATAAACCGAATTCCATGTGTTATTATGTTTATAGATTAGATACGTGAGTTTGGTTGAAGTTTGGAAGAGAGTATCTAGAGAATGTTATGCTCGGGGGTTGGTCTTTTGGACTGGAACCGAACGGTGATGATGGAAACGCGGAAATCAAAACGTTGTCTCTTATGCCAATAGCTGTTTTGTTTATGTTTATGTTGAACTATCGTACGTGAAATCAAGTAACAAGGACACAAATTCAACGCTGCCTCTGTCCCTACTTACAAGTACCTTTTGAGATTTTTTTTTTCTTCCCTTTTTATAAGATTCATTTCCTATTTTCAATTATATTAATTATTCCTTTATACATGCCCCTATTTATTATACATCATTTTCTTCCATCAGCAATAAATAGCATGTTAAAAACATAAACTAACTATCTCTTTAAAGAATAAAATTGTAAAATCAATACTGATTACAAATAAATTTAATACAAATATCCACTTTCTTAATTTCCGTGATTTTGACAAAAGGGTCTTATATATAGGGACGAAGGTAGTATCTTTTATGAATTATTAGGCGAAGTAAAACTTACATTTAAAGTACAAATTAAAAGATAGCGACGGTATCAATGAACCAATCCAACTCAGTGACTTTGTGTTTGGTGCTTTGGTGACTTTAATATATTTTAGATGAAAAAGAGTGTTGATTGAATGATTAAAATTAATTATTTTAATGAGAGAGAATTATTAGCTAGGAGAGAGATAGAGACAAAAGCACCCAAAGACACCAAAGCCAAATGCACCCAAGTGCTACCCCTCAAATATAGTTTGTGTTAGAACTCAAGAGTTGAACAAATTTTTGTTGAGCAGAGGCTAATTGAGTCAAATTTGACTCAACTAGACTCATTTGCAGCTCAATTGTTCTACTGTGGTAGTTCTAGTTTCTATGCAGGTACTCGAAAATCTGAGTCAGGTATCCAAAAGCCTTTAAGTTGGTATCTTAACCCTAAATTGTACTACCACATTTCAAATCGGTTCTCTAAGTAATCGACAAGAGCATAGTTGAAAATATAAGTTATTGGTCATAGCAATAAAAATATGTTACTACTATTATCACAGGTTTCGAATTAATTTCTAGAATTGGTGAATTAAAAACACCAAATGAGTACTAACCAAGATGTTGCAGCTTTCAAACTTTGAATTTAAAACTAACATAATCCAATTATTAAAGAAAGTCAATCCTTAAAAAATTAATGATAATGGTAAAAGAAGTTAGTTAAAATTCAAAATGAACTTAGAGAGTAACAAGTTACTAAACTGACTGTCAATTTATCAGATACTAACATAACATCATAACATTATCCTATATTTAGGAACATTTCACTATTTATAAGTCCTACCTCAACTTGCAAATGTCAAAATTGTTAGCCAAGATATCCGTGATTTTTCATTATTAAGGTTCGTATTACAGATTTAAAAGTTAGTTACATGTTAATTAGATTAGTTAGATTAGAAGTTAGTTGGTCCAATTGATTATATAAGCTTTAATGTAATGTAACAACTCCCTCATGGCCTCATCCAATGAAGATTGACTCAGTTGATAAGGAGTTAACTCACCCGCAACATTGTGGGTTAAACTTTCGCTGTCAATGTGAGGATCTCATTGGTGGTGATCTATAAGTATCTTTGTAAATATGGTCTGTCATGACTCTAGTGAGCTCAAACCCAACTCACCTAAACTTTTATAATTAATATTATTTTCATTTCACCTTTCTATATTTTTCTATCAATTATGAATTCTATCAAGAATTGTAATAGTTTGGTCTCATTCTAATTAAAAATCTTGATTTGTGGACGGCCTAAAACATTTGAAATTGTCATATTACAGAATGTATATGATGATGTATAAGAATGTTGGAGGCCTCAGTTTATTTGTTATAGAACACCTTCTCCACCACTAGTGGTTCCCACCAACTTTATTCCAACCGTTTTTTGTTACCATTTCATATCTAGGCCCACATTCACATTCGTGCTACTGTTCTCTAATCTTTAATTGCTCTATTCCATACATATTACATTACCAAGGGATATAGGAAGCAAAACTGTCCTCTAAATTTGACAATGTCTGCTGCTGTAGGAGCTGTGTCTACAACCAAAGATGTTTCCTTCAATGCTCATTTGGAGGAAGAGCACAAAAACAAAGGAACCAACAAGGTTGGTGTCAACTATGATGATGCTGAGGAAATTGTGCCAGATGAAGATGAAGAGGAAGAGGAAGAACCTAAGTTGGAATTGGATCTTGGCCCTCAGTTTTCCCTTAAAGAACAGCTTGAGAAAGATAAAGTAAGGTTCTTTTTTGAAATGGTTTCTGAATTTATTTTATTTGTCTCTAGTAGTGTTTTTTTGATGAATTGGAAATTTTGTTTTGTATTTTAAAGGATGATGAAAGCTTGAGGAAATGGAAAGAGCAACTTCTAGGAAATGTGGATGTGTCTGCTGTTGGAGGTACTTAGCTTCCTTTCGATTTTGTTTTTCTTCTGAAACAATTCTTAAATGGATATTATTTCAGAAATTATAATGCTACATTGAAAATTCTTGTTGAAGACCCTCTTTTTCCAATTTAATTGACTTCTTTTATCAGGAAACACTATAGTAGTGCTCTCATCTTTTACATTTACAGGATAAAATCAACTTACCTCTATAGCAGTCCAGCATGTCCAACCAAATTTCGGCCAAAAAATCCTGATCGTGTCTTGGCCTAACGGTCAAGATTTGTCTGAATCGGTTGGCCTGCTATAGAGGATCCGGGTTCTTGTTTTTATTAACAAATTTAAACCTATCTTGTTGTGATGTAGAGAAAATAGAGCCAGAAGTGAAGATAGTGAGCCTCACCATTATATGCCAAGGAAGGCCTGACCTAATCTTGCCAATTCCATTCACCGCTGATTCCAAAAAGAGCATGTTCACTCTCAAGGAAGGAAGCCAATACAGGCTAAAATTCTCCTTCACTGTCTCCAACAACATAGTTTCTGGCCTCAAATATACCAATGTTGTTTGGAAAACTGGGGTTAGAGGTGAGACAGAGACCTCAATTTATGTTTCAGTTAGATTTATTAAACAGCAATATTTTTTTGAATTGTCTTAGTTATGTGGCTTTTATGAATTTATTGAAATAGTGGAGAACACCAAGAAAATGTTGGGAACTTATAGCCCACAGCAGGAACCATATACATATGAATTGGAAGAAGAAATTACTCCTTCAGGCTTGTTTGCTAGAGGAACCTACTCAGCAAGAACCAAGGCAAGAAACTTACAAAATTGTATATAACATAGTTCACTGTTTTTTCTTGCCGTTACTTGTGTAGCATTGACATTTCAGATTAAAGATGTTAGACACTAACACAACATCGACAACTATAGTTACATTCAATCGTTTTTATTTTCTTAAATTATTATCGACGTATACATGTCAATGTTAGTGTCATGTTCGATGTCCGTTTGTTGTTAGTTTTAATTTTTTTTATTTTATTTGGTTTGTGAAACTAACACATACTTATCGGTCCAGTTTGTAGATGATGATCGCAAATGCTACTTGGATGCTAGTTATAGGTTTGAGATTCAGAAGAATTGGCCTACACCACACTGAGACAGATTGAAATTCAACTTTATGTTTGTTTATTAAACTAAGTTAGTGGAGTAGTGCACATGCATGCTAAATGATAGTGCAAATCTTTCATCCCCTTCTATTATATGGTTCCTTTTTTGTATTGTAATGAATTAAATTTCACATAAAGGAAATGCTCGTGACAATCGCACTCATTCCACCTAAGATGCATCCAAGATTTAATTGTTATTATCTGTTAGGAGTGTGACTGAGGGGTGAAAAGAAATGGGGTGGGAATGGACCCCATGTGGATGTGCACAGAAATAGTTATCAACAAATATCCTCAACTACTGCTTGTGCTTTCTGAAACAAATGGCCAAAACGTCCATCAATTCTTCGGTGGTCCAAAAGTTTTTTGTTATTATGATGACCACATGCTGCTTGCTAACGGTTAAAATCAGGAAGAAAAATTTAATAAGTCAAAAAGTAGAAATTTCACCAAAATGATTCTACATTAAGATTAAGATTTCCGACTATCAATATTTGAATATAATGCAAAGTATCTCATGTGGATGTTAGTGCAGTTGTCACTCTCTAATTCTTAACTTTATAACAAAGAGATTGACTAAGATTGTGGTTTTGTTTGAGCTTTGAATAAACATCTACATCTCCCGAATTGGATCCTCTCATGCATAAACCTCTCCAACAGAAAATAAAAATAAAAAGAGTGAGGGAGAAAGAATATGACAGAAATGAGAAGTTGATTGAGAGAGTAGTTATGAGCGAAATAAGATGTTGCAGAGTAGACCACTAGATATAAATATCTCTGTCACCCACAATTCAAACCTTGCCACAATGATTTTTTTTTTTTTTTTGAAGAAGGCCACAATGATTGTTAATGAACACAACCAATAAAAATAGAAGATAAGTATTCACTCTCTCAAACGTAATATGTTTTGACCATATTTTTCTACTAATATATAAAAATAATTGATTTTTTAAACTAATAAACTAATAATAGTAATCTATATCTATACTATATATAAAGGGAATATATGGTTTTTAGGTGTCATTTTCACATTCAACCAACCACCTTAATATTTTTTCTCTCTACTGTTTTCACTTGTTTCTAGTAGATTACTAAATGGTCAATGGTCATTATGGCAAGCAATTAACCACTCTCAGCGGAAACTACTAACAGCGACTTAATATACTATTATGGAGTTGACCATTTTATTGTCAATTGAGTGCTCCAAAGTCTTTTAAACAAATTGGGAAAAGGTGTTAATTACAAATACTCTATTTCTTCCGGGCATAATACTTTCTCTGGGGTCTGGGCAATTGATGCACGTCCCCATCATGGTTCCTTTCTTTCCAAGTAATGTTGCATAATAAATATATAACCATGAACACACCAATGGGTAAAAAAGCCATGTAAGAATCACAGTTGGCTAATAATAGTTCTGCAAGTTATAATCACATGACTCACAACCTTACATAACATAGAACAATCCTATCCAAATTAGACTATGGAAATTTTTTTATAATGGTTAGTAAGTAACACGTGAAGCCAAGTACAATTATTAATTAGGACTTAATAACATCACTTGATTTAGTCTTCTTATACTTTATTTCTTTCTCTTTTTCTATTTCCTTTTTTCAAACAAGAATACACACTGAATAGCAAAAGAAGAAAGCTATGCATTGAGAAGAGTCTCCAAATTCCAATCATCAAGGTTATATTTCAGGCAAGAGAAATGATATTTTGACAACCACTTTTTGACAACTTTTGGACAATTTTCTCTCTCATACTCACATTTGTTATCCTCTCTCTTCCTTTTTCTCTCTCCATTGTTTTTGACCAATAAGAAGTGAGAAAAACAAGGTTGTCAACAAAGTTGTCATCAAATGGATGTCAAAATATCATTACTCTTCAGGCAAGCATGTAGTAATTGATATGATCACGTTTACTTTTTTTCACTTTATCATCTACCCTTCTTTGCTTTTCCTTAAAATGAATAATAATGCATTAATTTTCTGGCCAAAGTAATAATGAGGTAAAATAAGCACACAGATTATCATAGCTATGCTGCCTGGATCCATTTTGATTTGCAGCATAATATAGTGATTAGCCTATCATTACAATTCGCCCTTTTCTTAACATTTTTTACAGTATGTCAACGATGATTATTACTGAAATCCCAACACTAAAATATCTCCAGAACTAGGAGTATATCCTAAATTTAATTCTTCAATGCCTCATGTCAACAGCCACTCATTTTGTATACTGTACTGTACAAAGCCTTTTGAAAGGATATTTACATGTAATATGTAGATTAGAAGAAAAAAAATTAAGCAACACTAAATGATAACCACGGTGATCTTATCACTTCAGAATATAGTAGCCACCTAGAATCACCAATAATCCAACAATGCAAACTTTACCTGCAATCCTATCTTACCACCCTCAGTGACAAGCTTAGCAGCTGTAACCAACCAATGGCCAGGAGCATCATGAGGGCCACGTAAAACCTCAGCTGTCTCGACGTATTTAAGTAGTTTACTCGAGCGAACAGGCACAGGTGGCCCGTTAGGATAAATGCCAGAGTTAAGTGCAGTTGGAGCCTGCTTTGGTGGAGCAGCAGCAATACTATGCTGTGTGAATGAAAATGTTGTGCTCAAATTTGTGAAGAAAGATGATTTTCTTGAAGCCTCTGGTGCGGCGCCCCACTCCGACTTCCGTATAGTACAATTAGTTATGTGAGTAAAGAGAAGACGCAGATGAAGCACGTTTTTTGGCCAACTCCCTCTGATAATGAGCTGTGCACCAGTTACAATGTAAACACCTCCGCAATCATTCAACCAGTTAGGGTCATGCTTGACGACAGCTGTGCACACATTTGAGAATCTCTTCCATCTGACTGGTTCTAGGAATTGGTTACTGGATTCATTTTCATCAGATCCTCGCCACATAGATTGTATGCTCGGGGTTGAGGCATCTGAAGA
Organism: Medicago sativa; assembly: GCF_051527215.1. Classification (NCBI taxonomy): domain Eukaryota; kingdom Viridiplantae; phylum Streptophyta; class Magnoliopsida; order Fabales; family Fabaceae; genus Medicago; species Medicago sativa. The sequence continues at coordinate 86,816,049 of NC_140752.1, forward strand.
GAGGATCATCTTGTTTGGGAGGCTCGAAAGATGATTTATATGTAAAGCAAGTCTGTCACTTTTCTTGCCCTCTAGGTACAAGCGAAGGCCAACCACCGGTTTCTGTTCACTTACCACCTGCCATTTTGTACAAAATACCATAATTAATGAACGAGAGAATATAACTTACCTATAAAAATGAAAGGTCGTGCCAAGCAGATAAAAGAAGAGTGGAGGAAAATAAACAGAAGTGATAAATCCCTACAAAGTTATGCAGCACATGTCATGAAGAAAATTGAAAGAAAAAAATATACAGAATGAGCTTCTTGGCTCGTAGATGTTGGAATTATTATTATTATTATCATATTATGGCATGTTGGAGTTGAATGCATTTTTGAGTTCTCTCACCCAAAATATCACATCCCAAAATCACCAGAGGCAATCAGAAACTTACATGAAGTCCAGAAGCACATGATCTACCGTAAATCACGACTCCGTCCCTCAATATAAGCTTTTTTTGGAGAAAAAACAAACTGCCCATTTTATAAACCCCTTTTCAAGTTACTAGATATACATTATTTTTTACAAAAATAGCCCAGATTATTTAAAAACTCGAGACAATCATTATGTGAAAAAACATAAGTCCCAGCAATTTTGCTACGTCCATACACATTGGTGACAAATTAGTGCAAATTTGAAAAGACTGCCTAATTAGTGCAAATTTAGGGACGGAGGTAGTATAAATTATCCAAACTATACACTTCATCATTCATATAGCATTTTGCCACGTCTAACGCAGCCAACGGCTTCAGCTATGGTACTTTGACTAGGCACTAGCACCTCTTATTGGTTGAGGCACACACATCCGGTGCCTTAAGCTTGTCTTTCTGGTTCAGGCAATAGATGACCGTAGTGTATTAATCTTAGTGATATTGGTAGCTATTAAAAACCCAAGAAAAACCAGTATATTCAACGTGTGATGATAAAAGGGGTAAATTATTCAAAGTGCAGAAAAAATAACTAGTTGATGGGTCGTAGGAATTCTTCATAAAAAAGCAGCTACAGCTTTCAAATTGAAATTCTTAATCAGTTGTGTTTGCTACGAACAATAATGGCTTGAAATGAAAACATTGAGATAAGGAATCAAGACAATGTTCTATTATATAAAGAGAGTTGTTCTCAATAAGCCACAAGTCACAAACACATATATATTGTAATACATATTCACAAAGAGGATTTCAATAAACACATGATCATGACACTACATGACTAACCATCTTGAATTTTGTATTCACGCATGCAGGACAGTTGTAATACAGTCAATATAAAAAATGAGCAGTTTCATTAGTCTATATACGAAAGACATTTATATAATGAAACCACTTGATATATAAATAAAAGAAAATATATTTATTTATTTGCAGACAATTAACTGAAAATGATAAAACATGCAACTGTAGGACACTACACTGTATAAAGCATACAACAGCAAAGTTCAAATTTGTCAGAACGCCTTTAAACCTAAACTTCAATACTTATTAGAGTTGAGGAAAAGAGGATAGAAAATGAAGGGAAAAAAAAAACCGAGAATTATTTGAGAAACCAACAATTCTTGATCACTTAGTTGAGGGTTCTGTTACTACATCATGAACGAACTATCCCATTAGCTTAAACTGATAAGCGACGACGCAAAAATGGTTGGACATATATATCTAAAAGGCAGAAGGGAAACAGTAGCTGAATAAAAAATCTTCTAAAGTTATACCCCCAGCTATATCGCCAACCATACATACGCGGAGAAAATCTTGACACTAATTAAGAGATAATCTTGTCAAAGCAAATAATAAACTCAAACATAAGAGACAACTAAGAGTACAGTACAGTTCAACACATGGAATCTGAATGCTTGTTTACCCAAACAGGAGAGTTTAGCTAACAGTACCTCTGTAGAGCTAATATGAAGCTTTGGACCCAAGCAGCAGAATTGCAGTGAAAGGGAAGAGGTCTTTCTCCGCTGATGCCTGAGAGGCAGTTCGCAAAACATGGGCGCCCATTGCCTTGGAATTTGAAACTCTAAAAAATATTGCAAATCTTCGGGAGATGGCTTATCTGTAGAGAACACGTGAATCAAAAGTTTTTCGGACCTTAATAATAACAAAATGAAAAAATGATACTGTGCAAGAAGTGATTGCTTGGAAATTTCATGTACAGAGAAGCAAAGCACAGCAAGGATAAATCAAGAGTCCAAAACATATTAGTTTTTCTGTGGAATGTTCAATAGACATCCACATTTTGTACACATTTAGAAGTTAAATGAGCATCTTGTGTGTTTATGTTTATGGACTAAGCTGAAAACATTATGTTGAACAGTGTAATTTTAAATCCTGTTCCCTAGTTCATATTTTGGAGCTTATCTGCATCACTGTAAAAGTTTACAATTACTAATAAACCTAAACTGGGTATGGATAAATGAATTAGACTATAATGAGCGAGAAGAACGTACAGCGCAAATATAAATTGATTGCATGACTAAGATAGCCACTTCCAGGAATTCCAGTCAGAAGCGAGGAAATCGGAACAAACTTGAATATGATCGCTTCAGGATTCGAAGGCACTGTCTGAAGCCAATTTGAGTGACTGTGCTTGAACACATCTCCTCCTCTTTTGGAGCAAATAATAGTGAGGCCCTGTTCCAAGATAAAGCAATACATTATGTTCGCAAACTAGGAATTTCGCTTATTCAAAAATGCGAATATTTCTCATTGTGGGCTTACGTCTTTGCTAGATGTTTCTGAAATACTGGTAAACTGTGTGGTGTTTGATTGCATCACACGGTTAAAGACCTCTGGGACCTACATATAGAGAGATTGCATCAACACTAAGCAGAAACAAAAAATTCATATTGAGGTTACAAAAGATGAAGCATAGTACCTTATGTTTGCTATCTGCCGTCTTCCTCTGTAGTGAAGAAGGGCTTCTTACATCTGAAAATAAAAAATCTCCAAGATCCTCTAAATGCCTCCTGACATCACCGGGAGGAATCTTTGATGAATGTTTTTGTTTGACACAGATTACATCTTGACCTCCAACAGCCATGCCTACCACTATGTGAGTACCATATGTCTGGATGAACCTGCCTAACAAACTCAATCAGCATCATATACTCAACAACCCAAAATTACACATCATTCAAACCGGAAACTTCAGTTACTATGCTACATTGTTTCACTTACAAATCATTCTAACGGGAACGAATAATTTAAATTGACTAAAACGTGTACTATTAGAGTGTGTTAAAACTTAAAAGTCTGTCCACAAGGTAATTTGAGCCTTGTGCCGAAAGAGTGTGTTAAAACTTAAAAGTCTGTCCACAAGGTAATTTGAGCCTTGTGCCGAAAGTAAGAAGAAATCAGATTCTTTTATCAATTGGTTTTTTCTTCGTTACCAAAAATACTAAATCTTGTAGGGATGGTTAAAATGATTGAAGCACACAAGCAAAAAAAAGGTGAACATATTAAATTCAATTCAATGTCAAGAGAAGTAATGGAATGCGGAGACATGTTTATTCTACATCAGGAAAACACAGGTCACATGATCTGTTCATCTATCAAACATTGCAGCCTAGTGTTTGTTTACCTAGACAATGAAGCTGGATCCCACTGAGCTGGAACCGATTTCTTTACTTCCTCTTGAAGTACAAGCGGAGAAGCAGTCAAGTGCAAACAGTAGAGAGAAATGAAATAACCATCAAAAGCAAGATATTTGATGTCAGCGGCGTCACGGAGCCAATCACCGCTCATATCAAAAAGAGCATTAAAATAGCCAGAAGGAATTTTTCCTTGTACTGCAGATTTTTGATTCAGCAACTCAGACATCTGCAAGGAAAGAAAAATTAGATATATGACAATATGCACAAACAGAAACACATCAAATTAGACACCCAGATTTCTTAATCATTGATATATTTCAAACTATTCAACTTCTTATATAACCAGGGTTTTTAAAACAAAATGTTATTAGAATATGAATTTCTGACAACAAAATTCAACAACTTTTTGAATAGTTAACGCAATTTTCAAACGTGTCTAATGAAATGGTAGATTATATTTGGTCAATATATATTTAACCACAAATTTAAACATGATTAACCTCAATTCTCAACTTTTCAAATCTACCAAATGTGTGAACTGCATTAACAATTTAAAAAGTTGTCTAATTTTGGTGTCCCAAATTTGACATTCAAATAACATTTCTGCTTGAAAATAAATCTTGTGACATCAAAGTTTTTGTTTTTGATATCTCTGCGACCGCAATACAAACAGCAATCAATCATCAAGCACATTTAAGTATGATTCTCATCAATATCAATAATTGAGTTTACAACAATTTAAAAACATTGCTTATTTAAATACTAACAGAGAAAAAGAATGAAAATGAACCTGATTGAATTCAAGTACATCAGACTTAAACCGAATTCGATCCCCTTTATCACACCGAATATTCTCCGAAACACCTTTGATTACAGTAGCTCCACCAGCTCCAGGAATCAAAATATCCCTCTTATTTTGTTCATCAAGCACTACCAACCTCTTACTTTTACTATTACCACCCCCACGAATTCCCTTTGCAAACCTTAACCTAAAATCACTAGCCAAATCAAACCCTTTACCCAAAGATTCCAATGCCACTCTCTCAATACCCTCTTCCACCTCCATACTCAAAAATGAAAAATCAGAACAAAAAAACAGGTAGATATAAAGAGAGTGAAACCCTAGTTAATCAATGTATGGTTAGGGTTAAAGGGTCAACGAAAGGAGTTAACTTTGGTGTTTTTTGCTGAAAAGGGTAACATAAACTGCGGAGATTTTGTACGAAATCGAAATGAAAGTTCGAGGAAGGTGGTGAATATTAGATCGGTTTAACGTTACGTAACGTTAAAGGTAAATTTGTGTTTTGTTTTGTTTTGTTTTGGTAAATTGTTGATTGAGGAATGGAAGATAAGAGGGTGAAGTGAAGAAGATACTGGAAATGGAAAAGAGTCGTATATTTGAATGTTTGAGTTTGACTGTGTCAGTGATATTTGTGAAAATTAGAAAGGGAAGACCATAAGATGAAGCACTGATAAGAATCTTTGAATATGACATTGAACTACTATGTTATGCTATGTATCAATCAATGAACGTATTATGTGTCAATCAATGGGGGTTAATAAATGAATGTTGACTCAATTGATAACGAATAGAATCATGTTTAAGTTTCGTTGTCATTTTTTTGAGGGATTTGTGTTAAGTTTTGTTGTAACGTAAGTATCTCTTTAGCGATGATCGATTAGTAGCTTTGTAAATGCTTCAATAAGGCTTGTTTTGATCCTAACGAATCTCCATTGTTTTTAAGGTTATTCTAATCGGTTTCTTTGGGGCATTGGTTAAGGATACCAAAAAGGAAGTTATTACTAAAAAAAAATAATTTTTTTTTTGCTTTTTATGAATTGATTACACAATTTCAATATAATAAATACTATATAATTTTCTTTCTAGTGTCTTTAACTAGTATCCCAAGGCATCCATTAACATTTTTCTGGTTTTTATTAAAAAAAAACCAAAAAAATCAATGGCGCCATAGAAGCCCTAGAATTAAATGATTTGAGTCTTTTTTTTTTTAATTATATTCAATTCAAATCTAGCAATGAAAAGTGAAAACTGCATCAACATAAATTTATTGAAAGAAAACTCTACTATATTAGTCGTTATTAGTCAACTTGAGAAATTAGTCTTCGTAATTGTGCTGCGGAGTATTAGTTTCACCCCAAAGAAAATGTGTCTATCAATGTTTCAAAACAGGTGGGGTTTGGCATGGGAAAGGGAAGTTGTTTCCCTTCATGGGAAAGTTTAACCACAACCATAGATTTAATAGTTTTTTATTCGGATGGCTGAGATCTCTTACTTGGTAATTGTTGTGACTTTTTGATGGTTATTGTGTAACAAAAAAACCGACCCCACCAAATGATTAATCCAAGGGTCCTCATTCAGTGTTATCATATTCCCAACACATAATCAAACTCGTATTTGTGCCCAGTTTTCTTCATCGTCCTCACTCTTTTCTTCCTCCTCTATGGTTCTGATTTCTCAACCACTATCACAGCCATGAAAGCTCAAAAGAGCTTAGAAGAGCAAAAGGAGCAGTTGCGACCCAAATAACCATTCAGCATCAGTTGGAGGCTAAATTCCTCAACAGAGGATTTCCTTCGTTCAAGATTAATGGATTCTGCGATTAAAAAAAATTACTGGATTCTTCTTCAAAACTAGAAAAAAAGGGAACGGACTCTCTTCAGTCTAATTTTTCAATACATTTTTTTTTTTTATCAAAATTTAGGGATCTAAGATACAGCAATGGAAATTGGCGGTGACAACTCGTAAATTCCAATTCTAGCCACTCATTGAAAAACTAGCAATTCCAATTCTAACAACTCGTAATTTTTTAACTCAGTAATGGATACAGTTTTAACAAATTAGAGTTTATCGATTCATAATCAATCATTAAAATCAACACCCTTTTCTCTTTCATGGAACCAATCACCACCAACAACCCAACTAGCAACCACTGCTGCTCTCTCCTTCTATTTGTGACATTTAGTTTTAAAGAAAAATAAGGTTTCAATGGCAGCAGCTTTGGTGAGATTTAGTATGGGCACCATGGGAAAATAAATTTTAACCATTAGATAAATGAGAAACATTGATCTTATCATGGTCTCTCCACACTATATTTTTTAATTTTTTTTCTATCTTCAACCATGAAACAACCCAGACAAAGCTTTAATTAATCCATGAATCACAAGAAAAAATTAACATTCAATTCAAGCAACACACAAATCAAAGCCATGAAACTCTTCCATTAACACATTTTGGGCTTCTCTTTCACTGAATCTATTTCAATTGGTTTTTTTTTTTCCTTCACGAATTAATCGATTTTTTTTTAAGAAGATTATTTGTTATCACGGTTAGTTTTTAAAAATTTGTATATCTTCATCTTTGATTTTTTTGACATATTTTGGGTTTTTTGTTTTCCTTCATGTTTAATCATATCACCATGAATGGTAATTGGATCTGATTTTTTTATTTTATTTTATCATTAGGAACACGTTGAAAGATAGAAAGAAAAGTGAAAATGATTTTGGTTATGAAAATGGTTGAAATAAATGAATCAATTTGAAACCCCAATATTCAATTAAAATTGTGCAACACGTTGTTAAACAAAAGAAAGAGGTGGAAGCAAAACAAAAAGGTATCCCAAATTCTGGAATGAAAATGAGAAGATACACGTTGTTGAAGATGAACAGTATGGATCTCATAGTTTGGTGGTGGTGGACAATGAGGAAGATGAATTGTAGAGGTTGAAGATAAAGTGACAAAAATAAAAAAATCAAGTGTAGAGAGACTATGATAAGATCAATGTTACTCATTTATCTAATGGTTAAAATTTACTTTCCCATGGTGGGAAAGAACTTCCCTTTCCCATACTAAATCTCACCAGCAGGTTTAGGATAAACTGAGGGTGGGATTTAGCATGGGAAAGGAGACTTGTTTCCCACCATGGGAAAGTTTTTTCCAAGCATTAGATCAACAAGGAACACTGATCTTATCATAAGCTCTCATCATTAGATTTTTTTTCTTTTTTACACTTTCTTCAACCTCTCAACCATGAATGAAAAAACCCAAAAGAAAAATCTCAATAAAGTTAATTTATCTTCTCTATTCAAGGGTTTCCCTTATCTCTCTCCACAGTCCATACACTAATTTAGTTTTTTCTCACCGGTGGCTTCTTTCTTCTTTCTTTTTCTCAGTAAAATCATGTTTAACTACTTTTCTCTCTTAAAACATTCATTTCATGGAATTTCTTCTATTCTCATCTTCAATTCAATAACTCAAATCAAAATAAAAATCAAACCAATTTGAATATTCTCATCTTCTATTTGTGAAATGAAAGCTAGGTTAATGGGGGAAAAGTGATGGTCAGGAATTCATTATTTTCTTTTGGTAGAATCATGAAAATATGAAAATAGAAGATCAGAATAACGAATAGAAGATCCAACAAATAGAAGATGAGAATTCATTGTGAAAGTGGTGAAAGCTAGTTTAATTTCCCAATTCTTCATTGATCGATTAGAAAAAATTTCAGATCAAGGAAAGAAAAATATTGCAGATCTGAACAAAAATAAAGAGTGTAAAAAGAGAAAGGAAAAAAATATGGTGAAGGCAGTCCATGGTAAAATTGATACTCCTCTTTGATCTGATGGTTGAAAAAAACTTTTCCATGGTGGAAAACAAGTCTCCTTTCCCATGCTAAATCCCACCTAAACTGAGATACCGGAGCGGACGGAGAGAGAAATGAATGTTTGCATTGTGAAAGAAGTGCCTACACAGTAACACAACATTAAAAAACTAGTTTCATTTTTATTTGTTTTTTCCTAAACCGGTTGTCCACTGCCACCTGTCATGAAAAATGGGACTTTCCCATGGTGGGAAAGAACAATCCATTCCCAGGCTAAATGCCACCTTCAAAACATAATGGATTTCTGTCAACTCTACTTTGGCATGTGTTTGCCTTTTTTTTAAGAAAAAAAGTTGTAAACTTTTCTCTCTCATTGGACTTCACCTACTATCCGTTTACTTGTTCGTACTATTGTCCAAAATAACAACAAGATGCAACATGCAAGAAAGGGAAGAGGGACCCACATGTGATAATGACGTTTCATCCCATGCTTTTACCTAAAATTATTTGAAACTCGTCCCTAATCTATCGACTCAATTAAGATGGTGAGTCAATAAACATATATTATTGGTCACTACTTTTTTTTTTTAAGGATTTATTGGTCACTACTTATTAGTTTTTGTACTATAAAATTACATAAATTAGGCATGTCTACACAAAATCACATAGTCTAATTTATTGACTTAAACATAATTACATGTTCTATGTAAAGTTAGAAAGGAAGGAATAACCAAAAAACTCTTTTGACTCTAAAAGCATTTTTTTCTACTTCTAGGCCACTTGAATTGTAATATGACTTGATTGTATGCCTTATTAGGTAAAAAGTAATATGAACTTAAGTTATATTTTGGCTCTGTTTGGTAATAATAAGCTATAAGCTAGCTGATAGCTGAAAAGGTAGCTGATAGCCGATGACTGATAGCTGATAGCTTATAGCTGAAAAGCTCACTTTTTAAAAATAATGTGTTTGGTAAAATTAGTTGTTGAAGTGGCTGATAAGTATAAAATGACATTAAAGGACATGTTTTTTTTTAAGTTACACACATTTTTTCTAATGTATTTATTTTTTTAATATTTTAATATATGATTAAATATGCTTTTGTTCCCTATAAATATTCAAACTTTTGGTCTTAGTCTCCATAAAAATTTCTTCAACTTTTAATCCTCAAAGAAATTTAACCGACAATTTTGATCTCTGCTTTTATGAATCTCAAAAATAAGAGGAAGGAGGAAACAAAATGTGAGTTAGAATATATAAAATTTTACAACGTACAATAGGCCAGTTATTTATTGTTTGGTGTACAGTAGGCTAGTTATAACAATATATATAAAGCATTTCTTTAAAAAAAAAATACATATATATATATATATATATATATATATATATATATATAACGTTCCTTAGAAAAAGCGTGGCAGTTTTTTTTTTTCTTCCTTTAATGGAAAAAACGTGGTAGTTATAAACATGAACATGGGGTAGTTGTTTTATTAAAAATAATTAATTTAAATTAATAGGGTTAAAATTGGAAGAAAATATAAAAAGCTACAAGCTATAAGCTCAAAAGCTACTTGAAATAGCTTCTCAAAAAAAGCTATAAGCTCGTGAGAAAAGCTTGTTACCAAACACATCACGTTTTCATCCAACAAGCTTATAAGCTAATCCAAGAAGCTATAAGCTAGCAATTTTGTGTTACCAAACACAGCCATATTTGACTATTGAGTTTGTTTGTTTAAGATAAGTTTTGATGTTTTTTAATTAATAATATATCTTTTTTAGTGTCTTAATAAAAAATAAAAGGCACACATATTTTTTGTTTACTCTTTTTGAAAAGGCTAAGTCGGCTAAGTCTTTTAATTTCTCTTGTATCTCTTTCAACGCGTGTTTGAAAAAAATTGGATTATTGAGGCAGAGATTTTGGAAGTAATTATTGGCGTGTAGGTAGAAGTCCCTGAGATATACTCTTTCAAGCCGATGCACACAAGACCCAATATGCTGTGGCCCATCCAAAAACCTAAGATGATTTCTTTTTCACCATCTTACCCTTTCGCGCACCCAACTATTTTTTTTTTTTGCATTATAGTAAAAATATGTTTTAAATTATATAATCTGAATCATACACACGAACACAAACACACGAACATTCACTCGTTTCTCATTCCTGAATTTTAACTAAAGTAAGTTTTTTTAGAAGGAAAAAACTAAATAAAGTAAGTTGAACTGGTTAGGTTTAAGGGGAAATAGCATTTGTATACAGCACCAAATTGTATAACCAACGCCAACTTGTATAACCGATTCAATAAAATGATTATTCCACTAACTTACTGGTTTGGTTTAAGGGGAAATAGCATTTGTATACAGCACCAAATTGTATAACCAACGCCAACTTGTATAACCGATTCAATAAAATGATTATTCCACTATGTTCGATAGTAATATCAAGTCATGAATTTTGTTAAAACCTTTTTATTCTGTGGTGTGACATACTCGTAGATGTGCATAAGTAACTTTTACAAGAGAGTTTAGACTCTGATTAGGCCACCTAAACATGATTTTGAGTGTTCACAATCATATTTCGTATGAAAAGAATATGTTTGTTTGACCGTCTTAAACCATTATAAAGTTCATTCCTAAAGGTATGAAGAAATATGAAATGTAAAAAATATTTTTTGGAGGCAAAAGATATTGGGGGATCATTACATTGGACACTGATGGAACTCGTTGTTGTACACTGATGGGGGGCTAAAATATTGAGGATCATACATTGGACTAAGAGCATCTCCACAAATGAATTAGCCATCATGAGTCTCCTACATATATGTTGTTCAACACAAACATACTTTCATCTAATGTGAGAATCATTTAATTTACTCGCACATGAAACACCAACACTCATCAATCATCATTATAAGACAGAGTTACTTCTGCTGGGCGAATCCAAGCCACCAAGCGAGGAGAGACAAGAGAGGGAGGATTGTTAGTTCCAAAAGTGTCGGAGAAAGAACTCACCGGAGAGAGTTTTAGCCATGCTGCTTTGAGGACAGGTTTTATGCTCATTGAAGACGAGGTCATTCCTTACACACCAGACCATGACCACCACAATAACACCATGCTTAGTGAAATGTAAAATATAATTCTACATTAAGTCAAAAACTAGAAACAGTTTTATTTTAAACACATCTTATTTTTTCATTTTATACAAACATACAAAAAAAAAAAAAAATAGCACTAAAGCATTACTACAAACTTGCAACTTCCAACTTCCTAAGGGGTGGTGGCTTTCTGATCAAAGTTGCTTGCTCAAATGAATAAGCAATTTCAATCAAATTTGGCTCTGACCCTTTCAAACCTCCAAAACAAATTCCAAATGGCTTACCCTTTTCATATCCTGCTGGAATAATGATTCCAGGATAACCTCCAATAGCAAGTATGCTACTAAAGGACCAAAAAGGTGTTACTACAGCATCAAGTTTATTTCTTTTCATCAGTTTCACAAACCCATTTTCTGACCATCTTGTCATATTTAATAATGCTTGTTTTTCAGCTTTACCAATTCCGTTTGTCTTTTCAGCCTGCACCATGACATCTTGGCCATACTCCATTTTCTCCTAAAACTTTTATATAACAATTAAGATCCTATCGTGATAATATTAATTAATAAATCCAAAAACAAATAAACAAAAGGAATGTTCTCATATATACACTGACCAATTTTGGGTGTTTCTTGTTGAAGGCTATCACATCTGCCAAGCTTTTCACTGGCGAAGCAACCAAGTCTTTGAAGTATGCGTTCACGGATAATTTGAATTCAGACTTCAAAGCAATCTCTTCACTTTGACCACTGATAATTTCATCAATGTTATCAATCGTCAAATTGTCTACCAAAACTGCATCTCTTTGCCTGATCATTTCATCAATGTTTTCAGTTAAAAGAGTTGTTCGCCGAGAATGAGAAATTTAGGATGACATGAATCCAAGGAAAACTGTCATTTCTTTCATTCAAGATTGATGACAAGTTTATATTGTTAGCATATCTGCTCTTCTGATTAATAGCATTGCAAAGCTTCAAAGTAAAGTTGCAACTTTGATGAGATCACTAAGACAATTTTATTGTTAGCATTGTAGATCTACAATATGCTTCAGTAGGGGTGGGCAAAAATATCCAAAAATTGAACTGAACTGGTTAACCGAACCGAACCAAACTCAATTAATTGAACCGAACCATCACTATGAAATTGAAAAATAAATTCTTTTTCTTGCTCTCTTTGTTAGTTTATCTGCTATGAAATTGAAAAATAAATTCCCAATAATAATTATTAAAGCATTATCTTTTGAAATGCACTAATCCTTTAAAATATAATTTCCATCAAAATTCTGATGTAGCAGATAGAAGCACCGGACTAAACTAAAACTAAAAAAACGATGATGATTGTATTGCTGGTATAATTTTACTTTTTGAGTTGGATTAATTTATATATTCTCAATTTATTTTCATGCTTAATTTTTAATTTTCTAGTAGTTTTCATTTACATCAAATACCACTGCAATTTAGATGTCTGACAGCACTCATAACTAAAATTTTGAACCAAAACTAAGTTAAAAAGTTTCATGTCTTTTGACACATGAATCACGTCGTCCCTTATTTTAGAGAAATTTAAAATAGATCTCTAACATTACTAAACATTGATTAATTAAGTCGCTCTATCAATTTCTTTCAATTAGTTCAACTTGATTATGTGGCACATTATGTACCTAGTTGACAAAAACTTCACAGCACACAATGAGACGTAAGGGACCACTTTGCAATGCTTCTATATTTAGCAAAAGGATAAAAAAAATACATTTCGGTTCAAAATTTTAGTTTTGGTTCGGTTCGGTTAATAGGCAAGCAAACGGTTAACCGAACCATAACTTTGGTTCAGTTCGGTTAGTGTCAAACCTTAAACGGTTTGATTCGGTTATTCCAAACCATTTCAACACTTCAGTTCGGTTCGGATCGGTTAATATGGTTAACCGAACCATGCCCACCAGCTTCAGAGTTATGATTTATTTAATACCCAAATTATATCAATCTTCAAGTTGTTGGAAGATAATAGCAAACACCTCCAAAAGGATTGTCTTTAGGCATCAAAGAAAAATAATTTTGGCTGTGATTTCTTATATATAATTGTGGACAAAGAAAATAATATACATTACAATGAATACAAAATAACTTAGAAAAAGTGATATCTCGCCATGTGCTGCACGGGTTTTAAATATTAGTATATATTCACATATGAGACTTATTAAAGCTTCATTAGCAGTATTAGGACTTGACAAATAATAGTTTTAGACTTAGTTACCTTAACGTGTTTAGGTGTAGCTTGAAAGTTTCAAGCATAAAAGTGTCATTTCCAAAATTGTAGTAGTGTCTCACTACTCCTAATCTTTTTCCTCTTAGTCCATCTTTCTTTAGAAATTGAGCATAGCCACCTTTTGGGATATACTTTGATGCTTCAATTGTTGCGTTATCAAAAGTGTCAATGCCTGCTATGGTTTCAAGAACATAAGCAGCATCTGATACAGTCCTGCAAATTGGCCTGTACAAAACCACACAATCAATGTTACACATTTATTATAGCAAAATGTCTTTTGACAGGGAAAATGAGTAAATAGTCATTTTAGTCCTTGAAATTATAACTGTCTATCAATTTAGTGCGTCAAATTTACGAAATAGCGAGTTAGTCCCTTACATTGGAAAATATCAATCAATTTAGTTTTTTTCCTTCAAAATTTTCACCACAACCTTAAAGGTTCTAAGTCTGTTTTAATGTAGCAAAAGACTATTTAAGTATGGTGAGTCTGTGGGATCCGACTCACCTAAACTTTTGTATCCCAAAAAAAAATACTATTGAAGTCGATATGTATGTCTTTTATTGGTTTTGATGGATGTTTACTAAAGAAATATTAATATGGAGGGACTACATTGATTGATATTCTTTAATTTAAGTGACTAATTTGGCCATCATTAATCATTTTAAGGACTAAAACGTCTATATATAGGCTTACCCAACTGAATCTTGCCTTGGGCTAATTGGAACTACACCTGCTCTACTAGTGAGACCAACTGTTGGTTTAATGCCCACCACTGAGTTATGGCCTGAAGGGCATAAAATGGAGCCATCGGTTTCAGTACCAAGTGACACAGTCACCAAATTTGCAGCTACTGATATTGCTGATCCACTACTTGATCCACAGGGTTCACCCAATGTGTATGGATTCTGCACAACACAAAATGTGTGAACTCCTCTTTATTTTCTAGAATCATTTATACCAAAGTTCCAATGAGAAGAAGCCATAATGAATCCATGTCTTCAGGCCTATGAACAAATCACTTAATATTAGTGACTATATTTTATTTTTAATAAAGCACAACCCACGGTTCTCTAACTTAACACAGAGTTATTACAAAGTTTGATTTAGCCTAGTCTGGTTCCACACTTGAACTTTTCAGAATCATGTATGTGTTTCGTGATTTGACTATAAATTGTTATGTTTCGCTTCCAGTTTGAAATTGATGTCAGTCCCAAAATCAATTTTATCTAAAAGCTAATATTGTAGCCTATGCAGTGACAATCAATTCTCAGATTTATGGAAATACACGTGTGCGCGCACACACAAATTATGATTGAAAATATATACATTCTTTGTTGATTTGCAATCAGGAAAATTTGTAATTACTTAGTACTAGTAGCATCCAAATGTACCATAATAAGTAGTAAATCATACAAAATAATCTGACTAAATGAATATATCAGATTCTGAACAGAGGCAAATTACCTTTCCTAGTCCACCTCTGGCACTCCAACCATTAGGAGCTTCAAAAGTCCTGAAATGTGACCACTCACTCAATGTGGCCTTCCCCAAAATGATAGCCCCAGCTTTCCTTAACTTGGTAACAACACCTGCATCTCTTGGCACAACTGATCCAAGAAGTGCAAAAGAGCCTGCAGTAGTGTTCAGCTTATCCTTAGTTGCAATGGTATCTTTAACCAAAATAGGTATTCCATGCAACCCTGAAAGAGAACCTGGTGCTTTGGTCCTTCTCTCTTGGTCAGCTCTATCAGCATGTGCTAATGCATCTGGATTCACTTCTAAGACTCCTTTGAGAACTGGGTTTTGTATATTGATTTGGTTGAGGTAAAACTCAACAAGTTGTCTTGATGTTAACTGTTTTCTTTGGAAAGCTAGTTGGAGATCTTGCACGGTTGCTTCCTTGATTGAGAATTCACTGGCTGAGCCTGAGGATGTTGGTAGCTTAGAGGAGAATGTAACTACCAGTATAAGGAATTGGAAGAAAGAACATGCAAGTGTTGAATCCATGAGTGATATGATCGTGTCTCACATGCGCTGCCCCACGGCATCTAATCTAAATAGTAAATTATGTTTGAAAAGAAATATAGTTTGTTTTTAGCAGCTTGCTTCATAGCCACTCAGTCCGGCTGTTACGGTAACGATCGGTTAAAAGATAAATAGTAAACGGAACAACAAAGACAGGACAACATAACATAAAGCAAACCAACACAACAAAAAATTGACAAATCTTTTGTTTTATATAGACCATCTTTGATGTACAAAATGTTATTTGATATTTTAAAGAAATTATAATTAAGATAAAAAATTGTAGGCTTAATACATCAATTGGTCCCTTAACTTATTTTCTGTTTTCAATTTGATCTCCCAACTATTAAACGTTTCAAAATCTTAATACGTAGGGGTGTAAGGAGTTGGTTTAACTCGATTTAGAAGAGAAAAAAATTCAAACAAAAAAAAATAGTCTATTTGATTTATTTTTGTAATATTTTCTCACAAAATCTAATCCAAACCAAATAAAACAGACTAATTCATTTCAATTGATTTGATATTTTGAAAAAACATCAAATCATTAAACCTCAAAGTCCAGTGATGAGTTTGCTTGTTTCTAATTCATAGCTACTCGCTTGTATTGTCTTACAGTAGCTTTGCTGATATGAAAATCCCTTTTCCGTTTGAATTTTGTTTGGTTTCGCCAAAAAATCATGCATTGTTTGGGAATTGAGGCTAAGGGTTGCTTGTAAACAACGCCCATATTTCTCTGCACAACAATGTGTCTTTTACAAATAGCAAAGTTGTGAGGGATAGTACACAAAGTTAACATGAAAAATCACCTCGGAAACGTGGTGACATGGAGTTGGACTTAAGGTCTGAACACATGTAAAAAGAAAATATCATTCAAATGAAATGGATCTTTTCTTTTGTTAGTAGATGTCTAGAACTCTAGATCATTCATGATAGTTTGACAGGTTAAGATAATGTGCATTTTCAACCCTATTTTTTCTAAAGAAATTAAGCCAACTTTGAGCAGAGTAGTGAGCTTAAGTGAAAGACTAAAACTAATGATTTGATAACTGTGAATAATGTACTAGTAACTGTTTTACTACATCAAGTTGTTAGAAATAACAAATCTGTCAAGGGAAATAATTTGTGTTGAAGCCATCTTATTTGGTGAACTTCTCAACATTAATGGGAGATGATCAAAAAGCCACCTCTTATTAGAAAGCCACTATTTGAGCAAGCAAATTCACTCCAGGATAAGCAATTTCCAACTTATTTGTGTTGAAGCCATTAATGCTCAAGATTAATGCTCAAATAATTTGTGTTGAAGCCATCTTATTTGTAATTTTCAACTTCCTAAGGGGAGGTGGCTTTCTGATCAAAGTTGCTTGCTCAAATGAATAAGCAATTTCAATCAACTTTGGCTCTGACCCTTTCAAACCTCCAAAACAAATTCCAAATGGCTCACCCTTTTCATATCCTGCTGGAACACTCACTCCAGGATAACCTCCAATAGCCAGTATGTGGCTAAAGGACCAAAAAGGTGTCACTACAGCATCAAGTTTATTTATTTTCATCAGTTTCTCAAACCCATTTTCTGACCATCTTGACATATTCAATAATGCTTCTTTTTCTTCTTTCCCAAAACCGTTCGTCTTTTCAGCTTGCACCAATACATCTTGGCCATACTCCATTTTCTCCTACAATTTTATACAACAACTCAGATTCTATAGTGATCAATATTAATTAATATCAATTAATGTACACAAATAAATAGACAAAATCACACACATATACCGACCAATTTTGGGTGTTTCTCATTGAAGGCTATCACATCTGCCAAACTGTTCACCGGTGAAGCTACTAAATCTTTCAGGTATTCATTCAATGATAATTTGAATTCAAAATTCAAAGCAATAGATTCACTTGGAGCACTGAGAATTTCATCAATGTTATCAATCTTCAAATTGTCAACCAAAACTGCACCTCTTTGCCTGATAATTTCAACAATGTTATCAATTGATAGGGTTGTTCACTGGGAATGGGAAATCTTGATGACAGAATGTGAATCTTTACTGCAAGAATGTAATGAACTGAATTACAAGTATTCGAGAGACTGTCACTCTACACTACAATTATCTACAATGTTACATACTTACATTCTACTAGTTGTATTTATATCTCCTCTGATTTCTAACTAACTAAACTGCAGTAAGTTAGTTAGTAGTTGCATCTGTTATAGTTCCACATGAGTATCATCCTCCACACCCTTCTTATACTTTCTACTATACGCCTGCTTAATGGGAGGTCTTCGCTCCTTAACATCAATCTTCAAATTCCAACATAGTTTATTGTAAATGTAAATAGGTCTGAAGTATGGTTCTTGTAACTACTTCTTTTCAGGAGCGATAGGTAATGTAACAAAATCTGATTTGTCACCATTCCCCAAATTTTGGACAGTTTAATTGTGTTGGACATACCTACTCTTCCGATTAAGTTATCAACACATGAAGATTCAAAGCAAGCACTGTTGAAAATTGTTCGCCAAATGTGATATTTATACTATATCAGCTTAGTTGATTTGATTTTAAGAGCTCTAGATCACATCATTTAACATGATCAGCCGTGGTTTGTCAAAAAAATATGATTACCAAAAACTGTCATCAGGTTCA
The DNA here is from genome assembly GCF_051527215.1 of Medicago sativa. Lineage (NCBI taxonomy): Eukaryota > Viridiplantae > Streptophyta > Magnoliopsida > Fabales > Fabaceae > Medicago > Medicago sativa. The sequence continues at coordinate 86,834,319 of NC_140752.1, forward strand.
TTCAAGATTGACGACAGGTTTACATTGTTAACGTATCAACTCTACTGGTGAATAGCATTATATAGCTTCAAAGTAAAGTTGCAACTTTGATCAGATCACCAAGACATGTTATTATTAGCATTGTAAGCTACAACTTTTTGTGAAAGAGAATTCAGAGTTGTGATTTATTTAATACACAGATTATACCAAACGTCAAGTTGTTGGCCGATAATAATAAACAACTCCCAAAGGATTGTCTATAGGCATCAAAGAAAAAATAATTGTCTGTGATTTCTCCTATATAATTGTGGCCAAAGAAAATAATAGACAATGAATACAAAATAACTTATAAACAAGTGTTATCTAACCATGTGTTGCACAGGTTTTAAATACTAATCTATGTATATGAGGCTTATTAAAGTGATAGAACTTGACAGATAATAGTTTAGAGTAATTACCTTAACGTTTTTAGGTGTGAGTTGAAAGTTTCATGCATAAAAGTGTCATTTCCAAACTCGTAGTAGTATCTCACTACTCCTAATCTCTTTCCTCTTAGTCCGTCTTTCTTTAGAAATTGAGCATAGCCACCTTTTGGGATATACTTTGATGCTTCAACTGTTGCCTTATCAAAAGTGTCGATGCCTGCTATGGTTTCAAGAACACAAGCAGCATCTGATACAGTCCTACAAATTGGCCTGTAAAAAACCACACCATTAATGTTACACAATTACTATAGCAAAATGTCTTTTGACATAAAAAATGAGTAAATAGGCATTTTAGTCCGTGAAATTGTAACTGTCGGTCAATTTAGTCCATTGAATTTGCAAAATGGTAACAGTGGGAGTGTGTGTTTGTGTGTGCACCTGAGCGTGCTTACCCAACTGTGTCTTGCCTTGGGCTAATTGGAACTACACCTGCTCTACTAGTGAGACCAACTGTTGGTTTAAGGCCCACCACTGAGTTAAGGCCTGAAGGGCATAACATGGAGCCATCGGTTTCAGTACCAAGTGACACAGTAACCAGATTTGCTGCTACTGATATTGCCGATCCACTACTTGAACCACAAGGATCATCCAATGTGTATGGATTCTGCACAACAAAAAGCACATGTTTGAACTCCTCATTTTCAAGAATCATTCATGCTAAAGTTCCAATAAGAAGAAGGGGATAATCAAGTCATTTCTTTAGGCCTCGAAAAAAAAATTATTTACCATCAGTCAGTGCCTATTTTTCTAATAATGCCTCATAAGTTAGCGAAAAAGGGGTCAGTCTCCATGGCTCTTCATTTAACACAGGATAATTTCTAAGTTTGATTTAGCCTACGTTTGATTCCAAATTTGTACCTCCCAGAATCGAGTTTGGGTTATTCAAACGTGATTTGACTATAAATTGGTGTGTTTGGCTTCTGACTTTGAAACTGATTTCAGTCCCAAAATCAATTATACCTAAAAGCTAAATTTCTAGCTTTTGCGGTAAAAAAGAACCAATTCTCAAACTTATTGACATATACAAAAGCAATTATGATCCAAACTATACAGACAAAAATTGATAAAAATCTTTGTGAATGTATTCAAACATCAATCACTTAACGTTCAACTCACTTTCAACTAAAACCGATTTCAAAAAATCAGTTTTGCCAAACGGACACTTAGCCTTTACTCAATCTTAGGCCAGCTCTGATTCAGCTACATATTCTTTGTTGATTTACAATTAGGTAAATTGGTAACTACTTAGTAGAATCCAAATGTACAAGAAGTCCAGAATAAGTAGTAAACTATAAAAACTCTGAAGAGCTAGTCAAGTACATGCATGATATGCAATGTAATGAAATTTTTAAGAGTGATAGATTTGAATTTAAAAGCAAGACCAAACTCAAATTAAGTAAGTAGTAGTAAATTACCTTTCCTTGTCCACCTCTAGCATTCCAACCACCAGGAACTTTACTAGACCTGTAATGTGACCACTCACTCAAAGTGGCCTTCCCTAATATGATAGCACCAGCTTTCCTTAACTTGGTAACCACACCTGCATCTCTTGGCACGACTGAGCCAAGAAGTGCAAAAGAGCCAGCAGTAGTGTTCAATCTATCCTTAGTTGCAGTGTTATCCTTAACCAAAATAGGTATTCCATGCAACCTTGAAAGAGAACTTGGTGTTTTTTCCCTTCTCTCTTGGTCAGCTTTATCTGCTTGTGCTAATGCATCTGGATTCACCTCCAAGATTCCTTTTAGAACTGGGTTTTGTATTTTGATTTGGTTGAGGTAAAACTCAACAAGTTGTCTTGATGTTAATTGGTTTCTCTGGAAAGCTAGTTGAAGATCTTGCACAGTTGCTTCCTTGATTGAGAATTCACTGGCCAAGGTTTTTGGTAGCAGTAGCATAGAGGAGAATGTAACTAGTATAAGGAATTGGATGAATGAACATGCAAGTGCTGAATCCATGACCATGAGTGATGAAACCTTCCCAATATCTACACTGAAATATTTTTATTCTTAATGATTGTTCTCTATACTTGCTGTGTTAGCTCTGAGGAAAAAAGAAAAGCAGAGAAGAAAGAAGCCAGTGGATGAATTTTTTTAAATATTTGAACTGCATCTGCTGCGGATTTTATGTGCTTATATCTTTGAAAACAAATTTTTATGTGCCGATATGTGAAAGTTGATATGATAAAATTTTAAAAACCCAAGACTATTTTCAAAATATCAACATTAATTTATTGTTTCTATTAAATATTTCTGTAATTTAGTGCTTATATCTACGAAAGCAAAATTTTATAACTCAATATCAGAAAGTCGATATGGTAAAATTTTGAGCACTCAACTATTTTCAGAATATCAATATTAATTTAACGTCTCTGTTAAAATAAACTCAATGCATCATTGTGTTAAAATCACAACTTTTGGTTTGTTGTTAAGCTCTAAAACATTACTACTTCAAACTTGTAACTTCCAACTTCCTAAGGGGTGATGGCTTTCTGATCAAAGTTGCTTGCTCAAATGAATAAGCAATCTCAATCAACTTTGGTTCTGACCCTTTCAAACCTCCAAAGCAAATTCCAAATGGCTGACCTTTTTCATATCCTGCTGGAACAATCACTCCAAGATAACCTCCAATAGCAAGTATGCTACTAAAGAATGAAAAAGGTGTTACCACAGCATCAAGTTTATTTATTTTCATCAGAGATGCAGATCGAACAGAGTACACTCCCTCCAAACTAAGCTTCCAAGACCAAGAATCCACACCGTCAGACAACGGGCACTCGCCCATCACATTCAATAAATCAACCACTTAAGTGTTCTCCCAAACAAACAATCTATGCCTCCATATCATGTCCCACACCCACCCATCATCGACCCAAGAGCATATACCACCTACTGACGAGGATCGTGGAATCGAAACCTGAAACAACCTCAAAAACCTCACCCTCAGTGGTACACCACCTACTAACGGTCACAATTTTATCCTCTCATCTCTCACAACAAAACATGCTCTCACTTGATATGCCCTATATATATATATATATATATATATATATATGAGATATACTCATTTACCCAGTATTTTTCCTATGTTTCTTTCTTTTTCTTGTTATGTTTTATGAATGAGAAGTGAGAAGAAAACAGAACCAATCAGCTTTTAATCATCAAGGTGTTCAATGATTTAACCATGTAATGAAGCTGCACAAATTGCATACAGGGATCTCATGCACAAAAGGTAAATTTGCAACAAGAAGACCAACCACTCAATGATGAATCACAACAAGCATTAAAAAGCAACAATCAAACAACCAGATAGCTAGAAGGAATCTCAAGTTATCAAGCTATGACGAAACTGAGAGTTAGAAGACTTGTCAAAATATAGGAATGACAAACGTTTTAGTCTCAACTAATACTCAACAAGGTAAGATGTTTTGAGAATTAGGAGTAGTGAAAAATAGAATAGATGATAATTTTTGATAACAAAGTGAGATGTTATGAGAATTAGTGCTAGTGAATAATAGATGAAATCCAAAAACTAAAACTAGATAATAGAGTTCAACTTGATGTCAAAAAAGAACAGACAAAGACATATGAAAGAGCTGAATGCTCTGCATCTTCATCTCCTAGACTCCTATAGCAACTGCTCCTCCCCTAATCATCATGTTCATCAGTAATACTAAGTACATTTGTACATCTATGAGATCACCCTTTGTTGTAGTCATGATCTCTGCATTAGAAAATTTAAACACTCATGAACATGAGAATTGATGCCATAAACACACAGTTACTATAATACGATACAAGATGAGTACATGTTTAAAGATTATAATAAAGAGCTTTTATATTTATATATATAAAAAAATGTTTACATGTTTTCAACCGTATATCACACCACATCGTTCTGATAAGTATCTAAGCACTTGGGGAATCCTCCCTTGAAAGCTAGCTATCAAAGGTGAATAATGAGGCCACTAAAATAGTCCACCAAAGTTTAAACTAATAATCATATTACTGAGATTAAGTTGATATGCGTTAAAAGTGAAAAGAGATGCAAACTAAACAGCCTCCTATTTGGATTAAGCTTATAATGATAATTGGAAAAACTGAAACCCTTTAGATAGGAACCCTGTCATCTATATTTTCTGTGGAATTCACGTACTGTAACCTGTTTACATTCTTTATCCATACTAAAAAATTTCTGTCAGTATTTCCAATTTTCCATTTACAACACTAAACACATAACTTACATAATAAATTATTTCTTATGTTAAGTAGACTTGGGAATCAAGCAACAAGTATACATGAATAGACTAATAAACTAAAACCTCATGGAACTTATCGAACAGTCTGAAGCCATTTTCATAAAGACTTGAAGCCATCTGATCTATTAGTCAAATAGTTTTCTATACAGGGCCATGATTATCAAATAATTAAGTACAGAACAGTTGATAGAATGATGAAAATATTAATAATAACCATGAATATTATACCAGTTTTCCATAATACTATTAAAGATCAAATAACTTACATGACGCTAAGTTGAAAATTAAGCTTCAGATGATAATGGGTCTGATAATCTTCAAAAATGTACATAGAAAGCCTGGTATCATCAATCCATTCCCTATCATTTGTCCATCAACCCAATCGCCCTCGTACATTGTTCCATTTGACCAATTCATAATCCCTCTTCCATCCATTTTATTATTTTTCCAATTTCCAGTGTAGACATCTCCATTTGCAAATCTATAAACTCCATAGCCATGTTTCTGTCCATTTGACCAATAACCATCGAAAACATCACCGTTAGCACATTTCATAATCCCTTTTCCATCCCTTTCCCCTTTTTCCCAATTTCCAGTGTAGACGTTTCCATTTGCAGATCTATAAACTCCATATCCATGCGAAAGTCCATTTGACCAGCAACCATCGAAAATAGCACCATTAGCCCAATTCATAATCCCCTTTCCATCCTTTTCTCCTTTTTCCCAATTTCCACCGTAGACATCCCCATTTGCAAATCTATAAACTCCATATCCATGTTTATGTCCATTTGACCAATAACCATCGAAAACATCACCGTTAGCCCATTTCATAATCCCTTTTCCATGCCTTTCACCTTTTTCCCAATTTCCAGTGTAGACGTTTCCATTTGCAGATCTATAAACTCCATATCCATGTGAAAGTCCATTTGACCAACAACCATCGAAAATGGCACCATTACCCCAATTCATAATCCCTTTCCCTGTCACTTTTCCATCAACCCAGTCACCCTCGTATATTGTTCCATTTGTCCATGTGTACTTTCCGATGCCATGGAGAAGTTCACCCTTGAATTTACCAATGTAGACATCCCCATTTGAAAAGAACTTCTCTTTAACACTACACTTTACAAGAAACGATGAAATCATAATCATAATAAATGGCTACATGTATACGTAATCAAAACGCAAATACAAAAGAAAAGAGAACAATGAATTATATAGAGTAGCTGTGGTTTCTTTGAATATTACCTTCCATCATCCTGCATGACTTGCATTCTTTCACTCATTGAAATTGAATAGAATCAAAATCAGTTCAGAAAGCTGGAACAAAATTAAACAAACTCAAAACTTGGAAGAGGAATAAAAAAAAAGAAAAACACGTAGAATTACAAATGCTACAACAGAAACAAAAAATTGAGATGAGAACTAACTCCTTAAATCAACCCTAATTCAGGGTTTTGTTGATGATTCAGATTCTAACTAACAATGATTCTCATTCTGGGAAGAGAGAGAACGTTAACTGAAATACTAGGGTTTATATTTTCTTACTTTGCATTAAACCCTTTTTTCTTGGATTAAGCTTTCTCCTCCGATTTGAAAACACAAAATCATAACTAAGAAATTATAGAGTAAAGTGGCTTACCTTTTTCCGATGATCTCTTTTTTTTCTACTACCTTTTCACCAGTCTTCTTCTATATATTGATGATGATGATACTTTAGGTTTCATATGAAAACAAAAAATTCACATTATTTTTTCACACAAAATTTAAAAATCTATTTAATATGACAATATGTGCTGCAACATTGTAACCAATATATATATATATATATATGGGTTACAACATCAATCAATAAAGGGTTAAATATGTTTTTGGTCCTTATAAATATACTTAATTTTCGTTTTGGTCCCTCTAAAATATTCCTTCGAATTTTGGTCCCCCTAAAATTTTTCATCCACATTTTTGGTCCCTGCTGTTAAATGGGGTTAACGGTGCTGACGTGGCAATGACAAGCTGTCAATTTTTAATGATTGTACAGTATTTAACAGTGCCACGTAGGATAATCAACAAATTTAATTAAAAAAATAAAAATTAATTTTTTTAAACAAAAAATTTAAAAATTAATGAAAACTTAAATTAGTTTATGTTTTATTAGAACATACTTATATTATCCCCAAATTAACCCCAAATCCATATTAAATTTCCCAAATTTATCTCAAGCTTATTCCTGTATCATCTTCTTCATCGAGCAACACCATCCCCACCCTCGTCAATTCCGACGTCACAACCACTAGCAACCACTGTCGACACCATCATCGACACCACCACCATCAACAACAACCTTCGACACTATTACCAACAACAACCATATGAATTGTATTATCCGTACGATTTCGTCACCATTACCATCTAGAGATTCCGACACCATTACCATCTAGAGATTCCGACACCATTACCATCTAGAGATTCCGTACGATTCGCTCACTCTTTTCTCGAGCTCTCTTGGTAATCTAGTAATCTAGTGAAAGAAAGAGAGAAAAAAAAATGAAACCATGATGGATTCATATAAAACCACGGGTTACAACTAATGGAGAATTTGGAAAATACTATGTTAGGAAAAAATATGGAGCAGGCTTGAAGAATCAGTGAACCTTGAAGATCGCTACAGGAGAAAGCAACCATACTTGGAGCAGGCTTTATGCTCAACTTTGTTGAGGGTGGATGAATGTATCCTAGTGGATTCTTGTTATCCAACAAAAGCACCTCCTTAAACTCCCATTATTCATGTACTGAGAACATATTTTCGATTGCGACCACAAATCATGGTTTCATATTCGATTACGATTTTTGACTCAATTGCGGTTACTATTTGAGCATTGATTGTTGAGATTTGGTTCAATTTTTGATTTTAGGGTTGCAGCAGCTTTGACTTCAGTAAGAACGAGAGAGGAGAGACTGAGATCTGGTTTTGAGAAAAATGAACAGCGCTAAACGCAACGTTTCATTAAACATAAAAAATAAATTAATTTCAGTTTTTATTTTTTTTATTTTTTTAATTAAATTTGTTGATTATCCTACGTGGCATTAAAAAGTGACAGCTTGTCATCGCCATGTCATCTGCCACATCAGCACCGTTAGCCCCATTTAACAGCAGGGACCAAAAATATGGATGGAAAATTTTAGGGGGACCAAAACGAAAATTGGGTATATTTATAGGGACCAAAAACATATTTAACCCATCAATTAATTATGATTTTTTTTTGACATTTTAACTAATAAATAATATGATAGTACATCATTTTATGCAGGTGTAAAACATTTTTACACCAACGAACTATATAAACTCCAAGAGTAAATATTCCTTTATAAAAAAAATTGTTTTGATGGGCTAATTTTTTTTAGACTAAAATATTACAAATATTTTTTTGTCTGCAATCAAATATCTTTTTCTAAAAATATACATGAATATATAAATCAAGTCTTAGAATGCAGCAATGTTAAATCTTTTTTTTTATAGTGGTCGGAGTTTGAACCCCGGATTCAAAGAGAAACTTTGTCATTCATTGTGATCGTAACCAGCTCAAATAATTAGTCTATGCAGTTGCGTGCGGATAATATTTAGTTAAGTATTATTTTTAGATTTAAAATTTCTAAGAAAAATATGTTCATTTTTTACTAGTGTAGTTAATTTTTTTTTCCGGTCCTTATGAGCTTAGCTCAGTTGGTAAGGACAATGCATAAAATATGCAAAAGGTTCGGAGTTCAAATCCCGACCACCACAAAAAAAAAGTTTTTTTTTTCCTTTTGACAAAAGTGTAGTTCATGTTTTTTTTTTCTTTTGACAAAAGTGTAGTTAATGTTTTAAGAAATACAATTAAAGCTTCTTCAAAAAAAGGAAAGAAATATTTATTTTTCAATAAAATGACTAAAACATCCCTATAACAAGGTGATAAAAGTAAAACCATGCGTTCTCTAAAATTAATTTAAAATTATGTTTAAAAGTAATAAAAGTAATTTAAAATATCCCTATTGTCATAAAAGTAATTTAAAATTATGTTTTTATTGATAATATAAAAGTAAAACCATGCGTTCTCTAAAAAAAAAAAAACCATGCGACTTTTTTCATTTAGATAGAACTATCGTTGTACACGTGAGCTTAGCTCAGTTGGTATGGACAATGCATAATATATGCAAGGTCCGGTGTTCAAACCTCGGCCACAACAAAAAAAAAGAACTATCGTTAGAATTTCAATATTTATATTATAATTTTTATTTACTATATTTTAATTTCACATTGAAAAAGATTTATAGTTAGGGGTGTAACGATTTGGTTTTTGGTCAAAAAAATGTCCGAACCAATGAAATTTTCATCGGTTCTGTTTTGTTCAGTTTTTTCATGTTTTTTAAAAAAGAAACCGAACCAAACTAGTCGGTTTGGATCGGTTCGGTTGATCGATTTGTTTGAAAATACAATTTAACAAAATCCATATTCTCACAAATTTGTATTTCATACATACAACATACTGAAATACTTCATAGAACTTTCGTTTTCCATATTCTCTGTTTTTTAAACTACTTTGTATAACTAACATGAAAAAACTAGCAAGTGATGGACGATGAGGAACGATGGGTTAGGTATGACTGGAAGCTAGTGTTCTTTTCTAGTAGAAACGAAATAGAGTGTGAATGATGAGATGGATGATGATGATGATGGGAGAAAGTGAATGAATTAAGGAGTATTTTATGTTGGACTTTAATTTTGAGCTTAATCATAAGTGTGTGTGTGTGAGGAGGGATAATATTACTAAAATGGAGAGGGAGATTAGCATCGGATCGGTTCATCAATTCATTGGATCTCAAAATTAAAAACTGAGAACCGAACCAAACTAGATCAGTTTAGGTTGGTTCGGTTCGGTTTTGAACCGAACCAAACAAGGTCGGATACTTTTTCGGTTTGGTTCAGTTTAGATTTTTGGTTTCATCGGTTTTGTCCGAACCACTTACACCCCTATTTACAGTTTGTTTTCATACATGTTAAGAATACATCTGCATAACGGAAAGCGCACCAACATCCGAGAAAAGAAATAAAGAAAATAATTAGCTGAATTATTATTTTTAGATTGAACAAGAGAGTGAGGGCTTTTTATGCAATTTTGCTCAAAATAGTGCTTTCCATATACTTTCAGTCCACAATAGAGCGGAAACATTTTTTGCTGTGGGACCCGGCTATCCTTCCTCCCCTTTTTAAGGTGGTTCCAAACGATGGAAAGATTCTCAATCCTTCTACTTTTTATCCTTCTTCAATCATTCCTTACACTTTTACCCAAAACAAACAAAGGACCAAAAAGGTGTTACTACACGGTTATGCCAAAAATATCCCACATTGTTTGGGGGAATCAAGGCAAAGGATTGTTTGTAAACAACGCCTAAATTTCTCTATACAATAAGGTGTCTTTTACAAATAATAAAACTGTGAGGACTTACACACAATACCCAAAGTCAAAATTCCTCGGAAACGTGGTGATGTGAAATTGAGCTTAAGGTCAGAACAAATTTGTAAAAAATAAAGAATCATTAAAATTAAATAGGTCTTTTCTTCTGTTAGTAGATGTTTAGAACTCTAGATCTTTCATGATAGTTTGACATGCTAAGACAATGTGCATCAGCATTTGCAACCATATTTTTTCTGCTGAACTATTGTAGAGAAAATATCATGTTTTCTGAAAATTTTAAGGAAACAGTGAGTGTAGTGAGCTTGCAGTGAAAGACCGAAATTGATGATCTGATAAGGGTGAATAATGTAATAGTAACTGTTTTATACATCAAATTGTTGGAAATAACAAATCTGTCGATGTAAATAATTTGTGTTGAAGCCATCTTATTTGGTGAACTTCTCAACATTAATGCATTCTGGTATATTTATTGCATTATTTCTCTCAAGATTTCCATGAATACAACTTCACCATACATGTAGCAGCATCCTTATTGTACCGCAGGTTTTCAGACCAATCAACCAAGTTGGTGACATCAACATGCACTTCTATAGATGATTTAGGATTGTTCATGTTACAATTTACACTTTCTTACAGATCAAGTAAACTAAGCTCTTCAACTCAATTTGCTAGCGGATGCGGAGAAACAATCATATTCACGGGAAGTGGAGGGGGCTTTCGAAGAGCATTACTACTTCAAACTTCTGACTTTCGAAAAGGAGGTGGCTTTCTAATCAAAGTTGCTTGCTCAAATGAATAAGCAATTTCAATCAACTTTGGCTCTGACCCTTTCAAACCTCCAAAGCAAATTCCAAATGGCTGACCCTTTTCATATCCTGCTGGAACAATGATCCCAGGATAACCTCCAATAGCAAGTATGCTACTAAAGGATGAAAAAGGCGTTACCACAACATCAAGTTTATTTGTTTTCATCAGTTTCTCAAACCCATTTTCTGACCATCTTGCCATGTTTAATAATGCTTCTTTCTGTATACTTCCAATTCCATTTGTCTTTTCAGCTTGCAACATGATATCTTGGCCATACTTATCAAGTTCCTCCTACAATTTTTATACAACAATTATATGATGATATCCAGACTAATATGAATTAATATCCAATTACCCATAAACAAATACAAAATTGCATTTATACTCACCAATTTTGGGTTTTTCTTATTGAAGGCTATCACATCTGCCAAGCTTCTCACTGGTGATGCTACTAAATCTTTGAGGTATGCATTCAATGATAATTTGAATTCAAAATTCATAGCAATCTCTTCACTTGGATCACTGATAATTTCATCAATGTTATCAATCTTCAAATTGTCAACCAAAACTGCACCTCTCTGCCTGATAATTTCATCAATGTTATCAATCTTTAAATTCTAACACAGTTTAATGTAAATGTAAGTAAATGGGTCTACAGTATGGTTCTTGTAATGAAATATAATTTGTCACCATCCTCCAAATTTTGGACAGCTTAAATTGTGTTGGACATACACACTCTTCCGATTAAGTAATGAACACAGGAATATTTACAGCAAATACTGTTAAAAATTGTTCGTCAAATGCTATTTATACTTTATCAGCTTAGTTGATTTGATCTTTATTTTCTGCAGGTCCTCTCTAGCAGAAAGTTGGAGCGACAAGCTATAAGTATAAGAGTTCTAGCTCACATCATTTTCACTTTTGTAATTGAGTCTTGGTGGTGTATGGTATTGCCGTCATAGTTTATCTAACATGATTAGCCATGGTTTGTAAAAAACCATGATTACCTATGAAAGACTGAAATAATTTCATTCGAGGATGATGATAGGTTTATATTGCTAACATATCTACTCTTTTTATAAATACCATTGCAAAGCATCAAAACATAGTTGCAAATATGATGAGATTGCTACGATATTGTTATTATTAGCATTATGAAGCTACAACTTTTAGTGAAATAGAAATATGATTCAGATTTATGATTTAATTAATACACAAATTGTATCAAACTTCAAGTTGTTGGTCGATAATAACAAACGAATCCATACGGATTGTGTATAGACATCAAAGAATAGTTTTAGACTTTAGCTACCTTAACGTTTTCAGGTGTAGCTTGAAAGTTTTATCCGGACAAGTGTCATTTCTAAAATTGTAGTACCGTCTCACTACTCCTATTCTCTTTCCTATTAGTCCGTCTTTGTTTAGAAATTGAGCATAGCCACCTTCTGGAATATACTTTGATGCTTCAATAGTTGCCTCATCGAAAGTGTCGATGCCTGCTATAGTTTCAAGAACATAAGCAGCATCTGATACAGTCCTGCAAATTGGCCTGACAAAACCACACAACTGATGTTACACATTTATTTTAGAACAGTGTCTTTTGAAAGGGAAGGTTGTGCTTGCAAATGCAAGAATAAATTAGCCTGTAAGAATTTCCAATTTTCCACACACACACACAAGATTTTGGCACGGTTCATTTTTACATCCAATTTTGCTCTTATCAGCAGTTATTAATTAAAAGTAAACAGGAAATGAGTAGACCAGTTAGCAATTTGTTTCTTTTATTTTCACATTTGTTTCTCTCTATTGAGAGAAATCAAAATGATAAAATGATAGTATTTGTAGACAAAAACTATTTGATTCTGTTTTTATATTTTAAATTGAAACGAATGCTATGCTACAAATGTGATAAAATAGACATACTAGACACAATAGAAATGTGGACAAACGCTGTAAAGGCTTACCCGACTGTGTCTTGCCTTGGGCTAATTGGAATTACACCTGCTCTACTAGTGAGACCAACTGTTGGTTTGATGCCCACCACTGAGTTAAGACCTGAAGGGCATAAGATGGAGCCATCAGTTTCAGTACCAAGTGACACAGTCACCAAATTTGCAGCTACTGATATTGCCGATCCACTACTTGATCCACAGGGATCATCCAACGTATATGGATTCTGCAAAACACAAAGCAAATGTTTAAACTCCTCTTTATTATTAGTGACTAATTTTTTTTAATAAGGCCTCACAATCTAGCTAAACGCCCACCTAATGCTCTCTCACTTACTATAAATTATTATTTCTGGCTTCCGACTTTGAAATTGATTTCAGTCCCAAAATCATTTCTACCTAAAAGCTATTTATAGCTTCTCAACTCCCAAATTTATTGACACACACACAAAGCAATTCTTATCTAAATTATCTAAGTAAAAATCACTCTGCTCAACTCACTTTCAATATCAATTTTATAAAATCAATTATCGGTAACTATGAACCATACTAAACAATTTAAATCGAAAAAGCTAGATCAATCACCAATTAACTAAGAAGTAGCAGGAAATTACCTTTCCTTGTCCACCTCTGGCACTCCAACCACTTGGAGCTCCATTAGACCTGTAATTTGACCACTCACTCAAAGTGGCCTTCCCCAATATGATAGCACCAGCTTCCCTTAACTTGGTAACAACACCTGCGTCTCTTGGCACCAGTGAGCCAAGCAATGCAAAAGAGCCTGCAGTAGTGTTTAGCTTATCCTTAGTTGCAATGTTATCCTTAACCAAAATAGGTATTCCATGCAACCTTGAAAGAGAACCAGGTGTTTTTTCCCTTCTCTCTTGGTCAGCTCTATCTGCTTGTGCTAATGCATCTGGATTCACCTCCAAGACTCCTTTGAGAACTGGGTTTTGGAGATTGATTTGGTTGAGGTAAAACTCAACAAGTTGTCTTGATGTTAATTGGTTTCTTTGGAAAGCAAGTTGAAGATCTTGCACTGTTGCTTCCTCAATTGAGAATTCAGTGGCCATGGTAGTTGATTGCGTAGCAGGGAAGGTAACTGGTTGAAAGATTTTAGAAAGGAATCGGAAGAAATTAAGGGCAAACATGTGCGGAATCCATTAGTCAACTCATGATGAAACCCACCCAGTTTCTATACTCCAAAATGTTCTTATTCTTGGTCTTAATGATGTACTCCTGAGGTTTCAAATATAAAAAATACAAACAAAAAAATAATACAAGTAAGCATGACATTTTATTAAATTATATTAAATTTTCTTTTAATTTTTTAAGTCAAATCATCCCACCGAAATGTAACCGGAAAACACACTTTAAGGTCTTAAATCAACATCACCAGACCAAACCAAGTGTCTCTTTTTATTAAATTATCCTTACTAGTTAATTAATTTTTTTAAAAGGCTAAGAATATGATGTATTAAAACAACTCAATCACACCATAAGAAATGCTATTATATGTTTACTATCTATACCATCATTATACATTGACAACTCAAAATTTAACTACCAACTTTAACTATGTATGGTTTCTTCAAAAAAAAAAAACTTTAACTATGTATGGTTGGACTTTTCTTTGGACAGATTTACCTTTTATAACATAATTCTATTTGAATTTCAATATACATCATAATCATAATTATGAGAAATTTTTGCAATGTTGTGCCATATGTTGACATTAGTGATACAGACCTTCGCCTTTGTGATTCATTTGAAAATAAGGCTTGGAACTTCAACAAACTCTACACTCAGCTTCCTTTGTTTTACCAAGATTGTATTCGTAGCATTACCATTGATAGTGACATTGATGATAAATGTAGACGATTCTTCTTTTGGAAATCCCGGTAATGCAGGTTTTGGAGGTCTCTTGAGAAACGATATGGGAATTTGGATTCAAGGATTTTCTGGTTCTTGTGGTAGAGCATCTAATTTACTAGCTGAACTTTCAGCTATTTGGAAAGACTTCAACTCGCATGGGACCTTGGGTATCGATTTATCATCATGGAATCTGACTCTCGGACAACTTTGGATCTTATTGCGGATACTGATCAGAATGACTTTCATCCTCATGCTAACTTGCTTTCTCTCATTAGGAAGCTCTCTTCCCTTCCTTGGTTGGTCTCCTTTAATCATACTTTGAGAGAAGGCAATGAATGTGCTGACTGGTTGGCCAAGTTTGGTGCTAAAAATGTTGATTCCTTGAAGATATGGATGTTTCCTCCACCTCAGCTAAATATCTCTCTGCTTGCGGATGCCTCTGAGATATTTAGACAGCGATTTGCTTATTTATTTATTTTTTAAAATTTTCCCCTTGATAAAAAAAAATTATGAGAAATTTTAAAACTAATTCTTTACTTTAGTTTAACATTTTTTTCTGTTACAAATTTTTTCTTTATATCATATAGTATATTTTTTCATATTCAAATTTAAATAAGTTTAGACAACATAAACCTATTTGGGTTGGCTTAGTGGTATTGGCTTGGGATCTGAGAGTGTGCTCCTCGTATTAGATTCGATTCTCTATGCTAACTTAGGTGGGCTAATTTAGCTTCTTAAAAAAAAGGTTTAGACAACATAGATATAACAAAATACAACCAAATCTACTCTCATTACATAAAAACACAATACTACCAAAATTACTTAACTACCCATACCTCAAACTTTTCCTTCAGGGTTATTTTTGTCAAATACTACCAAAATTACTTAACTACCCATACCTCAAACTTTTCCTTCAGGGTTATTTTTGTCAAAACTTTTTCCACTATCAAAACTGATGTAGTTTTTCTACATGTCATATAACTATGTACACGTGAGTATATATAGGATCGTTTTCCACAGGGAGTTGCGTTATATCATAAGCGTTTTCACAATCTTTCACATTAAGGTATCATTTATAAAATGTTCGTTTGTAACACTATATCCATAGATGACAATAAAGTAAACACGAGAAGAGATCGAACTATTTCGCTTGCGGTATAAGATAACGAGCAAGCATAACAGCAGCAATCTCTCGATCGATTAACAGGCTCTAGCTTTATAACCAATATTATTACAATCATTTCTACAACATCCTTCGTGGCCAAAGTGACATCGTTATTTCTAAGTTAGCGTTTAAACATTCGTGTCCAAATCCCTTAAACGATAACAAAGTCGATCGGATAACTTAATCGACCGTGTCCAGCCTGATTAAGTATCCAAAAGCATTAAAATCTTGATTAAAAGTAATTATCAAAGGTTTACAAACTTGTCAAGAGTGATATAACATAAGATAGATTGTTATTCTAGTTCTAGATTCAAGAGTTCGTGTCCAAATCATCTTGAATCTCTTTGAAAGCATTAAAAGCAAGAATAACAACAATATTGAATCATTAAGCTAGAACCTTATATATTAAAAGATCAAAAGATTACATAATAGCTTGATTGTTACCTCAACACTACAAAGAAGGTGATAGTTACACATAGACATGTAAACTAATGCAAGGAATGAAGGAAAGATGAAGATTCCATGCCAAGATCCTTGATGTCTCAATGAATCTAGGGTTGAATCTACTCCTTAATCACTTGCTTTGTGTTTCTCTCTTGGAAATAGCTCTGACCTCTCTCTTAGAATGTATAAAAATATCAATGGAATAGTGAATGACCTAAAAGAGAGGTAAGAATGCTATTTATATGGGCCTGTGTTTTTGTACCTACGCTAATAGCGCCATTTACGCTAATAGCGTGGTAGGTCGGCCTATAATCTGGCCAATGGGCTGCTGCCACGTTGGCCTTGCCCTGCTTCTACGCTCCAGCCACGCTAATGGTGTAGCTTTCTGGACTCTTTACGCTAATAGCGTCTCTCACGCTAATGGCGTGTTTCTTCATGGCCTGCTACGCCCCAGGTACGCTATTAGCGTACCTTTCTGGAGTGATTACGCTAATAGCGTAGCTTACGCTAATAGTGTGTTCTTCACAAGTGCTCCAGATTCACGCTCCAGGTGCGCCATTGGCGTACCCTTCTGACCTTGGGCTTTTCTTCCTCACGCTAATAGCGTAGGACACGCTAATGGCGTGGCTTCCTTGAATTTTGACTTTTCTTGCTCCTTGCTTGTATTTTCCTGCACAAAAAGGGTAGAATAAGGCTCAAAAGCATAAATGACATATTAACACAATATTTGGAGTTTTCCATAGAGAATCTTGCAAAACAAGTCACTAAAATGCCTAAACTCCTATATGAAATATATCACTTTTAAACACTTATCAAAAACCCACTTTACTAACCCACTTTCTCACATTTCTTTATTTAATAATAAACTTTTCTCTCTCATCTTTTTTTATTTATAATAATAAACTTTTCTCTCTCATCTTTATTTATTTAATAATAAACTTTTTTCTCACCTTTATTTTTTTAATAATAAACTTTTCTCTCTCAATCTCACTCTCCTCTCTTATCTTTTTCTTACCAACTTTCTTCATTTTTCATTTTCTCTCTTCATTTTCAACTCCATTTTCTCTACTAATTTTCAATTTGGTTTTACTAACAAGTTTTTTTTTATTAGAGGAAACTGACAAGTGTTGTTATAGCAGAATATCATTTTGTATTTTATGATAACACTATTATATAATACGTTAATTATATTTTTTCACGGGACACATATTAATATTTTTCACACTCAAACATGTTAGTAAATAAAATCTATGATTATTTTTATTTATTAGCTTTTTTCATATCGTCAATACTAAAACAAGAACAATATTATAATATAATATGATTAATCATACTTTAATTTTTTCTTTTTTTAAATGTAACACTAAAAAACCCATTGCAGTGTACAATTATAACATGAGACCCATTTTAGTAACTACAACAAGTGATCAGTTTTAATTAGTATTTTTTTTAATATCTCTAACTAGACACCGCGATTGCCTAAGTTTTATTAATATATTAATAAAATATATGTGGGTGTACAGACTATATATTAATAAAAATATATATATGTTTGTTTTATGGGAATGTAGTAATATATTCTTATTTCTGAAATTTAATGGAAACTATATATTGATAAAATACAAATGAGTATATGAACCATATATTAACAAAAATATATCTCACTATATGTTTTTTTTACGGGAATTTGTTAGTATATATTTATTTATGAAATGTATTTTCATTTATTAGCTTTTTTAATATCGTCAATATTAAAACAAGAACAATATTATAATATACTATGATTAATCATACTTCAATTTTTTCCGTTGTTTTTTTTTAAAAATGTATCACTAAAAAAATCATTGGAGTATACAATTGTAACACGGGACCCATTTTAGTAACTACAACAAGTGATCAGATTTAATTAGTATTTTTTTAATATCTCTATTTAAACATCGCGACTGCTTAAGTTTTATTAATATATTCAAAAAATATATGTGGGTGTATGAACTATATATTAATAAAAATATATATGTGAGTATATGTTTGTTTTACGGGAATATATTAGTATATTCTTATTTCTGAAATCTAATGGAAACTATATATTAATAAAATGTATATGACTGTATGGACTATATATTAAAAAAATATATCTCACTGTATTTTTTTTACGGGAATATGTTAGCATATGTTTATTTATGAAATATATTTTACGATAACAATATTATATAATACATTAATTATGATTTTTCACGAGATGCTTATTAGTATTTTTCACACCAAAACAATATTAGTAAATAAAAACTATGATTATTTTTATTTATTAGCTTTTTCATATCGTCAATATTAAAATTTAATTATTTTATAATTTTACATTACTACCGATCAATATATACATTTTTATGCTTTAAATACTTTACATATTTTCACTAAGGACAAAAAAAATACTATGCCAAACGCAACCGAGACGCGACATGCGGCGGAGCCGCGGCCATACAGCGCGGCGAAGCCGTGCTACCCGTGCTGTAGCATGGGTATCTCGACTAGGGAATTATTTAAAAAAGATATTGTACATTCAAGTATAGATACAATGAATTACAGCAACAAAAACGGGTAGTCATACACGTTTATTCCCTCTCCCTCTTTTATCCATCTGACATAAAATTGCACTTAAGAAATTTTGTTTCAAAGTAAAGTGATGCAAAGTTTAGCTTTTAAAGTAAAGTGATGCGTTTGTTTCTAATTGTAAAAGCTTGTAAATGTCTACTTTGTTGAATGAATGATGGTTTCTACGTGACTAAGATCAATGCTTTGATAATTCATATTGGATTATTGATTCTCAATTCAAGACAGTGATGGAGATACATAGCTTTTCGTTAATATTATCTTACAGTAGCTTTGCCTTTACAGAAATCCCTTTTTAGATTCAATTTCTTTCATGATATTTTGACATGCTTAAGATAATGTGCATATGCAACCCTATTTTTAATAATGAAATATTGTACAGAAAAGATCATGTTTTCTAAAAAATTTAAGCCAATTGTTGGTAGACCAGTGAGCTTAAGATAATGTGAATCCGCTCAACATGAAATCGATGATTTGATAATGCTGAATAATGTAGTACTAGCTGTTTTACTACATCAAATTTTTAGATATAACAAATCTGTCAAGATCTGTTACCTTATGTGTTAAAGCCATCTTATTTGGTGAACTTCTCATCATACATGTAGAATCCTAATTGTCCTGTGGATTTTCAGACCAATCAACAATGTTGGCGATAATCAAGAATGTTATAATTTAGACTTACAAAACATGTAATTTAAGCTCTTAAACTCAATTTTCTAGCGGACTAGAAGAAGCAGTCATATTCATGGGAATTGGAGGGGGCGTTCGATCAAACTTCTAACTTCCGAAGGGGAGGTGGCTTTCTGATCAAAGTTGCTTGCTCAAATGAATAAGCAATTTCAATCAACTTTGGCTCTGACCCTTTCAAACCTCCAAAGCATATTCCAAATGGCTGATCCTTTTCATATCCTGCTGGAACAATCACTCCAGGATAACCTCCAATGGCAAGTATGTTACTAAAGGATGCCAAAGGTATTACCACAGCATCAAGTTTATTTCTTTTCATCAGTTTCTCAAACCCATTATGTGACGATCTTGTCATATTTAATAATGCTTGTTTCTCTGCTTTCCCAATTCCGTTTGTCTTTTCAGCCTGCAGCATGAGATCTTGGCCATACTCAAGTTTCTCCTACGATGTTTATACAACAATTAAGATGCTATCGTGATCAATGTTCATAGCTGGACTTTATGTAACAAACAGGCATGGCACAAATAGTAACAATCAAATGTTATCAGTTGATTCTTACAGTCGTGAAGCAAACTGGTCGTACAAAATAACATAGTTCTTATATGCAATATACTCACCAATTTTGGGTGGTTCTTGTTGAAGGTTATCACATCTGCCAAGCTTTTCACTGGTGAAGCAACTAATTCTTTCAGGTACTTATTCAAGGATAATTTGAATTCAAAATTCAATGCAATTAGTTCACTTTGATCAGTGAAAATTTCAACAATGTTATCAATCTTCAAATTGTCGATCAAAACTGCACCTTTTCGCCTGATTTTGAAGAAAGTACACACACACATGTGCGACTTATTAAAGCTTCATTAGAAATATTAGTACTTGAAAAATAATACTTTTAGACTTACCTTAACGTGTTTAGGTGTAGCTTAAAAGTTTTATCCAATAAGGTGTCATTTCCAAACTCGTAGTATAATCTTACCACTCCCAATCTCTTTCCTCTCAATCCATCTTTCTTTAGAAATTGAGCATAGCCACCTTTTGGGATATACTTTGATCCTTCAATTGTTGCCTTATCAAAAGTGTCGATGCCTGCTATGGTTTCAAGAACATAAGCAGCATCTGATACAGTCCTGCAAATTGGCCTATACAAAACCACACAATCAATGTTTAAACATTTAATAACAAAATGTCTTTGGAGAGGAAAATTAAGTTTGAAAATGCAAGAGCATGTTGACATAAAGAAAACATAGGTATTGCCAATTTGCCACATATATATAGGCTTACCCAACTGTGTCTTGCCTTGGGCTAATTGGAACTACACCTGCTCTACTAGTGAGACCTACAGTTGGTTTGATGCCTACTACTGAGTTCATACATGAAGGGCATAAAATAGAGCCATCGGTTTCAGTACCAAGTGACACAGTAACCATATTTGCTGCTACTGATATTGCTGGTCCACTACTTGAACCACAAGGATCATCCAATGTGTATGGATTCTGCACAAAACAATTCACAAGTATGAACTCATTTTCTAGAATCATTTATACTTAAATTCCTATGAGAAGGCATAATGAATTATTACTTTAGGCCTCCAAAAATATTCGCTCACATTTTTGGGTTGGAAGGCATGTAACTAGGACCTTTGGCACCCCATTGGCTACACATAGTTTTTCCACTAGCTTTAGTTGTAATATCCTTAAGAGTAAGTAAAAGGGGCAAAAGAGTCTTTTCCTAGTTCAACCCATATAATTGGTCAATACCAATTTTTTCTACAATCTTCCACACACTTCCCTCACAAAAACTTAAAAATATCTCCCCCCTTCTCTCAAACCCCAACCGACCCTCTATCCCTCTCCACTCTTAACCACACTAATCCTTCAATTTCTTCCTTCTAAGCCACATGCAGGCTGTTAACTTTAGATTCCATAGCAAATAGATGATAAAACAAGCTTTAGTCTCTCTTTTCCCTCTATCTTCTATGTCGTGCTTCTCTTCCCTCCACCCTTATTCATTTCAGTTCTTCATCAATTATACCATGCAATCGGAAATTATGGAACCTTAGGGTGCATGAAGAATGATATTCAAGTGGTTTAGTACAAAATGAAATAATAATTCTGTTTTGGTACACACAAGTATCGGTTAATAGGAGCAAGGTTTTGGCAGAAGCTTTAATTGGGAAACAAGTTGTTGCAGGTATTACTTTATGTTGATTATATTAGGGAAGAAATATTTAAGTTGCTACGTGAGTAAACTATGAAGGGTAAGCTGTTTTGAAAAGACCAAAAGTGCTTATGTTGTATTTAAGCTAATTTAGTGGCTGCAAGGGATGAGCTTAAGTTGTAGCTTTTGAGTTGGAATGATTATGTATTTTGGGCTGTTAGGACCACCAGAAATTTGTTGTGGTGCTGTTTGGAATAAAAATCAAGAAGCCAAAAAGCCATAAGCTGTTTTCGGGTAAGATTAGAAGCTGTTGCAATTGCTGTTTGGACAGCTTCTGTTTTCGAGTCATATCTTTTACTGTGTAAATCATAATGAAGTGATTATTGGATATTTAGATTGTACGCTTAATTCCCTTCAATTCGGATATAAGATTCGTATGATTCGGAATAGAAATGAATTCAGAAAACACATTAGAAGTTGGACTTAAGTGCTGAAAATCTGCAGAAAAAGCTATACGGGTTTTGGCATGGAAAGTGCAAAATAAGTGATTTTGAAGTTTAAGTTGCTGAATAAATGATCTAAAAGTTGTTCATAAGTGTTTGGTTGTGTGGATTGAAGTTTGTAATGAATTCGGAACACGCAAAAGCCATAAATTACAGTTAAGCTGTTTTGGAGAAAAGTATGAGCTTAATTGGGACTCGAGCAGCATGGAGAACTCGGAAAAATGCCAAGATACGATGTCGGACGCTTCACATGCTTCTTCCGGGGTGATTGGAGAGCACACTTAGTCCATTCGTCATAACTGTGAGTTGATAACGATCATTATCATATATTTTCATGATTAATATTATTGATATTTGATAAATTTTCTATGTTAAAGTGTTTTATAAAATGGGGAACACATCCTTCGAATATTTTTCTCGTCTTGATACATATTTAAAGTCGATGATATTAATGTGGTCTCTATTTAGATTTTATCTATGATTTATAAGCAAAAGATTTCAAATTGGGATTTGATTGTGTTCTTGGACAAATTTGATATTTTACAAATGATGGTTTTTAAAGCTATATGTTTTGAGAAAAATGATTATCATTGCGACGACCTAGGTGCACCTAGTATGTGATTTCAATTAGGTAAAGTTACCCCGTTAGATGGAGCCGCCCCTATGGAATGGCCACCATTAGGAGGAGAGGGCTATCAATGAGAGGTAAACTACCTAATTGAAGATGTTTTACACTTTGTTTTGAGTCGAGAGAAAAGAGCTATCCGTTAGATGGAGCCGCCCCTATGGAAAGGCCCCCATTAGGAGGAGAGGGCTATCAACGAGATGGAGCTAGTTCTCGATTCACCCATTTTGATTATTTTTACTAAACGGAATTTTCTATATTTTTTTTAAAAGACTTTTATCAAGATTTTCGACAATATATTTTTAAAGGCTTTTGTTATGATTTTTGGCGATATATTTTCTAAAGGTTTGTAATCTTATTTTCACCCCTTTACGACATTGGACTCAGAAATATTCTTATTTGATTTTGGATTAATAGAATTTTATACGGTTACTAGTTTGTAAATGAACATTAGATTTTGAGAAACTTAATTACTCGTGCCCATGTGTTTCCCTTCTAGTTGGTGATGATTGTTGTCTCCTCACTAAGTCTTTATGACTTACCCCTTTTTCTTATATTTTTACAGATTCAAAGTCAATTGCGTAGAAAGCTTCTAGCAGGGTTAAAGATCTATCAGTGTCACTTTTGGTAGGCCCTCTTGGTTGGTTTCTCTTTCTATATTTATATTTCAGTGTCCATTGATGTATCTGCAGCTATTTGGAAGTCTAGGATGTGTTATTCTGAGTTGTACAAGTATGAGAAAAATGTGTTATTTGAGATACTGGATGATGAAACAGGTTTTTAAAACAGGATTCTTATCTTGGAAATGTTGAAGTTACGGGGGAAACTCTGTCGAAATTTCAGTAAATATTTTTATTGAAGTGAAAACTGAATTGGAATTGTTTTTATTTTATAGTTTGTCAAGTTGAATTAATAGGCTTGCCGGGCTAGAATGTTCTAGTTCGTGCGCCGGTCACGATTAGTGTTTGGGTCGTGACAAAGTCCTTTCGACTTTGGACTGATAACTAGACTAATCTCTGCTTAGGTGTTTTAGGTCTTAGCTTAAAACTCGTCACCATGAATATGTTTGGTGGAGATCCAACTGCGAAGTTCCCCAACAAGCTCAGTGGTGGTTAACAAACTGAACCACACCCATTGGGTATTATATTAGTGACTTTTTTTTTTATTAGGGCCTCATAAGCTATCAAAAAGTCCAGCCTATAACTCTATCACTTAAGATGAAAAGCTTTATTTCAAATTTGATTTATCCCTCACTCAATTTTAGCAATATGACTTCATAAGTATATCAGATTCTGAACAGCTAGACAAATACATGATAAGTAATGCCATAAAACAAAATTGAAAGAGGGGTGGATTTGAATTGAAAAGCCAGATCATGGTCAAACTAAGTAACAAAAAGTAGTAAATTATATACCTTTCCTTGTCCACTTCTGGCACTCCAACCACTTGGAGCTCCATTAGACCTGTAATGTGACCACTCACTCAAAGTGGCCTTCCCTAATATGATAGCACCGGCTTTCCTTAACTTGGTAACCACACCTGCATCTCTTGGCACCACTGAGCCAAGCAGGGCAAAAGAGCCTGCAGTAGTGTTTAGTTTATCCTTAGTTGCAATGTTATCCTTAACCAAAATAGGTATTCCATGCAACCTTGAAAGAGAACCTGCTGCTTTGGTCCTTCTCTCTTGGTCAGCTCTATCTGCTTGTGCTAATGCATCTGGATTCACCTCCAAGACTCCTTTAAGAACTGGGTTTTGTATTTTGATTTGGTTGAGGTAGAACTCAACTAGTTGTCTTGATGTTAACTGCTTTCTTTGGAAAGCAAGTTGGAGATCTTGCACAGTTGCTTCCTTGATTGAGAATCCACTAGCCAAGGATGTTGATAGAATAGAAGGGAGTGTAACTAGTAAAAGGATTATAGAAAGGAATTGAAAGAAAGTGCTAGCACATGCTGAGGCCATGACTCCACGAGTCTTGAAAGTTGAAACAACCAAGCATCTATAATGCAGTATATATAGAATATATTTCTGAATTATAGTGGTTATTAAAAAAATCAAATACCACTTCATCGTGTTTCACATGCCCTGCCCCATGGCATTAAATTATTAGAGTACTTATTTATGATTATGTTCCATTCCCGGGCCTTCAAATTCTTAACAAAAAGAAATATCAATAACTCCATATTCAAGAACTAGAAAATCAAAGGCAAAATATTAATTTATCCTAATTTTTTTTTTTGGCACAGTCTTAAACATTTGATATTAGATTACTGAGCTAAGTCACTACAATTTAAGTCAGTTTTGTAAGAACGTTTCATAAATTACCTATGGGATTTTTTATGACAAACTAGCTTGGCATATTATATTAGATTTGACACTTATACGCAGTTTTCCCAATAGATATGGTAGTCTGCAAATATCTTATTATTACAAAAATATTGAGTAATAAAAACAGTAAAAAGGTGGCAAATTTATTGGATTAAATAATAAGTTAAAGAGGGTACAATGTTATTTGATATGGAAATTGAAGATCGGTGTTCCAACATATAGAAAAGTAAAGATAAAACGTTTAAAAAGGAAAACGACTCATGATAACACAAAAGAATATCTCACTTTTTTATTTACCACATGTATCTTTCGAAAGAGCCAATTCCCAGAACATCTAAACGTAGATATCTCTTATAACATAGATAATTGGGACACAAAATATTACGATAACTAAATCATAGATAATTGGGACACAAAATACTTGTAATCAACAAACTATCCATAGTCAAATGCAACAAAAGAAAAACTTAAAATAACTTGTAAATTATAATAAACTTAATTAAACAACATAAAAGAAGTTGGAGATTGTTTAACCATTTGGAAATAAGTCACATATCAGTTTTGATATAAACGCCATACAAATATCCTTTACTACATTTTGGTAACTTTCATCACAGTTGATTTGTAATGCTATATAAAGTTGATTGACAAAATTCGAAAAAACTTCGTTCAAAATTTTTTTCTAAAAAACTTATAATAT
Organism: Medicago sativa; assembly: GCF_051527215.1. Lineage (NCBI taxonomy): Eukaryota > Viridiplantae > Streptophyta > Magnoliopsida > Fabales > Fabaceae > Medicago > Medicago sativa. The sequence goes on from NC_140752.1 coordinate 86,860,337, forward strand.
TTTCAAAATACCAACATTAGTGTAATATTTTATACGTAAAAACTCGTTAAAATATTTGCATTGCGTCCGTGAAATACTTTATTTGCTTATAGATCTTTTGGCAAAGAGTGGAAGATGATGTAAAAGCATTGGTGGCTAAAAACTCAAAATTATAGACCAAAAAGAGTATAACAAAAAAACAGTGGCTGATATAAACTCATCACCAGTTTAGCTTAATTGCGTTTTTAATCCTCTATTTTATCAAACTCTCCAATAATTTTCTCTCAAATTGACTTTTTTATCCATCAATTATGACATTTGTGACAATTTTGGTCCAACTGATATTATTAGCCTCACAAAAGTGCTTTTTGAGGTCAAAATTCAATTTTTTTTTGGGGGTACAAATCATTATTTTTGGGACCAAAATTCATGGTTAGAAACCAAAATGACAACAAATGTAATGATGGTTGAATTGAATTGAATGACGGTGTGATATCCGATTTATACTTCAGAGTACAATGTTGAGTTTGTTTGTTTCTAATTCTATAAGTTTGTTGAATTGAATGAATGATGGTTTCTAAGTGAGTAAGATATAGGCTATGATTGTTTGTGTTATTGATTCTCAATTCAAGACAGTGATCGAGATATATAGATTCTCGTTTGTATTCTCTTTACATTAGCTTTGCTGTTATGAAAATCTATTTTTAGTTTGAATTTGTAACAAAAAATACTTCTCATGATAGTTTGACATGCTTAAGAAATGTGCATATCCTAGTGAGTTAAGATAACGTGAATCCGCTCAACCTGAAATTACTACGTCAAATTGGTTAGATATAACAAATCTGTTGCATTATTTTCTCTCAAGATTTCCATGAGTACAACTTCACCATACATGTAGAATCCATTGTCCCGTGGATTTTCAGACCAATCAACAATATTAATTGGAGAAGAATCAGTCATATTCATGTAATGTAAGCTCTTATTCAATGTTATGAAAATTGGTTAGATAACCAACAATGTTATAATTTAGACTTTCTTACAAAACATGTAATGTAAGCTCTTAAACTTAATTTTCTAGCGGACGAGAAGAATCAGTCATATTCATGGAAATTGGAGAGGGCGTTTGATCAAACTTATAACTTTCGAAAGGGAGGTGGCTTTCTGATCAAAGTTGCTTGCTCAAATGAATAAGCAATTTCAATCAACTTTGGCTCTGACCCTTTCAAACCTCCAAAGCAAATTCCAAATGGCACACCCTTTTCATATCCTGCTGGAACACTCACTCCAGGATAACCTCCAATAGCAAGTACGTGGCTAAAGGACCAAAAAGGTGTTACTACAGCATCAAGTTTATTTATTTTCATCAGTTTCTCAAACCCATCTTGTGACCATCTTGTCATGTTTAATAATGCTTGTTTTTCTGCTTTACCAATTCCATTTGTCTTTTCAGCTTGCACCATGACATCTTGGCCATACTCAAGTTTCTCCTACAATGTTTATACAACAGTTAAGATGCTATTGTGATCGATGTTAATTAATGAGAAATGCTTTTGTAACAAATTGGCATGGCACAAATAGTAAGAATAAAATGTTATCAGCTGATTCGTACAGTTCGTGAAGCACGTTGATTGTAAAATATAACATAGTGCTTATATACATTATACATACTCACCAATTTTGGGTGTTTCTTGTTGAAGGCTATCACTTCTGCCAAGCTTTTCACTGGTGAAGCAACTAACTCTTTCAGGTACTTATTCAAGGATAATTTGAATTCAAAACTCAATGCAATTTCTTCACTTTGATCAGTGTAAATTTCAACAATATTATCAATCTTCAAGTTGTCAATCAAAACTGCACCTCTTCGCCTGATTTTGAAGAAAGTACACAGACACACACATATGTGACTTATTGAAGCTTCATTAGAAATATTAGTACATAATAAATAATAGTTTTGGACTTACCTTAATGTGTTCAGGTGTAGCTTAAAAGTTTTATCCAGTAAGGTGTCATTTCCAAACTCGTAGTATAGTCTTACCACTCCCAATCTCTTTCCTTTCAATCCATCTTTCTTTAGAAATTGAGCATAGCCACCTTTTGGGATGAACTTTGATGCTTCAATTGTTGCTTTATCAAAAGTGTCAATGCCTGCTATGGTCTCAAGAACATAAGCAGCATCTGATACAGTCCTGCAAATTGGCCTATACAAAACCACGCAATCAATGTTTACACATTTAATAGCAAAATGTCTTTGCAGAGGAAAATTGTGTTTGAAAATGCAAGAGCATGTTCACATAAAGAAAACGTATAGGCTTACCCAACTGTGTCCTGCCTTGGGCTAATTGGAACTACACCTGCTCTACTAGTTAGGCCAACTGTTGGTTTGATGCCCACTACTGAGTTAAAACCTGAAGGGCATAAAATGGAGCCATCGGTTTCTGTACCAAGTGACACAGTTACCATATTTGCTGCTACTGATATTGCTGATCCACTGCTTGATCCACAAGGTTTACCCAATGTGTATGGATTCTGCACAACCGAAGCACAAGTGTGAATTCCTCATTTTCTAGAATCATCATTCATACTAAAGTTCCTATGGGAAGGCATAATGAAACCATTCCTTTAGGCCTTCAAAAATATTTTCTTACTTTTTTTTGGTTGGAGGCCATGTAATTAGGACCTTTGGCACCCCAAAAGCTACACATAATATTTCCATAAGCTTCGGTCCATTGGACTGATAATGAGACTAATCTCCGCACAAGTGTTTGTTTTAGGTCTTAGCTTAAAACTCTTCGCCATGAATGTGTTTTGTGGGGATCGAACTGCGGCCTTCCCCAACAAGCTCAGCTACGGTTAATAAACTGAACAACACCCATTAAGTATTACTATTAGTGACTATTTTTAATTTTCAGTTTTATAAGGCCTCGTAAACTATCAAAAAGTCCAACCTATACTCCATCACTTAACTAACATAAAAAGTTTTATTTAAAAGTTTGGCTATATGACTTCATAAGCATATTAGATTCTTAACAGCTAGGCAAATACATGATAAGCAATGCTAAAAAACAAAATTTAAGAGTTATAGGTTTGGATTACAAAGTAAGACCATGGTCAAATAAAGTAAGAAGTAGTAAGTTATATACCTTTCCATGTCCACCCCTGGCACTCCAAGCACTAGGAGCTCCATTAGACCTGTAATATGACCACTCACTCAGGGTGGCCTTCCCCAATATAATAGCCCCAGCTTTCCTTAACTTGTTAACAACGCCTGCGTCTCTTGGCACCACTGAGCCAAGCAATGCAAAAGAGCCTGCAGTGGTGTTTAGCTTATCCTTAGTTGCAATGTTATCCTTAACCAAAATAGGTATTCCATGCAACCTTGAAAGAGAACTTGCTGCTTTTTCCCATCTCTCTTGGTCAGCTCTATCTGCTTGTGCTAATGCATCTGGATTCACCTCCAACACCCCTTTGAGAACCGGGTTTTGGATTTTGATTTGTTTGAGGTAAAATTCAACAAGTTGTCTTGATGTTAACTGCTTTCTTTGGAAAGCAAGCTGGAGATCTTGCACAGTTGCTTCCTTGATTGAGAATCCACTAGCCAAGGTTGTTGTTGATAGCATAGAAGGGAGTGTAACTAGAAGAAGGATTATAGAGAGGAATTGAAAGAAAGAGCTAGCACATGCTGAGTCCATGAGTCTTCAAAGTTGAAAGTTGAAACCACCAAGCATCTATACTGCAGTATTCTAATCTATAATATTATGGATATATTTTTGAATTGAAGTGGACGATGCTCATGGCTCTAACTTCACGCAGTTTTCCCAATATATAGCAACTTTGTATTGGTCAAACTAATTTATTTGCTTGAAAGGACATGTGAGTTTTTTATTTTTCACAGACCATTTCAATGGTAGTATGTGTTGAATATTCTCTAATTATTATGAAAATGATTCATGATAACACGACAGTATACAAAAGAATATCTCCCTTTTTCTTTACCAAATGTATATTTCTTATAACAACGACAATTTAAATAGTAGTTAGTCACGTTGGGTGTAACTATTTTTTTTTTGGCACACGTGAAAGAACCTTTCAACATCTTAATGTCATACTTTGGTCACAAACTTGTGTTACCAAATTCGACGTATAACTATTTTATTCCACCTGATCTAATCCTAGTAGATATTATATAAAAAAAATAATATATAAAAAATAACTAACTCTTGATATTTATAGCGGTTCTTTCAATTTGATTGGATTACAATTTTTTCCGTTTCCATCCGATTTATACCTCAAAGTCCTTTAAGCCTCACACATTCAACCTTGAATAAGAAGAAACTGACCAAAGAAATTTCATTCTCATTTACAATGCGCAAAAGTGAAAGTTGTTTCTTTCTTTTGATTAAGTAGTATTTTATGTTTTGAGTGATGTCGTTAGTTTTTGTAAAGCACCTTTTCATTTTAGATCGCATACTCCGCACAAGTGTGTTGTTAGAAAAGTTGTGAAGTTTGAAGTAAGGTTTTTGTTGAATTTGTCCAAAATCCATTTTTTGTGATTTAATTTGATTCATATATTGCATTGCATATGTTGAATCGAAACATTAAAGCTCTTGGGTGTTTGGCTCATGAAAATTTGTTCAAAATCTATTATTTAGTGTTTTAATTCGATTCATGTATATTTTGAATTGAATCAAACAAGTTCTCGAGTGTTTGGATTATGAAAAGTGACTTTGAATCGATTCAAATTATTTTGAATAGATTCAAAGTTGTTATGCAAGTTCTGATTTGATTCAAAGTTTCTTTGAATCAATTCAATCTTCATCTAGAATTCTTTGAATCGATTCAAAGATTCTCTAATTCTATTCAATCTTCGTGACAACTCGAATTTCACATTTTACAATATTGAATTGATTCAAGACTTTTTTGATTCGTTTCAAACCCATTTTTTCAGTGTTATTTTGGGCCAAACTTACTCCTATGTCATTCACCTATATATACCCTTACTCACACGCTATTCTACTCATTGAAACAATTTGCAAATAGACTTTGAAATCTTCAAACTCTTTCTCTCTACATCTTCTTAAGATTAAACACTTTTTCTAATATCTTTGTAGAGTGTGAGGTCTAGATTGTTAGGATGTTATATGACTTGTAAGATTGGTTTTTCTCAAGGGTCTTAGTGGTGGATCAAGGACCTAAAGAGGAAAAAAAAACCACTTTTCACCTCCAAAGGTTTATGGGGGTTGTTTCTCATCTTCTCAAAGTTTAAGGGGATTGAAGTTTAGAAATAGCAAAGATGAATTCTCAGAGTAGAAGTTCAAAGGATTGCATGGAAGCTTAAGATTCGAAGACTTTGTGGTTGTCCAATTTCAAGAGGTATGTGAAACATTTTCTCGAGTTATGATCCTCTCTATTTAAGATCTTCTCTATTTGTAGTAAATTACTTTATGAATGGATCTCATTGTATTCCATTCAACTTTATCTATATTTTAGAAATCCAAACAATGAAAACTAACTTGATACCTCTCCATTCCATCAATTCGAAGAGAGCTTAGAACTTTGTAGTAAATTACTTTACTTGAAGAATGTTTAGTTGGAAGAAGAGAAAAGGGTGAGGTTGTAGAAAGATGAAAATTGGAAAAAGAAAAAGACGGAACACAGAAGTTTTTGATTTGAAATATGGAATAGAATCTTTGAAGATAGAAAACGTGTGGTATAAAAAAAACAGTGCCACATCATTCGCGATGTCTTGGGATAAAAGTTTTTACTGTATTTAGCATTATACATTTTTTTTTATAAAATAGTACATTATTGTTTAAAATATGCATACACTATTTTAATTTATTTAAATGTGGGCCTAGACCCTAACAAAATAAACTAAACACACTATTTTTAGTATTTTTCTAACTTTGTAAAAAGATAAATTTCGTACAAAAAAACTTGTATTTCGATAAAGATTTTATTTTTGTTTTCCATGGAAGGTTTTCCGTAAAAAAACGGTGAAACTAAAATTTGAAAGTGTCCAAAATACATAAATTACAGAAAATATCGCAGTAATTATACTCTTCCTTGATTTCTGTAAAAAAAAAAAAAAACATCCTTGATTTCCGTAAAGAAAACATTCTTCCTTGATTTATTCGCATGTATCAACTCAGACAAAACCTTAACCTAACCGCACATATCAGCTTCGTGGAATGACCACCGGCGGCACGCATCACTCACAATGAAAAGAAAGAGAAACGACTCTCTCAATTCTTCAGATGATTTTGATTTACCTGATGATTGTTGGCAACGTGTCTTTCGATTCCTCAATCACGACGACAACCACAAACAACGCTTCTTGAAGTCTCTCTCTGTCGCCTCCAAACACTTCCTATCCGTCTCCAACCGTCACAAATTCTCTCTCACTGTTTGTGATCAAACCCTCCCTTCCCTTCCTCGCCTCTTCGGAAGGTTTACCAACCTAACCTCACTAGACTTTAAGAGCTTCTGTGGTGATCTAGATGCACTTCTATGTCAAATTTCTAGTTTTCCGTTGAACCTCACATCACTCAATCTCTCCAACCATCCCATCATTCCACAAAATGGGTTGCGAGTTTTCTCACAAAATATTACAACTTTGACATCTCTTAATTGTTCATGCATGGACTGTATTGATAGCACTGACATTTTTCTCATCGCTGATTGTTTTCCTTTGCTTGAAGAACTCGACCTCAGTAACCCCATTGATATCAACGATTGCACCAAATTCCTGGATGGAGTAGAGTCTCGTTCACTGGAATTTTCTAAGCTTCGAAAGGTTAATCTATCTGGTAATTACTACTTAAACGATAAAATGATTTTTTACTTGTTTAAGAACGGTAAGATTCTGGAAGAGGTCGTCATGTTTAAATGTGATAAAATAACCACCACGGGTATTGCTTCGGCTCTCCACGAGAGACCAACATTGAAGTCTTTATCCTTTACCGATTATTTCAAATGGGACAACTGTGGAATGTTGATTGCACTCGTTAGGATTTGTCCTTTAATTAGTGAGATCAGTGTGAAACACACATGTATTGGGAAAAAGAGTGTAGCTGATTCTAATTCTTTGACGGATTTTGTTGTAAGCCCTCAATTAAAGTCTCTTCGTTTCACTCACAGTTCATGGTTAAGGGATGAAAACATCAAAATGTTTGCTTCTATCTTTCCCAATTTACATCTGCTTGATTTGAGCGATTGTAGTGGCTTATCTAATCAAGGTATTTATCATGTTTTAAAGAAATGTTGTGACATTAGACATTTGTACTTAGCCGATTGTTCAAAAGTGAATCTTCACAGAATGACCTTTGACGTTCCCAAGCTAGAGGTGTTGGACTTGTCATATACAAGAGTTGATGATAAAACACTCTATGCCATCGCAAAGAGTTGTCCTGGGCTTTTGCAACTATTACTACAAAATTGTTGCGATGTCACAGAGAAGGGAGTTGAGCGCGTGGTTGAAAATTGCACACAATTAAGGGTGATCAATTTGAGGTGCTGCCATAAAGTGGATGCTAATGTTGTTACCTCGATGATAACTTCAAGGCCATCGTTGAGAAAGATAATTGTCCTGTCATAATATAACATGTGGGACACACACACACACACACACACATACATATATTCCATTTTAGACCAGCAGCTAGGGAGTTTATTTACCTCTTTTCTTATTTGCAAAAGTTTTCTGTTTTTTTTTAATGATATTTGTAAGAGAATAAGAGGTAGTGTGGATATGCATGAGATTGAGTCCTCGGAATTGAACTAATTATTTAACCAATGGATTCTGTAGATATATGTCAGCTACCTACGTACTTTGTATGTTTCAGTTAAGTTTTTTATTGATCTTTGTTGTTGCTTGTTGGTTCTGCTTGTGCTGACTTGATTTCTTGATTATCAGTCTCTCATTTATGCTACTTTTGTTGTCATTCATTTCGGAGATTTTCAATAATATCTTTCATGAACTGAATTATTGAAATTTATGACTCCATTGAGTGACTAAGGTAGTTTCTTTTAATAATATCAATGAGCTATGCTATTTAACGCGACTAAACACGTCTCGAGGAATTCACGAAACACTTTGGCCGTTGGATCTTTTGTTGGATTGGAATTCATGGGTAGTCAAATATAAAAAGTGGGGCAGGGGCAATAAGGAATACAGGTGTCGTGAATTATCGGGACCAATTTTGTCGCTATAAATAGTGTTTTCCAATATCAATATATGAATATGTTATGTTGTATTTCAAGGGAACAACTCTTTCCCTGGGATCATCATCACTCAATATAAAGGTAGAGATCATGAAATATAATTATTATATTCACAAACTGGGGAATAGGGCTTCTGATTAGTTAAACAAAGATTCATGGAAGAAAAAAGTAGGATATTTTGTTTAGTTCGACATACAAGATTTGAAGTGTCCTGCAATGTTCGAATAGCTTAATAACTCTTTTCCATTTGCGGCCCTTATATTATGATATTGCAGTAGATATATTGTTTGCTCACATAGGCTCTCATAGCAATTGCATATCAAACCACTATTCCATTATCCGAGTTAGGATGTTTTACTTGATTCATTGAATTTGATAGCAAAATTTGACTAAAAGTAAATACAAATTACTTATATTATCTTGGCCCTTATATCAAAATATGATGTATTTCTTTGATTCAATGTTTTTTTGGACAATTCTACTCTTAAACCCTGAACCCAATTCTATTTCGCTTAATTAATCGGTTCAGGTTTGGGAAATTGCTATTATTATTTTATTTTTGTTTTGGTTTTGTTTCCATAAAACTTAACCTGTGATGTTTGAGGTATTATTATATATGTACTAAGCGTGTGTGATGTTGGTATGGATTTCTCTGAGTTGGTAGTGGACATGTGTGAACTTGGAATATAAAATGTAAAAGAATTAAGGAGTAACACAAAATTTTTATAAACCTCATGATATTCAAATGAAAGCAATCAAATCATGACCAAACCAGGACCTTCAGTTAGCTTACTTCAATTTTGGACTAGGTGTATGTATACTGTGCCATGTTTCTTTAGGGAAAGCTATCCTCAACTTGTATCTGTTTCACATGCATTGCTTAATGTTGTATCTATGCATCATATCATGTATCATTTTTAAAGTACTTCTAAGCCACTCTTACATTTTGTTAACTCAATTTTGTTTGTCATTATATTGACTCTTCTTGTTTGTCATTATATTGACTCTTCATGTCAAGTTTCTTAAAGCCTGTGTTACCTTAGCAGGAATACCTGCTAAAATTTGGAAAACGTTGTAGAATTGAATTGAATCCTTTCAAGCACTTGTATTTAAATTGAATTAAGTTTCTTTGAGAACACTCCTAGCAGGTTATTCATGGATCCGGATCCTCTCCATCTGAATTCCCTGCAGCAGCCTCTCAATCTAATGTTCAAACCATTAGATATATCTAATGGATGATAGAGAAAATCAGCATAATGTTGAAATGCACAAAAGCAAAAGCGTGAGTAAATACAAATTAGGAAACATGACCATGTGGCTTCAAATCAAATATTCAAACCATTTTTTAAGCTTCTGGTGGAAATCAAAGTCCATAAATGAAAGAACAGTAAAATCTGAAACTGAAGCTTCTTACAAATACTGCAACAATTGAAACCAGAGAAGGAGGATACAAGGAACAGGAGAGTGAAAGATCAGACCAACAACCCCTGAATCAGCAGTAACTCAAAGGAATCCAGAGAATCAAACCCAAACCGAGATCGACGATCAGGTGAAAAGGAGATAAGAGTAGATGATATCATTTTGAGGGAGGCAGGGTTTTAAACGGCGGCCACCGTAGCTGGCTGCAGAAGTCAACCGTTCATCGAGTTACTGTAACTTAACATCGCCAGAGATTTCCTCATTTTGAGAATCACGAAATAACTGCAGCCGGATTTTATGTGCACATAATTAATTTGGAGTGTTGTTTCTTTCTTTAATTAATATTTTAAGACTATTTTATCCACATTTTACATCCTTTTCCTATCATCCATTAGATGTATCTAATGGTTTGTTTATTAGATTGAGAGGCTGCTGCAGTGAAATAGGATGGAGAGGATCCGCTCGCGTTATTCATGACCTAAATTGATTTCTTTTAACAGTGGTATACAGTTAAGTAGGAAATGATATAGTAATAAGTACATAAAACTTGCATTAAAGTAGAGGTTCTAAAAGAGATAAATATCTTGTTCAGAGCCAAATTTGGCATAAACCAACATATGAATAGAGGAGAGGGCTATAAAGAATAAAAGTATTTACAATGACTATGGAATGATTTGAATTTGAATCAGTCACATTTGCAAGTAAAATTCAATTGGTTTATGCCTACACATTCCTCCTGTTTGTTATCACTCAATTCATTGTGGTGGCTCCCTCTACCTTACATTTACAAAAGGGTGAACGAGGAGAGACAATTCTTGAATTACTTATGAGCTCTAATTGTGTAGCTTATGTGACGTACAAAGCGATGAGGTGTCGATGAATAATTTGAGAGTATGTTTTAATATATATAAGTAAAGACCAGAATTGAAGAGTTGTCCTGAAAATTAGAAAGTGATTATTAGGAAGGGAGGGACCAAACTCTCGAGTTCTTAGAAGGAGAGACCCAAGACTCTCAAATTTTTCGGAAACTCATTTAATCCTATTCTATCACCTTGTTGGTACAAGTTTCTATGACCTTGTCGCACCTTGGATTTTAAGACCAATCAACAATGTTAATGACATCAATATGCACTTCTCTAGATAATTTAGGATTGTTCAAGTTATAATTTAGGCTTTGTTACGGTTCATGTCATGTAAGCTCTTCAACTCTATTACTAGCAGGTGAAACATACTCCTAAGTGCACCAGTAATTGTTGCAAGTGAATATTTCGACTCTCGGTGGAAACATCTAAACATGATTTTGAGTGTACAAAATCATTGATTGCATGAAAATAACATGTTTGACGATATTTTAAACCATTATCAACTGAAAATGGCACGCTCATTCAAACACGTTTTTTTTTTCAAGGCTGTATAGTTGACTTGATTAAAACTCTATCTTAGTTATGGTTTATGACAAAAGTAGGGTAGTCTAGATGCATTTTTTTTCATATTAGTCTGTTTATCTTATTGAATGTATAAAACAATACTGCTAATTTGACTGGCATTTAGTCTTTTACATATATTATGGGTTGGATTATCCAATATAATATAGTCTTAAAATTACATATTTTGCTTATAGAAAAACACATTTTATTTCATACAATACTCGCTCCAGCATACTGTCAATTCCAGATTTTATTTACTTTTAGTTTTAAACCATTAATACTTCACACTTCTAACTTTCGAAGCGGAGGGGGATTTCTGATCAAAGTTGCTTGTTCAAATGAATAAGCAATTTCAATTAACTTCGGCTCTGAGCCTTTCAAACCTCCAAAGCAAATTCCAAATGGCATGCCCTTTTCATATCCTGCTGGAACAATGACTCCAGGATAACCTCCAATAGCAAGTACGCCGCTAAAGTATGAAAAAGGTGTTACCACAGCATCAAGTTTATTTCTTTTCATCAGTTTCTCAAACCCATTTTGTGACCATCTTGTCATGTTCAATAAAGCTTGTTTCTCTGCTTTCCCAATTCCATTTGTCTTTTCAGCTTGCAGCATGAGATCTTGGCCATACTCCATTTTCTCCTACAATTAAGATGCTACCTTGATCAATACTAATTCATATGCATAAGAAAATAAACAAAAGGGTCTTCTCACATATATATACTCACCAATTTTGGGTGTTTCTTGTTGAAGACTATCACATCTGCCAAGCTTTTCACTGGTGAAACAACTAAATCTTTCAGGTATGCGTTCAAGGATAATTTGAATTCAAAATTCAAAGCAATCTCTTCACTTTGACCACTGATAATTTGATCAATGTTATCAATCTTCAAATCGTCAACCAAAACAGCACCTCTTTGCCTGATTTTGACAAAAGAATATGTATGATACTTATTAAAGCTTCATTAGAACCTTAAAAGTATCCGTACTTGACAAATACTAGTTTTAGACTTTAGTTACCTTAACGTTTTTAGGTGTAGCTTGAAAGTTTCATGCAGAAAAGTGTCATTTCCAAAATTGTAGTACAGTCTCACTACTCCTAATCTTTTTCCTCTTAGTCCGTCTTTCTTTAGAAATTGAGCATAGCCACCTTTTGGGATATACTTTGATGCTTCAATTGTTTTCTTATCTAAAGCGTCTATGCCTGCTATGGTTTCAAGAACATAAGCAGCATCCGATACGGTCCTGCAAATTGGCCTGTACAAAACCACACAAACAATGTTGCACATTTATTATAGATAAATGTCTTTTGACAGGGAAAATTGCGTTCGCAATGCATGGGATTGTTGATATAAAGCAATCGTAGGCATTGCCAATTTGCCATATATATAGACTTACCCAACAGTGTCTTGCCTTGGGCTAATTGGAATTACACCTGCTCTACTAGTGAGACCAACTGTTGGTTTGATGCCTACTACTGAGTTCATACTTGAAGGGCATAAGATGGAGCCGTCGGTTTCAGTACCAAGCGACACAGTCACCAAATTTGCTGCTACTGAAATTGCCGATCCACTACTTGAACCACAAGGATCATCCAATGTGTATGGATTCTGCACAACACAAAGCGCGTGTCAATTCCTCCTCATTTTCAAGAATCATTCATGAGTAGGCAGAATGAAGCCATGGTTTTAATGAACTCATTTGATATTTCTCTCGGTGGCTATTTTTTATTTTCTTTTTAATTAGGCCTCGTAAGCTAGCAAAAAGGCTCAACCTACGGCTCTCTAACCATAAAAAGGCCAGCTATGATTCAGTAAATGTTATTTTTTGACTTGCAATCAGGTAATCGCTTAGTGCTACTTTAGACTAAAATATATATAAGCAAAAAGGTAGTCATATTTGGTGGACCAAAATACAAGCAAAACTTAGGAAATGCAATTTTTTTTATGTCAAACAAAATTAAATGACGTTAACCACTATTTTTAGTTTGTGTGTAATTAGTTACTTATACTTACAATTGAGTATGGAGGGAGTAGCATCCAAATGTACAGGAATACGTAAACATTACAAAACTATACGACTTCACAAGTACATCAGACTTTCAACCGCTAGGCAAATACATGATAAGAAATGCTATGAAAACAACAACAAAATTTGAAGAGTGATAGATTTGAATTGAAAAGCAAGACCAAGCTCACATTAAGTAAGAAGAAGTAGCAAATTACCTTTCCTTGTCCCCCTCTAGCATTCCAACCACTAGGAGCTTCACTAGACCTCTGATGTGACCACTCACTCAGGGTGGCCTTCCCTAATATGATAGCCCCAACTTTCCTTAACCTGCTAACTACGCCAGCATCTCTTGGCACTACTGAGCCAAGCAGTGCAAAAGAGCCTGCAGTAGTGTTTAGCTTATCCTTAGTTGCAATGTTATCCTTAACCAAAATAGGTATTCCATGCAACCCTGAAAGAGAACCTGCTGCTTTGGTCCTTCTCTCTTGATCAGCTCTATCAGCATGTGCTAATGCATCTGGATTCACCTCTAAGACTCCTTTGAGAACTGGGTTTTGCATTTTGATTTGTTTCAGGTAGAATTCAACAAGTTGTCTTGATGTTAACTGCTTTCTTTGGAAAGCAAGTTGAAGATCTTGCACTGTTGCTTCCTTGATTGAGAATCCACTAGCCAAGGATGTTGGAAGCATAGAAGGGAATGTAACTAACAGAAGTATTATGGAAAGGAACTTGAAGAAAGAGCAAGCACGTGCTGAGTCCATGTGTCTTGAAAGTTGAAACAACCTAGTACCTATACTGCAGTATTCTGAATTTTTATTGCTATATATAATAATATAAAATATGCTTCTGAATCATTAAAGTTGACAAAAATATCTAATACCACTATCTACCACGATAAAATATCTAATACCACTTCATCTTGTCTCACATGCGATGCCCCATGGCATCTAAATAACAAAGTACGTTATGTTCCACACCAGAGCCCGCAAATTCTTGGCAACGAAAATGTCAATAACTCCATATTCAAGAATTATATATTATGTAATTTATTTGAGAGATAAGATAAGAATATTATATAGGTATATAAATATATTTTTAATCTTTGTGAGTTTGATAGAGATATTGCATAATATATGTGGAGTCAGTGTTTGAACTCTACACAACCTATTATTTACCTTAAAGTGAATTTCTAACTACTAGGCTACTTGACCAAAAATAAAATATACTTTTAAACTTTGGACATTAGATTAAGAGCCAGGCAACATTTTAATCACATTTGAAAGAACACCTCATTAATTACTGAATAGATAGCAACTTTGTACTGGTCAAACTATTTTTGGCAACCTACTTTAACTAATGTCTTTTTTTTTTTTAAAGTGTTTGAGAAGTTTGATTTCTATTAACTAGGTTTGAAATAAAAAAAATTATTGGAAGAGATTTGTCCTGTAATATCCACCCTATTCGACTAACTAGTGGAGTCTCATACTAAGTTATAAAAGAAAAATGAGAGTGACTAGTTAAGTTATAAACAAATAACTGAAAATTTTAAAAGATATAGTGACACTGACACACATTAGCATACAATTCCTTAATAACGTTATATAAACTAGCCCCAGTAGCTCATTAACGCAAAAACCATGGACCAAATTAAAACGAATCCTACGAGTATGCGTGGTGATTTTGAGGTAAAGAGAGTTGACGCACAATATGCAAATACTTGTGTCACAATTGTATCGGCATAAAAATTATTTCACACATGTATTCAAAGATATGTTACCTCATCATAACGTCAAAAAAAAAAATGTTACCTCATCATGCAATGAATATGACATGTTTTCAAACACATTAAATGATGTGGCAACACATTGTCAAATATATGTGCAAAATAATCTTACACCAACAATAATGCATACAATTAAATTCATATTTTAATTTTAACAAATTAAAATGATGAATCTAATAACATTTTGAATATGAAAATATTTAGTCAGAAAAGGCTTGAGCGTGTAAGGAAGAGACATTAGCAAGAATAAACGACAGCCAACTATTTCTTGGAGGGAATCATATGAATAATTGACCATCAACTAGAAGATTACTGTTATTTACACAATTGAGATTTTCTATATGTTGCATATGTCAGAACCAGAGAACCATGACTGTTCTAATTTAGCAAGCTCACCATCGTCTTTATTATAAGATGGCTCAAATTGATTAACATTGTGTGCAACCTTGGTGTCATAATCAGTAGGCATGACAAGATCATTACAAGTAGGTTGTATTGCTTCTTCCATAGGCAAACGTGATTTGGCAAGGAGATCATTGAGTGTACTAATCTCAATCTCGTATTTCTTCTTCAATTTATCAATTTGTTTGTAGGCCTTTGCAGCTTCCTGTTCTGCATCCATTGCCCGCTTCTGCAGATCACATCAAAGTGTCAGCCTTAAAAGAGTGAACTGGGCTGACTTAAAAATTAGCTATTAGAATAGGTACATATTACATATTGTAAGAGGAAACAAATGAAGCACACAATGGATTGGTATTACTCTGTGAACCTAGAAAGTTGCTCTGAATAACATGAATACCTAATAAGTTTATTCTATTTCCTATTTGCTTTGAATGAGTTTCATAAAAAAATATAAAAGTTATAGCTTCTTAACCCCTCTTCCTTCCACTCCCATTCCTTCAGTTTTTGTTGTCAATATCATATTCCTTCTGTTCTTGTTATCAAATCAATATCAATATATATGACATTTAACAAGAGCAATATTAACTACAATACACACCTAAAATACACACTATTTTAGTTCAATTCCTTATTTGGTGGGATCTACTCCCAAAAGTGGTAATACCCACTTAAATTTCAACTAATAAAAAGTGTACTGAAAATAACGTGAGAAAGTGAGTTGCTGGCACTTTTCCCAGCCCATTCAACATATGGCCCAAGTAGCTTTACATACCAAGATGCTCCCTGGCACAAACTACATCACCACTGATAATATTTAAGTGTCACTCTATACATATTCCTTTGTCCTCAAATTGACTAAGAAACACACTAATGAAATAACTAAAATCATCTAAGTTCTGTTTATTATTAGGCGTCCTCCAAATTCATACTGATGGCCAACCTTATGAATGACAGCTACTATCATTTTCTCACTCTACATAGTCACTCTATACATATTCCTTTGTCCTCAAATTGACTAAGAAACACACTAATGAAATAACTAAAACCATCTAAGTTCTGTTTATTATTAGGCGTCCTCCAAATTCATACTGATGGCCAACCTTATGAATGCCAGCTACTATCATTTTCTCACTCTACATAGAATGAGACTAGAAGAAACAGATGGTTTTTTTATAACGAACATATGACAGTGTCAATGGAACAGGCAAGGAGAATATTGATGATGATGAATGGTGTAGTTAAGTTGGACGAAAAGAGAGAGGACGACAAAAACAAGCAGTTGTTCAGTTGATAACAGTGATTAAAAATGTGCATTGATTGTTTTCTCACCTGAGCAGTGATGACACCTTCTTCTGCTTCTTTAAGACGTACAAGCAGTTCACCTGCAGCTTGCACTGCTTCAGAAGTATCCTTCAGTTGATCCTGAAGCCCTCTATTTTCATCTACTAGGATTCTCCTTTCTGCTTCTTTTTCTGCTTTTAATGCTGAAATTTCTGCTGCAAGGGTAGTTATGAGTTTAGACTCTGCACTTCTTACTGCTGTTCTGGAAGCTGCTTTCTTTATATCATCAATTCCATCATGGATCTTTCTATGCCTTTCAAGCAACTGAACATGTTTCTCCTCCAAATCTGCATACTGTTCTAAAATCCGTGCATGGCCTTCTATAGCTATTTGCATTGCATCCTTCAGTTCCTTGGAAAACTTCTTCTCGGCATCTAATTCACGCTTCCTCTTTTCAGCTAACGACTTGTTAGCTTCAACTTCAGCTCTGAGTTCTTCGGAAAGGGAAATCCACCTGCTTTCTGCCTCAGTCCATTCACTTCTTTCCTGTTCAAGTTTTACTTTGGCACTGTCTTCAGTTGATTCTGGATTGTCATTTGCTTCAGCGCTAGCTTCGGTTGAATTGGGATTGGCAGTTAGGTTTGCTACCAATCTAGGTTCAGATGAATTAGGCAACTGCAACAATGGATATTCCTTTCTTGCAGATGCCGGTGAATGGTCTATATAAAAATGAAGCTGATTTCTTAAATTACATATCTCTTCCATTAGCACTTCCCTCTCCCCAAATTCATAGAAATTCTGATACTCTTGTAGCTTATCTTGTACTCTTTTTAACTCTATCTTCATCTTCAGAACTTCTGGATGATGCTCATAGTTCTCCTTCAAAAGCTGTTGAATGTTTATAGTTAGTCTTAAAGCATCTCGTACAGTAATCATAAAAGGGAAACCTTAAAAAGAAGTTACTTTTACCTCATGTTCATGAGCAAGGGATACTAGTTCTTCGCTCATGAATTTCTCAGTGGGTAAAACACCATCCATAAGGCTCTGAAGGCGCTGAATTTTACCTTCCCTTGTCTGACCTATTACGGCATTGCATTCCCTCTCATGCTTGTATTGTTCCAACTACAAACGTGATTGACAATAGTCACAATAGATGATTATAAAATGGCCACGGATTATTGTTATGAAACAAACATAAACTTACTAAGTGATTGAGCTGCATTATCTCAGAAGTCTGCTTTGCACATAACTCTTCCAGAGCCATTTCTCTCCTTATGGATCCTGCCAAAACTTTCTCTGCAGCCTATATCATACGAGAAAGAAACTGTAATTAATAGATCGAAATTCAGCTATGCCGGAAAATGCATCTGAGATGCTTACACTCACTTTGAGAACTTGCTTCTTTGGTTTATCAGCAGACTCAGGGCAATCAACAGGTATCATTTGCATGTTTGAGTTATTGTCAATCTTACTGACATCAAGCTGCATTCTGATTTTACAGTTATTACAGTTCAACATAACAGAATCTTCTTTTCCAGCATTATCATCGACGAAAGTCTGTACTCCCACATTAACTTTGTCCACTGGAAAAGTTGGCTTGGAATCTTCAGGTCTCAATGAGAGCCTCAACGATGATCGCCCAAAAGCTGCGCTGCAATGGTGGTTATCAATAGTTTCAAGACCATGCCGGATGCTAGCTGTTAAGTTCTCAGTTTTAGTAAGGAAATTTGAAGCTTTCAGGCTAGACAGAGCATTAGACATGCTTTTCTGATCAACAGTCTTTGTGACCGGCATCATGCCTAAGTCACTTTCACAATGAAGGTTATTCTGAGATGGGGACAGCTTTGATAAGGTCTTCAAACTTTTTCTGCTGCTGCTGATTGTTGGTGAAACACTGGGAGGTGGGGATTTGAGGGTGGGGTCAGTAGCACATTTTACGCCGAGGCTAGCAGGGTTATCACAGTTCATTGTAGCATTAGGAAAATCAATGTATCGCTTAGTGTCAGAAAAACCAGCACAATCTCTGCTCGAATTGCCGAGAATTCTGGCATGATCTTCAACACCATCCTCGACAATCTCCATCTCCTCATCGCCATCTTCATCAACATGAGGTAGTGATAATGGGTAGTGGAGTCTAGGCTGCAATAAACACAAACTTCTTCGGATCAAAGCTGCTGAATGGCCTCCACTTGGATTGTAACCCTTTGTTTTAACTCGATGCAGCTCATCCTGTTTGATTTTACAGATCTAAGTTATTCAAAACAAATTTCATGCACTGGCCAGGAAAAGAGAAGGTTGATCATGGGGGAAGAGATATACCTTGAGTTCGCGTATTACTTCACGCAATTGGTTCACATCATCATGCATTACTTCATTTACAACCGCTTTGTTCTTGATAGCTTTGACACGTTGTGCAAATCTCAATGTACTAAAAGTTTCACTCCTACAACTGCAATGCTGAGTCGTGTAAAATATTTATATTCCACAATACATAGAGAGAAAAGAAATTCAAATCACCAGTTTTTTACATATATACCTTTCCGCAGGGGAAATAGCGCAAAGCAATGTTAATTTTGCATTTCCACCCAGAGACTCCTGCAATAAAAATGTCAACTTGGAGTCCCTGTATGGTATATGCCGCTGCTTTCCTGTCTGAGAAACTTCAGCAAGAATGTTAATCAGATTCCTGCAGTCAGATTTAATCTCAGTAAGCACTTGGAATGGTGGGAAAGTGATTGTAGAATTCAGTAGCCAAAGGTATAAATATGATGAACAAGTTACAAAACAAAAAGGAATAGAAGTTTTCAGATTGAAATTTTATCCAAGTAATTGTTTGAGCATAGTATGTGCCATGCCAACAACTAAATCAGCAGGCAAACATTTTGGTATAAAATGATATGTATTTAAAAATTGTTTCAGCTACATATTTATTGAGGCTATACCAATACTTCAATAGAGGGGTTTGATAGAAAGATACAGAGGGAAATAAATAGACCTGCACATGGTTCTCACTGACGTAGAAAGAAAGTCTCACAGTGTACAACAAAGAAGTCGTATGGACTTATTAAAAAAAGTACTTTATGTTGCAAATGTTCAAGCTATAATGGATATCAACACTGGAGCAACGACTAGTGTATGAATATTTGAAATGGCAACAAAGGATTTTCCTATAACAATAACGATGGAATACACAAGCATGTTCAATCATACCCAAGTTGTGAAAGTGATCTATTAATGTTGCCAGCTTCCTTCAGACGGTATCCTGCTGCACCTGTTAATTTTTGTCGTTCTGACCCAGCTAAATCAACGAGATTGATTTTACTTGTTTTAAATCTGCTTTTACGATCTTCAATACTCTGCAAATTGAAGATACGAGGTTACATCAATTGCTCTTCTATTTTCACTTATGCTATGATGCAGAGAAATGTCTTCTGAACAGTTGTTTTTGCAAACAAGACATGAGAAAAGCAAATGTTGAGGAATAGCACATTGTTTCTTCAAACTTATCTACTCTCTCCGTTCCAAATTATGTGTCATTCTAACAAAATTTGTTTGTTCTAAATTATGTTATTTTACAATATCAAATGAATCATTAAAGCTTATTTTCCTACTATGCCCTTTATTTATTACTTTATCCTTTTCCAATTCCTTTAATTTCTGTTCTCCATATCATTAATGAAGGATATTTTTGTAAAATAACTCATAATTACTCTTTTCTATACAACATTAACTGCATTTCTTAATATATGTGAAATTGCTAGAATGACATAATTTGGAAGGGATGAAGTAGTTAAAGATCGCTGACTGTTAGGACTTCTTACAATCTGCACCCGACCCATAATACAATTTAACTATTGTTCAAAATAAATATTTGACAATCTCCAGGACACGAGATAACAGTATATCACCTTGCATCGAGATTCAACAACACAAGTAAAAACAGTGTGTGAACGGGAGCTTTCAGAATTTACACTGGTTGCACCTATTGTTCTGTTTAACAATCCCTGCACAGTGAAAGGTAAATAATAGTAAAAACATGTAAAAGATATAATAATCAAAGATTGATGAAAATATTTTCTAAAAAACTGGTTAATCGGGATTTAGAAGAGAAATGGGGACCAAAAATTATTAAAATAAACAAAAATATATCAATTAACTGGAAATCTAAAACTTAATAATTACTAGTTACTAGCATGAAAGCAAGGTCAAACGTCAAAAATAGAAAAGAAGATGTATTCAAGTCAGCCTTTAAGCAATTGAGCATTTCATTTCTCTTAACGACCAAATCAATTTTTTAACTGAATCTGCTTAATGGAGATTTGAGTCATACATGCTCAAAATGAAGTCCTGCCAACAAGCATTTCACGCAAAATACTTGTTATGAAAAAAGTAATGAAGTGCTTTTATAACGCCAATTTTAAAGATGACAAATTCAGTTGAATGAGCCTTAAATGTTCCTAAAACTATAAAGGTTTGTCGCAATGGTGATGGAAAGGACAACTGTCCAATATGATTGATGAAATAAAATCCTAATAGAAGCACCACCTAAAAACTATATATAGATCACAAATAAAAATCTATCCCACAGTGATGTGCATTCATTATTTTGTTGTGCCTTATGTGTTTACACATCTATCCCACAGGGCCACAGCAACATGCTTTCATTATTTGGTTGTGCCTTATGCGTATACAATTATCTAACATTCTTGCATGAATTATGACAACATCTTACAAGATCAACATAGTATTACAAATCCTTATTATTGAAACAACGCTAAAATAAGCATTTCATACGAATTCCTAGGGATAATTACTCTTCAAGAAATTTAACAAGGGAAAAAAACGACATTAAATGTAAATGCATTTAGTATAGATGCATAATAACACAAAATCATTTAATTTGCCAACCATACACCAGATAAATATTCAGCGTTGAGAATTGTTTGTTCTTTCAGAGCATCAAAAGAGTGCTACAGAATAACAGTCTAAGACTAGTTCGACAATGGCTAATCAATTTGATAAAAAGCACACCTTCATCAAAAGCTGATTTACATCCTTCACAGTAAAAACATGCTCCTCTGTAAGATTCTCGACGTAGATTCCAGATTTAACATCTTCTCTAATCTGAATAAACAACAGATAAACCAGTTCCAGTATAAACACAAGTAGAATATGCACAAGGGAAGACTACAATGGTTTGGATTAACCTGTAGGTTTCTTTTATTCGGATCTAACAGATCGGTTATGTGCTCATTGTATATCTGCAAAAACAAATTTGTATGTCAAAAATACTAGACAACAATTAAGCAGAACGAGAACAAATAACAAAATCAATAGTAATTCAATTCAACCTCAAGAAATGAACAGTGACATTGATACTTGAGTTGCTTGTCGGAGTGCTTAGTTTGCTCCTACGCATGAGACACAACGATTAATTGATATAACAGCAAGGTTCATAGAGACCTCAAATGATTCAACAAGGAATAAAACTTCAAATTGATACCCACTTCATTTAGGCGTGCAAAGAGTCGCTCAAAAACACGAGGGGCGAGACCTCCTTGTTGATCAATTGATGAATTTTCGACCTCCAAAGCATTGGGAGGACCCCACATAGTGTAGGTCTTCCCACTTCCAGTCTGTATTGAAAAAACAAAAATTGAAAATTCATAATAATCAAGAATAATAACAAAAACAAAATGATGAAGGTGAAAATTGAAATAAACCTGCCCATAAGCAAAAACAGAACTATTGAACCCAGCCAAACAATTCTCTACTAGAGGCATACCAATAAGCTCAAAAATATCAAGCTGAAAAACAATAAACAGTATTAAACAACTAATAAATCAATTAATTGCAATAATATCACAAGATAAACACAATTTAGATAAGAAATCATACCTGAGTAGCATCAATGTGAGCGATGGAATCAAAGGTGAAATCCTGACCGTTGATTGACAAAGAATTGCTGGAAATTTTCTTAACAATGGAATCTGCTTCGTCTTTTTCACTGCTCACTGGTTTCATCCTCACAATAACCTAAAAAATATATATAATTAAAATTAAAAATTAGTTAAAAATTTCGGTAATTGTGGATGAGGAAAAGAGTGGAATGAGAAAGAAAAACCACCTTGACGCCGGAATCGGAGGAGGTAGTGTGAGTATCATCGAGCTTGCGTTTGAGAGGGTTATGGTGAGAGGGAGGCTTAGGGGGTTTATTCTCTTTGTTGAATTTGTGCTTATGCGTTGATTTAGGGTTTGAATTTCTTGGTACAGTCGGCAAATTCTTCATTGTCATCGTTGCAAGCTTTTTGCGACGGGAATCTGAACGGAAATGGTGGAGTTGATTCTAGAGAGAGAAAGTAGAGTTTGAAATGGAATAGAGAGAGAGAGAGAGAGAGAGAGAGAACGGAAGCGTTACTAGCCGTTGAGTTTGAATTTGAATTACAATAACACGCGATGTGTATGAAGTCATTCTTGTCTATAGTTTTTGTTTTTGACAGAATTTTGGGATGTACGATTGATTGGTAAACATAATTAACCATTAAAAACTAAAAATAAAAATTATTAACTACTATTGGTTTTTTTATTAATAAATATGTTTTTAGTCATTTTATAAATATATCATCATTTCATTCTAGTCCCTATAAAAAATTTCTTCGACTTTCAATCTTCCAAAAGTTTACTATCCTTTTAAATAAAGAAGAATTCATATTTTTTAATATAAATTTGCAGAAAAGTTTATAATATTATAAGAATCTCTCCAAAAAAAGATTAAGAATTTTTTAACAAAATATGAATTGTTACATTTTTTTTGTAGTTAAAAATTCCTATTTGATTCATGTTTTGTTAATAAATTTTATTATTTTTTTATAATATTCTACATGTATTTGCACAATTTCATTAAAGAATACAAAAGTTACACGTGAGTTTGACTTAAAAATAAAGACCAAAAGTGGTGATTGAAAAATTTATAGGGATTAAAAGAGTAAAAGTCAAAGAAAATTTTAGAGGGACTATAATTAAAAGTTAGTATATTTATAGGGACCATAACCCTTCTACATTGTGGTTTAGCAATGCCTATTTTCGAAACAAAATTGTGTTCTCCCGTCTTTACTAAATTTTGTTCTTGACGGACCCAAATTTTGAGTTCAAGTTCTCTCTATTACTAATTTTTTTTTTAAATGTTTTCGGGTGGTGTGTAAAAAAAAATATTGAACTCTTTTAATATCACATTTTTTAATGGTTGCAGAAGAATTTAAGAGGTAATTAAATGGGGTTTTTGAAGCGGATGTTTCTCTCACTCACCTTTGATGAACAACGTTTGTGAGGTGGAGTAGGAGGATTTAGGATTGTGATGGGAGAAGAAGAAGGAGGATGGAAAGGGTTGTTCAGATAGAAGGGGTTAAAACATTCCTTTTAATATATGAAATTCTCTTTACAAAGATTTAATTTTGTTCATATTCTTTAAAAGAACAACTCATATGATGTTACATAATGAAATGACATGAAAAAAATAAAAAGGTAATAGTTATTTTTATCTCACGGAACAAGTAATCAACATAGTCCTTCGTAGTATATGACGCTATAATAATTTGTATCATTCGTTAGTCAAAATACTATATGACGCTAAAATAATATTTTAATACTCAAAATATCTCTTTTCATATAAGGATTGAATAATTGACAATAAGAAAGTACTTACAAGAATTGATATGACATTAAGTAACTATATTTAAGGACTAATATAACAATTTTAACGAAATATTTTAATGTTATGAACTATTTTGACTAACGAAGTGCACAATCGATCAATCAGGAACTATTTCAAAATTTTGATAGATTAAAGGACTATTACGGCTATCCACTATACATTCATAAGACCAAAATGATTATCATCCAAAAAATAAATTAAAAATTTGAAAGAAGAGATGATACTGATCAAGACATTTAGATAGCATAGACTTTTTCCTCAACAAAAAAAAAAGATAGCATAGACTTTGCGGTCACCACTATACCATGCTAGCTTTCTCATTCCACAAGTCTATTGACTTTTAAGTCAAACAAACCACCATGTTTCACAATATCTATTTTTACTATGAGCAATGCTATATCTCTAGAAAAATAATATCAAGAATTCTTCAAGAATAAAGAACAGCCAATCACAATGCACTATTTGCCACAATTCAAGGAAGTGTGGTTGAAAAATAGGAAGTGAACAAATAAATTATACAACGAAAACTTGCCAGCTCTGTATTGAAAAATTCTTGATGCTATTTTTCTAGAGAAATAGCATTTTCCTTTTACTATATTGTGTTTCCATTGATGTATAATTAATTACTATTACTATTCAACTACAATACCTCTAAGATTATTACTATTCAACTACAATACCTGTATAAATAAGGTCATTCTCTTCATGTTTCATCTATCAATTAATATATAAAATTTGAGTTTAAGAGAGTATAAATAGTTAAGTGTATAATAATTTAGTTTTTTCAGTTTTTGGTGCGATCAGTATTGATGCTAATAACTGGTGCTAACCGTATGTTATCGGAAGACGAAAACAAGCTCCCGTGTAGGTTCTCTCATAGTCATGAATGTTTCTATTCTATCGTTGAATACATTTCATACTTGAATAATGTTTTACAGTTTTTTTTTTTTTTTTTTTTGAAAAATCAATATTTTATTTTAAACTCTAACCTAAGTACAAGATGTGCAAGGATTAGACAGTGTACAAAATTACAATCACCAATTTCATAAGCCCGCAAAACTTGTTTTCTACAAAGCCTGACCCAAAATGCCATACCAGACTAGCCAATACTTGATACCCCTACACCATCTTCAACACAGTTGATAAAATTCCCTCCCTGATGTAATACTATAACCAAATCACCAAATGCCGACATATTAATTTTTTTGCTAACCTCCTCAACAGAGTCTAAAAAGGATAAGAATTAAGAATGTAACATTTTTTAGTTCATTAGCCAAAGTAGTAGATAAATCCATACCATGAGTAATGAGGATCTTGATGACATTTAGTTAGTGATAAAGTTCAAAACTGCAATACTTTAATTAAATTGGGCAATTCCTAAGCTTTAATATACCCAGACCCTTGTGAGCTCCAATGATCCAAGTCCAACACACCTCTACAATTTTGTATTTGATGAAAGCATATAGAAATGTTATTGAGTAGGTACTAATTATTTAGACTGGTTGTAGCTACATACTTAAAAGTTGATTTAGTACATCATGGATGTTGTTAAGAGTAGGATTACTAGTGCTAATATACATGATCATATCAAATTGTGGAAGCATATACCAAACTACAATTAATTAGTCATTGGGGAGAAGGAGCAAAGTGGAGAAGGTGTTTGGAATTCAGCCATGGCTTAACAAGCACCACTGAATCAAACATTGTAGGATCTCCAACACCATCACTCTTTGCCTGTGTAACCCATATCTTCATATAGTACTTGATCCCAGAAACTACTTGTTGTTGCGCCTCTACTACTTCCACAAACCTTAACTCTCCTTCCCCTTCTTTCCATATCTTCACACTCCGGTTATACTCCTCCACCGCGAATCTTCCCAGTTCTTGCACCTCGTCGTTTGTTCTCACGTTTGCTACCTCTGTTTTTCCACCCACCATGCGAGACGCCGTACTACACACTACTAGCCATGCTGCCATTAATGTCATTGTTAATGTTGCTGCTGGTGATCTTATGATCAAAGGTGTCGCCATTGATCAATTGTCTCCAAGAAAGGACGAGATTGAGTTGCGGCTTTTGTATTTAAATTGTTGTTATGTTATGTTAGCTTTGAGAAATTAGTGGATGGATTCTGGATTCTTATAATGATGAAAGTGTTGCAGATAGATAGATAGATAGATATATGGTGTCATGCAAGGTATGGGGCTATGCGAGAACGAGAGGTACGTGGTTTGCTGTATTTACCACAACATGACACATAAGCTCTCACCTTCTTCTGAGACTGCCACGCATTCAATTTTGAAAAAAAATATGTAAAATGTCTCGGTCTCAGAAATACACCCTCCATTCCTTTTCTTTTGATGTTTTAGAGCTTAAACTTTATTCCAAAACTTTTGATGTTTTAGAATTTTTAATATTTTTTATCCAATTTTACCCTTGTTGAAAAACACACTTTGAAAATTGGAAGTTTAAATAATAAATGCAATTTGTGTGGTGAGTTTCAATAATTAAGGAGATTAGAATTTTGAGAAAAAAAATTCAAGGAGTAAGTAAGGGTATTTTAGTATAAACCATACAATTATTCCTATAATTTAATGATTCCTTAATATTTGTGCAATCACCTAAAACATCAAAAGAAAAGTAATGGAGGGAGTATATATCAAAAGATTTATGCTCTCCCCGCGCACTTTTTACTCACGTCCAACATGATTTCATGTTATACCTCTGCGTGAGTTAAGTCAAGTTGTATGACTTAACTCGCGCACTTTATAATCTCTGTGTGACTTAACTGACGCACCACTGACATGTGCGCGAGTTAACTCATGCACGTTGGCAGGTGGTCAGAGCTGAAGAACAAACGTTTTTTAGTCTTTGGTCAGTTTTTCAACATTCAATCTACACGTTTTTTACCCATTATATACATTTTTTTACCACATTAATGGTATTTACAACCTATACTACCATTCTCACTTATAAATACCCCTCCATACTTCCCTATTTCCTCACTTTCCCTCCCTCCTCACTCTCTCCCTCTATTTCTCTTTTTTTTTTTTCTTCCTTCAATAGTCTCTTTGAGGGAAAAAATGATCAAACTTCTTCGGGGTAAAATAGTGAGTAGCAGACTTGGGGAAGTGATCGACCCTTGGGATAAGTTTAAATCTGCTTTTTTTAACCCCAGAAACTTTTTATCGTGGTAAAAAGAATTTTTTGGGGTAAAAAAGAACAAGATTTAAATTTAACCCAAGGGTTGATGATGTATTTTCTCCAAAAAGGTTGCTCACTATTTTACTCCAAGAAGATTGGTCACTTTTTACCCCAAGAATGAGAAAATAAGTATATTTAGTGAATTCGAATAAATTATTGTATCAATTATTGTATTGTATGAATTATTAATAAAATGAGATATTGTTATATGCCTCAATTTTGTTCATTCCTTGTTATTTATATTTGCTTTTATTTTCTAATTTTTTATTTAATGAATAAATAATAATTTAGTTCATTTTCTTTTATTTATATTTGTATATATTTAACGAATAAAATCGAATCAATATTTATTTTAAGTTCATAAATAAATTAGAATAAAGTAAATATGTAAATAAATTAATTTTAATAAAGTAAATAAATTAGAATAAAGTGAACAAATAATTTAGCAAAATAAATAAATTAGAATAAAGTGAACAAATAAATTAGAAAATAAGTAAATTAGAATAAAGTGAAAAAATAAATTAGAATAAAATAAATTAGAATAAAGTAAATAAAATAATTTGAATATAGTAAATAAATTAAAAAAAGTGAGTTAAGTCACTATGCGTGACTTAAGTCACGCAGCGTAAGTTAAGTGGCGCAATTTTTTACACTTGTGTTAGTTAACCAACGCAGGGGTAATTTAGGTATTTCAGCTAGACGCGAGCGAAACTTGCTGGGTAAAGAGCAGAAATCATATCAAAATACCCTACCTTTAAGCGTATGGTCCTAATGGCCTGTTTGATTACAGTTTTTAAAAACTAAAAAATTGAAAATTTGTTTGAATTGATTGTTTTGCAAAATAGTTTTTGAAAACTATTTTCACTTTTGCTGTTTTTAAAAACAAAAAACACGGACCATTCGCTTAAATTACAACATTGTTTACACTAAAAAATACACATACTTTTACAAACTCGTGATGTACCGAAAATCCAACATTGTTTTATTTGTTTTACCTTAAATTACAAAATATTAACGATATTATTGTATTATATTTACAACAAAAATAGTAGGGGAATTAGTCACTATAGTCCCTGAATCGGAATGGATTCGTCACTTTAGTCCCTGAATGCAGATAAATTGCAAAATAGTCCCTGAATGTAGACTTTGTTAGTCAATTTAGTCCCTGAATGCAAACTTCGTTAGTCAATTTAGTCCCTGAATGTAGACTCTGTTAGTCACTTTAGTCCCTGAAATTGACCATGCAGGGACTGTTTTGCAATCTCTCTTCATTCAGGGACTAAAGTGACGAATCATCTCCCATTCAGGAACTAAAGTGACTAATTCCCCAAAATAGTATCTAACTAGACCAATACTTTTTCAAACCTTATACATTTCTCACGCGTCACATGCATAAGGGATAATTTAATAATAGTTCCACATACTTGACATGTCAACAACTTCAACAAACCACAATGACTTTTAAAAATGGATCCACTACAGTCAATAAAAGAATGCAGTCAGGACAATATGTATTGTTCGATCTTGATCAGATGGTTCAAAAAATACATATTTAATTTTTAATTTATAATTTAAAATGGCGAGATTGAATCTGAATTGTTTCTCCCCGATGTCCGACTGCATGAATACGAGGAAAACTGATCCGACTTTTAATATGACACATATGCAGGTCTAAATGGTTTAATTTGTGGAAAGTATTTGCTATTTTATAAATGTAGACTCTCAAATTATCCAAAACCA
The DNA here is from genome assembly GCF_051527215.1 of Medicago sativa. NCBI lineage: Eukaryota > Viridiplantae > Streptophyta > Magnoliopsida > Fabales > Fabaceae > Medicago > Medicago sativa. The sequence goes on from NC_140752.1 coordinate 86,889,511, forward strand.
ACGATTTCAAGTCTTAATTTCATGAATTTTTATTTAGGTGTCATTGACATTTAATATCTTTGTTCGTATATATCTTTTAACATATTTTTCAGTTTCTTTTGGCTTGTTAATTTTTTTTATTTTTATCTTATCTAAATAATTTATTTAATCATTCATATTTTATTATCTCGCCTAAAATCCGAACTAGATAGTTTACTCAAGAATGAGGGTCAAAAAGGTCATTATGGATCCAAACACAGAACAATGGGGCATAGTTATGGTCTGGATAAATCGACATTTGTACTCGAACACAACTTGTCAAAAAAAAATTTGTACTCGAACACAAGCAGTTGTAGAAGTAGAATTTGAGGTTTACAGTACACAGCACAAATGGAGTGTTTGAAATCGTCGTTCCTATCCTCCACACCATTGTTACCTCCACAATCCAAAAAGAAGAAGAAGAACAAACCCATTATTCGCAGTCAAGTACAGCGAGACCCATGGTCCCCCAGAACCACCGACCCAACAAAACCAAAACCACCATACATCCACCCTAAAAAGCCTCTCTCCGACGACAACGCACGCCGCATAATCAAACGCAAAGCTCTATACCTTAGCACTCTACGTCGCAACCAAGGTCCACAAGCTCAAACACCTCGTTGGATTAAGAGAACTCCTGAACAAATGGTTCAGTATTTGCAAGATGATCGTAATGGTCAATTGTATGGTAAACATGTCATTGCTGCTATTAAGAAAGTTCGTGCTCTTTCCGAAAAGGCCGATGGAGGCTATGATATGAGGCTGGAAATGAGTTCTTTTGTTACCAAACTTACTTTTAAGGAGATGTGTGTTGTTCTTAAGGAACAAAGAGGGTGGAGACAAGTTAGGGATTTCTTTGCTTGGATGAAAATGCAGGTCTTTCTTCAACTCTTTTATGTCTTCCGTTCTGCGCTGACAAAAATTGATTTTGAATGTATTGGTTTAGTTATGTTTGTATACATACATTCTCGTAGAAGTTAGTTGAACTATGAATTTGATGAATATTCTCCTAGAAGTTAGTTGAACTATGAATTTGAGTGTAAAAATCATGTTTGGAGTAAAAAGTTGCAAATCTTGGTTTAAGTTAGAATCAATTTTAGACGCAAAATCAATTGCAATTGATATCATCCAAATATGTCAAAATCAATTTTAATGAGTGTTTATTGTGAATAAAATTGATTTTGTACAATTCTGTTGGTTAAAGTTGGGCTTAAAATGAAGTAATTTATATTTTGGTATCAGGTCGAGTTAATTATAAATTTGGAGGGAAAGTCAATTTTTGTCTTACCATAAACATGTGTATTTTTAGTAAACTCACATTTAACACGAGTAAGGAGGGGGCTTAATCAATTTTAATACTCTTCAGAATAAAACCAAAATCACTTGGTGTGTGTTTAATTCTAACATGACACAAATTGATTTTAAATGAACTGATTTTGATTAAAAGTTAGTTAAATGTAAAGTGATTCTAGTTTTAATACATTGACATAAAGTGAAATGAACAATGCTGATGTGAGGTTATTATTTCTTTCTTTTCGTTGAATCTCCTAATCTCAACTTCATGTTAGAATCTGTTTTGGGTTAGAACTTAGAATTGCTTGTATAATGGGTGTAAATTACCTGCATAACTCCTTTTATTTTGAGGATTGCAACATGACAATTCCACAATATTTTAGACATGATAAAATTCATGGGGGTCTTACTAAATAATACAGGACCACTTTTTGTTTATTAGGATGGGAATCGCATGAATTTCACTCAATTGTTCTCTTATTTATTTATGTTGTTTGGCCTCATTGTATAGAAATTGATACTCTGTATTGATAGTTCTGTGGTTCAACAGTTGGGCTACCATCCGAGTGTTATTGCCTACACGATAGTCTTGCGTCTATATGGGCAAGTTGGAAAGCTTAATCTCGCGGAAGAGATCTTCTTGGAGATGCTCGATGTAGGTTGTGAACCAGATGAAGTGACCTGTGGTACCATGCTCTGTTCTTATGCAAGATGGGGGCGCCATAAGTCCATGTTGTCATTTTATTCGGCCGTGAAAGAAAGGGGAATAATTCTCTCTGTTGCTGTCTTCAACTTTATGTTGTCTTCTTTGCAAAAGAAATCACTCCATAGAGAGGTTGTTCACGTGTGGAGGGATATGGTAACAAAAGGGGTGGCACCGGATCATTTTACTTACACGGTAGTCATTAGTTCTCTTGTCAAAGAAGGGTTGCATGAAGATTCTTTTGTGACTTTTGATGAGATGAAGAATTACGGATTTGTCCCAGATGAATCAACTTATAACTTGCTTATAAATGTAAATGCTAAAAATGGAAACAGAGATGAAGTGCAAAAACTGTATGACGATATGAGGTTTCGTGGAGTAGCTCCCAGTAATTACACTTGCGCTACACTTATATCTCTGTATTACAAATACGAGGACTACCCTAGAGTCCTCTCTCTCTTTTCAGAAATGGCTAGAAACAAAATTCCAGCTGATGAAGTCATATATGGTTTGCTTATAAGAGTTTATGGAAAACTTGGTTTATACAAGGAAGCTTGCAAAACATTTGAAAAGATAAAGCATCTGGACCTACTCACCAATGAGAAAACATACTTGGCAATGGCACAGGTCCATCTTACTTCAGGAAATGTCGACAAAGCTTTCGAAGTTATTGGACTCATGAAGTCTAGAAACATATGGTTCTCTCCATTTGCTTATATTGTCCTGCTACAATGTTATGTGGCGAAAGAAGATGTAGTATCGGCTGAAGGAACATTCTTAGCTCTATGCAAGACAGGACGGCCTGATGCTGGTTCTTGTAATGATATGCTCAATCTGTATGTCAGACTTAATTTGATAAACAAGGCAAAGGAGTTTATCATTCGAATAAGAGACAACGGGACACCTTTTGATGAGGTGCTTTACAGGAAAGTTATGAAGGTTTATTGCAAAGAGGGAATGCTTCTGGAAGCTGAGCAGTTGACAAATAAAATGGTTAAGAATGAATCTCTTAAAAATTGTAAATTCTTCCGGACATTTTATTGGATTCTTTGTGAACATAAGGAGGATGTGCAAATTGATGATAAACTCGTCACCATTATGCCCACCAACAAACTTGATGCTACAGCTCTTGAGATGATGCTCCGTGTATATCTGACAAATAACAACTTCAGCAAGACAAAAATGTTACTGAAACTATTGCTGGGTTGTACAGGGGGGTCAAAAGTTGTTAGTCAGTTCATTATCAGTTTGACTAAAGATGGTATTTCTCTAATACTAAATTGATCACCACCTCTTTCTTTGATATATTTTTGAAATATCCATTTTCCACCCTTTTTTTCCAGGAGAAATCAGCAAAGCAGAATCACTCAACCATCAATTGATTACCCTTGGCTGCAGAACGGAAGAAGTCACTGCAGCTTCTTTAATTAGCCATTACGGAAAACAACATAAGCTGAAACAAGCGGAAGATATCTTTGCAAAATATGTAAATTCCCCAATATCTAGTAAACTACTGTATAACTCTATGATTGATGCATTTGCTAAATGTGGCAAACAAGAAAAAGCATATTTGCTATATAAGCAAGCAACAGTGGAAGGACTTGATTTGGGAGCTGTTGGTATTAGCATTATTGTAAATGCTTTGACAAATGAAGGTATGACTGCAGTTAAGTAAACTAGTGTCTGATTCATATATCAATCTGACATGCAACACCTTCTCACATGATTCTACCATTGAGTTCTAACTCGCTATAACAATTAACAATTTATAGCTTATTTGGATAGGAAAGAATTGTGCAATATTGCGGAATCCTATCTTTTTATCAAATGTGTTAAACTCCAAAAAGAAATGTTGACACGCCCTTCTCCCACAGTTAAAATTATGTGTTTTCAAACATAAATGGCTTTTTTCAACTATTCTTCCATACTTCAATAGTTTCACAGGATTAAGGGGGAATGCTAGCCTGGTATTATGCCTGGTGCATGAGTATTAGGTTTATTGATGAATGTGTCTGCTTGTTGACATAGAACTTTTTGAAAAAACAAATTGCTCTCTGAGTTCTGGAAAATTAAGAATTTTCAGGAACATCAATTATTTGTTGTTGCTTCTCTTTTCAGCGCCAAGTTACTTGCATTTAACTGATAATTTAGGTGTTATTCTTTTTCAGCAAAATATCAGGAGGCCGAGAAAATTATCTCTCAGTGCCTTGAAGAAAACGTGAAACTTGATACAGTGGCTTACAATACCTTTATAAAATCCATGCTTGAAGCAGGTTTGATATGTAGCATTCTGATTGAATAGGAAATATAAAATCAAAACAGCAAGCTTGCTAATACAATTTGTTCTGCTGTAGGCAAATTGCATTTCGCATCTAGTATTTTTGAGCGCATGTGTTCCAATGGCGTTGCTCCATCAATTCAAACATATAACACTATGATAAGGTTGTAGCTTATATAAGCTTTCTTCCACTGATAAAAGTTTTTGCATCTATTTTTTTGGCTGCTAATTTTTGGACCAACATTTTAACTGCTTATGCAGTGTCTATGGAAAATATCACAAGTTGGATAGAGCTGTGGAGATGTTCAACAAAGCTCGCTCATTGGGTGTCCCTTTGGATGAAAAAGCATACATGAATTTGATAGGCTATTATGGGAAAGCTGGTACTGGACCATTTTACTTTAACCGAGATAAAATTTTGATAATTCAAGATGCAATTTTGCATTTGAAAATTCCATTATTCCTGTTTTCATGTGCATAATTTTTCTTTGTATCCAATATGATTTTCATGCAATGGAGAGTGCAAACATAATGTAATTAGCACATGATGTTTGGTCATTAATTCATATTTATATTGTAGGTATGGTACGCGAAGCTTCACAGTTGTTTAGTAAAATGCAAGAAGAAGGGATTAAACCTGGAAAGGTAGAGTTAATAATTTCTTAACTATATTTTCAAGACTCAAGTATATAATTAGCAACTCTTATAGGTATTCTCAAATTAATTTATTTAAAAGCTTGAGTTATGTTGTGGCCCAAAATAATGACATACTTTACATTGAACAACAAGGCATATTTTACATTTCTCTTCTTTAAATAATGACAATTTTAGAGAATTAGTGATAAATCTTTGTCTTTGTTGGGAATTACAGATCAGCTATAATATTATGATGTATGTGTATGCAAATGTTGGAGTTCATCATGAAGTAGAGAAGCTTTTCCAAGCCATGCAGAGACAAGATTGTTTGCCCGACTCTTCCACATATCTTTCATTAGTCAAAGCATATACAGAGAGCCTAAATTACTCCAAAGCTGAGGAAACCATACATTCTATGCAGAGCAAGGGTATTTCACCATCCTGTGCCCATTTTAATATTTTACTATCGGCATTCATAAAAGCTGGGCTGATTGATGAAGCCAAGAGGATATACGAGGAAATATCAACTTTTGGTTTAATTCCCGATCTCATATGTTACCGAACAATTCTGAAAGGTTACCTGAAATATGGACGTGTAGAAGAAGGAATCAACTTTTTTGAAAGTATATGCAAGTCAATCAAAGGGGACAAGTTCATCATGAGTGTAGCTGTGCATTTATACAAATCCGCGGGAATGGAAAACCAGGCAAAAGAACTCCTGAGTTCGATGAATAAGATGAAAATTCCTTTTCTCTGGAAACTTGAAGTTGGATCGGCAGAAGGATTGAAAGTTCCTTGAGAATTGTTCGGTAACAGAGAAGGAGTACTTGAGAAATGCATGTATGCTTGAGAAGCAATGTGGTAACAGAGAAGGGCTAGCAATGACCATGGAGCTAGCTTGTATATAACTTGGTCAACCTAGTAATGTTAATGGCGGAACCCTGATTCTGGCTGCATATACTACTGGCATTAATGATGGAACAATTTGAACCCTTGGCATTAATGATGAGTCAATGAATTCTGTATATGCCAAGAAAATACTCAATACCTCCCAACTAAAGGAAGTTGGACCAAGGAGATTGACTCATCATCATTGGAGATTGTTTAGTGAGGTTACTTGTGAACATATGCTGTTCATTACTCACTGTTTGGCCTCAGTTTTTTCTCTCAGGCATGTTTGTTAAAAACAAGTTTTAACTCATAAAATCGCCCAATTTCATATTTCTAGGTATGAATTTTGAGTTAAATCACTTGTAAAATTGAATATGGATAAAATATACTCTAGTTGGACCTGATTTTACCCGAGTTAAAACGTGGTAAACTCTTTGAAATTGGATAGAATCAGAAGAAATTAACTCGATTTTACCCAATTTTGAAGAAATTAACTCTTGATTTTATGGATAGTCTTAAATTTTAACAACTATAGAAATTTATGAAACTCTTGTTTTTTGGATGTTTTGAGTATTATATAATAAGTAGATATGTCATCCTTTCCTTCTTAATATAAGAAAATAAGATGCTGTGGAAAAAACAATTTTAACCCATGCTGCTCTTCTGCCATGCAATCAAATTAAGGGTAAAAAGTGTCTAAAAATTTCTTTATCCAACTAATTCTGTATAATTACTTATGTTTTGCTTTTAATGATGTCATTGTAAACTTGGTTTGGTTCAATTTGTCTTCACAATGTTATACACTTCCAATCTAACTACAAAACTGACGTATATAATTATGGGAGAACTGAAAGCTACAGTGCTGTTGTTCAAAAGTACACCACCTAACCAATCAAATCGACGGTACAATGGTTCACTCTTTTCAAACTATCAGACAATTCAAATTTCAAAACTCCCCCCTAAATTTTAAAACACCAACCTTTTGAAACCATATATTCAAAATCACTTTCCTCATATTTTTCATTCTCACTTGTCTGTTTCCAAGCAGAAATCTTCACAAGATAAAATTTTAAAATTAAGTTGGTAAAAGAGATGTGATTTTTAACAAGTGAGGGAAGAGAAATGATGAGGAAGATCAAGGTCTATATTTTTTCTTCTTTTCAAACTTTCTAATCTTCATCTTCCACTCTTCACTTCTATTTTGTAGGTTTTCACACTTTCTAATCTCCATCTTCTCTTCAATTTTATTTTGCAGGAAACTTGAAAGTTCTTTACTCAACCCAACAAGTAGTTGAAGTGCTGCAAATAAATAAAAATTATGAACAACTTTTCAGATCTACAAGTTCATTTGACGTTTAAAGTGTCTAAAATTTACTCTTTTCTTTATCTAACATGTACCTTTTCATTATTTATATTTATATTCAACTGTAATTTTTTGATCTAGAAATGTTATTGCAGGAAAGTTGAATGGAGTTCTTGTCTCATTATGAACTACAAACAAAGAAAAGAAACACAAGTAAGTGAACGATGAGAATTACTAAATTACTAATTGGTTTAATACATAAATTCTCAACAAAGCAATGACGCATTTCAGTATTATTTTCTTGCAGGAAACGTTGAATTGGTTGTATGTTGCCTAATTTTTTTTGAAAAAATATGATAGTTTGCAGCAAAGTCAAATGATGTTCATGTCTCTTTAACAAACTACAAAGAAAGACATTATTATGAAAAATAAACTGAATACCTTGATTTTAAACCACTTTTATTTGCTAGGTTTTCAAACTTTCTAATCTTCATCTTCTCTTGAAAGATGTTCTCTAGAAACTTGAAAGTTGTTCCTTTTGCAACTGAAAGTTGAAGTGGTCCTGTAAAAAAAAAATTAACTTATCAGATCTACAAGGATACTTGATGTCTAAACTTTACTCTTTTCATTATTTAACATGTACCTCTTCTTTGTTTTTTCTGATCTTCATTTTTTGTATTTATCTTCATCTTCAACTACAATTATTATTTAACATGTACCTCTTCTTTGTTTTTTCTGATCTTCATTTTTTGTATTTATCTTCATCTTCAACTACAATTTTTTGATATAGAAATGTTATTGCAGAAAAGTTGAATAGAGTTATTGTCTCTTCAGCAAACTACAAAGAAAGGAGACACTGGTAAGTAAATGAAGAGAATAACAAATTAATTAGTTTAGTACTCGACAAAATAAATGACCCGTTAAGTATAACTTTCTGCTGGAAATAACAGTGTTGTTCTTTAAATTAAGATGATGAAGAAACATAGATCCAAAAACATTTCAAGAGGAAAATCTTACACTTCTCTGATTAAGAGTTTTTTTTTTCATTTTTTCTTCTTGTATGTTTTACTGAGCTCCATTTTATGTTCTTCATTTTGCAGGAGATTTGAAAGATGTTCTCCTGCCTCCAGCCAACAATCCTCTATTCTGCCAAATAAAAATAAATTTTCTTTTAAATTATTTTGTTTCTTAGCCAACAAAATTTAAAATAAATTATTTATTTTTTCATCAATGTTTTTTCAAAGAGTTAAAATCTGATTTTTTTTTTCATTCACATAAAATAATTTAAATTCAAATATAGTTTACACATGAAAAGAAAAGAATATGACACTTTCAGGACTCATGGTATTGTAAATCTCAACAATTGTACTGATTTTTTTTTTAATGCAAAAAACAAATAGTCTTTCTTGAAAGGGAAACATGTCCATTAAGAATGAGGAAATAAAAAAAAAGATAAGCACTCAATTTAAGTCCATTTAAGTTTATCTATGAATCTTTTAAGTCCATTTAAGCACCCAGTAGAAGGCTTCTTTCAACAAAAAAAAAGGGTCAAGGCTAGCAGCAACAACATATTTTTTATTTTTTCCTACCAAATTATGTTTTTTATTAAAAATAAAAGAAAGAAAAAATAATAATTATTACCAAAGAAAGTATAGAAAAAAAAAATGAGATATGAACATAAATACATATATTTCAAGATGACAGTCATTTGTATGAACCAATATGAATACACATAATGCATCTAGAGAAATTAAAAATATACTTGCTTCAGATCTAATATGATTTACTGTGATTGTTACAAGATCCAAAGTGATAACATATTTATTTTTTTGTGAGGGAAAAGTGAGAACATAATATTTTGCATGTCAAATTGATCAAAAAATACAACTTGATTTCTAGATTTGAACTGGACAAAGGTTGAGATCTCAAATAAAAATCAAATCATAATGATTTGGTTGAACGAACAAAGATAAATCATATCTATAATCTTGACAAAGCAAAACCCTAAATCCCAACTGTTTTTCTCACATTTTGATGTTTTCTGATTTGCTACAAATTTTCAATTATTTTTTTCAAGGGTGCCGTATAAAACAAAAACATCCTTATCCAAGCAAACATTTGCATGTGGGGTTGCAAAGAAAACATTTGCATGGGTTGCAAAGAAAATCATTTGCTCACATGGCAAACATCCCAAAAACAAGGGATGAGACAGATTTTATGACAATGTTTTTTTATAAAGTCAAAAAGCCTATGTGCCTACAAATCACATTTCAATTTAAATTTATTATACATATTTTTTGATTTGGATCCATCCTATTCTCTATAAATACATCAAGCATTTTGATCATTGGCACCAACACATCCCGTTCCTTCCTTCCTTCCTTTCTTTCTTCACTTCCTTCTCAATCCCCACCATCTTCATCAACAAGCTTCTGATTTTCAACCCACAATTAATCCTTGCTGAAACAATCCCCACCATCTTCATCAACAAGCTATTGATTTTCAACCTACACTTAATCCATGCTGAAATTCTCTAAAAAATAGAAATGATGCTACAATTAATCCTTGCTGAAACAATCCCCACCATCTTCATCAACAAAGAAATGAAAATAAAAAATAGTGACATGCAGCATATAATTTCTCTTTATACTTCCGTTTTCCCCTTCTTATGATACAAGCAAAATATATTGGTTATTTTCAGTTTCTTTTAAATGTCTCCAACTAGCAATGATGTCTAATGTTCTTTTTACAATTTATTTTCACTACACAGGTATAATCCGTCAGAGATGTTAATAAGATTGTAATGAAAATGCCTAAAAGGGATCTTGATGAGGAGGTAATGGCAATTTCAACAACATAAACAGATAAATTTAGTGACATGGAGCATATAGTTTTTGTTCACTTTTCTGTTTTCCCCCTTTTTTTCTGTCTTTCCCCTTCTTATGAAACAAGCAAGATAGCCAAGTTATTTTCAGTTTATATTAAATGTGTTTAACTAGCAGTTAATTTTAATGTACTTCTTACATTTGACTTATACCTGCACAAGTATAATACGTTCAGATGAAGAGCAATTTTATTTAACTTCTCACTGCACAGGTATATTATTTAACTTCTCACTGCACAGGTATAATATGTTCAGATGAAGAGCAATTTCATTTAACCTCTCACTGCACAGGTATAATACTTCTAACTGCACGATTATATTAGATAGAAAAGGAAAACTTACATGCTTTTGTTTCATTAATTCTACTCTTAACTCTTTGCAGAACTTCTGCTTCTTCTAGCTCCAAAAAATTAATACAAGATCCTTCTCTTCTGCTGCAGAGGTAATGGGAATTTTCAAAGAGAATAGTGTTGGGTTCAACAAAATGCTTCAGAATCTCAGCCTACAATGAATCCAGACAGAAATTTAGCCAAATAATGAAAATAAAAAATAGTAGTGAAATGCAGCATTTTATTGTTAAATCACTTGCAAATTGCAATGATGCTCCAAAATTATTTCTTACTTTCTTGTGTAAATAGTTGCTTTAGTTTGTTTCTAAAGTTCCAATCTTGTGCATAACTGAAAACAGTTTATACTCAAGTAATAATACATCTATTTCTTTATTTTTAACATGTTCTTGAATAAAATTTATGATGAGTTGTACAGTACATACTTGAGTAATAATGCATCGTTACTTTATCTCCTTTTTCTTCTTATCATGCTATTGAATAAATTTTATGATATGTGTTGTGCAGTGCAATGAAATTCAAGGTAAATGGAGCTTCCAAGACAGGAAAACCCAACATAAAATTTGGCCAATGGGGATCAGACGCACAACAACGATAAACAACTACCAATAGAATACATCAATTACAGGAAAAAAAGTTGCAAAGTTTAGAATTTGTTTTCCCATTTCTATTACCTTAGAATCATTTTATTTATTTTAAAAGTTGAGAAGTTAGGGTTTGGCCAAGAGTTGAGAAAAAAGCATTAAATCAACAATGATTGTAATGTTGTATCTCTTCATCACCTACTCAAAATTTCCACATTCTATTTCATTCAGTGATTCATACTCATATTCTTCAATAACAAATCATGCAGTCAAAGCATATTTCAGATTCACAAATTTCATTTGGGTTCTGCTAATAAAATTTCAAGAATTATGTAGAAAAGAGTGCAAGTACGGTAAGAAATTTCATTTGGTGTCCACGTGTATGCCTTGCCAACTAGGGAGGCTTTCCATAAATTTTGCTTTCCATAAATTTTCATTCGGTGGTGGATGCCTTGCCAACTAGGGAGGCTTTCCATAAATTTCATGCAAGTACGGTAAAGTTAAAAAATGGTTGGACAAGATCCAAATTTGGGGGGATTTTAAAAGTACATTCGGTTGAAAAATGCAGCTCCAATACATGGTAAAAGCCTTGAATTGTGGAGTACAAAATAAAGCCAAAAAAGTCAAAAATCCTACTAACCTACAAAATACATATCAATTTCATTGTTGCTCTATAAGGGCTGTTTGAATTAGAATTTCTATTTAACAAATCATTTTTTCAATTAACTACTTTTGTGATTAGTTTAAGGTTGAACTTTTTGTGATAAGAAATAAAGAAGAAATGAGTGTATACTAAGGATCATCACAAAGCATGAAAGAAATTTCCCTCAGATAATAATGCATGTTAATTTTTATCTTTTCAAATTAGCAGAGTTTAAAATGTGGATCATACACTACTGTATTATCCAGATTCAGACAGAGGAATAAAAGAAAAAAAAATACATGTGAGAAACCATAGCATGGAAAATGTTGCAGCTTTTAGATTATGTTTCTCATGTCTATTACATTCGAATCATTATTGGAAGTGGTATAACCACTATGCATTCTTTAAACAAATTCAAACCAACTATTAGAAGGAGTTATATGCTTATCTTACAAGCAGAAAAAGATGTGTTAGATAGGAAAGGAAAACTTACATAATTTGTTTTACCCATCATTTCTACACTTATCACCTTCCTTGCATAACTATTGCTTCTTCTAACACCTTTCAACAGACTCTTGAAAGCTACTCCTTGAAGAATAGGAAGAACCTTTTCCCTTCCATCTCATTTCATGAGTGTTCAAAATGTCAACAGAAAATAGTGTTAGTAACCCATTTCAAATCTAGGTAGAGAGTTGCATGGAAATTCATATCAGTTTAAAGAAAAGAATACGACATAATAAGACATGATGAGGGTTATGGGGATTACATGACTCACTTTACACCATCTCAAGAGCTATTTATATGTATGTCCCATTTTGAAATAATTTAATATTGTTGACTTATTTATTTGATAAATAAATAGTATAAAAGACATTGAACTGAAAGCTTTTGAACAAAAGCCATTGGTTTATTTATAATTTTTCTATCAATACATAAATATAAAATTCCCAAAAGCCAACAGCTAGCATTGACAAATGATGAAAAATATCGTTCCTCAATATGGTTCCTCAATATGGAACATGATTTCATCGAGTTCAGAAACATATATAATTTAGAATTGAAGCTCCAAGGAAAGTACTAATAATCGATGCTTATAATTTAGAATTAAGCAAATAAAAATATTGCATTCTGATGAAATATTTTGTTTTATACAATCATTTTGTTTCTAAACATTTTTCAAGTCAGATCAAATATTGACTTGGTCATAAAAATAAATAAAATCTGAGATACAAGTAAAAGTACCTGCACAGCTGCTATAAGGCAATCTAACCTAATCTTTTTGAATTTCTTCCAAAAAATGAAGTACAATATGTTCTCTGTTAGTTCTTCTTTAGGATCTCCCAAATGCATGCCCATCTATTCTATTACTCTAAGAATAGAGTTGAAACAAGCAATTGCCGTGTTACTTCTCTCTTGGACATCCTGTTCATTGCCAGCAGATGCTGCAAACATGAAACCATCAGCAAAATTTGAGTATTGGGTGTGTGTAGGAAGATACTTTTCTTAAACCATAGTTCAGTGACTAATTAAAACACTACACTAATACTTTATTAATGTGTATAAAGTACTCAAAATAAGGACAACTAACATTTATTAGAGAATGTTTGGAATATATTAGAGGTTATCACTTTAGAATTCAGATTTTGCTACACATTTTACAAGTAATTCAATAAACATACTCTAAGGTATAGATTTAACTACCTTTGTTCACATGCTTCTGTAATTATTTGAGATTATGTCAAATTTATTTTGGATTGTATTCAATGTACTAATTAATGTATAAAGAATTTCCAGTCACAAAATGACATTTGAAAGGAAGTCAAGGAACAAAAACTGAATTTGAGTATAAGGAATAAAAAAAATCAATAAAAAAGGTGAATGAATCAGTAAAAATTGGGAGAAAACCTTTCCTTCCAACGTAAACGAATGACCATGGTAATATCTTATATGCATAAAAATGGTAATTTCTCAAACAAACAGATATATAAATAGAGAAAAAAAACTTTAAGAATAATTATAAAAATTGTTGACAAATTTAATGCATTGTAAGCATAAAAGGGGTCATTTCTCAAGCAACCACTCATGAAAATCAAATAAAAATATCAATTTTTTGTGAAAAAATAAATTCCAAATCTGGCCCAATTTATCAATATGTCACAAATTTATCAATTTCGGAGTTTAACAGCCTATGAGTTCATCTAACAGTGATTTTAATGAATAAAAACAAGAAAATAAAGGAAAAGAGATATTTTTTATATGAGATTGAAATTGAGAAGGGGTTATTGACCTGAGAGATGAAAGGAGCAAGGATTGAGCATTGAAGAGAAACCTTTGAGAAGAAAGAAGCAGAGAACCCTGATTTAACTCGGCCGTATAGTGCCATCACCACGATTCGTAACCCTAATTAATCTTTTGTGAAGATTCTGCGTTTTCTGTTTGGGAGAGTGGGGAGTGAAGTGTTTGAAGGTGTTTGATTGATGAAATATGCTGTCGTGAAACTGACCTATTATTCAATCTACTTTTTTTGTGATTCTGTTTAAATAGAGAGATAGACAAGGTTGAGATGATACAGAAAAAATAGTTATTTACCAGTTCGAGATCGACTGTGGTGGTGGTGGGCGACAATATGCTGGGGGTGATGGTGGCGGCTGTTGAGGAGAAAGATGAAGCGCAACTGTTAGGGTTTCAGAATAGGAGAAATGATTGGGAGTGGATAGAGGCTGCAATTTGATTTGGGAGATTGGGCTTGACCCAATTCTGGATTGTAAGAGGGAGAGTATGCCTAAAACGGTGGTGTGAATAACAATATGTTCAAAATTGTATTTATGTTGAATTTAATAAAATAATTTCAAACATGGAATTTATATTATTTAATTTAATTTTAAAATTACTTACACTCACAAACATATCTCAAAATATTTATTCAAAATATTTTCAAATACAAAAATAGTAAAAATATTTAATGGTAAAGACTACTAAAACTCACACGCACACTGTAAAGTCCCGAGTTCGAATCCAGATGAAGGCACTCAATCTAACAATTTCGACATTATCAGTTGATACTAATTGTTATAGTTAAACTATAATTTTTTTTTTAAGGGAACTTCAGTTGATGCTAACAATTTTGAACTTCAATTTGATTTTGGACTAAAATGTTTGATTTTAATTTATAAGGATCATTTACTTAATCAACCTTACAATTTTTGATTTTATTATGTAATTGAAGAGTGATTTAGGTACCAAAAAGGTATAAGGAATTTAATATATGCTGAATATGGATAACTGTCGACCTCAATCGCCAATTTCATGTACGAAGAAGTCTTTAAATAAAATTAGTTATTTGTTACGGGTTTTAGTACTATAATGTTTGTTTTGTTTGGTAAGGATGTAATAAAAAATTTGTTTCAGTTTTATTGGGTATTTTTGCTCATGGGGGGATCACTTTTGTTTTTGTTGTATTATGGTTTGAAAGTGTTTACCTCCACATTTTACTATGGTGGAACCTCTACTATTTAGTTCAGTTTGTCTTAAAGATTAATTTCAATGGTTATTTCTCCAAAGATTTTTATTTTAAAAGTCGTAAACCATGGATTATCAATTAGTTTTCAAAGAAACATATTTAACCAACGTACCAATGATCGGATAATTGTTTTGAAGTTAAGGTAATTTTTAAATCCTGCATTTCAAAATGGTTAATTTGCTGGGTTATGGCTTATTCGAAAATCATGGTGAAAATGTTATTTGCCAGTACACGCGTTGTCAATCATTGTGGTACTATTGTTTTTTTGAGTTACATGCGTATGCCGAAGATAAATTTACCCGTGCGTCCGCGCACGGGTCGCACACTAGTAGTTAAACAAAATAACATAACCATGTCTAAAATGAATTTACCAAGAAGAGAGGTTGATGATCTTCCGAAAAAAATAAATAAATTACTCCGGTACGGTGGTTGTCCGCGGTGGTTGGCCGGAAATGACCTCTGAAGCCGGCGGTCTGAAAGATCAATAGGATAAATCGGAGAAATAAAAAAGGATGTTTTATAGAATGGGGAGGTTAGTTTAGTGGTGGTGGTGCATCCAAATGGTGGCCGGAAATATCATTTTTAAAAATGAGAAATTCTCAAGTTATTTCCTTTTGAAAATCTAATTTGAGAGAAAGATAGAGGAGAATGAGGTGATGAATAATATGTATTTTTTTTGTAGTAAAGGTCGCCGGAAAGATGTAGATCTGGTCGGAAATTGGCGGTGACGGTGGTTCATGGTGGAGAAGAAAAAGATATGAATGGAAACGGATGGTTTCAGGCGAGAGAGAGAAAGGGGAAATATGTGAGAGATTGTGGAAACTGATAGGTTTTGTTAAAAATAAACAAATTATTAAATAATATAAAATAAAAAAATTTGATGTGTAGAGATTTGAAGTAGGAACGTGTGGTGTGGGAAAAAATTTAAAAACTAGCATTAAAACATTTTTTTAAGGATAAAAACTAGCATTAAAACATATTGACAATCAATTAATATTTTTGAATGGCATAGTTAATTAATGAGTAAACTATTAATTTGTTCCATGTCTTTTGAAGTCATTCTTAAATTAGTCGTTCACTCTATTAATATTTTAAAAATAGTTTTTGTCAAAATTTTCATAATTAAATCTTTGTATCTGTGTTTTTGTCACACGACGAATTATTTAATTGAGAAACTTTTAGAAAAATATTTTAAAAAAATCAATTAAATCTTTATCTCTGTGTTATTCTCACATGAAGAAGGACTTAATTAAGAAACTTATGACAAAAACAAATATTATTTTGAAATATAAATAAAATGATGACTAATTGAAGAGTGTCTTACAAAGAAAATGACCAATTTAGTGGTTTATTCATTGATACTCCAATTATCGTTTAAAGTTTGTACACGATTTTTAAGAAAATAATTAATTATGTTAATTTCAATGCCAAAAATTAATAACATTTACTAAATAAAAGAATAAAAGTATAATAGTGGAAAAAAATGTTGCGTTGATATTCTAAAGTAATAATTATTTTGAGACAGAGAAAATAATACTAAAAAAGACGATTATTTTAAGATGGAGGGAGTATTAAATAGAGTTAAGAAAAATCAAGCAGTGGTCGGATACCATAACTCATCATCGTCGTAATTGAAAAAACCAAATATTAAGGATAGCTCAAAATCACTTTGTAAATTCATTGAGCAACTATAACATTTGGTGATAAATATAAACTAAAAATATTAATTATTCAATAAATCTAAAATATGTTTTTTTCTTATATATTGATAGAAAGAAATACACTACTAAACACATATTTATTACATCAAATTGATTATTGAACTGAAATTAATTACCTAACACATAAAGATTTATGAAAGATAAAATAAATTATTATTACATGGATGACAAGTTGTTCTTTTTTTTATAAAGATTTAAAAATAAAAATAAAAATTAAACGTGCACAAGTTATCGTTGATACGAATTTTAATATAATTATTAAATTTTAAATTTTTCAAAGATATATATGGTTGATACATGATATTTATAAAATGTTGTCTATGCTAAAACATTCATGCTATTTATAAAGTCACTTCACTTCAATTATATAACGATAATTGAAATCTCATAAACTAAAATGCACAGGATAAGTGAGCATTTACTAAAATCTCAAAAATAAATCAAATACACGGGATAAGTTCTCTTTGACTAAACTAACCTTGATTACAAGACAAGTTGTCATTTATAAAAAAACTGTTCCTGCTAAAACGTATAAACTATTTAGAATATCATCACCTCAATTCAATTCTACAATGATATTGAACATTTATCAACCAAAATGCACGGAATAAGTGAACATTAACTAAAATTTCGTAGATAACTGAAATGCATGGCAGAGAAGTGTGCATTGACTAAAATTTTAGAAGAAACGTAAAATGTCCGGGTAAGTTGTCGTTGATTAAACTAACTTTAATACACTGAACCATGTGTTATTTATAAAAATTTATTCTTGCTAAAACGTTCATGTTATTTATAACATCACCTCACTCCAATTTTATAATGATATTGAATCATCATGAACTAAAATGCACGATATAATACTGGATTGACTAAAATTTCAAAAATAAATCGAATACACATGATAGTTTGTCGTTGACTAAACTAACCTTGATTTACAGGACAAGTTGTCATTTATAAATATCGTTCATGCTAAAACGTTTAAACTATTTATAATATCATCACCTCAATTCAATTCTACAATGATATCGAACACTTATCAACAAAAATGCACGGGTTAAGTGGACATTGAATTAAATTTTGTTGATAACTAAAATGCATGCGAGAAGTGAGCATTGACTAAAATTTCAAAAGTATCGTAAATGCAAGGGATAAGTCGTCGCCAACTAAACTAACTTTGATACACAGAATTTATAAAAAATTGTTCCTACTAAAACGCTCCAGCTGTTTATAATGTCAACTCACTTAAATACTATAATGATATTGAACCATCATAAACAATTATGCACGGAATAAGTGAGCATTGACTAAACTTTCAGAGATAAATCAAATACAAAGGATAAGTTGTCATTGACTAAACTGATCTTGATCTACATGACAAGTTGTCATTTATAAAAATTGTTCCTGCTAATACGTTTAAACTATTTAGACTATCATATTGCCTAATTCTACAAAGATATCAAATAATTATCGTACAAATTAAGTCATTTTGTGGTTCACAACCACACATGTGTATAAGAAATTAGATTCTTTAATGTTTTGGATTTTTATTCAAATTTAAAAATAAAAATTACTTCATTCGATCACTATGATAAACAAATATTGTCATTATGGATGTATTAAATAATTAATGTGTCTAGACCGTAAGTTTGTGTCATATATGTCATTTGTGTAATATTTTGTAAAAATTTATAATTATTTGACATGTTTTTTACAGTCATGGACATTAATTGGACAAGTTGTTACTATTTAGAATATCATTTCACTTTAATTCTACAATGATATTGAACCTCCATCAACTAAAATGCATAGGATAAGTTGTCATTGAAAGACTAATTAAATTAACTTTGATACACTGGACAAGTTGTCAGTTACAAAAAACTACTTTATTTTTTCTACTATTTAGAATACCACCTCACTTCAATTCTACAATGACATTGAACACCCATCAACTAAAATGCATGGGATAAGTGATAATTTAGTAAAATTTCGTAAATAATTAAAATGCATGGGTGGACATCGACTAAAATTTCAGAATTAACTCAAGTGAACGGGATAAGTTGTCACTTACTGAAATAACATTGATACACGAGACGTTTTTTTTAATTTTTTTTTATAAAAAAACTGTTATTGCTAACATGTTTCTACTGCAATATCACCTCACTTCAATTCTACAACGATATTGAACACTCATCAACTAAATTGCACGGGATAAGTGGGCATTGATTAAAATTTCAGAGATAACTAAAATGCATGAGAGAAGCTGTCAGTGATTGAATATAACTATCATGCACGAGACAAATTGTCATTAATAAAATGCACAAGAGAAGTTGTCAATTATTAATTTAAACTATCATACAATTGTCGAGTTTTGACTAATAAAATTTCAGGAACAAACTCAAATGCATATGATAAGTTGTCACTGACTAAACTAATTTTGATCCACGAGACAAGTTGTCATTTATAAACAAAATGTTCATACTAAAACCTTTATACGAATATCACCTCACTTCAATTCTACAATGATATTAAATGCTCATCGACTATTTAATGGTAATATTTTTTTCAAAATAATTATCATACACGAGATAATTTGCAAGTGATGAAAAATTTAAGACACCAATTACACACGGGATGAATTCCACTGATAATTTTTTTTAAATTACTACTATACACGGGAAAAATTGTCACTGCTAAAATGTTTCAACTATTTAGACTATCATATCGCCTCAATTCTACAAAGATATTAAATAACAATCATATACGGAAAATAACTATTATACACAGGAGAAGTCGTTATTTGAAAATGATAAATACTAACTTGAGATCAAATATTTATTATACACTAGAGAAGTTATTAATGATGCCAATTCGGAAATAGTTATTATAGACCTGGAAGATACATCGTTGATAAAAAGCCAAAATAATTATTAAACATGAGACAAATTGTCAGTGATAGAAAATTAAAAATATATAATACACACGAGATAAGTTGTGCCAAATACAAATTTAAAATAATTATTAAACACTAGAAAACTTGCCTCCAAGACATATTTTAAAATGATTATTATACAGAGGAGTAGTTGTCGTTGTAAAAATCCAAAAATAAATATTAAAGAAGAGACAATCTATCACTGATTTAAATTTTAAAATAAATATTACACACGGGGGAAGTTGTTTATGATAAAATGTTAAAAATAATTATTAAATACGGGTCAAGTAGTCGTTGGTACAAAATTTAAAATAGTTATTAATTTAATATACACGGGACAAGTTGTGACTAATACAAAGTTCAAAATATATCTTACGCATAGGATAAGTTGTTTACGATGATAGTTTAAAAATAAACTATTAAACAAAGACAAGTTGTCATTAATGTAAATTTTAAAATAACAATTATTTATTAAATATGGGAGAAGTTGTCT
Organism: Medicago sativa; assembly: GCF_051527215.1. Taxonomy (NCBI): domain Eukaryota; kingdom Viridiplantae; phylum Streptophyta; class Magnoliopsida; order Fabales; family Fabaceae; genus Medicago; species Medicago sativa. The sequence continues at coordinate 86,909,754 of NC_140752.1, forward strand.
ATGATAAAAAAATTGAAATAACTATTACACATAGGGCCAAGTTATTCGTGACAAAAATTTGAAAATAGACTTTTAAACACGGGGTAGATTGCCTTCCATTCAAATTTTAAAATAATTATCATACACCGAAAGATTTTTGATGCTAGAAATTCATTTTTTTTATTAAACACGGAATAAATTGTTGCTAATACACAATTTGAAATAATATATACACGGAGCAAGTTGTACCTGATACAAATTTAAAAATAACTATAAAACATGGGATAAATTGTCTTTGATATAAATTTTAAAATAATTATGATACATGGGAAGAGTCGTCGTTTGTAAAAATCCAACAATATTTTTTATACACGGGATAAGTTATAGCTAATAAATACAAATATAATACACGGGAGAAGTTATTCATAATAAAAGGCTAAAGATAATTATTAAACATGGGTTAAGTAGGCGCTAATGCCAATTTTAAAATACTTTTTTTGAAAGTTTTTTTTTTTTTAAAAAAAAATTAATTATTAATTCATTATACACTGGGAAAATAATAATAAAACACGAGATAAGTTGTCCATGATTAAAATTTTCAAATAATTATTACAAATGGGGAAAGTTGTCGTCGATAGGAATTTCAAAATAATTATTATGAACGGATAAATTGTCAATGTTACAAAATTTAAAATAAATATTGTAGTCTGGACAAAATTTCATTGATACAAATTTTAAAATAATTCTCATATAGGAAAGAAGTGTTCATGATAAAAAATTATTCCCTAAAAAAAAATGATAAAAATATTATTATATTTGAGAAAAGTTATCGCTGAGATAATTTTAAAATAATTATTATGCGCTGGACAAGTTGTAGCTGATACTAATATTCATCGAATTATTATTTATTTTTTACAACCTATATATATATATATATATATATATATATATATATAATATAAACTGAAATAAATCATCCACACTGACGGGTACAAAATTTCAAAATAATTATTATAAACAAGACAAGTTGTCACTGCTCAAAATTTAAAATTAATTATTATAAATGAGACATGTTGTCACTAATAAAAAATTTAAAATAATTATTATATAGTTGAAAAGTTGTCGTTGCTAAAAATAATTATTATACACGGGACAAATCATCGTTGATCAAAAATTAAAATAATTTTTATGCAAAAGACATGTTACTACTACAAAGATAACAATGATTATTATACACTGAAATGTTGCCATTGATAAAAAAAATTAAAATAATTATTACACACGGGCTAAGTCTCCACTGATAAAAATTGGAAAATAATTGTTATAAACATGACAAGTTGTCACTTCTCAAAATTGATAATTAATTATTATACAAATTTTCTTATCTACCTTATTTTTAATTTGGCAAACATATTCCAAAATCTAATAAGTCGATATTGTTTTTAGAAGAAAAATTATATAAGTTGATATCATTATTGTTTAAACTCTCATATAAAAACTCTTTTATATTTATACATTTTTTTCATTTTTAAAAAATTTGGTTTTTTAATACAACTTTTTTTTTAATCTATTTTTTTTACTTTTCAAAGTTAATAATAATTAACTTTTAAATGGTCTAAATTTAAAATGTTAACAAATACATAATGTCGAATTCTTACTACAAAAAATCATCCACGACCAACCAGTACCCGTGCGGATGCACGGGTATGTTACTAGTGTATATAATAATTTTAATACTTACGAGTCAATTCGTTCTAGGCAGGGCCGTTTCGATCAAATTGGAGGCCCTGTTCCAAAAACAAACAAAAAAAGTGCCCATGATAAAAAAAAAAAACCTTTTAAAAAAGAGCCAATTCTTTAATTTGGTAGAAAATTGAGATTTTTGGCTGAATTTGACTGTGCCTTAAATGGACTTTCCTGAAAAAAATTAACACTTTGAATTGAACATTTTATGGTTAAAAATGTAGAATGGTGGGATTGAACATTTAATGGTTAATAAAAATGTATGGGTCTTGTTATCTTGTGCCCTTAGGGCACAAGTTAAGGAATCCAAAACTAGAAATTTTTCATAGAAAAGAACAAAACTTTGACTTTTAAAAGTTGAATAAAGTTGAATGCACAACTTTTAAGACGATTATTTCTATTTTAAATTCCTTAACATATGCCCTTGGGGCATAGGTTAACATTTGCCAAAATGTATTGTCTACATTGGGAGTCGAACATTTTTATTAACCATTAATTGTCTACATTGGGAGTTGAATATTTTTATTAACCTCATATCATCCCTGCCACTCGGCCGCTTACCACGTTTACATTATTCAGCTACATTTTTAATATATAACCATATTTTACTGCCTTGTATATATAAAAAAATATTTTGGGCACCCAAAATTTGGAGACCCTATGCCATGGGCCTGAATGCTCTTGCTCTGGGCCGGCCCTGGTTCTAGGCAAAACGAGTTGACGTTAAAACTCAAGTTTGACAACCTTGCTCTCCGCTACAAGAATTTTTACCATATTTGAGTTTACACCCACTATATTGTATAGAATCATAATGGATTTACCTTGCAGATTTATATATATTCATTGAAATTTCATGGATTAATTAAGTGACCACATACTAAATTGAGATTATCAACATCAATATCAATACAATATACTTGTGATTATAAGAAAATTCCATTTTCAAAACAATCCAGTACAATTTGCTGGTTTAGATACTAAAAACATGATTTTGAGATACAAAATTTGGAAAACAAATCTATTTTTTCCCGTCTCTAGATACAAAAAATATTTATAAAAAAAAAAGGAGGATAGAATGAAAATTGTGAAAGTGAAGAAAATGCTAGTTAAAACTTAAAAAGTGTTGAAGCCACTCAAACTCAGAGTGAAATAGTTTGTGATTGTTCCTTCCTTAAATGATGAATGAAACAACAAAGCCCCACCATCATATGAATCACACGTGCATAGTGTGTAGGAGTAAGAAGTAAAGTAAACCCTAGATATTCACGCTTACATATTTCACGTATTTTCGCATAGTTTCCATTAGTCAAGCCATAGCCATAAACCTTATTTGGTGGAAAACACTAGAAAATCGCCATTCAAAACACTAAAACCGATAACATATGGATCTTTCTCTATCGCACTCATTGCTTTTACACTTATTTATTTTCAAATCAACATCTTCTTTTAATTTTACCATACCATATTAACGTAATTTTTTTTTTTGTTTCTAGAACCTGAAACAAATCAAAATTAAAAAAATCAATCAAACGCTTTCCAAGACACAAAATAGCTATAATCTTTAGTAAAAAAAAAAAAAATAGCTATAAGCTATTAATTAAGCCGCGAGAGAGAGAGAGAGAGAGAGAACTATAGAACCCATATAAAAGAATATAATCAAGGGTAGAAGCTACGTGAAAAAAAAAATCTGGAAACTTAGAAACCATGTACATAAAGAGATGAAGAAAAAGAAGGTATTCTAACTTATGAAAAAGAAGGTATTCTAACTTAGAAACCTTGTATTTCTTAATGAAACATAAATTTGTAAGAAATAAAATTTGTTTAGATTTTTCAAAACTAAGTAAACAAATATATTATATTATAAATAGAAGAGTGTCACACAACAAATTTTAAAACTAAATAGTTATATTCCTTCAAAAAAAAAACTAAATAGTTATATGATGAACTTTATGACAAATACTGCTGATATAATAATAAAAGTTAACCACATGGTTCCAAAGAGAAAAAGAAATCTTATGCTTCAAACTTCAAACAAAAAAGTGTGTTGATGCCTCATGCCTCTCAAAGGGAAATGTATATCTTTGTTTGTCAAATGGTCTTGAACGAAGCAATAAAGCCCCAGCATTATCATCCCCACATATCCGCATTGTGTTTGAGTAAGAGGTAAAGCAAACTTTGTTATCACATCCATGCTCACATATTTCCTCAATTCATATAGTTTCCATTAGTCAAGCCATAGCCATAAACCTTTCTCTGAGTGGAAAACACCAGTAGATGATGAAAGTTTTAGGGTTTAACCATGAATCACTAGATACAAATTATAACATATCATCAATAGCAAAAAAAGAACAAGAGATTGTGTACCTAGGTTGATGAAGGATAACCGTAGACAACGCCAACAACTATGAGAGGGTAACTACCCTCATTCCGTCTAGCTCTAGTTCTCACCAATCTTCAGAATAATTAACCGTCTAATGGGATGACGTTTAAATAGTTAAACGGCTGAGGGCAGGGACCTCTCATTGGGCTTATCTAAATGGTCCAACCCATCACGGTCCATTTAGTAACAAAAGCCCAATCACTCAAATTCATCATATAATTAGTGCTTAACACAATAGACCATAATTTATATTATGACATCAACTTATAATAATTGATTATTGTCAATCCATAATTGATTAATTAAATAATTAACCCAACAATCTCCCACTTGGATGACAATACTCAATTACTGAAAAAATAAAAAAATTCACTTGTCATAAAGAACTTAAAAATTTAAAATTACATGTATGGTCAAAGCACTAATCATTCAAAAGAGAAGTAAGCTTTAATGCTGCAGAAATTGAATCCGATAGGGAAAACAAATCATACAGATCAAAGACTCACTTTTCTAACAAATGATGAATCTATAGTGACACGTTTGAATTAAAAGGAATATGTCACTAAAGAATAGCCCAAGCATTTTAAAAAATGCTATAACAAACTCCCACTAACCCAAAATAACATAGACTTGATCAAATCATTATGAGTTACAATACTCATATATATAAGTCTGTGGTTAGTGGTTCTGCCAATGAGTTTTCAATATTACAGAAGTCCTATATCCACCTAGGTACACGAATAGTAATTACTTATAGGGATAGCCTATTAAGAGTGTAATTACATATAGTCAAAATCAATAAATGTTCTATGACATTCAATTAATCCAAGTTTTACAAAAAAAATGTGACTATGAAAATCCATAAAAGCAAAATAGGAAATTCAATAATCCCCAAATTGGATTAACATAGACACGTAGTTTAAAGAAAAATATGTGGATTAATGTGGCCACTAGAATGTCAATAACAAAAGAACATTTATGATTATCTCAAATTATAAGTACCACAAGAACACAATATCATACTCGATAGGAGTATTGATATTATACATTGTACTTACTATTTATGACCTCATAAAATGTGGAATGTTGGTAAAACAGAAGCACAATGTATATTTGCATGCCAAGAAATTATTGTGCATATTCCAACAAAATTGACTTAAGCATCCAATTATGATGCTCATTGAGATCGATAGAATTTTAACATATATCTCAATATAATAGAATGAGACTAAAGTTTAAAGTCTCTTAAGCTATGCCATATTTTATAGTGTGCACAAGAGTATATGGCAATAACAACAATAATATTGTGTACACATTTCTCTTGATCTCACATATATATATAAACAAGAGTGAGATTTCTCATTTGAGCTCATAATATATAATATTGTGTACACACTCCCACTGATCCCACATATATATAAACAAGAGTAAGTGGGATTCTCATTAGTGATCACTGATACAAAATATTATAATAATGTAATATTCAACAGTGGGATACTCAATTAATAGTGCAAGATTATCAACATAAGTGGTTATATAATTTTAGCCAATAGAGTTTCATGAACTCAACCACATATTTTGCACATGAGCATAGCAGAATTATTAACACAAGTGGTAACTCAAGAATAATATGAAACCCCATAAATACATATTTTATCAATGGCAGATATTATCAAGAATTGGGTTTCGTAGTTAACCACATATTCTGCATTTACAATTAAGGAGAACGTAAATTTTCATTTAAGAATTTTATAACACAAGATCTCCTTTTCACAATTAAAATTCCACAGAATTTTATAAACATAGTAACCGTTATATGACAGAGTATGATGATTACATAAAAATTTATCATCATATGAGTGAGATGAGTCACTAAAAATGGGATATAAGACTCTGTTCACAATTTTAATAACTCACTCAAAACTCAAACGCTACAATTATACTTACACAAATTTGAGAAACAATTAGGTTACAAGCAGCGGAAATACACAAGACTTATATTTTATTATTATTGAGGATATAAGAGAAAATAGTCATAAGCTTCCATAAGTATTAAAGAATAGCAATAACATAATTAATATCCTCAATATAAGTCTCTATTTCATATCTAAAATATGAAAACAAATAAATATATTTGTTTATGAGATATAGTTAGTTGACATGTAGAATTTTTCTCACTTGTTGAAGAATGATAGTTAAACTATCTTACCCACAAAAGGATGATTATGTTAAGTAATGTCATACCGATAAGGTATGTCCATCACGTTACAGAATACATAGCAATGATTCTCCCACTTGATAGAGAATAGACAATGATAGTTGAATTAAAAAGGTTTGAAAGATATTTTAAATAAAATATTCAACTATTTCTCTATCACAAAATGATATGTTAAGTAACGTCACACCGATAGGGTATGTCCGTCACTCACATAACAAAGGGATAGTAGCAATCCAAAATATTTATATATATAAAAAATCACATTTAGGTAGAAATTTAATTCAAAATGTAATAATATTGGATTGCAAAAAATTTATACAATTTTCTACATGTCTTTTAACAAAGTAACTTACTTATATTAATCTCATTCAAGGATCTTAACGATAATAAGTAAGAACTATATTATCACAATGTACCATTCTTATGTCTTACAAAATTTAAACATTGATAGAGTATTCTAATTATAATTGACATAAGTATATACATTTTAGGTACATTGAATAATAACAATTATATTAATAACAACACACCGATAGGGTATGACTGTTACCAATATAATGCTAATTTATTTAACAAAATTTGCATAACTGTACCCACGATAGGTGAGATTACAATTATACAAATAAATAATGTTTATGCTTAAGAGAATATGATACAATAATATCATGCATAAACAATTATACTTAAATTTACTCAACTTCGGTCATATTCAAATGATAGAAAAATGTGCTTAACAATATTTTAAATTAGCACATCATAAATATGACTTTAGAATTTCTTTTATATGAAGTAGTATAATAACAAGAGTTATTATTTGGAATAGAAGTGTGTCAAATAGTATTCTAATTTATCCAGAATAGAACTCTTAGAATAAAATTTTCAATACTCCCGCTATAAATTAGAAAGAACATAAATATAAAATGGAGCATTATAGTAAGAAAATAGTATATAACAATAGAGTTCTGTTTAAAATATTCTGAAAAAGGATTTCACTTCTATATAGGATATCATAATTGCTCAACAAAAGAGAAGAAAGACTAAATTTCTTCACATGTGCAATAATAAGCAATAAGTCACAAGAGGATAAAATAATTAAATAACAACTTACCTCGCAGAGTGTGACATTCATCCTTATACTTAGAGCCACTGAATTTTGATGACTTAACGAGAATATCTTACAATATAGTCATCTCAAAAATATTCATCAATAGAGAATAAGCAATTATAAATAAGCATATGTGAGACTCTAATTATAAATCAATATGATTTGTATAAGAATTCAGATGTAAGGATAATACATATTTCAAAAATTGCCTCCATTCTTAATAAGTTGTTTTGATAATAGTTAACAGATAAACAACAAAGAGGCTTACAAATTTTAATTCATCATTATAATTTTAGCATAAAAAATGCAATAATGCATTATTTACTATATACAAAAATACATAGTTTAACATAATTGTGATCCAAATATTTAATTGCGACAAGACACACTAATAGTATTTATCACAAAATTTAGAGTAATAAATTACGGGTCTAGATTAGAGAGTATAGCAGAAAGCATAATGTATATTAAAGAGAAATATGTCAATATTATATTCAATTAATATAAATGACATATATATACAACTCACTATACTCATTTTGAAAACAAAATATTATGAGGACCCTTCAAAACAATTTGTGACAAGAATCAAAGACAAGTGTCTTAGTTTAAATATGTTGCCAAAAGAATGACAAATTAGTGAACTTTGGATCTTTATGCTAAGAAAATATGAATTCAAGAATATCTTACATTAGAATATTTATAATGCCAAGAATATTTAAAATCGTAAAATATAAATTAATTATACTTGGCATTAAAATTGAGCCTTCTATAAATTCACAATAGTAAATATAAGAGAGAATTTTCAAAAAACCGTTTAAGCTCAAATATTGAGAATACATGATTTGAAGAGAAATTATTCTCAACGATCCTTTTAAGATTTGACAAAATTTTGAAAGCCATAAATCAAGAATAGTATAATAGTCAAATTATTCTTGACACGACAAATAATTTTGAGGGTATCAACAAATCTCAAAATATATATTAATATAGAATATTTGATGCAAGATAGGACATTTGATGCAAGAATATAAGTCTGAGTCTAAGAATTTTTCACAATTATAACACTTTAAAAAGAATAAATTTACATAAGTGTTATATTTTAGACTCAAATCTAAAGAATTCATGATTCAAAAGAACATAAGATTCTCATATTAGTATACATCAAATATTTAGAGATCTTAAAAGTAATTTAAATCCCAAATTTTAAGGGTATAAAATAAATCAAATCTTCCGAATATTTTGGGTACAAGATAAATTATATTTTTATCCCAAATTAATATAATATTTACTAATTAATTGGGGATGTAAAATCTCTCAGTGACATATTAACCTCAAGTTTGAGAGAGTGAGATTTCTCGTAGTGCCAAATAAGAATAAGAAATCTTTCCATAAGAGAATATCATATTTTAGAAAACAATTTATTCCCCAAAATTGATCAAAAAAAATAATTAATAATTAACAGGCACAAAATAATAATAATAAATTTTGAAATATTTGGCTTGACCCGGATCGGCATCTGCCGGCCTGTAACTACTCGCCGTAAGGCAACAACTTTGATTTGGTTTTTGGTGGCAGTTGATAGGGAAAAGAAGCCACATATTAATTTGGAGGATTATGAGGCTAATAGAGAGAAATCTTAGATTTTAAACTTGGTATTCCTCAAAACGAAAATAAAACCAATTTCTCACTATCTAGTTATCGTAACACTAGGATTATCATATAATGGGTTTTAATGGCAAATCTGAATTGAAACATCCAGTTTTGTTATAGGCCTAATAACCATTAAAATCAATTTGTCATTCAATCGAAAACCATTATGTCATATAGAATGAAGGATACACTGTACATATAATTTCAAGCCAAAACAGTGATACAAGATACATCGATCATAGATTTCATTCAACAAAATTGTTTAGGGCAAAATAAATCAATTGAAATCATGTGTTGTGGTAGAATTTAAATATTACGATTTAAACCACAATAACACAGCAAGATTATATTGACCATCACAGCGCATCGGTGGATGGATACATTGATTCATATATTTTCATATGATTGAATGATAGCCATAAATTGTATCTATTTGGCTCTGATACCAATTGATGAAAGTTTTAGGGTTTAACCATGAATCACTAGATACAAATTATAACATATCATCAATAGCAAAAAAAGAACAAGAGATTGTGTACCTAGGTTGATGAAGGATAACCGTAGACAACGCCAACAACTATGAGAGGGTAACTACCCTCATTCCGTCTAGCTCTAGTTCTCACCAATCTTCAGAATAATTAACCGTCTAATGGGATGACGTTTAAATAGTTAAACGGCTGAGGGCAGGGACCTCTCATTGGGCTTATCTAAATGGTCCAACCCATCACGGTCCATTTAGTAACAAAAGCCCAATCACTCAAATTCATCATATAATTAGTGCTTAACACAATAGACCATAATTTATATTATGACATCAACTTATAATAATTGATTATTGTCAATCCATAATTGATTAATTAAATAATTAACCCAACAGTAGATCGCCATTCAAAACACAAAAACCGGTAACATTAGGATCTTTCTCCATTAAACCCATTGCTTTCACCCTTACTTTCAAAATCCTTTTCCATAGACTTGATTCATACTTGGTCAAAATCCATACCGTAAAGACACACTTCCTCAATCTCACTAAACAAATGGATTGAGTTGAACTAGTATGTTTACCCCATTTAAATATTCCCATGTTGCAACTTAAATCATGAGAGCCTCTTCTAGCTTCTTTTGGTAGCCTCAACAATTTTGTTGTTCCATTCTCAAAATTGTAAGACATGATATATGGCCTAAAATAAAGACTACCTTTTATCAAGTAAGGAGAACAATCTGAGATGAAGTGAACATCTCCATTGTAAAACACTGGCATATCAAATTTTAAGCTCCTACTACTAGTAAAAAGACTTCTCTCTTTTTCCTTCCAAATACGGAATACCCTCCTTTGTTACATAAACTTTACAATCCCAATATAAAGACCACAAATCATCAGAGTTATCATAAAAAAAACTTACCAAGCAATTATCCTTGTCATCACATTCAAGGATGACTTTAAGATCTGCATCAGCACCCATATGTTGCAGTTGCTCTGGTATTGGAATTGGCATCCAAGCTTGTGTTGCCGGGTTGATGAGAAACAGTCGAACTTCCGAGTTACTAGTTTTATCACGACAAAGAATCAATCCATTGGCCGAAGATAAAATCTTAGATGATTTAGCCAAATAATCAAGAACTTCTTTAGAAACACCCGATGAATTATCTCCGGATAAATTATGTAACTCAATAATGTTGTCATTGAATCTTTGAGAAAGATTAGGTTGAATGAAAAAAGAAGGCTCATCTTTTAACAATGCATTCTGTGTTTGTCTCAATGCAAAATATGGGTCTCTTGAAAAGTTTGAAAAATACTTGTTAGTACACTTGAATTTGTAAATTACCTTTGCAGGTAACCAAGATGACATCTCAATCAAGACATCACCACATAATGATTTCTCGATCAAGTCATCACCGTTGATGGAAGCCATTCTTGTATTTGAAACAAAGAAAAATTAAAAAAGAAAGTAGAGCGAAGAAGGAGAACTTTTATTTTTGACAGAGGAAAGAAGGAGAGCTATTAGGGTTTTTGAAGTGGATGAATACTCTGAGGTATAATGTTGACATATTTATATGAAAAAGTTTTTGTTACGAAGAGTTTTTTGTTTTTTTTGAGGGGTTTGTTACGAAAAGTTGTGACCAATCGGATTTAGGAAACTAAATTCATATAGAATCTTAGTTTTAATATTTGTATTCATATCTTCATTCTAATCCTAGCTAAGAGATAATCCGATACATTTTGAATGAATCTTTATAATCCAAATATTCTGAGATATTTTCCATATATTCAAACAACACAAAATCAAAAGCAATGGACACATACAGCTAGCAAAATTCAGACATATATATGTATTTATTTTTATAGGTTTTTTTTTTGACAGAATATTTTTTATGGGTTATATATACATATTTACAGTAAATTACTTTTTAGACATTGAAGGACAGGTTTATCTAATAGATATTAACAGATCTTATCCACAAAAAATATTGAAAAAGATTCATCATTTTTTTATTGCTCACTAGCGTTTAGACGAGCTGTCCCATCTTTTTATTGCGCTAAATTTATACTATGTATAAAGAAAACTATATTTTCAGCACTTATGGGTTGGATTTTTCTTTCCAAAAATACCCTCAATTTTCAATACAAATAACACATGTAACAAATAAATAAGAATAAATTTAAATATTAAAACAAATGTAACAAACACGATATAAATATATATATATATATATATTTTCTTTTATCATTTAAAAAGTGTAACAAACTAGATGAATATATTAATACTTACTTTTTCATTATCCCAATTATACCCTTAAACCAATTTTTCTATAATAAAGATTTTTGTTGGTATCATTAGAAAAAAGAATTTAGATTATATTTTTTTTGTTATATTGTTGGTGTCATTGAAATAGATAATCATAATTAATTTGGTTTGTTATTACTTAAAAGCAACAAACATTTATATTTTTAGTTTTAATCAAAATCAAAATTTTATAAAAAAGTATTGTTCATAATTTTCAAACGTTAGTGCAATAAAAAAGAGCGGAAAGACCGGCACGTGAGTGCCCATCTTTTTGCTAGTTAAAAAAATAATATTTAGATTATATATTTTTGTTATATTGTTGGTGTCATTGAAATAGATAATCATGGTTACTTAGGTTTGTTATAACATGAAGAAAAAAAAACAAACATTTATATTTTTAGTTTTAATCAAAATCAAAATTTCATAAAAAAAAACACCGTTCATAATTTTCAAACATTAGCGCAATAAAAAGAGCGGAAAGACGGGCACGTGAGTTCCCGTCTTTTCACTAGTGAATATAAATTATATACAATAGTTTTTAAGAAGTTTTGATTAAAATTCTTGTAGAAAAAATTGATTAAAATTATATGTATAGATAACAGATATTTTTCTTCAAAAAAATAATAATAGATATTTTACACTTTCATATTGTAACAAACTACAGTTATCCTTTTCAATAGATATTTTTGATTTATTTGAAATAATTTTTTTTTCGTTACCAATATGAAATAAATTTCAATAAATTATAAATTCAAACTATATAAAATACTAGTATTTTTTTCGTAGGGAGATACAGTATTATTTGTTGAATTCTTTTTGTTTTTTTATATTGTTTTTTTTAAGGGGTTACAATATTAAATTATCTATCATATTATCTTATACTTTTTTTTTAGGAAATCATATTATCAAATACTAGTACTGTATGATACTAGTATTTTAGTCCTATAAATACATCATATTTCGTGTTTAGCCCCTTTAAAAAAATTCTTTAAACAATGATCGATCCCTAAATATGGTTTGAAATTGTAGTGGCTCTAGACATTCCTTTGGCTCTTGATGATGTGACTATCAAGAGAACATTCAATCACTCAGCTATAGTTTTGATAGATGTTGATCTAAATGGAGATGTGCATGAAAGAATCCTTGTTGAAAGCAATGAATTTGGTTTTTATATTAATGTTGAGTATGAGAAACTCTCTCTTTTCTGCAACGGATAATGTCAGATAATTGGCTATTGTTTTTAAAATGGTAAATACCATGTTCCTCCAAAAATCAATGCAAGTTTAATAGTTGTGGATAAACCCAAGGTGCATCCTGCATCTAAGCCTACTGCACCAAATACTGAGGTTTAAAAGATTGATAAAGTGATTATACGTACCCCCTGCAGGTTCAGTTCTGAATAATGTTGCTGGTTGCAGTAAAATTAAATTGTTGTAGAAGAAGAATTTATTATTACTGATATAATATTAATAAGGTCTAAGGAGGTAGTGACTAGTGTGCTTGCATTGTGGGAGACATCATAAATCATAAGGAAGAGATATTTCTTCATGTGCAACTATTATAGGTTGATGATATCTTATTTCATGCTACTGATATGGTTGAAAATTAAAGGGATGACCAACATAGCAATAGATTCCATGATATGTGTATTGTTGGCCGTTGGAGTCTCATGCATCGACAAATTTGGAGTACATTCATGATCAAACCATCTTCTAGTGGTATTGCTTCTTCCAATGTCTTTGTTTATGACAATTTTTCAAATTCTGATGTTGTTCGTGACTTGGAGATTTTACGGTAGTTTCCTTGTAAGAAAAATGATGCTAGAGAAATTAGGCATATAGCGAAGTAGCAATAAACGTCGCAAGAAAAGGGAAGTTTGAATTGTGACACTTTCTAATTTTAATCCTGAAACTTTAACAAGTTTATATACTCAAGAAATTTTTCTTGGTAAAGGTTAGACAAATACAATATTATATATTTTTTATATAAATGAATTGTTATATCAAGGACCAGAATATTTTGGATTAAACAAAGTTTATAAGCAGCTTTTTACTATGACCAGAATGTTTTGGAGAATGATTATATATATATATGAACAGAACGATTAAACAATATTTTAGATTAGTTTGAGCATGAGATGTCTTGTAGATTAAACAATTATTTTATCAAGGGCCAAAATGTTTTGGATGCAGTTATAAAATAAAATTAATTTAGCTTCTTTAGGCACCCAAAAAGATAAGTATTTCTTTATGTTAATTTTTTTTAATGTTAAATCCTAAACTTGAAAGGTAAAAAATGTGAATCTTTATTTCATAAAAAAAAAAGAATCATTCTCAAAATTCTTTTATGCTAGAATGTCTTGCTACTGCGTACCTAAGACTGAATTCAAACCCACTACATTGGCTAAGTTAAAAGAGACTCATGCCCTACTCTAAGATGGTTGTTTTCTTTCTTTTTCAATCTTCAATATGTAATATCCCATCAGCCTTGTATGCCAATTCAAATAATCATTCTCTTTCTTTCAAAAAATGAGAAGGTATTTGATGAAGTGTTGTGACATAAAATATCAAGTTTACATATTAACATTAGGAAATTAGATCCATAAAATATCTTCTAATATTTTCATTCATATCCATGCACTCATGTCATTATGTTATTTTAATTTTTTTTTTGAAGGAATGTTATTTTAAATTTTAAAAACCGATAATCGTTTTTTTGTCTTTTTTTTAATCAATTCTGATAAGTGTTTCTTTATGTTTTTTTTATCCAAATTCCTGAATCTTTTCCCAGCATTCTTTTATGCAAATAGTATCTTATCATTTAATTTATAATTTGTCAAGATCTTTTTTTTTTGGTCAAGAATTTGTCAATATCTTTACCACCGTGAATATATAGTTATATGTACCACTTATAAGTGAAAATCAATAATAAACATCAAGGTATAAGATTTGTTTTCAACAAACAAAAAAACAGTATAAGTTTTATTTATTTATTTTTTTGTTTTTTAAAGGAAGTTTTATTTACTATATTTTTAAAACAATAAATCAACATCTTTTTTTAATTTTACCATTTAGGTGTTAACGTAATTCTTTTTTTTTTTTTTGTTTCTAGAATCTGAAACAAAACAAAACAAAAAATCAAATTTCAATCAAACGCTTTCCAAGATACAAAGTATAATATTCACAAGTAAACCCTGAATTATAAAAAATTAGCTATACCTTTCTTTGTGTTCCGCGAGCTTTTAGTTTTCATGACTGGTGGAGGCATCCATTTCTTTGTATGGGAGTCATGTAATTTTGCATTTTTGTTTTAAGTTGGT
Organism: Medicago sativa; assembly: GCF_051527215.1. Classification (NCBI taxonomy): domain Eukaryota; kingdom Viridiplantae; phylum Streptophyta; class Magnoliopsida; order Fabales; family Fabaceae; genus Medicago; species Medicago sativa. The sequence continues at coordinate 86,924,937 of NC_140752.1, forward strand.
GGCGGCATCCCTCTGTTAGGTGCCTTGTACTTTGTACAGATTGTGTGATTCATCACTTTAGCACACCTTGTGCGGGGTGAATAACCTATTCGGTTGAGCAATATAATCCATTTTGATTTGTTCAAAAAAATAATAAAAAATTAGCTATAACCTTTAGTAAAAAATAATAATAAAATAGCTATAAGCATTTTTTTTTTTGACAGAAAAATAGCTATAAGCATTAATTAAGCCGCGAGAGAGAAAACTATAGAAGCCATATAAAAGAATACAATCAAGGGTAGAAGCTAAGTGAACAAAAATCTGGAAACTTTGTCAAAAGAAAATAATAATCTGGAAACTTAGAAACCATGTAGATAAAGGGAGATGAAAGTAGGTATTGTAACTTACGAAGGGGACATCTTGTATTTCTTAATGCAGCATAAATTTGTAAGAAGTAAAATTTGTTTAGATTTTTCAATACTATGCAAACAAATGGAGCATATTATATTATGAATAGAAGAGTGTCACACAACAAATTAAATTTTAAAACAAAATAGTTATATGATGAACTTTTATGACTAAGTGCCTGTTTGGCATCACGTTTTCACAACCCAAACGTGGGTTTACTTTGCCAAACGCCGTTTCCCAATTTTCTGTTTTGTTTGGATGAAGGAAAAGTGGTTCTGTGAAACCACGTTTTAGATCCAAAACGCTGGTTCTGCTAAAGCTGGAATTCAAAGCTTCTGCGGCAGTGAAACGTGATTCACAGTTTTAGCTTTTCGATGACAAAGTATAGTTACCAATATACCCATATTTTTTTTCTCCAATTTCCCATGAATAAACATCTTTCTTTTTCTTCTTCCATAAAAAAAGCATCTTTCTTCTTCTTTATTACTGCACATCACTTGAAGTAGTAAGGCTCTCTTCTTTCTTTTTTGCAGATCTATCCTATTTTTTTCAGATTTGTTCTTAATTGGTGAGTGATGGAGAAATGGTAGAATGAAATAGTGAGATGGGGAAGGAGAAAGGCTAGAAGAGTTGGTGCAGTGAGACGTGGAGAAGAAGATGGAAATGGGTAGAAGTGTATTGAAGCTTCTGGAGAAATAGAAAGGGAGACGTGATAATCTCAAGAGTGACACACATTGGACTTTTTTAATTTTTTTTTAACCAAAATCAATTTTTTGCAAACTCAATTCTATCAAAATCAATTCTCACCGCCGCTATACCAAACACACACTAATACTGCTGATATAATAATAAAAGATAAACAGATAGTTTCAAAGAGAAAAAGAAATCTTATGCTTCAAACTTCAAACAAAAAAGTGTGTTGATGCCTCTCAAAGGGAAATGTATGTCTTTGTTTGTCAAATGGTCTTGAACGAAGCAACAAAGCTCTAGCATCATCATCCCCACATATCCGCATTGTGTTTGAGTAAGAGGTAAAGCAAACTTTGTTATCACATCCATGCTCACATATTTCCTCAATTTTCATATAGTTTCCATTAGTCAAGCCACAACTATAAACCTTTCTCTGAATCGAAAACACCAGAAGATCGCCTTTCAAAGCCAATGCATCAAACTGCAGAAACATCATGCAAAGAACTTGATTGTTTCTTGCTTTTCCCGCCTCTCTTTCCAGTACATTTCTTTGGTTTATGAGGCAAAACCTTAAGACGAAAGCTTTTTAGTGAAGATCCAAAACGATACTTTCCGACATGAGTAAAAGCAGTTTCTGCATCACAACGTTTTTGGAAAACGACTTTGACGCCGTTAGTCTTCGCTAACAGTTCAGTCTTTGATTCAATCAAGGGCCCAAATTTGCATAAAAGTTTGTTGAGAATAGCTATTGAAGGGATAGAATCTTTATTTTTAAATATAAGAGTCAGAGCAGTAGGAGAAGACTTCAAAGCATTATGCATTAAATCCAAATTTGGAGTAATTTCAGAAGCTGGAGAAAGATCCATTGACTCTTTGAAGACAAAAGGAGTCAAGGTGGAAAAATGAAATTGAATGGGAGAAATTAAAAAAGAAAGGATAACTATTTTTGTTTTTTACAGAAGAAAGAAGGAGAACTGTTAAAGTTTATGAAGTGGATGAATACTATGAGGTATAATGTCAACATATTTATATGAAAAGGTTTTTGTTATGAAGAGTTGTGACCAATCGGATTTAGGAAACTAAATTAATATAGAATCTTAATTTTAATATTTGTATTCATATCTTCATTCTAATCGTAGCTAAGAGATAATCCGATACATTTTGAATGAATCGTTACAATGCAAATATTCTGAGATATTTTCCATATATTATTCAAACAACACAAAATCAAAAGCAATGGACACATACAGCTAGCAAAATTCAAACATATATATATGTATTTATTTTTTATGGGTTATATATACGTATTTACAGTAAATTATTTTTTGGACATTGAAGGACTAATTTATCTAATAGATATTGACAGATCTTATCTACAAGAAATATTTAAAAAAAAATCATCATTTTTTAAATTCATCAATTTAATTCTTCTAGTGGTATTGCTTCTAACATCGTTCTTTGTTTATGACAATGTTTCAAATTCTAATGTTGCTTATGACTTGGAGATTTTACAGTAGTTTTTTTATAAGGAAAATGATGCCAAAGAAATTAGGCAGTTAGTTTATATTGATGAAGAAGAGAGACGACTGCTACTAAATATTGAAATAATGATTTTGCTGTTAGAGAAGAGCCTTTTACAAAGGTCGTGTCTAAGACCAAGAAAAAGAATATGCAGAAGGAAGTTCATTTTCATAATACTCGTTCTAGAGTAGAAAACTAGAGTAATTTAAGGAGCTTATGTTGTATGACATTTATTTTCTTGCTCTTTTCATTTAGTTTATGTTTATTTTCTTGTTTTTTCCTCCTTTCTGGGTTTGTTTTATGTCCCTCCAATTTTTTGTCGACTTGTTTTTCTTAAATGAATTTATTTTAGCTTAAAAAATGATGTACAAGGGGTGAATTTAGGTGGACTTGAAGACGTAAATTGTTTCAAAGCAAGGAAAAGTTGGTTGTAGATAGTTCTTTATTGGCATGTAACCTTGTTTTACAAGAAAACACGCTTGATAGACGGACTCACATAAATACACTTGAATTTGTGCATTGAAATGATTCTTTTGTGCGATCTTGGTACAGACTAATTGAAAAATGCTGAATCGCACGATAGCTTTTTTCGTGCTAATCACGCGAATGCTATTTCTTATGCTTATTTGACCTTATCAAACACGTTTCTCTCCATTTTTATGCTGTGTTTTCATCTTCACATCCCCTTCTCCATTTTTATTTTGCTCGTAATGCACAATCCTCGTCCATTTGAAACAATATGGTTTAATGTGAAAAGGTGAATATTTTGATTGTTTTGTGATGATAGCCACCTGCTTCTTTTCTTTTTAAGCTACAGTGCTCTGCTCCCTTGCCACTACCTACCTCTCATCTGTTTTGTGCTTCACTGCTCTGATCTCTTCCATGATTTTTGATTAAGCCATGGCAATGGGATGCAACATGACAATGGCGGTGTCAAAGATGACGGCAAGTATAGAGGTGATTTGGCGGTGGCACTAGAAATCTCTATTATATATATTTGCGCTATTTTTTTTTTAAAGTACACGTGGCAACCTATTGGTAAAAGGCGCATTTAATGTTATTTCTCATGTACATTTAATGTTATTCTCATGTACACGTAAGGTATGGTGGAGTTTATAATAGGAAAAAAAACAAACAAAATTGGAATCCAAATTAGGTAACCGAAAATGTTGTGTAAAAAGTCAGAATTTGAAATTGTTGTTTAATGCACCAATGTTTTCTTTTATGTTCACAATAAATATGAAAAAGTTTATAATAGAAACAACAATTATAATTTGATGAATTATCCTAAAATGTTATCTCTATTTTATAAGAGTATTTAATGCACATGATTTCAACCAAAAGTGATCAGAATTTTACGGAAAAAATTAACAGTATTTTACGGAAATAATGAAAAAAGAGGATTATTGTTATTTCCTTAACAGAATTTTATAGGAGTATGTTATGCATATAGTGCTTATTTCCTAATTTCCTAATAGTACATATCGCCTAACACCTCTGTCGCAGAAAAAAATTATTAAAATTAATTCATGTCATCTTTATTATAAACATTTCCCTTCCCTCAAATCAAAAAGTACACGTCTTTACATTTCACTTCTCATTTAATGCTTTTTTATTTGTTTAATTTATTTAATTTTTAAAAATTGAAATGACTAAAAAGGAATATTCTATAATTTTGTATACACTCTTATTCAAATCTCACTTTAATTGGCCTACCATTTTAATCTCCACGTTAAAAAAAATTATATTACATTGTTACTATCATCACGAAAAATCATCACTTTATTTCTCACTTTTTTTATAGAATAATTTCTCACCTTTTTTTTAAAACAAATTCCTCACCTTTTTTAGAAGTGGGTAACTTCTCATTTTAATTTGCTGTAATTTTAATCTATAAATTATGATAGGTTTTTTTTTTTTGTAGATATAGATTATGATATGTTGTGGATCACCATGTTTTATTACTCTTTTTTTTGTCAAAAAAAATTACTTTTCTTTTTTTAAAGTTGTTTTTGGTACAACATTTTTAAAGTCATTTTTTTTTGGTACAAGATTTTTAAAGTCATTTAGTAAGCAATCAATGTAATGACAATTGACACCATTTTTGGTGGGATTATTTCGTTTTTTTCATTTACAATACTACTCCTAATTACTAATTTCAATCAATGGAAATAATTACCAAATTCCTTTGATTGTGATTGTCCATCTGCACTCTTTTGCTATAAATATTGCTTACAATCCTCAATATTTTTGTCACGATATTGATACTGCTTCTCTCAATTTTTTTTTTTTTGAGGTTTTTTTGAGGATGCTTCTCTCAATTTCTAAATATCCTACATTCAAACATTTTATGTTTCTAACTATCCATTTTTTTTTTTTAAATTTTAGAGTTAATTTATTTTTTTAAAAAAATTGTCTTTAACCCAAACATTGTTTGTCAATATTTTTCACACCATATCGATATTGCTTCTCTCAATTTCCGACAATCAAACATTTTATTTTTCTAACTATCCATTTTTTTTTTCGAATTTAATATTGTTATTTTATTTAAAATTTATATTTTAGTAACTCAACTTTTTTATATTCTTATCTGCAACTTTTTGTTGTTTTTATTATGATGTTACTTCTTTGGATAAAAAAATCAGGTGTCTATATGATGATTGGACAGATTGAGGTAGTAAATATATAGTATGTTTGTGTTTGCACACATATAATTGTTAGGCTTAACCTTTAACTTAATTCTTTATTTTAAATTGATCTCATAAGTATAAAAGTTTTAATTTGATCTTTTATCTTTGTTTTTGTCAGTCAATTTGGTATTATTTCATCAATTTTAAGTCTAATTGTCCATGGAGAACCAACACCGAAAGTGGTCCATCATAAATCTTATTAGTTTTTATAATTTTAAACATTTGATCTTTTTTTTTATATAAAAATAGGATTGTTCGATTAAGCATGTCTATTAAAAAGATGAAGAAAGGGATTTTTTTTATTGTAAGGAGGGAATTTTTTTATTGTTGACGATTCATTTTAAGATATAATAGACTTTCACAATCTAATGATCCCTTTTTTATAAACAAAAAAGGGGTTAATTAAAAAATTAAAATTTATGGTTGACCACCTTCAATTTGATTCATCATAGATATTTGAAGTTAAAATTGATTGAATATGACCAAATAAAATGATAGAAGCACTAATGATGGGCCTAATTGAGACCTATTTTAGTTAGGAGACAACTTTGAAAGAAAAAAAAGGTTAAGGATCAAGTGGTTAATTAAGCCTAATTGTTATTTAAATATACTTTGTTTTTTTAGGGATTTAAATATACTTTCTTAAATATTTCTTTCAAAGGTCTCTGATGTCATCCAGAAGGTGTACTCAAATATATTTTTTAATATCGTAGACTTGTTCTAATATGACAGTTTGATGTAAATTTTTGGGTGATGAATGATATGAAACTAATCAGAAAAATATATATTTTCTCCTCTTGATTTTGCAGTGTTATGGTACATAAACTATTCATCTATATGTATTATGTATTATCTTTATCTTTTCTTTATAATTATTATGATACTTAAAATAATAAACATTTTTCTTACTTCAAAAGTACACGTGTCATCTTTTGTTTGCCTTGACCATCTAATAGTTCTAGCATTTAATTACTTAAAATATTTGCTTTTATCATTTTTCTAATTTTTTTTGAATAAATCATTTTTCTAATTGTTAACTGTGAACTCAATGTTACATGGTATTTTTTTAGACAAAAACATTTCATGGTTTTTGTAACATTAAAAAATTTATATTTGGTCATTTAAAACAATATTAATTGATTGAGAAAAAACCACTTTACATTATTTTTTTCTTTTCAAGTGAATACGTTACATTTTTGATAATAGAGTTAAAAAAATTGACATACTTTTTTTTTTAAGGAAAAAATTTGACAAACTTATGTGCATGTTCTTATGTTTTTTTTTTTTTTGTGTGGTTTTTCATATATAATTATTATTACCATTGATTTTTTAAATCTGCAATATTCTCAAAGTTGGATATAGCCACAAAAGCTACATTTGATGTGAAGAACCGTACGAAAAGCAAGTAAAAAAAGCGTTATTTTTTTTATGGAAAATATTATTTTTATGAATACCATTTAACTCTATTTAATCAAATTACATCATCATACTATACAAAAACAAGTTTCTAAACTGAGTCAAAGACTCTGCTCTTTTAAAGACTATATTCATTTATTAAATTGTTTTAATTCTACGATTTTTAAATATTTCAACATTAATTACTACGTTTCTTTAAAAAAAACATTAATTACTACGTTTTTCTTTTCTTTCCTTTTTTGCACATAATGTAATAAATTTCATCACAAATTTTTCGATCAGTACAAAAGTATTGTTTTATTTGCTACAAATATTGTTTCTGCATTCAACATTCTCCACACCATGTTTTACTCAAAAAGAAAAAAAAAAATTCTCCACACCATTTTGACGTTGATTCAAATTATTTGAAATTCTTTAAAATAATTCAGCGTTCGTATTTAATAGAATTTTCAATATTTTTTTAAAAAATTCTTTATGTAGCTCCAATTCATAAAACTTATTCAATTTTTAAGATTAATCCCATTGGTTAATCTTAGAGTTTGGTTGTTTTCGACGATGATTTGTACGCAATGTATTGTGTGACAAGCTTGCATGTGTAAGTTTATGTTGCACCCTATCATTTGAAACTATTTATGTTTACAACTCACTGGTCACCACTCTTTTTGATATTAATATATATACACTAATAATAGCATCGGTTTTGTTAAAATTTTAAATAATAGCATTGGTTTTGTTAAAATTCTAAATTTTGAATTCCAATAGCCGCGGCCGAAAAGCCTCAATTTTCTATTCAAAATAAAAGCCTTAACTTTAGCATATTTTTTTGATCCCTTCGCTTATTTTAAACTTTTAATGTGGTCTCTTATGTTTAAAATCGGTTAATTGGGTCATTTAATTTAATTATAAAGTTCAATTTCATCCCTTAAAACCGATTATTCCGGACCTTTAACTTATCCAACTCAATAGAACTGGTACCTTAACTTATGAAAATTATATACTATCATGTCCATCTATTTAGGGGTCAAATTGCATCAACAAACAAAAACTAAAAGATCAAGTTGCACTAACTTACATAAGTTAAGAGAACAAATTGATTGTTATCAAGTTGCACTAACTCATCATAGAAAATTGGTTTGTTTAAATTGTAAATTTTAAATATTGATAGTAGTCATAAAAAAATTATTCAATATAAAAGCCAAAATTTTGGAAAATTCTAAAAAAAAAAAATCAAGAACATGGGAAAATCATATAATTATATAAATAGTAATAACAATAAAACTTTTATGAAAATTTAATGATACCAAAATTAAATTTGAGAAATAACCGGTGATTCTCAAATTCCAATTTTACTAATTTTCTACAAAGGTTTTATTGCAAAATATTTAAAGTAGGTCATGTCTTTTAATAGCATAGCACACATAAATTCCTTTTAATAACAAAAACTATTTGATGCATTTATGTATAATTTTATAAAGAAAAATGTACATATGATAACTCCTTAATGATCATTGCATCATAATAATTCTCCACGTATAATATTTAATGAAGTTAAAAAAACAAAAATCACAATCAAATTCTTTTTAATAAAAAAATTATCGTGAGGCCATATCGTGTTAAGAACATTAAAATATGGTTTTACACAAAAAAAATTATAAATTTTCGACAAACGACAAATTAATTATGAATTTTTAAAGTGTAAAAAAACTCAAAAAACAAAACAACAGAAATCTCGACCTATAAATCGAATTTTGAGCTCATTATTTGCAGAGACATCTATAAAAATGCATAAAAAGGATCTATGAAGTTTCATATCATTTTGAAGCCGTTTAAATTTATTTTGATTTTTCAACCAAAACGTGTAAAATTGAAATTTTGTTCCGAGTAAGCGTATACTCACAGGTCAAATTCATAATTAATGGGCTATTGAGTTGTGGCATATATAAAGAAAGTACAAATTAATTATAAATTGTTTAAGTAATTCATAATTATGGGGGAATAAAAATTCATAATTAATTTGTCCCTGGTTGAAAAATTTAATTTTTTGTGCAAAGCTATATTTTAACGTGCTAAACATGTATGGAAAAAATTCAATCTATATGTCACATTTTTAGACTACGCGTATATTACAGGGTGGTCAAAAATAAGAAGAAACTCAAGTTATAATGCTAGAATATGTTTTGTACTTTACAAGGTCATTTTTCAGACATAGTGTATATAACAGGGTCAATTTGAACACTTAACCCTTTAAAAATAAGAGAGATAAACTTGCCATCAGTGTGCTAAATAAAATTAGAAGGTAAATGTCTTTTCCGAGACCTCTTTGCGTGTGAGAATTTTTAGATTTTGCCCAAAATTTTCTTTTTTTAAGTGAGTTAATGGACTATTGGGTTGTGGTATATATAAAGAAAGTACCAATCGAGCCCAGGCGAGTGCCCGGGGTCGCGGGGCGGTGAAACCGCCCATGATAATATGATACCACCATTGAGCCTTTTGAGAGATCCGACACTTATGTGGATAGAGCCATTGGAGAGAGAGAGAACAACCACACAAGTGCGAATGATCCCAAATCTTTACCCAATATTTTAAGGCATTAAGTGTGAGGGTTTTCTCACTTATATGTTGTTAAACTTCAATTCTTATATTCAATGTTGGATTGTGACCGACACTTGATACATCACAAGATTCTCTCTCTTTCAAGTATGACGAAATTCTAGCCCGTGCATGGCACGGGTCTCCACACTAGTAAGAAGTATTTGCTATGATTAATATTAAAATAATAAAACAAGTCCATAAGCAAAGAGTTTGTAAAGTTAAGTGTGCTTCGTGTGGCATGCACGACAAATTGTTTCGTACCATATAGCATAACTCCAGACTAATTATTGTGGCGAAATTCTCTCCTTATATGAAGGTTATTGAAAAATAAACTTCCTACATGAGATAATCTTGCGCTGTTGTTTATTTAAAGTAACAAAATAATTATAAAAAAAAGCGATTTGGCCTCCACATATACAATGAATATATTCTTTTTTTTTTTTTTTTTGGTACAATACAATGAATATATTCTATGTCAGCTACTTACCACGTCATTATTTTGGGTGGTAGGTTCAATTTTAGAAATTTCAAAATTAGAGGGACCAAAATTAGAAAAATTAAAACTATAGGACCAAAATCCTTTGAGAAAAAATAGGACGCCTAAACTATAATAAAATATTTTTTATTGATTTTTGAAATGTTTATGTTTTCCTTCAAATATTAAATTTGTTGAAGGAATTGGAAATGCTATAATGTTCAATTAAATGTGATAATTTTGAATAAAATAATTTTAATTAATTTAATATAAATTTCAAAATTATAAATAAATTAAATTATATGTTATTATCATTCTAAGTTTAATATCAACAAAAATTTATATGATTTTTTTAACTTTATTCGAAAAATTATTATTATTATTATTATTATTATTATTATTATTATTATTATTATTATTATTGAACTTATTTTTGCAAATTAATTATATTGTTAGCTCTAATTATTATTTTGATCAACTCAATTTGTTTTTTTCAATAACAAATTTATTTCTTTTGTTGATCAATTCGATTTTATTCAAGAAAATAATTAAACATTTTATGAAATAGGTTTTTTTTTTTTTTTTTTTGCAATTCTGCTCAAAAAAAAAAGGTTTTTTTTGCAATTTAGAGTTTAAAAAAATCATCATTCAAAGTAATGATATGCAATTAATGAAAGGAATGTAATTCACAATTTTTTAAATGTCTTGAAATAATGTTTTGATCATTCCTATTTTTTAAATTATAATTTTAAACATTTATTGATTATTGTTATTGTTATTTTTTAAAAATCATATCAAAATAAAATTATTTTTTAGTTTCTTGTCGTGACAAAGAATGGATTCCATGTTCGTTATTGATATGATTCTAGACCCGACTTTATTATATTATCAATGTTATATGAGAAATACAATTGATTCTAGACCTGACTTTATGTTATAATACAATGAGTGGCTTTCTAAATATATTTTAAATTTTTGCGTAAAAATAAGTATATATATTTTTTTAGAAAAATAATAGCAACACATTTTAACACACACTTTTCAACACATTTTTTTTATTGGAACGTCATGGCAATTCGTTCTTGACCCCACCAAATTTATATGGGACCCACATGATTTGGTGGGACCCATGAGAATTTTAACCAATCAAAAAAGTATGTTGGAAAATGTGTATTAAAATATGTGTTACGAGCATTTCTATTTTTTTTAACATGGAAATGATTTCATCGTATTAGAAACTTTAAAAAAATATTTTAATATGTTATTTTTCAACACTGAGTAGAACTCGTCTAAACCCGACTTTGATAAGAATTGAATGCTGATTGAATTAGCATTGTTGATTTGTTGTCTGGCATTGACAACTGAATTAATTAATGTCTGATTCATATATCGGTCTCCCATGCAACACCTTGTTCTCACACATGATTATGTCATTGAGCTCTAATTTGGTAGTATAACAATGAACAACTCTGAAATTATATCTTGTTTGGAAAGATTAGTTAAACATATATATGCAGTCCGATCCAATTTTAGGTTTTTCAGTAAATTTTAGTTAAACGTGTATATGTAGTTTGATCCAATATTATGTTTTTTAATAAATCAAAAATCACTGTAAACAAATTGACATCCAAAAACACTTCAGGCAGAAAAGAGACATATTAGATCACTAAAAGGTTCAAAACTTGATTACATCATTTCTTATTTATCATCTGTCTACATGACTTGAGGCAACAATGGAGACTAACATCACGATTCACATCACACAGATATGAAAAAGGACAATTATAGACCAAGAGTAGACAAGACCCTTCGACAATTGCAAATATCATGCTAGTGCTATTATGCAAAGATTTAGAGACAGGCATAACATTGTTAACTGCTAATTTAAGCTTGACTATCGACAGCCATCGGCACAGACTCCTGCTTTGCTGCTGCAGTTCTTGCTTGTTCTACTTTATTCATTTTGGCAAATATATTTCCATAAAATTGTGCATCCTTCTTGTTGTATTCTCTCACTTTGTCCTTCAAAATTTTGTACTCAATCTTAACATCCCTGGAAACATCCACCAAACAAATATTAATTCAAACAAAATTTTGAATTGGGACAATTTCTTCAGCTTTGTCCCTTTAGAATTAGGTACATAGTTTATGCATTGTCCCTTTAGAATTAGGTACATAGTTTATGCATATATGATATACACCATGGGGATCATACACAAGACCAAGAGCATACCGGTTATCTGGATCAATTTCAAGGGCTTTCTTAATATCCATTTCAGCCAAATCCAAGTCAACAAGATGAATATATGCTTGTGCCCTTCGGTATAGTGCTTTTACGTTTCTACTATCAAGCTCTAACACCTACAGATTAAAACAAAATCCTCTTAAGTCAATGGATTTCACTCTGTTTCCCTTTGAATTCAACTACAGAAATATAACAAAAATAAGCAGAAAAGAAAATTACATAAACTAACCTTTGTGCACAACTTCTCTGCCTGTTTGTAGTCCTTGAGTTTCAACTTACATGCCGCGTCATTAAGATTGCATGAAATTTTCAATGCTTTGGCCTGTTGTTTCTCCTCATCACTGAATGAGGAATCATACTCTATATACCTTATGGCCTGTCACACACACACACACACACAAATATCAGTTATAGTTAGCACACTGTACCATAACATATCCATAATTTACTTAGTAACATGGGATCTTTTTATTATTTTGGCAGGTGTACCTTCTCATATCTCTTTGATGCTCTTTCATGTTTACCAGCTTTGAACAATGCATTCCCTTCTTCCTTCTTCTTTCCAGCTGCCTCAATCTTCTCTTGCGTATTAAGATCCCATGATTCCTTTTCCTGCATCCAACATTTTAGCAATCAATATATCTCTATCTTTCTCACTTGGTCAAAACTAAAAATCCTAAAGAAAATGAAAACACAATTTTCTCACCTTTACAAAGGAAAGCAGCTCAACTTCATAGTAAACGGTGGAATTGGGAGGAACAGTAGTCAATTCCTGAGGGGACCCAGATGGACCAAAAGCATACTCAGGTTGAATAATCACCAATGCAATTTCCCCTTTCTTCATGCTCTTCACGGCTCTATCAAGCCCATCGATTACTTGCTCTACACGGCGCATGGAAGATACAAATTAGGATTATTTTGTAAAGGAAGAGTTTACTCTAGTAACCTGTTTAAGAGTATAAGCTAAAACTTAAAACCAATGTTTAAACTTTAAAGTACCTTCATCAATTCTGAACTCAAATGGCTGATCATCATCATGACCTTTCTTAAGGAAGACAGTCCCATCTTGCAGCTTCCCGGTAAGTTTCACTGAATCAATGGAAATAATTCGTCTATTCAATACTACAATCCAGTATATAATTACAAGGAAACAAAGAAAGCACAAAATTTTTGAAAAGTCTATATCAGCAAAATTGTACCCTGAACCACAGCTCCATCATTTGGTCGTTCATATCCCTCTCCTTCGTTCAAGGTCTTCTTAAGGACCTTCCTATCCTTAGTAATGTCAGATACAGTCTTCCATGAGACTAACTCGAGATCTATTTGAAGCGAAGCATTTGGAGGTACGGCACCATCATTTCCTGATGAAGGTTTTCCACTCTCACCAAATGCATCTGCAGAACTTAAAAAAGTCAATAAACTTATACAAGGAAAATATGTATTTACATAATTCTAATGATAACAGAAATTTGACTCACATTCTGGCTTAACATTCAAGAGAACTTTCTCTCCCTTCTTCATTGTTTTCACAGCCTTGGCCAAAGCAGGACAGAAAAAACCTGTATCAAAGAAATATTCATCATAGTCAATTACCTGCAATCAGAACACAACCGATACACCCAAGATAAAATTGAAAGAAGTATGAAACTAACCCTCTTCAACAGTGAACTCAACCCCATCAGATTTTGAAACGATTGTTCCATCTTCGAGACGAGCTTCATACTTAACTGCAGAAAGGATAAAAGCACATAAAGTGTGAGATAATAATGATCAACGTTACTACCACATAGGTGAATCTCTTATCTCAAGAAGGATAATAGGTTCAGTTGTGTACCAAATACTTCATCAAGGTCCTTAGGATTGTCCCATTTCTCCCCTTCAGTTATTATGTTTTTCAATATTCCACCATCCTTGGTAATGTCCTTGACACTTGTCCAAGACAGCAACTCCACATCAAATTGAAGAGTTGCGTTCGGGGGAATAGTAGGAGGTGACCCAGACTCTCCATAAGCCAATTCTGGGGGTATGGTGAAAATGGCGTTTTCACCCTTTTTCATGGTTTTGATTCCTTCATCCCACCCTTTGATCACTTGCCCTGCATTGACAAAAACAATAACAAATTAACTGCAGTTCATTGATGAAGTAAAGTCCTAAGAGATCTCAGTCTTCGGATGAAGTTCTATGAAACACAGACACGGATGTTGGACACGATAAAACACTGACAATGAAAATAATTGTAACACACATATCAATCACCAGGGGCGTAGCCCTTCATATGGGAGGGGTAGGCTACCCAAAAAAAATATTATTCTTAATTAATCGGTATGTATTTATATCCGGCTACCCCAAATAATAAACATTGAGCTACCCCAAATAAGTTTAGTTGCAAAAATTAGCATAAATAATAAAGTAAAAAAACTACTACAAGATTGATAGATTTATTTGTATTGGTTTGATACTTTCGATCTCAATAACAACAATAGAGAAACCCTTTTCAACAATAAAAATTATCAAGACAATAGTCATAGACAAATTAAATGGACAATGAGTTTCTTGCAAATAACTTATTTATTTACATTTGAAAATACATTATTAATCTATTATTAAACAGACAATTATTGATGAAATTGGGTTTTTCAAATGCATTTTGCCCAACATTTTAAAATAGCGATTTTTATGTTAAGTTTATAAGATTTGTTAATTTTATTCCTTAATTTTTTGTTAGAGATTAAATTCAAGACTAAAAACACTTTTTTTTGTAAAATTTTAAAAAACTGAGACAAAAATTCAATAATTTTTTTAAGGATCAAACCTAAAAAATTATAATATATGGGACTAAAAATATATTTTATCCTTAAATTTAATATGTTTGTTTTCAAAAAAAAAATTGTTTATAGTTGACCCCTGCATAAATTTTTTGTGAGCTTCGCCGCTGTCAATCACCTAGACATATCTTCAATCTAAAGTGTTTGTCCGATAACTTAAACAATACAATATACAAAAATCACAATTGTGTAAATAAAATATAATTCATTTCCTCCTCATACACAACAACATGATTAAAAACATCGAATATTCATCATTTTATGCCTCGACAAAATTTACAAGAGGAAAACAGAAAG
The DNA here is from genome assembly GCF_051527215.1 of Medicago sativa. NCBI lineage: Eukaryota > Viridiplantae > Streptophyta > Magnoliopsida > Fabales > Fabaceae > Medicago > Medicago sativa. The sequence goes on from NC_140752.1 coordinate 86,940,075, forward strand.
TTAAATATTACCTTGACCAAGCTTAAACTTGAAAGTGGTACCCCTATCACGGCTCGAGTCAAATTTGGTTCCATCAAGCAAAGTTCCAGTGTAATGAACTACAAAAAGACACAATCAAAATCACATTATTACATTACTAACCAATTCAATTTCATAACAGAAAGATGTGAAAAAATGTGTGATTTGAATTTGATTGATTATTAATTACCTTCAACTTGATCTCCATTATCAGGAGTTTCCCACCCTTCACCTTCCTTAACAAGCTTCTTCTTCAAACCATTCTTACCGATCTCCTTCTCCTCACCAACCTTCTGGATCGGACTCATCACCTCCTCTTCCTCTGCCTCTGGCATTTCCATGTCTCCGGCTGTTGGAAACTCGAAATCCTCTTCCATTGATGAATGAACACAATTGAAGAGCTTTTATGTGAATCGAATCAAAAAGTGCTTATAATTATGCAATTGTTGAACAAATTTATTTGTTGTTGAATTATGATTTAATACACGAGCGTGTGTATATATAAAAGGAGCAAAAGGTGTGTGTGTCTGGAGAGTTCTGAAATTCAAAGCTGTTATGAATTTCATGATAGTTCCAGAATCATCTAAATCTAATTCAGTTTTATTTTATTGTTATTTTTAGTATAAACAAATATTTATTTAATGATAAAAATAAATAAATATGGAAACCCGAACTTCTTCAAAACTTAAGATCCAACCGTAAAGGGTTGTTCGTTATTTATCCGCGGGAATGTAACTGAATATTTTTTTTTTTTTTTTTGAGGGAAGGAATGTAACTGAATGTTGAAATCTTCCTTTTTTTTTCTTTTCACACCATTAATAAATCAAAAAAATAAAATTCATTTATTTCATTCAATCAAAATTTTTTCTTTTATTCTAGTAATGTATAAGGGACACACATTTTTAACGTGGCTTTTTCATTTTTAATTTTACGTACTATTATATTTACAATTTAATATTTTTTATTTGATTTAAGAATCAAACTATTATATTTACAATTTAATATTTTTTATTTGATTTAAGAATCAAAACTTTGAAATAATTAAGGGTTAAATATGTTATTGGCCCTTACATTTTGCTCGATTTTGAAAAATAGTCCTTATATTTTAAAAAAATGTTTTTAAAATCCCCACATTTTTACACCGTTACTACAATTGGTCCCTGGCGTCAAATTTTGTTGCCTGGACAAACAGAAGTTGCCACATAGACAACACTAGGATGCCAAAAATATAAAGAAAACTACTCTTTCAGTCGGATTTTTCTTTTCAAAAATACCCTTAATTGTCGATACAAATAACACATGTAACAAATAAATAAGAATAAATTTAAATATTATAACAAATGTAACAAACACGATATGAATATATGTATATTTGTTTTTTTTCCTTTATCATTTAAAAAATATAACAAACTAGATGAATATATTTATACTAATTTTTTCATTATCTCAGTTATACCCTTAAACAATATTTTCTATAATAAAGTTTTTTTTTGAAAGAATTTTCTATAATAAAGATTATTGTTCGTGTCATTAAAAAACGCAACAAACATTTATATTTTACTTTTAATCAAAACCAAAATTTCATAAAAAAAATACGTTCATAATTTTCAAACGTTAGCGCAATAAAAAGAGCAGAAATACAGGCACGGAGTGCCAGACTTTTCGCTAGTATATATAATGATTTGGCGTGGCATTTTTTCATTAAACTTTTTCCTTGTTGGATTCAGTTTTTTTTTGGTCGAAAATATAATTCATTCATTTAATAAGCTGCAACAGCACAAATTACACCATGTGCAGATCACTACCCACTATTGGGGTAAAGTACAGAATCTTGCAAAATCAACCAGATAAAACTCTAAAGTATGGGATTTGCTCCTGACTTACACATCTACGGAATCACGGTAAATTTGGCAAGCTATGAACGACGAGAAACACAACAACAGAACCTAACAATAAACAAAGCTAAAATTAACCCTAGAAAAGAAAATTTCCAACCATGCTACTATCACAACCCAAAAGTGTTACAATACAAAATTGGAAACAGCATATCTCTGGACAGCAGACCCCGTTGTTGGTAGACCAGAGCTACTTCGACGGTAAGCTTGAGATCATGTTAACGACCACAGATCCTATGCAGGTTGTGCCCAAGGAGAGAAAAAGTGGTGTACTGATAAACCCTTCTTACCTGCTAAAATCACAAACTCAAAGCAATAACCCATAATACGGAAATTTTTTTTTTTCTGCCCCTATAAAAAAAAAATGATATATCTGCCCCTAGTTGAAAATTATTGTTGAAAATGCCCTTGTTCTTCAATTCAAATGGCGAGCATCCCATTTTTTCAACCCTTCTCTGCAAGCTTGCAGGCTTTCTCAGACTCTCTCTGACTTTCTCTGTATGTTTGTAATTTCATTTGGCGAGCATGTATATTTAAGTATTTAATTTTTTTTTGTTCCATGTTCAACATATCAAATGGCGAGCATGCCATTTGTTGCTTTTTTTTTACTATTTTTTTTTGTTTGCCATGTGAAATGGCGAGCATAATATTTGTTTTTTTTTTTTTAGATTTTTTTTTGCATGCCATGTGAAATGGCGAGCATACTATTTGGTTTTTTTTTAGTATTTTTTTTTGCTTGCCCTTTGAAATGGCGAGCAAGGAAAGGCTATTTTTTTAAAAAAAAATGCGAACATGTTTTTTTTGCGGTTTTAAATTTTTTTTATGAAAAATACCATATTTCTTGAATTTTAAAAAACAACCTAAAATGATTTTTTTTATTAAATATTAAACAAAAATACATTAAAATAAAACATTGTTACAAACCTAAACATCTATTACATTTATCTTCTCCTAATTTTGTGCCCATGAGTACCACATCCAACAGGTTTGATTTTTCGTTGAGGTCGACCGGGTGGCGCTATTTGTAGTTGTGGCTCCTCCTCCTCGTCCTCATCATCATCATCCTCATCCTCATCATCCTCCTCTTCTTCTGTTAATACAACATCCTTTTCTTGTTGTACTACGTCTTCATATTCTTCTTCTACTTCTACCTCTTCTTCTTCTACTACTACCTCTTCATCTTCCTCACTCTGAGGTTCATTACGACGAAGTGCCCACAGACTGTTCATCGCATCATTGTCCATCTGTGTCGTTGTGAATATTGGTGGTCGAGACCATTGTGTTTGTTGGGATGATTCTGGAAAGGAGGATTGCATGTATGGTGGTGGTAGGTTAAAGCTTTCATTGGGTGATGGTTGGTGAAAGCGGTGGCTAGATTCTGCCTGGAGAGTGAATGAATGATGGGAATGTTGGCTATGGTGGCTAGATTCGGGGTAGCTCCCAAATTGAATGGGAGAATTTTGAAATGATGGATACATGGGTGGTGTGTATTGGAAAGTGTTTTGAAATTGGTTAAATGTGTTGGGTTGTGGGGTGTAATAGGTGTGGTTTGGTTGTGGTGTGTGTACGGGGTGTGTCTGGTTTTGTGTGTTGGGTTGTGGTGTGGGTGGGTAATCTGGTTGGTTTTGTGGAATGACCCTTAGACGTGCCCTTGGGTCTCCCAATAGCGAAGCTCTAGAGACAAACAAATTGTTTCCAAAAAATCCCCAATACCAACGTATATAGTGACGATTTGGTCGCACTTCATGGGAAAAGGGGACCCCGGTCAATACTAGCTGACGACGTTGGTGCCACGTAGCAATTTCTTGTTGAAATTTGGTTGACAAGGATACCTTTCCTAAGATCTTCATAGTGATATCATGGTAACCCTTCAAATTACGTGGAACGTCTGGTTGGTTTTGAGGGAAGCCGAATTGTAGTTTCACCCTATCTGCTTGGTGCATCTCTACAACGTGAAAGCAGATAATATAGGTGGTTGCAGACCATACTTCACTTTCTTCTGGTGTGGGAGTTTGAAAATTGAGATACGGTCTCCAAATGAACTGAAAAAAATATAAAATGTGTGTTAGTTTTTATATTTTGAATAAAAAATAAAAAAACTTATTTTGATGATAAATTACTTCATCGTCTGTCATCATATCAATCCTCCACCGATAAGTGATAAGATTGTGTTGGCCTGCCTCTTCGTATTCCATCCCAGTATCACACCATCTGATAAAGTTTGAAAAATATTTAATAATTAGTAACATAAAAAATATAAGCACCCTTGTGTTTTAAAAAAAATTAAAAAAAATATTGTACATGCCTGTTAAAGAGAGGGAACATATCTGGTATATTACTCTTTGGCTTAGGTGCCATGCACGTAATTCTCGAATAAGCCCATGCTTGTATTAATATTGTGCATCCCATTATATCATGCACCCCTTTATATGCAGCGTCACACATTCCTCTGTATAGACACGATAAACATGCCGAACCCCAACTATAAGTTCCAATCTCAATGGGTTCCTTCTCTAACATTGCCAACCATTTTATGTGTACTAAGTTGCCCGTCTTATCAGGAAATAATACTGAGCCAAAGGAGGGATGGGTTTTTTTTTTAAGAAATTTAAGAAACCACGTCACACCAGGACGGGATGTTTGTGTGATCTCTGATAGACATGAATCTATAAAAAGCGCATTCAATAACCCAGAAAATGGCTGGCACGGGAGTGGATCAACTCATGTGTTCTGCATTCGGCACATCCAACAGAATTTTGTCAGGGCGATCAAGGATCGAGAACTTAAGGATAAAGTTTCAAATATGGGTACAAACATGAAACATTTTTATTTTTTAGCATTTCATATGATATTAATTACTTAATATATTTGAATATTTTCTTTCAAACAATGCAGGGCATGCCATGAACATACCCTTGTTCGAATACTATCGTAATGAAATTCGAGAGGCAAACAAAGAGGCATTAGCTTGGCTCGACAATATACCCAAAGAAAAATGGACTCAGGCACATGACGGGGGTCGACGATGGGGTCATATGACAACTAATATTGTCGAGTCATGGAACAACATTTATAAGGGAGTTCGCAACCTCCCTATCACAGCTCTTGTCCAATCAACCTACTATAGGTTGGCGTGTCTATTTGCCAATAGAGCACAAAAGGCGTATGCAAGGGTAGGTTCCGGTGATCCATTCACGGATCATTGTATGAAGGAGATTCAAGAATCTGTGATTAAGTCCAACACTCACCAAGTTGATCAATTCGACAGACAAAGGTATACTTTCTCTGTCCGTGAAACAATCAATTATAGGGAGGGAAGACCGATGGGAACATTCAAGGTAGACCTACAGGCAGGGTGGTGTGATTGTGGAAAATTTCAGGCTTTACATTTGCCTTGTTCTCATGTTATATCTGCGTGTTCTAGTTTTCGTCATGATTATCGAACCCTTATACCAGCTGTGTTTACAAATGAGAGTGTATACGCAATCTATAACACAAGGTTCAAAGTAGTCCAAGACAAAAGTTATTGGCCCCCGCATGAAGGTCCAAAGCTTTGCCACGATCCAACCATGCGAAGATTAAAGAAAGGTCGTCCAAACAGTACTCGCATCTTGACTGAAATGGATGTTGTGGAAAAAGCACCGAGAAAATGTGGACTGTGTTCCAAGACCGGTCATATTCGCAGAAATTGTCCAACTGTTAATCACCAGTAGTTAATTTTGTTCGTAATGTATTTTATAAAAAAATACCAGTAGTTAACTTTCTTCGTAATGTATTCGCAGAAATTATCTTAATGTATTTTTGTTTAATGTTTAATAAAAAAAATCATTTTAGGTTGTTTTTTAAAATTCAAGAAATATGGTATTTTTCATAAAAAAATTGTAAAAAAATTTAAAACCGCACAAAAAACATGTTCGCATTTTTTTTTTTAAAATGGCCTTTCCTTGCTCGCCATTTCAAAGGGCAAGCAAAAAAAAATAGTAAAAAAAAAACAACAATGGCATGCTCGCCATTTCAAAGGCCAAGCAAAAAAAAATAGTAAAAAAAAAACAACAAATGGCATGCTCGCCATTTGATATGTTGAACATGGAACAAAAAAAAATTAAATACTTAAATATACATGCTCGCCAAATGAAATTACAAACATACAGAGAAAGTCAGAGAAAGTCTGAGAAAGCCTGCAAGCTTGCAGAGAAGGGTTGAAAAAATGGGATGCTCGCCATTTGAATTGAAGAACAAGGGCATTTTCAACAATAATTTTCAACTAGGGGCAGATATATCATTTTTTTTTTATAGGGGCAGAAAAAAAAAATTTCCCATAATACTATTAAAAGTTAAAGACAGTAGGTTATTACCCCTTTTGATTGATAACTTGAAAAGACCAAGCCTATGATTTCATAAGAGGTTAAAAGTTCAACTTTTGGATTTAGAAGACAGAGGTTAAAAAACGAGAATCGAACAGGAAAGATAACAGAGGAAAAAAAATACGATATCTAAAAGCACGCAGGGAACAAAACAGAGATTAAAAAAAGATCTAAAAGCAAGCAAGGAAAAACCAACAGAGAATAAAAAGGGATTCAAGCAAGGAAGCTAAAGAGGATTAAAAAAAGAAAAAACAAAATCTAAAAGAAAGCAAAGAAGATGACAGAGGTTAAACAAGAAAAACCAAATCTACACGGTGGGGGCGGCTCCGGAAGAGGCCGGATCGGCGCCGGAGCTCGGGTGGGTAGCAGCCCACAACACACACAGTTGGGGATCTGGGGTGGGGAGGAGAGATGGAGGTCCTGCAACAAATGCAGATCGGCCATGAAGATGAAGAGAGGAAGGGGTGAACAGGGGAAACACTCTCCTCTCAAAGGAGAACAAAAAAATCCTAGCCGGAGGCTGAGCGGCGCTAGGGATGGCTAACCCTAGCAAAGGCTAAGTTAGGAAGGGGGTGGGTGAAAGTTCTAGAGAGAAGGCAGAGAACCTCTCTCTAGAAATTACTTCTTGTTGGATTCAGTTTGAAACATTTTTTTTCCCCTCAAAAAAAAAAAAATGCTTCAAACTGAATCCAAGGGTTCGACTTGATAAGGCCCAACTCAGTACACAGAATTTTCGTGATCAATAACACCTAGACAACTTCAATGCACCTCCAAATGGCTACCGAATCATACCATTGAAGGGTATCATGTGTAAAGGTCCTCTTCACCTCATTAACGGCTCCTTCCTGGTCCTATATAAATAACATTTTTCACAACAATGGAAGGTGCGCAGACTTTCCATATGAAAACCTCTCACTCTCTGCTCTCTTACTGGCTTGAGTGTCGAGTGTTTGTAGGCACCACCCTCCACAACCAAGCTGCTTAAGGGAACATTTTTTCTAATTTGGGCTACCTTCTCGGGTTATCCAGGTTGGTTTGGAGTTTTTGAGACCTGATTCATAGCTATTGGTTCAACAGCTTTGTGTCTGCTGGAATACTTTCAGTGCAGGAGCTATTGAACCTGCTGCGCATTGAGAACTCCTTTTTGCTTTTTAGAGAAAACTAAATTACTAAACTTTGTCTTTAGTAGCAGTGTTTGTTTTGTTGATCATAGCAATAGATTGTATTTAGTAGCTAGTACTAGTGTATTGTTCTCCATAAAGGTGGTCTTTGAATCACTTTGGGTAGTTCTTAGCTTATATCCTTCTTAGAAGTGGATATTGGCCTCTTAGAAGGTTCTTGGATATTTTTTTGCCCTTATCTCAATATAATGAGTTGTACTTCTTCTTTTTAATAAAATTTGTTGCTGTATATAATATATATATATATATATATAAAATAAAATAAAAACAACAATAAAAAAACAAAACGGATATGCACAGCGTGAACGTAGAATTGCAGCTCTTATAAACTCCATACAACATCTTAAAAACAGTGTTATCCGAAAAATAAACATTGTACAGAAGGCACCAATGGAACCAATTTCAAAATAGTTAAAAAAAACATCAATTGAGCAAAATCTTCTAATGAGAAAGCTTTCAAAACTATCCAATGGCAGGCCTCAATGCCTCATCTAAACCCAAGCACCTCCATCCTTCTTTTCATAATCCATTGTGCCGCTGTGCTAAAAAAATAACCACAAATTATTCAAATATGCAACAAGAGTGTAAGAGCAAGACTCAAAAACTAGAGGGGGTTGCTAGCAAATGAAACATAATGCAATAGAATTTAGATCGTAGCAGCTTCAACAGATAATAACAAGATGAGTACAACTGAAAGATACTTGTGATGGCATTTTGTGGGAAAGAGCAATAACAAAATAGTGATGTAAGTAAAGATTCTAAACTCTAAAATGCACCTCATACATGTTTTTACTTCTAAAACAAGTAAACTTTCTTTCTGAAATAGATTTGATAACTGCTTATTGGTTGAAAACTCGGATGCACAGAACATATATAGAAGATAGATAGGTAGGAAAGAACTATTACCATCAAAATCTATATCTCATAGCAATTGGAAAGAAGGTAAACCATGAGCACCAACAAAGTTGTAATCCCCAAATTGCCTAAAGCTTCGTGGAAAGAAAAGTGCAAAATAGAGCGTCAAGAGATCATTGCGGTTATAGACAACGCCCCTTTGTAAGCTATCAATAATGCCTCTGCATTTTCTTTAAACTTTGGTATAAACTTGTCCAAGAATGTGTCCTCGGATAAATTTAACACATAAAGAAAGCTTGGAACCTTCTTACATAGATTTTGTGATTTCAAAAGCTGAAAAACTCTAAATCGGGGAAACACTCGATCCTCCATGCTATACATCAAAATCAGAGGCCGATTAACCAATGCTGACTTTGGCAGCATAACTGTATCTAAGAAGAACTCAATTCCAACCTTTAACTTCTTCTCTGATACCCTAAGCAAATTTGGAACCTTTTTGAACATTTGCAAGCTCTCATCTTTAGAAAACCCAAAACGCTGAATGAAATCAAGCTTTTTCCTAAATGTTTTATGGCTCAAACAACATAATGTATGAAGCCCATGAACAAGCATTCTTGAATTTTGATGGAAACCCAATTTTTCAGCTTGCAAAACATAGTTTCTAATACGAGATTGTGGTGCAGTCAAAAGTCTTGAATGTTTGATTAAAATCAAAACCTGATCCCCAACAATGCCACAACTCTCTAAGAAAGCAATGTTGGCAACAAATGTTTGGTACACTGGTAGTACCCAGCCACAGTAGCTCAAAACTTGAATAAGATCTTTCTCATTCCCTACAATTTTCTTAATAGCTTCCACAGATGGGACCAATGTTTTGTTCAAACTAGCAGACAAAATGGTTGGATTCTTAGAAAGAAAAAGACCTAATTGAGAACCCTGAAAACCCAATTGTTGAAAGAATTCAACTTTAGGTTTAAGGGTTTTATGAACATTTGAAAAGAGTATTTGAGTTCTCTGACAAAGGATGGAGTGTATCTGAGTTTGAGAAAATCCAATTTGTTTGAAAAAGTTGATTACAGATAAGGGCTTTTCAGGGGAAGTGATTCCTGAAACAAGTTTAGATACATAGATAGATTCAGATTTATGTAATCTGGAATTGGAATTAAGGAGGTTAAACAGAAAAGTGGTTTCTTGGTTTGAAGATTGGTTAATTGGGGTTGATAAAGAAGAAAATGAACATAGAAAAGAACGAAGTGAGTTAGAACTGAAAGGAAGAGAACGTAACAACTTGAGGGATTGCATTGGTAGGACTAGGCTTTTCAATTTAACAAACATGTTGCGGGCATGAATAATAAGAATAAGACATGAAAATAAAGGATTTTATTTTAGGTTTGAAAGCAGGAAAAAGAAGATATAGATATTAGAATAGAACAAACATAGATTCTGGATTTCGAATCAAAAGCAGAAGGAGAAACCAGGATGAGGGAGAATACCAAGAAGGTCAATGCTTGGTGCGAGTCTCGTTGTACCCGGTAGGGGTGGACAAACGGGTCTCACCCGATCCGAACCCGCAAAATCCGCATGAAAAAAAAGGAAACGGTCGGTCCGGGTCGGTTTGGCGGGTTAGACGGATGGTCAAATCGGATTTTACTGGTTTAGTGTGGGGCGGTCCGGATGGCTGTATTGGACCCACTGTTATCCGAACCCGTCCGCATAATATTATGTATTTAATTATTTTTAATTATTTTTATCACAGACATCGTTTTTGTCTCTTGCCTTTGTCTCTCACCTCACACTCCAACAGGCAACAACAACACTGGTATCTCATCCTCACTCACCATAGTTCTCTCTCTCTCATCGTCCGCCGGGACCGTCATCACCGTCCACCACTTCCTTCTCTTATAAACTCCATCCAACATCTTAAAAGCACTGTTATCCCAAAAATAAACAAAAAATGTACAGAAGGCAACCAATTTAAAAACTATTTAAAAATCAACAAACATCAGTTGGGTAAAATCTGCTAATGAAAGCTTTCGACACTGTCCAACCGCAGCCCTCAATGCCTCACCTCAACTCAAGTACCCATTTCCTTCCTTTCGTTCTATTATGCAACTGTCAACTGTGTGAAAAAGACAGACATATTAGATACAAATATGCAAGGAGAGTGTAGGAGAATGGTTCACAAACCAGATGGATCACTGGCAAATGAAACAAAATACACTAAAATTTAAATCATAGCAGCTTCAACAGATAATAGCAAGACTGGTAGAAGCCATAAATACTTATGACGGGCTTTTGAATCAAAGGGATGTGCAGTGTCCATAAACATGTGTTTGTAAAGCATGCGGCAGGAGGAAAATTGTAGATGGCAAAACCAAAACCAAGTTTTGTAAAATGCAAAATAGACGCTGCACTGTTTGTCAACCAGAACTATTATGGAATTAGTGCTATTAAGCGGGATGACAAAGGAGATTTCGTCCAAGCATTCACAGTACACCAACAAGGCACAACATAGCCAAAGGACGCTAAAGCAGCACACATGTTAATGGCTTTAAACTCTAAACAGTTGACATGTGCTCATAGAAACAAATTGTTTACAAGTGGTGCAAAGTCTGTCAAATTGGAGATGCAACAAAACAAAGTTTGGTAGTTTAATTATGTCATGTAGACAAATTATGAATATCAATAATAACTTCGGGGGTAAGTATTATTAGGAGACAAGCTAATCGAGTGGGTCATGAGTTAGCAAAAGCATCTTGTTTATACACTAGTCACCATTATTTTTATAATGGTCCGCCCTGTATTGCCAAAATTATTGTGAAGGAAATGCAATGAGTATGCTTGGGCCGTAAATGAAAAAAAAAACGACGAGTGCTACTCAAAAATACTTATGATGGGCTTTTGTGGATAAGGCGATTAGAAAATGGTGAGTTAAGTAGAGTCTAAACTCTAAAATGCACCTCCTACATGTTTTTGTTGCTAAAATAAGTGATTTTTTTTTAAAGCATATAGAAGATAGCTAGGTAGGAAGGAATTGTTACCATCAAAATTTATACCTCATAACAATTGGAAAGGAGGTAAACCATAAGCACCATCAAAGTTGTGATCCCTCAAATTTCCTAAAGCTTCATGTAGAGAAGAGTGCAAATTAGAGCATCAAGAGATCATTATGCTTCTAGACGATGTCCCTTGTAAGCTATCAATAATGCCTCTGCATTTTCTTTAAACTTTGGTATAAACTTGTGCAAGAACATGTCCTCAGATAAACATAACATGTAAAGAAAGCTTGGAACCTTCTTACATAGATTTTGTGATTTCAAAAGCTGAAAAACTCTAAATCGAGGAAATACTCGATCCTCCATGCTGTACATCAAAATCATAGGCCGATTTACCAATGCTGACTTTGGCAGCATAACCGTATGTAAGAAGAACTCAATTCCAACCTTTAATTTCTTCTCTGATACCCGAAGCAAAACTGGAGCCTTTTTGAACATTTGCAAGCTCTCATCTTTAGAAAACCCAAAACGCTGAATAAAATCAAGCTTGTTTTTAAATGTTTTATGGCTCAAACCATAGTTGTCAAAGCGGAAACGCGGCGCGGCGCGGCCACCCCAAAAATTGACGCGGCGCGGTAAGCGGGCGCGACGCGGGCGCTTTTACATGACGCGGACACTAAAACTAAATATTATATTATTAATTAAGGACTAAAAAAGTATGAAAAAAATATATTTAGTATTAATATAGATGAGAAAATTTTATTTTGCATTCACATTTAGACTTCATCTTGATCATATTAATTCCTAGATCTCTAGATCGTCTTCATCTTGATCATATTAATTCCTAGATCTCTAATCAATCTTTCACTTCTTCCCTTTCTTCTTCATTTTGACTGTAAAAAAAAGGATGATTAACAGAGAACAGAGATGAGATTTTGTGGTTTCTGATGAGATTTTTTTGTTGACCCGCTTTTTGCCCGCGTTGACCCGCTTTTTGCCCGCGTTGACCCGCTTTTGTTCCGCTTTTGCCTAACGTGCGACTCGGTCGCGTTCTGACGCGCTAGGCTGTTTTCAGCCGCTCCGCGCCGCGATCGCGCCGCGTTAGACCGCTATTGACAACAGAGGCTCAAACAATATAACGTATTAAGTGCATGAACCAACATTCTTGAATTTTGAGGGAAACCCAAGTCTTCAGCTTGGGAAACATAGTTTCTAATACGAGATTGTGGTTCAATCAAAAGTCTTGAGTAACATTTGAGTATAATCAAAACCTGATTCCCAACAATGCCACAACTCTTTAAGTAAGCAATGTTGGCAACAAATAATCGGTAATGCGGGATTATCCAGCCACATTTATACAAAACACAATTAAGATCTTTCTCATTCCGAACAAACTTCTTAATAACTTCCACAGAGGGGACCAATGTTTTGTTCAAACTAGCAATCAAAATGTTTGGATTCTTAGAAAGAAAAAGACCTAATTGAGAACCCTGAAAACCCAATTGTTGAAAGAGTTCAACTTTAGGTTTAAGAGTTTTATCAACCTTTGAAAAGAGTACTTGAGTTCTCTGACGAATGATGGAGTGAATCTGAGTTTGAGAAAATCCAATTTGTTTGAAAAAGTTGATTACAGATAAGGGCTTTTCAGGGGAAGTGATTCCTGAAACAAGTTTAGATACATAGATGGATTCAGATTTATGTAATTTGGAATTGGAATTAAGGAGGTTAAACAGAAAAGTGGTTTCTTGGTTTGAAGATTGGCTAATTGGGGTTGATAAAGAAGAAAATGAACATAGAAAAGAACGAAGTGAGTTAGAACTGAAAGGAAGAGAGCGTAACAACTTGAGGGATTGCATTGGTAGGACTAGGCTTTTCAATTTAACAAACATGTTGCGTGCATGAATAATAAGAATAAGACATGAAAATAAAGGATTTTATTTTAGGTTTGAAAGCAGGAAAAAGAAGACATAGATATTAGAATAGAACAAACATAGATTCTGGATTTCGAATCAAAATCAGAAGGAGAAACCAGGATGAGGGGGAATACCAAGAAGGTCAATGCTTGGTGCGAGTCTCGTTGTACCGGAGCTGGGGGATGTTGGGATTTGAGAAAATGTTGGGTGTTACTCTTCAAACCAAATTCTTTTTGTTTGTCCTGTCCGGCTAGAATTCCTCTTGAAATGAATAAATAGGGTGTTTGGGATTTGATCTCGAACAAAAATAAGTATTTATATGTGAGGGTAATCTCTTATGTTGAATTTAAGATGGTATTAGAGCATCAAGATTTGTTAAGTCATTTGGTATTTAGTATGCGTTATCGAGTCACCTACATTTATATAAACGCATCAAGTCCAATAGTTTTGGGTACGAGGGGTGTTAAAAGAGTCTCACATCGATTGAGAGATGACCTCGATATGTATTTATAAGTGAGGGTAATTTTCCTCTCATAAGCCAGTTTTGTGAGGTTGTGTTAGATACAACCACGGTTTTAAAATCTTTGTCAATCGAGTTATGATCACATCGACGTGTTCACACCCATTTTAGCTTATCATTTTAAAAAAAATCAATTCCACGTTATTGTGACGTCCTCAATAATTTCAACATTTTTATCAATTGAAATTATTTATTTAATCACACACATACTTAAAAAAATAGCAAACCACCAATTCACCCTTTAAAATTGTAGGAGTCAGTATCTCCGCTATGAAATTTGAAAATAGTTAAAAAATATTTTGTCCGTGAATTATGTTGAGCAATTTCATCTAATCAAATAATTTATTTCAAATTTGTTGTCAAATTAATCACTTAATTATATCACTTACCATTAATTTTTTTGACCAAAATAATCTTATATTAATTCATTCATAACAATTAATGTAATACAAGATAGAATCAAATCAATGACTTGACGACTAGCATACAACCTTGACGCCCTAGTTAGCGAATAGGCAAAGAAATTTGTTTGTCTCCTGACAAAACTTATTTAAAGTTTAAAAAATGAGTCATAAGTGATCTACAAGTTGACATGATGTTAAATTCGGACTGATTGTTGGTTTTTTCCACTATGTCATGCGTCGCTAGCTTACCATCTAGATATGCACATTTGAAAGTCCCAATTCACCAAGCCGGCCTCTAAAGGAGGAATACACTCAAATCTTCTCGTTAGTACTTAAAGAAAAATGCCTTGAGAGTTTCGTATACACATTCTAACACCGAAGGATTTTTGAATTCTGATCACCAGGCAGTGTTTGAGTTCTACATTACACTATCCTTCCTCAGCCACCTAAAATTTGAAATGAATTTTATAGGGCATCTTCTATAGGGTTATGTTGTTTTGAATGAATGAATGCTCTTATTTATCCTCGGAACTGACAGTGATAATATTCGTGTTTTTATTATCCATTTCTGTTTAAAATGCATTGGGAGACTATACGCAAAATTGAGAGTCAACCACCAAACTAAGATTTAGACAACTCATTACACAATCAACATAAGTAGTAAGATCTCACTGATAAAAATAAAAACTGAAGATAGTCTACCTTTACAACGCAACTCCTAAGTGTCGACGATAGAGAATACTATGAAACTTTGGCAACCATCTAAGACACATTAAAATATGCACCTAAAATCTATGACAGATAACTAAAAAAACAATAGAGAACAAATAATAACCAGAATCCATAAGAACAGGAGAGCAAATAGCAATCTTCTTTTCTTCTACCTTCGCTGAGGATCCACTGTTGTGCAACAAACCAACTGTATCCAAAATGGTCTGCTCTTCAATTTCTTTTTTTCCCTCTTGATATTTGCAGGATATCTTGCTGGAGAGTTCCATTCATTTGCAGCCTTTTCTTTCACCACTTGAGTCGCTGAAGGGGACTCAGGACCAAGAATTGAGTTAACAGTTGTCAATCCAGAACCATTATTTTCTTCTATTTTTGGTGATTTCGGCTTGTTGCTAGGAGTAGCCTCACCCAAAAGACTCTTGAGAGGTGTGTGCTCTTTACTTCTGCTCTGGTTTGTTATCTTGGCGATTTTTTCTTCATTCTTCTTTTTCGCTTCAGACTCATTGATAACCTGATTTAAAGTTGGGAACCAACCAGCTGGTGAGGTGGAATTTGACTGTTGTGGTTTTGCGGTTTCAGAAGTGGCGCCTTTAGGACTAGCCACGTGGCTAGGCTCAACCAATGTTGTGAAAGATGGCAGCTCAAATGTTTCTGATTTTCCAGACAGCTGTCTCTCAGCAGGTGCAGCTTGTCGGACGTTCAAGTCTGATTTGCCTGCTTCTGTCGATGCCAGCGAACCGGTTGATGGTAAAGTTTCCACATCAGTAACAGCGGGTACGTCGGATATCATCGAGATAACTGTTTAAAGGATCGTGTGAAAAAAGTTATTAAATTCTTTTTGCTTTAGTGCTTTGTGCAAATAAAGAAAGGCAACAATGACGGTGTACATACCTGAACCAGAACCCCAGTTGCCTTCCAAACTGTCACGCCGGCTACCAGAGTCAACTGAAACATCAGTTCCAGGTGGAGTTAATTTAGTCAAGTTATTATTGCTTTGATCATCAACCGGCATTGGCACAGCAGTAACTCTAGACACTTCACCTGAATTATCTTCAACAGCAGAATCATGTCGAGCAGAAGCCCCGGAATATATAGAAGAATGTGATGTATACTTGCTGGCAAGGTCTTCTGTAGCCTTCACTAACAGTTGTGCATCCCGTGCTTCATGTGAGTCAGCAGAAGTATCAATTCCAGATGAACCAAGTTTAACCAAGTTATTACGGCTTTGATCTTGAACAGGCTCTCCAATTGAATCATCTTCAACGGCGGAATCCGGTTCAGCAGAAAGCTCAGCATTTGTCGAAGAATGTGATGTATGCTTGCGAGAAAAGTCTTCAGCAGCCTTCACTGATAGCTGTTCATCCTGTTCTTCGTGCGAGTCAGCAGCAATACCAGTCGGTTTCTTATTCTCTTCATATAACTTGATATTGCTATTGATTTCATCTTCAATTTTACCATTTTCACCAGCATCATCACTATTATTCCTAAATAACTCACTTGATTGCTCAACTTCTGATTGCAAGTGGTCACTACGAGGTTGAAAATCTTTCACTATAACTTCAGTGTCACTTTCCACATCTGCTCCTGCAACCTTTCCAACTACAGATGCATCGTTTATTTCAGTTGTGTCATTACTGATGATGCTAAATGTTTCATCAGTCGCAGACCGAAAGGATGCCTCCCTCTGAAATTCATTTGCTGAGACCATTAAACTACTTTCAGGTTGAGAACTTTCATGAATTTCATCAGGTCCATGCTCTTCAGGAAAATTATTCTCATTCATCTCAGTTTTCGTAGACACTCCGATTTCATGCGATATTTGATAAGTTTCAGTTGTGAGCTCAACCAAAGAAACTTCAGAGCAATCTTCAGCATGTATATTTTCAGTCTTCGTGTCATTATCCATAACATGCATCTCTGAAGAGAGTACACCACTTCTTTCACTCAACTGGTTTGTGTTGAAATGAAAATTATTTTCCTCAGTAACATGTTCCTCATGTTTCAATGACACGCTCCCAGGATAAGCTGCATCAAGTTTATCATCATGCACAGGAAGTGGATCAATATTAACATTCACGTCTTCCTTTTGTGGCAAAACCTCGACTTCATTACAAGTAGTAGAATGTATTGCATGCGCAGATTCTACCTGAGCCTCGTTCGTGATTATTGGCGAGTTTACTTCTTGAGGAAATTCATACTGGGGCAGCAAAGAAAGGGACCCAGGTTCCTTCTTTTCCTTCGGATTAACAGCTCCATCGCCCATGTCATGATCCAGGGAAATTGCTTCGTTAACTACTATTTTAGAAGTTCCTTCATATGTTTCACCTACAACGTTATCAGTTGACTCCATGATTTCAACCCTGTCTTTTTCTGATTTTACCTCATCGCTTCCTTTCAAATTAAGCTCCTTTTCATCACACACCAAACTACAATCTGTCACATTTTCACCAGCATAAATATTTTTTTCTGGCAATAAATTGGGCATGGCTTCAGCTATGCTGAGACTTGAGTCACTTGACAAACCAGAAAAACCATCGCCATGCACAATGCTCGATTCTTCATTCTTTGAATCTGCAATTGAGCTTGTTAATGGATCCACAGTAGAGCCTGGCAATTGACTTTGCGTCCCACCTATATTTCCCACTTCAAAACTTTCACTTTGCATAATTTTTGGATTTATAATTTGGCAGTCATTGCTTGAGCCAGCAATAAGTGGACTCACATCTGCAGCTGTGAAACAAATAATCAGACATTATAGAATTACAGATAAGAAAAAAAATTGGATTGAGACAGATAAAACATAAAAAAAAAAAAAAAATGCATATTCAATGTTTGTGGATTTCATTTTCGTAAAATGAATGTGTAATCATGTGTGCAGAATTCTGAAATACTCGTAGATTGTAATATAAATTGGATTTGAATCACTTAAAGTGAGAGATGCACTTCAGAGGGTGAAGTGTCAAAAGTTGAAATCGTACAAAAATCAGGGTTATCGAATTGAAGTTATAGCGGCGCCATGGCGCCAAATCGGTATCGGAT
The DNA here is from genome assembly GCF_051527215.1 of Medicago sativa. Lineage (NCBI taxonomy): Eukaryota > Viridiplantae > Streptophyta > Magnoliopsida > Fabales > Fabaceae > Medicago > Medicago sativa. The sequence goes on from NC_140752.1 coordinate 86,957,989, forward strand.
TTTGAGGTTTCCAATATGGTGAATGGCGGTCAGAATCCCACCACACTCCGCTTTAATAGCGTATTAAGGCAGCTGAAATTTTGGAATTTTCGGTCTCTGCCACAGACCGCCATCCGCTGTAGATAACACCGACAAAAATACATGCACTTGCAGGCGTGCAACTATGGTATTGTTACATATACTCCGTTGATTTTCAAATCAAGTTACAACTACGCACTTTATACCCTAAGGTGCATTTTCCACTTGAGAAAAGCCAAATCAATATAAAATTATAAATTAGTATTTTCAAAATATCTTTCTCAAACTACCAGCCATTAGTTCTAACATTTCTTGGTGCAGAAAATAAATAAATCATTTTTCATGAAAAGTGGGAGGTGGGAGGCTGTTGCAAAACTAGCCACCAACCATATTTTAACAGGCAATGGAAATAGATTCAAAAACTGTTTTCTTGTTGTACCAAACTTCTCCCTTAAGCCTAAAGTCATTAAATTTTAAACAAGGTGACAAACAAATTCAAAAGCTTTAGAGGCTTAAATAACACTCATAAAAAGGGAAAAACACATTTCCTAAATTTATAATTAATCCAGCAACAAATTTTCTACTGTGCCACAAGTCCATACGTATGAGTTATGACCAAGTAATGCTATGTTTGGATACGCGATGTCTTGGTAGATCTAACATCCTATTGACTAAGTTAATCATAATTTTTCATGAAGCTACAAATTAAAGCTTCTGAGAGCCGCATAGTGTAACCACAATTTCGTCAAAATCCAAACACCGGCTAAATAAAGTAAAGTCATGTCAATTTTAATAAAAAAAAGACATTGTACTTGGAAGACATTAAAGGAGTACCTGAGTTCAAATTATGTTCTTGTTGCAAATTCTGTTTAACTCCTTGACTTAGTCCACTATCCGGAAAATCATCAACAGCATCTGAATACACCTCACTTTCTGATCTACTAAATTTCCTTTCAATTCCATCATTACCCTTGTCATTGTTTGAACCCAACTCAACCAAACCTAAAAAATATCAACACATTATTTAGCAAACCATCATATTTTGGAAAGTTAAATTAAACAAAGCATATCTTAATTGTAATTTCCTATTATTTCCCAACAACAATGTTAAATTAAACAATACATATTGTAACTGTAAACTTACCTGGTGTTTTGTAATCATCATCTGAACCATTGAAATTGGTTTGTTCTTCTTTGTAACCTTCAATGGTTCCACAGATCTTCTTGTGAGCACGTCTATGTTTAGCACTGGGATGTGGATTTGGAAAAGGCCAACCACATTTGTGACACACATAAACTCCATGATTCTCGTTCCCTTAAAAAAAAATACACAAAAAAAAAAAAAAAATGTTAACCCTTTTGACCCTTTAACATGAAAAGAACAAAGATGCTATTTTCAAAACGAAACAACTGAGAAAACCCAGAAAGACAAGGACTTTCCGTAAAAGCATGTAAACCAAGAAAGAGAAATAAATAAATAAAAATATGAAAAAGAAAAGAAGAAAAGGGGAAAGAAAAAGGAAGTACCTGGAGTGTGAGTTTTGGTTTGATCTTGGTGATGCATTAGGAAGAGTGAGAGAAAAAGTCAACGAAAGAAAAGAAAAGGCCAACGAAAGAAAGAAAGGAGGAAGAAGAAGAAGAAGAAGAAGAAGAAGAAGAAGAAGAGGATAATGATGAAATGGAAGTGAAAAAAAGAAGAAGAATAGGAATATTAATAAAAACGGAGAAACGAAGTGTTGTTTGTTAGAGAAAGAAGGAGGAGTAAGTTGAGAGTGGTAGTGGGGAGTGAGTGAGTGAGTGAACCCTGATTTGGAACAACGCCGCAGAAATACGTAGGGCCCAAGCTCCATGTGCGTACGGCTAACGGGTAGTATAGCTACTATCAATTAATTAATTTTAAATTCATTTTTAGTCAAACTAATTATTATACTCCTATTAAATTTATTCTATCATAAGAAATGACTTTATTTATTTTGACCATATTATTTTGAAATAAGATCTTAAAAAAAAAAAAAAATCATTAATTCCCTATTCTCTTTACATCAGTTTCGTTTGTGTTATCAACCTACATTTTATATTTTGTTACTATGGGGATATGAGATTTGAGATGCAACATAAGAAAATTTAACTAACATCGATTTGGGAGTATGTTAGTTAGTTAATTAAGATTTTATTGTTAATTATATTTCACACAAACATAAAGGATAACGAAATCTTAAAGTAAAAATATCTTCATTGACAAAGGCAAAGGCATGAGGGGGTTGAATAGAATTTTTAAACTTAAAATAAAAATATACTTTTATATATTTTACATTTTTTATTCTCTAAAATAAAATTGTAAAGTGGCATACAAGGTACAATAGTTCAAAAGCTTGAATCTCTAAACTAGGATTTTTACTCCAACATTGCAATCAAATCAACGAGGTAGAAGGGTTAACTATCATTTTTAAAGTTTTCGTTTTAGTATGACAAAAATTATATGTAAGTATAAATTAATAGTTACGCGACAATTTTGGTACATTAGAGTTTGGTTGTGATCTAAAATTTAAAATAGTATCGAAATAACTAAATATATGAAAATAACATGACAATTATACCTAATTTTTTATCGTAGATGTACTTGAAGAAAATAGACGATTACATGTACACAAAAAATTTCGGGTATGACACCGTTGATGGAACACGTACGCCTTTTCATTTCAATCCTCGTGTGTGTGCTGTTTTCTTTTCAGTTCCGTCCCGTGTGTGTTTGTTCCGCATCCAAAGTTTATTATTGAAAGAGTATTTGAGTCTTTTCGTCGTTCTTGTGGTGTGGGGTTGTCCACATGAGCTGCACGTGACAATCTCCACCGCTGCTGATAACATAATATTGCTCACACTCCTCAGATCCTACTGTGATAAGGTGTGTCCCCCTATTAAACTGCAAACTTTTTTCTCTCTTAATTTTCATAATGCTGCACAAAAATACAGACCGTATCTATCAATTGATATGATATTGTGTTGTTGTATTAACATTGCCTATCACTGTATTTATCAACAACAACAAAAAACACAGAGAAAAAAAAGATGTCTATTTACATTTTTAATACTATATATGTACATTTTATTATTGAATTATTGGTTAATTTTTCTCATGTTTTAAGTAGTTGTCAAGAGAAAAGAGGATCAACCTCTACATCAACTGATATGATTAGTGATATTATTAAGTATACATGCATAATAAATGTTGAGTATATATGTGTTACTAATAACTATCCCTTTTAAGATGAGAGATGATCGGAGCAGCTAAATCCCACCAACCATAATGAAAACCTCATTCACCTTTCACTATCTTAGGCTTAGCTTCTTATTTTGGTTTTTATACTTTTCAATGGGACAAAGTTAATGGGTTGATGGATGATTCTACATGATACGCATTAAGTATACGTACGTGAGTAGCCCATGTGTATGCTTCAACAACGTGGAGAGAGACATATATATATATATATATATATATATATATATATATATATATATATATATATATATATATATATATATATATATATATATATATATATATACCGGCACAAATAAATTCAACGGGGATAAATCACCATTACATGCACCATATTTAAACATCACTTTTTCCCTAATTAGCATGTTTTGTAGTACTACAATATATACTTGCACCGGCCTATTATGAGTATCATACCCATAAAAAAAAAAAAAACAAAAAAAAAAACAATATTTGATGGTCCAAAGCACTTCAATAAAACTGATTTACTACTTCCACCGTTCTATTCAAGAATCACACTTCCAAAATGATTTATTTTATTTTTTTATAGACCCAAAATGATTTATTAACTATCTATCGAAGTAACTACTACATTATAAAAATATTGTCAATTGTTGAAGTGTTTTTATACATTGAAATAAAAATAATAATGATAATTGATTATTTTTTTGACAGGATAGTGATAATCAACGATTCGTTATTCAATAAATAACTAATAGACTTCATTCAAAAAAAAAAAAAAACTAAGACTATTCAATTTAAAATGTCAAATCTGCAAGTTTTTTAACTTACAAAACTAAAAAATAAGCCTTGATTTCGAAATCCATGGATGTATTTCGTATATAGTTTGTGCTCTAAATTATCATGTTTTGTTTATTTACAATATTTTTTAACTAGACATTTGAAATTAACTTTTAATGTTTTTGGAAGTGAAATTCTTGTATTTACGTAGTATTATTTGTTATGTACGTTGGTCCCTTCTTCAGCATATTGTGTGATCGGAATTGGGAAGCATTTGACACTTTTTTTTCTACGTTGGTCTTTGTTTTGTCCTTCTGTTGTTGACCAAAGACCTGTGACTTGTCGTCGTCTGGTTTGGACCATATGCAGCAGTTCACAACTCATTTTCAACATTTTCTTCACCGTAAAGTTTCATTTTGCAATCAAATAACAAACCATATATATCTTAGATCATGTCATGCCATTCTATTGAAATTTTTATCTTCTATTAAACTGGTCAGATTATTTCCATAGTTTAGATTATTTTTTTTTAAAACAAGTTAAACTAACTTACGCTTCAAAAAAAATCAAACATGAGATATTGACACACTCTAACGTCCTAAACCAACATTATCCTATCAACCTAATTAGTGGGTTGTAGTTTAGTTTCTTGAAACACATCAATAATTTATCTAGTTATACTGATTCTGAATTATTAAATAGTATTATTTCTCTTTGTTGAGACAATATTTTGGTTCGCCAAAAGTTATGTAAACATAGAGAGATTCCATCTCAGGAATAGACGGTAGGGTCATATAATAATTTGGTGAACTAAGTGGTGCAATAGGAACCCCACCATGTGATTGTTTTGTTGGGTATCTTGTTGATTGAATCATGCCTGACTGGTTGATCTAAGAAATTTTAGTTGTGGTTGTTTGTTAGTGTTGGAACGTGACTTAGAAGATTAATAATGAAGTATTTAATTGCATAACAACAAACTTTGGTACTCTTTTCTAGGATGAGACAAATTTGGTCCTTTAATTGCATGAAAAGATAAATGATTGGGAGAATTTGTCTCGTTCATAGCACGATTCGCTGGTCTGTATTGAAAAATCGCATGTGTTAGCATTGGTTGATGTCAATTAGTATTGGGAAATGATAGATATAGTGACAAAATTTATCAAAAAAATTTTAAAACGGTGTATTTGCTAACATCTTTCCTTAATTACGCATCATTACCTCCCTTGATTTCTGTCAAATAACAACTTTAATTGGTTGAGATCTTTTCTCGATAAATTCTTGATAAAAACTCTCTAGATAAATAGCAATGCTCGTTAGTATTTTGTTTCGATCGGATATTGTCGAGTAATATTTTGTGAAAATTGCTCTTTAAGTAGAATGGCTCCCAAACACCTCAAACTTTAACTCCATATGAAATTACAAACTGTTATTTGTTGAACAAAACTTAGGAGTCGTTTGATAGTGAACGTGACTTACGAGTCATTCTAAAGTGGGTTAAATATGTTTTTCTTTCTATAAATATATCAACTTTTCATTTTAGTCATTTTAAAATTTTCCTTCAACTTTTAGTCCCTATAAAATTTTCAATCGCTACTTTTGGTCCCTATTTTTAAGTTAATTTTTGTATTTTTTAATGAAATTGTGCTGAAATGTGTAAAATATTGTAAAAATCTTTCAAAAAAATTAGAAATTTTTTACAAAACATAAATTAAATATGAATTTTTAATCGCCAAAAATATAAAAATTCATATTTAATTCATGTTATATTAAAAAATTCTATTTTTTTGTGAGAGATTCTTACAATATTTTAAATTTTTCTGCAAATTTTTATTTAAAAATATGAATTCTACATATGAGTTTACTTGAAAAGAGAGACCAAAAGTAAAGATGAAAAACTTTTGGGGACTAAAAATTAAAGAAAGTTTTTAGAGGGACTAAAACAAAAAGTTGACATATTTATAGGGATCAAAAACATATTTAACCCTTCCAAAGTTAACATGCATATATCGCAAACCTCACTTGGGTTACACTTTTCTTTCGCCACCCTACTGTCATATTCCACCCATTTCAAAAGTTGAACTTTTTTTTTTTTGCAAAAAATGTATCTCAGGATCAAAGAATGACTCCTAAAGGATGTCTAGTGTGAACACTCATTTGACGTCAAGAAACAAATACGGCTTCTTTTAACCCGTTTATATTTCTATTTTTTGATGAATTTTTTTGAACCTGATGTGACGAATAGAATCAGAGTTAGGAATTGTTCTTGGGATCAGGTTGTAACTCATGTTCTAGTCAGCCCTATAAACTGTGTTTTATTCCTTTAATTGTGTTGCATTGATTGATGTTATTATGTTATAATTTACTTATAGTTACTCCCTCCGGTCACATTTATAATCAAAAAAACACTTTTTAGGTTCATTGAATACATAATGTATTTGGTCAATATATATATAGACCAAATACATTATGTATTCAATGAACCTAAAAAGTGTTTTTTTGATTATAAATGTGACCGGAGGGAGTAAGATTGAACATTCAGTTGGTAGTTATGTTGAGTCAAAATAAAATATTGTTGAGTCTTCTGATGAATTCAAACCATTTATTGTTGAAGCTTCCCTCGAATTGAAACAAAAATTGTCGAAGCTTCCGTTGATTCTAAAGATAAAATCGTTGGTTCTAGTGTTTCAAAACTTCATGATAATGATTAGATATGACGCCTTACCTTTTCATAGACGATAAATAGAAAGTCAGATATGATATGATTAGTTGGGTTCGTCAACAAGCAATAAAGACCGAATTTATGTTAATTATAAAGAGTTCTCATTTTCGTCATGAAAGAAGGTCGCCAATGTTAGTGTTGGATTGTGAAAGAGATGGTATGTACAAAGGAATCAAGAAGAAATTAAACCGAGAAGACACATGTTAAAGGCTGATCTTCCTATACTGAAGAAGGAGGAAGTGAAAGTTGAAATGATAGGGTTCTTCAAATAAGGGGAGAGAGGAATGCTGAGAAAGAAGACAAGAACGATCAATGGCATCACGTGGAGCGTAGCAGTGGAAAATTCACGAGGAGGTTTAGGTTGCCAGAGAATGCGAAAATGGATCAAGTGAAAGCAAAGATGGAGAATGGTGTTCTCGTTGTTACTGTTCCTAAGGAAGAGGTTAAGAAACCTGAAGTTAAATCCATAGAAATCTCTGGTTGAACACATTTGAGCTCTGTTATTCTGTTGCTTTGCTTGCAATGCTTACTTTTTGTATGGCATGTGAGATATGATGTAATAAGTTAAATGTTGTTGCATGAACAAGTGCATTGACTTTACCTTCTCCTTGAGAAAAATTATTTGATCTTATAATGCCATGAACTGCAATCTTTTGTATTACATGAATATTCTTTACATACAAATAGCTTTAATTGGTTTTTTATTGTTCTAAGGTTTTTTTTTTTTTTTGTAGATGATGATGATCTTACTGTACCGGGTCATGAAGAACCAATACCATACAATTTCCTCTTTTCCTTGCAAACCTTCTTTTCCTCCCTCTTGACTTGAAGCCCCGCGGTTTTCTTTATAAATTGCAAAAGGGTTCTAACAAAATCGCCACATGTTAATAAACCATTAAGAATTCGCACTTTGCATCTAAACTAATGCAATCATATTATGACTGTATCAAGGCGTGCAATTGGAGAAAATATTACAGAGAAATACTACTTGATCATATTCCTTCACCACCAATTTAATTTTAGATATATATAGCTACATAACTACTCTATGCTGTCTCTTGTTCACTAACTGCAATTTATTTCATTATGAGCTCTTCTTGGAGTAAAGTTTTGTCAATTGTGACAGCTTTGCAATGAGTTTTACAAGTTCTAGGACAACACATTAGTTAGATAGAATACAAATTATACAATCAATATTCAATGAAGACTCATTGGTTCTTAAGCTTTCTATCAGGTTTAACCCTTCTGCCCGTGGAGCATAAGAAGAGAAAAACTCAGGCAATAAATTTATGTCATACCAAATCTGGTTTGTGACCAAACCAGAATTTATTTATTTTGTTAAATGAGAAAAAAGTACGATACGAATTAACCTACACCCAAGATAAAAACACATAACTTTTACTTTCTCAGATTTCAGAAGAGCAGTAATGAAATAGAATGTACAATAATATCTTGAACTTCAGTTGAAGAACTAGTGAGTACTTGATCAATCACTCAGAAAATAGCAAATAGTTCAAATTGATGAAGTTAAATGTGAGAACAGAGCTATACAAATAGCAAAACAAACCTAGTTTTAAGGGCCATTACCAAGACCCATGCAATAACAAGTTCTGAAACTTAAAACCAAAAAAGACCTGCAAGAATTCCCATCCCACACATTGAAAAACCACTCAGTAAACACAGATACTTAATTTCCACCACGAAGACGCAACACAAGGTGAAGTGTAGACTCCTTCTGAATGTTGTAGTCAGCAAGGGTCCTTCAATCCTCTAACTGCTTCCCAGCAAAGATCAACCTCTGCTGATCTGGTGGGATTCCCTCCTTGTCCTGTATTTTTGCCTTTACGTTATCAATTGTGTCTGAACTTTCTACCTCTAGGGTAATGGTCTTTCCGGTCAATGTCTTCACAAATATCTGCATACCTCCCCTCAAACGAAGGACAAGGTGGAGGGTAGACTCTTTCTGAATGTTATAATCAGCAAGAGTCCGGCCATCTTCGAGCTGCTTTCCAGCAAAAATCAATCTTTGCTGGTCCGGGGGAATGCCCTCCTTGTCCTGTATCTTAGCCTTTACATTGTCAATTGTGTCCGAGCTCTCTACCTCCAAAGTAATTGTCTTGCCAGTAAGAGTCTTCACGAAAATCTGCATACCACCGCGTAGACGCAAAACAAGGTGAAGAGTTGACTCTTTCTGGATGTTGTAATCAGCAAGAGTCCTGCCATCTTCGAGCTGTTTTCCAGCAAAAATGAGCCTCTGCTGGTCTGGAGGGATACCCTCCTTGTCCTGTATCTTAGCCTTTACATTGTCAATTGTGTCCGAGCTCTCTACCTCCAAAGTAATTGTTTTTCCGGTAAGGGTCTTCACAAAAATCTGCATACCACCACGAAGTCGCAACACAAGATGGAGAGTTGACTCTTTCTGAATGTTATAATCAGCCAAGGTTCTGCCATCTTCAAGTTGTTTTCCAGCAAAGATGAGCCTCTGCTGATCTGGTGGGATACCCTCTTTGTCCTGTATCTTTGCCTTGACATTGTCAATGGTGTCAGAGCTCTCCACCTCAAGGGTGATGGTCTTTCCTGTGAGAGTCTTCACAAATATTTGCATACCACCACGGAGACGGAGCACCAAATGAAGGGTAGACTCCTTTTGGATGTTATAATCTGCAAGGGTACGGCCATCCTCCAGCTGCTTGCCAGCAAAAATGAGACGCTGCTGGTCAGGTGGGATCCCTTCCTTGTCTTGAATCTTGGCCTTAACATTGTCTATGGTATCTGAACTCTCAACTTCGAGAGTGATAGTCTTGCCAGTGAGGGTCTTAACAAAAATTTGCATCTAAATTATAAGAAACAAACAAATACAAATGAATCAATTGCAAATTCTTTATAATGATGGAATGATCGCTACAAAGAGGACAAAACTACAGGTAACAAAAACTGAACGCATGAAATCAATCAACGTAATCATTTCAATTTACACAAAAGCCTCTTCTTCAAATTGTCCCTGACAATCAACTAATCTGATAATAACCCCTATTCCATCATAGCACTTTTATAATTATAAATAGTTTCCAATCAGAGAATCAATCGAAACAATAACCCAATTGAAGGAGGTTTTTGAATCATACACTCCACAATACAGTTGTAAAAATTTATGAAAAGAGTAATGATATTTTGACATCCATTTGATGACAACTTTGTTGACAACCTTGTTTTTCTCACTTCTTATTGGTCAAAAACAATAGAGAGAGAAAAAGGAAGAGAGAGGATAACAACATCATGTAAGTATGAGAGAATGAGAGAGAAAGTTGTCCAAAAGATGTCAAAAAGTGGTTGTCAAAATATCATTTCTCAAAATTTATATGAACGTCTTATGACATATCAACAAAAAATTGAACTAATGAAGAAAATCTTCGCATGAGTGATTGTTAAAACATCAAACGGTTCGATTCAGAAGAATTTGAATCACATGAAAGAAAAAAACAAAGCCGACAGATAAAATTATGAATTAGAAAGATAACACAAAATTAAACTCTAATAATAGAAGGCTAAAAACCTAATCGAATTCAATATTGAGAAAGCGAAAGATCAAGCTAATAATCGATAGGAGAGTAGAAAGTAGATGATGATACCTTGAAACTGTGTTGTGTGCTAAGTACGAATGTATGAATGAATCTCTTTTTCGGCAACAAAAGGAATGGTGTTTGTGACGATTGGTTTAAGGGATTTTTGGTTTTATAGCAAAAATGTGAAGCTGTCAACCCATATAATACGGTGACGTTTTTCGTCAACTGCTGCACGTCTAGAGTAGAATCTGTTGTTGATAAAAGCCCATATGCGAAAAGAGCTATTCTTCCATGGTCACAAGACCAAATAAATAGTCTTTGGACACACTCACATGAAGATATTATCTTTAAAATATTTAATTATTTTGTTATCAATTTTCTTTTCATCATTAAAAAAATATTTGTTTATGTGTGTGTGACCAAACACTATTTGTTTGGTCTCGTGACCATATTAGAATTTCTCATGCGAAAATATATGGGAGATTTATTTTTTTTTTTTAAGGATTATGTGGGTTGATATTTTTAGCTTTAGTGACTTTAATGCATTTAATTTATAAATGAATTATTAAAATAAATTATTTAAGCGTATACGAACGGTTATCTTTTTCATTGCGATGAGCATAGTTTAGTTATTAAAAACATTATGACATGCAAAAGTCATTTTATCGAATCTTAACTTCCCTACTTATTCATTCATTCAAAGGACGAATTTCTAGCAACTATATCAATAAAAAAAAAAAACTAAATGCCCATTATCAATTTTATGTTTTTTTCTTCTCAAGTTTGCTTATACAACGGCGTTGATCGAAATCTTTTACATTCATCGAAACACTTCATAGACAATCTTGATCGTTGATCTAAAATTGAATATTTCAAATTAGATAATCAATTATGAGCATCGCTTCCAAGAATGCGAACAAGTTAGATGTGACACGACTAGTCTACGTCATGTCCATGTCAAACTTTTAATTAAATAAGGAAGATTAAAACTTTTTAGAAGTCTTTTTAACTTAAAATATCAGACTATAGGCCTATAAAAAAAGACTTTTAAACCTACCAAACCGACATACTTAAGTATATACAAATATCATTTTTTTTATCAATGTTATTATTTATATTAAATATTGTAGATTTCTTTATAATCCTTTTTACTTTCGATGAAATTATAAATTTGTTAACTTTTTCAGTATTTTAAACTAAATAAGCTACATTAATCTTTCATGTATCATATATGTTAAATTATAAAAAAAAAAAAAAATATGTTAGAATATTAAAACAGACTTTTATGTGGGCAAACATGCCCAAAACTTATGAAGTTTCGGACTCAGGCCTAAAAATAATTATACGACAAACTACAAATCAAGCTTAAACTTAGGAATTTTTGCTTAAACTAGACCTAGGTATTGCAAAGTGTAGTTTGGTTCAACCTATTTTCACCCGCAGTTACTTCTTATCCAAATCCAAAAAACATTCCTTTCACAGCTTTTCTAATTTTATTGAGCAAGGTATTAACAATTTTCCTTTGAAAATGTAGGGTTCAAATATTTACACATTTGAAATTTACAAATAAGAAAAACACCCTAATTTTAAACGATTTTAGACAATTTTTAAACGACTACAATTTTTCAATATAGCAACTAATTTGTGTGCAAGTAATATTATTTTGAGACTGATTTGTTGTTAAAGAATATAATTCATGGAAGTGAAATTAGATGCAAGTTAGTTGAAGGAGTATATAATATATTGTTTGACCTAATTTAAAATCGATGTTTTTTTTTGTTTATTCATAAATTCCAGGGGTAAATATGTGATTTAGACCATTTTTAATTATCCTCTTCCCAAACACAAAAGCCTTCGATATCCCCCACTTCACCTCTCTGCAACAACCGCAAAGGAACCACCGCAACCAGAAACCAAAATGAACTTCGAGAATTTCCAGAAAGCACTGTCAGAATTCCAAACCCATTGCAACAACGTAGTCCAGAATCTCACCGCCAACCTAAACCTCCGTCCAAACCCTCCTCCGTGGGCCCGGATAGCCCAAAACGCCGTCAAACCCATGTCAACGGAGGCAATCGAGAAGCGCCTCGAAGGCGTTCCCGTTTACGCTCTCAGCAACGCCACCGACGAGTTCCTATTGGTCTCCGGTGCTTCCACCGGAAAAAATCTCGGTCTCTTTTGCTTCAAAAAAGAAGACGCTGAAGCGTTGCTTCATCAAGTAACCACTATTGACCCTCTTATGCCCAATGGTTCCAAAGTTGTTCCTGTTGCTCTTAACAAGGTTTGTCACACTCTCTCTTTGTTATTCTGTTTTTGATTGTGTTTATTGTTTGTTTGGGTTTGGTTTTTGAAACTTGTTTGTTACGTTTTGTAGGTGTTTCAACTTAAGGTTAATGGTGTTGCGTTTAGATTGATACCGGAGTTTGATCAAGTCAAGAATGCACTGCATGTGAGTGGTTCTGTCTTTTGGATTATTTGGTTTTCTTTGTGTAATTCATTCATTTTACCCTTGTAATTTTGTTTGGTTTAAGACCAATGGGATGAACTGTTAGTGTAAATTAGTTTTGCACCGCCGTCCAATGAAAACTCAGCATATTGTCACATAAGTCTATTTATAACTGCATCTTAAAAATAACTGCACAATACTGTATTCTCGTTGGATAAAACTAGCATTTCCAAAACTTGTATTCTTGTTGGACGTCATTGTAAAACTAGTCGGTGTAAAACTAGTTTACGATGAGAGTGCATGTTACATTTTCTTTGACTCAAATTTAACTTGGTAAAAGTAAACTCACATAACCAAACTAGAAATTTCAAAGGGCGTTTTAATATTTTATATAGTGGCCTTTCTTCCCACTCTTGCAATTCAATTTTGGTAATGCCAATGTGCAAACTCCCGTTAAGCCTTATGTCCTTTAAGTTGACTCTTAGTTAACAGTTCTTTAGCATAAAATCCGAAATCTACATAGCATTAGTTAAATCCGATTTTGGTCTCAAACCCTTATTTGCAAAATGTAATCCAAAACACATGCGTAATAATATAGTAAAGCCTAAAGGGTGCTAACATCAGGCATTAGCTCCAATTTCTAAACCAAACCAAATTATTGAGACCAAATAATTGAAATTCTTTAAGGCTTTGTTTGCGAGTTAGGAGGGAAAGGAAGAGAAATAAAGGAAATCTTTCACCTCATTTAGAAGAGTGTTTTTGGAGAGAATGAGAGAGTATGTATGACTAACATTTTCTTTGATATGAGAGTGTTATAGAGAGATAAGAAAGATTTAAAAATTTATTCAAATATTGGGGAGTTTTGGTCCTATGAAGAGAAAAAACCCTCCATGCAAGGTGGGAGGGAGACTACTCTCCCTTCCACTTCCCTTTCCTCCTCTGCTTATCCCCTCTTCCCTTCCCCTCCGTACTCCCAAACAAAGCCCAATGGTTTATATTTTTTTGTCAAAATTATCTTCAATGTTAAACAAAATATATGCCGCTATTACTCGTTGAAATACAATATATTTTTCAGAATGGAAGCAATAAGGATTTGAATGTCAACAATTTAACTAAAGTACCTTGGATACCATTGCAAAGAGCCAGTCAATCTAAGTACTTAGACTGCTGACTTTGATGACATAACAACTTGAATCGTTCTATATTTTTTTTATCGCTCCATCTCTAAATGATTAATAAGGCTCCTTGTTCACTCTTTATGTTATCTTTTGTGCTATTAAATGATATTCTTGGAATTTTGATTGATTATGATGCCACCTTATGGTGGAAGAGGGTAAAATAATATCCTGTTTGAACGAGTTTCTTTTTAATACTCTTTATGCAATTCATGATGGAAAATCTTTCTTTGGGGATAAAATTCGCTCGTGGATAAAAACTTCTTAGCAAGAAAGAATTTTGATTTGTTTTCACGAATACCTAGAATTAGAGCTTCACTGCTCTGGTATACTACTGAATGTACGTACGCTTCTTTGGTGCAATTTTTAAAAATCCTTCTTTCATGCTTAAATTAGTTGGTGTAAGTTTTAAAATTTGCCTGTATCTACTTAGATTGTTGCTTGTCATTTGAGGTATACAACAATGATTGCCTATGTTTGTGCTTTGCAGGAGAGGGAAAAATCTGGCATTCCTTCTGGTGACTTTTTCGGTGTTCCAGTTTTCCAGGTTCTTCTTTCATGATATTTCAGTCTGGATATGTCATTAACTATGTTTTAGGTCCTGTGTTCTAAGCAGTCTGATGATATGTAATTTATGTTTTAAAAAAAATCACATGCTTATGTTCATTCTTTTGCTCAACATTTCTGATCCTGCCTTTGATGGGTTTCTTAGAAATTCTTCTTTTAGGGACTAATAAGACATATTATGCCGAGATTTTATAGTGCTGATAATTGTGAATTTGTGATTCATTTGTGTTGAGTTGATGAGATTCATTGGTGGAATGCTTGTGAACCATTCTTTCTTTCTTTCTTCTAGTTAGTTGTTTCAGTGTCATGACGTAATTTTTTGTATAAATGACATCCTGGATCTCTCTATCATTGCTTGCTAATGACCTAACAAGTACTCATTCTCTGTCTTAAAGAAAAATGTTAAATTTTTAGTGTTTTTATCCATGAAGCCCTGAATATAGACCATCTAAATTCTTGTAATTCACTGCTAGTTAGAAACTCTTGCCAGCAAACCCCTTGAGTCCCGCCTCTCTTTCATTCCAAAAATTAGTCTCCCGTTTATGAATTCCTAAACCATGCATGATTCATTTCTTCTACCGGTAACTTTAAAACTGCAAACACCTGACACCTATTGCTTACCATCAATAGGCAAGTCCTCTATTTCAGTCCTGCATCTCGGCTTTCATTTATTAAGATATATTACCTAACATGTAGCTATTGAAAAGCGTGAGTTACATAGAGACCTATAGTGAGTAGTGACCTAAAAAAACTCCTTCACCTTTAGATGTTTGAAGGTCTTTGACCTGCAAATGTACCATATGTTTAATGGATTTATGATATTTGTGTTATGAAGAAAAGAAATGGCTGGTACTATGAATTAGTTTTGGTCTAATGTCTTGCAAATGTACTTGGGACCATAATTTGTGATTGCATTTCATTTATTTTCTTTTCTTGTTTGAATCCCTGAACTAGTATTTTGAATTGCTATATTGGTGTGTTTCAGTCAAGAAGTCTGGTATTGAAGAGCCAGAGTAAGAGATATCGTCCACTTTTCTTCAGAAAGGTGTAGTTAATGTGCCTGCATTGAGTTACCTGAGTTTAGGTAGTTATAAATGAAGCTAAATTTTTACGCTACTCAAATTTTGAATGTTTTACAGGAGGATTTGGAAAATTCACTTGAAAAGGCAGCTGGTCAGCTGAATAGAATAAAATCTGGTGACATCGAGGTACAGATTTCAATAGCCCCCCTGAAAGTATGACCTGTTCGTTTCAGTAGACTTACACATGATCTATTTTTCAGGTTTCTGCTCTAGAGGATGTAATAAAGGAAATGAAGGTGAGTGTCATGTTACTAAAATGGAATTCAAGGGAATAGATTCATTCAACCACTATGTTGTTATTCCCTCTTTTTTGGGGGAGAGTTTTTTTTTTCTTCTATGTAAAATTTTGAAAATATAAACTAACAATAAAATAATTTTGCAGGAAAATTCTACATCAAAATGGGATGATGTTATTTTTATACCTCCTGGATTTGATGTTTCAACTGACTCCAATCGGCAATAGTGCATGATGATCTATAAGATGAAATTGATCAGTCATTGCTTTTCAGATTAAACTCATGGCACATGACAAACAATTGTTTAGGTTTATTGAATATGACAAACTTCTGATTGCAAATGCATAGTCTTGAATAGTAACTGCCATATGAAATGTTAATGGAGAGTTTGGATTTTTCATCTTCTTTGTTTTCACTATCAAAATGGCTTGAGTGGACTTGGCTGTAAGATCTCACATGGTTTTCTCTGACCTGCTTTGTTTATTTGTTTATCACTAGTAAGTTTTGTTTGTTTACAAAAAGAAAATGAAGAGATTATTTATTTATTTTTTTGCCGACCCCACTTAGTGGGATAAGGCTTGGTTGTTGTTGTTGTTGTATTATTATTTTTTTTATATTGTCCGGACAGAAGAAAAGCAGAATTAGAGTATCTCTGATATTTTCCTGTGAAATGGACCTTAGACTAGTAGATGGATTGAAAATATTGAAATGGTCTCTTGAATATATTTTCTTTCTATTAGTGGAAACAAAAATTGGAAATTTAGAAGATAAAAATTGATGTAGGTCTCATCAAATTTATTTATTCTTTAATTTATACTCTAATAAACAAGATGTTCCGGAATGGATTCTCTCAAGTGACATTTTCTCCATTTTTCTCAATTGTTACATCTACACCATTAAATATGAGAGAGAGAGAGAGAGAGAGAGAGAGAATATTATAAAGATAAGAGGATATTGAGTGTGTGGTTGAGATGAAACGATTGAGAAAAATGGAGATAATTCCACTTAAGAGAATCCATTTCCATAATCTTCTCAAATTCTTTAGCCAATTTTTTTTTATGCAACTGAACACATTATCGAGTCTTAACTTATGAGATTAGATTGCGAACTACAAAACCAATTGATTTGACTCAAGTGATTAATGAACTTCGATAAATGATAAATTGAATTTACCTCTCGATTGAGCTTCGAAGTGTGAGTGTCCATTTTTTAGGAGAAGCGGAGTATTAAGACAAAAAATTATTGCAAATCGTAGTGACTTGCTTTTTAGTGTAAAGTATGGATGAAGTTCTAAAATTTGTCCTACGCATCTTATTCCTACGAAAAAGCAATTGAGTTGAAACACTCAATTACATTTCAGAAGGTGATTAAGCAAAAGAGAAATGTTATTTGTACAACCATTTTTGTACAATTTTTATACAACTTTCTCTCTCATACTCACATTATCTTCTTATTCTCTCTCTTCCTTTTTCTCTCTCCATTGTTTTTGACCAATGAGAAGAGAGAACAACAAGGTTGTACCAAAAATTGTACCAAAATAGTTGTTCAAATATCATTACTTTAAGCAAAATGTTAGTATTTTTTTGTATAACCATAAGAATTATTCACTACAGTTTGACTGTGATTAATCTCCTTTAGAAAATTTTGTTGGAGTCTTGTTGGGCAAACAATGTGTTATCTCCTCCTAACCCATTTTTGTTTTCATATGCAAAATATTCTGAAGTCAAATCAACTACTTGGATTAGTATTAATTTTAGGTTTACAAAATCGGCTACACTTAAATTTCATTATAAACCTTCACCAGAGGAGGTGATTCTCATCAATTTTACATGAAGTATGTCTTTTTCATTCACTTTTACTTTGTCATTTGAACGAATTCTGATTTACCCACTGTAAAATAATTTTTTAGATTTTCAACCTTACAATTTAATGATTTTTTGCTTTTAGATCTATGATATTTTACTATACAAAATAGATAATGTGACATAGGTAAACCGAAATTCGTCCAAATGACAGGGGATGAGAGTACCTTTAGTTATGTAAATTGATTACATGAAGGTCTAAAAAAGACGAATCTTTAAATTACAAGGTTAGAACTCTTTTTTTTCTTGCAAAGATTAAACCTAAAATTGCTCAAATGGTGGGGGAAAGTGCATTTAACCCATTTTTATATAATAAAAGTATAATTACATCGTAAAAATGTTGATTGGACCACATGTATATAGTTCGGAGATTTTGTTCCAACTATAAAAAAAAATAGTAAATCATCAATTAAGAAGAATCAGAGTTTAAACTTTTGACCATTAACTTAAAACTAGACTCTTGACCCGTGTTATCGCACAGGTCTATTAGAGTTGAAGACCCATATCTTTAACAATTGATATTTAAGTTACCATTATCCATTAACATGTTAAACTATAATCAAGCACATTCACGACAATCAAGCACATCCATAAATTGTGCAATGATTTGGATAATTTGTGTCTTACTGGTAAACAATCATCCATAACTTGCATTTAAGCTCAATGGTCAAATGAAGAAACATTTTAAAACCATGATTTTGGCTCCATGAAGGATTATGGTACAACATAAATTTCTGGTAAACAATAATCCATAAATTGCATTTAAGATTGCATTTAAGCTCAATAGTCAAACGAAGAAACATTTTAAAACCATGATTTTGGCTCCATGAAGGATTATGGTACAATATTAATTGCTGGTAAACAATCATCCATAAATTACATTTAAGCTCAATAGTCAAACGAAGAAACATTTTAAAACCATAAATTGCATTGAAAATAAAAGAGAGCACATTAAACTGAAAAGATAACACTTTTAATTGCATTGAAATCAAAAGAGAGCACATTAAACTGGAAAGATAAAACCATAAATTGCATTAAAATGTAAAGAAAATTCAAAAACATCAAAATGGATCTAAAAATATAAACCCTAAAAACTGCACTCCAGACATCAAACTCTCACGACAGTTGGGCGCTTGACTTGAATGTAGATGGTGTCGTTCATGCCAGCATGTGGAAACCCAACTTTAACCATGACACCTTCCTCAAGTTTGCGCGCCTGTACCATTCTTTTCCATCCTCCACCAAGCTTGATGTGGTGATGTGGCCTAGTACCAAATACAGTGATGCAATTCCACTTGTTTCCACAATCATCAATCATTGTCAATGAAGTGGTCATTTTCCCGATAGTTAAATCACACAGGCCCTGGTAAATAAGCATCTGCAAAAAAATTACTACGTTAAAAACAATTTTTTATATCTTGTAATAGAAATGACCCAAAAAAAGCAATGTCATACAAAAACATTATACCATAAATCTAGAAGTGACATCAAATCCAGTCAAATCCTTCTCCCACCAGATTTGAAAATTACCCTCATCATGATGGAATGAGAGAATTTCACTTGTGACCGGAACACCTTCATATGCAAAGTCTGGCACGATAGTTTTCTCAATTTCAAATTTCATAGAAGGAATAAAAAGAGAAGGATCCACAACACGTCCTAGTTGTTGTTAGGGTCGATAAAAGTTGTGTAATCACCTAGTGATGCACCAAAATCAGAGACAATGGTTTTTGGCAACATAAGTGCACCCTGGAAAACATATATATCCGAAATTAGTAAGTGAGAAAAATGATCAAATGAACTTTTAATTTGAAATGTCGCATCTATAAAAACACAGTATCAGTAATCTTGCACTCACATCTGTTACACGGAACTCAAGTCGAAGAGTTCTATATTGAACTCGCAATCTGTTAACAAACTTGTCCAAATCAGTTATAGGATTTGGATCTAATGGAGCTGAAAAAGATCAAAGATTCAAAGAAATTAGTGCAAGTTGAAAAATATATATGAAACAAAACATAAGAGATCAAGAAAGAAGATGAAACATGGTTAGATTTTGCTGTGTTATTTGTACCCTTCAGCAGTGCAAGGCTAAGTGAGTTTGTACATCACTTTCCATTGTTAAGTCTAAACTGTTTTGACGTAAAAATGATGGCAGGAGAGGATAATGGGAATGCAATCGTTAATATACATGGAAGGTTATGAGATCTACGTCTGAGATGTAGGGGGTGGTTGACAGAGTTGATTAACATTAATACATGAAAGATTATGAGATCTACGGCTGAGATGAAGGGAGTGATTGACTGAGTTGATTAGCATTAATACGTGTTTTCAATTGTGATAATGAGGATGATTAACATTGTTTTCAATTGCCATTATGACGTTTCTGTATGAGAGAGAAAGTGAGGAGTTTGAAAATAGAGTTTGAATCAAAGGCTGTGATTAAGTGCGTGGTTGCGAGATTAAATTAGCAATAATTACATGCTTAGGTGGGAAAAATGCAAGGGATTAGGGCAAACATGCTAGATAATCAAGTCTAGCTTTTATAATAAAGGATAGTGAATATTAATGTGAATAGTGGTATAATTTTTAGTAACAGGATTTGAATTGGCCGACATGTAAATTTTTAGTAACAGTATTTGAATTGGCCGACATGTAATATAAAACTACGAACAAGACATTGATCATATGTGTAAATTACAATTTTCATTTGCACCTACTCTGATTTTTAAACACTTACCTTGTCTACCACCCAATTTTTGTTGTCCTAATAAATTACTAGCCAACCATTTTTCATTATAGACTATAGAGACCGTTAACTGAACTCAAATGCAGCAACAGTAGTTGCTTTCGTTCGTGGATCACAGGCATTAAGTTGAAACATTGGCTGAATTACTCACTACATTCTAAGTATTTGGTAGTGTTCGTAAATTATTTTATTTTGGTTCCAAAACAATGAGTATCTTAGAAATTCAATATTTAATAATTGACATTTGTGTTTCAACAATACCCTTTGAGTAGTTAAGATATTTGCATTGAAAAATGATTATTTGCAAACAATTCATGACACGGTTAAGGGTTTTTTTGTACAAAAATCTTAAACCACCAAAGATATATATATGGAATGGAGAGTAGTTTGTACGAACTGTGTCATTTTGAAATAGAATATGATTCTTACTACATATCATCATGATACATCTATTATATTTAATTCCACAATTATTCTCATTAATGATTGTCACTACCCACTAATTGATGTCATATACCTATTTTAATTCTTTCACCAAAAGCATATGCCATAAAAGATTGTAAGAAAAAGTCTCATTGTTGAGAGCTAAGGGGTTGAAATCACACATTTTTTATGATCAATCTTCGCTTTCTCATGAATGCTGTTATTGAAGAGGAATAAGTAGCTATTAATTCTGTCAAAAGATAAAGTAGATTTGATCAATTAATGTATCACTCTATATGTGACAATATATATCATCTGGCTAACTAATTTAGTTGCATCCAGTAATTTCACTTTCTATTAATTCTATGCTCATTCATCTCGTTGTAAACTTTATTTATGGTCACTTGCTACACCAATGCTTCCATACATTGCGTTTCTCAAATTAAACACATCCTCATTTTATGCTACTTGCTTTCTTAGCAAAAGAAAACATGCATAATGTTTGATAAGAAAAGAAAGCAGAAAGAAGTGGAGGACATTAACTAAATTCACAAGCCATATAGATTATTATTCACATAAAATGATGTCCATTTTAGGTGTTGCTATACATTCTAACACTCATTAAAATTCTACTATTTAAATAAGGCATCATAGTTTTAGTGACTTTTCAAAAATAATTAAAGGTTGGAGATTCTGCTAGCTGGTTGCCATACTTTGATTCCCACTTTACTATCTCCCCCCTCCATAACCAATAACTAGTCGGTGAAGGTTAATTAACATTTTATGTGTGTATATATGGCTACACCTAATTAAATTGTGATTTATATAACAAACTGATTAATCGGTTTGACTCAAGTAGTAAATATACTCTAATTTAAAATGAATTATTCGGAAGAACAAATATTATTCTAAATAGTATTTGGTAAATTTTACTTACCTTATGTCAAATCATGATTAGTGTGATTTCTTTCCTCTAAGACATCTTAGAACTATATGTTTAAAACTTGGTGACTTGTACTATTAAAGATGATAAATTAGTAACAAAAATATATGGTCATATGTGGTGAAGAGTTTGATCTTAACTCATGCGGGTAAAAGGATTGATTGAAAGAATTAATCTGTGTACTCAACATATTTCTCGACACGGGTTAATTTCCGTAGATAGTTCATATCTATGACATATTATAAAATATAGTATCCATACTCTTAGATATGGACACCCTTATTCCAATGTTGAATTTGATTTGGAGGACTTCCTAATATTTGGACCATTTATCAGAAATGAAATAATTCCCCAGCTGTTGTAATTGTGACATTGAAGGTAGGAGCAGGCATTAGTTCATGCACCAGTAATTTGTGTCATTAATAATTTGTCTTCCAAGTAGATTTATTATATACTATACTATATATTTTAATTTTCATATGCACCGTTACTCGTGTGAGAAATAAATGCATATTGTATTTTTTCTATTTGTTTTTCCATCCACATCCAAATTTGTTGACTTGTTGTCAACATTGATAAAGACAAACTAAATATCAAAACTATGCAGCAACAACCGGAGACACAGCAGAAAGAGTCATCAGCATCATCGAAGTGGATAACCATGCCATATCTTTTTCCTGTCTTGTGACTGTATATTTCTAAATTTAACTCCCAGATTCAAAAATTGACAATGAAAATTTAATGGAGTCATGGTGTTATAAACCACATGATTAAAAAGTTAAAGGATTAATCTCATAAGAGAAATAAACTTGAGAGCTTTGATAGAAAGAAAAAGTCTGAGAATTCATATTGAATTGTTTGATAGGAAACAGTAATTACAAACGGATGCAGATATCGGACACGGCACTGATATTGACTTGTGGATTTTGGTAAAATTTTGGAAAAATAACACAATTCAATGTAGGCTTAAATATGGTATTGGTCCCTGCAAAATAGGTCAGTTTTGGTTTTAGTCCCTGCAAAGTTTTTTTATAGTTTTTGGTCCCTGCAAAAATAGGTCAGTTTTGGTTTTAGTCCCTGCAAATTTTTTTTATAGTTTTTGATCCCTGCAAAAATAGGTCAGTTTTGGTTTTAATCCCTGCAAATTTTTTTTTTATAGTTTTTGGTCCCTGCAAAAATTCTGGAAAAATGAAAAATTAATAAAAAAACTAAAAAAATTTTAAAAAATTCTGGAAAAATGAAAAATTAATAAAAAAATTGAAAAAAATATTAAAAAATTCTGGAAAATTGAAAAATTAATAAAAAAATTAAAAAAATTAAAAATTCTGGAAAAATGAAAAATTAATAAAAAAATTGAAAAAAAATATTAAAAAATTCTGGAAAATTGAAAAATTAATAAAAATGGAAATTTTTTTAAAAAATACGGAAAAAAATTAAAAATTCTGGAAAAATTAATAAAAATAAAAAACGATTAAAAAAATAAAATAATCTAATAAAATGAAAAATAATGCTAAATTCTGAAAAAATAAAAAGATTAAAAAATTCTGAAAAAATAAAATTTTGAAATTTTCTAAAAAAAATTAAAATTCTGGAAAAATTAAATTTTCAAAATTTTAATAAAAATTCTGGAAAAATTCTAAATAAAATTTTAATGAAAAATAAAAATTCTGGAAAATATCTAAAAAATTTCGATAAAAAATTATGGAAATTTCGATAATTTTTATTAAAATTTCGAAAATTTCATTTTTCCAGAATTTTAATTTTTTCCAAAAAATTTCGAATTTTTTTTTTCAGAATTTTATAATCTTTTTTATTTTTTTCAGAATTTATCATTATTTTTCATTTTATTAGATTATTTTATTTTTTTAATCATTTTTTATTTTTATTAATTTTTCCAGAATTTTTAAATTTTTTTTCATTTTTATTAATTTTTCAATTTTCCAGAATTTTTTAATATTTTTTTTCAATTTTTTATTAATTTTTCATTTTTCCAGAAGTTTTTAATTTTTTTATTAATTTTTCAATTTTCCAGAATTTTTTAATATTTTTTTCAATTTTTTTATTAATTTTTCATTTTTCCAGAATTTTTTAATTTTTTTATTAATTTTTCATTTTTCCATAATTTTTTAATATTTTTTATTAATTTTTCATTTTTCCAGAATTTTTTAATATTTTTTTATTACATAACTGGGGTCAGGGACTATTTCCAAAAAAAAATTTTTTGCAGGGACTAAAACCAAAACTGGCCTATTTTTGCAGGGACCAAAAACTATAATTTTTTTTTGCGGGGACTAAAACCAAAACTAGCCTATTTTGCAGGGACCAATACCATATTTAAGCCTTCAATGTAATTACAAGTATATGTGTCATATAGTGATACCAAGATACGTCTTCAATCAGAAGTGTTGGTGCAACTGAGATAGTAAATTATTTTTCATTCAATTTAGTTTCTCATAATCCATTTTGCACAATTCATTAAAAGAAACTAACTCAATTCTACAAAACATGTTTGTAAGTTGAATACTGTCTAGAGTTTAAATAAGTTTTATTAACTGTAACACACTAACACTAACTTGTAGGTAAAGATTGTTTTAATTCAACCCCATACATACACAATCAACTTAAACTTTTTTCATAAATTTTATTTCTGGCCTTATCTATAGCTAGCCAATGTGATATACTACATGAGTTTTCCTCAATAAAAGGTCAATTATTCAAATTTTGAACTATGCCACATGGCACCATCTTATAGGATCCATAATTCATGATTGGTGGTCCTATGAAGAAGAACCAGTAAAATACCATCTTGGCTTTATTCTACATCCATACCACATCCAGTTGGCATCCATTCACCAATTTTCAAAAGAATTTATTTTCCAAATCATACAAATACAATGATGGGTCCACCTCTAATATATCAAAGCATGCTTTAAATTTTCTTAGTAATACCATTGTCACAAAATACAATCATTACTCATACTGGATATAGCATATAGTAGTGTACGAGGCCGAAAAACAAATATTACAAAACCCCAAAATCCATTAAAGTATAACCAATGCCCAAACAAAAGCTTCCAACTTTTAGGGTGTGTTTGGATCACCAAAGAAAGTGAGAGGAAAGATTGTAAGAGGAAAGATTGTTAAAGGAAAGAAAGTATGAAGAAAGTGAATGGAAAGTTAGATGATTTTTTTAGTTGTTTGGTATAAGTGAAAGTGATTGGATAGTGAGAGGAAAGAAAGATGTATGTTTAGTAAAAGACATAACTATCCTTATATATGTATATATTTATAGAATAAATATTAATTTGATTATTATTTTGTTTTTGTAATTATTTATTTTTTAATAAAAACTACCACTGCACCAATAATATATATCGAAAAATATTTATGAAAGAATAATATAAAAAAAATGAAAAACAAGCGACGCTGTTAGAGAAAAGCGCAAATAAAAAATAAAAATGATATGCAAAAATGTAATTGGAAAATGAAGGGTAATTATGACATTTCAGTACATTGAAACTTTCCATGCTACTTTCTTCACTATACTGGACGGAAACCTTTCAACCCACGGGCCCCACCAAAAAGATGCTTTCTTTCCACTCTCACAAAGCAGCCAAACAAGGGAAAGAAAGTCTTTCCATAAACTTTCCATTCTTCATGCTTTCTTTCCTTCATCTATCCATGGTACCAAACACAGCCTTAAAGCTTGCTAAGCTGGCACCAGCTTTTGGACCCTCCATCCCCAAGTTATTGCTCCATCACGAGTCCCACCTTCCTTCTACTACCATACCACAATTCCTGCCTCTATCTCTATCTCCTTCGAATGTTTCAAAGGTATTAAAAAAAGTAGGGTTTAGTAGATGTGCATTATTGGTGTAAAATGGTTTTATATGAACATCCAACAAAATATTCATCGCACTATTAAGTGAGAGAGTTTTACGTGGTCACAAACAATTGAACACATAATTTGGGCACGCAGACACCCAAGTATTTGTCCTCATGTAAATTTATATTGCAATTGTGTTTGAAAAATAACAATCAAATATTACATCTTTATTGGACGTCAATGTAAGAACTAATTTTCACTAACGATGCATATCATCTTTTCTCTAAAGAGTAAATGTATGTTTCGTATTATGGTGGATGTGTTAGAATCACAATGATTTATTGTGATTTTGTAGAAACTACAAAGTGTAGCTTTTAGACAATCACGGTGGATCACTGTAATTCTAACAAACCCACCATAATATCGAACATAGGTTAAAACAAAATAAATGCGAAAAAAAAAGAACGGATCACAATTAAATCTGGTTCAACCAACGTACGGTATAATTGGGATCAAACCAATTGGCAAACTTATCGGTTTTCTAACTCAACCCGCAGAACCGAACGTTCGGTTCGGTTTATAAAACTTTAATTGACTTCCCTCCTCTCTTTTCATCTCTATATATATCCTTTATTCTAACACATTCACTCATATCATAACAACCAAAACTTCTCTCTCTGTCTGTTTCTCTGTCCAAAATGGCTTCTAATTCCACTCACAATGAGTTTCATGTGTTTATGCTAATTGCTATAATGGTTAGCTTTATGGTGGCTACTTGTGCTGGTAGCTTCTACCAAGACTTTGATCTAACATGGGGTGACAACCGTGCTAAGATATTCAATGGTGGTCAGCTTCTATCACTTTCCCTTGACAAAGTCTCTGGCTCTGGCTTCAAATCAAAGAGAGAGTACCTATTTGGGAGAATTGATATGCAGCTTAAGCTTGTTGCTGGCAACTCAGCTGGCACTGTCACTGCTTACTACGTATGCTTTTTCTCCTACTATAATCACTTTTATACACCATTTTCAATTCTGGTACTCTTATCAATACCATTTCATCCATCATTATAACCTTGTTGTATCATATACATGCTTATCTATTACATATTTTTATAACAAAGTTAAATGAAGTCAAAATGTTTTCATACAAGTTAAAGTTATTATAAACTGTTTTTATAACCTACTATTTCTGAAGAGCTTATGAAAGTAAGTTATAAATTTGTTTTCATAATCTGTTTTTATAACCCTTGTTTTTACTTTATAAATCTATAATAGAGCTATACTCATTTAATTTAATTCGATCAATTTTGTTATTTTCTATCTCATGCTTGCTAGTAAAGTAATAGACTCTGTGTGTATGTTTTAGACTTTTAGCCAACTTTAGTATTGATTCTTCAAGGACATGATTTATGACATCTTCCAATAAGACCATTATTGACCTACTTTTACACATTAGACAACAACCTTTGTCAAATTAAACTGTGCATTCACGAGAAATTGTACTATAGCAAACAAGAATTTCATTTTGTTGTCAACAACAATTGCTTTAATTATTCATTCCATGTTGCTATCATACATATGTTTATGTACATTAATCAACTTGGTCTTTTTTTTTAAAAATGGTGAATTAATTTTACTTTCTCGTGACAGGGGAATATAGTTAATGTTGACTTTGGTCCAAAACATTCATTTGAAACTTAAGCTTGTAGCATAATTTAATGACGAAAATATAATGGATGGAAAAAAAATTAAAAATATCTTAGATATTGGAATAGACATAACTCAACTCTAATCCAATATGGATTTTTAACACATACTCTTCAATCACACCTAGAACGAAACATCTAAAGTGTGATTGAGATGGTTTGATAGTGGTGATCTAATAGCAGATGACCCAACACCTCGTTAATAGAGTTTGACATCATCTTGAAATTTAACCAATATGGTGTTGTGTGGGACTCTCTTGGCCGATTCTTCACATAATTTCATAGACTTGTTACTAAAACAATCAATTAACAAATACCCAAAGAAAAGTCCCTTTCCTTTTTGGTATTGCCATATCAATAATTTAGTTAGATTAATTTATAAATTTGTTGTGGTACAGCTGTCATCCCAAGGGCCAACCCATGATGAGATTGATTTTGAGTTCTTGGGAAACACAAGTGGTGACCCTTATATTCTTCACACAAATATCTTTACTCAAGGTAAAGGTAATAGAGAACAACAATTCTACCTTTGGTTTGACCCCACTAGAAACTTCCACACTTACTCCATCATTTGGAAGCCCCAACACATCATGTAAGTCACTATATAAATAGAGTCTTTTAAATAATTTTAATTAGTTCCTTAAGCATTAAGTAACTAATGCATGAATTGGATTTAACTGCAGATTCTTGGTTGATAACATGCCAATAAGGGTATTCAAGAATGTTGAATCTATTGGTGTTCCTTTTCCAAAGAACCAACCAATGAGAATCTATTCCAGCCTGTGGAATGCTGATGATTGGGCCACAAGAGGTGGATTGGTGAAAACTGATTGGTCCAAAGCACCCTTTACAGCATACTACCGTAATTTCAAGGCCACTCAGTTCTCAACCAAGTCTTCTTTAAGTTCAAATTCTGATGCTGAATGGCAAATAAATGCGCTTGATGCTTATGGTAGAAGAAGATTGAGATGGGTTCAAAAGTACTTCATGATTTATAACTATTGTAATGATCTTAAGCGATTCCCACAAGGTGTTCCTGTTGAGTGTAGCCACTAGGCACTTTATAAGGTTCTACGAGATCAACAAAAATTTTACTTCTAAAGTTGGATTAATCATTTCAATGGTCTTTGTAAAATATGTCTTAGATTCTGTTTATGACTTGCTCTCTTCTTGTTTCAAAAGTAAAATTTAGTAATTTATAGTTGTTAATGTACATTAAGGGGTCGTGTTCATATAATAAAAAGTTCTATTCAAGTTTATGTTGCTCTGTTGGTTAATTAAGATTCTGAGGCTGCAAATTCATACTCTGCTCATTTATCAATGCTATTAAATATTTAATAGTTTTAGTGGAGTAAACACAAGTTACATTGGTTAAAAATTTCCAATAAACAAAATTTATAAAGCTTAAAAAATATTAACATGCAAAGTCAACTAGAAAAAGATGTAATGCACAAAGTACCCTTCTATAAATGTTTATATATTACCTATAAATGAAATGATCACATCAACATTGCGATTCAATTCTAGGTCATTGTGAGATATGAGTTGAACCTTGCCAAATGGATCAACATTCATTGACACTAAGGGTATGTTTGGATCCATGGAAAGATAAGGGAAAGAAAGGATGGGGAAAGAAAGTGAGTGGCTACAGTACTTTTCCACCGTTTGGCAGGACAAAGAAAGGGTAGGGAAAGAAAGTTTTGAGGTGGGACCCACGCTCAAAAACTTTCCACAGGTTTGAGGACGGAAAGTGGGCAGATTGCTGCTTTTTGAGTGAAAAGACCATAATACCTACTATCATTTTATTTTATTATTATAAAATAATACATGTGTGTATATATCATTTTTATAAAAGGGTATAAATGTCATTTACAAAATATAGTTTATTCTTTCCTTCCACATTCTATTCACTTTCACTATAATCAAACAACCTAACAAATCATCTCACTTTTCATTCACTTTCCTCATACTTTCTTTCCTTTAACAATCTTTCCTCTTACTTTCTTTTATGATCCAAACACACCCTAAGTTTGTTACCATATGAACAGGAATAGAAGACTAGTAGTGTGTTTGGTTTATCATTTACAACACACAAAAGCACGTTTGCAAGCTTCTTGATGCGTTTTTGCTGTGATTTTCAAAAGCTCCAAATACTAGCTTCTTTGTTAACGTGGTTTTTTATCGTGATTTCCATCAAACACCGTTTTGCAAACGTTGTACCAAACAGACACTAGGTGATAAACTGAATAGTAGAAGTTTTGCTGATGTGCTTCCTATAGAAGAAAATCAGAGGGTTCAAAATGGAGACACTTCAAAATCAATTCAAACGGGTGGCCTCTATTGGTTACAGTGGTTCAAGTTGTACATTGTATTCTCTTCCCAAACATGTATTGTCAACATTGATCACTAGATTTACCAATAAGATTGGTCCTGAGATAATTTACCACTCAAATGAGATGGTGAAACGTGATGAGTAATCACTAGATTTTGTAAGAACGAACAGTCCACTAGTTAATATTGTTATCAATAAGTAGGACCACGGGCAGCGCACATAATAAACATAGGATAACAAGATCCGTGAGAGGTTCAAAAAACATGACAACCCTTCCAAAAGTCAACATCATTAGCTTGAATATGTCTCAGTAATAATGGTTTCCTATTACTAACAAAACGTGCTCATGGAAAATTTTACTTTTATTTTATCATACAAATATAATGTGATGGAGTATATTCAATCATATTTTAAAATAGAAAGAATGTTTCTTTCCCGTGACCGTCGCATGGACTACTGACTTGTGTTCGTTCTTGATTGAAACATGAAGCAAGAGTGAACATCAATATTATTCCACTTATGCTAAAAAATATCGTATGACAAAAATGAATAAAATAAATAAATAGAAAGATGAATGATGTCTTTTTTTCTTTCTTTCTGAAAGCCTACTTTATATTTAAGTAATACAAATGAGTTCATAGAGCTTTGACAGGCTACGTGAATATATGAAACATTATAAGTTTATTTATAGCTTGTTCACATTTTGCCTTTAAGTCAATATTATAAGGATTTGGCCATTTAACCAACTTTATTTTTTAAGAAATGTGGATAACCTTTGGCAACTTGATACAGAGATGAATAGGTACTCCCTTCGTCCTATATCATAAGCAATAAAAAAAAACACACTTATTAAGAAAACTAAAATATACTAGTAGTTTGTAACATAGTTTTTTGTGTTATCTTTGAAATAAGTTTTATAGGAAGATGTAAAAACAATTTCCATTGGTAGTTGATTATAGAGAAAATGAAAAAGAGAGCAAATTGAATGCACTTTGCATTTAATTTTCCTATGGAAAAAATAATTTTTTGAAAAAAAATTAAATATGATAAAAGTTGGTCTTTTTTCTTATAATTTGGGACAAAGAAAATGAATTTTTTTTGCTTATAATTTAGGACGGAGGGAGTATTAAATAATGGAAAATAGTATTAACAAGTGTTCTTAAGAAGTTGTTTAAGCATTCAAAATACAGTAGAAACTCTATAAATTAAATGGTCAATTATGCGCACTAAAGAAAATAAGTCTTCATCTTCGGAGCCCCCACTCATTCAATCACTTGCTTGTGATTGCTTGCAGCCGGTAGCCTCAGAAGTTGAGCTAGCCCATCTTAATGTCAGGACCAGAGAAATTTATTAATTTAGAGAGTTATTAATTTATCGATAAATTAATAATTATTAATTTAAAGAGTTTTTAAGTAATTATACTGTACATACCAAACAAAAAGGCAAATTAGTCTATGCCTCTTAGAATTATGTTGCAGCGAACCTTGAGACTCAACGTAAATTAGTAACTACTGTGTTCATATGCATTGGAAATCAATAATGACTTTTGAACTTTAAAGGAAAACAGACAACTATTGAATCATGCAGACTTGCTGTTCAAGGCATAGATGCATCTGGTGAAGTTCATGCTATGGGTTTGCGTGTCAGGCCCTCTTTAAGAGGATGAATTTCTTCGTATGCATCCGAAGAAAACAATTGCTGAGTTAGTTTGTTTGGATGAGGAAGGTGTTTTTGTTGTTGGTGGTAAAGTTGATGGCTTGGTTGAAGGTGCTGAGTGGCGGTACTCTGCATGTAGATGCCATAGGAGTGTTCCATCCCTCTTACGTGTCTTACTATTTTTTAATTTTATAATCTAAATCGAGTTAACTGTCAATTAATGAGTTATCAATGTTTCATCATTGCTACAGGCCGGGATGGATATCAACTTGCATTTGAGTTGGATAATGCATGGCAGCAAAATGCAAAATCAGGCTCTACGATTGACATTGATTCTTCCCTTAAGAGGTAAGTTCTGAAACAACTCAGTCTTAAATATCTCAATGACTTGATTAATTTTGCAGAAGCCTACTTACTGATGGATCATTGTTTCATAATTTGGACCAATTACTTTCATAAGCTATCATATATTAATTTCCAAATCGGTTAATTTGGTTATAAATCACTTTGCTAACTCATAGTTCATCTATTTTTCATCTTTTCTTTCCTGCTTTCAGCTACGAGAGGGAGCGAAGATTACGAGTTACTATTGTTCATGGAATAGCTAGAATGGCAGCTTTGATGGCTTCCACCTACAAGGCATATCTAGGTGTTGGTCTTGGACCCTTTGAGGTAGCTAGGAACTAAGTTGTTCTAAATTAGATTATGAACAATAAAGTGAAGGTGATACTTCATACTGTGAAACCTACAAATTCATGGTTGCTTTATATTGCAGTCTTTAACCAAGTTTAGAATACCACATCCGGGAAGAGTTGGAGGAAGGTTTTTTATTCAAAAGTTGATGCCTTTGATGTTGAATTGGGTGTTCGATGGCAATAGGTAGGTGACACATTTCTTTGCTATCTATAACTTTTCATCATGCATGCATGTGTTAGTAATATGAGTTAATGGATTAATTCTAAAAAGGATTGAAAGATGAAGAAACTGATAATAGTGAAAACATCAGTTCTCTATTTAATCTTGGTGGTGATTGATAATATTTTCAAATATTTATATAAATTAGCACAACTTTTTATGCTTTGAAATCATGAAGAATAATGCTACTTTTGCAGCTCCAAACTTGCAGGCAGACCAGTATGTCGCAGGCTCTCAGACAAAGTATGTTAGATTGATTTACTTTATGCACTTATGTTATTTGGAATAAGAGTTTTATTAGACTTTGTTGTGATGTAAATGCTAATAAGAGTTTGATTATTGATCAAGGCAAGTAACCAGCTACACACATGGTTTGAAGATGACGATGTGCTTGAGCGTACTATTAATGGAGAGTATGTTTCTGGCCTAATATTGATGAATATCAACCTTAGTATATATATTTCCTGCCA
Source organism: Medicago sativa (assembly GCF_051527215.1). Classification (NCBI taxonomy): domain Eukaryota; kingdom Viridiplantae; phylum Streptophyta; class Magnoliopsida; order Fabales; family Fabaceae; genus Medicago; species Medicago sativa. The sequence continues at coordinate 86,990,694 of NC_140752.1, forward strand.
TATATACAGATCATACTACTTTGTGTCATTCCCTTTATGTTTGAATTTTAGATGGATTTTGTTACCATGTGGAGATGTAGCAGACCATCTCAAACCTATATCTTTGAGCCAAGATTAAACAAAACCCTATATAATCGGGTACACCTCCGCCATGAAATTTATTCGCAATTTTTATATTCGATTAGTTGAAATACTTGATGTGCCTATCAGACTTTTGGTGCTTCTTTGAAACACAAGCAACATATTCATTTTTTATCAACTATTATCTAGGGTAAAATTTCGTTCTCAATTTTTCATTTTCAACAAATTTTCTGATATATTTCTGCAATTACAGGAGTATTGAACAAGAAGATTATCCGGGAAGTTTAATTACAATACCTTTACCTCAGGTAAGAAAATTTGTCTTGAGCTGAATTAGACATGGTTCCAACTCATGTGGTCTTGAAGATCATGCAACAAAGTTTCTCCTTTAAAGGTATCTCAATTGCGTGCTCGAATTAACTACAAAGATGGTGCATTTTTCTTGACTGATTTACGGAGTCAACATGGAACCTGGATCACTGAGTAAGTAAAACAAATTTCAGGCTACTAATTATTTTTTATCGAATATTACAAGTCTAGAAAATTGTATATCTAATTGTTTCTCATCTTATTTTCAGCAATGAAGGTTGGCGATATATCGTACCTCTAAATTATCCTGCCTGCATCCTTCCTTCTCATGTGATTGAGTTTGGTTCTAATCAGGTGACAGATAGTTCCATCAAATTTATACATATTGACAATGGTGTATTTTATATGGCGTCTAAACATGGAAGTTATTTGTAGGCTTCATATCGTGTAAAAGTGACAAGAGCTGCTCCAAGAGTTGCCCAAAAGGAAGGGACACAAATTTTACAGAAAGTATAATTTTTACAGGAAAAATATTCGTCTTGTGAGTTATAGAAAATTTAGAGCTATAGAGTCTTGTAAGTATGATTATGTTTAGTTACAATTCATCTGGTAAGTTATAGAAAATTTGTACAGGAAAAGATTTGGAGTCGTCCAGCATCTACATTGTTTTAGTCCATACTCCATGGTATTACTATACCATAATGCCAACCAATTTAGAATTTGTACATGTTACACAATTTTTTATTATGACACTCAGAATTAAATTATATATTACTTATATTGATATAATGATAAGCACACTGGCTATACCTCTTATATTAACAATGCAGATTTTGTGCAGGTTGACATTGAATTGGTTGTTGTTGGGTAAGTTGGCCATTAGTCTGGCTTCAATGGTTTGACTGCATCTTCCTTTAGGACATGTCTTCCAATTAGTATTATGTGTAATATGAAAAATGCAGTTATGAAATTTGAATTTTCCCTAAAATTAATCATCCGTGTGCAATACTTCTTTCTCCCTTAATTTGCTCATTTGTCGTGATATTCAACCCGTGCGAAGCACGGGTTTGTAACTAGTTTGGTGGAATAAAATTTTGATCATGTGTTTTCTTGGTAGTTTGGTTGTTAGATTAGATGTGTTTCTCACTTTGTTAAAGCTAATGGTGAATGAGATTTTGAGAAATGTGCTCAACGCCTCCTAGTGGTTGAAAAAATTAGAGCAATGCAATTCGATGCAAAATTAATGGCACATGAAAGAGGTGTAGTATTGAATTATATTGATTCTAATTTCTTATCATAAAATTGTTATTTCTGGCGAAAACTGTATACAATTGAGAAATATTTCAAAAGAAAATCAAGTTCAGAAAAATCATCAATTCATAATCCTCAAACACTTGATAAATATGTGGAAGTATAAAATTGGGTCCACTTTAAAAAAGTGGTGGTTAGATTTTAATTTGGAAAAGCTTCCTGGTAATCCTAGGTTGAGGTCAAGACTTTTAGATTATCATCCAAGTGATAGAAAAAGAAATTCGGAGATACTATTTTCAAAATGACCCTTATCAACCAAGAGAGATTAATTTTCCACTTAAAAAATTTGGAGATGACTCTCGTAAGTTTAATTCATAATGGTATTCAAAATATGGCAGTTGATTGGAATATAGTCAAAAGGAAGATGCAACATAATGCTTATGTTGTTATCTTATGAGATCACATGTTGCAGAACATAGAGGTAGTGGTGAGGCCTTTATAACAGAAGGTTTTACAAATTGGAAAAATAGTGATAGGTTCCAAGTCCAAGTCGGAAGTTTAAATAGCGCTCATAATCAAGCATGGAGAAACTGTCAAGTTTTAATGAAACAAAAACAACAAATTGAAGGAGCTATGTGCAAACAATTCCACTTTTCGTGGTCATGATGAGATGAAATGTTATATATATTTAATATTACAAATTATATGTACGTTGTCTCCACTAGTTAAAATTCCTAGCCCCGCCACCGCTATATATAACAATGTATTATCCTTGTCAACCGAGTTATTCTCACGGAGACTGATATTATTAATTTTAAAGTAAGATAAAAATAAAAGAAAAACAGAATCGAAATAAATCATCCATACAATCGAGAACCATTCAAACAAGTATTTTACTATGGGAATGGTGAGAGTGATAAACACAATAAATAATAGAAGTCTTGCTTGCAAGTATTGCTAGTAATAGTGAACCATTTAGCGATTCATAGTGAACATTGCCCAAATATACACAGCTGTAGTCGATGCAGAAATGCCTGCAAGCGCAAGGTACATGCACTTATTCCACTTAACAAGGAATTCCAATGAATCGCAAGATTGTGCACTCAAATCCGTCGGTCTATCTAAAGCATCCATTGTTTTTCTCGCTTTAACTTTACGCGGAAACATTGGTTTCATAGTGTTCTTTCTCGCTTCAACTTCACCAGGAAACATTAGTTTCAGTGTTCCAAAGAACTGTGTTCAATTTGTAAGATTCACCCTTGCTGCAAAAAGTCAGAAATAAATATAATTGCAAAGACAAATACAACATTCATTTATTGAAAAAAGGTCATTTATCAATGAATATGTGATTTTTTAAATCAATTTATAAATACCTTATAGATTGTCTGCATAAAGGACAACTTCGGCCTGACTTATTGGACCGTCATAATATTCCTAAAGGCTAAAGATCCCTTCATAGGGACCTGGGCGCCCTCCGTAAGGGCCTAGGCGCACTCCAGAAGGAAAACCCCTTCATAAAGACCTGGGCGCCCTCCGTAAGGGTCTGGGCGCCCCCCAGAAGGGCCACAGGCTCAGGCGCGTCTTCCATAAGGACGCCGCCTCACTCAGTCTCTAGAACCCTCCAAAATCATCAAAAGTACGCCAATACCCCTGTTGCTTGGAAACCAAGCAACCAAAGCCCAAACCCATAAACAGGCTATAAATAACACTCTTGAGAGCAGTCTCAAGGCATCTAATCATCAGTCTAAAACCCTAATACACGATTCTTAGCCCTAGAATCCTTACCGTACTTTTCTGCAAGTACAGTTGGCGCCGTCTGTGGGAAACGGTAAAACTAGCCTCGACCACGTTTCTAAATCGCGAATCGTGATTTGGAAAACCTGAAACCAGACCTCCGAATCGTAAGACCACCTTACGACTTGGAAACCCCTTTTCCTTTACAAACCTAAATCGCACCTCACGTACGATTTAGAGAAAAGCCTTTCATCATGGCGACAGCCGAAGAGTTAGAATCCATGCGAACTCAACTCGCACAATTGCAAGATCGCAACGACGCCTTACAGGCTTCGATGGAGAACATACAACAGAAACAACTGGAGGAAAAAGAGGAATCACACCACGGCGAGATGGACGATCCAGAGCCGCAGCCTCTGTCCGCCGAGATCTGGGGAGCGCCGGTTCCAGAGAACTTCAAACCACCCCATCTCTCCGTCTTCGACGGGAAAAGCGACCCTATGGAGCACGTCACAGCTTTCAACACTCGCATGTCCGTAGTCGGAGCCCCTGACTCCCTCAAGTGCAAACTACTGGCGGGGACTTTTTCTGAGGCCGCCTTACGATGGTACATGAACCTCCCTCGTTTCTCTGTCATCAGCTACCCGGACATGACAAGGAAACTCATCCAACAATTCTCTGCCAGTCGCCATCGCAAAGTACCCGCAACCAGCTTTTTCAATGTTCGCCAAGGACACAATGAGTCCCTGCGAGACTATCTAGCGAGATTCAACGATACGACCATAAAAGTCATCAATCCCAACCAAGAAGTATTTGTAGGCGCCTTCCAGAACGGTTTGAAGGCAGGACAGTTCAATGAATCACTCGCTCAAAAGCCCGCTGATTCCATGGAGGAAATAATCGCAAGGGCAGATTGTTACATAAAGGGCGAGGAGAGCAACGCTGAGAAGAGGGCGAGAGACACCAAGGAACGAACGTCCAATTCAGAACGGCGACCTTATCAACCATCATCTGGTAGGGATCGCATTCCTTACCGAAGACCAAATTACAGGCCCTACCCGCGTCCGGAGGAATTCACCCCTCTCAACACGAAACCGGAGCGCATTTTGAAGGAAGTCTATGAAGCCAAATTGATCCCAGACCCGCCTCCGCCACGATACGAGGTCATGGGAAAGGACAAAAACAAATGGTGCAAGTACCACCGAATACGGGGACATGACACTGACTCATGCATACACCTACGACAAGAAATAGAGAAGCTGATACAGAATGGAAAATTAAGAGGATACACTCAGGACAGGAAGGGCGAGAGCGAACACAAGATGGAAAGGAAAAAAGATGAAGGGAGCGAAGGGAAGAGACACACGCTCAACACCATTTCGGGCGGTTTCTCCGGTGGCGGAGAGTCCAATTCATCACGAAAGAAATACGTCAGGCAGGTGATGTTGTGTCAAGAATACGAAACCCCAAACTCTGGGCGTGAACCTGACATCTCTTTCACTGCCAGAGATTTCCAAGACGTCATACCGCACGACGACGACCCCATGGTCGTTACTTTACAAATATTCAAGTGGGATGTGAAGAGAGTATTGATTGACCCAGGAAGTTCGGCAGGCATCCTATACTACGATACATTCGATCGAATGGGTTTGGACCCGGAACTGCTACAACCTTTCAAGGGAACCCTGGCAGGTTTTACAGGCGAACAGGTACACGTAAGAGGTTACATCACACTCAAAACAACGTTCGGGAGCGGCTCTCATTCAAAAACCATCCGAGTAAGGTACCTCGTCGTGAACTCGCCAAGCTCTTACAACATTATCATTGGTCGCCCAGCCTTCAACCTTTTGGGAGGTTTCCTATCTACAAAGTTCTTGGTCATGAAGTATCCCCTGGATAACGGAAAGATCGGGACCATTCGAGGCGACCAGAAAACCGCCAGAGAATGCTACCACAATAGCCTGAGATTACAAAAGGCAAGGAAGAAGTCTAGTAATGAAGAAACTCACGAGGTCAACATGATAGACTCGATCCTAGAGAGGACTTCCAGCAAGAGCGCCTCGAGCCCATCGAAGACTTGAAGGAAGTATCCATTGGTTCAGAAGCACATCAGACAACTAAGATCGGCACGTCTCTGAACCAGAAGGAAGAGATTGCCCTCGTCGATTTACTACGGAGAAACCTGGATCTCTTTGCCTGGCACCCATCTGAAATGCCAGGAATGGACCCCGACATCGCCTGTCACCATCTGTCAGTCAAGCCCGGAGTGAAACCGGTAGTGCAACGGAAAAGGAAGATGGGCGAGGAAAGAAGGAAAGCCGTGGACGACGAAGTGCGGAAATTAGTAGACGCCCGCTTCATCAGCGAAATAAAGTACCCAACATGGCTGGCCAATACCGTCCTGGTAAAGAAGGCGAACGGGAAGTGGAGGATGTGCGTGGATTATACGGATCTGAACTCAGCATGCCCAAAAGATCCTTACCCGCTCCCAAACATTGACCATCTGATTGACAGTGCCTCAGGCTACAACACCTTGAGCTTCATGGACGCCTACTCTGGTTACAACCAGATACGAATGGACCCTTTAGACGCCCCCAAAACGGCCTTCATGACTAACACCAAGAACTACCATTATGAAGTCATGTCCTTCGGCCTAAAAAACGCTGGAGCCACTTTCCAAAGGTCTATGGACACCGCTTTCACACACCAGATTGGACGTAACCTGGAAGTATACATCGACGATCTGGTAGCAAAAACAAAAGAAGGAGGGAGCCACACAGAAGATTTGGAAGAAATCTTAGGGCAAGTAAGGAAGTATCGGATACGATTAAACCCATCAAAGTGTTCTTTCGGAGTGCAGGCTGGGAAATTCCTAGGTTTTCTCTTAACTAGGCGAGGTATCGAAGCAAATCCAGATAAGTGTCAGGCGATCATCAACATGAGAAGCCCGTCCAACATAAAGGAAGTCCAACAGTTGACAGGAAGGCTGGCTGCCCTGTCCCGCTTCTTATCCTGCGCCGGCGACAAAGCTTTCTCCTTCTTCGCTTCAATTAGAAGGAAGGAAAAATTTGAATGGACACCAGAGTGCGAGGATGCCTTTCAACAAGTAAAAAAGTTTTTATCTAGCCCGCCAATCCTTCAGAGACCAAACCCAAGCTCCATCCTCTTTCTATACTTGGCGATCTCCGCAAATGCTATGAGTACGGTGTTGGTCGAAGATTCAGAAGAAGGAGAAAGGCCGATCTACTTCGTCAGCAGAGTGTTCAAAGGCGCCGAGCTGCGCTACCAGAAGTTAGAGCGCCTGGCTCTGGCCGTAGTCGTTACAGCAAGGAAACTGCGTCCGTATTTCCAAAGCCACAGAATAGTCATAAAAACAGACTATCCCATCAGACAAGTGCTTGGGAAACCGGACCTTGCAGGAAGGATGGTCGCCTGGTCCGTAGAACTATCAGAGTACGACATCCAGTTCGTACCAAGAGGAAGCATAAAGTCCCAAGTCCTGGCAGATTTCGTGGTAGAACTCACCTCCCCGTCCCCAGAGGAGGTCCCATTTGTATGGCTTTTATCTGTTGACGGCTCCTCCAACTTGAAAGGAAGTGGCGCGGGCGTTATCCTGGAAGGTCCCGACGATATTGTCATAGAACAATCCCTCCGGTTTGAATTCAAAGCAAGCAACAATCAGGCAGAATACGAAGCTCTAATCGCCGGCATGACTTTGGCGCAGGAAATGGGGGCTGAAAATTTACGAGCAAAAAGTGACTCTCAGCTCATAACAAGCCAAATTACGGGCGAGTACCAGACGAAGGACCCTCAACTCACCAAATATCTGGGAAAGGTACGAGCCCTAGCCAAAAGATTCGTTTTCTTTGAAGCTATCTACGTGCCCCGAGAACAGAACTCCAGAGCGGATATACTAGCAAAGCTCGCCAGCACCAAACGTCCGGGCAACAACAGAACCGTCATTCAAGAAGTAATCTCAGCGCCCAACACCAGCGTTGAAACGGTTCTCCACATCGCCGAAGAAGGTGTAGGCTGGATGCGCTACTCAGGTACCTAACCAGCTCTTTTACACCCAAGAACAAAGACGAAGAGCAGATAGTCAGAAAAAGGGCTTCAAAGTTCACTATCATCTCAGGCAAACTCTACAAGCGTGGTCGAACGAGCCCCCTGCTGCGTTGTCTAGCGGAGAGCGAGACCCACCTAGTGCTTCTTGAAGTTCATGAAGGCGTGTGCGGCAGCCACATAGGAGGGCGAGCTCTAGCTGCAAAGCTCCTCCGCGCAGGATATTACTGGCCCACTATGCTCCAAGACAGCTCAGACTTCGTCCGAAAGTGTGACAAATGCCAAAGATTCTCTGATAAAAAGCACGCCCCAGCAGTAGAACTTACTTCAGTATACTCCCCTTGGCCTTTCCATAAATGGGCGGTTGACATCGTAGGACCTTTTCCTCTCGCCCCAGGACAACTGAAGTTCCTCATAGTAGGAGTCGATTACTTTACTAAGTGGATTGAAGCAGAAGCCGTCGCCAAAATAACAGCTGAGAGAGTCAAAAAAATTTACTGGAAGAAAATCATCTGCCGTTTCGGTCTACCCAAATTTATAGTGTCTGATAATGGGACCCAATTCGCAAGCTCATCCGTGGTAGAATTCTGCAAACACCTGGGAATACAGACAAAGTTCGTCTCAGTAATACACCCGCAAGCTAATGGGCAGGCCGAGTCAGCCAACAAGGTCATCCTCAACGGCATCAAGAAGAAGCTGGAGGCCGCCAAGAGTCTCTGGGCAGAACAACTCCACGAGGTAAGGACATGGTCAATTTAATTTCTATTCTCAATTCAAATTCTCCACATTTCCAATACAATGTGTCACACGTATGAACGTCGCCTTGGTCAAAATAAGCACAGGTACTATGGTCTTACCACACTACACCACACTCTTCGACAATGGAGACGCCATTTACGATGGTTTACGGCACAGACGCCATGCTCCCAGTAGAAATTGATACCCCCACTTGGCGGAGAGATACCTTTTCTGAAGAAGGTATCAAGTCTTATATTTATGCATCTAACTTGTTGTTTCGCAGGCAGACAGATTTCCTTTTTACAGTTTCACCTCTTACAACTCCACCGTATGAATTCATGAGTTATTTCTTTGAAAAGCTAATGAGACAGGTCTCGCTGTTAGCATGGACGTGATCGACGAAGTGAGAGAGCAAGCTCACATAAGAGAATTCGCCGCCAAACAGAGAGCAGCCCGCTGCTACAACTCAAAGGTGGCGCACAGAGAAATGAAAGAAGGCGATCTCGTGCTAAAGCAAGTGGTCGCCCCTACAAGAATAGGAAAATTGTTCCCCAATTGGGAAGGCCCGTATCGAGTTCGAGAAAAATGTTCCCATGGAGCTTACAAGTTGGAAGAACTGAGCGGAGAAGCTATCCCCCGTACTTGGAATATAGCTAATCTGCGCCACTATTACAGTTGATTTTTCGCTTTTCCTTTCTTTTTTCGTAGTTTGTCATCTTTGAATAAGGCTGGCTTAAAGACCACCATTATGACTTATGATTCCTTTGAATAAATTGAATAAACAGAGGGTTAGGGTAGCGCTCTTAAGACCACCATTATGACTTATGATTCCTTTGAATAAATTGAATAAACAGAGGGTTAGGGTAGCGCTCTTTTCCCCTGCAAGGGCAGGGGTTTTTAACGAGGCGCCCTCTCCTTTTTTCAAAGTTACTAGCTCCTACTATTGCATGAAATATTATTGTCAAAAATTTTATACGCAGGATCGCCAGTACCGTCAACCCTGGAAGGGCTCTGACGTAGATGATTAACTTCAACCCTGTAAGGGCTCTGATGCTCGCCCAAAACGCCAACCCTGTAAGGGCTCTGGCGGGGTTCGACTGAAAGTTCCGTCAACCCTGGAAGGGCTCTGACGTAGATGATTAACTTCAACCCTGTAAGGGCTCTGATGCTCGCCCAAAACGCCAACCCTGTAAGGGCTCTGGCGGGGTTCGACTGAAAGTTCCGTCAACCCTGGAAGGGCTCTGACGTAGATGATTAACTTCAACCCTGTAAGGGCTCTGATGCTCGCCCAATACGCCAACCCTGTAAGGGCTCTGGCGGGGTTCGACTAAAAGTTCCGTCAACCCTGGAAGGGCTCTGACGTAGATGATTAACTTCAACCCTGTAAGGGCTCTGATGCTCGCCCAAAACGCCAACCCTGTAAGGGCTCTGGCGGGGTTCGACTGAAAGTTCCGTCAACCCTGGAAGGGCTCTGACGTAGATGATTAACTTCAACCCTGTAAGGGCTCTGATGCTCGCCCAATACGCCAACCCTGTAAGGGCTCTGGCGGGGTTCGACTAAAAGTTCCGTCAACCCTGGAAGGGCTCTGACGTAGATAATTGACTTCAAACCCTGTAAGAGCTCTGATGGTCGCCCCAAAATAAAGGCTCGCATAATCTTGATCAATGTAACGTGAACCTTAGAAAGGCCCTAATTAAATTTGACAATCACAAAGCCTCGAAAAAGCTAAAGCGCATCGTCATCCAGAGGAAATTCACGCAACATAAAGACGATAAAATAAAAACAAACGGCAGGCTCATACAAGTGCGATAATATGATCAAAATGCATCAAAATTTAAAAACTACGAAGTTCCCATACGGAATCCAAAAAACAAGCGTTAAATGTAGTACGTCACCATGACTTAAGTTACAAAACCATATGATCAATGTAGTACGTCACCATGACTTAAGTTACAAAACCATAAGATTCGACATAAAATCATTCATCGTCGACGAGCTCGCCGTCGACCATCACCTTAAATGGATCAAGATCTTCCAATTTGGCGTCAGGGTTGAAAAAGTGCGCTTGCTCCTTAGCACGCCTGAAGCCGTCTTCAAAGTAGATCGCCAAAGCTCGCCTACCTTCGTCCACCGCCGCTTCCGACTTCTCCAAGGCGGACTTGGCCTCATCCCTCGCCGCCTCTGCAGCCTCTTTGGCCATCTTCATCTCTTCCAGAGCATCCTCAGCAGCCTTCTTGTCCTTCAGCGCCTCCTTCAGGCGGCCATCTAGCCCGCTAGATTTATGTTTCCACTTCTCGACGTCCTCAGCAGCATCTTTATATTTCTTCTCCACCAGATCCTGCTTAACCTCCAGACAATGGGTCAGCAACAGAGTCCTCAAAGCAGCAGTACCAATATCAGCCACCAGGTCACTGCACTTAGCTTTCACCCCGGCCTCGACATCGACCTTCGCAAAAGGTACTTGTTCTTTCATGTACCTGCAAGACGCCGCGTCACAATGTCATCATAAGTCACCTCTCGTTTGAAACAAATAAAAACAATCAACTAGAAAGCAGCCAAAAAGGCTTACCGGCGAATGTCAAATTCCGAGTGCCAGAAGGACTCCATGACCTCATCATTCAGCGACGTCCCACCGACCTCTTTCCCAGACGGAGGGCGACCTCCAGCACCCTTAGCGCCTCGCGTGGTCCTGGACTTTTTTGACAAGGGAGATTCAATGGCAACAGGGTTGTGCGCCCCACCAGCACCCTCCGAATCGTCCACCTCTATAACCCCAGCTTCGCCCTTTCCAGAAGGCTCTTTACGTTTCAGCTTCCGCAAAGAGACGCCAGCTGAACCACTGGACACATAACCATCAGGATTCTTGTTCCTCTCAAGCTCGGCGAGGTACATCTTCATCTCCGCTCCAGTCAGGGGCAACATCTCCTCTGAAAATAAAACCAAATTCATCCAGTCAGTAAGACACATATGATAACCCACAAGCGAAACCCAACATAAGTAATCAAGAAAACACTCACGTAAATAAGCATTCAGACGAACCAAGTCGCCCTCCCTATTTAGCAGCTCGTGAATATTGGTTAAAGGGGCTTCCTCCAAGAAATCCACAAGTGCACGCTCATAGGGCGACATGGCGTCACGAGCATAACCTTTCACAGCCAAAGGAGCACTAGTCCACCTAAGAGGAAACTTGGGTACTCCATTCACCAGCACGGAAGATGTAGAACATTCCGGTGCACCCTGCACCCTAACAAATGTGTCTCGCCATTCTTTCTTAAAATTGCAGGCATAAGTAGGAAACAGCCTTTTTCCAGAATGGGCCGAAATAGAGATCCACGTGCCCTTGTTAACATCTTTGGTCCCGTAGAAGTGGAAGAACACCCCAACCAAGGGCTCGAGACCCAGGGCTTTGCACAGAACCTTGAAGGCGCGAATAAACGCCCAACTGTTAGGGCGTATTTGAGTAGGCGCCATATTGAGGAGCCTCAAGACATCCATCTCGAAGGGCGTGAAAGGGATTTTTACGCCAAACTCCTCCAAAACCGCAGTATAGACGAAGTAGGATTCGTCGCCCTCGCCCATCATCTCTTGGTCACAGGCACGCTCATCAGGGTCACAGGACAATAAAACTACGTCCTCCTCTCGCCCAGTTGCAGAGATATCAAACTTGCTCCTAAAGTAGTCAAGAGCAGAAACATCGACGTACAATGATTCTTCCAGCCGCACTTCCTCGGCGAATAGGGCCATTTCTGCGGACCTAGAAGCGTTTTTGTCTCCAACCAACCCTAAGGGAGCCTGAAACGGACGAATCTCCTGGCACTCGTCCTCCTTGTGATTCGTCCCTGAAGTGGCAGACAAGAACACACAGTCTCTAGAACCCTCCAAAATCATCAAAAGTACGCCAATACCCCTGTTGCTTGGAAACCAAGCAACCAAAGCCCAAACCCATAAACAGGCTATAAATAACACTCTTGAGAGCAGTCTCAAGGCATCTAATCATCAGTCTAAAACCCTAATACACGATTCTTAGCCCTAGAATCCTTACCGTACTTTTCTGCAAGTACACTTATATATGGAAGATTGGAAACATTTGATGCAGAAACTACAAAAGATTGAGAAGATGTGGTAAAAGACCAAAATTGAGACAAATTCTAGTTACAAAGATGAAGTAATTGATACTTCTTCAGTCTCAAATATAAACAAATATTCTTTTTTTAAGTCTTAAATATAATTAAATATTTTTTTCATGTTTATTATGTATGTGATAAATCAAATACATAACTTGTTCAACAAATTTAAAAGAAAATCACTATTTATCTTTGAGACAAGAGGGATTACTCACCTATGACCACAACGAGTGGTACATGGCTCAAAGAATATCTCTAAACAAATCTGGCAAAATGGATAAAATCAACATAAGTCCCACCAACAAAGTATAAGTATGAAACATGTTTAGTAAAAAATACTGTAAACTTCATGAAAAATTTCTTACCGAGCATGTAAACATTTTGGCAAGTTCGTCGATGTGAGGGAGATCAGAAGCAGTTGACGGCCGATCAGGACTCATCTGAGGGTATTATTTGTTTGACAATATCTTCAATAAGTATACAATGTAATGTATGTAATACACGTGGTTATGCAATGTTAAAAAATTGGTGAAATTAAATGTCACAGTATAAAACTTAAGTAGGAGAAAAAACAAAATAGAGAACTTATTTTGTTTATTGATAATAAAATGATCATAGTATTCAAGATGTATTTACCGTTTAAAATACTTTCTTACATTCATTAAATTGTTTGTGTTTTTAATATTAGTGGGTGTATCTCTCCGTTCGAATTTATAGATAATTTATTTTATTAGTTGTTGCTTATTGAGAAAAGATATAAGTACAGTTAGCATTTAATTTAATGAGAATAAAAATTTCTTAAAAAATATTAATGTTGATTTTATTTTCTCTTATAATTTATAATTTTATAAGTTGAGATAAAGAAAATAGATTTTTTCTCTTATAATTTAGGTCGGAGGGAGTATATATTGTCTTGCAATTTTTATGAGAATACATTTGTCAAAAAGTTTAAAAAGTTAATTAATATCTTTATTGGTTTTAATGTTTTTTCTCTCCTTATAATAATCTATATAATATAAATTTAGGACCTATTTCATTTTTCTTCTCTTCTATTCTTGACATGTGTCACCATATTTTAAAGTTTTAAAATGTCATTCAACTAACGACATGTGGCACTCTAATGTTCTTCTATTCTCAAGCATTTGAATTTTTTTTTGAAGGACAAACATTTGCATTATTGTCACTTTGTGTATTAATTTTTCTAATTAATATATGGAACCATGTGTTTTTTTTCTTGGAAGACCAATTATATTGTATTATTATATTTGTATAATCATGTAATGTAGTGTTTTATTATCATATATTTTATAATTGATATTAAGGAATGAAATTTTAACGAGATTTTTTTATATAATATGATATTTCAATTATAACATAAAAATATATGCAGAATAAATTGCATATATTTTTAACCTATTAAAAAGATTGTCAGATTTATAATTTATCGCAAAATATAAAATGTAAGTCATATATTTATCACAAAATATAAAATGTAAGTCACATTTTTATAAAATGTAAATCACCCATAATAACCGTTGTTAAATCATAATAATCCCCGTGCCAAGTATAGTGACTTTGATCCACCATTTTTTTTAATAAACTTCGTTGGATTGTGTTAAATATTTATTTTAGGAAAGAAAAAAAATGGATACTTTAGTTTAGGACAGAAAAAAAAGTTAGAATTGGAGGTATTTATAATTTTTTTTTTTTGACAAAGGGTATTTAATTGGAATTAAAATCATAAATGGGTGATTGGCAAAGAATATCAAAAATATGATTTCAGTTGATTCTATTTAATAGACTTGCAAAAATAAACGTTAAATCTTCCCTAAAAAAATAGTAACTATTTACACGAAAATGCTTAAATGCCATTAAATTCACTCCTTATATTCTTTATTTGACCGATTAAACTGATTTTGTTAGGGAAACCGATTAAACTAATAGTGTCTATTTACACGAAACTTATTAAATGCTATTAAATTGACTCCTTATATTTTTTATTTGACCGATTAAACTGATTTTTTTTAAGGGAAACCGATTAAACTGATTAAATGACATTAAATTAATAGTCCTATTGGTTTTTTTCGGCTACATATCATTTAACAAAACGAAAAAATATATATTATATTTTGCTTAATAGCTAAGATTATCAAATTTATAAATTATCACAAAGTATAAAATCTAATAAACTAATAGTAATCAAACAAATATTATTCACTTTTTTTTTAATTAAGAAATTTCATTAAATTGTTCAATTTTTATTTTAGGATAGAAAAAAAATGGAATTTGGAGCTAATTGTAGTCATAATCGTATCATTTGTAAATGAAACTCATAAACGTATCTAAATCATTATTTCAATTGATTATATTTAACCTACTTTTCTTAGGACAAAAAAAAACGGAATTGGAGCTGGTTGTAATCATAAACGTATCATTAGTCAAAGAAAATCATAAACGTATCATTGTGCCAATCAGCCCATGATTTCTACTTTTTTTTAGCAAAGTTTACGATGCTCTTTAACAAAATAAATAAATAATATGTATTGCTTAATAGCTAAGATATGAACTTAAATATGATTGGTTGAGTTGAATATGGTTATTTTACGAAATTGTCCTGTAAAGTATACTATAAATTAGACCTGTTGCCTAACACTTTCTTCACATCAGCATTGCAATTCTCCTTTTTTAATTCTTTCTATTTCGTATCTCTCTTTACATTCCAAATGGCTCCGAAAATCGATCCTGTTTTTGATGTTTTCCCTTCGAAAAAAAGTTGGGATATCAGTGTTGGAGTCGTTCGGTTCTAATGGATAATAATATTGTTTGATTCCATTTTTTTTTATCTTTATATAATACTAATCGTAGATTGTTTTTTAGTTCGTATGTTTGTTTGTTTTCGTTATTTTTTGTCTCAATCAAATATGATACCCGTCGGATTTGTTCCCGATATCTCCCATTCGCATATAGAAACTTGGAGAGTATCAATGATCGAAACACGTGGTTGATTTATGTAGATATTTTTTTACTTGAATTTGTAGCATCGATGTACTTTCTTTTTCGTAATTTTCTCTCTCAATGAAATATGATCCCCAAAAAAAAACTTTGTGCTTAGTATTTAATTTCTTGAAAAATTGGTGTTTATTTTTCGTAATTTTTTCTCTCAATGGATTATGACATAATTCAATTTTTTGTACAAAAAAAAAATACCATTACAATGGAAATGGTAGTTATTTATGATAATGAATTTGGTATTTATTTATGATATATCTATCTCTATCTCTATTATAAACATTTTCCTTCCTTCAAATCAAGAGTACATGTGGCATCTTCACATTTCTCATCTCATTTAATGCTTTCTTATTATCCAATCAAATTGAATCATGACTCATTTCTTTTTAATTAGCCAATCAAAATGAATCATGACACATTTAGTTTTCATAGACTAATCAAAATTGACTATGCCATAATTTTTTTCCCTATATATAAACAATTTGATTTTCATTATTTTCATAGGTCCACTCTATAAGTAACTTTGGTGCTGCGAACCTTGGATCTTATCGGACCACAAAGCACGGGTACAAACTCAATTTTTTAGTTTATCACAAAAGTGAAATTATGTGTCAAAAATAGCGTGCCTTCAGATATCTTTCTGATAGCAAATCATTTTGATGTATTCAATTCTGAATACGACACATATTACTTAGTCGGTATGGAAATTAAAATTTAGTTGTCTGTAATTTTTTTCATATATATTGTTTATTAATTGATTCCTTTTCATTCGTCTATAATTTTTTTTATATCTTTTATTGTTATCTATTTCACATGGAAAGACAAAATGAATATAAATGCTTCATCAAAGGAAGCCGCTTATGAGGAAGAAGAGTTACATTATGGAGCATTACAAAAGGCATTGAGATAATGAGACGTTTGAATTTAGTGTATAAGAATTAGTAGTCAACATATTTTTTTTAACCGTTTTTTTCATATACAAGATGAGAAGGAATTGAGTGATGATCTTTTTTCTATGATTTGTAATTATTATATGTTGTATATCACATGTACATGAAAAGTTCGAATTATTAATAGTTGTGTATAAATTTACATTTTTTCACGAAATTAATAGCCAAGACGAATATATATATATATATATATGTATATATATATATATATATATATATATATATATATATATATATATATATTTGTTGACAAATCAAAAATGAATATGTTTAAAATGATACGGATGAAATGAATTGACAATTATTTTTTGTTAATACCATTCACATGCATTTTTTTAACAATTATTTTATTATTTTTTGCCATCTATAATTGTTAACATATTATAAAATTCAATATATTCTATAACGTTAACTCACACTTGACACATTAATATATCCTAATTAAGTGTGCGACTATTTGCGTCCGTAATTATTTAACGTAATCAAACAAGGTCGGATTGAGGCACAACATGTTCATAAAGGTTGATTGGTGATGATTTCATGGAGGGAGGTTTATGTTCCTTTCTTTCATAAGAAGAGTGAAATGCAACTAGAAAGAAAGAAAATACAAATACAAAATAAATTTGAACATGAGAGAAACAATAAGAGGAAAATATGTAGTATATATTATATCCGTGAGAGTATATAATAGATTGAGTTACCAATATTTGTATGTTTTTGTTGAAGAAGTTGAATATTTTAAAATGTCAAATAAGCATATATTTCGTAAACTCATCATAACTCATGTTCATTTTCCATCATCACATCCACAAAAGAGCAGATGTGAAGGAATTTGAAATAATAGAGGTTGAATACAAAAATAGAAGGAAAGCTAATGACATCCAAAAATAAATTTTTACAAAAAAAGGTTAATTAAGTAAATATTCTCTTTAAATATGAAGATTTTTTGTTTTAGTCCCTAGAAATAAAATCACAAGTTTTAGGTGGTAATTTCAGGCAGATATTGTCTGTTGTTCGAAAAGGAACGAGGCAGGATATTGTTGATGCCTCAATCAATTCATCAAATATATGAGCTTATTGTAATGCGTTGAGGCTTACTGTTAATATGAGATTGAGTGCATCTTCGGTACCTGCAGAGCAGGAAGAAATTGCTAATTTTGGCAAGTGGATACTCTCAAATGGAGACGGCAACGGCGCTTCAGATGAGAATGGTGAAATGAAGGTAGAAATTCCTGAAGATTTGCTCATATCGGACACAGCATTGATGTCACTTATAGACTTTGTGTATCCCGATTTGAATGATAACCTTGGTGACCTGCTACTTTTCCAAGAAAGGGAAATACTCGCACCAACGCTCGATTCAGTTGAGCATGTTAACGAATATATGGTGTCACTGATTCCAGGTGAAGAGAAAGCGTATTTAAGCTCTGATTCTATTTGTCGATCGGGTGAAAATTATGATGTCCAAAGCGAGTGGTTCACAACGGAATTTCTTAATGATATTAAGAGCTCTGGAATTCCAAATCACCAGTTGAAACTAAAGGTGGGATGTCCAGTTATGCTGATGAAAAACATCGATCAGGCCAATGAACTGTGTAATGGTACGAGGCTGACAGTTACACATATACGGAAGAGCATGATAGTTGCTACCGTAATTACAGGAAAAAGGGCAGGTACCAGGGTATTCATTCCCATGATGAATCTTATTCCGAGTGATCCAGGACTACCCTTCAAATTCAGGATCAGGAAATTTTCATTGAAACTTTGTTTTGCAATGAAAATAAATAAAAGTCAGGGTCAATCTTTATCTCGAGTGAGAGTTTATCTGCCTAAGTCCCTGTTCACGCATGGACAACTCTATGTTGCTGTCTCTCGAGTTACTTCTAGAAAAGGTTTGAAGCTGCTCATCTTGGATGAAGATAATTATGTTTGCAAGGAGACCACAAATGTTGTGTATCGTGAAGTTTTTCAAAAAGTATTATCATTGGTTATGTTTTAAAATTGATGTTGCTATAATTTAGAAAACTAAAGTTGTGCATTGCTTGGAAGTCGTTTTTTTTTTAATTTCTTTGTAAGGCGTACTGGTCATTACAGGACACGCAATTTCTATATAAGCAGATCCTCCTGCCATTGACTTTTAATTGATTCACTTTTCAGGTATAACAATACACGAAACTTTTTTTTTTTACATCGCTGTTACCCTAAAATACAATAGGGATACATTAAACCATTTGTTTTGTAAAAAATAAAAACAAATAACAATTGGCGTTTTTGTAGCCCAAATTATATTTATACACACCCGTAAAATTTAACGTTTGCATTCACAGACTAGGTGTATACATCTGACACTGACTATTATATAAAAAAAATACAAATATTTTAGTTTTTACGATTAATAAAATACATTATGTCAACAAATAATAATATACGGTACGTCGGTGTATTTTTTCAAAAATATTACATATGCTAAGTTTAAAAATGAGTACATCTTATGGTACAAATAATTAGTATAAAGATAAATCCAAATACTTTAATTGTTATGTGCAATGTTTAGATATTTCAAAATATATACAAAATTAAGATGATATTTTTTCCATATCAAATTTAAATTATAACCACACTTATAACTTTAAAGTAACATAATATAAAATCTATACATTTGACTAAAAAAGTTTTTTTTATTTTCCCGTGCTTGGCACGGGTCACTATACTAGTTAATAAATAAAGACGGAGGGGAGTATTATAAGAAGGGTTTTTCTAACGTGTGCAATGTTGCACAGCTTAAGAAGCAATTAATGCAGTTTTTTTCTCTCTCTCATCGACCAATTTTAACCCATTTCTCTTTCATATTAATCAGTCTTAAATTAAGAAGTTTCACCATCATTATCTCATGGTTGCAGCCACAATTACCGTGCAACCCCATATCTACCACCACTACCCTTACCCCTATCATTATCATCACCCTTGAACACAATAACAACCGATACTCATCCACAAACATAACACTAGCAAGCTCCGGCAAGGTTGAATCCGGCAACCAAAACCTTCATATATTAAGCTCCAACTGATTGAGAGACGATATCAATGATTCACTGTAATGAGTCCAAACAATGAAAGGTTGCGTGGCAAGGAAATTAAAACAAGGAGAATTTAGGAATCAATTTTGTTAAACAGAATCCGGAGAATATGTAACTGAATATGGGTGAAGAAAATGGTATGGAATTTTTGATGTTTCTCTCTCTCACAGTCTCACTGAATTCTCTCTTCTCCCGGATTGTGTTTTTTCCTCTATTTACTTTCCTGTAAAACCTTCATGTATTTCCTTCACTACATTTGAAGGTTGATAGTTTCCTCCATTAACAGTAATTGTTTCAATTGGAGAAAGGAATTACCATGGATTGATTCTTCATAATTTTTTTCTTTCAACTTAATTCTTTTGTTTGGGAAGATAATAAAACATTTTCTGGCATCCAATTTCAAGAGGAGAGCTCATTAATATGATAGAGAAATAGGTTGAAATGGTCAATGAGAGTGAGAAAAAAACATTAATTGCTTCTTAAGCTGTGCAACATTGCACAGGTTAGAAAAACCCTTATAAGAATATAGTGAAAGTGGCATGATTGGATACACAACAAGTCTATACATATTTGATGTACACAACATTGAAGTTGGGAAAAACGACAAGGAAAAATTAAAATCACAACCATAACATAAGAATATGACATTGGAACATCAAAATTGGAGAGAAAAAACCATTATTTAAGATTCTCTCGGGAACGAAGTAACTAGAAGAAAAAAAATCAAATTGTTCTAATACTCCTCTTTTAGAGGGATCATCTAAAAAGCAACATTCAGAGAAACCCTGGAATGAAAAATGGGCAATCCAAAGCCAAATCTTTCGTTCCCGGCAAGAAATATGTTAGTTTGTTCAAATTTAAAATAAGGTAAAATGAGTTAGTTTTTTTTTTTTTTTACATAAAAGGTGCATGTTACAAGATCAAAGATATTTAACCATCACAAATTGTCCAGAGCAGAACATGTACATAGTTGTATCCCAATGGGGTAGCATAGGTTTGTTTGGAGTTTGTTGCTAGAGAGAGAAAATCAAAGTAAAAAAAAATAAAATCATATGAGCTATAATTAAGACAGCCACAACATGATTTACTAACATCTTGAGGCACCAAGAAATTGTAAGGTTTGCCAAATGGGTTGGATTCTTTCTCCCCCATTAAGCTCAAGAAACTTGTGAATTCATAGCTTCCGAGATATTGTACCTAATGCCAAAGAACAATATTTTTCTATATAAAAATAATTATGAGCATAATGTCAAAGAATATTTGGTAGATTATCTTACATTAGAAGTTCATCAATTGTTGAACCAACCATACCATACCTGATAATTTGTCAAATATTCTTTGACATTATGTTCATAATCATTTTATGTAGAAAAGGATTGTTATTTGACATTATGTACAATATTTCAGTGTTTGATTTAAAAGCAAATATTTATTCTGGAAGCCGGATTCACAAGTTTCTGAAGCTTAGTGGGGGGAAGAACGAATCCAATCCATTTGGCAGACCTTACAATTTCTTGGTGCCTCAAGATGTCAGTAAATCAGCTTGTGCTGTCTTAACTAATTTTTTTTATGTGCAGTCTGCTTATAGCCGGATCGATATGATCTTTTTTACTTTGATTTTTCTATCTAGCAGCAAACTCCAAACAAACCTATACTACCACATTGGTATAACTATGTAGTAAAGCATGTATTTGTGATGGTTAAATATCTTTGGTCTTGTAACTTGCACCTTTAACTTAAAAAAACTAACTCATTTGATCTTCTTTTAAATTTGAACAAACTAACATATTTCTTGGCGGGAACGGAAAATAATGGTTTTTTCTCTCCAATTTTGATGTTCCTGTGTCATACTCTTATGTTATGGTTGTGATTTTAATTCTCCTTGTCATTTTTTCCAACTTCAATGTTGTACCAGTTCAAAATTGGTAAAATTTGAACAAATTAACACATTTCTTGCCCGGAACCGGGTACGGGTTTAGATAAAATTCAAGAAGTACATGTCCATACATATTGGATGTCAAGCAAATTCTACTTTGAACTTTGGATAATATGATTGTTTCACTTTCAATTATCGATCAATCAAGCAAGCATATATTATTAAAATTAAAATAAAATAAAAAGCAAGCATATATCATGAACTAGTCGCAACAATTTTAGAAACACGCAGTTTTAGCGGCAAGGAATTTCAAGAACACCAACGAAAAACAACACAAAACTAAAAACAACACAAAATTTATAAATCATATATGAAAGCTACTATGAGAGACAAACAGTTCAACTGAACTTACGATTTGGACGGACTGAGTGAGAGAGAGCTGATTTCACCAACCGCTTACAATAGTCACGGAAGCAATCCAAAGGAATAAGCGCTGAAAATTTTGGTCAAGTGAAACCCTAGTATTTTATTTATAGAGGGAGACAGGGTTGACCATGGGCCGAGTTGGGTGGGTTCAGGCTAAAATTCAGCGAGAGATTCGAACTATATATATATATATATATATATATATATATATATATATATATATATATATATATATATATATATATATAAGATCTGAACCGATTTCCTTCCTTCAAAAAAAAAAAAAGATCTGAACCGATTTGATTTGTTGTAAAAAAATAAGATCAAATTTGATTTAATTTCTTTTCTTGCAGCCAAAGCTATCTACATTTCTCTTACACTTTTTGCATTAGTCCAGCAATTTAAGACCATTTTCAAGAGTTTATGGACATTATTTTTACCTTTTGGTGTAAGTGCACTCTTCAACATCCAATTTCGAAATTAAGTGATGTACTGTGTGATTTAAGTGCACTCTTATGATGAGTTTTGGTCTACAATCTGCATAACCTTCTGATTAACTATATGTCTCTCGAGGGTATCTGGTCAATTTTTTCTTGAGATCCAATTCAACGTCATTTGAGTTTCATCTATGATAATATGGCCTATGGGCAACACTGAAAGTCATAAAGTAATAAAATAGGAGAGATATGGTAAAGAGATTAAAGTAAAATTGATGTAATAAACCGTGCGGAGATTGCCTCTAAGTCAACCTTTTTGAGGATTTAGCCATTTAGCCAACTTTATTTTTTAATAAATGTGGATAACTTTAGGCAACTTACCACAGAGATGAAAAGGACCACAATAATGTAGTAAAATCTTTGATCCAACATAGCTGTGGACCGTGAGCAAATGTTTCTTTTACGGTGCCTAAGAGCTAATGTTGATGAATGTTCAAGTTAGTATTTAAAATGAGCAAATTCACAATTCAGACTCTGAAACTATGCACTTGTTTATATTGTCCTCCACTGTATCACATTTGATCCAATTGTGAGATTTATTAATCCAATAATAAAAACAAATTGTTTCACTTTTGCACCATAAAACCAGTCACTTTATCAAGTCCAAAACTTTTTTTTTTACAAAAAAATTAGTCACTTCATCAACTCCACTCCAAAACTTAAATAAGTTTGTTTTCACAGTTTAATTTTGTTTCGCCGTTGGAATTGTGTGCATTTACTTTATTAATGTTTTGAAAAGTGATAGGCTATTTCGAAATTTCAATAAAGCTAAATTGGGCATTCCTCAAAAACAAAAAAGGGTATCTACTCTATTTAAAACTGTAACCATACGATACCTTGTTCCTAAAATTTATAATTGACAAATATATCCTCAATTTTAGTTCCTAAATTTAATCTTATACCCACGTAAAAAAAAAATGTACCAGAAAAAAATGGCCACACGTTGACAACCACTCAACCAGCAAGAAAAACAAGTCAAATTTTCTTGAATAGTGAAAAATAAATACTAGGGAGTATTCACAACTCCGTAAAAAGAGTATATACAGCAAACATAAAACGAAAAGTGGGTCTAAAAAAACAAATTTCTATAAGGTTCTTCTCTCCATCTATTTTTCCTCCTACTGCTAGAAAGTACCAGGCAACTACTTCCAGGTATTTGGTTTTAAAACACTAGCCTGATGTGTTCCACTCCTAGAAACAATTTCTGTTCGGATGATAGATAATGTAAGGTGCAATTAACCATTTTTTAATCTGTTTGGTCGAATGACCTTTTCCTCAACACGATCTGAAAACTTAACACTTGGTCGCTGCAGACTCTGCACAAAACAAGCTAAAATAAACAAATTGTTTATTTGGAGGAACAAATTTTGGGAATAAGGTATGCACATACAGGTGTTCTGCAATGTATGTTAAGATCATCATTCATCTGGCTAAGTCGATCCTTTGCAAGTTGTTCTGTTTCAGATGCTTTCCTGCAGGCTTCTTTCACCTGAAAATATTCAAATAAAAAAATGACTTAGTTTGATTAGTATTTTCCTCTTATTTTTATGCTACATTATCACTATTTTGCATATAAAGACGTTGATAATGGCTGAATTTATTAAGTTACACGGGTGATGAACTAGACTAAGTCTAGAAAATCTTATGAACAGTAGAAAAACAGTCAAATGAAGCTATCTCATAAGGTCAAATGCACTAAAAAAAATGGCAAAGTTACTTGGAATTTCTCACCATAGGGGGGACACTATAGGGCCAGAATTTACTTGAGGTTTTATTTCTAAATGGTTATAAGCAAAATATTATAAACTTGTCGGAAATGAAAGCTCTAGTGTTAATATTACACCTGAGAAAATAAATTTATATCAATCTCTCTTGATAATTTTTCACAATATTTGATAAGATCTAGCTCATTTATTTTTTTATCATAAGAGAGAAAAATAGACAATTTGTGAAATGAAATAATAGTGAAAGGAATTGCAAGGAGACGAGTATTTAAATAACCAAACTTATCGGATGAGATAATTATTAAACTGAGAGCCATCACAAGCTTTGCATAATAAGATGCATTGCTAGCAGATAAAAAGAAATGTAGCCATTTCAGTTATTATCGTGAAGAATGATAAAATGATCAGAAAAGAAAGGAAAACGAATGTTAGTGTAATAGTCATATCAACATCATGTGGCACTCACCTGACTTCCATCCAAAAGAGGAGTGTCGTTGACATTATCAGTACATCTTTCTAACAACATGTTTCTGAGATGGGATACTTCCTTCATAAGGTCTTGGGCAACCTCTTCGGCATCTAGCAGCTGATTTCTAGAAAATTCAAATGCTCTTTCTGCATGAAGGCGAAAAGAAACACAGTTCAAACATGTGCAAAGCCCTCTGCATCCTCTTGGGTTTTTTCTCAAAATTCCTTTTCGGGAACTAACGCCAAGGGCATCAAGTTGATCTGTGACTTTCATTTCGGACAAGCTCCGACAACATCCAGGTGTTTCAGGTGATTTCTCCCTGTTGGACAAGGCAGGTGTGCCCACTTCTTCTCTAGTGACAACTTGATCAGCTATAGGACCTAAAGGTGTGACTGGTAAATCTCTATGAACAGAAATTGGTGAAACAAAGGAGTTCTCGAGATAGTAGGGTCTATTTGACACAATCTGTTTATCTTGTAGTTGAGATCTTGGGCTTAAACTATCACTATTTAAGTCACAAGCTTGCAACTCTGTTTCTTGCTGAGCACCAGAATTTCCTGTACTATCACCCATAGGATCACAATCATTTGAATCACTTCCAGGAGTTACTTGCAAGTTTGAATCTGAAATTGGCAGAAGTGGTGTGTGATCCAAAAGCTTCTGGAGTTTGGGGCGATGATCATTATTCGAAGCACCTAAAAGTAGTATAAGTTTAGTTTTAAAAAACGGTGCCAATCAAAAAAATGAAAAATAAAATTATAAAATTGAGTGATATCTTCCAATAGAATAAAAACCAATACTTACAGGAATTAGACTTCTCATTTTCCAACAAAATCGGAAGCAATCTTTTGTAGTTCAAAGACCCAGCATGTTTTAAAAACTTAACCCGTGGGCAGCGATTTAGAACCTGTTCAAAATTACTTGATCAAATATATTTTCAAGAAAGAAAAAAATCAACATAAAAGAAAAACGTATCATTATAATCAATGAGAAAGAGAGGGGTAAATCTTAAAAGTATGCAGGTCTTTTGGAGATATATACACAAAAGATTATGGTTCTCACCGGTGTAGTATTGGATTCCAAACCATTTTTCATCTCACCAGCAAAACTAGCCTTTTTGTTATTGCTTCCTTTTGAAGGCATCTTTGAACCATTAACTAGGCCATTCAGAAGACTTTTTTCTTTGCCACCACCATGTGTTGCAGTGTCTGGTAACGCAGGTTTTTCAGAAATAATCTTCTCTGATTGTGAACTAGATTCTTCATTTGAGATGGTGACGTGACATAAAACCACAACATCGTCATTTTTGCAAATTGCATGGCTGCTTGTTTCATTCTCTTCAGCATCTAACATATTAGGATCCAATTGATTTAGACTCTGAGCTTCAGGAGGACATCTGCTAACAGATTCATGCTTCTCCAGACTCACAAACTGCTTTCTTTCAGTGAATCCTTTCTCATTGCTTGAATGATGCTCAAATGAAAGGTTGGAGATATCATTATTGACATTAAGCAAATTTTGTTCTTTGGGTGGTGACCCACCATTTGTGACAATCTTATCACACACCATTACGGAACAAGGATCAGTCGCTGATTCACTCAAGCATTCATCTTTAGAACTGATGACAGTTTTCTCAGAGTTAGCCTCAACAGAGGGTGCAGATAAGCACTCATGTGCCATTTCTTTTGCGTCAAATTGTATTGGCAATTCGGAGGAGTCTTGGAAAGATGGCAATTTTGGCTGGTAGCCATGAGATGACATATTAGCAGGATTGACTGAGATGTTGTTTTCCAAAGTATTCAAGTCAACTTTGTCATGGATAGAGCCACTGACAGTCATTTGTCTGCTAATAGAAGCTTCTTCACTTTGAGATGGCAAAGGAAGTTGGAACTCCTTTGCATATAAATCCGCCTCTTCATTTTTGTGATGGGCCTGATCACCAGATGTACCTGTAAAATCAGCAAGCACTTTCAGTGTCCATAATATTATATATATATATATATATATATATATATATATATATATATATAATTAATATTGCATTGCATAAGTGGTTGAAAACGTGGTGGTTACCATAGTCATCTTTGGGAAGATTCTTAAAATATGGAAGCAACCTCCTATAGTTGACTGAACCAGGGGTTTTGATCAGCTTCCCGTGCAAATATGGTTTATGAACCTGCAAAGACATCCCAGGTTACATGATATATAATTGCCAACAAATACAAAACCATGTATATGCATATATTGTCAAAATTAAACACAGAAGAAGTTAGCAAGTTCACCAGCCACTATAGTGGAAGTTTAAACATATCAACAACCCTAAAAAAAACCCAGCTGAGGGTTTAACCAAATTGACATTGTATTAGGTATTAGGTAGTATATCTATAATTTAGTAAAGATCAGCAACAAAATGTCTAACCCATAACTGGCAGAAAACAAATATTTAAAAACATGACAGATTCTTACATGTTTGCTCTTGAGTGGATTATTTCTCTTATGGGCTTTGGGGTATAACGCTTCAACAGTGCTTTCTTGAGTGTTTCTGGTCAGATCCATAGGTTTGACATTCTGTGGTATGCTCTGCATTTGGTCTCCATTGAGCACAATATCATCACATATTTCAGTATCACGAGTCATTGGTATACAATCTTCATTCAAAACACCAAGCTGCTCTAAGGCACAGCCATTGTGATCAGCAGCCTTAGCACAGTCAAGATTATTCCTGTTGAAAGAATCTTGCTTAACATCACCGTGGTCGAAAGCATTACCAACATCTCTAGCACCCAGAAAATCTGCAGCCAGATCCACTTTTGATTCACTCAAGCATTTATCATCCACAGATGGCACAGATAAACACTCGCCATTCACTTTCTCAGTATCTACTTGCATTGGTGAAGATGCCAGTTCTGGCCCATTGGTATCACCCATGGTGCAACTATCAATCTTAGTTTCAGGCTTAGAACCTTCATGATTATCAGATGTCAAAGGAAGTTTCAATCCCTGACCTCCCATAACCTTCTTGTCTTCATGACAATGACCCAATTTCGGTATTCCTATAAAATTACGATGCCAATTAGTTCCATCGCACATATCAAGCTAATTCATCATCTACATTCTACACTATTCAATCAATAAATAACAAAGGATCCTCTACATAGAACAACTACCAAAATCACGTACAATAGTATCCAATAGCCAATTAGCTCCGTTGCACATGTAAAACTAAATCATGATCTACACTATGCAAACAACTAAATAATAAAGGACTTTCTGCATAACACAATTACCGAAATTATCTCCCATAGCATCCATTAGCCTTTTGTAATTGAATGAACCTGGGGCTTTGAACAATTTCAAAGGTAAACGCGGTTTGAGTACCTGCATCAAGAATCCAATCAACTAACAAAATTTCATATAAAAAAGTAATTTGTACAAAAATTATTAACCAACACATATGCAATGATGAAAATAAAAATTGAAAGGCCTTACAGATTTACTCCTTTGAACAGAGCTATTTTTCCGGCCCTCGCTTGAATTTTCAGCTACATTAGTAGCAGGAGACATATCTTTGACAACAAGTGTGTCTGCCTCTTCCACATTCCTCACATCGCAGCTAGCTTCTAAACCTACATAGATGACATCATTAGGTGGTGTCGTTTGTAATGATTCTTCGCCCAAATCTTCATCTGACAGCTTGGTGATTCCCCTATCAAAATTCAGAGGCTCGTCGAGAATCTTATTAGATTTGATCCTCGCATCATCCACAGGTGTATCGCCGTTTTCAGCAATTGATGGCGATCCAAACCCTAATTCAGAAATTTCAGCTGATTCCGTCCTCACACTGCCATTTTCCAGAACCGACGGAGCATAAAACCCTAATTCAGCTACTTCCCGATCAGAATCGCCGGCGCCGGCAAGTGGGGAATAAATTCGCCTCGCACGGAGGTCCTTGGTGGTAGCACAAGGTAGATTAGCATCATCACGTTTTGCTTTCTTGAAAGGATCCTTAACAAGATCGTCATCTTCGGAATCTGATTCACAATATTCATTGCAAATATCATGAATTAGATTCTTGAATTCCGAATCTGAAAGTCCTTTGGTTACATCGTTTCCACAAAAAGGAACAGGAACGGGAACGGAAGAGGGTTCCTCTTGAAACGGAACTTGAACCGGAACTGAGTATGGTTGATTCTTTTTGCTGCGGGAACTTGAAACGGAACTTGAACCGGACCGGATCTGACCGGAGCGGGTACGGTGAGCTTTGCTGCGGGTGAATGTGGATGAGGCGGGTGGCGGAGATCGGACGTTCCGTTTGCGGGAATTTCGGATCACGTCCATGGCTGCTCTGCTCTGCTCTGCTGCTTTGGTCTCGAAATGTGTGAAAATTGGCGCGCTGTTTATATATGTGTGTGTGATGGCGGGAACAAGGGTTTTTGTTGGCGGGAAAATTTTGTGGCGTGATTTCTGATAAAAATCCAATTTTTTTTCCTCAATAATTTGTGTTTGTTTGAGCCTTTCGCGCTCCTACAAAACTAGCTTTAAAAAGGGATTGCTATTTGAACTCCCTATTTTTTTAGAGAGGTATTTGAACTCCATCTTTGTTAACTAACTAGTAAAAGACCCATGCGAATACCCATGCGTTAATTATATAAAAAACAATTACATTGACAATATTGCGTCATATTTAAATGTATTAAATAAAAATGATCAATATTAATGTAATTAATTTTTATATTAAACTTTTTTTCCCTTTGTATGTAAAATTCCCTTAAACATTTGTACCGTCATCATTGAGGATTTTATCCGTTAAACATCTGTACAATACTCCTTGCAGATTTTATTTGCTTATATTTGAAAAAGCAAACTTTTACATAACAATAGTAGAATTTTAAATTTCTACATCAATAATAATTTATTTATAATCGACCATTAAACCCTCAAAATTAAGAAGATTACGATTTAGTTATGGAAATTCAAGGGAGCTTAATTTTTATATATCAATATAGATATCTGCAAACACAAAAAATTAGTCATGTTGGATTGTAATTGATATATAAAGTTGATACGGTAAAATTTTAAAAACTCGTAAAAATTTCAAAATATTATAAAGTTGGATATGCACAAATTTTGAGATATGATGCTTTGTCTTGTATTGTATTGTATTGTTATGTCTTTTACTGTTTTATCTAATATTTATTTTTAACAAATCAAATTCACCCATATATTAAGATAACGACACATAAAATAAAATATCTCTTAATAATAAATAACAACCACTTTTGCCATTAAACATGCTCCACACGTGGTTTCTAAGCTTACAAACATGTATGCATGACACATGAACATTGCCTAATTTTGCCCGCAACTTAGGGAGATGAGATATGCACGTCTTCTTGAACTTCTCTAGATTTCTTGTCCAACATTAGTTCATTGAATGCAGGTGTGGTAATGAACCAAGTCTACTTGAATAAAATTTGAAATTTGACTCGATAATTGATTCGTTTAATTTGGTTCATCAATTAAATGAGCCGAACTTGAGCTGAAAATTAAGCTTGTTAACTTATTGAGCTGAACTTGATCTATATATAATCCGACTCATTTGAGTCACAAGTTAACTCGGTTATATGTATATACATGCATGTGTGCGCGTGCGTTCGTGCTTTCGCTCGCGTGTGTTGAATTACATGTACTGGTGCTCGTGCGTGTTTGCGCTCACATGTGTTGAATTACATGTACTCGTCTTAGTGGGTAATTTGCATTATTGTTTTTGGTTCACTGTAGCTTGTCGATCGTGTGCTTATTTTTTATATTTATTTGCACATGCATGCATGTAACATGCATGAATTGCTTGGAGTAACTGAGTAGAGCTAAATACTTAACCTATATAGTAGAGTAAATGGAGAATAGGACACACGATAATAACATAGGGTGGAAAAAGTAATAGTCAATTGGTCTGTTGACATATTAGATCCATTTTTCCACCCACAATGATGGCATTCTTGAGCCCTTATGAAATCTAATCAAAAGCAACAATTGCAACGCCCACATCATCTCGCCCGAATCACATCACTCATACCCCTATCGATCATCAAAAGTAAGTTGTATAACACTATCAGTTTTGAAAATATTACGGGAAGCTAGTTTCAAACATTCATAAATACGAAGTAAAATATAATATTTGAAATAGACATACTACTATCCATGTTCCTATTTAGATATTCCCTAAAAAATGTTTCTATTTAGATATTGTTTTAGAATTATTTACCCATTCTAGAAATTTATTAAATTTTATTATTTCAATGTAATTATTTGTTTTTCTACGATGGCTTTACCTATTAAACATATCATTCACATATTTTAAACACTTATAGTATTATAGATAAAATAATTATTAACAGTGAATTAAACTTACAAGTAATTATCATTATTATTTTTTTTACAGAAGTGGCAAATGAAAACAAACGCAAGGGTATTGATGAAAAATAGATTTTTTTTTACAGTTTATTGATTAATGAAAAAGTAACAATTAATACCACATTACAAATTAAAATAATAACACTAATTGAGTGTACTAATAACGAAACATAAAATACAACACTAATTGTGTCTAGTAAGCATAATTCACTTAATATAAACCTTACAATATATATGAGTCCGAGATTCTTCATTTATTCATGGTAATATGGTGAAATTCCGACTACACAATTCTTAGAAAAAAAACGAGAGTCGTACTAACAAGTGCTTTTAGGACACTTGTTAAGGATTCTAAAATAGAAATAACCGTTAAGTTATGTAGAAAAAGTTATTTTTCATGTTTCAATGTGTTACATGCATCAATTCCAAAATAAATTTTTTTCTTTAACTTTCTTAACAAATGGTCCCTAAAACAGTAGTCAGCATTTTTTTTAAAAAAAAGGCTTAATTACAATTTTGCCCCCTATATTTTGCCAATTGTGCGATTTTGCACCCCACTGTTTCAAACGAGCGATTTTGCACCCTATATTTTGCCAATTGTGCGATTTTGCACTTTTCCCCCTTTCTGATTTTGCACCCCAAAAAATCAAAAAAATATTCAGTTTTTTTCCAAAAAAATTTAAAAAATTAGAAAATATAATCAGATTTTTTTTTTAAATTCTGGAATTTAATTTTCAAAATTTTAAAAAAAATGTCAGATTTTTTTTAGGAAAAAAATTTAATTTTTAAAAATCTGGATACCAATTTAAAAAAAGGTCAGATTTTTTTTAAAAATTCTGGAAAAAATTTAATTTTTAAAAATCTGGATACCAATTTAAAAAAAGGTCAGATTTTTTTAAAATTTTGAAAATTTACTTTTTTTGGTATTTTGAAAATTAAATTCCAGAATTTTAAAAAAAATCTGATTATATTTTCTGATTTTTTTCTAATTTTTTTCGATTTTTTTAAATTTTTTGGAAAAAAACTGAATATTTTTATGATTTTTTTGGGGTGCAAAATCAGAAAGGGGGAAAACTATGGGGTGCAAAATCGCTCGTTTGAAACAATGGGGTGCAAAATCGCACAATTGGCAAAATATAGGGTGCAAAATCGCTCGTTTGAAACAATGGGATGCAAAATCGCACAATTGGCAAAATATAGGGGGCAAAAGTGCAATTAAGCCAAAAAACAAAAGCATGATTATGCCTAAGACATATTTGCCTCATTGACAAATCTAACTTGCGTATAATTGTGGTCCACCTTAACTATGCCTTTTTAGCCGTACATATACGGTTTATTCTAGATTACCCTCTCTTGCTTAGAAGGTATTTACCCACTCATGATATCAACCAATCAAAATATAATATACATTGACAACATTAAATGTCAAATAAATGAGCCAATTTTTTCTAAAAAAAAATTATAAGGTAACTTTTAATACTTTTAATTTTTATTTAATTATAGAAGGTCCTTTTATCATATTTATTTGTAACACTTTGGTCCTTTATCTTTATTTTTTTCCGTTTAGGTCTTTTATCTCTCATAAAAGCACATATACATCATTTTTCTCATTTTTTTAATAAAAAATACATAATTTTATTTTTTAAAATATATTTTTATTAAAAATGAAAAAAATCCAGAAATATGATGAAGATGTTCATCATCTTCATCGTCTTCCTTTGAATCTTTATCATCTTCATTGAATCAAAAAAAATTCTACACCAATATATATCCAAATATCATGAATTAACGTTATGTTCACCTTAAATCTTCTTTTAAACACAAAAATCGAAACCCTATAGAGAAATAGATTTAGTTTCATCACAAAAAAAAGATTTAGTTATATAAATTGTCACAATGTATATTATTACTATTATTATTTTCTAACTCAATATCCAAACACGGCATAAAAATAACCTCAAAATTGAGTGCAGCTTTGCACATCAATTTTGTTTTTTCCAAAACAATCTTAACTTTCGTAAAGCCTAACCCTTCCGCCGGTGACTAAGCCTCCACCATCCGTCTTGCAACATTTGTGAAATTAAGGTTTTGATTTTTGTGTTTAAAAGAAGATTTGAGGTGAATATAACATTAATTCACGATATTTGGAGATATATTTTGGTAGAATTTTTGTTGATTTAAAGAAGATGATGAAGATTCAGAGGAAGAAGATGAAGATGATCATCTTCATCATATTTCTGGATTTTTTTTTCATTTTTAATAAAAATATATTTTTTTAAATTTTTTTATGTATTTTTAATAAAAAATGAGAAAAAAGATGTATACGTGCTTTTTTAAGAGAGATAAAGGACCTAAACGGGAAAAAAAATAAAGATAAAGGACTAAAGTGTTACAAACGAATAAGAAAAATGACCCCTAATGTAATCCTGCCTTAATTATATTTAGGTGTTCAATCTTAATTAATTTACACTACATGACTGACTTAGAACAATTAAAATTTCACATCAAATTTCTTTCATCTGAATGTCCTTAAATTTATCAGTTACATTCATAAAAATTCTTCTTCCCATTTTGATTGTTCAATTTTGTCGTTCCAAACTGCCGCATTTTTCAATTTTCGTGAGAATCGTCGTCGTTCGTTTGATTCCGAATATCGTGAGAATTGCCGTTATTTTCAGATTCACGTCAGGTACGGTGACTTTATTTTTCTTTTTGATTTGATTTTTCTTGGTTGTGAGATAGTTAATTATAACAATTGAGTAAGTCATCCGTTGTACTTTGAGGACTGCTAGCAGGTGTTGCTGTTGTGATGTTGTGGGAGTTTGTTAGCATTTTTTTTCGGTTGCTGCTGAAATGGTTATGTCATGAGGCTTTTGTTTTTTTGTTTGGATTTAAAGGTTTTGGCTGATAGTGAGACATGTCTATGCGTGTTAGCAGATTTTATTAGGTTGGCTGCTTAAATAAGAAAAATCAAGTCACGATACCTGACGCGGTTCTAGAAATAACGACAATTCTCACTATAATTGGAAACAACGGCAGTTTGGAACGACAAAATTGAACAATCAAAATGGGAAGAAGAATGAAAAAGAAACAAGAATTGATCAATAGGGAGGAATAAAGAAGAAGAAATTTGAATGAAGGGGATGTTTTTGTTCTCGCGTTCGAGGTTATGGAATGGAAGAAATATGAATGTAAGTGATGAATTTAAGGACATTTAGATGAAAGAAATTTGATGTGAAATTTTATTTGTTAGAAGTCTTGTAGTGTAAATTAATTAAAATTAAACACCTTAATATAATTAAATAAAAATTAAAGTATTTTTTTTAAGAATACTTTTAATTTTTATTTAATTAAAAGTAAAAAGTAAAAGTATTAAAAGTTACCTTATGATTAACTATTCTATTTTTAGAAAAAATCTACTCATTTATTTGACATTTAATGTTGCCCATATATATTACATCTACATCATGATTCATGATCTAGCAACCCCATCCAAAAAACTCCTCAGATTCTTTTCTGAAGAGCCACCTTCCTTCACTGCTTCTCTAGCTAACTCCTTCCATTTCTTTGCATTCCTTCTCAATTCCTCTCCTTTCTCTCCACTCCCCATCACCACCTCCAAACATCTCCTAATTTCATCCCCTCTCACAATTCCATCTTCATTCACTTCTTCATCCACTCTTACCCCTATCTTCCACACATCTTCAATTAACTTTGCATTAGTCATCTGATCTGTCCATTGTGGAAACGCCACCAAAGGAACCCCTTTTACCAAGCTTTCTAAAGTCGAATTCCAACCACAGTGTGTCAAAAAACAACCCAATGAAGGATGTGAAAGAACCTCCATTTGAGAACACCATTTCACTATCTTCCCCTTCTTTTCCAATTCCTCTCTATATTTCAAACCTTCCTCATTATTCTCTCCTTCTTTCTCCCTAAGAACCCACAAGAATGGAAATCCACAATCCAACAAAGCACGTGCAATTTCCTCTCTTTGTCTCTCAGACAAAACAAAGTAACTACCAAATGAAACATAAACCACAGAAGATTTTGGTTTTGAGTCCAACCATTCAACACAATCATTAGAAGGTTGAAAGATGTGAGTCTGAACTCCATATGAATTATCCTCCATTGAATCTTTCTCGTCCAAAAATTCTGAAGAAATCAACGGTCCAATGGAAATCATGTTAAATTTTTCAACGACTTTGAATGCCTCTGGTTCCAATGCTTCAAAGGAGTTAACAAGTATTGTTTTTATTACGTTTGTTTCTACATCAAGCTCGTTGAACTGTTCCTCAAAGAATGAAGTCATTAAAGAGTAAGCATCTGGACAAGACGCTAATAGAAACGAAGGTAAATCACGTGAAGAAAACAATAGTGGTAATCCTGGTAATTCAATAGAACTTGAAGGGTTTTTGATTGATTCAGAGAAGCCATGAAAGTAGTAATATAAGATATCAAACACAGTAGCTGGTTGAACCCAAAGCAAAGCCGTCGGGAGGTGAAACTCACGTGCGGCTTCTGCAGCCCATTGAAGAAGAAGGGAGTGAACTAAGCAAGTGAAAGGGGTACCTTCTTTTGAGTTTTTGAGTATGATATTTGTGACAAACTCCGAGCCGCAGCGTTGAAACTCTGCGTGGTATTCTAAGTAAGCATCGCTGCCTGTGCCTTTAAAGCCGTCGTCGTAGCCGTCGGAGAAGGGGTGGTAGGAGAGGTTAGGGAGGGTAGGTTTGTTAGTGATGCGGTTGTGCATGTGTACGGTGGTGGAAATAGTGACATGTGCACCTAAAGTGATGAGTCGTTTTGCGAATTCGAAGGCTGGGTTTATGTGACCTTGTACAGGGTATGGTACAAGGAGGATGCGGTGAGGCATGGTGGTTGGTGTTGGTGTTGGTGGTGGTGGTGAAGTGTGGTGGAGATATATACAAATTTATTTTGTGTGTGTGTGTGTGTATGTATGTGTGTCTATATATATTATATATATATATATATATATATATATATCAGCTGTTTGGATGAAGTGTGTGGGATGCAAGAAAACTTTTTAAAACTCTTTCTTGGGGAACACTTCTTTTTTTATTTTGACTGAAATAAATGTTTTAGAAAAAATGTTTTGGCTTGTTGTGACGTTTGTGGTTATGAATGCATGCATGGATTTGGCATATTTCCATTCACACGCAGCTTTCAACGTTTCGTCCCTCGTGGTATACATAGCGCATGACTTTGGTTTTGCTTCATTTATTTTGTTGAATTTATCTTTAATTATAAGAGTGACAGACACATACGATACTCCCATAATATATCTTTGCGTCTATCTTTTTTATAGGTTGAAGAAAGTAAATGGAGCAAATTTAAAATTCTAGAGTACACACAATTAGTCCACTTGATTGATGGCGTGTGGAAAAAAAATACCTTCATCTAGTTTTCAAAAAAGATTTTGTCCTTTGGTATAAAAAATGATTTTGTCGTAATCAACTCGACAAGGTAACAAAGGTTTTTCGTTAAACTATTGAATCTTTAACTGAATTACGTTCTCAATTGAACGATTTAACCGTGTAATTCGATCTATATAGAAAAATCATTCAAGTATTAAATTGAAGAGCTGTGCTATTTCTCACGAAAGCTTTTCTCGTGAATTTTCACGATTGCCGTTTTACTATGTATTTTAACACGCTAGATAAGTAACACACTACCAGCAACATATGCACTCTGAATTCTCAAATAAACTGTGTGAATCAACATGGATTTTGATTACAAGAAAATTTATTCATATAACAGCCAGCCAGTAGAGTTTGTTGGGAGGTTCAACCTCATATTCTTATTATTGATATGGTTTTGCAATTCTGGATCACATTTACACTTCTCTTTGAAGAGTAAAACTTCATTTTATGATATCAAGTTGCCAAATCAAGGTGATGGATAATAAGATTACCCATATGCGAAAAAGCAGAGCTTTGTAGGAATAGTTTACTAATGAATGTTTAGTGGGAAGAAGAAGAAAGAGTGAGGATGAAGATAAATGAAAATCCGAAAAAGAAAAAAAAAAAAAAAGAGATGTTTTGCACAAGAGAAAACACGTGGCATAGATAGGAACACTGATACATCATTCGGGATGCTTCGGGATAAAACATTGTCGGGATGTTTAGCATTTTTCTAAATTGAATGATTTGGTTGTTAAAAAATTCAAATAATTATGACACTCATTTTTTTGATGAAAAATAATTATGACACTTATAAAAGGTAAATAGCACTTTTCAAATGATCTTTTTTGACCAGAGGTGTTTAAAATATAATTGTTAAATGGTTCATTAAATACTTTTATACGTAAAACTTTTTTATCAAAGAAGAAAAGTATAACCTTTTATAAAACTATACTAAAAGCAAACCAAATTAAAAAAGCCATTTGAACAATAATAAAACAGATAGAAAAATATTTGACAGACAACCATACAACTCACCCACGCCTCAAAAAAGAAAGATAGATCGATATAATAAATGTGACATATTGATGACAAAATAAGAGAAATAGAGATGGAAAGAAAATGAAAAGTTGAATAATTGAATAAGTGTTTTCTTTATTGAAAAAGAAAACCAACTTAATACTCTCGAATGACTTGTTTGACAATTTGCACTTTTGACTTGACATACTTTGATCATATTTTCCTACTAATATACAAAGATAAATAATATCATATAAGATGTTATTGGATTCGTCTCGATTAATATTTTCAAAATATTAAATTTTCATAATTTTTTCAAATAAATAATTAAAGATATTAAAGATAAAAAATATGTATTGATATGTGTGTCTGAGTCAACTAGGTCATCTAATATGGGACGGAGGGAGTAGTTGATGAACCTTGCTATATAGTGCGAAACTTTTACGCACGACCTGGACACGATAAAACCTCGGCAGTGTTTTTATATTTTTACAATAAATAAAAGTGAAACATAACTAAAATCCAATGGATGTTGTGTTTAATCTAGCGGCTACAGTAGGTTCGTCGCTTTTCGTTGTTTTACAATCGCACCATTAAGCTTTTTCCGTAGTTGATTGCTGTAAAAAAAAAAACTTAATATGTAATTGCCTAAAAAGTCTTTTCTTTAAAAGAAAAATGGGGAATTAGTCACTTTAGTCCCTGAATCGGAAGGGATTCGTCACTTTAGTCCCTGAATGCAGATAAATTGCAAAATAGTCCCTGAATGTAGACTTTGTTAGTCAATTTAGTCCCTGAATGCAAACTTCGTTAGTCAATTTAGTCCCTGAATGTAGACTCCGTTAGTCACTTTAGTCCCTGAAATTGACCATGCAGGGATTGTTTTGCAATTTCTCTTTATTCAGGGACTAAAGTGACGAATCCTCTCCCTTTCAGGGACTAAAGTGACTAATTCCCCAAAGAAAAAGTTAACTGCCTTATAAAGAAGGCGCCGGTTACCGTGCGCAACATTGGTAGGTCTCGTATGGTACGAGACATGTTGTACCCTTTTTTTTTTGGCGTTCCTATTATAACTTGCAAATGTAAGTTAATGTACTATGGATTACCTCCTCTTGTGGGTAATAATTATAACAATTATTATTCCCATATTCAATTAACATTGCAATAATTATATAAAAAATAATTACATTATTAATATTGTTGAATGTTTAAAGATATTAAATGAAAATTATGAGTATTAATGTAATGGTTTTATTTAATATTTTTCTGTTATGTATACAAAAACCTGTTAAATGGTTGAATAACGTCAATTGTGTATTTTAAATGTGTATTAACACCGTTCAATGTTTGCGCCACTCTAGTTGTAAATTTTAAATGCTTATATCTGCATAAACAAATTTTATATAATTTTTATATATGGATAAACAAATTTTATATACACTAGCGAAAAGACGGACACTCACGTGCGCGTCTTTTCGCTCTTTTTATTGCGTCAACATTTGAAAATTATGAACGACGTTTTTTTAAGAAATTTTGATTTTGATTAAAACAAAATATAAATGTTTGTTGCTTTCAAGTTATAACAAATCAAACTAACCATGATTATCTATTTCAATGACACCAACACTATAACAAAAAAATAATCTAAATTCTTTTTTTTAATGACACCGACAACAATATTTTTTTTTGTAGAGATCTTACTTTTTTTTGGTAGAGCACCGACAACAATCTTTATTATAGAAAAAGTTGCTTGATGGTATAATTGAAATAATAACAAAATAAGTATAAACATACTTTTTTTTTTGAAAGAAGTATAAATATACTCATGTAGTTTAGTTTGTTACACTTTTAAAATGATAAAGAAAAAAATTATATATATATATATATATATATATATATATATATATATATATATACTGTGCATTTTCTCTCACACCATTTCAAATAGGGTAGAAAAATATTTTTCATCATAATTAAGGGCATAATTTTTTACTTATTATGAGTTTATCTATTTAAAAAAAACAAACACCCCACACATATTCTTTATATATCATATTTTAATTAATCCTAAAATATTGCTTCGTTAACTAGCATTTTTTTTTACGCATAAAAATAATTCTTTGTCCAACAAGGTTAATCTTTCTCTACTCATTAAATAAATAATGTTTTTCATATTAAATAGCCTTTTTTAAAATCAATATATATATTTAAAAAATACAATTCTAGTGGGTCACATAACCTATAAATCTTAGCCACTTAAATTTTTTTAAGTAGATCCAATGGTGGACATTCATTTTACAAACAAAACAAAAAAAAAGTTCAAGTCTCCTACGATAGGAGACCTATAAAGGTTGCCTACCGTAGCTTTTGCCGCTAAAGAATACAAACTTATTTTGTCTTTTTTTTTACTAAAGAGAAAACCAACATAATTGGGTAAATGCATGTTCTGATTTTCGTCACCTCAAACGTCACAAAGCCAAAATTTCTACAAAATTGTAAAAAGTTTCTGGCAAGTAGCAACCCCACTTAGTTTTATCCAATAACGTCTGATACATATTATAATATAAACGGAAATGTTAACATGTGCGGGGCATAAGTTAAGAAACTAAATATAGAAATTTTTTTTGAAATTTGTGCATTCAATATTTTAAAAGTTATAAAAGTTATACTTTCAATGTAAAATTTATTTTTAATTTCTATTTTAAGTACTTTAACTTGTGTCCTTAGGGCACAAGTTAACATGACTCTAATATAAAATAACTTTATATTATTACCATATCGTTTTAGTATTATCATATTATTATTAGTAGTATATCGTTTTAGTACGTTCTTGTTATAAATTGTCTCATGTGGCCTAAATTCTTCAAGGAGCCACTCATATAGCAATTGAGACTCTACTATTATTACCATATCACACAATCACCCGCCACCACAACCAACCACCATGCCTCACCACCGCCACCGCATCCTCCTCATACCATATCCAGCACAAGGCCACATAAACCCAACCTTCCAATTCGCAAAAAGACTCATTGCTTTAGGTGCACACGTTACTCTCTCGACCACCCTACACATGCACAACCGCCTCACCAACAAACCCACCCTCCCTAACCTCTCCTACCTCCCCTTCTCCGACGGCTACGACGACGGCTTCAAAGCCACCGGCACCGAAAATTACTTACACTACTCATCAGAACTCACGCGCTGCGGTTCTGAATTTATCAAAAATATCATACTAAAAAATTCACAAGAAGGTAAACCCTTCACTTTTTTAGTTCACTCCATCCTACTTCAATGGGCTGCAAAGGCAGCGCGTGAGTTTCACCTCCCGACAGCGTTGCTTTGGGTTCAACCAGCCACTGTGTTTGACATCATATATCACTACTTTCACGGACACTCAGATTCAATCAAAAACCCTTCATGTTCGATTGAATTACCGGGATTGCCATTGTCCCTGTCTTCACGTGACCTACCCTCGTTTCTATTGGAGTCATGTCCAACTCCTTACTCTTTAATGCGTTCATTCTTTGAAGAACAGTTTAAAGACCTTGATGTAGAAACAAACCAAACAGTACTTGTTAACTCATTTGAAGAATTGGAACCAGAAGCAATGAGAGCCTTTGAAAATTTAAACATGATTTCCATTGGACCGTTGATTCCTTCTGATTTTTTGGACAAGAAAGATCCAACGGAGGATAATAAATTTGGTGGTCAAACTCATATCTTCCAACCTTCTGATGGTTGTGTTGAATGGTTGGATTCTAAGGCAGAGATGTCGGTTGTTTATGTGTCTTTTGGTAGTTTGTGTGCGTTGTCAAAGGTACAAATGGAGGAAATTGCACGTGCTATGTTGGATTGTGAATTTTCATTCTTGTGGGTCATCAAAGAAAAAGAAGAGGAGTTATTAAGCTATAGAGAGGAGTTGGAACAGAAAGGGAAAATAGTGAAATGGTGTTCCCAAGTGGAGGTT
Organism: Medicago sativa; assembly: GCF_051527215.1. Classification (NCBI taxonomy): domain Eukaryota; kingdom Viridiplantae; phylum Streptophyta; class Magnoliopsida; order Fabales; family Fabaceae; genus Medicago; species Medicago sativa. Next base: position 87,031,843 of record NC_140752.1, read on the forward strand.
CTTTCACATTCTTCTGTGGGTTGTTTTTTGACACATTGTGGTTGGAATTCGACTTTGGAAAGTTTGGTATTAGGGGTTCCTGTGGTGGCGTTTCCTCAATGGATGGATCAGATGACTAATGCAAAGTTAATAGAAGATGTGTGGAAGATTGGGGTGAGAATAGATCATGAAGTGAATGAGGATGGAATTGTAGGAGGGAATGAAATTAGGAGGTGTTTGGAGGTGGTGATGGGGAGTGGAGAGAAAGGAGAGGAATTGAGAAGGAATGCAAAGAAATGGAAAGAATTGGCTAGGGAGGCTGTGAAGGAAGGTGGCTCTTCAGAAAAGAATTTGAGGGATTTTCTTGGTGTTGATGGATTATGATGTATGGTATGTTTGGTCGATGGTCAAGTTCATAGAAACATGGTGGAAGTCCCTAAAATCAATTTGCCTTTTAAAAAAGCCATATTCGAATCAAAAGTGGACTGTTAATTAGAACTTCTATGAGTGATGGAAATATGTCAGCTTAGTGAGAGTTGTTATTCAATAATTAAGGGATGATCTTGTTTCAAATTTATTTATCAGTACATACTAACCAAACTATTTTATTTTTTACTAACCAAATTAGTTAGATTATAAAGATTAATCCCCTAAAAAAAGATTACATAGATTAATATTTATACAATTGAAATTAATATGTTGACGGAACATATGGATAATGTTAGCAATACACCAAGTGAAATGATACAAGTTCAAATTTGATCCCTCCCCTGTTTGTTCTGTAAACAAACTTTATGCCAGAGTTTTGAAAATCAAAAGTCTTGTTAAAACCCCACATTCACTTAGTAAAAAGTTTTTTTTTTTTTTATTTTATTTTTAAACTCGATCTAAAAACCGACTGATTTCAGAGGACCGATCTCACCGTCCACTTGTGGGACCTCATTTAAAACCGGAGCTTCACGAACCTCGGTAAAAAGAATTTAAAACATTGGGAACAATCTTATATAATTTTAACCCTGATCATCATCAACAAAAACTTAATACTCAGCAAATCTTTTTTATGTGAAAACGTATAATTAAAATCATATTTCCACTTGCATTTAAAAAAAATGCATTTGCATATCATCGTCTTAAATATCCACTTACATGTCCATAAGTTTTGTTGACATGAATTTCCTAATTGTATGAAAAGTCATATTTCTACACCACAAATTTGTTTGGTAAGTTTTTTTTTTACAAAAAATTTGATAGGTAAGTTGCCACCGTATTATAAAAACAATAATGCTAAAGTTCCCGAAAACTTGAACCCGACAGCTTCACGATTCAATTGCTCTGTTGTAACAAAAAAATAAAATATCACCACTACCTCCTGTATTCCACCAATTAAGGACTGTACACCAATACAAATTAAACACATATGCATTCTTGAAATTTCAAGAAAAAAATTGTCGGGCTGTATAGCAGTGCTGTTATAAAAATACACCTAACATAATTGTGGACGTGGACTGAAAAGAGAAAAAAAATCTTAATAAAAGTATAAAAAACAAAATCATATTAATGTTGAAGGACATTTTAATATGACCACAATTATTGTCCTCATAAAAACTTTAAATGGGGGCCATTGTAATTTTTAGTAATATTTTATAATAATTGAATTAATAAAAGTGTGAAAGAGTTGGTTAAAAAAAACGAAAGAGGGGTAATATTAGAGAAAAAGGAGATGTAGATTAGTTTACATCCCCATCAAATAAGAATGCAGCATTTGGTTGTTATTTTTTTTATTTTTAAAAGACTATTGATATTTGAATAACCATTTTGAGACAACTGTTGTGACAACTTTTTTCTTCTTTTTTTATTTTTCAAAAATAATAGAGATAGAAAAATGAAGATGTGATTTGTTGTGAAAGTTTACACCAAAAATGTCACATTTTTTTTTTCATTTAACTTCTTTAAAAAGTATTTCCTTTACTATTTAATTTCATTCAACTTCTGTACCAAAAAAAAAATCATTCAACTTCTTTAAAAAGTATTTCGGTTACCATTATAATAATGAGGTGATAAGTCCAAAAAATGTTTATTACAACAAATATGATTACTCACACATAGCTTTTCCTTCTTGTTTATGAATTCAAACATAATTTTATAGATAAATATTTCATTAACAACATTATAAATCAAGTAATCGAACCATGTCGTTTCAAACAAAGATTTGTTAATACACTTACGAATCTTAATTAATTTTGAGAGCAATGAATTTAGAGTTACCAACATGGTATTAAACATTCAAAACACTTTTTAAGGAGATAAAAGGATGATAATAGCAAAAATATTTTATAACTTAAAAACCAATTTGTAGAAGAAAAAAAAAACTTAAAACTACTAACTCATTACAAACAACTAATAGGACCGCATAATATATTTGTAGTTTAATAAGAAATTCACCATTGCAAGAGGAAGAAGTCCTTCTCAATATCATTATCATCACCCGTGTGTTAATTTAATTTGTGTGGATGTGTGAGTATGAGATCCAAAACTAAAGGCTTAATGGTGTGTTTAGCCCCTGCAAATAGGCGGCGTTTAAAAATTGGTCCCTGTAATCGCTAATCCTGGCATTTTACCCCTGCAATTGTTAATCATTTAAAATTTGGTCCTTTGACCAACTTAATCACTGCCACGTCACCAGATTAGCAAAAATGGCATGGGAAATGACGAAATTACCCCTGGCTTATTTTTTTTTTGTTTTTTTTCCTTAAAAAAAAATTCAGTTTTTTCCCGAATTTTTTTACGATTTTTTCCCGAAAATTTTTCAGTTTTAATTTTAACAATTTTTTTCCGAAATTTTTTTTGACTTTTAATTATTTTTTCAGATTTTTTTAATTTAAAAAAGAATTTTCAAAATTTTGAATTTTTTTTTTTTTTGAAGGAAAAAAAAATTAGCCCAGGGGTATTTTGGTCAATTCCCATGCCATTTTTGTCAATCTGGTGACGTGGCAGTGATTAAGTTGGTCAAAGGACCAAATTTTAAATGATTAACAATTGCAGGGGTAAAATGCCAGGATTAGCGATTACAGGGACCAATTTTTAAACGCCGCCTATTTGCAGGGACTAAAGACATCATTAAGCCAAAACTAAATAAATAAAATGTGCATATACATACATTTATGATATGATAAATAGTGTTTCACTCCTTACCAATCTCCCCATTGCAATCATGTCCCACCACCACCACCACATCCTTCTGGTAACGTACCCAGCTCAAGGCCACATAAACCCAGCCCTTCAATTTGCCAAGCGACTCATATCAATGGGTGCACATGTCACTCTTCCTATCACCCTCCACCTCTACCGTCGCCTAATCCTCCTCAATCCATCCATAACCACCATCTCCAACCTCTCCATAACCCCCTTCTCCGATGGCCATGACGACGGTTTCATTGCCATCACAAAGACCGACGCTGATTTCCACCTATACACTTCACAGTTCAACACCCGTGGCTCCGATTTCATCACCAATCTTATACTCTCTGCCAAACAAGAATCCAAACCTTTCACTTGCTTACTCTACACGTTAATGCTTCCTTGGGCTCCACAAGTAGCTCGTGGATTCAACCTCCGCTCAGCTAAACTCTGGATTGAACCCGCCACAGTGTTTGATATTCTCTATTACTACTTTCATGGTTATAGTAACCATATCAATAACCAAAACCAAAACCAAACTACCATTGAATTACCAGGATTGCCCTTCACACTATCGCCACGTGACATACCTTCTTTTTTATTTACCTCAAATCCTGGTGACTTGTCTTTTGTTTTTCCATATTTTCAACAAGATTTTCATGAACTCGATGTTGAAACCAATCCGATAATACTCATAAACACCTTTGAAGCTTTGGAGCCAGAGGCACTTAGAGCCGTTGATACTCATCATAACCTCAAAATGATTCCCATCGGACCATTGATTCCCTCCGGTAGTACTTCCTTTAGCGGTGACCTATTGCAACCTTCAAATGACTATATTGAATGGTTGAACTCAAAGCCAAAATCTTCTGTTGTTTATGTTTCTTTTGGTAGTTACTTTGTTTTGTCTAAGCGACAAACAGACGAAATTGCAAGTGCGTTGTTGAATTGTGGGTTTTCATTCTTGTGGGTCATGAGAGAAAAAGAAGAGGAGTTGAAATTTAAAGATGAGTTGGAAAAGAAGGGGAAGATAGTGAAGTGGTGTTCTCAAGTGGAGGTTCTTTCACATTCTTCTTTGGGTTGTTTTTTGACTCATTGTGGTTGGAACTCGACTTTGGAAAGTTTGGTATCAGGGGTTCCTCTAGTGGCATTTCCTCAATGGACTGATCAAAAGACTAATGCAAAACTAATTGAAGATGTGTGGAAGATAGGGGTGAGAGTTGATGATAAAGTGGATGAGGATGGAATTGTAGGAGGGGATGAAATTAGAAAGTGTTTGGAAGTGGTGATGGGGAGAGGAGAGAAAGGAGAGGAATTGAGAAAGAATGCAATGAAATGGAAGGGGTTGGCTAGAGAGGCAGGGAAGGAAGGTGGTCCCGCAGAAAAGAATCTAAGGAAATTTTTGGATGATATATTATTGGAGAATGCATGCATGGATACGGCTGAAAATTGAGTTTGGACTATTGTGTCATATGTATTTTCTTGCATCTTTTCTATATGGCTACAATAAAGAATGATGGTGAGGGCTATAAAATCCAAAACTTTTGTGTGCCTGTGCCCGGTGTAAATTTAGTATATGCATGTCATTGTCAATCTAGTATATATTGTGGCTAGTATCATCTTTAGAAATTAACTTGTGTTTACAAGAATTAAAGAGAAATCCGCATCAAATTTTGTAATGATCTCAATTTTCAAAGAAAGATGTATAAATTGATGTGAGCTAGAGTAGTATTTAATATTTATTGACAAATAAAAAAGATAGTTGTTTTTACCCGCAAGACACATTATCTAAGATAGGCTCTTTGATCCACTAGGTGAGAATAACTTACCACTAATTGAATTATTGGCTCTTTTATTAAATCATTCGACCAAATTAGCTAGATTTAACTAAATGACTTGATCACGTGGTCCGATCTCTATTAATAAATCAACACCTAACACCTGTTGGTTATTAAATATTTATTCAATGTATAATTGTATTGACTAAATTCTTTGACAATAAAATCATTTTCAAATACTATCTACAAATTTATTTGGTAAAAGGTCAGAATCCTTGTCTCCTTCTTCCTTGAATCTGAAGTGAACATTCTAATAATTTCTTCTTGTGATATAACAGGGTGGATATTTTGGGACTAATGAACCATTGATTCTAGATGTTTTTGATAAATGCATTGACACACATAAGTTCTGAGTATGATATTCACTTTCTCTTCAGATTAACTACTTCAGCTCATTTGTTTTCCTTTTTTCTCATTACATATCCAATTAATTGATTTGGCTTTTTGTTTTTTAATAGCTTTGTTGGGATCAAGCAAGTAGAGTTTGGTGGAGAAGAATTTTGAGAATTGGAAAGAGGATTTAACATCAGAGAATTCAGATTATGGCGTTCATAAGATCTAGCCAATTTTCTAGTAATATGGTCAATGAAGAGTAAATTTTCTAGGCATATGGTCAAATGAAGAGTAAATTATGGTTACAATTGTTATAAAAAAAAAACTTTAGTTTAGATAAGTTTTATTAGACGACAAACCAACAATGTTGTTCATTTGTTAGCAAGAGCTAGCATCACTTTCTTTCGTTAGCTATCAAGAGTTTGATCATATCTCTTCCTATATTGAAACAATTTTGATGAACGATATGCGTTAAATTTATTTCTTTAAGAAAAAATCAAAATTCTCCCGGATGTCTATTTGATTATTTCACGGCATGTACTAAAATGATTATGGAATTTGTGGAGATTCACTATTCCACTAGCACGTGTCTATTAACTGCAAAAAAATAGTTTTACCGTGACAAAAATTGATTTTGAATGAACATGATTCTAGTTTTATGAGTCTTGTCCGACTCAAATTAGTCATTTGTTAGCTGTTGATCAAGCAGGGATTTCTTTTCCGCGTTTGATTAAGATGTAATTTCTCTTTTTTTGGGCTTCAGCCCTCCCGTCAATCAAAAAAAAAAAGTTGAATAATAAATTTAAGTGTAAAAATTACGTCTATCGGTAGGAACCAAATTGATGGATGAAAATACAAGCATCAAAATTGTTTTTAATCTTAAAAAAAGTAGCATTGTATACCATTTTTTTCTTCTTCTTTCAGTGTTGCGATCTTTTATTTTTTGGATTTGCATATGTTACGAAACATTTAGTGTTCTGCTTTGGCACACGTTGTATTGGGTAGTTCTTTGTTCGATTTAATATATTCTATTATGGTTTGTTTAAAATAAAACAATTTTTTATGCAAACAAATTTAAGGTGTTTCATTCATAATAATAGGAGCAATACAAAAAAGAATTACATCAAAAGTTCTGCGTGAAGCATGAGATAAGGCTGCTCGCGCAAGAGCATGAGCGCTACCATTTGCTTGACTCCTAGTAAAAACAATTACAAAGTCATTATAGTGATCAAATAAGGTTCTACAATTTTGAATAATCGAACCATACTCAAAAAGATTAATCTTACTATTGTGCACATCTTCCACAACCATTTTACAATCCAGCTCAAAAATCACCCTGTGGTATCCTAATGAAGAAATTCATTGAATGTCTTGGTACAAACCCCAAGCTTCACCCTCCGCTATTGTCATCACATCCTCACAATAAATTGTCATAGCAGCAACGAATGTGCCTTTCTCATCACGAAGACACACTCTCATGCTTACCTTTTTTTCTGTTGTAAATAATGCTACATCAATGTTACCCTTGAAATAATTTGGAAGAGGAGGTTGCCAATACAGAGGCTGCACATGATGTTGTTGGGTTCGATCATTAGTGTGAGTATGTCTTGCATGTTGCCATGCATGGAGAGTTCCTTGCGCGCGACCTATGACGTGCTCCATAGTCTCAGTCTTGTCCTCCCATAACTTTAAGTTTCATTTTTGCCAAAGACTCCATACTGTCATTGCAAATGTGATTAGTTGAGATGTTTTAAGATGTTGCCACTTGCCAAGAAATACGTCTTGAAAATCTTCGGCATCAACCATAAAACTTTCCAAAGTTGTCAACACGTTAATTTTCCTCCAAATAGTACAATAAAAAAAAAAGCGGAAATTATTACCATAAAAGGAAACAATTTTGACTTTTTTAGTATTAATTACACAATTTTCAATGCAATAACTACTATATAATTTCCTTTTTTAACATCCTTAACTGGTGCCCGGGCATCGGTTAGCATTTCCAAAAAAAAAAACATAAAAAAAAACATTTCTTATTACTCTTAAATGTTTATTTATTATATTAAAAATTATACCTATCACAACGTTTTTTTTTTTGAGGTACCTATGACAACGTTTTGAAAACAATAATTTTTTTCTGCTACATAAATTATTAACATTAAAAATATTTATCTTTGTTTTATTTTTTTGTTACAAAATTTATTTTATTTACCTATTCCAACCTTTTCGTCTTTATTATTCCCTTGCTTGTTTGGTTGTTTTTACAAAACTTCCTTTTTCTTTTCATATTCATATATTTTACTATATTTTTTTTTATTATTGAAACTTCCTATTGCTTAGTACATTCTCTAGTCTCTTATATAAGAAAATTTTGGAGAAATATTTGTCTAAAACATAAGAAAAAGTTTTGAATTTTAAGGCGCATTTATTGCACTTTTATACCCTTCATATTTAAGAGAAATTCAATTAATGTATGTGGTATGAAAACATTTAATGCCAATATTATTTTAGTAAAAAAAAACTTATAAAATTACCATGTTTAATGATTTTTCTTAATTATGATATTATTTCTTTAAAAATAATAATATTATTTTATCATTATTATAAGCAAAAAATCATTTTAGATTCTTGGAATAATTAATGTATTTGGTCAATATTATAGATCAGATAAATCAGTTATTCAATAATTTTTTTTTTTAAAAAATTGTTTATAATTGTGACGAAAAGATGTATACGACTAAATAAAATACTATGCTGCAAGTAGATGTCGCTCGACCTTCTTGTCACTTCGCTTCCTAATGCCTCAGTCCAATCACTAAGACAACTTTATATCTCATGAAAAGGTTTGGTCTATTTTTTTTTTCTTCCGATAAGCCAGAGATAGGTGAGGTAATAAGGTGCATCTGAATGTTAGATACCCCCATCCTATGCCCGCCTACTCGTAATATATTATTAAAAAAGGAAAAAAAATATATACATGGGACAAACCAAAACCCTCAAAAAGCAATAAAAAAGAAAAAAAATAAGAAAAAGCAAAGAATAATGTCCCTGCAAGAAAAGGTGTTGCTCAACCATCTTTGGGTTCACTCCTGGATCGAGTGTTGTAGGAATTGAGTTTACTGATTTGTTTCTTTTGCTTCATCGTCAAATAAGGCGTAAAAGGGACGTCATCATCTTTACCTTGAAGAAGATATTCGCTAACAAGATCAAGTTCTTTTTGAAGTTGTAGACAACATTGAGTTATACCTACAATCGGTGAAGAATGAGCAATATGAGCTCCAACATTGACTTCTACGCTAGCATTTGGGACATTTTCTGTCGTACCTGATGTTTCCAAGTTTTCATTTTCGGTTACCAACTCCAAAATCGGAATCTGCTCTGTAAAACGTGGCCCCACAATCTCATATGTGACATTATGTAACTCTAAGTGAAAAGATGTATTACTTTCAAAAAAAAAAAAAAGTGAAAAGATGTGTTAGATTTGTTCGTTATCTGAGGGGGTGGTGGAGCAGCATCAGAAACTGACCGTTCTCTACATTTTCTATAGTTGATTGTGCATCATCTGCATTTTCAGACTACACAATTGTATGGTCTAATACCGGTGGGTTAAAAACAACATTTTGAGCAATTGACGTCTCAAATTCTTTTGATGAACCTATGTCATACTTGGGTTGTTTGCTTTTGAAGCTTCCCGGGTTTCTTGCCTTTATTTCCTTTGTCTGCTTTATCAACCTTACCACCTTTCTGAGAGTGCAACCAACGACAAATTACGACGTTATGTTCAATATTTTTGCAAGACATGTTTATTATATAGAATCCGTTTGTTACAACTTCTTCCTTAAAAAAAAATCAATCTTCTTTTTGAAGATATGTCAATGCTATAGAGTTTATTTCTAACACTCATCGTGAACAAAAGCTCAAGAAAAATCCAACCATAATGTACATTGATTGTATTTTGGTGTACAGTTTTTATTTTACTATATAATATCTGCTTTATTCAATTTGCTCGTTTCTACATTATAATGTGTACCATTTTATTTATTTTTGTGCATATGCATGTTTTTTTTGAAACATTTGATATGTATGTTATTTAAACTTACTTAAAGTTTACTTTGAATACTCAATTTATATTTTAATTTGGAAAAAAAAAATTGTTAAGAAAAAATTTATAACAGAAAAATGTTCACAAAATATAGGCAGTTCTCTTGAAAAAAAACTAGGGAAGTTCTCGTTTACACATCAATAAAAGGTAGGTAACATTACTCATGCTTAGTTGGCCCAATCAAAATCATGTATTTATATAACTTTAAAAATAATAGAAAACATATGAATAACTTTGATTGGTGCCAACTTAACATGAGTTGTGTTACCCACCTTTTATTGATGGGTAAGGAAGTTGTCACCAAAAAACTGATATAGGTAGTTAATTTTCTCGTTCCTTTTGATTATGATGTAGATTTAGATTTGAAAATAATTGAATTGTAAAGAATAATTTTGTCGAGATTTTTTTTTTTTTTTACCAAAATATAGTTTTTTTTAAGGTTAATTTTGGAGTTGCCTCCGACAAAGATAAGGGTGAAATAAGCTATACCGAATTAGACTTTGCAAAAAATAAATCTAACATGGTCAAAAGTTTTAATATCTAAGTTAGACTTTTTATCCATTATAGTTTTTTAAAATTGAGTCTGACCTTTTTGAATGTATGTTCTAGCCTATATACAGTAGAAACTCTTTGAATTAATATTCGGTAAATTAATAAATTCTCTAAAATAATAAATTTGTCTGGTCCCGACTTGGGCCAATGTAAAAAATTGAAAAACTCGATAAAATAATAAGATAATAATTTTTCGGGAGATCCCTTTATAATTTTCGGTCCCAAGAAAATCATAAATTAATAATTCATAGAAACTGAAAAAAATATATTAAGAATACATTGAACACATTTGTTCCTCTTATTTACATTTAATGTACTTCAAAAGTCATTATTGATTTCTAATGCATATGAACACAGTAGTTACTAATTTACGTTGAGTCTCAAGGTTTGCTGCAACGTAATTCTAAGAGGCATAGACTAATTTGCCTTTTTGTTTGGTATGTACAGTATAATTACTTAAAAACTCTTTAAATTAATAATTATTAATTTATCGATAAATTAATAACTCTCTAAATTAATAAATTTCTCCGATCCTGACATTATTAATTTATAGAGTTTTAACTGAATTTATTTAAAAGCATATTTCATATTAACGTTTCAAATAAGCAATATAACAAATATTAACAAACTAATAAATCGACGAGATTAAATTAAAATTTTAAATTTAACATGATATCTAAAGACCATGACTTTTTTTTTTTGACAAGAAAAGACCAAGACTTGTATCTGTAATTATTTATCGGTGATTCACTTTTCGCACGTCTTGTGCAGGGTGCATTACCGATGTTATTAATATATCTCATTTTAACTTGTGCAAAAAAAGAAAAGACCAAGACTTTATATGACAACTTATTTTAATTATATTATACAATAATATATTTAAATATGTAAAAAAATTAATGAAAATAATAAATTTTAATCAATGAAAATAGTTTCCACAAAAACTTTTATAAAAGACTAAATTGCATTTTTGGTCCCATAACTATTTAGGTAGTATCACTTTGGTCCCTTAATTAAAATTCGATTTATTTTGGTCCCTTACCTTCTCTCCGTTACACATTTTCGTCCTTTCCGTTAGTTTTAATTCAAAAACGTTAGGTTTTCTTCATTTTCTTCTGAAATTTTTCAGGGATTCTTGTTGTTGAAGGTTGATGGAGATGATATGAAGATGAAGAAGAGGAAGAAAACCTAACGTTTTTGAATTAAAACTAACGGAAATGACCAAAATGTGTAACAGAGAGAAGTCAAAGGACCAAAGCGATACTACCTAAATAGTTAAGGGACCAAAGCGATACTACCTAAATAGTTAAGGGACCAAAAATACAATTTAGCCTTGATAAAATGTAAAAAAAAAAAAAAAGAAATACGTCGAGCCTACTTCAAAATAAACTCGAACAAAAATGTTTGTAAATCGGTCTGACCTAATTCCACCGTAGTCGTAAAAACAAGCATCTCATGCAATACTAGTGTAGTGTGTATCTTACTAGTTAAGTATAAAGACCCCTGTCTTTTTCTCGTTCTTTTCCAACAAGCAGTAGCGCGCACTCTTTCCATTCTCCTCTCATACTCTGCTATTATAGGACAGTAGTCTCTTGCTACTGCCAACCTCATTTATTTCCAAAATGCACCAAATCTCATTCATCATCATCATCGCGATCATCGCCGCCACCTTCGTGGTCGCCGACGATGACGCCACCGTCATGCAAAGCCTTCGACAATCCCTTAAACCATCTCCTAACGGCTGGTCTTCCAATACTTCCTTCTGTCAATGGTCCGGCGTCAAATGCTCATCCGACAACCGCGTCACCGGCATAAACCTTTCCGGTCAAAACCTCGCCGGAACCCTTCCCGATAATCTCAACTCCCTCACTCAACTCACAACTCTCTATCTCCAAAACAACGCTCTCTCCGGTACTCTTCCTTCTCTCGCCAACCTCTCCTCCCTCACAGACGCCAATCTCGCCAGTAATAACTTCTCCTCCGTCACTCCCGCCGCATTTTCCGGCCTCAATTCACTCCAAACACTCTCCTTCGGAAATAACACCAACCTCTCTCCATGGACATTCCCTACTGAGTTGACTTCATCTTCCAACCTCAACACAATCGATATCAATCAAGCAAAAATCAACGGAACCTTACCAGACATTTTCGGTAGTTTCTCTAGTCTCAACACCCTTCATCTCGCATACAACAATCTCAGCGGAGGATTACCTAACTCTCTCGCTGGTTCCGGAATTCAGAGTTTTTGGATCAATAACAATTTACCTGGGTTAACCGGTTCAATCACTGTTATTTCCAACATGACGCAGTTAACTCAGGTATGGCTTCATGTGAATAAATTCACCGGTCCAATTCCAGATTTATCGCAATGCAATAGTATAAAAGATCTGCAACTTAGGGATAATCAGTTAACTGGTGTGGTTCCTGATTCTCTGGTGAGCATGTCTAGCTTGCAGAATGTTACTCTAAGAAATAATCAGCTTCAGGGACCTGTTCCGGTTTTCGGTAATAATGTGAAATATAATTCTGATGATATCAGTCCTAATAACTTTTGTAATAATAATGCATCTGAACCTTGTGATGCTAGGGTTATGGATTTGCTTCATATTGTTGGGGGATTTGGGTACCCTATTCAATTCGCGAAGGCATGGATGGGGAATGATCCTTGTAAGGGTTGGTTGTGTGTTATATGTGGTGGGGGTAAGATTACCAAGTTGAATTTCGCGAAGCAGGGTTTGCAGGGAACAATTTCCCCTGCTTTTGCCAATTTGACTGATTTGACGGCTTTGTATCTTAATGGGAATAATTTGACTGGTTCTATACCTCAGAATTTAGCTACATTGTCTCAACTTGAGACTCTTGATATCTCTAACAATAATCTATCAGGCGAGGTTCCCAAATTCTCACCAAAGGTCAAGTTTATAACTGATGGTAATGTTTGGCTTGGTAAAAATCTTGGAGGTGGAGCGCCTGGTTCTGCTCCTGGTGGAATTCCTGCTGGATCGGGCAAAGGTGCTTTGATGAAGATATTTTGGATTATTCTTATAGTGTGTCTGGTTTTGGGTTTTGTTTGTGGGGGGTGGTGGGTTTATCGGAAGTGTTATAAAGGAAGACGGTTTCGGAAATTTGCAAGGGTTGGTAATCCTGAAAATGGGGAAGGAAATGTCAAACTCGATCTTGCCAGTGTTTCAAATGGACATGGTGGTGGTGGTGCTTCGAGCGAGTTGCAAAGTCAGAGCAGTGGTGATCACCGTGATCTTCACGGTTTTGATGGAGGAAGTGGTGGAAATGCTACGATTTCGATTCATGTTCTTCGACAAGTGACAAATGATTTCAGCGATGATAACATTTTGGGAAGGGGAGGATTTGGTATTGTTTATAAAGGGGAGTTACCTGATGGAACTAAAATTGCTGTCAAGAGGATGATATCCGTCGCAAGGGGAAGCAAAGGGTTGAATGAGTTCCAAGCAGAGATCGGTGTTCTTACTAAGGTTAGGCATAGACATTTGGTTGCCCTCTTGGGATACTGCATCAATGGCAATGAGAGGCTTTTGGTGTATGAGCATATGCCTCAAGGGACATTAACGCAGCATCTGTTTGAATGTCGTGAATATGGGTACACTCCTTTGACATGGAAACAAAGGTTGATAATAGCTTTGGATGTTGGACGGGGGGTGGAATACCTGCACAGCTTAGCTCAGCAAAGCTTCATTCATAGAGACTTAAAACCATCAAATATACTATTAGGTAATGACATGAGAGCAAAGGTTGCAGATTTTGGGCTGGTTAAAAACGCACCGGACGGGAATTATTCTGTTGAGACAAAATTGGCTGGAACATTTGGATATCTTGCACCCGAGTATGCAGGTATACAAAGCTTTTGGTTTTAAGCGTGTGCCGTAATTAATTTTAAAATCGTATCTAGTACATTATTTAGTGATTATAGCTATAGCCTATAGGTACTGCATCAATATCATGCTCTAATGTCACGAAAATTTTGGTGGTTTGATTGAGTAGCTACACAAAAACAAAAGTTGGAAGGAGAAAAAACATGTTATTTGATCCTGATATGTTTCTGAAACTCTTTGTTGCTGCTGCTGTGCAATTTTATTTTTTCACCTGTTTCATAAGTTTTTTTTAGTTGCATTGTGTTTTTTGTTTAATTATTAGTGGTATATAGTTGCATGCAGACATAATGTGTTGTGCCGTTTACAAATGGTTAAAAGAATCTGACCTAGCTGGTCAACGACGGTCCAAAATTAATCTCCCATATCCCCATAGATGCGGCTTCGGTTCTCCCTAAAGCCGCTAAAAATCCCACTTGGTGGTCAACACTACTCAGGATTTAGGTGGTAGGTACTCTGTCACCACTAATTTTGTTGCAGAATTTGTCTTCCCAATTTGTTCTGCTGTGGCTTGGTGCATTGACTTCTTTTTTGTTGAAATTCCTGAATTGAATGGTATTGTATTGAATCAACCAGCTGTAAAATTGACAGTGTAAAATGTGCTAAATGATGTTCACCTTTGCTATCTTATTTAAGAGTGTTAAATTATAACATATGCTTCATTCTTGTTGCATTGTGTGTGATTGATTCCTTTTTATTTATGCTAGTCTATTCCATTATTTATTAATTTAACATTGCTTCTTGTAGCTACTGGAAGAGTGACAACCAAAGTGGACGTTTACGCATTTGGAGTAGTTTTGATGGAACTGATCACAGGTAGAAAGGCATTAGATGATTCTGTACCCGATGAAAGTTCTCATTTGGTTACGTGGTTCCGTAGGGTACTGACTAACAAGGAAAACATTCCAAAGGCAATTGATCAAACTCTCAACCCGGACGAGGAAACACTGTTGAGCATATATAAAGTGGCTGAGCTGGCTGGCCATTGCACCACTCGTTCACCATACCAAAGGCCAGATATGGGGCATGCAGTGAATGTGTTGTGTCCTCTTGTGGAGCTATGGGAACCTACTACCCACACAGATGAAAGTACTAGTGCGGTTGACGATCAGATGAGTCTTACTCAAGCACTACAGAGGTGGCAAGCCAATGAAGGTACTTCAACATTCTTCAATGGCATGTCCTCACAAACACAGTCAAGTTCCACATCTAAACCTCCAGTGTTTGCAGATTCCCTTCATTCACCTGATTGCCGGTAGCCAAAATTGATATACTACCACCCAAGGGCTTATTCATAGCCCTTATAAGAGTGGAAGAATTGATTGAGAAAATAACCAAGAAATCTGAATATTGTGCAGCTCTTTGATCTGGTAGCATCACCAATATTACGTCCATTTCTTTTTATTAACTCGACAATTTAGTTTTTTTTGTCTGCTTTTAAAATCTCCTTTACTCTGATATAGACCTAAATATATTACTAGCAAGTTTGATGTGCTTTATTGATTCTTATGGGTTTTAAAAGATTGTTGGAGCATTTTTAGATCGTGAGATAATTAGTTTTGGAGGAAGGGAACTACCTACAGAAATCTAATGTATTATATCCATTTTTAATCAGAAATATGTATTTATTTTTTTAATTTCTCATAGGTTCTCTCTAGGGAAGGAAATCCTATTTGAGACGGATATTAAATATAGACATCTCTTTTAATTAAGTTTCAAACTTTGGTGAGAGGCTTGTCTCTTGTGCTAAATTATACTTAAAAAATCCACTCGTAATGTTGTGAAAATCATTATTGAATTACCAAAACAAGCAATATGTTAGCTATAGTCCAATATAATCATGTAAGCAGTAGTCCAATATAATTAAGACTGTCGGTTGGAATTTATGGTTGGATGATACTCCCTCCGTTCCTTTTTAATTGTCACTTTTTGGGTTTTTACACAAACCAAGACAACAATTACATTTTACTACTTTTGATACAACACTTTATATTTTTCCTATAATAACCTTCATCATTTAATATTTCTTTTCATATATTTCTCTCTCTGCAATAAATAACCAAGGGTAATAAAGGCAAAACAACATTTAATGTTGTATTGAAATTTGGAAGTGACAGTTAATTAGAAAAAAATAATTTTGCAAAAGTGTCAATTAAAAAGGAACGGAGGGAGTACAAATTTCTTTCAACTCAATCAAAAGTTTGGAATATTTGAGATTTTAACCCTATTTTTAATAAAAAAACAAAGTTTAGAGTATTTTCTTCTCCACCTGTAATGTCGTGTAAATCAGTAATTAAATGAATTATCAAAACAAACAACATGTTAGTAGTCCAATATTATTAAGATTTTCGGTTGGAATTTATGTTTGGATAATAAAAATCACTTTCAACTTATCAAAAGTCTGAAATCCAAGTTTTGAGAATATTCCAATAACAAATCTCCTTGATGTAGTAAGCAATGCTTATTTAAGAATTATTTATTGTATTAATAAAATTGTAATTTCATTCGTATTTACAAAAATATCATATTTTTAAAAGATTTCTAAAAATGTTACTTAAATGTTTTTTTACACGCAATTTTAACAATATAAATGAAATAAAAACAATGTAATATTTTTACAATTACTTATACAAATAAAAAGAAAATGAGGAAATCCAACTAAGAGTCCTTAATGTCCTTACTTTGTGATAGGAAAGAAATAAAACCATTTTATTTTTTTTGCCTTTGGTGAAGAAAACACTTCAAATGATCGAGATATCAGCTCATATATGGATGTAAAATAAGTGTTTAAAAATGGAAGAAAATAAATATATAGATAACCATAAACCTACGTAAAGAAAAATTTCAAATAGATAATTCTAGGTATATTAATATATTGAATAAATTTTCTTCTTGGTTCATATATAATTTTACTTTGCAAGCTTTCTGAGGGACCTTAATCTATAATCTCACATATATTCTATAGCCTATACTTGGTCGCACGTAAGAAGAGTACCAAGTACATAGATAATTCCTCTAAAAAAAGTACATAGATAATTTGGCTACAAAGCACATGCAATTCAATGAGGGTACGTGGGTCGCACTCATTTTGAAACTGAGGGAGTATTTAAGAAGATATTTGTCGCAGAGAAAATCTTGTGTGGACCAAGACCAAGAATTTTGGTTTGGTCAAAGAGAGAAGAGAGAGAACATGTAGAAGAGAGAAGATAAGAGAGAGAAGGAGAAAAACGTGTGTGTGTGACCAAACCAAAATTCTTGGTCATGGTCCACACAAGTGTTTCTCTTTGTCGCATGCTAGTCTAGATCGATATAGTATATTACAAAATTTGAGAAATATTTTTTTTTCTGCCCCTATCACCAAAAAAAATGATATATCTGCCCCTAGTTGAAAATTATTGTTGTAAATGCCCTTGTTCTTCATTTGAAATGGCGAGCATGACATTTTTTCAACCATCCTCTACTTTCTCTGTACAACTCTGTGTGTTCCTAATTTAAGTCGGCGAGCATGAATTATTTAAGGTTTTTTCTTGTTCTCTCTTTGAAATGGCGAGCATGTTAATTTTTTTTTTCCCATGCTCCACATCTAAAATGGCGAGCATCCCAAACATATTAAAATCAATTTCAACTCTTCAAAATCACTTCAGCTCTTCCAAAGTGAATCCAAACATGCACTAAATCTAGTGTTTTCATTTATATCAAAACAAAAGGAAATGCAAATCAATGCTAAACACAATTATTCATACCAATAAAGAACAAAAACAATTTAAAAACCAAAATAACCAATCAAAGTACAATATTTGAGAAAACAAAATTCTGGGTATTGTTGAATTTCACAAAAAGATTAAAATTTTACACAAAAAATGAAAAAAATTGTTATACCTGAAATAGGAGGAAGGAAACTAAAGATGTGCATAAGACAACCACCATCGAGATTATTGATACGAGAATAACAAGATGTTCTTTTCCTTTGACACTTTTTCAACTGTCCTTTATGATTATCTTCTTGTTGTTTTTGGTTTTCCATCACCGACATGTTGTTCTTTGTCTTTGAAGTGCTTTTACCTCCTCCACCGCAAATTCATAAGGCTTTGTTTGATTTAGTGCATCTAAAATGCATGCTCGCCATTTTAGATGGGGAGCATGGGAAAAAAAAAAATTAACATGTTCGCCATTTCAAAGAGAGAACAAGAAAAAACCTTAAATAATTTATGCTCGCCAACTTAAATTAGGAACACACAGAGTTGTACAGAGAAAGTCTGAGAAAGCCTGCAAGTTTGCAGAGGATGGTTGAAAAAATGTCATGCTCGCCATTTCAAATGAAGAACAAGGGCATTTACAACAATAATTTTCAACTAGGGGCAGATATATCATTTTTTTTTGTGATAGGGGCAGAAAAAAAAATTCTCCAAAATTTGAAGTAAACTATAGGCTATAGCAGAGTGAAATTTCAAGTGTCATAGTCATGAATCATGATGATGTACTTTTTCAATAATAATAATAATGTTTCCATATCTGCCGTACCATAATTTTTTAGCAGCTCACACGTGTGTCGGTGTCCTTTGGTTTGGAAGTGTGGAGTGTGTGGTAGTAAGTAAGGGTGGCACTTTGGTGACATTAATGTCACCGTGTCATTGCATTTGGGCCACACATTGTCATTGCCGTTGCATCTGGGTCACACAACATATCTAATGTCACCCAATGTGTGGCCCAGATTTAATGTCACCGTGACATTAATGTCACACAAGTATTTCCCTAGTAAGTAACTAACTAGTAACAGCTATTTTGTGATCGCGATGTGTACATATTACGGCAAAATCCAGATTACGTGCACGTTTGAACAGATCTAATTTGGTTTTAGGTGTAAAATGTCCAATAGAGCATATACATGGACCTATATCCAAAGATCAACAGTTGAAAGAGTAATCTCCTCGGTAAATACTTGAGTGATATTGAGTTTTGGTGATTTAATATTGGTGATTTTAGAGTAATTTAAGGAGAGAAAATGATAAATGAATGATTAAATAAGTTATTTTTGATGAGAGACATTGATGAGTTAGGAGATAGAGATCTATATACAAAGTTCACTAAACTCAATATCACCCAAGTACAACCTATTCTTATCGGCATTGTTTTAATTCACAGATACACTAGTGATTTTTTAGAGACGTATTAGTATTTAATTGAAGATAGCATTCCCAGTGAGTTTAGTTTAGTTGGTACATCATATATGTAGGAGTCGAAGGTCTCCGAACTCTCCACATATATTTAGAATCAAAAGTGAAACAATCAACATTTTTTTGCCAAAAAATTTAGGTTAGTAACGAAATTGCAACAAATGTGATGCAAGGGACTAAAAATGCAATTAAGCATTTTACTTTTTACCAAAGGAAATTGAGACATTTTATGAAATTCTCAATACAAAGTGGAATATGATAGAAAACTTGGGAACTAGCTATGGATAATGTTTCTCTAGCCAAATAAAGATCCAAATTATTCGTTTGTCTTCTATCGAAACTTACACTAAAGTTTGTAGACTCATAGAATATTAGAACATGCTCCAAGTATACCTCACTCTAAAGCATTGTAGTTTGTATTCATTGTAGTTTGCATTCCTATGCTATTCCACTGTACTGTAACAATCTAGAATCCATTTCAAAATTCACATTTTCTTAGCCAAGACTCTTCACTAGGGGTGGGAATAGGCTATGTCAGGCTTTGGAAGATTAGAGCCTAACCTACATAAAATTTGATGGCCTAAGCTTGGCTTGTGGCCTTTCGAAGGCCTTTTTTGTGTCATGGTATGGCCTATTTAAAAGCAATGCATGACTTGAAAGCCTATTCACAAACGAATTATGCTCTTTACCCAACAAAAAATACTCATTTTCAACAGAAATGACTATAATTCCCCTATGTGACTTGGCGTGAGTTAACTCACGTTAGTGTAAATCTCTTTGTAAATCTCTGCGCGAGTTAACTCACGCAGCGTGAGTTAAGTCACGCAGATTTAACACTAGCGTGGGTTAACTCACACAGGGGTATTTTTGGAATTTCACAAACCTACTTCTTATTAAGGCTATTAAATTCCACTTTATCTACTTCTAAGTAGGTTAAACAAGCCTTAGATCCTATTTAAAAGCCTATAACCATAAATCACTATGAATTTAAAGCTAATATAATGAGTTCGTAAGAATAAGTTGATATAAAATTATATTTTAATATAAATAAAAAATAAGTTTTAATATATATACATAAATAAGTCTGTCTATGAGGCTTCGTAGACTTTTTTGATAGCATAAGCTTGACCTATTTACTAAATAGATCTTGTAAGAAACATAAGTCTAACTTTTTTAATAAACAGGTCAGGCCAGCCTGATCTATTTCCACCCTTACCCCTCACCCAACGAAGAGCTTTAAAGAGTCCAAGTGCTTCTCCTTCAACAATTGAAAGATAGAAAGAAATGTAATCAGCACGAGCCACGATAAAAGACCCTAGAAAGTCACATAGGCACATATCAAACATGGTGCACTCCTGACATTCGAATAAACTTGCGTCAATGTTGAATTTCACGAAACTCGTAGGAGGAAATTCACCCTTGAATATTAACTCAACCGAATTGGAAAGTAAAAAAGGATCCCTTGATGATCAAGTAACCAAAGACGCTCATAAAATGCTAAAAAAAAATATAACATCCGTATCTTATTTACATTTTCGAATCTGGATAGGCATTAATTCATAAATGGTGTAACAGTGAAAGATCAATTAGAAATGCAATATTGGAAGGTGATCAAATGGGTTGGAGAAATAGAGTTGTAACTGTAGAGTGAGTATTTTGGAAATAGAAAACATCAACTCATAAAAAGTTTTGATGTGGGGGTTACCAAATTGAATGTGATGTAATTGTGATATGTGGGAGTGATAAGTTTCAATTGTGCAATAGAAGCACATATAAAAGAAAACATAATTCAAATCATGGAAGAAAGAATGTGATTTTTTCTTGGGAGCAAAATGGATATGAGCTAGCATAGCAATAGTGAAGTTTGGTAGTTAGATGCATTTTTTAGTATGGAGATAATGGACCCCCTGTATCAAACCATGTTTCGATACCCATTTTCGATTAAAATCAATTTTCACCATATTATTTTTAGCAAATAATCCCAATTTACCCAAGTCACCAATATGCTTGCATTTCATGTGATTTTGTTGACTATCAAAGCATTATCAATAACTTCAACAAATGATGACTTCTCTTTAGAAATACATTTACTGGCCACCAATTTAAAACTATTGTCAAGGGACGAATTTTATCGATCATTTTCCACCATGTCGCAAGGTAATTAGAGATTGCGAACTCCAAATATTCCTCCATGTGTAAATTGGATTGTGACTGATATCAGCTTTCAAGAAGTCCCTTATAGAAAAGTATATAACTTTGAGGATGTGGGTAAGTAAGGAGCTAGAGTCTGTAACAAGTTTCCATCCCCGTTTACCAATCGTAGAGAGGTTGAATGCTTCCATGTTATGAAAGCTAAGGCCACCAAAATCCTTGTGCAAAGCGAGTTTGTCCCAACGTAGTCAAATACTGCCTCACCAACCATTCTCTTTTGAGCCCCCAATATAAAGAGCTCAACATTCACCCTATTTCTCCACTTAGAGTACATGGGAGAATGAAAATTCCCATATAATAAGAACGGTTAGTCCGATCAACAAATTTGATCAAAATTTCTTTCTCTGCCAAAAGAGATCCGGCACTACATAATTGATATTTCTTCCAATGTCTATCTTTAAAGCAAGTGAGAATGAATTTTTTACTTTCGCATATCAAAATTAGCTTTGTTTTCGGAATTTTTTTATATATTTTTCTGCAAAGCTATCAAAATCAACATTCATTGATTTTTTTTTTGTCAAATAGTCTATTGGCTATAATAACACCCCTTAAGGTAAATAAGTGAGAGTTCCATGTTTAAACATTGATCCCTGTATATTAAAATGTCTTTACTGACTAAGTTATGCTCGCTAATACAACTTTCGTAGGATTTTAGAAGGGCATAAAACATTTTAACTAACTATTTTTTCATTAAATTGGATTGGATAATGTTATGTCCAGCTGTAAATCACCTATATTATTCTATTATTAGCAAGAAAGATTCCGCATGAAAACCAAACCAACCGAAAATGACATTAGTGAAAAAAGGTAAAGTGCAAAGTGGGCCTCAGAAAGGCTTTATACTTCATGAAAGAGAAAGGCTGTCTACATTACTTGTGCATCTCTCATAAAGTAAGGAAAAAGTAGAAAATAAATAGTAAATGATATTTGATTGATGAGAAATGATATTTTGACAACCACTTTTTGACAACTTTTGGACAACTTTCTCTCTCATACTCACAAGATATTGTTATCCTCTCTCTTCTTTTTTCTCTCTCCATTGTTTTTGACCAATAAGAAGTGAGAAAAACAATGTTGTCAACAAAATTGTCATCAAATGAATGTCAAAATATCATTACTCTTGATTGATGTTACACACACATGATGGAAATATCATGTGATAAACATTTGACTATCTACACTGAATTCAGTCATGTATGATAAATACAAAAAATCATTGGTAAAAAAACAATACTATGAATTTTTCTGGTTGAAAACATATTCCACTAGAGAATGTAGCCAGGTTATTAAAAAAAAAAACCATGCAAAACTGCAACTATAAATTGCAGAATTTCCATGCATACTCATATACACATACTCAAACATCTTGGCAATTTCTGTTGGCTAGTTGCTACCATCAACATTTTATCATCGACAATATTGCTTTTCCTTTAGAAAATACATATAGGGCATGGTCCATCTCAACTAATGACTTTAGAAAAACAATATAAAAGCAAAAGGTGAAACTCAAAGTTGATAAGAAAATAATTCAATAAACGTGGGATGATGGGTTTGGGACTACATTAGTACACAACCTTATGGCTAGAGTCATTTCAATATACACTTTAAAAGTAAAGGATTAGTTATGTACAAATTATTAAATCATTCAAACTAAGATAAAATATCTCTCCAATATCAATGTCTCACTGGATTATGTTTGATTCTGATTGCCAAATTTAATCCCTTAAATAAAAGTAGTATTCTGAATATATACACATGAAACACACTCACTCAGATCATGAAGATATTTATGTATACTTTTCATCTGATTGATAAAAATAAAAATCAAAAAGTGAAATTGAAAAAAGAAAAAGAGCACCAACTTTTCTTAATTTCAAAAAGTTACACTATGTATCAGACACTATAAAACACATTAGAATTTTAGCAGCTTTGTATGATTTAAGAATTTGGAAAGGATTTGAAGCTGTCTACTGATTAGATGATGGAAACTAATTCAGGAAACAAGAGATGTGCTAGAAAGGTTCAATTGCTTGTAACTTCAGCTCTTCTTTTACTGCAAAGCTTTCTGATCATCCCCGAGATATTTGCAGAAGAATCAAGCTCTGTGAGTCCAACTTTAGTTTGTAGTAATTGTATTCATTACACATGTCAATAAATGTGAATAATATTTCTTGTTATTTTAGCACAATAATTTATTAAATGCATGTTCCTAGGTGCATATTGTATACATGGGAGAAAAGATATATCATAATCCAGAAACTGCTAAAAAGTATCACCACAAAATGTTATCTTCACTCTTAGGAAGGTATGGCTTGTAATGATCTTCACATATTATTTTCCTAATAATTATCATTACATTAAGATGCATTAAGATGCATTTAATTTTTGTTCTGCAGCAAAGAAGATGCAAAGAATTCACTTCTTTATAGCTATAAACATGGATTTTCAGGGTTTGCTGCTAGAATGACAAAGTCCCAAGCAGAAGATATAGCAAGTATGAATATGGTCCTTACCATGATTAAGATTAGTTTTTAAACCTATTTTTAGCACTTTTTTAAAGCTATATATATACAATGTAGAGTTTCCAGAGGTAGTTTCTGTCATTCCAAATGGCATTCACAAACTTCACACAACTAGAAGTTGGGACTTCATTGGGGTCCATCATCCCTCCTCAAAAACTGTTTTCACTGAAAGCAACTTAGGTCAAGGAACCATCATAGGCGTCATAGACACAGGTACTAATCCTCTTACAAATATCCAACCAAAGCATTTGAAAATGAAAACAGATCTCATGCATTCATGCAGTCAGCAAATCGGCGTCGTCCGGTTAAGATCAGAAATTTCAGATTTCAAGCTAGTTTTTAGATATTTGTAAACACGATTTACGAACTTAAAATCTGAGTCATCCGATGAAAATCGGATGGTGCTAATTGGAAAGTGCAGATATCCAACCAAACACTAGAAAATGAAAATGGATTTCTTGCAATACGGGATCAGATGCATTCATGCTGTCAGCAATTTGGTACCGTCCAATTAAGATCAAACAACTCAGATTTCGAACAAGTTTTTAATATTTTTAAATGCGATTTACCAAGGTTAAAATATGAGTTGTCCAGTGAAAATTGGATGGTGAAGATCTGCTAATTGCATGAATGTACGAGATTCCTGACTACACAAAATCCCTAGAAAACGGCGTTGTAATGTAACCAATGATAAACTTGATTTCTTGAAGGCATTTGGCCAGAGTCTGCAAGTTTCAATGATGAAGCAATGGGAAAAATTCCATCCAAGTGGAAAGGAGTTTGTCAAGTTGGAGAAAAATTTAACTCCACAAACTGTAACAAGAAGATCATTGGTGCTAGATGGTTCCTAAAAGGAATAACTGATCACACTAAGAACCTCATCCTTGGAAACAATGACACTACAGAATATCTCTCAGCTAGAGATGCTATTGGCCATGGAACTCACACAGCTTCAACAGCAGCTGGATATTATGTAGAAAATGCAAATTATAGAGGCCTTGCTTCTGGTTTAGCAAGAGGAGGAGCACCTTTAGCTCACTTGGCTATCTACAAAGCTTGCTGGGACGTTCCTGTTGGACACTGTACTGATGCTGATATCCTCAAAGCATTTGACATGGCTATACACGATGGTGTAGATGTCTTAACTGTTTCTCTTGGCATTGGCATCCCTTTGTTTTCGTATGTTGATCAACGCGACACGATAGCAATTGGTTCTTTCCACGCAACTTCCAAAGGTATCACAGTTGTTTCTTCAGCTGGAAATTCTGGTCCTATTTCTCAAACCGTTTCGAATACAGCACCATGGCTCATTACAGTTGCGGCCACTACAATCGATAGGACTTTTCCAACAGCCATTACACTTGGAAATAACCTTACTTTGTGGGTATGCTACAACTACTTCTGTATCAAATTGGTGAAATGTGATATCAACTAACAGTTGATTGATATAATGCAGGGACAGTCCATTGACAATGGAAAACACTCTCTTGGATTTGTCGGGCTCACATACTCCGAGCGCATTGCACGTGATCCATCGGATGATTTAGCGTGAGACCTTTCTTCCTTCTTCATACACACAAACACGGGTGTGAATCTGCTTACTCTAGCAATAACTCTTTTCATATATACCCTATTTGAATTCTTCTCTAGAATAGATTAAATCTAAAAATAAAAAAAAAACATAAAATTTAAAAATTATTCGATACTTCATCAAATGATGCATGACCGTTGACATAATAATATTTTTTGTTGAAAACTCGGTATCCGATCCAAGAACCGACTAATCCTATAGAGGCCTTGCTTCTGGTTTAGCACGGTGGCTATACAATATTCAACGGTGGTGTTGATGAAATTCATTATTTATACAGAACTATGAAATGAAGTAACTCTGGCAAATTTTACTCTTGGAATAAGTAGGTTCATACCTAAATATATATATAAAATCTCACTTGTGTATATTTTGTATGAACTGTCTATGTCTTCCTTTGAAGTAAGGATTGTCAGTCTGGAAGTCTGAATGAAACAATGGCAGCAGGAAAAATTGTTCTATGCTTTTCAGTATCAGATCAACAAGATATTGTTTCTGCAGCACTTACAGTAAAGGAAGCTGGTGGAGTTGGACTAATATATGCACAGCGTCATGAAGATGGACTCAATGAATGTGGTATACTTCCGTGCATTAAGGTAGATTATGAAGCAGGGACACAACTGTTAACCTATATTAGAAGAGCAAGGTGAGGAAATAAATAATATGCATAGATTGACAAGATTGGCTTCTGAAATATTCATTTGAGCTGAAATTAATATTATTAAGCTCATGTGGAAGGTTTCCAACTGCAAGGCTGAGTTTTCCAAAGACTGTTATAGGAAAATGGATATCTCCAAGAGTTGCATCTTTCTCATCTAGAGGACCTAGTACCTTGTCTCCAACTGTGCTAAAGGTATAGCCCAACCTTAAAATTCTTACTTGTAGGTATGATTTATTCTATTTAACCAGATCATGTTTCTGAAATTTGAGACAAAAAGTAAATAGAGAATTGTTGGCTAGGATTCTTTAGAAAGAAAAGCACAATCGGCCGGCTATTAGTTTAAACAATTGTTTATAACAAATTATAAATTTCGTTACCTTCAACCAAACATAACAAAAAATCTTAGAATTTGGATTAAGTCTAACTCAGGTGGTTCAAGAGTTTTTGCCATATCTGTAGTATTGTAGGATGCCAACAAAATTAAATAAAAGAACAAATATATCTCAAAATAAAATTTAAAATATATGATATCAATATGTTTTCAAGGCACATGCCAGCAGAGAAGCAATATATAACGAGAAATTCGATTTGAGTGAAGGCAGAGAACTAAATAAATGTCTATTTGAGGTGCTATCTTTTAAATTATAGTAAGCAACTTACCATAAAACAAAAATATAATGCTCTTACATGGTTTTCAATTTATGGTGTCATCATAACCTGCACTCTTCTGGGAATGACTGATGGAAATAGCCGGACATAGCAGCACCCGGTGTGGACATTTTGGCTGCATTTCCACCCAAGGGAAGTAAAAAGAGCAGTGGATTCATATTCTTATCTGGAACATCAATGTCTTGTCCTCATGTGGCAGGAATAGCAGCACTCATAAAATCCAAACACCCAACTTGGTCACCTGCAGCCATAAGATCAGCTTTGGTAACAACAGGTGAGTCAACGAACATCAACATAGTTGTTTGGTTTCTATCCATCCAAATTATCTTCAAATTTCAATTTTACTAGAAGTGACAGAAAGTAATTTTTGTGTTGGTTTAAAAATTTACACTACTTTAATATACTTTCCAAAGTAAAAATAAATAACTTCACTTCAAAATCAATTATCATCTAATCATCTCTAAGTACATCGCTCTCTGAGCCTTAAGGCTTGTCTGACCCTGGTGAGCCCCTAAGACCCAACTCACCTAAACTTTTACAACAACAACAACCAAGCCTTATCCCACTAAGTGGGGTCGGTTACATGGATCACCTAAACTTTTCTTTATAAAATAATATCATCAAATCAGTTTTACATAACCAATAATATCAAAACTAACTAGTCTCAACATTGAAAAGTGCAGCCTCTCAAAGCGGAACTGATGGAGGCCTTATATCAGAAGAAGGTTCCACAAATAAGGCAGCAGACCCATTTGATATCGGGGGAGGACACGTGGATCCTAACAAAGCAATCAATGCAGGACTCATATACAACATTACCACAGAGGATTATATCCAATTCCTATGTTCCATGGGTCATAATACAGCATCTATTAGAAAAGTGACCAAAACCACTACAAGTTGCAACAAACAAAAAAGACGAGCACTGTTGAACCTTAACCTTCCTTCCATATCAATTCCAAACCTGAAGAGTCATACAACAGTAATGAGAACAGTGACAAACGTTGGAAACATAAATGTAGTCTACAAAGCTATAGTGAATAGTCCTTATGGTATAAAAGTGAGAGTTGAACCTCAAATTTTGAACTTCAATTCAGAAATCAAAGTACTTACCTTCAACGTAAGCTTCATTTCAACTCAAAAGTTGCATGGTGATTACAGATTTGGAAGCCTAACATGGACAGATGGCAATCATTTTGTGAGGATACCAATAGCTGTTAGGACCATACAATTTGAATATTAAACCGATGTTTTGGCAATTAGTTTGTTCAACAGTTACTACATATGTTCTTGATTGAATTAATCAAATAATTTTCGGTAGTTAAGTATTCTTTGAGGAAAGAGAATTAGAATCAAATAAGATTGTGGAGATTAAAAACGTTTTTTGATTCTGCAGCTAACGGTTTGTGTAGCTTTTATTTGAATGAAATGGTTGCTTGAAAGTTTAACCTTATTTATATGCTGTAAAGGAACAAAACAAATGCAATTAATGTTAGAAACAATTTAGCATATGCTTTGTAGTAAATCTAAAACTATATCCAAAATTGTAAACTTCGGTAGATTTTTACAATTTAGCATACACAATTGATACATAAACTAAATCTATATGAGACCCACATGATTTTGTTATTCTTATGATGTTGTTGGTAGATGTACAATTAGCAAAGTGACATTTTTTTATAGCATAGTGAAGGAACATTTGTTTCTTCTAACAATAGCATAATCTCCAAATTGTATTGACTCGTTACCATCCTCTAATAAAAATTGTATGAGAAATGTTATCTTTGATTGATTAAAATTAACATGAGTCCTACCAAATCTATATGGGACCCACATGATTTGGTGAGACGTGTAAATTTTAACCAATCAAAAGAGTATGTTAAATTAAATGTGTATTGCTAGCATTTCTCAAATTATTATACAGTTCAAAAGTAAAATGCTATTTAAACTAAAAACATGTTGATGGATTTGAAGTTGATTATCCGAAGAAGTTATACTTTGTTGCTAGTAGGGGAATGTAGTACCACTTCAAGGAATATATGCCTATTACGAAATGCAGTTAAATTCATCTTTATAAACCAGATCAAGCTTGGCATTGCATTAAATTTCAAATAGAAAAGGGATAGAAAAATGAAGCATGAAGGATTAATTTGCAGTGAGTGGTGGAGGGGTTGTTGCAGGATATGGATGGCATAAACACCAAAATTATTAAAATGCCTATTCGAGACAGTCTAAATTATAACGTTTGTTTGCTATTTTACAATACGACTCCCAAACAAGATTAATGGAGACAGGTTTTATTCCCGTATACAAGATAAACAAGCTAGCATACACTGCTATAAGATTACAACAATAAGCAAATAACCTACCAAACAACTCAAGAGAGGAACATCGACATTACAAAATTTTATGGTTGCAGAATGACATCTATGATGGAGCGCCTAGATATGAGGCAAGTCGTAAAATATCACTAAATATTCCACCCGCTGTGACTTGAGCACCAGCTCCTGGCCCGCGAACTATCAGAGGTTGATTCTTATACCTTCTTGTTGTGAATGCAATTATATTATCTGACCCCGACAATTGTGCAAATGGATGATCCTTCTTGTATCTTCGCAGCTCTACAACTCCTTTTTTATTTGTCACATCCACCACTCCCACGTATCTCAATACCTACAAAGTACAAACATAGGAAGCTCAAACTCAAATGTAAATATGATATCAAAAATAGAGAAAAAAGAATCAAAAAGAGAAAGAAAGATGCCATCTTGAAAAACATAATTAATGGTACTATTGTCGACTATCAAATAACAGCAAAAGACACAAGCTAGCACCCGCCAATCCAACATAAGTCAACGGTAACACTTTTTACTTCAGCTTGTGGTCTACCTTTTACACTTTTACTTCAGATCTATTATAGAAATTTAGGCTGCTTTGAAATATCTAAACTTGCTTCTGTTTTTTTATGAAATAAAGTTTAGGTGAGTTGGGTCCAAACACTCTAAATTTGCTTCCCTACCAACCTGTGAGCACTCTACTTTTATTAAGTTTGACAGGATAACGTTTCAACCTTGCTTTTCTTGGCTTGTAGGCTTAAATTTTAATTTCAAGAAAATAATGTATGTAATATGGTATCATCAAAATATTAACAATGTCAATCTTATGTTGAATGTATCATGCATGTACAAAGTAGTATATGCATTATGCAACTATTCTTTAGATGCTTTAGCAAAGAATAAACTGTCTTGAGTTACTCACTTCCCCAGCATTGTCAGCATCTTCTTGTTTCTTTGCAAACTCCGGGTCAAATTTTGGTAGCTGTTGCATAAACTCCTGAGCTGATGCACACGCCTGAATGAAATCATCAAAACAGCCATGTCAAGCAATTGGTTCTGGCATAACTCTAATACCATGAACTGCATAATTTATAGAAATTGGTTCTTACCCGTAGTGGTTCTGGCACTAGACTTTCAATTGGAATATTAGACAGCTCTAGCTTTAAACCAGATTCCCTTGCGAGAATTATCACCTGTACAACAACAGAGCTTTGTGATGTTGATTTTGAATAACCACAGTCATGAACCAAAATTGACATTGTAATTAAGCCTACATGTCATTTATTTATCATGAAAAATATAAATACTACCTAAACATACTAGCTTTATTTCTGCAGTCAAGTCTTCTCTTTGTAATTAGTATTTCAATATTAAAATTATCATATTTGTGCTTGAGCTCAAATATTTGATAAGTTGATATATAGAAGTGGATTTTTTTCCAAAAAAGATGTATATATGGATTTAATTTAAGTTCAAGGCTGCAACTAAATTCAAGCTTAACCAAATCAACCTCAAAACCCAGATATTTAATTTGGAACATTTAAATTACAGCCCTAGTCACAAAAGCCAAACGAAATTGAAACTCGAGATGACAAAAGCACAACGGGGCTTCATTGACATTTGAAAACAATTTGGCACCAAGTACCTTTCTAGCAACATCTGTTCCAGACAGATCATCTCTTGGATCAGGCTCGGTATAACCTGCTTCCTTTGCTTCACCAACTACCTCACTAAAAGCCCGGCCATCTTTAAAGTTATTAAAGATGTAACTCAATGTCCCACTGCAGAGTCACAGGAAATACAATAAGGTAAAGGCTAAAGATGAACCAATAATGCCAATGGCACTGATACTTGAAAAAATATTTTAATTTTTTTCCTGTATAGAATGGACAGTTGCTGGAGGGTGGACAAATGACATTTAGCAAAAGAGCATTTTAAGTCTCAAAGTTTGAGAATTAAGGTGCCAAACCACAAATTAAGACAAATACTACAGCACCAATCAAAGCCTGAATATATAGTCGACTAGGTGAAGTCAACTACATGGATTAACGATACCATAATACTGTCACAAATTAAGATAAATAAATAGAAATAATATGTAACAGCGAACCTGAATATGCCTTCAATTTGCAAAATTTTGTCTCCAGTTTCAAGGAGGCCACGCAAAGTGCTGACTATAGGAAGACCAGCTCCAACAGTAGCTTCATAGAAGTAGTGAGTATAGGATTGCCTCTGGAGAGCTCTTAACCTCAAATACTGGATAGAGAGAAAAGGTGAGAAAAAGAAGTAAATTTGTGGTAACTATGATAGAAACAAAAGAAGTGACATGTACTAGCAGCAGCTGCTGAAGCTTGAAGAAGGATTGCACTTAACAAATTTTAAAAAGTATTATAAAAAGAAGTCCATAAAGTAATAGTCCAATCAGAAGAACATGATCCTCAGCTCAATTCTTACAATCGTTTGTTGTTCTAGTTTGTGCTAACAACAAAGTTTCATGTTAGATACTAGTAACTAAGAAATATGATGAAACATCACTCAGTGTCAAGGTAACAAAATTCCAAAATGCTGAAATACAATGAAAGATGCATACGAGATGACAAAATAGGTTTGGAATTTCAAAAATCTACAGCACTAATTACAGGAGACAAGTCAGAAACAACTAAGTATATTATATCCATCAAAAACACATTATGGATTACTTTACCTGCTCAAGTGGTCCCGAATTTGCCTTCTTATTTGGGGTAATTACATGTATTCCTTTGCACAACCAATCATAGTAATGGCCAGCAATGACAGAATCAGCCGTGCAGTCTACTAATGCCGTGTTTGGTATAAAATTATTTCCATGCACGTGCTGAGCAAATTTTTCCAAATTAGCCGCTTCTCCTCTTTCCTCCCGAAGTTCTTTCCACCTTGCTAAGTCAATACCCCTGCAAAGAGCAATTACAATATGAAATTTTGAACAAGAACCAATTTGTTCAACAACGCCGTAAGCTAACAAATCATATGATGATGCATTTTGAAAATGTAGCTCCATGAGTATTGACCAACGAATTCCTCTTGTCAAGAACTTTAAAGTACTTCAGATGGTGAGAGTTGTGAAACTAAAGTAGAAACCCTAAAATCACTCATAGCAAGAAGCATGGGTTCCCAAAAGTAACCAGGTATCACTTTTTAGTGAAACTAATACATTTTTAACTTAAAACAGACAAATTAAAAAAATTTATAATTGAGCCATGCGTGTGCGACATTGCACATCATTTTTAGTGAAACTAATGCATATCCACATAGCTTGAAGCCTAAAATGTCAACTAAGTTCATATGTCCTAGTAGGTAATCTGTTATGATCAGATTTTTTTTTTTTTTTTGTGGGGGGGGGGGGGGGGGGGTTGCAATCAACATACTTTGGGTAAGGATTGTTCTCATGCTTTCTCTTTGATTCTTTTAAGGGTCTCAATATCTAATGCTAATTTTTCTCATTAGACATGCAGAAGGATTGGAAATATATTTTGCCTTTATTTGGTTTTGTTAAGGGAAATTCCCTTATACTTTTTTGTTCCTTCTAATACTATTCTTCTTTATGGAAATATATATATAAAAAAAAAAAAAAGATATATAATAACCAATAGTACTTCTTTAAAAAGTGAAGGGAAAAGTTTAAATGAAGTTATCTTTCTCACATAAAAATTGCTCTAAGATGTATGCAGGCAACAAAGGTTTACTATGTATCATTTAGAAAGAGAGATTCAGTTCAGAATGATTTCACTTACACATCACTGAGAAGCATTGACTTTGAGCCAATTATGCCCATTACACGCAAATCAATGTTAAATTCTTCTTTCAGAACTGAAGCCTGCATTGAATGAACTGTTGCATGAGCTTGCCACATATTTCAAGAAGCCTTCTGGTATGTAACAAATATGAAATATCCAAATGACTATGTTTAGCAAGTCAGATTGCCAGCATCACATTTAAGCATGGGATGTAAAATGCTTCAAACAGATCAAATCAAACCTTTATTAATACAAGTAAAAAACATGAGAATTGGAGATACTTATGAATGTTGGAGTAAGACAACTAAATATCTCAAATAAGAAACAATAATTGAATTACGATCACAATATCATCTATGCATGAGTTGGCACAACGTTTAAAGAATTTGAACTCTTGATCAATTATCATCACAACCTCGTTAAATACGAAGTCTTCTCATTTTTCTTTTCCATACCATTAATGGAGGATAATTTTGTAAAGTTACTCATTATTCTCTTGCCCATAGAAAATTAACTATATTTCTTAATTAGTGTGAAATTGTCAAAGTGACATAATTTGGGACAGAGTAAGTAATACAAGACTCCAACCGGAAAACAAATCTTGATTATAACTAAGAAATTTGAAAACTAATCTTAAAAAAGATAACATAAAATACACAAAGATCAGAAATTAATCCAATGATGATAAAATGCTCAGCAATAATCTTTCGATAGGTTCTGATACCATATTAAACATCAAGAGACTACTATGTATTGAAGTCAAATGATCAAAATAGGCACAGTATTAGAAAAGCCTACAATAAATAGAAGAAAAAGAATAGTCATTTTAACAGATTGTCCTTATTGACTATTGGTGTGTTTCCCTCCACCATCATAAATGCAAAGTTGAATATAGAGCGCCGAGAGTAGTGTACATAGTATTAATTAGAGGGTACAGTCGGAAAATATAATAATAAATATCACATTGAAAATTACATTTATTTTGAAACAATTATTTTTGAAGTAACACTCATTGTAAAACAGATGGATGCTTAGACCTAAAAAAAACAGATGGATACATACTTATGTGTTTAGCCCCCAATGTCATCTTTTAGGTGAAGCCAAAAGAATTTGAACAAACATTATTCTGCCAGTATCAGAAATTTTGTCGTTGCAAACAGGCACTAAGGAACAGTCAATGGGAAATCCCGCCATGCCATCGAGGTTCTCAAATTGTAGTTGGGGCACAAAGTAGACACTTAGTTGTTGAATGACCCAAGAATAGATATGAAATTTCGAAAAGAGTTTGGATGAGCATAAGATATTATTAAACTAAAACACTTTGACCAGGCGGGGAAAACACACCAAGATGCGCTACTAGTCCAGTGTGCAAATCACCAAGTGCTAAATTTGATCTGCCTGATAATAAGGTACTTGAGGTTGGACACGTCTAATATTTCAAGGCAACCCCCAATATTATATTGGAAAGGGATTTGGCAGCAAGGAAAAATCTAGAAGATAGGACAACCAGAGAGAAGGACCATCCACAGAATTCACATCAACATAATAGGAGTGGAGCTATAACGTCTTCATTGACGAAAAACAAACCACCAAAGAGGGGTTACAAAGGCGCCAAAATTCCACCACAGACTGAAGGAGACAAGGTTAAGGCAAGTGAAAGAGAGAGGGACAGAATAGGTCTCCACCAAAGGGAAAGAGATATTTGGTTCTTCAAGGTGGGGAACAATGGCGGTGTGAATCCACGTGTCAACAGAGAAGGTGTAGGCACAAGAGAAACCCATCTATCGAATGTCGTGGGATTTAGGGAGAGCAAGCACGACGTTGACAAAAGCGGCGAAGGTTTTCAACAGTTCGGGTTGTACGGACGGATAGTTAGATGCGTCGTAGAAGTCGAAAACCTAGAGATTCTTCAAGAGATAAAGATACTTATGAGATACAAGGCTCATTGTAGAGACATATGTTTTCGAGGAGAGGAAGGAAAGTATATGACAAAAGAGTGCGTCTAGTAAACTACTCGTTATGTCAATGGTGTTGGCTTCTACTACCATTTGTGTTTCAGTTGTTTTCTTTCCACAACAAAACACTGAAACGCAAATGGCCAAGGAAACAATGTCATTTACAAACCAAGTAGTTTAGCGGACTTACTCTTTTGTCATATTTCTTCCTTCCTCCCCACAAAAATACATGCCTTTAAGCCATATTCTCAAACGTATCTTCATCTCTGGAAGGATCTCCAGGTTTTCGACTTCTACGATGAATCCCACTACTTTGTTCGTACAACTCAGAAATGTTGAAAACCTTCACTATTTTTTAAAACGTCTTGCTTGCTCTTAGTAAATACCACGACATTCGGAAGATGGGTCTGTCGTGTGCCTACTCTCTCTTTGACATGTTATACCCACTCTCAGCCGACAAGTGGATCTGCACCGCCATTGGAACCCTCCTTGTAGAACTGAATCTCTCCAATTTACCCTTCGGTGGAGACCTATTTTGTTCCCCTCTCTCATTTCGCTTGGCCTAACCTCATCTCCCTCGGTCTTTGCGATGGAACTTTGGTGCCTTTGGAATCATCTTTGGTGGTTCGTTTCCCGTCAATGATGACATTACAACTCAATATCTATTATGTGAATGTCCTTTTCTCCGGCTTCCTTTATACTTGAAGCTTTAGATGTTTCCTTTGCTCCCAAATCCTTTTCCAATATTCGCATGCCAACTTCCTTGAAGATGTTAAAATTCACCACTAAAAATAACATTAGGGTATCTACCAAAAAAAAAAAATAACATTAGGGTTTGCCTTGATTGAAATATTAGACTCGCCTGGTATCAAGTACTTTATTATCAATCAATCACATTTACCACTATTGGTGACTTGCACAATGTATTGGTAGCGCATCTTGATGTGTTTTCCCCGCCTGGTCAAAGTGTTTTAGTCGAATCATTGCTTAAACTCCTTCAAACTTTTCCGAAATTACATATCTATTTTTGGGTCGTTCAACAACTAAGTGTCTATCTGGTGCTCCAGTACAAGATTTTCGAGGGGCCCTTATACATATCCCTGATAGCTCGAATATAGGCGGTCTTTACCCCTTTCCACAAAGTCTCTTTAGGCATTCTATCACACCTTCTCCAAATCAATGAAATCTAAGTGCAAGTCTTTGTGATGCATCTGCTATCGCTTCATCACATGTCGTTGTAAGCAGTACGCTTCCGTAATTTTAGTCTCTTTTCTTAGTCTATATTCGAGCTATTAAGAACATGTATGAGGACACGGGGTGGGGCAACAGAAGATTTTCCCATTATAATAGGACTACATCCAAGGGCACTAAGATGCATGTTTTTTGTAGATGATATAGTCCTACTTGGAGAGTCGAGAGCAAAATTAAATGGGAGGTTGGAGAATTGGAGGCAAGCGTTAGAGAAGTGTATGGCTTCTGCCTGAGTAGAAGCAATACAGAGTATATGGAATGCAATTATAGCAAAAGCCGAAGCATTTCTTACTTGGAGGTGAAAGTTGGAGATCATGTCACTTTATCCTAACTGACACTAACTAACTGCAGAAAAACAGTATTTCTATTGGGAGTCCTGTCACTTTATTTTTCAATTATAAGCATAATTTTGCTCAAGTGCAATTTTGTATGATAGAAAATAGAGTAACTGATTCCGCACAAAGGATTGTAAAAGACAAATACACATCAAAACATACAGGGGCAGAACCAAAATGAAATGAAATTGTATGTGGAAACTGCACCTGATCCCTTAGTTGATCGAGTAGAGTGCTCCCAATTAACCCTGGTCCAATAATTCCCATTGCTATGGTGGTTCTTGAGAGATAAAATCTGGAATGGACAGCCCGTAAAGCTTTTATACTATCCTCTCGCTTAATAACAACAGTAATATTATACTCAGAACAACCTTGTGCTATGGCACGGACATTTATATTGGCCTGTTTAATAGCAAGTTTGACGATAAACAAGTTAAAAGAAATAATAAAATATGCAAAAAGATTCCAACCAAAACAACATCCTGCCATTCTTATAAGATGAGAATAATTTTCTAACCTTAGCCAATGCGTTGAAAAGGGTGGCACTAACTCCAGGAGTACTTGCCATTTTCTGGCCAACAGCAGCCAAAATGCTACAATTTGGGATAACGGCAACCTGAGAGGTGCTACAAAATTTAGAATAAAATGAAGATAAAAAAAATTTAAAAATGTTAAAATTTCAAAAGCGTTCAATTAAATATACCAATTGAAACAGAAAAAATGTCTTCAACTTGGGTTAGGGCAAATTCGACCCTACAAATCCGACTTGCAGGGTGGTGGGATGGTCTTCCACTTATAAATATTTTTTCAGGTCATATTACCTCCAATGTAGAACTCTCAACATATCCGCTCACGGCTCACGCTTAGGACGGGACATCTAGAGAATCACATGTGCGTCTTAATAAGGGCACGTGGGTGGCCCAACATATCTAGAATAAGCTCTGATACCATTTTAGAATTTGGGTTAGACCTATCTCAGTCACAGAAGATCGGCTTGTAAAGTGAGAGATGTCTCCCATTTATCAACATTTTTTCATACCACGTCACATCGAATGTGAGACTATCAACAAAATGAAAAGACTCGGTTCTAAAGATTGTATTTCATGAGAATTAAGTAAAAGAAATAAGCATATAAATTAACCCAAAAAAATGTGCTGCATTGACATAAAACTTCCTTTGGTGTATTGTGATATGTTTTGTGAATTTTATTACCACGATATGTTTTTACTTTTTAGTTTATTGATCTCAACATATGTTACTAGTTTTGTCTGTTTTATCATTATTGGGAAAAACCAAGTCCAGCTTAGAATAAAGAAAAGGTCTTAAATAAATTTATAAAGAGTAACACCCCTCAACTTACAAACTGGTTTTCTAAGGATATGGCATCAGAGTCTATTGATTTGAGTCACCCACCATTTATATCCACGCATCAAGCCTAATAGTGTTGGGCGTGAAAGGTGTATTGGGAAAAACCCAAGTCCCACGTAGAATAAAGATAAGATAAGTTTATAAAGAGTGACATCAATCACCTTATAAATTAGTTTTGTAAGGATGAGTTAGAACCAATGTGAAAAATTAATAATTATACTTTGCAATGTTTATGGTATAAATTTAGTTATATATTATAATTTTACTTCCACTAATTCCACCAGCTGCACCTTAGGTACCATGAGAACGGTGACCGCCACATGAAACCCATAACACCCAGCTTTATATGGTATCTTGTCAGATTTCTGCCATGACCATCGTTTAACAAAACTTTCAGCACCTCACAACAAGTTCACAATTGACCATTTTGCTTGATATTTCATAAAAATGCTTTGACTCTTTCATCAATCTAGAAAGAATCACAAGACACGACAGTGTCTCTTAGTCCCATCAGTTTATGTTTGAACCACTGATAATTGTAACCTCTTTTCTAGACCATAGTTGGAAGTTTATATATAACTTGAATATTTATTTTAACCACAACATACAATTATCATCATTTAGAGGGAAAATTTAGAGAAGGCTCGCACAACAAAGATAGAATATATCAGACGAAATAGTCATGACTTCACATTTCTTATCCTCTTCAACAAATTGGGATAACGACACAAAAATTGGTTCATCTATTCTCCGAATCCACATAAATATAATGATAAATTTTAAATTTTTGATATTAACTATGGGGGTGGAGGGTGGGGGTAGCTCACTTGGTTGAGCTAAGGGATTAGAGGAGTTAAGGGGTCAAAGATCTAGGATTCGAATCCTAGCAAAGGAGAAAAATACTAACATAACAAATAACATACTAACATTTGCCATTAAAAAAAACTGTCTTAACAAATGAACATAAACTTGCAATTTTTTGGATAAACCAAGCTATCCTCCGCACACAGTTGTGGAGACTAATCCCTTGAGGTAAAAATTTATTTAAGGGGTTGACTTCTGCCAACATATGTTTTTTCATACGCATCAGTGAGGGATGGAACCCTTAACCAAATGGTTAAAGGACCAAGTATCTACCACTTGTGTCACAGTAATAAAATATGTTACTTGTATTTGGTTACAGTAAAAATGTAGAATCGGATTTAGCACCTGAGAAAGACGCCCATTATCCAAAGCTTGACGAAACCTTGATTGCAATGCCTCGGCAACAGCTTTTACTTCCTTCTCGGGCACAGCAAAGCATACAGAATGCTCACTACTAGCCTACACAAAAGTCGTCAATGAGGACAGAGAAATTTATATATATATATATATATATATATATATATATATATATATCAGTGTCAACATCTAGAAAAGGTTCCAAAGTGCACCTGAGATATCATGATAACGTTAGCTCCAACATCTTTTACTGCACCAAAAATAGCGCTAGCTGTACCTGGAACACCAGCCATTCCAGTTCTGCAACCAAAAAAAGCAACAAAAAAAAAAGCATGTTGGAATCTTGAGCTTGGGGGATTGGTATAGGTTATAGAATATCTTAAATTAAATGGAAGTCACAAAGCATCACGAATGAAAACTATTAATAGTTAAAGTAATCGCAATTCAAGGCTCACCCACCCCTCAACATTTACAAGAGCTAAGTTGTCTATTGTTGCAAATCCTTTGACAAAATTTTGCAGGTTCGACTTATCTTCATAATCACTAACAACAGGATGACATATCTTTGTCCCAGGAGCAGAAAGGTTGAAAATATTCCTTATCAAAATGGGTATGCCATATCTCATCACAGGAATTATTGTGCGAGGATGCAAAACATTAGCTCCAAAATAAGACTGTACAACATGCAGTTTGAGAGTTAATATCATTAATTTTGGTAAGCACAAGGGGCATAGGGGATTTCCAGAGTCCAACTCACCATTTCCCAAGCCTCTTGATAAGACAATGTCTTCAAAATCACAGCCTCACTAACTGCAGAAAGAAGATATCATTGTTATATTAAATACAAACTTCATGCTAAGACAATCAAACATACCATTCAAAAAAACATCAATATATCTGAGGTAAACTCATTCTTGGTTACTTGAAAAAATTCTCATAATCTACTCATTGTTAAATTAGGGAGTAGCACAAACCTTTTCTAGGATCTGCACTATACACACCATCAACATCTGTCCAAATTGTGACCTGACGAGCTCTAAATAGAGAACCCATAATTGCTGCTGAGAAATCACTTCCATCCCGCTTCAATGTAGTAGGAATATTTTCAGGTGTGCTTGCAATGAATCCAGTAGCAATAATTACCTTGCATGGATTCAGAGAGTACCATTTCTCAAGTCTTCGCTCGGATTCCAAATAGTCGGGATCAACTTGATTAGAACCAGTAGGATTTACAATCAAGACTTCCCTTGTATCCATCCATTTGCAATCAATTCCATTCTGCAGAACCATAAGGAAAGAAGGATACAATCAGCTCAAGATAGATATTTTAAGGGGAAAAAGTATATCTTTCTAAGCAAAACAGCATACCTTCCTAATAACTAGAGACAACATCTGGGCAGACCATAATTCCCCATGTCCTACAACAAAATCTGTAAAGGATTCTGTCACATGACCAGCTGCAAGGTATTAAGAATGTTAGTTGGGCGGATGGTGTAATTCCTTAATGCATAAATTCATCATTAACAACAATGTCATACAACAGTGAATGATTTTTGATCCTCAAACATAAATTTTTTTGCTCTTAGTCTTTGTAAAAAAAAAAAAAAAATTGTTTTTAGTCGTTTCAGATATACCATGTGTTTGTTGTTTTGTTTTAGTCCTTGCAAAAATTATTCACATTACAAACAAAGAACCTAAGGATAAAATTGTCCTTCAAAGGGTTTCCCCTTCATATAGAACTTTCTCTTTATAGAATATAACTAAGTAACTAACACTCAATTCCCAACAGATGACAAATCATAATGCCTACCTAAGGATAAAATTGTCCTTCAAAGGGTTTCCCCTTCATATAGAACTTTCTCTTTATAGAATATAACTAAGTAACTAACACTCAATTCCCAACAGATGACAAATCATAATGCCTCCTTTTATATCCTAAGTTTCCAAGCTTTGACCATTCAGGCATAACTACTCTAACTAACTACTTCAGGGCCTTGCATAGTGCAACATACCTTTACGTTAATACTATTGCAATTTGCAATGCATATAAAATGTAAAAAAGTGAAAGATATCAATGCCAACTTAAAAAGAAATGAAGACAGTAAGATAAAATCCTATATGCAAATCAGGATATCTGAAAGAAATAAATAGAAGAACTAAGAAAAGGAAGTAAAAGAAATAGAAAAATAAAAGGACTTTTGGGGGAAAAAATAAACACTATTCAAAAGGGGGAAAGAGTTGATTTGCCTATGACCTATGTATATAGCCCGAAGCATGGCCTTAAGGTTGCTGATGTCTTCATGCAACTTAGACAAGAAAATAGCGAGAGTTTCTCCATCAAGTATGTCATGTGCAGTTGCACTATGCTTCTCCAAAACAGCATCCAAGGAAGATATATAAGACTCATCACGTGATTGAGCCTTATTGATAAGGTCATACATCATATCCGTCACCTTAGACATTGCAGAAACAACCACCAATTTCCTCTCGGAATCATCATTGAGAACTATGTCTCCAACATTCTTTATTCTTTGTGAGCTTCCCATACAAGTTCCACCAAATTTGTGAACAGACCAAGAGTCTCCTTTCGAAAGCTCTTTTTCCTCCACTGCCACATTCACCGAAACATCTGCAGTAAATAAACATTTAAAAACAGAACATTACACTAGTCTTCTCTTCTTCAAAATACCTAGCAAAAATTCCAGCACGCAAGCATATATACAAACCTGTAAGTGAAGCGCATATCCCAGAGCTCGGTGACTCTCTTCGCCAAGGTAACGTAATTCCCTTTCTGATGCAAAAAAATCACAGTAACCACATGAATTAATTGATAAAAAAATACAGAAGGTTTAAACATATACACACACTCCATTCTACTTAACTGAATAAACCTA
This sequence comes from Medicago sativa, assembly GCF_051527215.1. Classification (NCBI taxonomy): domain Eukaryota; kingdom Viridiplantae; phylum Streptophyta; class Magnoliopsida; order Fabales; family Fabaceae; genus Medicago; species Medicago sativa. The sequence goes on from NC_140752.1 coordinate 87,073,684, forward strand.
ACTTCAAATTCTCACTTCAGCTGATAATTTGATTCATTATTATGACATAATTAAAATTAAATACATAAGTTTAATCATAATCAGTGGAAGTAAACGGAAGAAAAATTGTGAAGCAGGAAGCTACGGAAAGACCTAATAATTGAAAGGAAGGGAAGAAAGATAGATACCGGAGAGAGTGGAAACGGCGGGAGAGGAGGAAGTGACGACATTGAGAATCGGCGGGGATCTTGTTGTTGAAGTTGTCGTGTTGGGAGTTGGATAGTGAAATGCGAGAGAAGTGAGAGAGGGATGAAGAAAACGACGACGCCATGGCTGCTATGTGCGCCGCAGCAGAGAGAGAGAGATATTGAAGGTTGGTTTTGGACTAACCCCAATCAGTATAGCTTTTTTTTAAAAGCTGGTTTGTGAGTTTTTGTTTTGTTGTATCACGAGGGGAAGAGAAATTATTCTTGTACGACGACTTTTTGACAATTTTCTCTCTCATATTCACATGTTGTTATTATCCTCTCTCTTTCTTTTTCTCTCTCCATTGTTTTTTACCAATAAAAAGAGAAAAAACAATATTATCACCAAAGTTGTCATTCAATGGATGTACAAATATCATTACTCGGAGGGAAATGACCGCACTATTATTGACTTTAGTTTAATGGACATCTGAGTACAACTAAAATCACTTCTTGACAATAGAGACTCATAATTTTGAATGAGAAATGATATTTGTACAACTACTTTTTGACAACTTTTGGAACAACCCTCTCTCTCATACTCATATGTGTTTTTATTCTCTCTTTTCTTCTTTCTCTCTATTGTTTTTAGCGTGTGTTTGGTTGTGCGGTGGAAAAAATTGATTTTGATAGAATTGATTTTGGTTAAAAGTGAGTTGAATGTAAAGTGATTTATGTTTGGTTACCTTCAAAACTAAAGTGATTTGTATGAAAAATGTTGTTTCGATGTTTTGAGTCAGAATTGCTTTTAGATGTGTAAAAGACCAAAATAGGCTTGTATATGTATGTATATACATCAAATTTTACATTTATTTAGTTTTTTCATCCTTCATTTTTTTTATTAATTGACAATAAAATTACTAGATTAATATTATCAAATTTTACATTTATTTAGTTTTTCATCCTTCATTTTTTTTTATTAATTGACAATAAAATTACTAGATTAATATTATTGTTAATCACACAATATTCAAATAAAAATACATGTAGGGAATATATATTAAACATGAAGTACTCATTAAAATTACAAATGGATAATATAATATAAAGTGCAATACAAATTTGAAACATTACAACAATCATCGTCTTCATTTGATTCTTCATTCCAATAGTTCATTTTGCAATGAGATTTGGTTGTTGTCAAAGGTAAACAATTAGTAATGAGATTTGTCTACTGTCAAAAATGGCAGGGCAAAAAATAAATCTTAACAAGAGGTGGTAAAATCTAAAACAACTTCCTGATAAGTATGATCTGTTTAATGTTCCTGGTAACAATTAATAATGAGATTTGGCTACTGTCAATCATGGCATTACAAAAAACACAGCTTCATGATATTAGCACTTCATTGTTCCAAATAAGTATGATCAGAACAATAATTCCTAACACAATTCTATATCAATAACTTCAATTCCGAAAGATAAACACTTAGTCTAATCCATTAAATGAATCAGGAGTTACCTTGATGTCAAAAGGTAAGTAATTAGAAGTTAGTCCATACAGAACCCATAAAACCAAGAATTGGACTTTGATTGATTTTTCCTTGGTTTGAAGATAGTTTAAACTCTATGCATGAGTGTGGAAAACAATATGCCATTGAAATGTTATAGCAAAAAAAGATGCAGTAAAATAGAAGATCAGCTAATACTAATAACTATAAAACTCGCAAAAAAAATGCATGAGTCTAGGACATCTATCTATTCTCAATGCTAAAACAATTTCAACATTTGAATCTGAATGAATCCAAGACATTCTTGGCAAATGATTCATTCTGGTGACGCCCTCCTTTCTATTTAATTATTTTAATTAGTTTTAGAATATATTTATATATTTATATGATGTATATGAGGGATATATGATTTGTTGAGATTAGATGTATTTTTATAATTTAGTTAATATATTTTGTTAAGCGATATTTTGTTATGTTATATGTTGGTATTTACTAGCATAATATATTTGTTAATTGTTATAGATATATATTTGTTATTTGGTGTATTATTATATAATTAGTAGAGAAATATTATTTATTAGAATATGAGGATTATTAGTGTGAATAAATTGGAGGTTAGAATAGAAAGAAGAATAAGTTGTTGGGCCTAAATAGATTTGGGAAGAATATTTTAGTATTATAAATAGAGAAGCTTAGGTTAGAAAGAGTTTACCAAAAACCGCTTTTTGGAAAAGAGGAGAACAATAAATAAGAGAAGAGAAGAGAAAAGTCAAGAGAAGAGGAGAAGACCTTAGGAAAGAAGAACGCTGCTGCTGATTCAGGAATTAATCTAAGGTGAGGGTGAGACTATCTTACATTAATATTAAGTTGTTAAATCATTAGATTACATCTAACAAGTTGGGGAGAGTCTGTGAGAATTTGAGAATTAGGGTTTTGAGAAAGATTTGATGATTAGATGATGAAAACTTGTTGAATTGATGTAGAAATTGTGTACAAACCTTAGATAATCATTAGGATGATAATTAGAATCAGTTTTGAGGTTAGCACCATGAGATTAGGTGAAACTTGAAGAAAATCTGCATTCTGCCCGAATTTTGATATTAAAACTGGTATTGATCGGTGCAGAATTGGTCTTAGGTGTAAACACGAAAGTTGTAGGTATGGATGTTAGCTTTCTAATGTCATTGGTCTCACGTCAAAACGATTTATAGAACTTGAGTTATGGTCAAATTACTGCACGTAGGTCACAGTGAATTTTTATGGACTTTCAGCACAACTTTTCTGAATTTAAAATGAAAACTGGTATTGATAGGTACAGAATTGGTCTTAGGAGTAAACATGAAAGTTTTAGATAATTTGGTTAGCTTTCTAGTGGATTTGGTTTGACGTGAAAATGATGTTTGGTCTTTGAGTTATGATGAAAATACTACAGGGAGGTCTTAGCGAAATTGTACGGTGACAACATTCTCTATTTCATGTTTTTGCGTTTTGTTCATATGTTTCTGTTTTGAATTGATCCTTGTTGTAAACATGAAAGTTGTTGATATTTGTGATATCTTTCCAGTAGCTTTGGTTTGACATGAAAATATGATGTGGATAATTTATTATGTTTTTACAAAGATACATAGTGAATTATTGTTGATGTTTAAATACGATGTTATATGAAGTTGTTTATGATTGATGAATATGATGTTTTAAGATGTTGTTTATTATCATTTGATATTGTTATATTATGATATGACATGAATTATTTATGTGATCCATATGTTGTCAAGATGCTAAGATGTTAAGATGTTAAGACGTTAAGATGACAAGAGTTGTTAAGTCGTCGAGTCGTTATGAAGTCATCAAGTTGTTAAGATGTTATGTTGTCAAGATGTCAAGATGTTAGGATGTCATAGATGTTCGTGAAGTTGTCTAAGTTGTACGAAAGTTATGTCGTTGCATTAGAGTTGTGTCGTTGCATAGTTAGAGATGGGGGCTTAATGACCGACAGGTCCTTTATGACCTTAGAGATGGGGGCTCAATGCCCGACATGTCCTTTATGACCTTAGAGAAGAGGGCTTAATGCCCTGGTGGTACCACATGCATAATGAAGATGTCTAAGATGATTTAAGATGATTTGAGAAGTAGAAGTTGCATAGTCGAGTCGAAGTTGTTAAGATGTTGAGATGTCAAGTTGTCAAGTTGTTAAGATGTCAAGTTGATAAGTTATTGATGAAGTGCTATGATGAATGAAGACGAATGATTTATGATAAGATGTTACGTGAGTTATAATTATGTTGATATATGAAGTTGATTACGAATTTGATTATGAAGTTGTTTTCGGTAATGCTATGTTTTGATAATAATACTTATGTGAAATTACATGATGATGCTTATGATTATATTTGATATTAGGTGTTGATGCTTATAAATAATGTTTGATGAAATGTGGTGACGTTTGTGATTAATATTGATGTTATGTGATGATTGTTGGAGACTATTATTTGATGTTATATGATGATGTTAAGATTAGTAATTGATAATATATGAAGATGTTTATGATTAGTATTAAGATAGTTTTACGACCAATATAAGAAGATTAATGACACTAGTTAAGGAAGTTTAAGTTGTTAGATATGATTAATGAATTATAAGATGTTTAAGTTGTTGAATGCACTTTATATGATTTATATGCTTAATATTATTGTTTGAGAAATCTCACCCCTCTGCTTGGAAATGTTGCTCTTCGTATGGGTAACTTGCAGGTAACCAGGATTAGTTGCGGTCGTGAGTGGACTCCTCACAAGTGTGTCTTAGGTGCTCTGATACGTAACGGGATGAGATTATGTCTTCTATTTCTATTCCTTACATATTACTTATGGATTTTTATGAATAAATGTTGAACAAGACTTGAGATTTTTATGATGAGGCCTGCGTGCCAAAGACTTTTTATGTTGAATGAACTAATTCCGCTGCGAAGTTTTGAATTACTTATGTTAAATGATTTTGAAGAATAAATTGTTATTTATTCAGTTTATGAATTTTTAAGAAGTGCAGCATTCCATTAAAGTTGAATTACTCAGATTTTTAATTATGAAATTTTTACGTTGGGAAAACGGGGTGTTACACAAACCATCAACGATGTCTCAATCAACAAACATAAGAAATCATGGCATTGCAAATAACTATGATCAGAACAATAAACCAGCAAAACTATATATTAATTGATATAATTAAAGTTTTTTATGAGAAGTTATTAAAAAAATAAAAAATCTACTTAGAACTCATTTGTTATAAACTAAAATATTAATTGTTAAAGATTTAATATAGAAAATTACATATTTTACAAACAGAGATTTCTCATAAATGAATTTTTATAAGAAACTACTCAAATAACTTTTAATTTAAACATTTGTTTTAAATATTATTAAAAAAATTGTAGCAAAAAGATGAATAACATTAAAACAATATTGTAAAACTGTTATGTTTCATTTGAAGTTTTCTTTTAGAAAAATATGTTTTAAAAAAATTATAACAAAATGTTGAAATATTTTAAAAACCATTTTTAATTGCAGTTGTAACAAACGGTCCCTCAATTGGTTTTCCAATTGTGGTTGCTGAATATATAGGTATACTAGGTTGTTGTCACCATCACCAAACAATGCGGTGCATTGTTATTACGGACAGTTCGAGAGAGAGAGAGAGAGATTTGATTCTCTTCTTTCGTCATCTACAACAACTATACACATAGTACACTATTAATGTCAATGTCTTTCTTCTTATGTTGTACTATCACATAACACATTCATTCATTCCTTCACACACTATCACATACTTCTTCTCTTCAAATGGCGATTATTCCATTACCAACGAACACCTTGTCCTACCACTTCTTCACCACCACCATCACTCTTCCTCGCACCAACTATGCTCTTCCTCGTTGTTTTCGTGTCTTCTCTCAATCCAACACAGAAACAGTGCAGATAATAAGAAAGTGTTCCCCTTTTCTAGAAAGTTCATTACTTGTTGTTGGTAATAATAACAATGCTGCTGTAGACTCATCAGATGACTGGAAAGTTGTTCCTGATATTTGGAGATCTTCTGCTGAAAAATATGGTGATAAAGTAGCCTTAGTAGATCAATATCATCATCCTCCCTCAACCATGACATATAATCAGGTCTTTTTTTTTTTTTTATCACTAGAAAAAAATAAGTTGCTATTTTTTATCCTTTATATTGTTCTTATACTTTGTTTTCGTATCTATTGTAGTTGGAGCAGGCAATTTTGGATTTTGCAGAAGGCCTAAGAGTTATTGGAGTAAGGCCAGATGAAAAACTTGCACTTTTTGCAGATAATTCATGTCGTTGGCTAGTTGCAGATCAAGGTGCGTCAATCTGTTTTCTTTTTCTTTTACACTTTCAGTGTATTGAGTCTAGGAATTGTCAGTTGCATAAATCTTACTTCATGTGTGAAGGAATTGTTACTATCATTATAGAAGACATATCAGGTGTCCAACACTAACTTCAGTTAATTAATTCATTTTATTAAGTTATTGCCGGTGTTGTGTCGGTGTTTCATAGAAAATAACAATGTTTATGATCATATATGTGAAGAAGGGGGAGCCTTGGCGCAAAGTTGTTGTCACGTGACTGAAAGGTCACGGGTTCAAGTCCTGGATACAACCTCTTGTGTAAAAAACAGGATAACGCTGCGTATAATACACCAGAATGGTCGAACCCCTTCTCGGACCCTAGTGCACTGGGCTGCCCTCTTATGATCATATATGTGAAGGAAGTGTTACTATCATGTTGTCACGTGACTGAAAGGTCACGGGTTCAAGTCCTGGATACAACCTCTTGTGTAAAAAACAGGATAACGCTGCGTATAATACACCAGAATGGTCGAACCCCTTCTCGGACCCTAGTGCACTGGGCTGCCCTCTTATGATCATATATGTGAAGGAAGTGTTACTATCATGTTCTGTAAAAATTATTCCATTGTTTTATAAACTGTTTGTTTTGTGGAAGTTACAGCCATAAGTGAAAATCAATTTCTAATTTTCATACTTGTATATATGTCAGACTTTGTGGAAGATTTACAATGTTTACATACTCATAAGTTGTGAAAGTACTTAATTAGTTTGCTTTATTTTTGCGTTTAGTATTTTTGAGACATACATACACCCTCCGGTCACTATTATAAGCAAAAAAATACATTTTAGATTCATTCATTAAATGATGTATGTGGTCTATAATAAAGACCACATACATCATTTAATGAATGAATCTAAAATGTAGTTTTTTTACTTATAATAGTGACCGGAGGGTGTATGGATTAACACCTGTAGTTTTTGCTTGATATAGTAGTTGTACCTTTTTAATTAAATCCATATGCTATATTTTTAGTCTAGGCATGATGGCAAGTGGAGCAATCAATGTGGTAAGAGGCTCAAGGTCATCAGTTGAAGAGTTATTGCAAATATACAGCCACTCTGAAAGGTTTTGGAAATGCCTCAATTCATAGCTAGTCTTAATTAGCAAATCCATATTGTATGACTAAGATTGTGTGTTATAACTGCTAACAATTCTCGACAAATTGTTCGTTATATTTTAACTTTTTGTTTTGGCAATCTTTGTTAATGCTCAATCTTCATTGGTGACTTCAGTGTTGCACTAACCGTGGACGGCCCTGAAATGTTTAACCGAATTGCAAAACCATTCTATTCAAAGACTGGCATGAGATTTATTATTTTGCTTTGGGGAGAAAAATCAGACCTGAAGCTGATCGATGAAGAAAACAAGGAGGTCCCAATCTTTAGTTTCATGGAAGTCATAGATTTGGGACGAGAGAGTCGCATGGCATTGTCTGATTCTCATGAAGCTAGTAAGTCGACTTTTTTCTCTTCAAACTCGGGTTATATTATACTTAAGAATTGTCGATCAATACTATTTGAAAATTTAATAATATATGGTCCCCCATGTCACGACCCAAGAACCAGAATCGTGACCGGCACACAAACTTATACATTTTAGTCCGGCAAGCCTAACGACCAAACTCGACTGTTGTGAATTCGGACAAAATCACACCAATGAATAACAAAGATGTGTGGAGCAAAGGAAGTGGTAATCAATAGATAAAGTGTCTCCAAGCAACAACAACAAAAACAGATCTAAATCTAAGTGTAGAGCAACACCACAAGCATAATCAAAGCAATAAAGATAAGCAATGAAAGAAAGGAACAAACACACCAAGATGGTAACCCAGTTCGGTCCAATATGACCTACTCTGGGGGAGAGAGCAGCCCTCCAATCCACTAAGATGAAAGTGATACAAATGGGTTACAAGAAATTAGCTTAAAAGCTCACAAAAGAACAAGACCTAATTTCTACCCATTTTCATGTCACCCACACTCACAATGAATCCTAAGAGAAAACACAAAAGGAAGCCTTTGATCCTTCCAATGGTGAAATCTCACTACCCAAGGTGTTTACAATTGTTTCCCAACTCTAGAATCTAACCCCAAAAGAGAACCAACCCTTAGCCTATGATTTCACTAAGGATCTTCTCTTTTGGTTTCACAAGATTCACCCAAGTTGCTCACAAATGACTCTCCACTCATGTGTTTCCCAACCCCATGAATCTTCCCCAAAAGGCACCAACCCTTTTCCCAAGAGCCCCCTCTTTTGGTTCTCCAAGATTCACATCTTGAAGCTTTGAACCTCACCCAAAGACCCTCAACTTTTAGTTGTTGTGAATTCCGGACTCAAATTTCACACCAATACAAACTATGATGTGTGGAGCAAGTATCAATGGCAACCAACAACCAAAAAAATTAACCACAAGCAACAACAACAATATAAACCTAGTCTATAAACCAAGTGCATAGCAAAACCACAATCCAACCAAGGAATAAACAAGATAAAGAGAGTAAAGAAAAGATAACAACACCAAGAAATGTTCACCCAGTTCGGTCCAACTTGACCTACTCTGGGGGAGAGATTGATCTCTCCAATCCACTATCAATGAGTTCTTACAAAGAGATACAAATGGGTTACAAGAAATTAGCTTCAACAAGCTCACAAAGAACAACCCTAATTTCTACCCATTTTCCCAATCTCACCAATGAACAAGACACTCATGATTTTTCACTCTCCCAAGGTGTTTACAATTGTTTCCCAACTCTAGAATCTAACCCCAAAAGAGAACCAACCCTTAGCCTATGATTTCACTAAGGATCTTCTCTTTTGGTTTCACAAGATTCACCCAAGTTTCTCACAAATGACTCTCCACTCATGTGTTTCCCAACCCCATGAATCTTCCCCAAAAGGCACCAACCCTTTTCCCAAGAGCCCCCTCTTTTGGTTCTCCAAGATTCACATCTTGAAGCTTTGAACCTCACCCAAAGACCCTCAACCTTTAGTATCTAAAACCCTAAAAGTTCCCTCCTTTGGTTTCCATGAGATTCACCAAGCTTACCCAACAAAATGGGTCATGGAGTGCTTAAAACGTGTTTCAGATCTGTCAAAATCGTGTCACGTTTGTCCAAATCGTGACACGGTTGATACGTACGACCCAAGGTACGACCAACCTTATCCTGAAAACTTGCCCAGCAAGCCGAAAATCGTGTCACGTTTTCCCAAAATCGTGTCACGATTGAACATCCAGAAAACATGCTCACGACATACCAAAATCGTGCCACGCTCACGAAATCGTGTCACGATTTCTCTGTTCCTCCAAAACTCCAAAACACCAAATTTTGAGTTATCCTCAACATCGACAAATGACATAAATAATTTACAGATAACTATTTTCATCAAAATAATATTTATAGAAATTTTGGACAGAGTATCCCCTGTATTTTTAACGTTTCCAAGATATAAATCCTGTCCATAAACCTGTTTCATTATCCAGAAACTCAAAAAGACAATTTTTACATAAGTGTTCAACTCAAAATAAGACACTCTAATCTCCATATAGCTGCAGATACAATGACTGAATATTTACATAATCAAAGAGCCATCCATCAAGGAGGCCTACCAAAAAGTGAAAATGATGGACTTCGGATCTACTTGCAGCTTCCTACACAGCTGCTCGAAAATCTGAAAAAAAAATAGAATAAGAAAGAGTAAGCCACAAAGACTTAGTGAGGAGACAACAACCACCACCGACTAGAAGGGAAACACACAAGGGCACGATTATTACTTTCTCAAATCTAATGTCAATTTATAAAAATAATAACCGTCTAAAATTCTAATAATCCGCAACCCTTTATACGCATGAAAATGCACATGTTATAAATATTACCAAATCAAATGGGTATACCTCAACGATAATCCAACATCGTAAAGACATGGAAATAAAATTACAAGCCTTTAATAATAAATTGCCGAAAATTTTAATAAAAACCTTTAAAGAAAATATAGAAAACTCCATTTAGTGAAAATAAATAAAATGGGTGAATCGAGAACTAGCTCTATCTCGTTGATAGCCCTCTCCTCCTAATGGTGGCCTTTCCATAGGGGCGGCTCCATCTAACGGATAGCTCTTTTCTCTCGACTCAAAACAAAGTGTAAAACATTTTCAATTAGGGAGTTTACCTCTCGTTGATAGCCCTCTCCTCCTAATGGTGGCCTTTCCATAGGGGCGGCTCCATCTAACGGGGTAACTATACCTAATTGAAATCACATACTAGGTGCACCTAGATCGTCGCAATAATAATCAGTTTTCTCAAAACATATAGCTTTAAAACCACAATTCGTAAAATATCAAACTTGTGTCAAAGCACACAATCAAATCCCAATTTTTAATTCTTTGCTTATAAGTCATAGATAAAATCCAAATAGAGACCACAATAATATCATTGACTTTAAATATGTATCAAGACGAGAAAAATATTCGAAGGACGTGTTTCCCATTTTCGTAAATACTTTGACATATAAAATCATAAAAATATCAATAATAACGATATTGAAAATAAGCGATAATGATCGTCATCAACTCACAGTTATGACGAATCCACTAAGTGTGCTCTCCAATCACCTCAGGAGAGATAATGATCGTCATCAACTCACAGTTATGACGAATCCACTAAGTGTGCTCTCCAATCACCTCAGGAGAAGCATGTGAAGCGTCCGGCACCGTATCTGAGCATCAATAATAATTTCTCATAAATTAGATACTCAATCCAAGACTGTAATAGTAGCACTAAATGACCATGAAATGCAAGTTGAGTATATATTTTAGTATTATCGATAACGTATAAGCTTCAACTTGTTAATTTGTTCCAAACTTTTGTTTTAGACAGAACGTGAAACCAATGCATATTTTACGGGGAACAAATAGCAGAAGTAACATGACTACATTGCTGAAATTATATTTATAACAACTCAAAGTAAATGAAAGTCCATATCATATTCATATGTTGAAATCCTATATACTCTACTCCCTAAAATTAATTTTCTAATCGAATAATCATGCTTAAATATACACTAATTGGAAGGTAAGCTGATAAATATACCTCAAAGAACCTCAATGAGCAACCTTCACAAAATGGGTATTTCTTTTTCTTCTTAGAACCCTAACCCCAATCTCCAAAAATCAAACCCAAATTAACTTGTAATGTGAAATTACTTTGCTTAGGTGAATAATTTTTCTTATGGGTGTTTGATTAGTGTATGGAATTGGTTGATTTTGGAAAGGAAAGAAACAAAAAGGAACGTGAGAACAGAGAGAGGGAGTTACAGGAGGGAGTAGAGTGTTTTCTTTATCTTCGCTTCCCACGTGTGTGCCTAGTAACTTCTAAATATATTATATTATTAATTTTAGGGTTAATTATGTTTTTGGTCCCTACAAAATTGCGACCTTGTAAGTTTAGTCCTTAGTTAATTTTAATAGCATTTTTAATCCCTACAAAAAAATTCTGCACCCAATATTAGTCCTTACTCAATCCAAATTTGTTTAATTTATGCTTAAACTCTTAAGTTTTTCAACAATTTTTTACAGGCGTGTTAAGAACGTTATTAAAAGGTCCTCCGAAAAAATATCGCAAAAATTTGATTTCGACGTCCATATTTTTGTTACTTATATCTTAAACTTTTGTCGTTTTAAAAAATTCATATTTAATTTATTTCATGTTAAAAAATTATAGATTTTAGTAAATGAACCTTTCATAGTGTTCTAAACATGTATAAAAAGAATCGTTAAAAAATTTAAGAGTTTAAGGATAATTAAACAAAATTTATTTTAGCAGGGACTAAAATTATAAGTAATTTATTTTTGTAGGGATTAAAAAAGCTATTAAAATTAAGTAAGGACTAAACTTAAAAGGTCGCCATTTTATAGGGACCAAAAACATATTTAACCCTTAATATTATTACTTATTTATTTATTTTTTATTTTCTATCTTGCGTTTCACCCCACCTCCTTGAGAATTTAATATATATGGTCCCCCGCCTCCTTGAGAATTCAACAATATATGGTCCTCTCAAATGAAAAATTAATCACAACTTGCTACCTAATCTTCCTTTAAAAAAAAAAAAAAAACTTGCTACCTAACCTTTCACAATTAATTGGCAAGAACTATTTGAGCTTCTCAGCTACACTCCTTTGACAAGTAAAATAAAAGTAACAGGAAATCTCATCCTTTGTTTTTTGGAGTAGTGCCAAACATTTTTTTCTTGTTGACCATATACGAATTTTATAACCTATATGACAAAATATAACCGCTAAAAAATGACAATAGTAAGTTTAGTTAGCAACTCCCAAAAGTTTATAAAAACATATCAGATGATAATGTTTGATGGAGGTTTTTAAATTGCTGTCAATTGTTCAAATGATAGTCATATTGAAAAATACATTTAGCCAATGCTTTGAACTTTAGATAGGGAACAATCAAATTCCTCAAAGGATGAAGAACGTGGAAGTTATCCATATTTGTTTCATAAATCTTTAACCAATCAGTTTCTTTGAGATTAATATTTTTTAACTTTCTTCTATCGTGTCACCATTTCTTTGAGACAATATTTCTCTCGATCATCTAAAGAGACAGCAATCAGTGCTTTGCTACCTTTTTACCCTGCTACTTTCGACATTGATTGCAGGTCAACGATATGTTTATGAAGCAATCAATTCAGATGACATTGCTACTCTTATATACACAAGTGGAACAACTGGAAATCCAAAAGGTGTTATGCTTACCCATCGGAACCTTCTGCATCAGGTTTCATTACTAATCTTCTATAAAATTTATTGTGATAGTCTTATAGATACTTCCAAAACTAGAAAGACTCTGTTGGTTATGGTTATCATTTCTTTTTTCCTGCTGAAAGTGGAATAGAAGTATGTCCAATAAGAAGTTCTTGACAAAAGTTCTCATCATCTCATTTGTTTGTCATAGTTGTTGATTTTTGTTTTTTCTTGGCTGTATCTTACAATTTATGCCACATCATTTGTTGTTGAGTTTCTAGATAAAAAATTTATGGGACGCTGTACCTGCTGAGGTTGGAGACAGATTTCTTAGCATGCTGCCACCTTGGCATGCATACGAAAGAGCTTGTGAGTACTTTATTTTCACATTCGGTATCGAGCAAGTGTACACAACCGTGAGAAACCTGAAGGTATTATTACTTTTATCATATGCTTGAAACATTGTTTATTTGTGGATTCTTAAACATTTATAACATGATCTGCTACTTCAACATTAGGTGTTGAAAAAAGAATAAGCTAAAGGGGTTGGCTTTTCTTGAAATAAAAAGATCAATAGCATATGGGTTACTCTGCATGTTCTAAATGTTATTTTGTTATTTAAATGCACGAGTATTAATATATTCTTCTTCTTACTCTATATTTTGCAGGATGACTTGGGTCGTTACCAACCACATTACATGATTTCTGTTCCATTAGTTTTTGAAACATTATACAGGTACGTCCTCTACGAAGAAGTCTACAAATGCTCATTGATTTGATGATATATTAAACAAGAAACGAATTGTGTCGAAATATGTTGCCTTTTGTCAAAATTTCGACCATCTCCCAATATGATGCATGGATTTGGTTCTTAAGCAATGTTTAGGGGCAAGTTAATAACAAATATTCATGGAGAATAAGATTGGAAAATTCCTGCAATTTGTAATTCTACATAAGGGTTCTTATGTTTCTGATAAGCCTCTAGACTCAACCAGTTAAAGGAAGGGGCCCAAAGAAAGTGTGATGAACCAAATTATCAAATAATCAGGAAGTGTAAAATTACTGTGAAGAAATCTATGTTAGAAAGATTATGTATCTCAGGATAATCACTTTCATTGTTTTTCTTGATTGTTTTCTCTGTAGTGGGATCCAGAAGCAGATATCTACTAGCCCCCCTGTTAGAAAACTTGTCGCATTAACATTCATAAGTGTCAGCTTAGCATACATGGAATATAAACGTATTTATGAGGTAATTTTGGTCGCCAGCTCTTTCTGTATAATCTTTGAAGAGTTTAGAACGATTCATAAACTACCCCCCTCTATTTTTAGATTAAATGCTCTTAATGAATTGTTATCCCTCTTATCTATACTTTGTAGTTGTGAATCATCTATCAGTTAAATGATTCTGTTGCTTCACCTACATCATATACAGTATCCTACTTCTTAGCTCATGAGCTGCATTATAACTCTTTACTTTGGAGGCTAATCCGCTGATTGTAAATTTGAAATACTAATCGTTCATATTCCGTTTATAAATTTACTTATATATCAGCATCATTTTTTTGTTGACAAGTTTATTTAAACAAGTATAAAAAAATATTAAAATATTGTAATTCCTAAATCTCACCAAAGATATTGCTTTAATGCTTTTACTAAAATTCAAATATGTTTGCAGGGTAAATGTTTAACAAGGAATGCGAAGCAGCCTTCCATCGTCAATTCAATGTTGGACTGTTTATGGGCAAGAATTATTGCCACAATATTATTTCCAATTCATCTTCTGGCAACAAAACTTGTGTACAGTAAAATCTATTCAGCTATTGGACTATCAAAGGTCTTTTATTCTTCTTCTTTTTCCTCTTCTTCTAATACAATATATATATATATATATATATATATATATATATATATTATTCTGTCTCATTTCTACTGTTTATCTCTTACTCCGGAGAACATTTTAGGAAAATCATGAAAAATAAGCTCTTGATAATATTTAGTTTTGCAATTTTTAAGAGAAGAGAAAAGCAAGAGACATGTGATGGATTCCACGTGTCTAAACTACAAACAATAGCTGAACTATGTAGACTAGAAATATTGAAATCACATATTACAGTATGATCTTCTGATACATGTAAGGCGTTGACTACTTAATTAAGTGTATCAAAGTTAAACTTGGTTGTCTGATCAGGATTAACTATGATAGCATAGTTGCACCTTATTAGTTGTAATTGATCACTTAATAGTGTTTTGAGATGCAATGCAAAACTAGAAGAAAGAGTTTTCAGATTTTTCCCTTCTTTTCTTAAAACCAGATAACACTACAGAAAACATAGCAATATTCAAGAAAAATGTTTTTCACAGTTATGCTGCTCTGATTTCCCTATAAAAGAAGTATCTTTATAGTTGTTATATTCTTTCTTTTGACCGTCTTGGGATCCTTCCTTGGTCCCCCTCTTTGGATTGACATATATCATTTATCTAAATTCTTCTAACCTTTGCACCATATTCTGTCATCATTCATGATTTTGGAAATTTAATTTGACACAAGAAAATTTTCTGGCACTACAGGCTGGAATAAGTGGGGGCGGTAGTCTGCCTTTGGAAGTCGATAAATTTTTTGAGGTCTGATACTCAACACAACTGTGACTTGCAACCAATTTTTTAGAATCCATTTCACATTGGTGCCTTTTATACAGGCAATTGGAGTGAAAGTGCAGAATGGATATGGTTTAACAGAAACTTCACCAGTTATTGCTGTTCGACGACCTAGATGTAATGTAAGCTATGTATCTACTGTGTTGAAATTTCTGTGCCTGTATGTACCAATGTGTGTGTAAGTGTACATATACATGAAAATTATTTTGATTCATTTTAACAAAATTCTTTGGTTGATATATGTTTAGAGCATGGCATTCATAAAATATACATAATTTGTGTCTTTTTATTTGTTTGTAAGTTGAGTTTGCAAAGTGTGGGTGTTTTTATCTAAGAATGTTACAGATGCAATCTTTTGAAGGTTATTGGATCTGTTGGGGTTCCAGTTCAGCACACGGAATTCAAAGTAGTAGATTCTGAAACTGGTGAAGTTCTTCCACCAGGTTCAAAGGGCATTTTGAAAGTCAGGGGTCCACCAGTGATGAATGGATACTACAAGGTAATGCGCTTGTCAAAATATAAACCTTTCCCATGACCTTTTTGTCAATGTTGTTCAATCATATAGTTAAACCAACCTTCATTGGCATTATTGACGCATCAAACACCTTTTCCATGATATTCCAACAACCCTGTCAAAAGTATAGGAGCCTATAAGCGTGTTTCACAATTCATAGGCACATCATGTGATTTTATTGATGTTTTCTGGATGAAGTTGTGATAGTTACGTGTCCTATTATTGCATTAGAATCCATTAGCTACAAACCAGGCCTTGGATAAGGATGGCTGGCTGAATACTGGTGATCTAGGGTGGATTGCTCCCCATCATTCTACTGGGCGGAGTCGTAACTCTAGTGGTGTGATTGTTGTGGACGGTCGTGCTAAAGACACTATTGTGCTTTCAACAGGTATAACAAGTTTCATTATAACTGTAGTATGATTTTAGCTTTTTAGCTTTGAATCTCAAAATTTATGTCACTATTAACTCTGTATATGTGCCTTTTCTATAGTTTTAAACCATATGTGATATAAAATAAAGGACATCGTTAATATAATAGAAGCAAAACTGGTATCTAACTGCAAAGTTGAAAGCTCTCTGTAGTCTATATTTTACTCTTGGTACACTAACAAGCTATTTTGTTCTGCAATTTTCTTACATTATCTACCTTCCCTAAATTGTGCACTTTTGCGCATGTCTGTCTTTTGTAATTTTATATGTTTATGTTTTTGTTAATAATAGTGTGAGTTTTGGTTATAGAAAATTGTTAAGAGTATTAATTAATTCTGCTTATCATATGTCTTACTCTTGTATTTAGACGTACATGTGCAGGTTTGTGTATGTATTGCACTTGCATGTGCTATACAAATACACTTCAATGATGTTCTATATGAGTTATGCTTCAATCCAATACAAACAATGATGAATAGTGAACACTGTTGTATTTAAGTTATAAACAAGTTGTTCCTGAACATAAATAAATAAGAAAATATAATGTGCTTTAACTTGTTCATTAATTTAGTTCTAAAATTTTGTTCGACCTTCTTTGAATAACACAAATAAAAAACCTAAATTAACCATCATATGATGCTTAATTTTTTTTTAATTTCATAAATGCTTTGAGTGGATTACTCCTCCCTCCCTCAAATGATAAGAGTGTTATACTCCTCTCTTATTTTAAAACATACAATTCCCTCCCTCAATTTCTGCACAACTTTGAATTAACAATTGACTGTCTTGGTTGTTGTTGGTTAACTGTTTGGCTTTTTGAACTTAATTGCAAACTTTTCTCTCTATGAAGTCTCTATGATCACCAGTTTTCTGTTCCCCTTAAGTTAGTAAATACTAACCACTTGGTTTAATAAGAGAAGGTGAAAATGTTGAACCGGCTGAACTTGAAGAAGCTGCCATGAGGAGTAGCTTAATTCAACAAATTGTAGTTGTTGGTCAGGTGAATTCTTGATTGCTTTCAACTTTTGATAGCTCAAATTCTATCATTAACAGTCTGTTAATCATTTCAAAATGTGATGAACTTACGTATTGGTAATAACTTTATCATATAGGATAAGCGACGTCTTGGAGCTATCATTGTTCCGAACAGTGAAGAAGTTTTGAAGGTAGCAGGGGAATTGTCTATTATAGACTCCATCAGTTCTGATATTGTTAGTGAGGAAAAAGTGTTGAATCTAATATATAAAGAACTAAAGACCGGGTAAGACTTGTCTCATTTCTGTTTCTTGTAATAAATGCCAGAAATTTTTTATGCCTTTACAGATTTTTCTTTGCTATTGCTATGTTTTTTTGGTAACCATGTTATCGGTACGAAGTATCCACCGGCTAGGCCGATGAGTACTACTGCTATGTTTACAAACTGGATTTCTTTTTTATACTCTGATCTTGATGTATTTGCTTTTATATCATTCTTCCTGTCTTATTCAACACGCAGGATGTCAGAATCTCCGTTTCAAATTGGACCAATCCTTCTTGTAAATGAACCCTTCACGGTTAGGTTCTGGAATTTAAATTTGTATCTATTATGTTCTTTTTTAATCATAAAATTGACAAGTTTGGTTTATCCTTTTGTTCACTGACAGATTGATAATGGTCTAATGACACCCACCATGAAAATTCGAAGGGATAGAGTTGTGGCTAAATACAAGGAGCAAATAGATAATTTATACAAATGAACACCCTAATTTATACAAGTCTCCAAATAAATTGACCCCTGAATAAAACTGTATAATCTGTATGAGTACATGTAACTTTTGTTCTTAAATTGTCACTTTTATCATCAGTTTGTAATAATATTTGACATTAATTCTATAACCAGGTTGTACAAGTGAAACTTATTTATTAGTATTAGTTTAAATAAGTTTATAAAATAATATAGTTTATATGTTCTATTTGTACAATGGTCTACTATGTGGGAGTGACATTGTGGCCACCATAACCACCTGAGAAGCATGGCCATGCAAAGCCATCACAGCTTTTGTCAACTCCTCATCTGGTGTCCTCTTTTCATTGCAATATTTCTTGGTGCAAATCACCCACCAATAGGCATCATCATCACCATATCAGTGAAACCATTGAAAGTGCAAAATTGGATTCTTCCAGAATGCGTCTTATAACTGATATTCTGATATCTCTCGATGATCTGTTTATGTACTTTGTGAATCGGTTGCACGGTGATATAAGACAATATAACATTGAGGACCCTAAAAATCCTGTATTGAATGGCCAGGTATGGGTTGGTGGACGATTCCAGAAAGGAAGCTCTATAGTTGTCACAACAGAAGATGGGGGCAATCTGATGTTCCAGAAATACAGGATAGTGCTACTTAATTTTTGAACTTTAGTAATCCTTTGTCAATACAGTAATTCAGATTAATTCTGTCTATTTTCATGTTGGTACCAGAGCCTATCATAAATCT
Source organism: Medicago sativa (assembly GCF_051527215.1). Taxonomy (NCBI): domain Eukaryota; kingdom Viridiplantae; phylum Streptophyta; class Magnoliopsida; order Fabales; family Fabaceae; genus Medicago; species Medicago sativa. The sequence continues at coordinate 87,092,607 of NC_140752.1, forward strand.
CTTATTGGGCTTAAGTTCTTTGTCATTGCACTGGCATTTGTTCACGCTCCAGATATTCAGTCTTGTGCATGAGGTGTGTTGATACTGATATTACTCCACTTGCATTAATCCATGCTTCAGATTTCGGTCTTGAGAACGAGGGGGTGTTAAGAGACTCACATCGATTGGAGATATGGCATGTGTAATGCTTATAAAACTTGAACAATCCTAACCTTATAAGCCAATTTTATAAGGTTTAATTTGGCTCAACTCAAATTATAAGAGTCATTCGTGCATATCACATTTGGAGTTAATTGGTTATGAGAAGCAGAATTGTGTGCTACTACATAATCATGGATCATAATTAATTTGGTTATGTTAGAACTACCATGATTGTATCTAATGCACAAATATAGTTGATGATATCAATAAAACTTTTCCTCTTCAGGGAAATAAGTTGAGAGGAGGTCCTCTGATGATTCAGCTTAGTTTAGATGGGAAGAGACTATATATTACAAACTCACTCTTTAGTGCATGTGATAAACAATTTTATCCGGAGCTTAGAGAAAAAGGATCACACATGTTACAGAGTGATGTTGATTCTGAAGAAAGTGACCTCAAGATTAAGCCCAATTTCTTTGTTGACTTTGGAACTGAGCCTAATGGTTCCTCCCTTGTATATGAGATGAGATATCCTGGTGGTGACTGCACTTCAGATATATGGATCTAATAGTTATGTTATGCCACTTGAGTTAGGCCACAAGGAATAATTAATATTATCAGTTTTTTTTAGGAATATATTATCCACAGTTATAGACTTGTGGATATGTGTGTGTGTGATGTAAGTAGATATGTCATGGTTGGACGGTAATAAGTACTTCAAAAGAAAGCAGTATATTGTTAGGAGTCCCACATCGAGTATATCAAAGTGTTTGATGTGGTACTTAAGCCTTGAGGTTCTCCTACTTATTGGAGAATCTTGCTCTTTACCCAAATGGTTTTGCTCATTTCCAAAGTAAATGTCCAAAATACCCCTACGCATGTTAACTACGCTGCGTGAAGTCACGAAGTCAGGCAAAAAAAAAAACACACTAAGGCTATGTTTGGTTTGGAGAAGAAAGTTAAAGGAAAGAAAGTGTAAGGATAGATAGTAGAAGGAAAGAAAGGTAGAAGAAAGTGAGATGATTTGTTTAGTTGTTTGGTATAAAAGACATTGAATAGATTGTGAGAGGAAAGAAAGATATGTATATTTGCAAAATTACATTTATAACCTTAAAAGGTTTTAGCTAAATGTGTTAATTTCAAATTAATTATGCTATCTACACATTTAAATATATTTTATTAATAATTTTTAATTTACATAACATTTATTAATTTTTTGTTAATGTCCTTTTTGTTCAAAACATCATGCCAAGAGAAAAAAAAATTGGAGCATTATGATTCTAAAGCATAGTTTAGCAGACCATTGTCTTGGTTCAACATAGTAATATTAATAATACAACAAGGGTATTTTTGACATTTTCCCAAAAAGTGAATGCTTCTTCCAAAACAGGGAGGAAAGATTTTGAGCGTGGGTCCCACCTCAAACTTTCTTTCCTCTACTTTTTGAAGTGCTTCCAAACTATGGAAAGCCAATCTTTCCACAAACTTTCTTTCCTTCTTCAATCTTTCCTTTATCTTTCTATAGATCCAAACGCAGCCTAAAACTCAGGGTGTTAACTCAAAAGAAATAGACTAACGCGCTCACGAATTCAACACAACATCCAATTTCTTTCTTTTTTTTTTTTAACAACCAACGATTGAATTGAATGAATTGGAAATAAAGGTTTCTAGAGCATGGAAGAAAGAAACACGGTTGTTGTTGAATTGAATAGCATAACTTTCAATTGTAAACCGATTCCAATTGAAAGTGAGAAAGAAGCCTTTTGAATTGAAATCGGAATTGGAATTCAAAGGTTTCTGTTGAATTGAAATTGGAATTCAAAGGTTTATGTTTAATTGGAATTGGAATTAGAACCTTTAGAATGACAGCTGCTTTTAAATTGAAATTAATTGAATCAAAGGCAAAGGTTTCTGTTGAATTGGAATTCAATAGCATGTGAGAAACAAACCTTGGAATTGAAAGAGCAGGGTGATTCGATTAACAAAAGCGTGGGTTGTTACACAACAACCGATTCAATAGCATGTGAGGAAGGAAGAAAGGCAGAAGAAGCTGGGTTTGAAGGAGAAATGTTTTTTCTTCCCAGCGTGAGTTAACTCACGCTGAGTGACTTAACTTGCGTTGTCATTTGCACTAGCGTTTGGGTAAAGAGCAGTGGTCTTTTGGGTTGGGCTCTCCTCATGGGCTTAAGTCCTAACAATTGGTGCTTGAGTCCTGCTCTTTACCCAAACAGTATTGCTCAGTCCCAAAGTAAAATACCAAACTACCCCTACGCATGTTAACATGCGCAAGTACATAATGTACGTAACTTAAGTTACGTAGCGTGACTTAAGTTGCGCTAGTACAAAGTTTCACGTGACTTAAGTTACGCTACGTGTCTTTAGTCACGCTAGTGCAAGCCGAGCAAGCCCATGCCTAGGATATGTTGCGTGACTTAACACACGCTGATGCTAGTCACGCAACTTAACTCACGCAAGCACAAAGCCTATTCACGCAACTTAACTCACGCTAGTATTAACACTAGCGTGACTTAACTCACGCTGCTGCTGGTGCAATGCTGGCAGCAGAGCAGAACTAGAACAGCATGACAGTGGCCACTAGCTACTGTTGTGTTCCTTCATTCCCTGTTTACAGAACATGCATTCATTGATTCAACCAAAACTCTTAATTTAGAGAACATGCATTCATTAAATAATAATTTAGAAATGCAATTTTAACGAAAATTAACGCAAATGTCATAAAGAGGCGCAACCGCGCAAATGTAAATATCATACAAAAAGTCGATAAAATACTACAAATATATCCAAAAAGTCATAAAATCTAATCCTAAAATAAGGCACTACTGGTCCTCCTGTGGACTCCTAGACCTCCTCCTCGGAACCGGATGCTGCTCAAACACGCTATAGTCGGTACGGAGGCCCTCCAAAATGCCAAAGAAGAGTGGATTAGAAACCACCTCTGGAATCCCCATCGCATGCTCCACTCTCTCTCTCATGCTGCCGATGACCTGCAATGGATCGGGAGGATGTATGGCCCACTCCTGGTCAACAAGGATATCCTGGTAGACAGGTCTCGGCATGACAATATCAGGCTCTGGAGCAGGGTTGACGATGAGAGGATGGGACACACGGTAGAACCACCTCACGTACCTCTCTGTATGCTTCCAAGGCTCGTCGTCTGGGACCTGGGCACCCCTCCGCTGGTGGGGAACGACATGCAGAGCAAACTCCAAGAAGGCAGCAGCCACATCTGCTGCGGCAAGAGGCATAACATCTGCTGCGGCAAGAGGCATATCAACCGGTTCCTAGAACCAAGGGTTAGCATCTGCCGGCATTGGAAGGGACAGGGAAGAAAGCTTCAGTTTCCTCCCGTGAGAGATGCCTTTCATCTTACGATCCGCTTGCAACTGAAATACAACAAAAATATAATTAAATATGTTAAATAAACATGAAATAGTAAACTATAAATATTCTACGTAAAATAAACATGAAATAATAAACTATATATATTATACGTAAAATATTATACGTAGAATAAACTATATATATTATACGTAAAATATTATACGTAGAATAAACTATATATATTATACGTAAAATATTATACGTAGAATAAACTATATATATTATAAGTAAAATAAATTTCACATAATAGTAAAATAAACTTCACATAATAGTAAAATATCATTAAATTAAATAAAACAAATTATACTTACTCTTTTATCGTTCCAAAGCTTGCATGCCACGTGTCTACCGAAGTCCGGTAAAAGTGACAACTCGTAAGGCCCCCCTGGAAAGCCCCCATCTTCGTCATCCATAACTGGCTCTGCATGATGCTGCTCAGGATGCTGCTGCTGAGGAGGGTCGACAAACTGATGTTCAGGCTGATACCCCTCCTGAAACTGATGCTGATACTCATACCCCTCCTGATAGTGATAACCCGGCTGAAATCCAGCCTGCTCCTGATAATGCTGATCCTGATAAGCCAGCTCCTCAAACTGATGCTGATACTGTGGGGGGTCCATAATCTGGGATGGACCCATCTGTGACGTCGATCCCCCCGCAGCATCAACAGTAGCACTGGTAGTAGCAAGACTCGTGGCCCCCACTCTCCCTCGACCTCGACCTCGACCCTCCGGAGGATGTAGTGCTTGCTTCTCCCTACGGGCACTACTAGTAGGGACCGTCCTCCCTAACCTAAGCCTATCAGGCCTCTCCTGCTCAGACATATCTACACAAAATCAAAAAATATTTAACACATTTTCACATAATTTAGACAGCAACATACATGTAATCTTTAACAATACAACAACAACACTATAATGTCGACAGTGACATTTGAATCCATAAACTACCACATTGCAGTCAAATTAACTATAATCAACATTAACAAACATAACTCTAACTAATTACATCACTAACAATCCAATAAAACAAAAAAATTATCATTGACACATTTCACCGAACACGTAGTGTGCATTTTTCAAACAACTATGTAATCTAGCATTTTCAAAACCCTAAACTACCACATTGTACCCTAAACAACATCTAAACAACAATTCCTAAGTTAAATCATCACTAACAACCATAATCTTTAACATGCAAGACAATTTTTTTAAAACCTAAAAATGTTAATTTTATACTAAAATTCGAAAATTTCAACCAAAATAATGCAAAGAAGTAGTTTAATAATCACTTACTTGATATTGTGGAAGAAATTCAGTTTGAATGGCGTAAGAATGGTGAAATTTGGATTTGGGGGTGAAATTTCAGTGTTTGTAAAAAGTTGGAAATGGAGGTTCTGTGTTGCTGAAAACCAACTTAAGTAACGCTGCGCAACTTAAGTTACGCTGCGCAACTTAAGTTGCGTGACCGTTATAACTAACGCATGTTAACTTGCATGGCGTGAGTTAACATGCGTAGGGGCGTTAAGGTAATTTACTTTGTGAATGAGCATTACTGTTTGGGTAAAGAGCAGGACTCTTGGTGCTTTCATTGAGAGTTGGACCACGGAAAGGGCTACCTATAGGCTGGATTAAGGCGTTCCGCCGAATACTAATAGGTGAGTGAAGCCGCCAAAAAGGAAAGGGCTACCATCGGGTCAGTGCCGATAGAGTGAAAACCGCCGTGGACGTCGGCTCTTAAAGGGCGTGGCAATGTTAGGAGTCCCACATCGAGTATATCAAAGTGCTTGATGTGGTACTTAAGTCTTAAGCCTTGAGGTTCTCCCACCTATTGGACTAGTCTTTTGGGTTGGTCTTTTCTCATGGGCTTAAGTCCTAACATATACTCTCACTCTCATATTAAATAGTTAAATAGCACTTGTCTAGTTGTAATTTTAGATAGTTTAGGTCTATAGCCTGTGAGTCTAATAGTTAAATAGCACTTGTCTAGTTGTAATTTTAGATAGTTTAGGTCTATAGCTTGTGAGTCTTATTGATGAGAAATTCTCCAATGAATGCTAATGCAAATTCTCCAATGAATGCTAATGCAAACTATGCTCACATTCGATTCGTGCGTGTTTGGTTTTACGATGATTTTATCTTAATAAATTTGTCCCATACAAATGTGATTTTAATGAAAATACATATGTTTGGTTTTTTCAGGTAAAATTGATTTGGTCAAAGCTTAATTTTTCTAAAATAAAAGTGATAAAATTAGTTTTTTTTAAAAGAAAATTTACATTAATTTGTAATTTACTTTTAAGGTAAAAACATCTAAATATAAATCACTATTCTTTAAACTCAATTTTAATAACTAAATCAATTTTACAAATCAATTCATTCAACTTTGCAAGGCGCAAGACATTTTTTGTAATCAAACTAAGAAAAAATAGGATGAAAATGTTTAGCACCACCCTTAATTAACACACTCAAATCATCCTTGGTTTTGACAAGTTTCACAACTGCAACGATTTAAGGTTGTGAAATAAATTTAAGTTATGAATGGGATTTAGGTAGCTCTATTGGTTTGGATTAAAGGTTCAGGCTTTAGATTCAAGGTTTAATATATGTTTTGGTCCCTTAACTTATTTTTGAATTTTATTTTAGTCCCTTAACTTTAAATTGTCTCAATTTGGTCCCTTAAGTATCTCTCCGTTTACCAAAATGGTCCCTTCCGTTATGTTTAATAAAAAAAGTTAAATGTGGGACATGTGTCATTTTGTCATTTGTTGAGAAAAACTAACGGAAGGGACCACTTTGGTAAACAGAGAGATACTTAAGGGACCAAATTGAGACAGTTTAAAGTTAAGGGACCAAAACGAAATTCAAAAATAAGTTAAGGGACCAAAACATGTATTAAGCCTAGATTCAAACTCATACCAACGAATCAATGTTAATCTAACTACTCCCTCCGTCTCACAATTATTGTCTCTTTAGCATTTTTTCTTTTTCTCAAAATAATTGTCACTTTACAATACCAATGCAGCATTTATTATTTTTTTCCACTATTATACCCTTATTTATTGAATTTCATCCAACTTAACTACTCCACTAACTACAATTAATGAGAACATTTTAGTAAATGCTTCTAATTTTACCATTGAAATCAACACAATTAATCATTTTCTTAATAATCGTGCACAAACCTTAAACGACTAATATTGTGAGACGGAGGGAGTATCTTTAAAAATAGTAATCAAATTATCTCCTCATTTTATCATAGTCAAATGAAATCAACATTTATCTTTAAAAATAGCAATCAAATTATCTCCTCATTTTATCATAGTCAAATGAAATCGGCAGACCTATCAATCAAGTGCTTTGAAGGTCAATTGTCTAAGGTATAGGTAAGGAAACTTGGTGGAAAATGTATCAATTACTTTGGATGTATGACTATCATTATATCGACAAACCTTTGCTTCTATTTTCTCCTTACAGTAACCACCTAACCTGAATTGTCTTACACATATACGACCATTTATTGACAAAGCAAATCATTAGTCTTGACAGTAAAGAAATAGAGAAAATCATGTTGAGCACATGGAAAATAACATCAATGCCATATTGTCCAAAAAGTTAGGTGAAGTGCGTTCCATCAGCTTATCACTTACAGCCTCCACTTGCAACTTTTCAAAAAGCTAGTGCCATATTATATACAATTATTCTCTATAATATATATAGACAACAATCGACATGAATATTAATTTTAGTATAATAAGAATCCAACGTAGCAAACAATCATTTTAGTCATTGAATATGTCTAACGTTTTCACTATACATTTTAAAAATATTAAATTACAAAAATATTTCTAAATACGTTTGTCCTTAATGAATTTGATATTCGAATATATTTTTTGTTAGTCAGTTTAATTCACGTATACCTCTTTTATTTGTCTATTTAGTCCACAAAATCATTGACAAAATGCAAAATCATTCCAGGACTATAGTGACACTGTTTTAAAAAATATCCAATATTTGAAGTTATTTTAAAATGACAAAATGGACTTTTGTGCCAATATAATGAGTTCTTATTCAACATATATACACACAGCACTTTCTAATATACCGACAACACATCCCTGTTAAACTCCAATATATATATATATATATATATATATATATATATATATATATAGTGATTCTGAGTGAAAGGGTACATACACATAACACCTCCAAGACAAGAAACAAATCAGAAGAATGGACTCAAAATCTAGCATTAAACTCCTGACCTTCTTCTACTTCATGCTCTTCAGCTTCATGAATTTAAGCAGCACTGTAATATCATTGAGTAGTACTCATCATGCAAGCATATGCAATGGTTCCATAGCTGAATGCAATCAAGAAGATGAACAATTGATGGAGTCAGAAATAAGCAGAAGGTTTTTGGAGCAAAGGAGATACATTTCTGAAGGAGCTCTTAAAAGAGATAAACCAGTTTGTAATGGTGGTGCAGGTGGTGAAGCTTATAGTAAATCTGCAGGGTGTATTCCTCCACCTTCAAATCCTTATAATAGAGGATGTTCTAAGTATTATCGTTGTAGGTCTGATTCTTGAATTGAATGAACAAGCTTTTATGCAAACAACTTTTTTTGTTATCCATTAAATTTAATGACTGTGTATTTGGAAATTGTAAGAAATTTTACAAAATAATTCTGTCACAACTATATTTACATTTAGATTTTTCAAACCTTCTACACAAGTTCAATTCAACCCTTCTAACTTTGTTGTCAACAATTTTTGTTTTAATAGTCATATGATCTATGGGTTGGCTTTGCCTTTCTTCAAATTTACTTCACAAGTAGCTACTTTAAACTACTTCCATTTGCAAAACTAACAAAAAAAAACATAATTGGATAGGGAAAAAAACATCACAATTTTATTTTCCCGTCTAATCATCTCATGTATATTATGTATAAATGTGTGTATCAAATGAGTGTGAAACGACTGATATTCTATTCTAATCTAATTTGACATGCCAACAATTAATTATGCGAGTGTGTTGATCTTCTGCAGAACATATAATTTAACAAATTTTTGTGCTCATAATTGATCTCAAATTATCCATTTCGTGTGTGATTTATATTGAAATCCTTAAAGTATGTTCTTCCTTTAAACTTCAATCCTACACAACATGTTCTTCCTATAAAAAATAAAAATAAAAACAAAAAGTAATGCTAAAGATCCATGAACAATCTTGTGTTCTTGTAGTGTGTTTGTTTAAGCTTTCAACTGCTTAACCTCCTAGAAAAATTATTACCATATATCCGTAGTTGTTTTGAAAAACTAGCTTGAACAATTTCCCAAAAAAAATATATAACAAAACGAACAAGAAATAAATTCTAAGAAAATAAGATTTGATCGTTGAATGTGTATATTCAATTTTTACATGACATGAAGATTAATATGGCCGACTTTTAAAATCATTCTATGTCTAACATAACAGACAGTCTTCCGACTATTAATTTGAGTATTGACTTGTAAAAAACTAGTGGCATCAATATAGGCAAACTCAATATAATCCTTACAACAGCCGGTAACAATGTAATCGTGATGAGTGATGACATGCAAGGAAGTCATAGTCCTAACTGGTTAAAGAAATTATGTTGTCAGGATACTTAAACAGCTATGATTCACTCATTTAACTGAGGAAGAATAAGCAGATGAGCTAGGCATAAATTCCAATGCATAAACTGTGCTCGATGATCCATAGCATGCATGCTTAAGCCAATAATGAAGTATTTTCATTTCCTGTTAAAAAGAACACAAGTATACATAGGATATGGCATAGCCAGTGGTCTAGTCTTTCCAGTAATCAAACTATCCAAAGGACAATAATACATTATTTCTGAATTTCAAATTCATCGAGATTCCCAATCCTTCAATTTTCTGCTTCCTTTAGGCTTCGCTATAGGAGCGTTCATTGCTGCCATTCTCTCATTATACTTGGCTCGAAGTGGATCATTGTAAGTCCACCTGCATTGCAAATCAGTGTTAAAGAAAGAACACTAGAGCATAAAAATAAATCAATAATCCAGGTATAAAATTAGCATCCTAGAAAACCCCTTTTTTAATTTCTAGGACAAGACGAGAGTGGTCCTGAAGTAAGATTGCATGGTATACAAAATGAATTCAGCAATGCATTAACAAATCCTAAAAATCTCCATAAGGGACATAGACATATTTCAGACAAAAGAAGTATTTGGAAGCATAAAAGACTTCAGAAAGTCACTCAAATAACAACGAGGTTAGTTAGCTACATGGATCATAGAACTATCTCGAACTATAATCCATAGTTAGCTACATGGATCATAGAACTATCTCGAACTATAATCCATCTTATGTGTGAATCCAGATTTCATTTAAAAATAAACATATGCCGTGATGCAGCAAATGCTGCCTAAAATGCTAAAGCTGGTTTCAATAATGATTATCATTCATACTAACATGACAGCAAACCTATCAACCTACAATGAGAATGCATGACAAAACTCTGGTGAAAGACTAAAAACAAGTAAAAAAAACCTTTTGCTGTTTATAAATTGGTTCCGCAAACTACATCAATATCCAAAACAAACAGATAAAAGGTTTCATTGATGATAAAGCTAGCATTTCATATGGTCCAAAAACACCAAGAGAATAGACCTTAATCATTATATTAATTAGAATCATGACTTTTAACTATTGTGCCATACTCTCTTAACTTCACAAGCAAATGAAAAACAAATAAAACCCACAAGGACTATAAAAACAAACAGGAACATAGGAGACATCTTTCAAACAAAATGCAGTATAAAGGCATGTAATATACTAAAAGCCACTTAGTCGTCTTCATATCCTTATCAATGCATCTTATTATAATTAACATTTCCTTGATTTCAGTTTAGACCAAAGCTTCTCAATATAAAATCAAGAATGTAAAAAAGTAAATGTCCAAGACCATTTTGGATGAGTGTCAAACCATATGAACTTCAGTAGAACATGTAAATTGTAAAGAGAGAAGCAATGTTTTGGCAGGATCAAAGAGCAAAACAATAATATCAACTAATAGAAAATGGAATCTACCGCTATTATTGAAAGATATTCAAGGGAAAGTGAACTTACGGGTTGTTCCAATCAGTAGTGTCCTCATTGACCAGATGGGACCACTTAGTTCTTCCACTGCGACCAAAGTGCTTGACTTGCATAACCTTGGGCAGTATTGTCTTGTCCATTTTATCTTCCCCGGTTGGTGCAGAGAAATCGCGTGTGAAAATATTATCAGTTCCAACAGTGGCAGCTCGGTCATCAGAATTAGACTGGAAGAAAGCACCCTTGTGGTAGTATTTCTGCATAAATCTCCATTTCTGCTTTGAGGATTGAGAAGGTTTTGGATTCTTCCTTTCCCACTCTCTCCTTTCCTCCTCTGTCATGTTCCTCACCCTCTCAACCTCCTCTTTTTCCTTCAACAGTGCCTCACGGTCCTCCCTATCCCGCTTGATCCTACCAATCTCTCTCACTTTCCAAGCTTCATATTCCTCTGCCTCGTTGAGTTCATCATCAGTGTCCACATCAGCAATATTCGCCTCCAATTCAATATGTTTCTGAATTTCTTCATCCTTCCGAATCTCCTCAACAACAATCTGCCTCGTCTCATTTCTCCTCTCCTCCATTCTCCTCTTCCTTGCTTCCTCAAGAGCCTCCTCTTCAGCTTCGAGACGCTCACGCTCAGCAATGGTATCTCTCTCCGACTTTGGAACAAACACAGGCTTCACCATAGCTACTCCAGTGTACTCTTCATCAGAATCAGTATCATACTCAGACTCCTCCTCCTCTTCTTCTTCCTCCTCTTCCTCCTCCTCTTCCTGAGGAAGCGCTTCCTCCTGATCTCTCTGACGCAACTTCTCCTTAATCCGTCTTCTTCTCTCCGCCATAGCATCCTCATCCTGTTCTTCTAAATCCAACCCTTCCTGCCTCTTCGCCTCCTCTTCAATGGTAGAAACAATCTCAGCCTGCCGAATTCTTCTATGATCCTCCCTAACTTCCTCACGGTTATCTGTCCTACTCTCAATCAATCTACGAAGCCTACGATCATCTTTCCTAACAATAGCAGTATCTTCTACGTGACGAGGAAAAGCTTTATCCAAAGCAGCTTCCCTATCGGATCTAATATCACCGGATGCATCTTCGATCTCCTTATCAGCCCATTCGGGAGCTTTACCAGGCCAATAACGATTCACTTTTGTTTGTCCAATTTTACCTCTAAGCTTATCCCTTACAGCTATTACTGTATCACTAACACCGGCTGTTACAGACATTGTTCTTCCACAAATTCAACAATTCCTTTTTTTTCTTCAAACCCTAATTTCAAAATTTCAATAGATGCATAAAAATAAGTAAAATGTTGACAAAATAACATATAATTGAGATGAAATGAAAAGTAAAAGGAAATCGTATCGCAGTAAAATTAAGGAGATTGATGTTTTAATAAAAGATTGAGAGTGAATAGCGAATAATAGGATTAGGAAGCTAAAATCTCCAAACCCTGACAAAGTAAAAAAAAGGTTGAAGAGCAAACCTCAGGGTAAATCTATCGGCGGCAACGAAGACGGTGGTGCGGCGGTGTTGGTCGGGGCCGCGAACTAGAACCTGTCTTTTTCTCCTTCGAGCAGCGTCGCCCTCTTTCTCCCAGTTTATTCAGTTTTCTCATGGAATATGAAATCTCCTAACAATATATAAAAAGGGAATTAGTCACTTTAGTCCCTGAATCGGAAGGGATTTGTCACTTTAGTCCCTGAATGCAGATAAATTGCAAAATAATCCCTGAATGTAGACTTTGTTAGTCAATTTAGTCCATGAATGCAAACTTCGTTAGTCAATTTAGTCTCTGAATGTAGACTCCGTTAGTCACTTTAGTCCCTGGAATTGACCATGCAGGGACTGTTTTGCAATTTCTCTTCATTCAGGGACTGTTTTGCAATTTCTCTTCATTCAGGGACTAAAGTGACGAATCATCTCCCATTCAGGGACTAAAGTGGCTAATTTCCCTATATAAAAATTGAACTACACCAAAATCTCACAATCGTCCTTATTAAAATTAAAACTCATTATCTCCTTAATTTTACGTGCATAATAATCATTTCGCAAAATTTAATTTATTTATATTTATCTATCTACTAACATCTACTAACAATATATCTACCAATATATAAAAATTGAACTACGGCAAAATTTCACAATCGTCCACTTTAAAACTCATGATCTCCTTAATTTTAAGTGCATAATGGTCATTTCACAAAATTTAATTTATCTGCATTTAAAAAAATGTATTACGGATAATTGTTTGTAACAAATTTTTGGATAACTATGAAGTAAATAATAAGTAATCACAAGATAATTTTCTAAGGAATAAGTAATCACAAGTTGTAGAGACATCCTTAATAAAACTCATGATCTCCTTAATTTTACATGCATAATGATCATTTTGCAAAATAATCACAACTTAATTTTTTTTGTTGAGAGAACAACTTAATTTTTAAAAACATTGAATGGTGTTTTTTACATAAAATAAAAATTTAATTAATAGAAACACTGTATTAATGTTGATATTTTGAAAATAATCACGAGTTTTCAAAAGTTTTTCATATCGATATGTAAAACATTTCTTCTGTATATATAAGCATATAAAATCTTCAACGAGTGCGGTTTAAATATTTAATTATGTTTTAAATATAAAATATAAATAAATTTATTTAATAGACACACTGCATATTTTGAAAATAGTCACGGGTTTTAAAATTTTATCATATCGACTTTCTCATATATGGATATAAATTTATTTTTATGCAGATTTAAACATTTAAAATCTGCAACGGGAGACAATGCAAACATTGAACAATATTTTGCAGATAAAATAAAAATTTAAATAATTGAAACACTGCATTAATGCTGATATTTTAAAAATAGTCATGAGTTTTCAAAAATTATTTTTTCAAAATATGCAAAAAAGAAAAAATAGTCACGAGTTTTCAAAATTTTATCATATCGACTATCGTGCATCGGTACATAAAAATTTTCTTCTGCACATATAACCAAATTTTCTTCTGCACATATAACCATATAAAATCCTCAACGATTGTGGTTTAAAAATTTAATGGTGTTTTAAATATAAAATAAAAATCTATTTAATAGACACACTACATATTTTGAAAATAGTCACAGGTTTTTAAAAAATCTATCATATCGACTTTTTCATATATGTATATAAATTTATTTTTATCTCCTTAATTTTACGTGCATAATAGTCATTTCACAAAATTTAATTTATTTACATTTAAAAAAATGCCTTACAGATAATTGTTTGTAACAAATTTTTTGATAACTATGAAGTAAATAATAAGTAATCACAAGATATTTTTTTAAGGAATAAGTAATCACAAGTTGTAGAGAATTATCCTTTAAATTAAAATAAAAGCCTATTTATTTACATAAACTCAAAATAATTTCAATCCAAACGGGGGCCATAATCTCTTCTCTTTACTCTCACTTTCTTTCTGGCTGTTATGAACTTCTGCATCTCGGCAACGAACATATCTAAATCCAACCTTCATATCCAAGGGACTATTTTCAAAAGAAAAATATTTTGCAGGGATCTTTTTAAAAATCAAAAGATTTTGCAGGGACTATTTTTTTAATAAATGAGTTCACTCATCATGTGCCACGTGTGCAAATCATCACAAAAGTGGGGCCAGGGACCAAAACCAAAACGAGACATATTTGCAGGGACCAAAAACAACAAAAAAAATTTACATGGACTAAAACCAAAACGAGGCATATTTGCAGGGACCAAAATCATATTTTAGCCTTATAACTTTATCTAAAATTCTTTGAGCAAGATAATAAAACAATATACTCCCTCCGTCCCAAATTATAAGCGAAAAAAAAAAATCACACTTATTAAGAAAATTAAAATATTGTAGTTTGTAGTATAGTTTTTTGTGTTATCCTTGGAATAAGTTTCATAGAAAGATGTAAAAACAATTTGTATTGGTTATTAATTATAAGATTTTTTTTTTTTTTGAAGGAAGATGATTTTTTGAAAAAACATAATTAAATATGATAAAAGTTAAACTTTTTTGCTAATAATATGGGACAAGGAAAATGAGTTTTTTTCCTTATAATTTAGGACGGAGGGAGTATTACATATGAATAAAACATTTCGAACAAAGAGGACCATAAGAGAAAGTCCTTGAATATGCTTGCGTTCCCCAATATTATCACCCATTGAAGGTTGATTCCACAAATTAATCCAATTAAATGTTTCCTCGTGCAAAGATCTACAGGAACCCTAAAAAAATCCACCATTGAAGCACCTTGTGAAAAATAAAAGTGAGGCAACGATTGAGACATGATTAAGTGTGGGAATGCGTATTTATTCTCTATACATTTTAACCAAATTTAAATTTACACCATTGATTAGATCTAACGATAATATTTTAAGGCTCCATGGGTGAGGGACTTAATTGATCCCTCACCTTAGAATCCACCATATTTTCTACACGCATCATAAAAGGAAATATACATGGATTCTAAGGTGATGGATCAATTAAGTCTTTCATCCATGAAACCTTAAAATATTATCGAGAGATCTAATCAATGGTCTAAATTTAGTTAAAATATATAGAGAATAAATACACACTCAATCATGTCTCAGGCTCCGCATGTTACGGATTAAAATAAAAGTAATTTTCACATAAAAAATAAAAGTAATTTTCACATAAAATAATTTAGCGATTATATTTTAGAGATTTTATAAAAAATCAAAATCTATTTTGCATTTGTTTACCACAATAAAAATCACTTTTTTAAAACAAATAATTTAAGGTGCGTTTGTTTCAGCTTTAAAAAAAAATAGATTTTGTATCAAAAGAATCTAGAGATTTTTTTTAGAGATTTTAAAAAAAATCTGAAGTTATTTGTGTTTGCCTAATATCCATAAAAAACCATTTAAAAAAAAATTGAGTTCTAACATGCACATGTGTTATCTCCTTGTTATTGAAAAAAATAGATTTTGAGAAAAGTTAATCCTAATAGCTTTTCATTTTAGGGTCAAAATAGATATTTTTGATAAAATGATTTTTCTAAAAATCCTAAACAAACACTTAAAAATGAAAAAAGTGATTTTTTTGGAAAAAATCTGAAACAAACGGGCCCTTAGTTTGTTTGGATACAACTATATAAAAGGGGTTTTTTGTTACAAAATTGGTTCAATCTTTTAAAACATATTTTCTCTCTCATCTAAAAAAAATCTATTTTTTTAGAAGGTGCTCTTAACAGGTTCTCATTTGAAGCTGTTTTTAGATTTTTTTTTTTTAGATTCTGATTTGTTTAAAAAGTTGTAACAAACGAATGCAAAACTCTTAAAAGTGATTATTTTTTTAAAATAAGTGATTTTTTCCTGAAAAAGCTATAACAAACGGACTCTTAATCGTTGTCTCCCTTTAAGTGATGAGAGAAACAAAAAAAGACAAATTTAACATGTCTTTTTTGTCAAATAGTTTGGTGGCTAAGAGCTCACACAATTTAACTGGAGAGAAATGTAATGTTTGAGTTAAACTTACGGATACAAAATTTTTTTTTTAATAAGGGATACAAATTTAACATGTTTATGTGTCTGTCAAAAAAAAAAACATGTTTATGTGAACCATCACAATATTAAAATATCGTGTGTATTTTTTTAACCTAACTTGTTAAAAAGGTTAACACTACTATAAGTAACAAAAACAAGAAAAGTGTTAAACTCAAAAACGGCAAATGAAATTTTGTGTATATTATTTACATAAAAAATAGGGTTTTTTTTATAACAAAAACAGGTTAGCAGTGATTCTCACAGCAAGCAAGTATCAACTCAGAAAAGGTCTGTGCCTTTTCTTCTTCTGTATGTTGGAGCAGTGACCCATGTTCAAGGACAGCGTCTACGTTGAGTAACTATATATTATTATTTTATATTTCAAATATTGCTTACAAACTGTTCGACGTAATGTCTCTGTTACTAATTATTAGTAAGAACAATCAAGTGTCCGTTTCTTTGAAATCCATTATTGTTGTGCTTACAAAGTGTTGACCTAATGTCATTGTAAACTTTGTTGAACTTTCCTGAATGCTTCGAAGAATCTCTTTTCTCTCTCGTTTTCGTCTTCTTCACCACATGTGTACTATCACCTCTCTTTCTCCTTCTCCAGCTTTGCATATTCCAGTTCACTCTCATTGCACCAAATCAACAAACATTAATCATGAAATTCAGTCACATAGCAACAAAACCCAGTTCTTGAATTTCATGAGAAACCAATGCAAATCAGGTAAAATGAAGAGCATTGATGAAGCTTTGAACTTTTTTCATACCATGGCTAAAATGAACCCCTTGCCTTCTGTTATAGACTTTACTTTGTTATTAGGGTTTATTGTGAAGATGAGGCATTACACAACTGCTATATCTTTAGCCAAAGAAATGCATTCTTCTTTAGGTATAAAGCCTGATACTTTTATTCTTAATGTTGTTATCAATTCACTTTGCCATTTAAAGTTGGTTGCTTTTGGGTTTTCTGTGTTGGGGACTATGTTTAAACTTGGTTTTGAGCCCTCTGTTGTGACTTTTACCATTCTTATCAATGGGCTTTGTGTGAAAGGAGATGTGGGTCGGGCCGTGGAGTTGGTTGATCATATGGAAAAGACAGGGTATCGTTCGGATGTTAAGACTTATGGCGTGTTGATTAATGGGTTGTGTAAGATGGGCAAAACTTCTGAAGCCGTTGGGTGGTTAAGGAAGATGGAGGAAAGAAATTGGAACCCTAATGTGGTGGTTTATAGCACAGTTATGGATGGTTTGTGCAAGGATGGATTGGTATCTGAGGCCTTAGGTTTGTGTTTGGAAATGAGTGGGAAGGGTATTAGGCCTAATCTTGTTACTTACACTTGTTTGATTCAAGGTCTTAGTAATTTCGGACGTTGGAAAGAGGCTGGTTCGCTGTTGGATGAGATGATGAAAATGGGAGTGATGCCGGATTTGCAATCACTTAACATTTTGGTGGATGCTCTTTGCAAAGAAGGGAAAATTATGCAGACAAAAAGTGTGATTGGTTTTATGATTTTGATAGGGGAAGTGCCGGATGTATTTACCTATAATTCTTTGATTGATAGATATTGTTTGCAAAATCAAATGAATGAGGCAACAAGAGTATTTGAACTAATGGTTAGTATGGGATGTTTACCAGACATTGTAGCTTACACTTCGCTCATCCATGGATGGTGTAAGATTAAAAACATTAACAAGGCTATGCACCTCTTGGATGAAATGATTAAGGTTGGTTTCACCCCTGATGTTGTCACATGGACCACTCTCATAGGTGGTTTTTGTCAAGTTGGTAGACCATTGGCCGCAAAAGAACTGTTTTTAAATATGCACAAATACGGTCAAGTTCCCAATCTTCAAACTTGCGCTATTATATTGGATGGACTGTGTAAAAGCCAACTTCTTTCGGAGGCATTATCGTTGTTTCACGCAATGGAGAAGAGTAATCTTGATCTTAATATTGTGATTTATAGTATTATACTTGACGGAATGTGCAGTGCTGGAAAACTAAATACTGCGTTGGAACTTTTTTCATGCTTGCCTGCTAAAGGTTTGCAAGTTAATGTTTATGCTTATACCATTATGATTAACGGTTTTGCTAAACAAGGATTGTTGGATAAAGCTGAAGACTTACTGAGTAATATGGAAGAGAATGGGTGCATGCCCGATAGCTGCACTTACAATGTCTTTGTCCAAGGCTTGGTAGCAGAAAGAGAGATTGCAAGGTCAATAAAATACCTTACAATGATGAGAGACAAAGGTTTTTCTGTAGATGCCACCACCACAGAAATGATTGTCAACTACTTGTCCACTAACCAAGGAGAGAATGAATTAAGAGAATTTTTGTTTCCAAAATAATATAGCATCTGACACAACAATGAGAACTGACATAGGCTTCAAAACTTATGTTTAACTATATTATTCAAAATTGTTACTATTCAAATGTGACAATTTATGTGACCAACAGAGTCGGCCCTTAACAGAGTTGCTCCTTGGCATATTTTGTGGTAAGCATTTTAATGTCTTCTTGCACATTTATTATGATACATACTCGCCTCAAATAAAATATCTTCGAATAATTAGACTTATGTTCACAAATTAGGCCATACTCTTTGCATTTGTGGAATTGAGTAATTGTTTGCTTGGGTATATATTTTCTTGACTTTAAGAAAGTTTAGCTACGATCAAGTTATAATTGGATAAGTGTATTGTGGCCCAACAACACTGAAGAAAAGCTTAGTCAACCGATATTGCTAGGAAATGATAATTGACAGCATAATAGTTTACAAAATGTGAACTGAATATATGTAAAAGTTTGTATAATTACTAAATGTTGATGTGTTTATTAAATGGATTCATGAATGTAAAGGAATTAATAAGTTGTTTTTATGACTCATTCTTTTTCCTACTATTGGTATTCAAGTTGATAAATTCTGAAAAAATGAATGTACAACTCATTAATGTCAAATTAGGACAATCTGTGTGTGCCTGTGATTTGATATTTGTTTTATCCTTTGTTTTTCTGTTACAAACCCATGTTATTTTATGCATTGTTTTTCTCTGTCTTACGGTTAATATACTTCATAGTCTCGCTTCAACGTAAAGCCAGAGACAGTGGTTCACGACTTCACGTGTATCGAGGACCAGTATGAAAGTCCTTGACAGTGGACTGGCACTGTTTTATTAGATTTAAGCAAATGATGTTTTTTTTGTTTTTTTAATTTGAAACAGAAAATGTCAGTATTATTAGTTTTATGTTAAGGGTGGAGATTGAACCCTCTACCTCCTTATTAGTGCTCTCCTTAACAACTTCGCTCTAACCACCAAGTCATTCTTATATTCGCATATGAGGTTATGTTTAGCATTAAACTAGTTGGAAATCCTCAAATCCCTGAAGAGTATGTATTAAGGTTATCTAAATGCTAGCACAAATCACGAGTCATATTATATACTGTAAATGAATCCTATTAAGGCTAGGGTGTTTTTGTAAAACACCCTAACCTTAGATTACGCCATGTGGAATTTTCACTATAGATCAAACACATCATTGGGCCTGTCGAAATATTATTTCTAGTCTCTACCCGCTTTGATTAAACAATCTTCTATTTGATTCACTTACTTTTGTTGCTAAAAGACCATTTGTTTTGCTTGCATGACATGGCACGGTTTTTTCAAGTAAAATCATGCGGGAATTTGTGATTGAAGTAAGTTATGCCTGTACAGATGACAGTTATCTGTTTTTATTCTAGGTAAAGTGTATAATTGTTAAACATCTACATGGAAATGGTGTTGGTGGTGATCTTATGTTGATGATAATGATTTTGGCCTAGTCCTTCTTTTGTCACCTTATTTTCTAGCCTACAAATATACAATGACTCAGTAGAATCAAGTGAAGCTGTATGATAAACAGTCAATTGAAGCACCAAACAATGTACATGGTTATGGACTAGAAAACAAACAATCTATCTGACTTGTAACTTTCTTGTTTATTTATCAACTGCGCAATTATTTTGTTGTCTTTGTTGTTAAGATGTGACTGTTTTAAGAAATTTTCGTAATGTTCTTTCAGGGTATCAAAGAACTCCTAGAGGCATCCAATGTACAAACTTGGAGATTACTTTTCTTGTGCTGAAGATGGAGACCGATAGGAGGATAGATGAATTTATGCCCTTTTACGAATAGATTTTTCGGCATAGTCTGTTCTTTGTATATAAATATGAACTTGTCATTTCCATTTAGAGGATAGGGATGTTTTTATTTTTTTATTATCAATGCTCACTTCAGTTCATAGCAAAAGGATATATATTTGAATAGAAAAATGTAAATATAATTCGATCTAGAGATGATGATTACAGAAAATTGAAAATCTAGAGAGAATATTTCAAACGGAAGTCTAATATTGATGTCTCATTTGAAATTGTTTCATTGTACAAAAATGTTATTTAGACTACATTTAGATTTTAATTATTTAACATCAACAATTTATAACTGATGTATTTTATAGTGTTGAAATACAATATTAAATTTTTATCTTCAAATAATATCACTTTTTTTATGATATAAGTTTAGTCGCTGCATTAATAAGGCAAAGTTGTGACAGACAAATCTTTTGTTAGGCAATTTCCAATTTTTGCAACCACCGTTCTGGGTTTTGAAGCATGCACTTGATGTTCCTACTTTTGATTATAAATTATCCAAAGAAATTTTTTTTGTTTTTGTTCCTGCATCTTTTTTTGTTACAAAACAAATCATGTAAGTTCTAAACGTTTTGTTTTGGGTCCTTGCCGTCTTCATCCATTACAAAAATGCACATGTGGCTAACGAAGAGTGACGTGGCAGACAACGTTAATTTGACAAAGTGAAAGATAAATCACACATTGAAATGGATCAAAACCAAAAAACGAAATTCATAGAGGGACCAAAACCAAAATAGTGCACTATCACCAATTGATTTTTTCCCCTTTTATTCTTCTTCTTTCTCTCTCTTCCTCTTCATCTTTCTCACCATATTCATAAATTTGCTCAAAAAAAAAAAAAACAACTCAAACTATAAACTTTATTAATTAATTGCTATGACCACTAGAAAATCAAGCACATGTAAAAATAAAGGATTAAAAGTTAAAGGATGAATGTAATTGAATAAAAAAAACATGGTTTAGGCTTTTGTAATGAGCAAGAGCAAAAGTTTTAACAAACTAGACTTTTGACCCGTGCGACGCACGGGTCTTGTCGACTATAATAGAGACCAATGAATAATATTTATCCCGTAAGATCATGGATCGATCAATAAACTCAAATTAGAATATTAGAGATACAATATTACGATCAAATAGTTTTGTCTTACTATGTCCTTCAACGACACTTGAATCTTATCAAATTTTACATTTCAGTTTTGAAAAACTAATCAATTAAAGAATGTTATTTTATTTTATCACAATATATTATTGAGGCATTATCTTCTCATTTTTTTTTAAATTATAAAGAAAAAGATAAAAAGAATACAACATTATATTGTTGCACGGGTCAATTTTATTTATTACTTTTATAGTTAAACATCAAAAATTGACTTGTAATAATTGTTTTAAATTTCTACTAACATGAAAAACAAAGTCACTTCAATTAATAGAATTTCTAAATTACACATACAACTCTAAAAAGAATAATTACACTTTGATATTTACTAAAAGTAATAATATATTTTTCCAACCAAATACATATCATATCCAACCAAATAGAAGAGATCTTATACAATGGATTAATTATTTTGAAGATGCGTGCTTGGTTGAAGAGCTATGTATTTTCCAAAGGGTATAGCAATAGATGTAATTTAATGCAATTCATGGTTCCTAACAAAATTTTTTGAATTTCAAATTGAAGAAGTGTTGGAAGGAAATAGTACATAATTAGGGTTAACACTTAGCAATTAATGTGAATCATTTGGAGGGAATTTTCTAGGTTTAGTTGTTGCAAAAATTAGGGTAGCTGAGTTTGCATAGAAATTATGGTATTCTGTTTGTAAACGTATTAAATAATTGTACAACAACTTGTCAAAAAAAAAAGTCTACAGAAAAATAGATATATACAAACGATGACACAGCACGATAAGAATGAAAAGCCCATCAGTGAGGAGAAATATTAGGATTGCTGCATTTTAGATGGAATTTGTTAGGTTAAATTGTTGCTAACTTAATGCAGCATTTTAGAGGGAAATTATTTGGTTAAGTTGCTGCAGACCTAATAAAATTAATAAATAAACACTAGACTTTTGACCCGTGCGACGCACGGGTCTAGTCGACTAAAATAGAGACCAATGAATAATCTTTAACCTGTAAGATCATGGATCGATCAATATACGCAAATTAGATTATTAGAGATACAATATTACCTTCAAATTTGTCTTACTATGTCCTTCAATGACACTTGAATCTTATCAAATTTTACATTTTAGTTTTGAAAAACTAATCAATTAAAGACTGTTATTTTATTTTATCAAAATATATTTTTTTTTTTTGAAGAAAATTTTATCAAAATATATTATTGGGGCATTATCTTCTCATTTTTTTTTTTAAAATTATAGAGAAAAAAGATAAAAAGAATACAATATTATATTGTTACTAACATGAAAAACAAAGCCACTTCAATTAATAGAAATTCTAAATTACAAAATAAGTGTACAAAATATTGTCAAAAAAAAAAAGGAAGAGAATAGGAATGAAATTGGTGCGATGCATTTTTTTAGATGAAATTTGTTAGATTAAATTACTGCTAACCTAATACAGCAAAAGAGAGGGAAAATATTAGGTTAAATTGCTGCAGACCTAACAAAATTAATAAATAAGGATTTAGAGCCAAAATTTTAGGATTGAGTTGTTGCAAACCTAATAAGGGATTAGTGGAGGGAAAAAATTAGGTTAAGTTGCTGCAGACTTAACAATTAATAAATAAGGATTTCCTTAAAAAAAAAAAAAGTGTACAAAATATTGTAAAAAAAAAAAAAAGGCATGAAATTGGTGCGATGCATTTTTTTAGATGGAATTTGTTATATTAAATTCCTGCTAACTGCTATCAAAATTAATAAATAAGGATGAACTATCCGGGGGGTCTTTACGGTTAAAAGTTTTTTATGCTAATCTCTGTTCAATTAATCTTGACTCTTACGCCAGATGTTGAAGTCATCAAGAATCGAGCAAAAGTACACAGCAGATTATCAATGATAAAGTACAAAGTCAAGTTTTGAACTAATACAACGAGGAGAACTTTGAGCTCCGTGAGGGTTTCAACAACAGAGACAAAATAGCACAACAAAATAACCCTCCTGATACTAGAATTGATGTTCAATCAGTCCCCACTTGCACATCCCTTGCAACCACAATGGACGCACTCTATAACCTTCTCCTCCCTAAGTTGCTTTGGTACTCTGCACACACAAGTGGTGGCAAAATTGTGATCGCGTGGCTGCATGCACCTTAAGCAACATAGACGTTCATAACCAGGCTGTAGTTTAAAAACAAAAACACGTTATTTAAGTACTCAAAAGTCAAAACCAAGAGAGCGTAGTAATAATAATAGACAGGTAGGTTAATTAACAAAAGGGAAGATGATGGTGGCAGACAATAATTATATGTGAGTTTCAGAATATTTCAATAATTGTTGCTAGGAAACAACTATGACCTCATAACATCTTAGGAAAAGCAAAACTTCCCAAAGAATTGATATTTTCTCATGTCACCATTAGACCCCTATCAAACTGAAAATATGATTCTTCGATCGTATTGAGGGGATATAGTTTTACTCGCAGATAAGATAGATATTTATATATCTAATCCACTATGATGAATACACAGTTAATCATTATGTTGCACTGCATTAGCAATAGAAGCATTAGCTCACAAATTTTATAATAGTCATATTATGGAGGCACCCACAACTAACGCATACTTAAAAGCAAGAACTCATAAATAGTCATTCACAATTGGAGCAGTTGGGAGAAGATTCACAGTATTTAGTTTATTCATTAAATGTTGCCTAGTCTATCATGATGGTGCTTCTTGAAAACATTTCAAGAGTGAATTGATGAAACCAGCAAGTGAACTATAAAATTGTTTCAAAGATTCGAAGTTGGAATACTGGAGACCTGGGGTTGTGGGAATCTAGTGAAGCTTAAGAAAGTTAAGGAGGTCATCTCTACCAAGACCAACACATACTGTTCATTTCCAAGAGACTAAAATGTAGATCACACACAACACTCGGTTCGGAACCCCAAAACCATACTTTGGACAAGTTACAGATGACAGGTTTTTGCCCGAAGCATAATTTTTGGCTTCACGGATGAGAAACGAATCTCGTCATTACAAGTCAGAAGTACTAAGATGGAAGTTCAAGAACTTGATTACTGCTCCTGTTGCGAGGAGTTACATTGTATGCTAGTTTTGGGGTAAACTATGGTGGTTGTGTGAAGATCATTCCTTAGTTTTAAATATGCTAGTTTTGGGGTAAACTATGGTGGTTGTGTGAAGATCATTCCTTAGTTTTAAATTAGAGGTATCTAATGTGCAAACTACCATTGTTGAGCAGAACTGCACGGTATGTTAGGTTTGTAGGGAAGTTACTATTGCATTATAAGGTGACTTCTTATGGAACAACGTTTAAGGATTATTAGAAAGCACTAGGTGTTCTACCCGCTCAAATAATTCTTTAAAGTTCTATAGCAAATCTATTGACATAACAGAAACAAGGAGATTGGATTTAATTGCTGTGTGTGTCTTTCGCAGTCCTAAGGTGTGTGTGGTTGGAGAGAAATACTCATCTTTTTAATGTGTCTTCAACCCAAAAGTATATTTAGAATCAAGTTAACCTCTTCCTTCATTACAGTCGGTTTCGTATTTGGATTTCTCACTTACCTCCTAGTCAAACTTACTTCTATGAAAAACAAATATACAAAAACAAAAGTACTTTCACATAAAAGGTCTCACGACACATACCTTCTTCCATTTTGCGATTAGATTGCGGTCAGCATATCCTTGATCCAAACAGAATTCATACAATTCTTTCGAAATTTCCTTCCTCCGATGGTAAAGGTCAAACACATAGCGACTCTTCTGGTGTGCAATTTTAAATATAGGCCATAAAGTCTCACATTTTCTTTTTCCATCATGTGGATCATTCTCAGCTGCAACATAAAAGACATGACAAAAAATTACTACCATAGATTTCAGAATTAAATTTCTTTAAAAAAATAAAATAAAATCTAGTAAGACATGCAGTATAATGTAAGAGATAAAATTCCAACCTTCCCTCATCTTTCCTTGAAGTTCGCGAAGTGTCGGCTCAATTAACTCCCAGCCTTCTGGGTATTTAACTCGGTTGGTCTTTACTTTCGGCATTTTTTTATCTGTCAAAGGACAACATGAACTACAAGGGTCAGTTTTTCCAACATTCTACTAAGTAACAAGCTATGAAGCGTAGATAAACAAATATAAACAAAAATCACTTAAAAACAAGTTAACTACAAAGCTCAAAATTAACTCAATGAAGACGAACAGTATTTTCTTTTCTGCAGTGATAATATTTATACTGAAGCTAGGTATGAAAATATTGGAGAAATGAAAAAGAATAAATTTTTATAATGAAATAATTTATTTACGAAACGAATAAGCAAAAGTTAGTAAAATTAGGGAAATCTGAAGCACAAATTATGCAATTGAAACCAAAGGGTAAAGAAATATGAAAATTAAACTAGGAAATCGAAGGCGAGTGATGGAGAATTTGGTAACGCAATCAAAGTAACAGAACAGTAGTGAGATTGTAGCTAAATGAATCTGAAAACCCTAGCATGGTGAAAAAGATAAGAGAACTAACCTCACGATCCGCGGTGGAGAAAGACGGTGGTGTTGATCGGGGCGTCGCGGGCGTAGGCAGAATAGAAGAGAAGTTAGCTCTGCAGTTTTCAAATTAATCGCTTAATCTTTAACAGTCTGTTTGTTTGAAGAGAAAGAAGGAAGAGAAGAGAGAAATTGAGAAGAGATGGTAGTTTTCTCTTGTTTGGTATGGAGAGAAATAGGGAAGAGAGATTGCAAAATGATGGGACCCACTACTTTTTGCTTTCTCTTCACAGCAGCGATGAAAGGGGGAGAGAAGTGTGTTATTATTTGTTGTTCCGTTTTCACCCTTGTTTCCAAAGATTATATTTCATTATGGTTTATGAATGGTTCTAATAAAATTGAACATTGTCTGACGAGCTGAAGGCATCCATGGACGGTAACGAAAAATAGATGTTAAACGCAAAGGCAACCAGGCTTGCTATTTTGAATCATCATAGGAGAAAAATAAGACATGGATGTAGATAATTAGGTTTTTATTAATCAAATCAAATTCTGTAAAAAAAACAAGGCTTTTTAATCAAATAAAACATATATACAGATGGGAACATAATGAATGATTAGTGCCCCCTAAAAAAATTAATGATTAGGTAATTAGATGATGAACCGGTGTAGACGGTGGGAGTGCGATAATTCACTCCTGGTGCTGATTTATATATATATATATAATTTCAATACCATTTTAAATTAAATAAAAGCATACATTACAAATAGTTTAGATTGATCAAACAAATTATTAAATTACTCTTAATAGAATTTTACCAAAATTCAAGGGTATTTTGGTACTTTTGTAAATAATCAATACTTCTCTCTTCTCTATTTCTCTTATCTATCTCTTATACCAAACAACACATCAAATCTACTCTATTTCTGACATCTTTCTCTCTTTTCACACTCTCTCTTACCTATTTCTCTCTTCACAACTTCTCTCCTAAACCAAACACACCCTAAAAGTTGTAAAAGTAGGACCAAACCATCGAAAAAACCTATTCACTCCACTTATAAAACCGGACAAATTCCACTTAAAAAAGGCATTAGAGAACATACATATACAATTTAAATCTGAAAATTAAATCATAAACGGAATGAAAAACTTTATTAATTGAATCCAACAAATAAGAAGGGATTTGTCGTGGAACCCTGATCAATAAAGGTTTAGCTGCACATGTCAACTTATATCGTTACAAAACAATAGAAAAAAAATACCCTAATGAAAACACGGGAAGGATTCAGTTAATATGGTTGCTAGAAAAAAAATACCATAACACGTTTTAGCTGCCTAGAACGCAATGTTCTAACGTATTACCCAGCAATATGTTTACTTTAACTTTTCATTGACCAAATAATATGGTTGCTCCTTTAAATATCTATGATAATTTTTATAACATGTCAATTATTAAAAAAAAAAACATGTTTTCTTAAAAAAAAAATGTCAATTATTAAACCGAATAACATGACATACCGAATAAATAGAGTAATTTTGACATTCAGGAAAAAGTTTGGGTATAGATTTGGGGTGGATACATATTATATCCTCGTTACATGTCTCATACCCCGTGTTTTAAAATCGGGAAAAACTCAAACCCATACCAAAACCTAGTCAAGACGGAGAAAACCCGTCAAATTGGGTTGGGTTTGAGCAGGTACCCGTAGGTACAGGGTTTGATGCCATGCCTATTTACCATATGTTGATTTAATTTTTTATAATATTTTCTGGGTTAAATATGTTTATGGTCCTATAAATATACTAACTTTTCGTTTTAGTCTTCTAAAATTTTTTGTTAGACTTTTAGTCTCTCAAAAGTTTTTAATCACCACTTTTGGTCCCTACTTTTTAGTTAACTCACATCTATCCTTCATATTTTTAATACAATTTTCCACAAATGTGTACAATATTATCACAATCTCAAAAAAAAAATAGATTTTTTTAACAAAACATTAATTAAACATAATTTTTTTAAACATCTAAAACATAAAAATTCATGTTTTGTTAAAATCTCTTTATTTTTTGGAAGAGTTTTTCATAATATTCTAACAATTTATGAAAAATTTCATTAAAACATATGAAAACTAGACAATAATGACTAAAAAGTAGGGACAAATATTGCGATAAAAAACTTTTGAGAGACTAAAAGTCAATCAAATTTTTTAAACGATTAAAATGAAAAAATTGATATATTTACAGAGACTAAAAATACATTTAACATGTATTATTTTACAAAAATAAAAAGTTATTTTAAACATTCACTGGTGCAAAATTGAAACGTGCAAAATCACATGTAACTTGTTGATTCGGCACCTGCACAAACATTATTTATTGTTTGACTTAAAAATTTAAAATATAGTTTATTAATATTAATAATATATAAATATTAATATCACATGTAAATTTTCTATAGTCATAAATATTTTCAAAGCCATTTAAATTGGGTTTTTTTTTTTTTTGAAAGAAGGATATAATGATAGATTGTGATTTGTTAAATAATTTCTTACCGTCAACGTATGTCGAATTTGTTGATAACAATTTAACTCACCCACAACTTTTGATGTCGTGTGAGAACTTTTTTTTTTCCAAAACAAAACGATATTCGCTCGTTCATATTGATAGAATATATTATTCAACATTTTTTAAAACTTAATGATGAATTTGCGAACAAACTTACAATATGAATTTTTTTTATCAACACAACATTAAAGTTAACAACATGCATCGACAAGATACATATGATAAAATTAAAGTGACTGAAATACACATGCCTCCAAATCTTTGGTGGACGTCTGATGCCAAACTCACAAATTATTTTCTAGAAAAAAATATATTTACATATATACAAAGTGTGAATCAAACTCATTTCCAAATTTACTAGATCTATTTTTTTTTTTTAAGGAAAATTCACTAGATCTATCTATATTATCCATTTACAATGTTCAATGATAATGACAATTTTTATAACATGCCAATTATTAAACCAAATAACATGACATACCAAATAAAAGACGTGATTTTGTATAATATTTTATGGGTTAAATATTGTTTTGATCCTATAAATACACTAACTTTTCGTTTTAGTCTCCCAAATTTTTTTGTTAGACCTTTAGTTCCTTAAAAGTTTTCCATAACCACTTCTGGTCTCTACTTTTTAGTCAACTTATATCTATTTTTCATATTTTTTAATGAAATTTTCCAGAAATACGTGTAGAATATTATGACAATATCTCCCAAAAAAATTTGATTATTGTAACAAACATGAATTAAATATGATTTTTTTATGTTTAAAAATTCATATTTAATTAATATTTTGTTAAAAAAATTCTTTTTTTCAAAGACTGCCATAATATCCTACCCATCTATAAAAAAAAATTCATTAAAAAATATGAAGGCTAGACATAAATGAGAATGACCAAAAAAAATAGGGACTAATAGTGGTGATGAAAAACTCTTGAGGGACTAAAAGTCTAACAAAAAATTTACAGAGACTAAAACGAGAAATCAATATATTTACAGGAATCAAAAACATATTTAACCTATATTTTTTACAAGAATAGAAAGTTATTTTAAGGTACAAAATTGAACTGTGCAAAAAATCACATGTAACTTGTTGATTATCATTGTCTCATGCACAAATATTATTTATTGTTTGACTTGAAAATTTAATATATACTTTATTAATATTAATAATTAATAAATATTAATATCACATGTATTTTTTTTTACAGTCATAAGTATTTTCAAAGTCATTTAAAACGATAAAAAAAAATTTAAAAAAAGGATACAAATGATAGATTGTGATTGGTTAAATAGTTTCTACGGTCAATGCATGTCTAAATTGTTTTTTTTTTTTTTTTTGAAAAAGTGTATATCTAAATTGTGACAAGAGTTTAACTCAATTACATCTTTCGATGTAGTGCCATAACATTCTTTTTGTAACAAAACAAAATGATAGTTATTCATTCATATTGATAGAGTATAATTATTCAACATTACTGAAAACGTAAATGATAAATTTACAACTAAACTCACAACATCAAAGTTAATAGTATATAACAATAAAACACCTAGGAATAATAATATGATAAAATTAAAATGATCAGAATACACATGTCTTCGAATCTTTAGTAGATGTCGAGTGCTTAACTCACATAAACTATTTTCTATAAAAAAAATATTTAAATATATAATAAGTATTTTTTAGAGACATATATACTAAGTATGAAAATTAAATTCATTTCCAAATTTACTAGATCCATCTATATTTTTTCTTTTTGAAGGATAGATCTATCTATATTATCCATTTACAATGTACACATTTAATATTGAATTATTATTTTTTTGACAAGAATAAAAAATTATTTTAAACATTCACAAATAGAGAAGTAAATTGTGCAAAACCACATATAACTTTCTTGTTATCATGTCTACATTCACAAGGTTCTAGTAACTCAAAATCATAATGATTTTATGGCTGCTTAATGTTGACATTTGTTTGGCTAACTTTATTTTTTGTTTTTATGGATTGTTATAAAGATTTCTCTTTTCTCTCCTGGAATATTCGTGGTGCTTTAGGTAAAAGTTCTAGACGCCATGTTCATGAGATTATTAGAGGTTATCATCCCACTCTTTGTTTTATTTTTGAAACTCATGGTGCTTTTCAAAAAGTGGAAAATTTTTGAGATTCTCTAGGATATCATCCTTTATTTCTTCAAGAGGCTAGAGGTCATGCCGGAAGGATTTGGATTTTATCTTGCACTAATGATTTTACATTTACTCTTATACATAATATGCATCAAGCTATCACCTTTTGCATCTCTAAGGGAATGGCTACTTGGTATTGCTCGGCCATATATGCTTCTCCTACTTATACTATTAGGCTTAAACTTTGGGAGCATCTGATGAATTTACGTAATTTAATTTTGGGTCCTTGGATCATGATTGGTGATTTTAACGAGGTTCGCAACTGCAGAGAGGTCTCTGGTGGGGACTTTAACTTGTCTCGGGCTAATTTTCTCTCTCAAATGATGGATGCTTGTGGGGTCATGGATTTAGACACGGAGGAGAAATTCTCAATATGGTGGCCATATTCGTAAAAAACTTGATAGATGTCTAGCAAATGTGGATTGGAAGCTAGCTTTTCCTCATTCTCTAGCTGAGTTGTTACCTACTCATGACTCTGATCATAACCCTATTTTGGTGAGTTGTATGAAGGCAGCGAGTAGGAGGTCTAAGATTTTTCATTTTCAAGCAGCTTGGCTTCATCATCCAGACTATAAACCTTTAGTTCAATCTACTTGGAGTGACACTGTTGGTAATGTGATCTCTAAGCTTCAAGCGGTCCAAAAGTCTTCAGAGAGATTTAATTCTGATATCTTTGGTAACATTTTTAAAAATAAAAGACAATTGGAGGCTAGGATCAAAGGAGTGCATCAACAACTTGATTATTGTCAATCTTCTGATCTTATCAATTTTGAAAGACATTTGCAAAATGAGTATAACAAGGTCTTGGCTCAAGAGGAGATGTTGTGGTATCAAAAGTCGAGAGAGAATTGGATTAAATTTGGAAATAAGAATACAAAATTTTTCCATGTCCAAACTGTCATTCGCCGAAGGAGAAATAAGGTGGTTGGCTTGAATATTGATGGTATTTGGTGCACAGATGAAGATTCTTTAAGAAGGGAAGCTTTATCTTACTTTAGGAGCTTATTTTAAGAGGGGGGATCAACCAGTCCTGCAAGCCTCCACTTTTCTCACTTTCCTCATATTAGTATTGATCTTTATGACTCTCTTTGCCTGAACCCAAGTCTTGAAGAGGTCATGTCTGCTCTTTTCTCGATGAATTCTTATAAGGCTCCTGGTCCAGATGGGTTCCAATCTATTTTCTTCAAAACTTTTTGGAATATTATTTCATCAGAAGTTCATAACTTGGTTTCCACTGCTTTTCAATCAGGTACCATCGATCCAAAATTGACTGAGACTCTTATTGTTCCTATTCCTAAAATTGATGATCCTATGTCTTTGAAAGATTTTAGGCCTATTAGCCTTTGCAATGTTATGCTTAAAATTATTTCTAAGGTGCTAGTGGGGAGGATTAGACCCCATTTAAATAGTCTTATCAGCCCCTTTCAAAGTAGTTTTATACCTAAACGAGGCACGGCTGATAATGCTATTATCGCACAAGAAATAGTTCATAGCATGAATAAAAAGAAAGGGAGAAAAGGTTATCTTTTGTTCAAAATTGATTTTGAAAAAGCTTATGATAGAGTAGATTGGAATTTCCTTCGTTTAACTTTACATGATTTTGGTTTCCCTACTTCCATTATTACTCTTATTATGAACCGTATAACCTCTTCTACTTTATCTTTAAAGTGGAACAACGAAAAACTAGAGAGTTTTATTCCTCAAAGAGGTTTAAGGCAAGGGGATCCTATGTCTCCTTATCTTTTTGTCCTTTGCATGGAAAAACTTTCTATGTTAATTCAGGAGAAGGTTCAATCTAATGAATGGAAACCGATCAAAATCTCCAAAAATGGTCCAGCTATCTCTCATTTATTTTTTGCAGATGATTGTCTTTTATTTACTCAAGCTAAATCCTCTCAAGCTAGAATGGTGAAAGAGGTGTTAGAGAGTTTTTGTCATGCTTCTGGGTTGAAAGTTAATATTCAAAAATCTAGATTCATGTCTTCTGCTAATATCTCCAGAGGCAAAGTGAATAAATTTTCTTCTATTGTTCATTTTACTCATCATACTCAATTAGGCAAGTACCTTGGTTTCCTTATGTTATCTGGCAGGATAAAAAATGCTGATTTTGCTTATATCATGGATCGAGTCAATAGCAGATTGGATGGTTGGAAGACAAAACTCCTTAGCCGAGCAGGGAGGGTGACTTTGGCCCAATCTGTGGTCTCTTCTCTTCCTACCTACTCTATGCAGAATTTATGGATTCTTGAAGGGGTGTGTAACCAAATAGATGCTTCTATCAGACAATTTATTTGGGGAAGGAAACATAGTCATTGGGTGAATTGGAAGATGATTACACAACCTAAGTCTAGAGGTGGTCTTGGAATTCGGACAGCCCGTGCTTCAAATATATCTATTATGGGCAAACATGTTTGGGAATTGATCCATAATCCTGATAAGCTTTGGGACAACCTTCTTTCTTCTAAATATCTTCATGGTATCTCTATTTTAGAGGCTACAGATTATCAGGGTTCGTCTTGTGTTTGGAAGGCTATTACCAAGACAGTTGAAGTTTTGAAATCTGGTTTCAAGACTAGAATTGGAAGAGGAGAGGTTTCTCTTTGGTATGACAAATGGTTGGAGGATGATTATCTTTGTAATCTTGTCCCTTATGTCCACATTAGTGAAACTAATTTGAGACTGAGAGACATTTACCATCACGATCGCTGGAATTTCTCTCATTTCACAACTCAGATACCTCTCGATATTCAACTCCAAATTCAAAGTATCTTCATCGACGAGTCTTCCCAAGACATCAAAATTTGGACTCATTCCCCAACAGGTATGTACTCTGTTAAAAGTGGTTATCAGTGGTTGACTTCAAACTCTCTTTCTTTTTCAGGTCATACTCAACATGAAACATGGCAATGGATTTGGAAGCTCAACCTCCCAGAGAATCTAAAGCATTTTATTTGGTTGGCTATGCATGGTAACCTTCCAACGAATGCATTTCGGGTTGGTAGACATTTAACCTCAGATTCATCATGCAAGAGATGTGGAGCTAGTATTGAGTTACTTTTTCACACCTTTAGAGATTGCCCCCTCTCATTGGCGATCTGGGATGCCTTGCTGTTTAACAAAGATACAAATTTCAATTCTCAGGATTTCTATTGGTGGTTCAAACATTATGCCCTTGCTCCTAATGGTAATATCTTTGTTCTTGCATGTTGGGTCTTATGGAAGGCTCGGAATCATAAGGTTTTCAATGGAAATGATTGGGTAAATTGGGTTTGTCTTAGCCATATTTATTCTCTTCATTCAGATGTGGTGGTGCACCTTTCTAATGATGCAATTCAGAGGCCCATTAGACAGGTTAAATGGATTCCTCCTTTGAATAATATCATCAAAGTTAATGTTGACGGTAGTTCTCTTTCTAATCCTGGGAGATCAGGTTTTGGAGGTCTTATTAGAAATAATAATGGTGAATGGTTGCTGGGTTTTTCTGGATTTTGTGGTATTACTTCTTGCTTGGCGGCCGAATTGTATGCCATTTTTCATGGCCTTCATATTGCATATGATGCGGGCACAAGAACATTATTCTTGAATCAGAATCTATGATGGCTCTTGATTTAATCATGTCGGATGTCCAATCTCATCATCCTCATGCTCCTCTGATTAGTCAGATTGTCCAACTGCAACATAGAGATTGGATTGTTAATTTTCATCATACCCTCCGTCAAGGCAACGAGTGTGCGGATTGGCTTGCTAAGCATGGTGCTTCTTCTTCGGATGCTTTTAAGACTTGGATTGTTTGTCCTCCTCAACTGCATCATTCCCTTCTGGATGATGCTCTTGGTGTTGCTCACATGAGATTGTAGTTTGTTTTTGTTTTTATCATTTCTTCTTGATCAAAAAAA
The DNA here is from genome assembly GCF_051527215.1 of Medicago sativa. NCBI lineage: Eukaryota > Viridiplantae > Streptophyta > Magnoliopsida > Fabales > Fabaceae > Medicago > Medicago sativa. The sequence goes on from NC_140752.1 coordinate 87,127,259, forward strand.
AAAATTGTCTACATTCACAAAATATTATTTTATATTTGACTTAAGAATTTAAAATATATTTTAATAGTTAATAGTAATTAATATTAATAGTTACTCCCTCCGTTTCAAAATACATGTCCAAGTCAACCACTTCACATATGCCAATGCACAATTTTGACCATTAATATCTTTAATTATCTAAAGTAAAAAATTATAAAAATTTAATATTTTGAAAATATTTGTCGATACAAATCAAACAACATCTTACATGCTAATATTTGTATTTATACATTAGTTAAAAAGTATGGTCAAAGTAAGTCAAGTGAATAGTGCACATTATAAAAATTGGACATGTATTTTGAAACGGAGGGAGTAATAAGGGGTGTGTATTGGATTAGGATTTTGAAAGACAATTTTTGCTTAAAAAAATCTCAAAGATTTTAAAAGATTTTGTAGGATTTTAATGACTTTCATGATTTTAAAAGGCAATCAGGATTTTCAATTTGGATTTCAATGGATTTACATCATAAGATTTTAAAGGATTTTAAAGGATCTTATGGATTTATAAGATTTCAAAAGATTTTATGAATGTTAAGGACTCATTGAAAAGAAATGATTACAACACACTCTCTATCATAATATTTTGAATATATACTCTTATTTTTTATTTTATTTTTATGAGAGATAGAGAGGGGGGAAGAGAGGAGGGAGAGAAGGGAGAAAAGAGAGGAGATAGAGGGAGAAGAGAGAGAGGGGAGACACACGAGGGGAGAGAGAGAGAGAGAGAGAGAGAGAGAGAGAGAGAGAGAGAGAGAGAGAGAGAGAGAGAGAGAGAGAGAGAGAGAGAGGGAAGGGAGAAGAGAGAAGGAATAAGAAAGAGATAACAAAAACTTTTAAAGAAAAACAATCCCAAGAAATCTTATGTCTTCATGAAAGACTTTTTTTTGTTAAAATTTCACTAGACAATCTCACAAAATCCATCAAAATCTAATTTATTAAACAATCCTTTGAAATTTGAATGATTTTGAATACCATGAGACTTTTTTTAAGTGATGAAAAGTCTTGATTGAATACATCAAGATTTTTTTAAAATGACAAAGAATCTTGATTGAATACCACAAGACTTTTTCATAATTAAAAAGTCTTTTAAAATCTCTTTGAATACTAATCCAATACATCCTCCTAAATAATAAAATAACCCTGAGTTGATTTTCTTTTTTGTCTGGCACCGTGTATATACGCCAACAGCAAACGCCAACAAAGACCAGCCTAAGCAAGAAGAAAGAGCTTCTTCAAGTCAAAACATTTCTCTCTCTCTTTCTCTCTTTCTCTCTTTCAACCGTTACGAAATGAATTCTGCACCACAATCCTCATCAGCCGCTGCCGCCGGAGGAAGCGGAGGAGGTCCGGCACCGTTTCTTCAGAAGACGTATGACATGGTGGATGATTCCACCACAGATGAGATTGTTTCTTGGAGCTCTGATAACAAAAGCTTCATTGTTTGGAACCCTCCTGAATTCTCCCGTGTTCTTCTCCCAACCTATTTCAAGCACAACAATTTCTCCAGCTTCATCCGTCAGCTCAATACCTATGTAAGTCAATTCATGCTATACGCTTCTTTTGATTGTTTCATTGTTATTTTGTATGATCAATTAGTTATTGTTTTTGTTTGATTGTTTGTTGTATTTGTATGATTTGATTTCATTGTGTCTTAGTCGAGTTTCAATTAGTGGATATTGATTGTTATGATTATGATCATTAAGAGATTGATGAAAAAATCTGCTTAGTAAGATAGTAGGAATTATGAACAACTTTAGATTTGGATTTCATTGAGTCTAATTGGAGTTGCAAAATGTTGGGACCTGAGAATGATGAAAGATGGATGAGATATTATATAGTCTTGTACGGCACTTTTATGCTATGAAGCACAAACATAGACACCGGACACAACACAAACACCTCAACGCCGACACCGACAATGACATAATTCAGTGTTATCATACGTGTCATTGTTGTGTCGGTGTCAGACACCGACGTCAGGACGCACCTAATCCGAGGATTGTCCATGCTTCGTAGGTCTTAATTTTCGGTGTGGGTGTGTGAATTGGTGGGTGATTTAGGACTCTAAATGCACTCAAGAAAACAATCAAAAAAAATTCTGCAGCATCTGGATCTTGGTAATGGTACATCCAGTCATGAATAAAACCATCAATTTAGTCTCTGAATATCACACTATTTCTGGTTTATTTCCTGAACTATATAAATATGATATGATGATATGGAAATAAACCAGAAATAGTGTGATATGATGATACCCGGAAAACAAAAATGTGTCAATTTAGTCTTTGAAGTATATGGAAATTCGTCAATTTTGTCTCTAACATCTTAATTGTTGTGACTTGTGACTAAATTGACGGGTTTCATATGCTTTAGAGACTACTTATCATGTTTCTATAGGGTAGGGACTAAATTTGAGATAGGGTGATAATTCAGGGACTAAATTGATGGTTTACAATCAGTGATCAAATAATTGCGCCATACAACTCGTCCTTGTTTTGGTAAAAGAGATAGAGCACTACAAAAAAGAAGTTCGCGAATGTGTCATGAACGGAAAATGACCAGTTAGAACCTGCGTCTAACCATACATGGGCAATTATTGAATTTAAAGGATTTACCCAAAATTTCCCGTGTCAGTCATGATGTGTCTGCGATGTTATTTCTTGTGACATTTCCATGAAAAAAAAAAGTTAGCTTGTTTTTCTTTTATCATTATACAAATATTACCTTATTTTCAAATCTTTCACATGGCTAACCTATGGGTGCTTTTGGAACCCTAAATGTTAAATTTTCCCATTAAGTCCATACTATAACCCAGATTTTTATTGTTTAATCCTACCTGTCTTCTGCATCGTAGACATCTCAAGCATCTAGGTTTTCATTTATTGATTGATATGATGATACCCGGAAAACAAAAATGGCAAACATCCTGTATTGTAAATTTTTATTGAACTTGTTGAAATTGATATCTAACTCTTAGATAGGATTGAAAAATAGAAATCATGCACTTATGGCAATGATTAAAAACTAAGGCCCACCGCCAGATTTGCTTCCTGAAGTTTTTATGTGTGTAATGAAGAATATTCTTGTAAAGATTTAATGGTAAATCGTTCAAAGAAGTTTGCAGGTCCTATGGCTTTAATGATAAACAATTGTTTATGAATTTATGTTTTAATTTGTTATGGTTTATTTATATGTGCTTTTTATCAGGGATTTCGAAAAGCAGATCCTGAGCGTTGGGAGTTTGCCAATGAAGAATTTATAAAAGATCAAAAACATCTTCTGAAGAATATACACCGCAGGAAACCTATTCACAGTCATAGTCATCCTCCGGGTTCTGTTGTAGATCCAGAAAGGGCAGCATTGGAGCAAGAAATAGAGAAGCTGTCTCGCGAGAAAAATGCCCTTCAATCCAAGCTCTTAAGCTACAGTTATCTTGAGACAGAAAAGCTTCAGCTGGAAGATTTTCAGCGGCGATTGGATGGCATGGAGAAGAGGCAGACAAATTTGCAGAACTTCTTTGAGAAGGCTCTTCAGGATTCTTTTATTGTTGAACTTCTTTCCCGCAAAATCGAATCCATGGATTTGGCAGCTTATAATAAGAAAAGGCGATTGCCTCAGGTTGATCACGTGCAGCCTGTTGCCGAAGGTAGCTTGGTTGACAATCCTAGCAATTTCAGACTGGAATTTGGGAATGTATTCCCTCAAGATATCTCAAATAAACTCAGACTAGAATTGTCACCAGCTGTCTCAGATATGAACTTGATATCAGGTAGCACACAGGGTTCAAACGAAGATGAGGAAAGCCTGCAGAAAAATCTGTCTGAAGGAGAACTGACAGGAATGCAGACAAGAACTGGCCTTGCTTTTACCCCTGAAACACTAGACCTTGCAGATACTGGGGCATCTTTTACTTTTAACATGGATTCGTGTTTATCACAAAGAGCAACTACTACTGAGTGCCCAAATCTTCATTCTCTGGAGCCAAGTACTGAAGAAGGTGATAGTCATATATCCTGCCAACTAAATTTAACTCTGGCATCTTGTACATTGGAATTCAATAGGAATTCATACTCGGCCAGGTCGCCCCAAATAAACTGTCAGGAAATTGGCAATTTGGCAGAGTCAAGAGTTAACGCTGATGGTAAAGAATCTGAAATTGGAGTTTCCACAAACCGAAATGTGGCTAATGAGGCTATCAATCTAGCTCCACCAAAGGAGGCTTCAGGTAACGTCCAAGTCAAAGCTGCTGCTCGGCACGGGGTGAATGATGTGTTTTGGGAAAATTTCCTTACTGAAAGACCAGGCTGTTCAGACAATGAAGAGGCAATATCCAACTATCGAGCAATTCCAAATAGTGAGCAAGAAGAAGGGCGGTCAGTTCATGGAATCTCCAGTAACATCAAGAACATGGATAATCTCACCCTTTGAGCATGCTGTCTTGGGACACTTACTATTGGCATGTGAGATTCACTGAATGTTGTAGACGTTCAAGTATATGTTTGTCTTACTACTGTCATGTAAAAATATGTTTGACTTTTTAGACTGAAACATGCATTGCGAATTAGTTGTCTGGTAGTGTTGTAGACATTCAAGCTTTTAATGGTTTTCACCGGTATTGTAGACTTGAAAGTGACTATGAATTTTTGAATATATACTCCTATATATTCAAGTTTTGAATGGTTTTCACAGGTATTGTGAACTTAAAAAGTCTCTGACTATGCGGTTTTTATTTCATGTTTGCTCGGATAGCTATGCAGTTGTTGGCTGGTTGCTTTAGGTCTAAAAAAATTGATTTTGATGTTTTAGTTATGTTTGTGTGCAAGCTTCTTTCAAAAATATTTTTGTTAAACACTGAATTTTATGCTGGAAATTTGTAAATTAAATTAACCATTTTGATTAGCTTTTGAAAAACAAATTTAAAACAAAAGAGAGAGAAACTATTTTGATATTTGGAGTTTTTCAACTTGAATGCTTTTTAAACGATAGTTTTTTTTTTTTTTTTTTTTTTAGAATCTCTAAAGAATTCTTGAAATTATTTATATCAAAGTGCTAGTTGTTTTTTTGAATATGAACTTTAAACTTCGTAACATGATGGAAAATTGTGATTGAATAGGCAACCAACACAAATTGAAAACACTGGTGTTGTGATTTAGATGCATAATGCTATTTTCATTCCAACTCTGGCCATGATATGTCTAGAGAGGCTGAAAAACAACAATTATAATAGTCTGTTAGGCTCATATGGTTCCTGCTGGTTGCTTGTTGAGTTGTCTGAGACACACAACTCTTCACATGTGGGTCCCATCTTTTTAGAAGTGGGTGCTACATAAAGTGGTGCTAACCACATACATTCCACCCGATAAGAGGCCGAGTACAGGGGCGGATCTCTATTGAGACCCCCAGGTGCCACTGCACCCCCCAGTTTTAATATAAATATTATATTAGGCATGATAGATCAAGAATTGCGCCGTGGTGCAGTGGTTATGCGGTCTCACAAACCATTCTATGTCCCTAGTTCGACCCCCTGGCACCCCCTTTTTAATAAACTTAGCGAATTTTTCGTATTTAATTTAAAAAAGAATGGTCCTGGGGTGACTTGAACCGGCATCCTACCCCCTGGCACCCCCTTTTTAATAAACTTAGCGAATTTTTCGTATTTAATTTAAAAAAGAATGGTCCTGGGGTGACTTGAACCGGCATCCTACTTACAACAATCAAGTATTTGTACCACTACTCCAACCTTCTATATTGCATAATTTTTGAAAGCGTTTAATATATATTTCATAAATTTTGGCACCCCCGAAGATTTTTTCCAAGATCCGCCACTGGCCGAGTATTTGAGATAATTGTTAGAGTGATTGTTCTTGGCATTACTCATGTAAGGTAGTTGAAATGTGTTTTAAAGTTTCGTTAGTGCTATTCAAATGGTAAAAGACGGCGGAAACTGTTGGAACAAAATGTGTTTAACAATGAACCTTAAAGGGTTTTGATGATAACAAGATATTAAAAATTGTAAATTGGACTAGCTAATATTTGTTCAAGTGTACAGGACTATAATTATAAAGTTACATCATCATTGGTTCTGAATGAGCAAATAAAGAGCTATGGAAACAACAAAAATTTGAAGCTTGGACGCTCCTGAAGGCAACTTGCTACTGAAGAGAAAAAGCGCTCCTGAAGTCAAGCTGCTCCTGAAGAAATAGCGCTCCTGAAGTAAGCTGCTCCTGAAGAATAGTGCTTCTGAAGACAAGAGGTCCAGAAGCCACATCATCAGAAGCTGCGTCATCAGAAGCTGCAGAAGTCATATCATCAGAAGCTGCATCATCAGAAGCTGCCTCATCAGAAGCCATTTCACCAGAAGCTGAATATCAACTGGATTTGCAAAGAATCAAGAATTGAAGAATTATCAATGCAAAAGCTGTCTATTGGATTCGAAAACACAAACAAAGGATTAGTGGAGTTTGCAACGGTCATTTCAAAGGTGTTTGAAGGCGTGTGTTTGCAATTTGGACGAAAGCGTTGACATTGTACTTTGTACGAATTGTACAAACACGTTCTCCACTACTCTGTTTTGTGTCCGCGCTACAGGACAAGAAAACAGCTCCAGAATACGGTTTCGCCTGCATAGATGTTCCTTTGGATAAGGAATGGATTTCAAATTTGTTCTTCATAGGACAACAGCCAAATCAGGCAAAAGATTATTGGTGAAAGATCAAGCTTCAACAACGACTCTTTGGTGTGCTGGCAATTTCACAACGTCTCTCTCACACCTCTATATAAAGGAGTGAAGACCTAGAGAATTGGTAATGCAAGAACGCTGAACGAAAGACTCACAAGATTTTCACAAGTACCAAACCTCTGCTGAAATTGTTCTGCATTCACTTAGAATTTCTGTGTCTCAAAGTCATATCTTAGAAATTCTTAAGTCCATTGAGTCTGTATCTGATTTGTATTGTGAGCACCTCTGATTGTATATCAAGTGTTCAACCTTAAACAATTTTCTGTGTAATTTTGTTTAGTTAGGAAGTCTCTTGCAGTTGTGCTTGAGCAGGAAGTCTCTTGCTTGTGTGCTTGAGCATTGGAAGTCTCTTGCTTGTGTGCTTGAGCATTGGAAGTCTCTTGCTTGTGTGCTTGAGCATTTGTAATCAGATATTACTCATAGTGAAATCTCCTTGGAAGTGCAAGGGGGACTGGACTACTTCCGGATTGTGGAAGGAACCAGTATAATTGCTTTGTGTCGTTCTTCTTCTCTCTCTCTCTGTTTTATTCCGCTGCATTTAGATTCTGATTATCACTTCAGAAGCTGTCTCGCTTAGCTTCTGATCAGTGTGTTCAGTTTTTAGGAGAAACGAAGAATTTTTCTAAAACACAATTCAACCCCCCTTCTTGTGTTTTTCTCACCTTCAATTGGTATCTAGAGCCTTGGTCTGTTGTGTAACACTTAACCGTGCAACAGTCAAAGATCTGAGAAAAACATGTCTACTCCTACTCCTACTGGTCCTGGTGATACTAGCTATAAACATGTCTCACATGATTATAGTGATAGTAAGAAAACCAGTATTGGAAAAGTTCCAAAGTTCAATGGAGATGCTGAAGAGTTCTCTTGGTGGAAGACCAACTTTTACAGTTACATCATGAGCCTAGATGAAGAATTATGGGATATTCTGGAAGATGGTGTTGGTGATTTAGTCCTTGATGAAGAAGGAGCTGCTGTGGATAGAAAGAAACATACTCCAGAACTGAGGAAACTTTACAAGAAGCATCATATTATCAGAGGAGCTCTTGTCACTGCCATACCCAAAGCAGAATACATGAAGATGAGTGACAAATCCACTGCTAAAGCTATGTTTGCTTCTCTCTGTTCAAATTATGAAGGGAGCAAGAAGGTCAAAGAAGCAAAGGCTCTCCTGCTTGTACATCAGTATGAGTTATTCAAAATGAAGGATGATGAAACTATTGAGGAGATGTACTCAAGGTTTCAAACCTTAGTTTCTGGTCTACAGATTCTAAAGAAGAGCTATGTTGCTTCTGATCATGTAAGCAAGATACTCAGAAGCTTACCTGCCAGATGGAGACCAAAAGTGACTGCCATTGAGGAAGCTAAAGATTTAAACACTTTAAGTGTCGAAGATCTTGTTAGTTCTCTCAAAGTTCATGAGTTAAGTCTTAATGAACATGAGTCTACTAAGAAGAGTAAATCAATAGCTCTTCCATCCAAAGGCAAGTCATCAAAAGCTCTCAAAGTGGTTGAATCTGAAGAGGAAGAACAGTCAAGTTCAGACTCTGAACCAGATGCTGCAGAAATGGCCATGCTCTCAAACAGACTTCAATATCTGGCCAAGAAGAACAGAAAGTTTCTCTCCAGAAGGGGTAACTCCAGAAGCTCAAGGAAAGAAGATCAGAAGGGATGCTTCAACTGTAAGAAGCCAGGTCACTTCATTGCTGAATGCCCTGATCTTCAAAGAGAAAAGTCAAAGGACAAGTCAAAGAGGTCTACATTCAAACCAAGCAAATTCAAGAAGCAGATTAAGCAGAGTTTAATGGCAACCTGGGATGATTTGGGTAGTGAATCTGGATCTGATAAAGAGGAAGCTGATGAAGATGCAAAGGTAGTTGTTGGGTTGGTAGCAACAGCAACTTCAGAAGCTGGGTCAGATTCAGACTCAGAAGATGAAAACGAGGTATATTCCAAAATTCCCAGAGATGAACTTGTTGAGTCACTTAAAGAACTTCTTACACATTTTGAAGTAAGAACCAATGAGTTGAAGGATTTAAAAGAAAAATATGCTGATTTGGTACAACAGCAAAAATCAACTTTATTGGATCTGAAAGCTTCTGAACAAGGACTTAGGGGCTTTGACTTCATGTGTAAAACATATGAAGATCAGCTCAGGTTCTTATGTCAGAAGCTACAAGAAAAGTGTAATGAAAAACCTTTAAGTAACCATGAAATTGCTCTTGAAGATTTTATTATATCTGGCATTGACAGAAGCAGAGTGGCTTCTATGATTTATAGCATTTACAAGAACAATGGCAGAGGAATTGGTTTTCCAGAAGTGAAACTGGAGAAAACCAATCTAAAGTCTTGTTGTGAATGCATCAAGGAAGGTCTGAAAACATTCTTTGTACCAGAAGGGGCTGAGTTGGAAACTGTTGTTCAATCAGAACCTGAAGCTTCTAGTTCTAAGGCTAAGATTACTTCAAAGCCAAAGAACTCTAAGTCAAAGGCTATGATCAAATCTGATTCCAAAACTTCAAAGGTTAGGATCCTGAAAAGATCAGAACCTATTCCTCAGAGTCTGGTGAAACCAAAATCTGGGGTTCTGAAGTCTAAGTTTCAGAAGAAGACAGTTACTGCTTCTGAAGTACCAAAACCTAAGGTGATGGTTAATCAGAAGCAACCCAACTCACAGCACAAGGTACAAGAAGTGAAGAGTAAAGCCTTAAGTACTAACCTTCCAGGACCCATAGAACAATGGGTACCTAAATCTAAAAATGTCAATGATGCAGGTATGTCTAAGAGCAGTGCCAAAGCAAAGATCATGGTACCTAGACAGTGGTTGCTCAAGACACATGACAGGAGACAAGTCCATGTTCCTCAGCCTAACAATGAAAGAGGGAGGAAATGTGAAATTTGGAGGCAACCAGTCAGGCAAGATCATAGGTACAGGAACTATTGGTAACTCCTCTACCTCAATTAATAATGTATGGTTGGTAGATGGTCTTGAACATAACCTTTTGAGCATTAGTCAATTTTGTGATAATGGTTATGATGTGCTTTTTGAAAAACCCAACTGTACAGTAATCAACAAGGAAGACAAATCCATTGTGTTCAAAGGAAAGAGAGTTGACAATGTCTATAAAATCAATTTTTCTGAACTGGCTGATCAGAAGGTGATGTGCCTACTATCAGTGAATGATAAGAAATGGATGTGGCACAGAAGGTTGGGACATGCTAACTGGAGGTTAATCTCTAAGCTTAGTAAGTTACAACTTGTGAAAGGGCTACCAGACATTGACTATTATTCAGATGCACTCTGTGGTGCATGTCAGAGAGGGAAAATTGTGAAATCATCTTTTAAAACAAAAGATATTGTTTCAACCTCAAGACCTTTAGAATTACTCCATATTGATTTATTTGGACCAGTAAGTACTGCATCCTTATATGGAAGTAGATATGGATTAGTCATTGTTGATGATTACAGCAGATGGACTTGGGTGAAATTCATAAAGAGTAAAGATGTTGCGTGTGATGTATTCAGTAGCTTCTGCACTCAAATTCAATCTGAAAAAGAATCAAAAATTTTGAAAGTCAGAAGTGATCATGGTGGAGAATTTGAAAATGAGCCATTTGAAGCTTTTTGTGAAAAACATGGAATTTTCCATGAATTCTCTTCTCCTAGAACACCACAACAAAATGGGGTTGTAGAGAGAAAGAATAGAACTTTACAAGAAATGGCCAGAACCATGATTCATGAAAACAATTTACCAAAACATTTTTGGGCAGAAGCAGTGAATACAGCATGCTATGTTCAAAACAGGATCTATATTAGACCTATTTTGGAGAAAACAGCATATGAACTCTTTAAAGGAAGAAAACCCAATATCTCTTACTTTCATCAATTTGGATGTACATGTTACATTCTGAACAACAAGCTCTACCTAAAGAAATTTGATGCCAAGGCCCAAAGAGGAATCTTTTTAGGTTACTCTGAAAGGTCAAAGGCATACAGGGTGTATAATTCAGAAACACTCTGTGTTGAAGAATCTATGCACGTTAAATTTGATGACAAAGAGCTTGAAGATAAAACTTCAAAGCAAGGTGAAAGTTTTGCAGAGATACAGGTTCCTGAAGCTACTCCAGAACCTGATCAGATAGCTGAGTCTGAAGATAGTCCAGAAGCTGAACCCACATCAGAAGCACAAGATGAAGCTGCTTCTGATGAAGCACAAGATGACTCACATCAAGAAGATCCTCCCAGAAACACATTCAAACACAAGTCTTCACATCCTGAAGAGCTAATCATTGGAAACAAAGATAGTCCAAGAAGAACAAGATCACATTTCAGACAAGAAGAGTCAATGATTGGACTAATCTCAATGATTGAACCTACAACAGTTGATGAAGCACTTTCAGATGATGGATGGATCCTAGCTATGCAAGAAGAGTTGAATCAATTTCAAAGAAATGATGTGTGGGATCTGGTACCCAAACCTCAGCACAAGAACATTATTGGAACAAAATGGGTATTCAGAAACAAGCTGAATGAGCAAGGTGAAGTAACAAGAAACAAAGCCAGACTTGTTGCACAAGGGTATAGTCAACAAGAAGGCATTGATTACACTGAAACGTTTGCTCCAGTTGCAAGATTGGAAGCAATCAGGTTACTTCTTTCCTATGCAGTTAATCATGGCATAATATTATATCAGATGGATGTCAAGAGTGCATTTCTCAATGGTGTCATAGAAGAAGAAGTGTATGTTAAGCAACCTCCTGGATTTGAGGATATTAAATATCCTGACCATGTTTTTAAATTGAAGAAATCACTATATGGCTTGAAACAAGCTCCCAGAGCTTGGTATGATAGACTAAGTAATTTCTTAATCAAAAATGATTTTAAGAGAGGACAGGTTGACACTACACTCTTCAGAAGGACCCTTGGGAAAGATATTCTTGTTGTGCAAATATATGTTGATGATATAATATTTGGTTCTACTAATGCATCTCTTTGCAAGGAATTTTCTGAGTTAATGCAGGATGAATTTGAAATGAGCATGATGGGAGAGCTGAAGTTCTTCCTTGGCATTCAAATCAATCAATGCAAAGATGGAGTCTATGTTCATCAATCAAAGTACACAAAGGAGCTTCTGAAGAAGTTCAAACTTGAAGATTGTAAAGTGATGAACACTCCAATGCATCCTACGTGCAACCTGAGCAAAGAAGATGAAGGAACTAAAGTAGATCAGAAGCTGTATAGAGGTATGATTGGTTCTTTGTTATACCTCACTGCATCTAGGCCAGATATTTTATTCAGTGTATGCTTGTGTGCAAGATTCCAATCAGATCCTAGAGAATCTCATATGACTGCTGTCAAGAGAATCTTCAGGTATTTGAAAGGAACAACCAATCTTGGACTCCTTTATAGGAAATCCTTAGATTATAAGCTAATTGGATTCTGTGATGCTGATTATGCTGGTGATAGGATTGAAAGAAAGTCAACCAGTGGCAATTGTCAATTTCTGGGTGATAATCTTATATCCTGGGCTAGCAAAAGACAAACAACTATTGCTATGTCTACAGCAGAAGCAGAATACATTTCAGCTGCAAGTTGTTGTACACAACTACTTTGGATGAAACATCAGTTGGAAGATTATCAGATAACTGCTAACAGTATTCCCATTTATTGTGATAATACTGCTGCTATTTGTTTGTCTAAAAATCCAATTTTGCATTCAAGAGCGAAGCACATTGAAATCAAACACCATTTTATCAGAGATTATGTTCAAAAAGGAATTTTAGATATACAATTCATTGATACTGAAAATCAATGGGCTGATATATTTACTAAGCCTTTAACTGTTGAAAGATTTGATTTTATAAAGAAAAATTTGAACATGCACTTTGTATCTGATTAAATGCTTGCTTGCTCCTGAATAGGATTTTAGGTTCTGAAGTTAGTTCAGAAGCAGTAGTCCATCAGAAGCTCTTTATTGAGGTTCTGAGGAAAACTCGCTTCTGATGATGACGTCAGCATCTGAAGTCCAGAAGCTGGATTTATTGCTTCTGAATAGTTGAATTAGTGGAAACGTTGGAAGTTACCTTTTAAAAAGTAACTTTTGGCCCACTAACTTGGTAGTTACTCTGTGAACTTCTTACGTGGCCTGTATGTGTTGGTGTATAACTAAAAGGGCAATGATGATTTAAAAGCTTTGAAAGTACTTTTCACGCGCCCCCAATTTTGTCATTAATGTTATGTTTGTTTGTCTCTTTTGAATTGCAATCGTTTTACTTTTAACACTTTGTCAATTCACACACTACTCACTCACAACAAACACATTTGCTCTCAAACCTCTTGCGAAGTAAGCGCATTCTCTCAACCTTAGAACCCTAAAATCTTCATCTTCTTCAAGTCTTCGTCAATCATCAAATGGCATCATCAAGCTCGCAACGAGAAGATTCAGTATCTACTTCACGAATGGTCCCTGAATATGACTACAGAGGAAGAAGCATGAAATTGGAAGAATGGGATTTGCAGGTTCAAATAGAGAATCCAGTGGACTTTGATTCTCTGAATTTTCATAGGTGTTCAATCAGAAGCTACTATGAAGAGCAAGGACTCATGGATTATTTCAAAATGTTGAATGGACCAACATATGAAGCTCTGGTTAGACACTTCTGGGTAAGAGCAAAATTCTACAACAAAGCGGCATCCTTAGCTGAGGAAAGTCAGATGGTGCTAATGTATCCTGAATTAGAAGGGAAAACAAGAGAAGAAATGGGTCTTGCGCCATTTGTTGAAGATGAAATCAGGTCCAGCATCTGTGGTATTCCAGTAAGACTTGCACAATGGCACATAAAGTATGTTCTCAAGGCTGCAGCCTCTGGATACTACTCTGGAATTGATCTTTCAGATGCTGCTGAAAAACGCATTTGGAAAAAGCAAGCCAACTTGGTGATATACAATTCTGAGAAGGAGAAGAAATATGCTGAATTGAGCATGGAAACTAAGATGCTTCTGAAGATTCAGAATGAGAACCTGTTTCCAAGTGGTGACTGTGTAAAACCAAATCTAGCTCAGAAGGTCCTTCTCCAGCACTTCATCAAGAAGGAAAAGGTGAATGTGCCCAAATACATGTTCAAGTACTTGGTAGAGTGTTTGAAACAGAGTCAGCTACTGGATAAACCCTTGGTTCCTTATGGAAGACTCCTCTCAGAGATATTCTATCAAGGAGGTATCTTGGACAGTCTCAGTCAATCTCAAGGCTTCACAGATCAGCTACTTGACACAAAAACTGGAAAATTCATTAATGCTCATACTCTCTTGAATATGAAGCTAATCAGTGAAGTCACCAAACTTCAAACTGATTTAAGTGAATCATTTGTTAAGTCTGATCTTATGAAGGACTTTCCACCCATCTGCAAGAAGGATCCCATTGAAGTGCAGATGTACTATATCAAGGAACATTTTGAGGCAACCAATGAGAGAATCAGATTGGAAGATATTCCAGAGGAAATGTATGGTGGTGCTCTGCCACGAGCCAGAGGCAGAAAGTCAAAAAGGAAGATAACTGCAGAGCAATATCTAGAGGTTGAACAACCTGCTAAAAAGGCAAAAGTTGCTACTGACAAGCTCAAAATTGGTAGTTCATCAGTACCTTCTATTGAAGAAGCCATTGAAGACATGGATTCCAGGTTGATCATGGATGTTGGCATTTCTCTTGATCAACCTGCTATACCAAAGAGGAAGAGGAAGCCAGCCTTGAGGAGGACCAAGGATTTTCCTCATATCACCTCTACAGCTCAAGATGCTTCTGATTTGGAGTTAAAGGAGTTACAAGAGAAGAAGGCAGCAGCTGAAAAAGTCTTGGAAATTGCTGCTGAGCTACAAGAGTCTGTAGTCTCAGAAGCCAAGAAAATGTTGCAGATGACCAGTGAGTTTGCTCAAGAGGATTCTGATCCTGAACCAGAGAAGGTAATTAATATATCATCAGATTCCGCATCCAAATCATTATCAGACTCTGATGATTCTGATGATGATATACCCTTAGCTCAACTGTTTCGAAAACCAGTAAAAAGCCAATCAACATCAACCAAAACCAACGATAAGCCCTCTCAGTCAACTACTTATGAACCAGTTGGTCACATAATTAATGAGAAGTTGGCTGAACTGGCTGAGCAGAGAGAAAGAGTCATTGATACTATTTTTCGCCTTCACCCTCAACCTCTTAACATTCAACCTCTCAACATGATTCCTCCAGAAAATGTTGAGTCTACAACAGAAAAGGCCTCTGAAGCAACTCCAGAAGCAGCTGCTTCTGAAAATGTTGTTTCAGAAAACCCCCATCAACAAACACCTGAACCACAAAAACCCACAACACCCCCACAATCACCAATAGCCATCATTGACCACCAACTCAACAATCAAACAACAACTTCACTACAACAACCACCAACTGAAACTGAATTTCAACCTTTACCTGAACACTCTCCAGAACCAACTCCCATGGATGTTGACATCTCTCAAGTCAATGTTCAAGACTCAACCTCCACCACACACATTGATTCTGACCAGCCTTCGTCTTCAAACACACAAACACACCTTACCTTTCCAATTCCTAACCCCATTCAAGATTTAGAAATCAGTGATTCTGATCTTGAAACCCTTGATCATCCACCCACAAACATCCTGGAATCTGGATATATTAATTCTGAGCTTCTCACAATCTTGAGTCAGATGCATAATCTGGTGGATCAAAGAAGGACAATTGATCTCACAGGTGCATATGAAGACTCCTGGGCATCTCTTCAAAACCGGGCAGCTGGGGTTATTGAAGAAATCAAGGCCAAATGCATCAGAGTCAAGCAAGCTTCAGTCAGAAGGCTAATGGAGCAAGTGAATCAGAGTCTTAGAGTAAGAAGTTCTACACTGCTCCTGGCAAACCAGCCTTTCTTCTTTGAAACGGATTACTTGACCAGAGAAGCAAGGCTGTGTAAGCTTCTGAAGAAACAGATGGCACAGCAGCAGCAAGAAGCTAGAGAAAGGGAACAAGCTCTTCTTCAGAGGCAACAACAACTTGAAGAACTGTTGAAGAAGAAGATTGAAGAAATGGAAGAGATGAAGAAACAACAACAAACCAACCCTTAGTTGCACACCCTTGTGTTTTTCTTTGTTTGTTGTCTGTTTTAAAATTTCTTAGTCCTTGCTTCTGAAACCATCTTGTCTTATTTCTCTTGCTTCTGAATGCTTACTGATTCTGACTGTTTAGCTGCTTCTGACAATTGATATACATGTTCATATATTTTGCTCTGACTTATTTAGCTCACTTTCTTTTATACTCTCTCCTGTTTGAGTTTTTCTCATTTCTTTTTGTCTTTTATGCTTAAATTTATTTTAATTTTTTTTGATAATGACAAAAGGGGGAGTATATGTGACAAGTATTTAAAGGCTCTGAGCCCCATTAATGGCATTTGAAATTTTTGAAAACCTTCTATCATTTTTTTTTTACCTTATTGGTATAAGCTATGAACGAACGAAGGAGTATCAAAATTCAAGTAAAATTAATTGAACCATTCTTCTTATCTATAAGTTAATTCTTTCAATGATTCAATTTTGTTTTTAAGCTCTGATAATATTATTGCGCGAAAAATGAATTTAATTAACCTGGATAGAACTTAGGGGGAGCTTACAAACCTCACCTTAAAGACTATCAGACTCAGGGGGAGTTTGAGCTTACAAACCTCAGATTCTGAGCTTACAAACCTCAGAACCCCAAAGTCAACTTGTTAATTAGATTAACAACAATTGATCAATTTTAAATACTTTTGTTTGTCATCATCAAAAAGGGGGAGATTGTTGGAACAAAATGTGTTTAACAATGAACCTTAAAGGGTTTTGATGATAACAAGGTATTAAAAATTGTAAATTGGACTAGCTAATATTTGTTCAAGTGTACAGGACCATAATTATAAAGTTACATCATCATTGGTTCTGAATGAGCAAATAAAGAGCTATGGAAACAACAAAAATTTGAAGCTTGGACGCTCCTGAAGGCAACTTGCTACTGAAGAGAAAAAGCGCTCCTGAAGTCAAGCTGCTCCTGAAGAAATAGCGCTCCTGAAGTAAGCTGCTCCTGAAGAATAGTGCTTCTGAAGACAAGAGGTCCAGAAGCCACATCATCAGAAGCTGCGTCATCAGAAGCTGCAGAAGTCATATCATCAGAAGCTGCATCATCAGAAGCTGCCTCATCAGAAGCCATTTCACCAGAAGCTGAATATCAACTGGATTTGCAAAGAATCAAGAATTGAAGAATTATCAATGCAAAAGCTGTCTATTGGATTCGAAAACACAAACAAAGGATTAGTGGAGTTTGCAACGGTCATTTCAAAGGTGTTTGAAGGCGTGTGTTTGCAATTTGGACGAAAGCGTTGACATTGTACTTTGTACGAATTGTACAAACACGTTCTCCACTACTCTGTTTTGTGTCCGCGCTACAGGACAAGAAAACAGCTCCAGAATACGGTTTCGCCTGCATAGATGTTCCTTTGGATAAGGAATGGATTTCAAATTTGTTCTTCATAGGACAACAGCCAAATCAGGCAAAAGATTATTGGTGAAAGATCAAGCTTCAACAACGACTCTTTGGTGTGCTGGCAATTTCACAACGTCTCTCTCACACCTCTATATAAAGGAGTGAAGACCTAGAGAATTGGTAATGCAAGAACGCTGAACGAAAGACTCACAAGATTTTCACAAGTACCAAACCTCTGCTGAAATTGTTCTGCATTCACTTAGAATTTCTGTGTCTCAAAGTCATATCTTAGAAATTCTTAAGTCCATTGAGTCTGTATCTGATTTGTATTGTGAGCACCTCTGATTGTATATCAAGTGTTCAACCTTAAACAATTTTCTGTGTAATTTTGTTTAGTTAGGAAGTCTCTTGCAGTTGTGCTTGAGCAGGAAGTCTCTTGCTTGTGTGCTTGAGCATTGGAAGTCTCTTGCTTGTGTGCTTGAGCATTGGAAGTCTCTTGCTTGTGTGCTTGAGCATTTGTAATCAGATATTACTCATAGTGAAATCTCCTTGGAAGTGCAAGGGGGACTGGACTACTTCCGGATTGTGGAAGGAACCAGTATAATTGCTTTGTGTCGTTCTTCTTCTCTCTCTCTCTGTTTTATTCCGCTGCATTTAGATTCTGATTATCACTTCAGAAGCTGTCTCGCTTAGCTTCTGATCAGTGTGTTCAGTTTTTAGGAGAAACGAAGAATTTTTCTAAAACACAATTCAACCCCCCTTCTTGTGTTTTTCTCACCTTCAGAAACATCTAAGAATTAAATGCGGAAAACCCTCTTTGATTTTTTTAGTGAGTGTGAATATTTTTTTTTTTTTTATAAATAGTGAGTGTGAATTTCACTGCTAAGCTATTTGTAGAAGAAAAACAAGAAATGTTTTTAGTATTTTCAAACATGTTTTTAATTTTTATATACAAAATTTTACTAAAATTATCTTTATTTTTTATAAAATATTTTAAAATCTACAGTTTTTGTTTAATCAGACTTATATTGCCCTTGTCCTGTTCATCTTGCTTCCAACTTTCAGAATAATACATGTTTTGTAACCCCTAAACGTTCAAGAAAAACAACTAACATTCATGTGGTTCAAGTGGAAATAATTGATTCCTTAAGAAAGGTTTCAATTCAGTTTTTTGGATGCAAAAACATAATTAAATTATGAGGCTTCATTAAAGTGGTCAGTCCGATTATTTGATGAAGACTAATCATTCATCAAATTGATGAACAGTTCCCACTTACAGCATTGTTAACAAAAAAAAGAAAAAAGAGTTTGCACCTACAATATTGTACTATATCTCTTTGTGTGGATTTAATATCACTTGTATTTGTCTTATAAGTTTGAATAATAACATATCTTTGTTTGCTGGCAAAAAAAAAAAGAGTTGTAATGCTATCCTTTGTGAGAGATTTTTAAAATAATTAATAAAATCAAAGAAAGTACTCTAAAATGTGTGTCTTTTTCATGGATTTGAGATTCAAATTAATATGGTATGTTTATTCGTGATTGAATGTGTTTACTCGTGACTTAATACATTTTTTCATTTGAATCAACTCATGAAAATTCTTTGATAAGATTTTTTTTTACGTGAATTCTTTGTTAAGAGTTGTTTAAATGCTTTTGATACTTTCTTAATGGTGCATGTTGCTCTGTATAAATAGACAATTTTACAATTCAGGGTTAAGAATGAACTTCATTTATTTATGATCTGACGTTCAGTCTAAAACTATAAATAATCACCTCTCTTTTTTTATGTACATGTGCAAAGTAGAGTTAGAGAACTATATATGGTATCTATAAATTTATACTAAATGATATGTTTGTTTGATTGGGAATGTGCAATCCATATCAAAGAGCTCACAATTATCCTAAATAAATAAGATTTGTGGGTTGCATCCAGTTTAGCGAAACCAGTGGCGTCAAAAGAACTTCAAATTTAATATTCACTCACACTTTGGATTAGTTGTGTAATCAATTTTTTGTTTGAAAGAAGGATTAGTTGTGTAATCATATTCTTCATCTCTCTATTTCTTGTGGTTTGGTCTCAATATATAAATAAGGGTTTTGTCAACAATGTCTCCGTGGCATTTTTTAAAGAATTCTAATAATGAAATTATTTTTTAAAAAAGTTAAATATTTTAATTTTCAAGGAAATAAATATACAGATTTTGATAAAGTCTTACTATTTTAGGTGCTTAAAGAATATCCCAAGAGACATTATTTAGCATTTTCCTATGAATAAATAAATAATACATACCCTTTAACAAAATAATTTAGTATAATTTAATTTTTATGTGCATGTGAACTTAGCTCAATTGATAAAGACATAATGTATCCACAGATCGATTTTCGAACCCCGAACAACCTGTTTATTCATCATAAAAGGTGAAGTTCTTTTTAGTCACTATTCACTAACCACTTGACCAAAAATAAATAATAAACCCCTATGGTATCTTAAAAAGATAGTTGTTTTCTCCAACTTATCCTTCACTACAATTTGTTTCTTTAGAATACAAGATTATTTGAACCTTAACTTTAAATTAAATGAATGATATTTTATAAATGATATCATTAAATTTGTTAAAGTTTTAATTAGTAATTATTTTGGAAAATGCAATTACTTTTTCCATGAGGAATGAACCAGAAACCCTTCAAACCACATTCCAATGGCATGATGCCTTTAGGAAGTTATTTTGCCCTATGCAAATAATCACCATTGGAACCCTAAATATGTGAATATTTTATTTTGTCCTCCATGCAAACCCAAAATCTGAGGGTGAAACTCAAAACCAAAGGCTGACTTGCGGGTTAGACCATGAACAAAGGATACGAAATGATTGTGGCAAACGGGGAAATAGTGAAACTACAATGGTGTGAGTTTTGATTTGGGAAAATAAGATTTGGATTTAGCTGAGTTAGAACATCTTAAACAATAAATTTGTATATAGATCGAGAAAAAAATGAATGAATGAATAAGTTTGTCCCTTAGATTGTAACTATCAATTTAAGATAAAACTTTCTTTCTTCTAAAATAAATGGACTTGAATCTTCTCATGTTGTTGATCCAGACGTTATGAAGTAGTAAAAGATCCAACCAGCTTGAATTGTAAAAGATCCTTTTAAAAAATAAATGTGGATCATAAGAAATCACAAATAATATGTAGGCGTTATGAAGTAGTAAAAGATCCAACGAGCTTGAATTGTAAAAGATCCTTTTAAAAAATAAATGTGGATCATAAGAAATCACAAATAATATGTAGTTAAATAAGGTTTTTTTTTTTTAGGGATAGTTAAATAAGGCGTTATGAAGTAGTAAAAGATCCAACGAGCTTGAATTGTAAAAGATCCTTTTAAAAAATAAATGTGGATCATAAGAAATCACAAATAATATGTAGGCGTTATGAAGTAGTAAAAGATCCAACGAGCTTGAATTGTAAAATATCCTTTTAAAAAATAAATGTGGATCATAAGAAATCACAAATAATATGTAGTTAAATAAGGTTTTTTTTTCTTTTAGGGATAGTTAAATAAGGCGTTATGAAGTAGTAAAAGATCCAACGAGCTTGAATTGTAAAAGATCCTTTTAAAAAATAAATGTGGATCATAAGAAATCACAAATAATATGTAGTTAAATAAGGTTTTTTTTTTTTTTTAGGGATAGTTAAATAAGGATTTAGAAGGGAAAGAAAATCACATGAATATTCTTTCGTAAACAAATATAAGAATTCTATCGTAAACAATTCTAACTTCACCATCTCTTCTTTCCATTCAACATATATTAAGTGAGCATTTTCATTTCACATGTATTAAGAAAAAATGGATAAGTAAAAGAGAGAGAATCTTTCAAAAAAAAAAAAGTAAAAGAGAGAGAAAAATAGTTTTGAGTGTTTTGTCGGTTATTGGTGCATTCCTCCTTATCATAAATGCAACGTAGAATATATTGAATTGAGAATGATAAAAGTAGTATTAACTAGAGTTATATTTAGAAAAAAAGAATTAATGTTGTATTGAAAAGTCAAATGAGTCATTTTTTGTTTGAAACAATATTTGTTTTACAAATGATTCAGTCATTATGATACGGAGGAAGTATAGATTTAGGTTAACTTGATCTGGTGTGTTAACAAGTGCTTGCTAAATCTATTTTTTTAGGTGTTGAATATATTGTGTTTTCTTCCTCTTCTTTTTCTAACTTTGGACAATTTAAAAAAAAAATCATTTTCACAAAGGAAATTATCGATTGGTTCTGTACTGAAAACATTTGTTACCTCTTATTTTTCTTTCTTCTGAAATTGTTGGTGGGTCACTACAAAAAAGCTCTCACAACCCAACCAAAACAGCCAAAATTTTAAGTTTGTGACGAAATTATTTCATCAAAAATAAATGGTCACAATTTATTTCATTATTTATCCACAAACATTTATACCAAAAATGGTCACAATTTTTTTTTTAATTCACAAAAAAGTTTTGTGAGGTTGCAAACATCTACAAATCTGTAGCCGTTTTGGCCGCAACAGACAATCAATCCAAATTTTTTTTTTTAAAAAAAAATAGATCAGCACAATCCAATTTTTTTTTTTAAAAAAAAAAAATAGATCAGCATTTTGTGAAATAAAATACATTAGCACGTGGTCAAAATACTCCCTAACAATAATTGAAGTGTTCTTAACAATTATCTTTAAAATGACTAATTTGACGATATTTGGAACACTGTTGGAACCAAACTAATACTAGTTTTTATCTTTCATGGACCAAAAGGTAATATCATCCATTTCATTTCATTTGTGAATATATTATAGCTTTTTTTTTTTGGTCGAAAATGAATATATTATAGCTAATTAGCTATTGCGTCACCTGGCCATTGTAACAGATTTCTGCATCCGGCATTCCTCATGGACAATAATAAATAATATAAAAAGTTTTATTGCAATATGTTTCTTAAGAAGATAAATTAAATACTATATTTATTGAGGAAAAAAAAGACGTTTATTTTATCTTCTAGATGTTCTTGAGTCTCTGACATCATCTTTTTTATTTTTCAAGTTCTGATATCATCTATGGAACCTTGATATATACACATACAAATAATAAATGGTCAAATTCAGTGTCCTCCATAAGAGTCTGAATTCAATTCTCGTTATAAACTCTTTATTGAATAATCTATAAATATCTTTGTTCGTGTTTTTTAAAGTTTAAGGTCGGTCCCAATCTTTGTAAAATTTGTCTTTTATAACACTTTGCTTATTGCTTTGTACCAAAAAAAAAACACTTTGCTTATTGCTGCTAATTATCAGTGATCTGTGATTGTTTTTATAGGTTTTTCATGTTGTCCAACTCTCTAAAATAATTTGATTGACAAATACACTCCGACCTAAAAACCAACATTGATTTGTAACATCGGATAGATTGTGTAATCGAAAACTACAATTCGTTATATTTAAAGGGCTTTTGAGCAATATGAGATATAATGTGATAAATTTAATTATTATAACTAAACTAAGAGCTTGTTTGTTGTACCTTTTTTATTAAAAAAAATATTTTAAAAAAATCATGTTTAAGAGTATTGTATTCCTTTGTTACAATTTTTCAAATAAATTAAAATCTAAAAACAACTGTAAAAATAAATTTAGTTTGTTGGATAAAATTATAACTCTAAATTATTTAATTTCAAAATCACCATTTACCCACCATCTAGAACAAATTAGAATCTGACATATTATGTTTATTGTCTTTACATAAATTTTCTTTTTGATGATCATGTTATAGCAACGTTTGTTATGCTGTAACCAAAAAAAAAAAACGTTTGTTATGCAAAATTCAATTAATTTAATACTTCATGAAGAATTGTGAGGCCACATCTACGGCTGTGGGGTTGTTTGTCTCATGCTAGTACACCTTTTTTTTTTTTTTTGAGCAATCATGCTAGTACACCTACCACCCGCACCTCACCAACATTGTATTAGCAATTAGCATAGTAACAACCTGCATATAATAATTAGGATAGTAACATAGTGCGAATGATAACTAATTCGAAGAAACTACTCAATTTGTTTTCAACACTTATTTTTTCTGATCACGATGTTGAGTAGGTCTCATATAGAGTATGACTCGTATTATTTAAAAAGGTTCATAGTTTATAGAATGCAACTAACATGTTAACTAAGTCAGTCATTAGTGTTAAGTTCAAGCATTGTTTAAACTTGTTACATGTTTTTCAATGTTGAGTTGGAGAAGGCGTTTCAATGTTGAGTTGGAGAAGGCGTACCCCAATCGCTAGGATGTGAATGTCATGCAAAAAATCTTCAGAGATTTGATATTCATTAAGGTGAAAATTGTTGAATATGACTCGTATATAGACATTGAAGAGAGGGAAGGGACGGCTCAGGAGTATTATTAAATTCTAAATTGTAGTATTGTTTGTAACACTAATCGAAATCCCCTTCGATTAATAGTTTATTGAAGATATTTCAAAAATAAAGTAGGCTTATATGAATAACTTTATTTTGAGTCACTACGAAATATGAATAAACTTAGAATAATAGCGCAAGTCACCGTCACCAAACCAAATCGCAAGTTAATCATACTAGTATCTATATTCAAATTTCAAACAATTAATTTAAGTGTGTATGTGAAATAATCTAAACTGGCACTCGATAGAAATGACAGTAATATTTACACCAACCAAAAAAGAAAAGAAATGACAGTAATAATACCATAATAATAGATGATTATAAAGATTTATTCACTTTTTTTTTTTTTGTATACAGCAAAAACAAGTAGTACAGTGCAGGGAGTATGATCAAAGTGAGATACACCAAAAACAACAACAAAAAAAAGATTAAAAAAAAAAAGCCAAAAGAGCGTTACAAAACAAATATACAAACCGACTATGAGAAACAACATGGAGCCTCGTAGCACAATACAATAATACAAATCATGGCCACCATTGTTCATAATCATATGCGCGTGTTTTCTACTGAAATCTTAGATGATAAAATATGAAAAAGTACCCAATCATGTTGATTATATTGGTATTATTATTATTATTATTGTTGGTCAAAAAAAATATATTGGTATTATTATTGAATAATATTATGAAAAAGTACGAAAAAACTTATCACATGTTACAATAACATCGGTTGAAATTTTGTATAACAGGGAAAAAAAAATACACAAGATACCAAACAAGCACTTCACATGACATGACACAGCAATATCATTCATGGAACTAAAACAGCGAAATCAAGAAAGTATTAGAGTACTACTAACTCAAGAAAACTGAAATTTAATCTTAACATGATTATTTTAAAATAAGAAAAGGATGCAAGAAAATAATTTTCTCATTTTTCAAACATAGAAGGTCTACAGAAACTCAAATTCAGCATAATTGACACACAATCCCCAAACAAGGCATTATTCAAACCCATTTGGTCTCATTCAACAGAAACCAATAGGTTGCCTTCCTCTTACCATTCCCCACCCACTGTTAACATTACAAAAACCTATTCTAACACAATTCTGAAAAAGTCTAATTCCAAAAAATCCAACAAGGAAAATGAAAAATCAAGCCATTTCATAAAACCCATTTTCTTTTTCCCTCGACCTCTCATCATCTCTCAATACCTGTAGTGAGCGGGCTTGTATGGACCCTCAACTGGCACACTGATGTAATCAGCCTGTGATTGGGAAAGCTTGGTGAGTTTAGCTCCAAGCTTGCCAAGATGAAGTGCAGCCACCTTCTCATCAAGATGCTTAGGCAAAACATAAACCTTCTTCTCATACTTTCCAGATTTCCTCTCATTCCACAACTCAAGCTGAGCAATGACCTGGTTGGTGAAGGAGCAGGACATCACAAAACTAGGGTGTCCAGTAGCACAACCCAAGTTCATCAAACGACCCTCGGCCAAGACAATGATGCCGGTGTTGGTCTCAGGGAAAACCCACCTGTCGGTTTGAGGCTTGATGGTGACGCGCTTCACACCAGGGTAGTTCTCAAGTCCAGACATATCAATTTCATTGTCAAAGTGACCAATGTTGCAAACAATGGCATTGTTTTTCATTTTCCTCATGTCGTCAACCATGATGATGTCCTTGTTACCGGTGGTGGTAACAAAGATGTCAGCATAAGAGACAACATCATCAAGAGTCAGAACCTGGAAACCTTCCATGAGAGCCTGAAGGGCACAGATTGGATCAATTTCAGTAACAATCACACGAGCTCCAGCTTGCTTCAAGGCAACAGCACAACCCTTTCCAACATCTCCATATCCACAGACAACACCCACCTTTCCAGCAATCATAACATCAGTAGCCCTCATCAAACCATCGGGAAGTGAGTGACGGCATCCATACAAATTGTCAAACTGTTACAAAACCATAGATCAAATGGCAAACAGAAACTTCATTAGATCAAAACATACCACTGTACACCAAAATCCAGGAACTAAATTCACATCATCATAGTTTAATACAACCGCAAACACCTAACTTTGTTAAATCCAAGATCAAAACATGCTATAGTACCAAAAATACAACCAAATTCACATCATAGTTAACTACAACCACACAAACGTATCTTACAGAAAGCAAATGACATATCCATTTATCAAATCCAATATCTACACCCTAGCTGCATCATTCGAACACAATTACACATACCAAACTTCATTCAGGACATTTATCAAACAATTGGTAGATCCAAAACCAAATACTCAATTTCACACTACACATACATCATTCACAAAACTTCATTCAGGACATTCATCAAACAGTTAGCAGATCCAAAACCCAACACTCAATTTCACACTAAACACATACTCATCCTCAATAACATACAACAACACAAGTCAGATCTGAATCAAACCCTAAACCAACACATGAAGAAGCATAAATTTTTACTTAAAAACAACCCCAGATCAAAATATTTTAAAAAAATGAAAATAAACAAATCTAGGTTTACAAAAAAAAAAAAAAAAAACAAACCTTGCTCTTGGTAACAGAGTCGTTGACATTAATAGCAGGGAACAAAAGAGTTCCACTAGCTTGCATCTGATAAAGCCTCTTAACACCAGTAGTAGTCTCTTCAGAAACACCAACAAGTCTATCCTTCATCTTACGATACCTCTTAGGATCAGTCTTCAACCCATCTCTAATGATAGTAAGCACAAGCTGAAACTCAGCGTTATCAGTAGAACTTGGATCAGGAACCTCACCAGTCTTCTCATAAAGTTCTTCAGCCTTAACACCTTCGTGGATCAACAAAGTAGCATCACCACCATCGTCAACAATCAAGTCAGGACCACCACCTGGACCCCAGTCAAGAGCACGTTCAGTACACCACCAATACTCTTGAAGAGTCTCACCCTTCCAGGCGAAGACGGCGGCGCTGTCACGAGCGATGGCGGCGGCGGCGTGGTCTTGAGTTGAGAAAATGTTGCAGGAACACCAACGGACTTCAGCACCTAAAGCGGTTAGGGTTTCGATGAGGACGGCGGTTTGGATGGTCATGTGAAGAGATCCGGTGATTCTGGCACCTTTGAAGGGTTGGGATGGTCCGAACTCAGTTCTGCAGGACATGAGTCCGGGCATCTCGATTTCGGCCAACTCGATCTCGAGTCGGCCGAAATCGGCTTGGGAAAGATCCCTAACCTTGTACTCACGGCCAGCTTGGGTTTTCTCTACTGTAAGAGACATGATTGAATTTCTTACACTAAACGCAGCGTTTGTGTAAGGGTTTTGAGAGAGAGAGAAGAGAGTGTGAGAGGTGAAGGAAGAGTGAGGATGAGAGTGGGTATAAATAGGGGTTTAAGTAAGGAGTTGGTGGAGTGGAATTGTACTGGACCGGACTTGATCGGGTTTTTATTCTTACCAATTTATTATTATGGACCCGAAAATAAATTAAATGGTTTCAATTTCAATTGTGAATCTTCCCTTCAATCAATTTTGCTAGTATTCAACTCCATGTCCTTTTCATTTCTTTTCTCTTTCATTAATTTTTTTCTTGGTGTGTGTTTGACAAGAAATTGTTAAATGAGGTGGAGGGATTATTTTCTAAGCAGGTTATTTGACTTAATAAAATTAAATTAGTATTGTTCAAAACAAATGATTTACGTAGATGTGTTATAATCAAAACAATTTATGAGGATAGACGATGGTGGATTTGAAAGATGAAAGTTTTGGTCCAGCGTTCAAATTTTTATTTGATAAGTTTGTCATAACTTTAACTCTACGAAAATAGTTTTGGAATACATGGGAGTCCAGTTGGATACTTCTTGCACAATATGTTGCATGTATGCGTATTCTATTTGGTGTGGTTGTGGGTCTTAGACGTGTTCACTCTTTACTTGAATAATGGCCTAGATAATCTTTTGATAGTGGTGCGCAACTTAGTGAAAGATCATGTAGAATATTTGGTGTTCCAAAAACAAACTTGTATTTGAAAGTCAACAACTTGTAGCGAGCGAGCTCGAGCTTAGCCATAGTCTTTGCGCAATTGTTGGTAGCTCATCAAACATTTGGTGTTATGACACCATCTCGTGAGATCTCTTGGCATCATGGTAATGTCGAGACTATGATTCTTAATGTAGATGGCGGCACTCTTACAAACACAAGAAAACAATTTTTGAGGTTTGGTTAGGAATCATGAGGGATCTTTTAGTTTGCCTTCTATGATAGTGTGGGAATTTCAAATGTGCTTCATGTTTATATAAAAGTCCTTCTAACTGATATTGAACTTTGTTTGCATGTGGGGTTTAAAAAACTTTTGTGTTTTTCATACTCTATTTATACTATCTAGTTAGTGACCACTAGTACTCATAGATTCCACGACCATTCAATATTATTTGCTGAAAGATTGAAATGTTGATTTGTATTACACTCTTCACGAAGGGAACTACTGTGTTGATGTTCTAGCCCAATTGGGAGATAATGATATATGATAGTCTCTCCATTGCCTTTCTTTTACACTATTAGCGAATGTTTTAGGAGTGTCATTTGTAAACAACCAGTATAGTAATTTTTTCTTAACAAAAGGAAGAATAATGTATAAGAGATATTTCTTTAAAACCATAAAAGAAATTCGGCTTAAACAACGAAAACTTAAATTAAAAGATCAAGGCATAACTCCTGCCATTGCTCTGGCTTAGAATGTTGAGGCTCTTTTAAACCTTCCACGATCTCACTTTGATGGTGTAAGTCTTCTGAAAGAGATGTTAGGCTTAGGAAACCAAAAGTGATGAATTGCACTGCCTTTTATAAGTTTTATCCATCATAGAAGTTATTGTACGTGCAAACATAATGTAACCACTCCACAGTCTCAAGGGAGTTAATGGACAGTTACTACAAAGAGAGAAAGAATAATTCGGTGCGTAGGAATACAATTCTTCAAATTCAAAGGCTTATCCAACTAGATTAGGATGTTAAGGTGCATCATGTGTACCTTGAGACAAATTCTTGTACGGTTAATATCTGTTGTAATTTAGGTCTTTCTTTGAAGTTTTAAGAGCCATATCTGACCGAACTCGATGATTTAGCTGTTGCTGATCACTTGGAGGTTTCATTCTCTCATCTAACTACGGTGTAGTTATTTTTTCTGGACTTTACCCTCTTGTTTATAAAAAAAATACAAGTCCAACTCATTTTAATAAAAATAAATTCTCTCAAAATAAATTATGACTACCACATTACCAAACATTCCAAACCATTGATACTGACAGGGGCGAAGCTATTTGTTGTCAAGGGGTAGCTTCGGCTACCCCAACAAATATATTTTTTTCTTGGGAAATGTTAACTTGTGCCCTTAAGGCACAAGATAAGGAACCCAACATAGTAACTTTTTGTTGGAATGTGTGCATTCAATTTAATTTTTGAATTTATAATGAATAGAATGCACAAAATTTGAGGGAATATTTCTACTTTTGGATTCCTTATCTTGTGCCCTAAGGGCACAAGTTAACATGACCTTTTTTTCTTTGATTAAGTTAGTATATTTTGATATTAACTACCCCAATAAAATATATTTAGCTACCACAAAAGAATTTATTTGTCAAATATCAGTAGAAATAGGAAAAGCATAAGTAGAAATAGGAAAAGCACTTGACCAAAAAAAAAAGAAATAGGAAAAGCCAAAATATATTCAATTGTTTAATAGATATATTCTGTATTATTGACATTTTTAATCTCTTAAACAACTTCAGGGAGAGCTTAGTTAACAATAAAAATTGTCAAAAACAGTCAAATTATATTATTTATTTAGATCTGGCTTCCTCGTAGAAACATAGCTAGCTTCGCCGCTGGATTCAAGTTAGCTAGGGATAAAAAGTGTATAGTTATTTTTGTTTTAGATTTCAGTATGTTGTCATCCCTAGCTAACTTGATAGTATTTGCTTTAGTTTATCATTGGTGGTTGTAACAAAAAAAAAAAATCATTGGTGGTGGCCTCACTGACCGTTGCATTGAGTCGATAGCTAAAATGCAGCATGTCGTTTGTGTTCCACCTGTGTATCCTAAAAACCAGTAATCATAAATGGAAGGAAAACACAACAAAGTGAAACAATATGCATATGGCCAAAAACAGTGTTGTGACTTGTGATGAGAAAAATATAAACTACTATGGTCCCAATTCATTGAGCGTGGTACACTTGGTCCAACCGAAAAAAAGTATTGGCCACCCACAATCACAATTATGACACCTCAATCATAGAAACAAAATTCTTAAGATATTAAAAATTATTATTTAAAAAAATCAAATACTATAATTTTCAATGTATTAATTATGCAAAATTTCATACAAATTTACTACTTAATGTAAGTGTCCCAAAATCACCCGATAACCTTTCCATAACTTCATAAGATATTTTACCAAACGACACTACTCGGCGTACTGCAACCGCAAGCAACAAATATGAGTGATAGAGAATGATGAAGAATAATATGGAAGTCTCTAGAATGATGAAGAATAATATGGATGACTCTAGAATACTAGAGAATGATGTGGAAGTCTCTAGAACACTAAAGAATAATATAGAAGTCTCTAAAACACTAGGGAATAATAAGGAAGCTACTAGACACTCTAAATAAGCACTAGGGAAGTCTTAACTTTTCTAGATCCTTCTAGGCTTATGTACTAGAGTATCCATATCTCTAGACTTTTCTTTGTTTCTAGATATTTCTAGTTTGTAATGTAGAGCCTTCCTAGAGTAGTATAAATAAGGCTCACCACTAAGAGTTTAGACACATTGAAATCATCAAGCATAGAAACATTCAAGTAATATAATCTTTTCTTTGAGAATATTACAGAGTTTCTCTATCTTCTATACCTTGCCTTTTGTCCCTGAGCCAGATTTGGCATCAGAGTTGGTTACGATACCTCGGAGTTGAGTTTGTGCGAAAAAATCAACGGAAAGTGAGTTTTCAAGTGAGCAAGGAGTTGCCTTTGTAAAACTTCACTTTGCGGCCATTTTGTTCGCGAAACTAACGCCTTCATTTGGTTTGAGCGAAGAAATCAACGGAAAGTGAGTTTTCACGTGAGAGCAAGGAGTTGCTTTCATAAAACTTCACTATGCGGCCATTAGTTCGCGAGGCTAACACCATCGATAAAACAACCACGCACCGCCACAATCTTCGCCCAAAAAAAAAAACAGATCATTGACAACAATTGTCAAAATGCCACCTCGAAGACAAAATGAAAGAAGTTTGCAAGAGATGGAAGAAATGAAGCGACAAATTCAGCAACTACAAGAGATCGTCAATGCCCAACAAGCCCTTTTGGAAGCACAACAAAGGAGGTTCGAAGATGATGTCTCCGGTAGTGACTCTTCATCATCTAGAAGCAGTCACTCACACCACGTCAACTTCATATGAATGATATCAAAGTAGACATTCCAGATTTTGAAGGGAATCTACAACCAGATGATTTTCTAGATTGGCTACAAATTGTTGAACGTTTCTTTAAATATAAGGAGGTTTCGGAGGAGCAAAAGGTAAAGACCATTGCTGCCAAGCTGAAGAAACACGCTTCAATTTGGTGGGAAAATCTTAAAAGGAAACGCAAGTATGAAGGACAAAGCAAGATCAAAACGTGGGAGAAAATGCGTCAAAAACTAATCCGTAAGTACTTACCTCCTCATTATTATCAAGACAATTTTATTCAACAACAATTATCCAAAAAATCCTCATACCGACCTTTTTCCTCCACAAAAAATCAAATTGACTCTCATAAACCACTAACCCATCAACCTATTTTATCATTTAAACCCCATCATAACATAATCAAAGAGAAAATTACCAAGATACCTAAATGTTTCGTGTGTCAAGGGTATGGACACATAGCCTTGGATTGTGTGAATCATAAAGTAGTCACCATCGTCAAAGGGGAGATGAACAATATTTTTGAAGAAGAAAAAGAAAACATCCAAGAGTTGTTTGAAGATGAGAAGATGGGAGAACCAATCTACGATGAAGAATATGTTGGTACTGACAATTGTGAAGTGTTTGAAGAAGTGGGAAACATAGATTCAATATATGATGATGAATATGGTTCTGATTACATCCATGAAGTTTTTGAAAAGGAGGATAAGGATGAACCAATATATGACAAAAAATATGTTCTTGGTGAATATGGTGAATCTTTGGAGGTTAAAAAAAGCTTGCAAACAACAACAACTTAAGAAAAATCATGTTTGAAACACAATGTCTTCCACACTTCCAACACCTCACAAGGTAAGGTTTATGATATAATCATTGATAGTACAAGTTGTGAAAATGTTGTATCAAACTATATGGTAGGAAAATTAAAGTTGTCGACAAAGGAGCACACTCATCCATGCAATCTACAATGTCTCAACAAAGATAATGAAGATGTGATTAAAATCAAGTTGGCACATCTACCACTCAATGAAGTCAATGAAGGAAAAGAGGAATTAAAGCCACTTGAACTTTTACTCACAAAGGAACTATTCATGGATAAAGCAAAGTTATACATGCCTCGTCCAATTCCTAAGCCACCTTGGGAGGATGTTACTATTGACTTTTTACATGGATTACTTTGGACTCAAAAACTGAAGGATTCCAAAATGGTAGTCGAAGACAAGTCTTCAAAAATGGCTCATTTCGTCGTAGACGAAGGAAGAAATATTGACTCGAGGATGAAGAAGGAAATCTTGACTCGAGGACGAGTCTCTTCCAACCCGGGGAGAATGATCGAGAATGATGAAGAATAATATGGAAGTCTCTAGAATGATGAAGAATAATATGGATGACTCTAGAATACTAGAGAATAATGTGGAAGTCTCTAGAACACTAGAGAATAATATAGAAGTCTCTAGAACACTAGGGAATAATAAGGAAGCTACTAGACACTACTAAATAAGCACTAGGGAAGTCTTAACTTTTCTAGATCCTTCTAGGCTTATGTACTAGAGTATCCATATCTCTAGACTTTTCTTTGTTTCTAGATATTTCTAGTTTGTAATGTAGAGCCTTCCTAGAGTAGTATAAATAAGGCTCACCACTAAGAGTTTAGACACATTGAAATCATCAAGCATAGAAACATTCAAGTGATATAATCTTTTCTTTGAGAATATTAGAGTTTCTCTCTATCTTCTATACCTTTCCTTTTGTCCTTGAGCCAATGAGGGTTAACTTAACTCATGCATGCTTGAATGAGTTTTTTTTTTCTTTCTATTTCGTTTGAGAAAGAAAGTTACTTTAATTATTTAATTTTTTTTAGCAAACATTAATTATTTAATTATATCTTATTACATAGATAGTTACATAAATTTGAGAGTTAATTGTTTAAACCGACTCTATAATATATGTTATGTCCGAAAAATTACTATATGTAAAATAAAATTATAACTTTCTGATTTGAGATTCTTGCTATTTTTTATTTCATAATATTCCTAACTCCATAAAAGTGAATTTGAAACATTTTTTAAAATTATCACAGTAAGAATTACAAGCTTTCTTTTATTTGTTTCGTTTGTAATTGTTATTTGTTTATACATTGTTTTTAATTGTTATTACTTAGCTTTTTGGTTTTTCTTTCTTGTTTTTAAAATATAGCCAAATTTTAGGAGTTGGGCAACATTTATCTTTTACGACCAAGGACCATATCAATTACTACTATCATTACTAAAATTATTGAAGTAGATCAAAACAAATCTTTGCAAAACAAAGACCTACAACCCTGGCATAAATTTGTTTTTATAAAGCTGGATATTTACAAGATCAAAACAAATCTTTGCAAAACAAAGACCTACAACCCTGGCATAAATTTGTTTTTATAAAGCTGGATATTTACAACCTAGCTTAGATCTAGCTGTAGTGTGAACCACGTTCCAATGGAATAAAATAGGCTTAATTGCATGTTTGGTCCCTTATGTTTATTTTAGTTTTTAAGTTGATCTCTTATGTTTTGAAAGTTTCAAGTTGGTCCCATACGTTTATTTTAGTTTTCAAGTTGGTCCCTTACATTTTGAAAGTTTCAAGTTAGTCCCTTATGTTTATTTTAGTTTTCAAGTTGGTCCCTTATGTTTATTTTAGTTTTCAAGTTGGTCCCTTATGTTTTGGACCGACTTGAAAACTAAAATAAACATAAGGGACCAACTTGAAAACTAAAATAAACATAAGGGACCAACTTGAAACTTTCAAAATGTAAGGGACCAACTTGAAAACTTTTAAAACGTAAGGGACCAACTTGAAACTTTCAAAACGTAAGGGACCAACTTGAAAACTAAAATAAACATAAGGGACCAAACATGCAATTAAGCCAATAAAATATCATGGAATTCAGGAAGGAATTGCGAGGGAATTGAGATAAAAAAAAAAAATCAAATCATCATGTTCATCATTAATTAAAAACAATATTGGTGTTTTGGTATATCCTCTCCTTCCTAGTGGAGACGTGCCAGCCGCACTCTACCCACATAACGTGGTTTACGGCCATAATTTATACTAGGTTCTGGAAATGGGGTGAGTGCACGTTCATGAAAACGTCAATTTGATTCAGGAAAGATATGATGTTAGCTAAATTAATTTTTAGGGACACAAGACATCTATGAAAAAAAGAGACCGAGACAACTTAGTCCATAGTAGCGGTACTGTAGTCAGAAAATGAAAATTTATGTGGTTGATTTAGTCCAATTTTATGATTCTCGCGAATTTCCTCGTGATCCAACAATGATATCGTAATACATGGCTCAACCGACCTTTTTTCTTAAAAAAAAGATTTGACCAACTCTTTTTATCGAAAATGTACCTCATCACCGTCTATTATCATCCCTAGTTCCTCTTTCCGGCTCACCACATGACCAAACAATCCAAATTCACGTTTTAATTTCAATTTGGCGAATATTTTTTTTTTTTTATGCATCCATTGACTCTATTTATTAACTACAAGTACAGCGACCTGCTAAAAATATGAAGGAAAAAGCTATTTGTCCCGACAAAACAGCTCACGACCCAATAAAGTAAGTGGTAGCATAAATCCATTTTGAATTCCATCCACCCATGTATTGTGATAGTTGCTAATCTAACAGTGATTGACTATTCGGGATAACCTCGGGACAAATTGCTTCGCTAGAAATAGCAAAGCTCAAATATGAATTATATGTGAAAGGATACTTCTGTTCGGAGTATATATTGACATAATTATAGGATTGCTAGCTCATGAGCTTGATTACAGAACTGAGGTAGGTAACTCGAAATCCACCAACATTGGTTTATCTCTATTAATCGAACGTGCTTAATGATATATTATAGGCTTAATTGCACTTTTGCCCCCTATATTTTGTCAATTGTGCGATTTTGCACCCCATTGTTTCAAACGAGCGATTTTGCACCCTATATTTTACCAATTGTGCGATTTTGCACCCCATTGTTTCAAACGAGCGATTTTGCATCCCATAGTTTTCCCCCTTTCTGATTTTGCACCCCAAAAAATCATAAAAATATTCAGTTTTTTTCCAAAAAAATTAAAAAATCGAAAAAAAATAAAAAAATCAGAAAATATAATCAGATTTTTTTTAAAATTCTGGAATTTAATTTTCAAAATATAAAAAAAGTAAATTTTCAAAATTTTAAAAAAAGGTCAGATTTTTTTAAAAAAATTCTAGAAAAAAAATTAATTTTTAAAAATCTGGATACCAATTTAAAGAAGGGTTAATTATGTTTTTGGTCCCTACAAAATTGCAACCTTGTAAGTTTAGTCCTTACTTAATTTTAATAGCATTTTTAATCCCTACAAAAAAAAATTTACTTATAATTTTAGTCCCTGCTAAAATAAATTTTGTTTAATTATCCTTAAACTCTTAAATTTTTTAACGATTCTTTTTATACAAGTTTAGAACACTATGAACGGTTCATTTACTAAAAACTATAATTTTTTAACATGAAATAAATTAAATATGAATTTTTTAAAACGACAAAAGTTTAAGATATAAGTAACAAAAATATGGACGTAGAAATCAAATTTTTGCGATATTTATTTTGGAGGACCTTTTAATAACGTTCTTAAAACGTCTGTAAAAAATTGTTGAAAAACTTAAGAGTTTAAGCATAAATTAAACAAATTTGGATTGAGTAAGGACTAATATTGAGTGCAGAAATTTTTTGTAGGGATTAAAAATGCTATTAAAATTAAGTAAGGACTAAACTTACAAGGTCGCCATTTTGTAGGGACCAAAAACATAATTAACCCTTTAAAAAAAGGTCAGATTTTTAAAAAATTTACTGATTTTAAAAAATTTGAAAATTTACTGATCTTAAAAAAAATCTGATTATATTTTCTGAATTTTTTTTCTAATTTTTTAATTTTTTTTCGATTTTTAAATTTTTTTTGAAAAAAACTGAATATTTTTATGATTTTTTGGGGTGCAAAATCAGAAAGGGGGAAAACTATGGGGTGCAAAATCGCTCGTTTGAAACAATGGGGTGCAAAATCGCACAATTGGCAAAATATAGGGTGCTAAATCGCTTGTTTGAAACAATGGGGTGCAAAATCGCACAATTGGCAAAATATAGGGGGCAATATAGGAGGCAAAAGTGCAATTAAGCCTATATTATATATATTATATATCAGGCTTGATGGATGAAGACAATCAGAGAAGTTGTTGGTTAGTACATCAGTGGCTGAATCTTGACTGTGTGATTTAAAATGAATTTTAAAATTAATTCATACATCAAAATTTATTGGTTTGGGACTATATAGTAGTAGTTCATACTTCATAGTCATATAAATCCACTATTTACCCAAAATGTGGGAGAAGCAAAGCAAATGTCACAGTCAGTGCAGCAAGAAGGGTTGGTGTTCAGAATTTGGCGAAATTCATTGCCACCAACAACAACATTGAGAATTGTTGAAACCAAATTTCACAGTGACTTGCATTCCATAAGGACCAATCTAATTGCTTACAGTTCTTGTACGCAACAACGAATTTTAAATGAATATTAAAATGTCCCATGTTATTATGGGGGAAGAACATAATAAGACAAAAAAACAGGGTCTTCCCCCCAAAATGAAATTGCTGGGAAGGACACCCCCCAAACCTGTTTTGCGGGGAAGAACATAATAAGACAAAAAAACAGGGTCTTCCCCCCAAAATGAAATTGCTGGGAAGGACACCCCCCAAACCTGTTTTGCGGGGAATAAAGAGAAAGTGAAAAAGTAGAGTAGTTTTGTACTTTCTTTTTCATGTAGGGTAGATTTATAAAAAAAATTTCATTATAGGGCAGAAAAAAAAAATTCATGAATAGAAACACAGAAGATCTAATCACGTGGTCCCAACACTTGCTTAAAAGGAAGAACAAAGGTTAAAAAACCTTTAAGTGTGTGTTTGGTATGACTTTTGGAAGCTAGAAACCACTTCCCAATGCACAATTCACGCTACCCAATGCACAAAAAACGTGAAAAAGCAGAAGCTCCAAATTGGAGCTTTAGCCAAAACGTGGTTTTTTTCATTTTCACCGGTATGGCAAACACACACTAAAAAAACAAAGGAAACAAATTGAATGCTTTTTTCAATATTTAATTTAATAAAGGGTTAATAGTGTTTTTCACCCCTGTAATATAAGTCATTTTCGGTTTTCGCCCCTATAAAATTTTCGGTTTGATTTGCATCATTGTAAAACTTTTTTTTTCTTCCAAAAAACACTCATTCCCCATATGACTGTGCATATTTGCTGACGTGGTACACTGTGTGGCATCCTTTAAGTTTCTAAGGTTTCAGATAGGTCCTTTAAGTTTTGAGTTTGTTTCGAGTTTGGCTTAACGGACAGATCAACTTTGGCTTAACGGAGGTTGATAGAAAGGACATATCTGAAACAAACTCGAAACTTAAAGGACCTATCTGAAACCTTAAAAACTTAAAGGACATATCCAAAACAAATTTGAAACTTAAAGGACCTATCTGAAACCTTAGAAACTTAAAGGATCTATCTGAAACAAACATGAAACTTAAAGGACCCGAGGAGGTATTAGGCCTAAAAATTAGAATAAATATAAAAACTAATTGTAGTTTGTTATATAAACATATACTGTACATGGCAAACTAAACATTTGGGTTCAGGTGATTAATGAACTCAAATAACAAATTATTCTTGAGAACTTGAATTCTTGAATTTGATTGTGAAACAATTTTTGGCAGGATTTTAGTTACCCCTGATCAAATTTCAGATTACAATGCTTCTGTTCTTAAGAATCAGAGGCTTAACACAAAAAAACTCGTGAGATTTTTTTTGGGTAAAATACACTCCCTTCCCCTCTTGTTTTTAAACACACGCTTCCTTCCCTTGTGAGATTTTAATATGATATATTTAATCCATTTTAATATTTCAATTAAATTTTGTAGTTAATCTCCATTAAACACCAAGTTCATTACTATAATACCCTTTTCCTTGCACCTGCACATGTCTTCATCTTTCATTCGTTTACATCACTATAATCCTCATATTCATGATGTTATCAAACACTTATTTAATCAACATGATTCAGAACTTTTGACATATATAGCTACGAAGGCGGGGAAGAAAGGACCCAACCCAACCTAATTGGATAGGTGATGATGTTTAGATAGGTCTTCTTACCTGCAACGGAGGTATATCCTTCTCAAAGGTCACCAACCAAAACAAGAGCAACCAAACTTCAGCAAGAGGCAAAGCGGTCCACACCTCAGGCTGCAAGGTTCATTTTGATGTGACACTTGATCTCGTAGGAATTAAATCCACACTCATTGTATTGTACATGTTTAAAACAATGTTTAAAGTAATGTGAATGAAGGGTAAAAAAATAACAATTTCCATGAAGTGTTTTTCTATGTCTTGATGAATGAGTCAGTAATCAATATTGAAGTTATATTGTGTTATTAAAAGAGTTTGCATGCTTTAAATTAACGTATTGAATGTAAAAACTAAATATGAATGAAGAGTTTTTGTATGTTTTGATAAATTTGAATCGGTTAATATTGAAGATTTATTGGTGGGGATTGGATCCTGAAATTGGTTTGGTCTTCTAGATTATTGCGTTTCAACTGGTTTGATGATTTGAAAAATTTCAAAGAGTTTTCTCATGGGTAATGACAAGGTTATGTTTGCAACTGTTTTATTATTTCGTGATGGAGATACTTTGCATTTACAGTCAAAAGTAATAATATAGTTAGGAGATAACAGAACTTAAAATTAATCTTGGTTCAACACTATGTCGACTTAGGCTCTGCTGTTTGGTTACTGATATTATTGTCCTGTTCTTTTTTACTTAGTAAGTTGTTTTGAATTCTATTCTTTCATTGTTTGTTCAGACACTTCTTTTTTGTTCTGTTTTGGCAATATGAAAACTTGCTTCGGCTATAAAAAAAAGTTGCAAGTGTCAAATTACATTTCAAGTAGTTTGGTTATGTTCTGAATTTCTGATATGGTTTTCTTAATCGATGGAAATGTTGTACAGTAACAATTTCATAATTTACAATAAAGGGGAGGCGAGAGAATGTAAATTTGTTACTTTGTTTTTTTTTTTTCTAATTGAAGGTTAATTGACATGTATCTTACCCAACAATCTCATGCTCATTCTACTTTCTTATGAGAAGTTAGTCTTTGAAACGTTACACTCTGAGTTCACATATCCGACCGTTTGTTGACGAGGTTCTATCTTGAGTTCCCATTTTTGGTTGGACAATTCATATTTTGCACATCTATTGTGAAGCCAATTCTTGTACCGATGCCCTATCCCTTAGAAGTCACAGAGTTGATTTTTCACTTCATATTTTTCCCTAGAAATGTGCCATAGCTTTTTTATTTTTCTCGTATTATCACAGTAAAATAAAATAGAAAGATATTGTTATCTCCCCAGTTCTTTTGTAGAAATTCGTCTAAATGATAATTCTCAACAAAGGATTGCAATCATAAAAATGTATATCTCATGTCATAAGGCATGTTAACTGGTTGATGTATATTTTGATGGATAGTCGTTGGACTGTTCTTTTTTGAAATCATGTTTCTTCGACCAAGGGAAATGCATACAACTATGATACAAACAGCGTAATATTCATCTTTTGCTTATTTCTTAAGGTCTAGGGTGATAAAATTTAGTATCAAGTTCAATAATGATTTCTATTCAAATGTGAATAGAAATTTGATTATATTCATAATGAATGTGAATGTAATCACGGATTAGTTAGTTTAGGTAAGTTTTAATAGTCATCGTTTCATATAATTTCCCAAGGTATAATATGATGAAATTTAATGTCAACTTCAAAGATGTACATGTTCAAATTTGGATACAAGTTTTATCACATTAAACTGTTGTTTATCTTGTTGTTTGGTTGGTAGACGCTGCAACACTTGATTAATGAAAAAGATGATGAATAATGCATGTAAAACCAAAGCATGTGTTTCCACACTAACCTTTAGGTTCGTCACTACACATACTAAAATTATTTGTAATATTAAGATAAGAAAAAAATGAACAATTACTTTCATATTATGGTGTACATATAATATGAGTTAACAATTCTAAATATAATATAATTTCTTACACAAAGCAACAATATCATTAAGACATGATATTGATATTTTTGACAATTTATTCACAATGCATTCATGTTACTATAAACACACAATCATACAAATATAACATTGTAAAAATCAATTCATACATTCTCTTATGTACATTGTTACAATTAAATAAATAATGTGAAACTATTATGTCATGAGATAATATATCGTAGAATATTAGTTATATAAGGACAATTTATATATATATATATATATTGCTTTTAAATAAACAAGCATGCATCATTTTAATAGAAAAATTGATAGGTTCATATGTGTTGATATTTGTAATTAATTATTAGTAGGCTATAATCTTCGAGATCATTTCAACACATACAAAGACCTAATTCAAAACAAAAATGCATGAATAATGACGTTAAATTTCAATTTGATTTTTGAATTTTAATAATCATCTCTATGGATCAACTTATATACTCTTGATAGTATTTATCCACTATCATCAAACCATGAAACTTTTATTACCTCTTGACTAAGTTCAAAATAAATTATAGATTATGAGTATCCAAGTTTGATATCTAATTTAAATAATATTTAATGTGTTTTTATTACCTCTTGACTAAGTTTTATGTTACCAAACTTGAAAAGCAAACCTCAAGAAAGTGAGTTGAATAACAAATTGAAGTGTTAAAATTGTGTGTGTATGGAGTGAAAAAATATTAAATTTAGCTTCACATGCCAACAATGCTTCTATGACATAGACTCTATCAAATCTCATATTCTCTAGCTGCATGTCATAGGTAAAAATGAATCAGTACATATGGCAAATTAATTTCATTTTTTTTCAAAGGCATAAGGTAAATCAATTGAAATGAAAAGAGTGCATGTCATTCTTAAAAAAAAAACATGTGATTTGCAGTACTATATTGTTTACTAATGAACATACTAATGACATACACTACATTGATTAGGCACACAAATTTATTTTTACTACAACTCTAATCATATAAAAACAAAGTCAATTTACCAGCAAAGATAATAAACCAAAAATCAACATTTCTTGTAATATCTATAGCACAGACTAATGTGGTGAAATTAAATAAAACACAACATTGAATTTATTGTTTTCATTTTGAAAGTTGTTTCTACTTCATTAGTTCTTTGAAGCATGGGATTTGCAACTAAGGTAACCAATATTAATGTTAGCAAGGTATAAAAAAATTGTCAAATGACACATGATATGCAATTTGTAATTGTGACCCACACCAATGACACAACAAGTTTTAATACAAAAAATATTTATTCCAACATGAATGTGTCAAGCATTAATTTCTTAACACATTATATTATAAATGATAAGTTTAAACATGTAAGCTATATACATAACATAAAATTAAATATAACACAACCATTTTGATCTTAGTTATCATATAACTAATACAAGTATTATAAATTCATCACGTTAAACTCAAGTTTCATGTCTAAAAATGTTTTATGTTTAATCCAGATAATCTAATAGAAAAATAAACAATGAACAAAAATTATTAATATTTTCTATTACTTTCTTCCAAAAACATTTACCAACTTACAAAAATTTAAATAGATGTATACCATACTCACCCAATTACTCTACCTTACCCAACCTTATCATATAACTAATACAAGTATTATAAATTCATTGCGTTAAACTCAAGTTTCATGTCTAAAAATGTTCTATGATTAATCCAGATAATCTAATAGAAAAATAAACAATGAACAAAATTTTTAATATTTTCTATTACGTTATTCCCAAAACATTTACCAACTTACAAAAATTTAAGGCTTAATTGCATGTTTGGTCCCTTATGTTTATTTTAGTTTTCAAGTTGGTCCCTTACGTTTTGAAAGTTTCAAGTTGGTCCCTTACGTTTTAAAAGTTTTCAAGTTGGTCCCTTACGTTTTGAAAGTTTCAAGTTGGTCCCTTATGTTTATTTTAGTTTTCAAGTTGGTCCCTTATGTTTATTTTAGTTTTCAAGTCGGTCCAAAACATAAGGGACCAACTTGAAAACTAAAATAAACATAAGGGACCAACTTGAAAACTAAAATAAACGTATGGGACCAACTTGAAACTTTCAAAACGTAAGGGACCAACTTGAAAACTAAAATAAACATAAGGGACCAAACATGCAATTAAGCCAAAATTTAAATAGAGGTGTATACCATACTCACCCAATTACCATACCCTACCCAACCTATCCCAACCCACTTTTTTGGATAGTTAAAAACTCAATTTTATACCCGAAACCCTAATTTCAACAGAGAATCCTCTTTCACTTCTAAGATGAGAGATAGAGATAGGTTTCGAAACGCTCTTAATAATCTTTTCACTAATGATTTAAAAAAGAAGGATGCTACAGATGATGATTTGAAAAAGAAGAGGACTGGTCATTGTGCCTTATATCACGATCAATCGTATCCAATCCAAAAAGACAAAGATTTTTGTCCGCTTTTGAAACTTAGCATTGGGGAACATGTAATGGATGCCAATGTTTCACAGGATGGTACGGATATGAAAATCACTTTCACGTTTGATTCATGGTTTCGCTTCTTTGTTTATAGTTGCAGTGGTTAAGCCTGGAGGTCAACCATCGCATAAAAAATGGCTTTATTTTAACCCTGGTAATGATATTGATACTTCTACTTGCGATGATACTTGCGTGGAATTTGTGTGTCCTCAACTGTTTGAAGAGGGAAACAACTACATGCTTCCAAAAGGATTTGTCGAAATAAAAATTCTAGTTCAACTTCTCGGGTCAGTTGTATTGTAAATTATAATTAGAATTTTTATACTTATTTGTTGAAATTCAAAACTTATGTTATGTCTTATGATTTTTTTTTAACAGAACTGATAGGCGTCTAAAGCCAAATCTAATTTGTCCTTTATTCCGGCTTCACCTAATTTTTCCACTGCTGGAATACAGTGAATATGAATTTGATAAGGTGCAAAAGACTATTGTAAAAGAGATTGAAGCCTATGAGAAAAAACCAAATTGGTCCAGGTAACGAGATATTTGTAATATTGACGTAAATCATTTACATGAATAAATTTGTATTTTTGCTGATATTATTTTGTATTTTCAGCTACTTAGCTCATGTCGATTCGAATAAGAACAAACAACTTTTGTGGGTGAAATCTGAGTTTTTAGATTGCTTGTTAGCTTACTTGAAAGGAATCTTTTCGGTTTTTGAGATAGCCAACACAGGCTGTCACAAATATACCGAAGGGCAAAGGCAAACTTTTAGTGAAAAGTATGGAAGTGGAAGGTCAGTTTCGGTTGAATGATGTTGTTTTTAAAGTTGCGTTGAAGGTAGCTAAGAAGAGTATGGGATGCGTAGCTATACATATTCCACTTGATGATGACTTAAATTTTGAAAGTGTACTGCATATGGAGAATATAATGTTCGTCAATGGTTCTAACGTTTTTCAATCCTATTTCATATTGTGTATTTTGAAGCAAAGTTATGACGACCATGCTAATTTTTTTTCTGATGAAAACAAAGCTGATGAAATAGAACAGAATCAGACTGAGAGGAATGAACAGGGAGATACAACAGAGGAACCTGATCAGACAGAATCCGATCAGTCTAAGCATGAACA
Source organism: Medicago sativa (assembly GCF_051527215.1). Lineage (NCBI taxonomy): Eukaryota > Viridiplantae > Streptophyta > Magnoliopsida > Fabales > Fabaceae > Medicago > Medicago sativa. Next base: position 87,171,216 of record NC_140752.1, read on the forward strand.
AGAATCCGATCCGGCCTATCAACAATTTTCTGCTTGTGTTGAGAAATTTGATGCTTTACACTTACAATATTTAACTATTGTCGATGATGTTGGATCTAAGTATAGAGCAGTTGCCAAGACGATTAGTGCGAAACAGCCTTCTAATAAGTATAAAAGTGAACTCAACAGGAAGATATCTGAATATCATCTTAATGAACATATTAATGACGTATACTACATTGATTAGACACAAGAATTATTTGTACTACAACTTCAATCGTATAAAAACAAAGTATATTTACCAGCAAAGATAATAAACCAAAAACCAACATTTCTTGTAATATTTATAGCACAAACTAATATGGTGAAATTAAATAAAACACAACATATAATTTATTGTTTTCATTTTGAAAGTTGTTTATACTTCGTTAGGTATATAAAATTGTCAAATGACACATGATATGCAATTTGTAATTGTGACCCACACCATTGACATAATAAGTTTTAATACAAAAAATATTTATTCCAACATGAATGTGTCAAAAATTAATTTCTTAACACATTATATTATAAATGATAAGTTTAAACATGTAAGCCATATACATAACATAAAATTAAATATAACACAACCATTTTCATCTTAGTTATCATATAACTAATACAAGTATTATAAATTCATTGTGTTAAACTCAAGTTTCATGTCTAAAAATGTTCTATGTTTAATCCAGATAATCTAATAGAAAAGTAAACAATGAACAAAAATCATTAATATTTTCTATTACTTTCTTCCAAAAACATTTACCAACTTACAAAAATTTAAAGCATACCCAAATAATTTTTTATATCAAGACAAACAAATGAACAATTACTTTCTATTATCCTGCACATCTAACATGAGATCAACAATTCTAAACATAATATAATTTCTTACACAAAGCAACAATATCATTAAAACATGTTCTTGATATTTTTGACAGTTTATTCACAATGTATTCATGTTACTATAAACATATAATCATACAAATATAACATTGTAAAATTCATGCAATCTCTCATGTGCATCGTTACAATTAAATAAACAATGTGAAACTATTATGTCATGAGATAATAAATCGTAGAATATTAGTTATATAATGACAATTTATATATACTGCTTTTAAATAAAACATATGAATCATTTCAACAGAAAAATTGATAGGTTCATATGTGTTCACATTTGTAATTGATTATTAGCATAAACTTTCATATCATTTCAACATATTAGGGATGTACAATAATTGTGAACAATTGTTATTAGTAGGTCTCTGTTTTTGCTTGGCGTCTTCTCCGCAATCGAATCCCAACTAAAGACAACCTTTTTCGTAGGCGCATCATTCCTCTTGACGACACTTCTTGTATTGGTGGGTGCGGTTCTTCCGAGACCACATATCATTTACTCATTCATTGTGATCATTTCGGTATGGTGAGGCATCATATCTATCAGTGGCTAGGCATCTCATTTATTGCTCCAGCATGCGCTAGTGATAACCTTTATCATTATGATCACTTAGTGGGGATACCGCGATTGTCTCACGCTTTTATGACGGTAATTTGGATGGCTACTGTCTGGGTTATTTGGAAAGAAAGAAACAACATGATTTTTAACCAGAAGATTGACACCTTGGATCATTTAGTAGACAAAGTTAAATTTATGCCTTTTTCTTGGCTACATGCGAATATGCCTACTTTCGCCTACAATTACAACGACAGGTGGCGTCACCCTTTACCTTGTATGGGTGTTATTTCGTAGCTTGTTTTGATTTATTTTTTTCTTCAGGAGTGCTTGTTTTGGCACTAGACTTGTATCTGTGATTTTTGGTGGGTGGTTCTCTTTTGCACACTTTGTGCAAGTTGAATCACCTTTTGTGTTATAATATATTCCGTTTTGGCCTGTTAAAAAAAATTGTTATTAGTAGGTCACAGCTCAACTCTATTTGATAGGTTCATATGCGTTCACATTCAACATATTAGTTTAATTTCATCATTTCAATCATAAGATACATGATAACTATATTTGATACAACTCAACTCAAACTGATAGATTTTCAGCATCAGTAGTAGGTCACAACTTATTTAATAGTTTTACGGTGTGTCTTTCAACAAGGGTAAAACAACTTATGCAAATAAATATGATTTTAAGTTAATTCACAAGTTCTCATTAACGAAGATTGTATCTTTATGAACTGTTTTTTCATAGACTATCTTGAGAAGCTTATGAATAATGCACAAAAAAGAAATATTTTATACATGTAAAATCAAGTAATGAAATTTAGATGAGTTGCTATAAAAAATAAAAATAAACCAAATGAAAAACCGCTAAGCAAAAAAGAGAGTCCAACTATATATATATTCGTAAAGTACAAAACAGTGAGTGTTTTTTTCCTTCCAAAAGCGGGTGAAGAAAGGGTTCGTCGGAATCGGTGTTCACAAATCACATTCATTGATTCGTCTTCATGTCACTGGTGTTGTAGAAGCCAAAGTTGGCAACACGATAAGCGAAATGTACTCCAAATGCTAGAGCAGATTGAAGCAATAAGGAGTCACAAAGAGCAAGCTTTATCTTGTGGATTTGACAGGTAGTCAGAGACTTGTAAAGACTAAGTTGCATGAAGAGCTACTTAGAAATTTTAAACGTTTATTCCAAGACTCACTAGGTATGTCTACCTATTTTAGCTTTATGTGTTCATTCTTTAGGAGTAATTAAGATCCACTAGAAAGTATCCACAAAACAAAGAATCAAAAGCTAAGTTCAAATAAAATATGAAAAACCAAAGACCTCACACGCTTAACATTAGCCACCAATTTTTTTAGTAATAAATATTTAGCGATTCACTACAAAAATTAGAATGGTATATGTTAATGGTTAGATTTGTAAAAAAAAAAAATTAATAGTTAGATTTGTAAAAGAATACACAAACACCAATAATAGAAGAAACAAAGCATTAATGTTAATGTTCTTCTCATCTAAATTCAAAGTACTAAGTTTCTAACTGATATAATTTATAATTTGTCTATGATATAATAGAGCATTACAAAATTTTATTTGATTATTTGAAGAAAAAAAAAGTTATTTTATAGATAATATATGCATCTATACTATATATAAAGAAAACTACCCCTTTAAGCATTTTTGGGCTGGATTTTTCTTTCCAAAAATACTCTCAATTTTCAATACAAATAACACATGTAAGAAATATATAAGAATAAATTTAAATATTAAAACAAATGTAACAAACACAATATGATTTTTTTGTTTTTGTTTTTAAACCTTTATCATTTAAAAAGTGTAACAAACTAGATGAATATATTTATTAATTATACCCTTAAACAACTTTTTCTATAATAAAATTGTTGTTGGTGTCATTAAAAAAAGAATTTAGATTATATTTTTTTGCTATATTGTATTATTGTCGGTGTCGTTGAAATAGATAATCATGGTTACTTTGAAGAGTCATACTTAATACGTGAAGAATGAGAGAAATATGTATTCTCGCAAGATATATCAATGATGTCATGCAAATAATATGTGACATTCTTTGTGATTGAAATGCATGACTCTAAGAGTCATGTTTAATTCATGAGAATGAAAAAAAATCAACTGCGAACGATTTATCTATTATTTATAATGTACTTAATATTTGTGACACTTTTATAGTATGGTTTTACCTTTTATTTAATTGATATTTGTAACACTTAAATTACTAAATCAAAGGTGAAATTTTCGATTTTAGATTAAATTAAAAATTAAATTATAATTATGAGTATTCAAGTTTGATCTCTAATTTAAATAATACTTAATGTGTTTTTATTGCCTCTTGACTAACTTTTATATTACCAAACTTGAGAAGCAAACCTCAAGAAAGTGAGTTGAATCATAGTTTTGAAAACCGGACCGGACTGGCCGGTCGGATCGGTCAGACCGGGAACCGGTGTGGTATCCGGTTCAAGCTATTTATTGGATCGGTCATGCAATCGGACCGGTGTAAACCGACGTGGCTCGGTGGAAACCGGCCAAAACCGGTGAATCGGCCGGTTTACAGAACTGGATCGGTTCAATTCTCAACATACGAGAAAAAGCAGAAAACAAGAAATAAAACGAAGAAAGGTTGGATCTGGATCGTAAACTGGGGAATGGAATGGGAAGAAAGTCCTTTGATTAAGTTATATTAAAGAGGCAAAGAAGAAGTAGTAGTAGAGAAATGGAAAAAAACATATCAGCTGCAGTGTTGTTGTGAGCGGCGGCTGGTGCCTGTAATGCATATGCTTATGCTGATGTTGTTTCTACTAGTTATTGGATATTTAAGGTTTGTGGTTTGATGGGCTATCAAATATAAGCCCAATTTTACAATAGTCCGTGTCAAAAGAAATAAAATAACAAAGCAATGGTTTTATTTACAACTATTAACAAAGTTATGTCTCTTTTCATGGATGCAACAAAAACTTTTTTCATTCAAAAGACTAATTTTTTTTTTATTAAGACTAAAATTAATTTTTTCAATAATAATTTGTTTAATCATGATATTTTTTTTGAGAGGTATATAATTTATTTAGAGACCGAAACATTTAATTCAATTTGGTTTACTACTTATACAAGAAAATTATATGACCGAGTCATACAACCGAGTTTTCCGGTTCAAACCGATTTTGTCATGCGATTCAACCAGTGACTCAGTGGTTCGACCATTAACCCAGTGACCCAACGCCCTTGCCGAGTCGACGTCCGGTCCGGTTTTTAAAACTATGAGTTGAATAACAAATTGAAGTGTTGAAATTGTGTGTGTGTAGTCAACAATATTAAATCTAACTTCAAATTAGAATAAATCTCAATCAAAAACACGAGATATATCAAAATTAATTGTACAACTTTAATATCAATTTTAACTCATCTAAAAGTGGAATTAAACAATACACTAATAGGTGGATTGGTGTTCAATACTTTATCAGTAGCGGAAGGGGCTGATCTATTAAGCCCTTTCTGTTAGCGAAAATTAAGGCAGCTGTGTGGGAATGTGACAGCTTTAAGTGTCCCGGCCCGGATGGTATTAATTTGGGTTTTTTCAAAGACTTTTGGGAAGTTTTGAAGATCGATTTGCTAAATTTTTTTGCGGAATTTCATCGCAATGGTATGTTAACCAAAGGTCTTAATTCCACTTCTATCGCTTTGATTCCTAAGGTTGAATCTCCTCAGCGAGTGCCTGATTCCGTCCTATCTCTTTGGTGAGTAGTGTGTATAAAATTTTATCCAAAGTTTTGGCCAATCGTTTGAGAAAGGTGGTTTGAAATGTCGTGTCTGATTCACAGTCTGCTTTTATTAAGGGTAGACAAATCCTTGATAGTATTTTGATTGCAAATGAATCAGTTGATGATGCGAAGGTTAAAATGAAAGATTTACTCATGTTTAAGGTTGATTTTGAGAAAGCTTACGACTTAGTTGATTGGGACTACATTGACGAGGTTTTGAACAAGATGAATTTTCCGCGTTTGTGGCGGTCTTGGATTATGGAGTGTATTACAACGGTAACAGCATCAGTGTTAGTTAATGGTTGCCCGACTGATGAGTTTAACTTTGAGAGGGGACTCCGCCAAGGGGATCATCTTTCTCCGTTTTTGTTCCTTTTAGCAGCAGAAGGTCTCAATGTGATGATCTCATCAATGGTAACGAATGGGCTGTTTACTCCATATGGTGTTGGGGCGCAAGAAAATGTGTTGGTTTCCCATCTGCAGTTTGCAGACGACACATTACTAATAGGTGTTAAGTCTTTGGGCTAATGTTCGGGCCATGAAGGCAGTATTGTTATTATTTGAATCTGTTTCTGGGCTGAAAGTTAATTTCCACAAGAGCATGTTATTTGGTGTGAATGTTAATGATTCCTGGCTTCATGAGGCAACCGTGGTAATGCATTGTAAACATGGTAGGGTTCCGTTTCTCTATTTGGGATTGCCCATTGGTGGTGATCCGCGGCTTCAATTTTGGCAGCCCCTTGTTGAGAGGATTCATAGTCGGTTATCTGGGTGGAAATGTAAAAATTTATCTTTGGGTGGCCGGTTGGTTTTGCTTAAATCCGTTATGTCGTTCATTCTGGTTTATTTCCTTTCTTTCTTCAAAGCTCTCTCAGGTATAATTTCTACCCTTGACTCTTTATTTATTAATTTTTTCTGGGGGGTTGTGAGGATGTTAGGAAACTGTCTTGGATTAAATTGGATACCATTTGTTTAAAAAGGGAGAACGAAGGTTTTGGGGTAAAAAGGTTGTGGGAATTTAATATTTCTTTATTGGGGAAATGGGCGTTGAGGGTGTTGGAGGACAGGGAGAGTTTGTGGAATGTGGTGCTTCGAGTGAAGTATGGAAAGGTTGGAGGGAGGGTGCGGTTTTGTGATGGGGTGGGATCGATTTGGTGGCGTCACATAAACCAAATTCGATCTGGTGTGGGTTTGGCGGATGCTAGGTGGTTGTTGGACAATATTGTTCGGAAGGTAGGAGATGGGTGCACCACTTTGTTTTGGGAGGATCCGTGGTTGGATGACGTCCCGTTAGCTGTGTCTTTTTCTAGGATATTTGAGTTGTCAGATTACAAAATGACCATGGTGAGGGAGATGTTTATGTTAGGATGGGGGGCTGATGGGGGTGCGTGGAGGCGGAGGTGGAGATTATTCACGTGGGAGGAGGGTTTGGTGGGGGAGTGTGTGGGGAGGTTGGCTAACTCTGTTTTGCAGGTAGACGTCTCAGATAGATGGGTGTGGAAACTCCATTCAACCCACACCTATTTGGTGCAATCGGCTTATTCTTATTTAACGGCGGTGGACACTAACATTTCTGAAGATTTTTCTCAATTTTTATGGCTAAAAGCGGTTCCGTTGAAGGTTAACATATTTGTATGGCGTCTCTTTCTGAATAGACTTGCTACAAAGGATAATTTGCGCAAAAGAAATGTCCTTGATCCTACCCTTGTGGCATGCGCGACCTTGTGTGGTAAGAAAGAGGAAAGGGACCATCTGTTTTTTCATTGCGATCATTATGGTCGACTTTGGCTCTTGATTTCACATTGGCTTGGTATTGTTACGGTTTTACATGGTAATTTACTCTCACATGCTACCAAATTTTGTGCTCTTGGAGGTTTCTCAAAAAACTCTAGGACAGACTTTACTGTTATTTGGATTTCGGTTTTATTCGTCATTTGCAAAGATCGAAATAGGAGAATTTTTCAGAATCAATTTGATCATCTTGAAGCTCTTCTTGAAAAGGTTAAACTCCAAACGTATTGGTGGTTGAAAGCGAACTACATCATGTTCGATTTTGACTATCCCTATTGGAGGAAAAACCCTTTAGTTTGTTTACAGACTGTTTTGTAATGTCTTGTTCCATTTTTTTTTGCTGTACTTAGCCTTTCTGTATTGTAACTAACATTTTTCAGTTCTCTTAGGCACGCCTTGTGCTTGAGGGACTGCTTGTTTCTTTATTATATTTCGCTTAGTTTCTTCAAAAAAAAAAAACGTGAAATGACATAAAAATAATACATTTAATTAATACTTTCTTTTTTTCAATTAAGATCAGAGGGGCAAAATCGAAATAAATAAAGATAAGTAATAAGTTATTTGAATTACCTTATTAAAAAATGATATAAATTAGTAAAAATAAGATATAAACTCATGAGAAAACGATAATTATCAAACATGTATTTTTTTTTTGTCTGGTAGTCTAGTAGATAGAAATTCATCTTTTAAAGGTGACCAAGTGAGATATCTCTAGTTCGAACATCGACCCTTACATATAATATGCAATGTCATTGTCAACTGAGTTAAGCTCACGTGCACTCAAACATATCCTTTTTGATCAAATAAATTTATATAACATAAGCTATAAGCTAAAAAATGAGTCTTGCCAAACAAACCCTAAATCTAATAAATAAGATATTTTTAAAGTTCTACTATTAATATTGAAGTGAATAATGAGAAATTTCAAATTTAGAAAGACAAAAAAAGAAAAGAAAAGAAGTGGATAGAATTTACTCTTACCAATAACCAACTACCATAAACTAACCAACGATTAAGCAACGGCCACAACACTCAATTAACGCTTGGTTACTACCATCTCTTCCTTTTTAAACACAACCGACACACACACATTTCCATTCTCATTCATTCCACTCTTTCTTTCATTCATTCAGATTCATTCCCACATTTCCAATTATGGATCCCGTTAACGAATGGGGTAACAAACCACTCGTAACCGTCGACCCAGAGATCCACGACCTAATCGAAAAAGAAAAACGTCGTCAATGCCGCGGAATCGAACTCATCGCATCGGAAAATTTCACTTCCTTCGCCGTCATCGAAGCTCTCGGCAGCGCTTTAACCAACAAATACTCCGAAGGCATGCCGGGAAACCGTTACTACGGTGGTAACGAATTCATCGACCAAATCGAAAATCTTTGCCGTTCACGCGCTCTTCAAGCTTTTCATATCGATCCACAATCTTGGGGAGTTAACGTTCAGCCTTACTCTGGTTCACCGGCGAATTTCGCTGCTTACACCGCCGTGCTTAATCCTCATGATCGGATTATGGGATTGGATCTTCCTTCAGGTGGACATTTGACTCATGGTTACTATACTTCTGGTGGGAAGAAGATCTCGGCGACTTCGATTTACTTTGAGAGTTTGCCGTATAAGGTGAATTCGACGACTGGTTTTATTGATTATGATAGGTTGGAGGAGAAAGCGTTGGATTTTAGGCCTAGGTTGATTATCTGTGGTGGTAGTGCTTACCCTAGGGATTGGGATTATAAACGGTTTAGGGATGTTGCTGATAAGTGTGGTGCTCTTTTGCTTTGTGATATGGCTCATTTTAGTGGCCTTGTTGCTGCTCAGGTATAAACTTTCATATCAATTTCTAATATTGATTCAACCGTTATGTTAATTAGATTCATAACGTATCATATTAATTAGATTCATAAATTTCATATAAAGTTATTAGTAAATTGCTAGTCAAAAAAAGATACTTTTTAAGCTTTTTAATGCATTGATTACACAACTTTCAATGCAAAAATTACTATATTTGCTTCCTTAACCAGTGCCCCCGACATTTCCCTTAATTTAATGGATCTTATTTGTTTCTTTTTATTTTACTTTTAGATCTGCTCGTTTATCATAGTAATAGATTTATACATTCTTGTTCCGTTGAATTAGAGGGGAGTATGTTTTATGCCTCATAGTTTGTTTACAGTGAATCTGCATTATTGTTTTTGTCATTTACAGATCATGTTGTTGTTATCTATTCCATCTGGATCTGTTGTTAAAGGTTAAATGTAAAATACTAATGTATTTTGAAAGTATCGATAAACTTGTCTTTTAAGGTGACAATTTTTTTTTTTTTTTTTTTTTTTTTTGTGGTGGCCGGGGTTCGAACCCCAGACAAATGAATGGGCTTTATAAGCTCCCATCATGGCTCAATGTGTGGGTACGACAATGCCTTACCTATAAACTGGGCTATGATAAACATCGATGCTAGGTTAAGTCCAAAACCCAAGAACATCAATAATATTTAGGGCCCGTTTGGATTGGCTTATTTTTGAGCTTATATAAATAAACAAGCTTTTATGTTAATTCATAAGTTCTCACTAACGAAAATGGCATCTTCATAAGCTGTGTTTTCATAAACTACCTTGACAAGCTTATGAATAATACATAAAAGCTTATTTATTTGCATAAGTTGTTGCACATAAGCTCAAAAATTAGCCAATCCAAACGGGCCATAGTATAACTATAAGGAGTATAATTTTTTAGTAAATCGTTTTGATTATTTTTAGCCACCTTGGTAATGTAAGGATTTATTAGAAGGCATGTTCATTTATGTTGTCTCAAAGCTTTTCTTACGGATAATAATATGACTTGTTTTGTTTGGTATGAATGAATGATAACTCTAGTTATTTGTTGTGTGTACAGGAAGTTAATAATCCCTTTGAGTACTGTGACATTGTGACAACAACAACTCACAAGAGTTTGAGGGGTCCTAGGGCTGGAATGATCTTCTACAGGAAGGGACCTAAACCACCCAAGAAGGGCCAGCCTGAGAATGCAGTTTACGATTTTGAGGACAAGATCAACTTTGCAGTTTTCCCTTCCCTTCAAGGTGGTCCTCACAATCACCAGATTGGTGCCCTTGCTGTTGCCTTGAAACAGGCCATGTCACCTGGGTTCAAGGCATATGCCAAGCAAGTTAAGGCCAATGCAGTTGCCATTGGAAATTACTTGATGAGCAAGGGATACAGTCTTGTCACTGGTGGAACTGAGAACCATCTTGTGTTGTGGGATCTTCGCCCTCTTGGATTGACTGGTAAAGGATACCTCACCTAAAATTTATCTTGCCTGGTTTATATTGCGTACTATTTCTGGAAATTTAATCTCGCGGTTTGATGTTCTTTGCAGGAAACAAGGTGGAGAAACTTTGTGACCTCTGTAACATCACAGTCAACAAAAATGCTGTTTTTGGCGATAGCAGTGCCTTGGCTCCAGGAGGAGTACGAGTTGGTAAGAAACTTTGTATGGACTTAACTTTATTTTCGGAGTCTAAACTTGGGATGCATTGATAGCAAGCAAGTTGTTGTAAATTTTGTTGGAAATCAATTTGATTGAGGATGTCTTTGTAATGTTTTTTTTTCCTTTCATTTCTTTACCAAGTAGTATTATTTGATTTGTTTCAGCTGACCATGTAAAAATTGTAAATATGCAATGTGATTGTCAAAATACTTGTTTTTAGTGTATCTGACTCCTTTTAATCTTGTTACTGTATATTTTTTCTGATGTTTGTAAAACTTGTGCCTTTGTTTTATATTTTACTCAAGGTAGCTGACTGGAGTTCTGTTAACAGGTGCTCCGGCCATGACTTCTAGAGGCTTGGTTGAAAAGGACTTTGAGAAGATTGGAGAGTTCCTTCACCGTGCTGTGACACTCACACTAGAGATCCAGAAGGAGCATGGAAAACTTCTGAAGGATTTCAACAAGGGCTTGGTGGACAACAAGGCTATTGCAGAACTCAAAGCTGATGTTGAGAAGTTCTCTTCTTCATTTGGTATGCCTGGTTTCCTGGTATCTGAGATGAAGTACAAGGATTAAACTTCCCTCTCAAATCCAACGTCTCACTCAAAGTTTGAGACAAGGTGGAGAAAAATAAAACAAGCTTCTTCCTATTTTGAGTGTGATATCATGATGGTGTTTCAATTCAAAAAAAGAAATTAAGTTTTGGATTTTGTTTTCATTTTTTTGTTAGCCTAATCATATTTTTTCTTAATAGTAGCATTGCATCAAAATAAATGTGTTATTTTCCTTTTGCTAAGTGGCTTGTATGTTTCATCATTTTATATAATACAAAAATGCACGCAAACAGCCTGCAACTACATGTTAAATTTAGCTAATAGAATAAAGTAGATTTGTTGTTCTTTGAGGTCTTTACTTTATTTCAAGTTGTTCAAACTTCAAACCCCAATCCCTGACGCCCCCAACTATATATCGGAAACTAACGTCTCTCTTATGCTTTACGTATTGTTTCGATTGATGGATTTTGAAAAGGAAGAAATAGTGAGAAGAGAAATTGAAGAAAAATATGTTATCTCATTCCTTGTATTTATTTATACAACGAGCTGAATTGAAATTTTTGGGTTTCACAAAAAATTTCACTCCTTTTTAGGCTAAATTTCTAGTGTGGAGATTGAGGGACTTATTCTCCATTTTCAATAATTAGTCTAGCAAATTTTAGGTTCCATATAGTTAACTCTCAAATAACCGTGAGAAGCTTAGAGAAAAAGAAATACTAAAACCAAACTACGACTTATTGAAGTGGTAATTGGAAGGCACAGATTAAATAAGCTAGAACAATTCATGACAAACATAACTTGACCAATCAATTCAAAGTATCAAGTATCAGTGAATAGTTCTAAAAACTAGATAAAAACATTGAGTTATGAGTAGGTAGCTACACATACATGGTTGACAATAACATATATTCCAAATTTTTGCTTGGAGATTAAATAAGATGAATGAAAAATATATGGTTAGAAACGTTTTCCAAAAGAGGTTGATGCTTGTGAACTGTGATGTTCTTCTTTATTTGATCTTTCTGCTCCTTTCTTTGAGACTAGCAAACACGTTGCTCTACTATGGAGATTGAGTTCTTCAGTATTTTGCTCAAGGTTTGATCTTGTCCTCTATCAGATTTTGGACACAGTGACTCTCTCTTCCTCTTATTAATCTTTTTCACTCTTCTTTCCTCAAGTGTCCATTCCTTCTTCAAAGATTTCCATCTGTTCTCAAAAGCGTCGCTTAGCCTCTTTGAAGCTTTGTGAACATCATCCTTCCAAGGGTATAATAATCCATGAGAGAAAACAAGTCTCACTTCATCAGCAAATTCATCAGGTGTTGAATACAATCCCAACTTAGCTTCAATTCCCTTCAAACCCATATTTGCCTTCAACTTTGACTTGTTCTCTAAACACTTTGACTTAGATAAACCCTCCAAAACCTAGAGATCGAGAGGGTGTTTCAGAGCCTACCCATCTCTTCCTTCAATCATCCTTTTCAATATAACCCAACATTGCATTTTCTTGTAATGCTCCATTGGTTTCTTATTCTCCTCTTTTTTTACCAACTCTGTAGCACCATCATTCTTCAAGGTACATTCTCCAATTCTTGTGCGATCTTTGATAGAAGAAGGGCTTTTTGCTGTTTCATTGCCCACGTTCTTGATCCCCTTCGAGTCTTTTGCATAAACCTTTGAGTTTTCTTTGGAAAAAGTGCTTTTAGGCTTTTGATTGCCCTTAGCGGTAGAAACAGTACCTCTTGTTGTGGAAGAAACTTCACTCTCGATCGTCTTGTTGTTTTGTTGAGACAAGGTAATTGTTGAATCTTTTGCATCAAGCCGGTAGCATGAAATTGTTGGCTTTGTAGAAGATTGTTCCACCCTCCTCCTCTTGTTGTCTCTTTGAGAATCATCCATGGTGAATGATCCACGTTTTTCAGAACCATGTGGAAAGGGAAGTTTTATCACGAGCCCTTTACGAAGTTGTTGATCCGAGGAAGCCATGAATGAACAATGCAAATATTAGTGTTTTACGAGGTTGGTGTTCAATCGATTAACTATAGAAGCTAATTAGGATGTTTTTGTGACTGTGAAAGGAAACAATATCCTCATGTATATATAGCTAGCGCCAGAACCCTACTATATTAAGTTGTGCTTCAAGATTCTTTTTTTTTATCAAATCTTTTTGATTTGATTTGTTTTCAAAATATATTACTTTTTAATGTGATTTGTTTTCAAAATATTTGATTTTTTATTAAAAAATAAAATCTTTCAAAAACTAAACCTGTTTTCAATTTTAAATTCTTTTTTTACGATGAATTCTTATTTAATTCTGGAGAGGTCAAATATTTTAGAAACTAATTAGGATGTTTTTGTGATAGTAAAAGGTAACAATGTCCTTATATATACAGGGCTTAATTGATCACCCCATCCCTTAACGTAATTCTTTGTTTTAAAGTGATTCTATAATCATTAAAAGTTTCAATTTGATCCTTTATAAATGCTTCCGTTAGCCAAATTGATCATTTACTTTAGTTTTTTAGTGTCTGTTTGATAGTTAGGATATGATAAATACATGATATTATATAAAGCTTAGTGTCTGTTTGATAGTTAGGATATGATAAATACATGATATTATATAAAGCTAGATAGAGACGGGATATGATATGAACATGATAATCATTAATTCTATCATATGTTTGATGCCTCATGATAAGAAATAGAATTTTTTCTAACCCATCCTATACTCAGGATAAAAATTACAAAAGCAAGTTAAGATAAGATAGGAAAATAGTTTATTTTATCCTATCTTTTTTTTTTTGGTAGTGTTATCATATCTCTTTAGTGCATCAAACATGAGATTTAAGGAGAATGATAAATATATCATATCATGTCTTCCTATTCTGACCATCAAACGATGTCTAATATTTATGATATGATTGCAACCTTTTGATTGCAAGTCATTTGTATGTAACATTGAATCACCAACACCTACTTTTTTTATACTTCTTCTCCTTTCCTCTCTTCCTCTTTATCTTCTTTATCATAAATATTATGTTCATATAAACCTAGAAAAACTTGACCACACAAGCCGAGAAAAAATAAGAATTGATTGAATCCTTCACTCTTCACTTGAAGTCTCATATTAATTGATCTCATATCTTTATTATATTAAATTAAATGTTAAATAGTGTTGCAACTCTAATTAACCCCGCACTTTTTGATTAGCTTTAAAAATCTTTATGAAAAAAAAAATTACTTGCAGGAAAAATATGGGTTGTAATAACCAAACTACAAAATTTAATGCATAATTGATTTTAATTAACTCAAAAGTTAGGAATTATAGTTTCAACCAAAATTGCTTTTGGAGCTGAGAATTGATTTTGAGAAGTTAAATCAAACATGTTGAAATTGTTTGTTTTCACTTTTGAGGCTTTTAAAATTGCTTGGTGTAGAAGTTAAACCAAACATATGCGTATTGTTTGGATTGATGGATTCCCCAAGGAGGAAACAGTGAGAAGAGAAATTGAAGAAAAGTATGTTATCTCATTCATTTTATTTATTTATAAAGTGGGCTGAATTGAAATTTTTGGTGGTCTTTACAAAAAATTTACTCCATTTTAGGCTACATTTCTAGCAACTTATCCTCCATTTTCCATTTTCAGTCTAGCAAATTTGTACTTGGTCAAGCTTTTGTATTTGGTCCAATTTTTTGTACAAGCAAAAATATGTATTTGGAGAATAGGGAAATGCTAACCAATAATAGGAAAATATTACTTATAATATTGATTATTATTACTTATATATGGATTTTCAAACGATTTTTACCTAGCTATAATAGGAAAATACTTGGGTGACATTAAGTCACCGTGACATTAAATCTGGGCCACACAAATGTGCTGTGTTGTGTGGCCCAGATGTGTTGTATGTGTTGTGTGGCCCAGATGTTGTGTGACAATGTGTGTTGTGTGGTCCAGATTTAATGTCATGGTGACATAATGTCACCCAAGTGCTTCCCCTATAATATTGATTAATATTTCCCTCAAAAAAATATTGATTAATATTAATTGCTACGTTGTTAGAAGGTAGCAATTGTAGCTTCTCACTTATAGAACAGAAAAATATTGAAGTCGGGGTTAATATCCTCATTCAAAACAAGTAGCTTCTTACGGCATGTAGCCATAAAATAAGTAGCTTCTCCCAACCATTTTCTTTTTACACCCTCTGAAAACTTGAACGATCGATACCTTAAGTCCTTTTAAAATAGAAAAAAAGTTGAAGTCAGGTTAATCCTCATTCAAGCTATTTCTAGAAGATGAATATTTTTTTAGTAAGTAACCGAATAATTCCAATTTTAGGTTCCATAGTTAACTCTCAAACAACCTTCAAAAAGAAATAAAAACCAAACTACACATGACTTATTGAAGTGATAATAGGAAGGCACAGATTAAATAAGCTAGAACAATTCATGACAAACATAACTTGGCCGATCAATTCAAAGTATCAAATATATCAGTGAATAGTTCTAAAACTAGATAAAAACTATTAGTATGAAGCAACACGTACATGGTTGACAATAACATATATTCCAAATGTTTGCTTTGAGATTAAACAACATGAATGAAAAATATATGCTTAGAAACATTTTCCAAAAGAGGTTGATGCCTGTGAATTGTGTTGTTCTTCATTATCTGATCTTTCTGCTCCTTTCTTTGAGACTAGCAAACACATCGCTTTTCTCCTTCAGTATTTTGCTCAAAGTTTGATCTTGTCCTCCTATCAGATTTTGAACACAGCGACTCCCTCTTCCTCTTATTAATCTTTTTCACTCTTCTTTCCTCAAGTGTCCATTCCTTCTTCAAAGATATCCATCTGTCCTCAAAAGTGTCGCTTAGCCTCTTTGCAGCTTTGTGAACATCATCCTTCCAAGGGTATAATAATCCATGAGAGAAAACAAGTCTCACATCATCAGCAAATTCATCAGGTGTTGAATACGATCCCAACTTAGCTTCAATGTCCTTCAAACCCATATTTGCCTTCAACTTTGACTTTTTATCTAAACAGTTTGACCTATACAAACCCTCCAAAACCTTGAGATCAAGAGGGTGTTTCAGAGCCCACCCATCTCTTCCTTCAATCATCCTTTTCAATATAACCCAACATTGCATTTTCTTGTAATGCTCCATTGGTTTCTTATTCTCCTCTTTTTTTATCAACTCTGTATCACCATCATTCTTCAAGGTACCCTTTGAGTCTTTTGCATGAACCTTCGAGTTTTCTTGTGGAAAAGTGCTTTTAGGGTTTTGATTGCCAGTGGTAGAAACAGTACCTCTTGTTGTGGAAGAAAGTTGATTCTCGATCATCTTGTTGTTTTGTTGAGACAGGGTAATTGTTGAATCCTTTGCATCAAGCCGGTAGCATGAAATTGTTGGCTTTGTAGAAGATTGTTCCACCCTCCTCCTTTTGTTGTCTCTTTGAGAATCATCCATGGTGAATGATCCACGTTTTTCAGAACCATGTGGAAAGGGAAGTTTTATCATGAGCCCTTTACGAGGTTGTTGAACCGAGGAAGCCATGAATTAACGGTGCAAAGATTAGTGTTTTACGATATCGATGTTCAATCGATTAACTAGAGAAACTAACTTGGATGTTTTTGCGATTGTGAAAGGAAACAATATCCTCGTGTATATATAGCGCTAGAACCCTATATTAACTTGTGTTTCAAGATTCTATTTTATTATCAAATCTTTTCAATATGATTTGTTTTCAAAGTATTTGTTTTTTTTTTTATTTGATTTGTTTTCAAAATGTTTGAGTTTTTATTAAAAAATCAAATCTTTTGAAAATCAAATCACTTTTCAATTTTAAATTCTTGTCTAATTCTAAATTTAAATATTAAAATAAAAATGTAACAAACAAGATATGAGTATATCTATATTTTATATGTCCAATTGTTTTCCTTTATCCTATAAAAAATGTAACAAACTAGATGAATATATCTATACTTATTTTTTCATTATCCCAATTATACCCTTAAACAACTTTTTCTATATATTAAAGATTTTTGTTGGTGTCATTAAAAAAAATAAAAATTTAGATTATATTTTTTTTGTTATAATGTTGGTGTCATTAAAATAGATAATCATGCTTAGTTTGATTAGTTATAATTTGAAAGCAAAAATCATTTATATTTTTACTTTTAATCAAAATTAAAATTTCATAAAAAAAACGTTCATAATTTTCAAACGTTAGCGCAATAAATATAGCGGAAAGACGGGCACGTGAGTGTTCGTCTTTTCGCTAGTATAATATAGATAATATGAAAAACATATCAACTAAACCTGAACAAAAAATCAAATTATAATAAATTAAGAATTTTTTTTCCTTTTTATATTAGTATTGAATCGTTAAACTAAGAACATATTATTTGTCCTCATGAGCTTAGCTCAGTTGGTATGGACAATGTATAAAATATGCAAGGTCCGGGGTTCAAACCCCGACCACCACAAAAAAACTAAGAACATATGCTTTTGAAATTTTAAATTTCTACATGAATCCTAAAAGGGTTGAATTATGTATTAAGAAAAGATATTGTTTTTTTTTTCTCTTTATCAAGTGATTGTGAAAACACATATCCAATTCATGAAAATGAATTTGGTTGTTTTTCTGATTATATCAAGTACACTTTGTACAACAAAAAAAAATTGTAGTGCACTTTCTTTGTACAAAAAAATT
The DNA here is from genome assembly GCF_051527215.1 of Medicago sativa. Taxonomy (NCBI): domain Eukaryota; kingdom Viridiplantae; phylum Streptophyta; class Magnoliopsida; order Fabales; family Fabaceae; genus Medicago; species Medicago sativa. The sequence continues at coordinate 87,189,037 of NC_140752.1, forward strand.
GTAGTGTACTTTCTAACAAAAAGATCGCCGTACACTTAAGCATCTACGATGGTAGTAAATTAATAAGAACTCGTTAAATTGATCCCACGTGTACACATCATTTATTTATATTTTTTTTATAAAAGTACTTATTAATGAATTTTAAATTTAGGATAGTCAAAAATTTGAAACGTGAGACCAACTTATACATATTTTATTTATTCTTTTGATTGTGTGACTAACGAGGAGAGAGAATCTTTATATAATTGCCGGTAATTAATAGGTGAGACCTGTAAAGAAAGAATCTTTATATAATTGTCGGTAATTAATAAGTATTTATGTATAGAATGAAAGGGAACTCTCAGGCACATGCTTTTTAAAAGGGCTTTGCTATGAGAGATATCTCGCGAAGTTATCCCAAAAGAGAATTTTCTTTGGTGACAAAAAAAAAAACTTCCACTAAAACATTTAGGCTGTTAGAAAAAAAATAGGAAGTAGCAAAATACAGGGTAGTGAAAGTTAGCGAATTTAGTTTCGCCTTTTTAAAATTGACATTGACAAAGTTTATGATAGAATAGATTGAGATTTCTGAAAGTTGCCCTAAAGATTTTGGTAGTTATTCTATTATTGATCTTATCATGAACATTGTAACATTCTTTGGTAGATGTAATTAGACACAAGTTGAGGCAAATCGAATTTCATAATCGATTCTATTCAAGATGAAGATCCATATATGAAAAGGTGCAAAGATGAAACTGGAAAACACAACAAGATAAAGCCTACTTATCAAGATTTTTTTTCTTCTTTCAATGGTAGATCCTCGCAAGTTTCTCAAGAACACTAAAAAAATTTGATGATATTATTCTTTCTTGAAGCTTAAATCGATATTTTAGCTTCTATCCATTTGAAAAATTTGAAAAATGGATATTTAAGAAATTTTATTCTATCTAGTTTATTCTATAAAAAAACAGATGGTTAAGAAAATAGCCGATATTTTTCTAGTATATCATATTCTTTTTCGTTGATCACGAAAGGTTGTTGGATGTAATAGTTAGTTATAATTAATTAGTTGTAGTAATTAGTTATGTTTTTTTAGAAGAGTAATTAGTTAAGTTACACTAGTTAGTTGTTCTCATCGTAATGTAAGCAACAATTTTCAATAACGAGGAGTAATAATATCTTCTTCCTTTGTTTTTTATATTAACTTGATTATGAATGGATTATCATTGAATTTTATCACAGCCGTTAACATATCACAATTTTTTTTTTTACTAAAATAAACAATACTCATTCATTGAAATTGGTATAATACATCAGAATAAAAAAATGTTGACAATGAATATTTATGTATATGAATAGTATGATATTTGTATCCACCTTGTTAGATGAATCTAATACTTGTGTCCACCCCATATTTACATTACATTCTTTGAACAGATAATCTATGGATTAATATTTGCAATTATCTACGGATAATATGTATTTTTTTTAAATGATTTCTTTTTAAAAAAATCATTATTTTTGTTGTAATTGCTTAGACTTTTCTTCATCTTTTTTTAGTGACATAAGAATGTTACCTTTTTGTGGTTTTAGGAAAAAATGGTACCACTTAACATTTTCATATATTTCACCCAATTTAACAAGTTCCTATCAGAATAAAATACATCTTTTTTTTTATTTTTAAATACATCTTATTTCCTCCTTTTTACCACATAATAATATTTCTAAAAATTATTTATTAGATTAATATTTACCTATTTTTCTGTGTTTGAACTTAAGATCTCCAGCTCCTTAAATCATAAGCCCGGGATGATTTTAGTTTAACAGATTCACACTGTTGTTCAATCGAGTTAAATAAAATATAGATGTGCAATCAAATTATTTTTGTTTAGATTTGTTTACTTGTCTTAGTAAAATCAAGTACATGATGAGGATCAACATAATTTTTATAATGAATTAGTTAGTATTTTAAAACTCATATTTTTTAGATTAAACAAATTCTCTATTATCCGTTAAGTCACCTTTGTTTCTTTTCCCAACGGTCATATAGCCTACCAAATTCAGATCCAAATCCAACAACCAAATCAAAATAGAGTAGCAATCAATCAATATATTACCGTTACTTTGAATCTCTCTTCATTAGTAAGTATAAATAACATCCTTAAAACACCACACATTCATAAATCTCATCTCATATATATAACCTTAATTACATTTAGAAAGAACATAGAAAAGAAAAGTAGAGAAAATGAGTCAACAACACCAATACAACATTCACAAAGCATTCTTGTTCTGCAACTACATACTCCTATCTGCATCCTCAAGTTGCATCTTCCTCACTCTCTCCCTTAACCTTTTCCCTTCAATATGTGGCATCTTCTTCATTCTCCTCCATGCATTCACCATCGCCGGAGCTGTTTCCGCCTCTGCATCATCATCAATAACCACTCTTACTCGTTGGTACTCTGCACACATGGTGGTCACTGTGCTAACTGCCATATTTCAAGGTTCAGTTTCTGTGCTGATTTTCACAAGAACTGAGGATTTTCTTGTTGAGTTGAAATCCTATGTGAGGGAAGAAGATGGTTCTGTTATATTGAAACTATGTGGTGGATTAACTATTTTAATATTTTTGTTGGAGTGGGTTGTTTTGATACTTGCGTTCTTCTTGAAGTGTTATTCTTACCAAGAAGGTGGTGATGGTGTTATGAGAAGTGGTAAGGTTCAGAATGAAGAAGATTTGAAGGATTGGCCATTGTCTTTACAGCTTTAGTTAATTTTTGAGTTTAATTATAAGTTACTACAATAGCACTGATTTAAGTGCTAATTATTTGATTCATTAATTCATTTGTTGGATTATTACTCTGTTTTTTCAACCATTTTATTCTTGATCGATGATGTTGTATGTGTTGTGATTATCATCCCAACCTTGAATATAAAAGTGTTCGATCTAGAGAGACTTGTATCTTTTGGAATATCTTACTTGGTTAAAAAAAATTATATATAGATGTTTAAGGTGCTGATTTTTCCTTCCCTAAAATGTCCAGAATTTCATATTCCTTCAATATATAAAAAATTCTACATTGCTATAGTCGAGGGTATTTGTTTGTGAAAATGACTAAAGCTGAAGCTGAGGTGCATTACATTGGATGGATGGTTGTAGCTTCCAGATTTGGTGGAACATTGGGGTAGTGGTGGTGGTATCAAAATTGGTCAAAGCAATGGCGAGATCAATCGTCAAATTTAGGTTCGTCTCAAAAAGCATTTCTCATAAAAAAAAAAAAAACTTTTTAATTTATTCATGTCATTTTGAAACGGAGGGAGTAGTATTATAAGGTAGAGGTTAATTTGAGCACGACACAAACGTAACACCTGGTTGATTAATTATCTTGAGGATGGAAATGAAAAAGTTCTATAAAGTTGACATGTGTCCATAAAATACTCTTTGTTCACCACGTGTGTAACATTACATTGAACCAAATACCAAACAATCGAAAAGTAAAGGTTGCTTTCTTATTTATAGCACTAAGGATGGAACAAAAGAGGAGATTTGTAACTTGTAAGGCAAGAAAGGAAGAAAATGGAGAAGCAAATGGTGAAGGATGAAACAAAGGGAGCTAGAGAATCAGGTAAAGGAAGCATTGAAGGGCTTCCATTTGAGGATAGTCCATACTTGAAATGCAAAGATTTGGAAGATTATAAGTGTCAAGGTTATGGTACTCAAGGTCATCAACAACCAAAGGTTGGTCGTGGACCTGGTGCCACTGAGGCAGCTACTCTTTCTGGTGCTAATGTTTCCTCCCAAGCCCAATTCAATGCTGCTGATGCTGTTCATAGCAAAGGAACCCCATAAGAAATTGTTCCTAGATTGTTACATTTTCTTAATTTGCCTCTATATAACATGTTGTCTTTGCTGTATAACACATTTTGAATTGTAGATAACATTGCAAATGTTGCTATAGCTAGAAACCAACAAATTGATCTGATAATTATTTCTCTTTTACCGATTGATCAACTAAACAATGATGCATAATTGAATTTCAAGCCTATAGTTATTAGTTTATATAACAACCATTGATCAAACACTTTTTTTTTTTTGTTATATGTTAGACTTTATAACTGACTATTTTTATCTTAGGGGTGAATTATTTTATGAAGCAGAGCATATATATATATATATATATATATATATATATATATATAGTTTCACATTCATCCTATTAGTTTCCCTATAATATAAGCAATTGGTAATGAAAAAACGATGCCACTTGTAACAAAAAACGGTTTATGCAACAACATAAATAGAAATAATGGACTCGATGCATGTCTCAACGTTTATGCCTTATTCACAACTTCCCGCAATAGAGTGACGATATGTATGTGTTTTCGAGACGACTAATGATTTTATGTGCTATCCAAAACTCTGGTTTACACCATTATGTTCCCTTAAAGTTGGTAAAACTCTAGGGCTTTATCATACTATTATTTGGATAAAAGATTTACAATTTGCAAAAGTTGACTTTGAAGTTGATTCAATGAAAGTCGTTGATTACATTGCAAGGCGTAATGGTGATGTCATTGAATTTGGTGTCATTATGAATGCTTGTATCCATCCGCGCCACTCCTTTCTAACAAACTCAAATGTCGAATATATTTTGAAGTATAAGTAAATGAAGTCACTTATTCGTTAGCATGGGTAGCCACATCTCAAACTAGCTCTCAAATTATTTTGATGTACCATCTTGTATTGACAAATTAATATCTAATAAAAGGATATAAGCATATTTAAGTGTCGTTTGATGTTGGATTTTGTTTTTCTATTTAATTGTCATGTTGATCTTTTAATAATACAATTTGTCGATTATATCAATTACTCATACTTACTCTTTTTCCATAAAACTACTTAATGTTATGCATTTCAAAAATTGAAATGTTTTTTTTTAAACAAAATTTTGTTGGTTTATTAACGATGTTTCATTACCGATATTTGAAAAATTCAAATTTGTTTTTTTTTTAAATATAATTTTGTTAGTTTATTAATGATGTTATACACAAACTCTTTTTTTCCTTCCACGCATTCTATCTCTCTTCCATAACACGCATTCTATCTCTCTTCCATAACACACAATTCTTTTGATAATTGTAAAATAAAATAAAATTTTCAACTTCAAATTAATCAAAATATAACTACGTTTTTCAACTTCCTTCTAATATTTTAATAACTTAGTTATAATTTTTTTTTTGAAGAAGCAACTTAGTTACATTTTGATTCATGAGAAGTTGAAAATTTCATTTTTCTTTACAATTATTAAAAAGTGATTTTTAAGAGAGAGATACACCGTGGGACAAAAAAAGAGTTTGTTGAAGGAAGAGTGTAACAATTATTTGTAACACAAGAAAGATGAAGAATTGAATTTATTGAAAAGAAAAAGTGTATGTTCAAAAAGATAGAAATTTATTGATGTTTTAATATGAGAGTATAATAGAGAAAATCCTTAAAAAAAATCCATTTTCTAATGTAAGTGTATTATTCTAAAACGATGGTTAAAAAAATGGATGGATGAGAAATACTTAATTGGTTAAGAGACCAAATCTATAGTGTTTAAACACACATAATGAGGTACTTGTCCCCAAACAGCAAAAATCGTTTTAGATGTGCGTCTAAACACTATACATATGATGATATGATTCACTCACCATAGAAGACTAACTCTAGATGGTGTAATATTTATCGTACAATATTAAGTAAAAAGATTAAGTAAAAAAATGCAATAAAAAAGGAGGCATACACAGACAGCAAAACATGGAGTAAAAAATACATGTCCCTCACTTACAATTGGACAAGTGTATGAAGAGATAGCCGTGGTGATAGGCTGGGGTGGCGCCACCTGGAAATGTGCAATAGTAATGGGAACCAAAGCACATGTCTTTGGTTTTTCGTACATTTTTCCCCCTAAAATTCTCAAGAGGAGATCAGCAAGCCTAAGAAAATATATATATCCTTAGAGCAATCATATATGAACAACCATTAATAGACAACTTTCATGACAATTTCATTTTCCTCTATTTATATTGGTTGAAAATAAAAGAGAAAGAAAAAGTAAGAGAGAGAATAAAAACATATTGTGAGTATGTGAGAGAAAATTGTCAAAAAGTTGTTGGGAAATGGTTGTACAAATATCATTTCTCATATCCTTATCTACCAACATCTGGAGATAAAATCCGTTACGACCATGTGATAGATAATTTGATGGGTATCTGCACATAAATTAAATTGATGTTTCAACTTGTTAATTGATAAAGATATCCGAATAAATTCATACTTATTGTTAAATTAATAAAATTACTTATATATTCCTTATTATATATATAGAGGCTTGAAAAAAAATCATCATTTAAGGTGCGTTTGATGGTCAGAATAGGGAGACAGAATATGATACATTAATCATATCCTACTTAAATCTCATGTTTGATGCACCAAAGTGATATGATAAAATAAATCATTTTCCTATCCTATCCTGACTTTCCTTTGTAATTTCTATCCTGAGTATAGGCTGGGTTAGAAATTATCCTAGTGGAATTAGAAGATCATTCCTTATTTATTAATTATTTTAGGTCATAGGTTCTACCATTATGTGAGTCCATAATGGTGTATATTTTATGTGTATCTTTTTTCAAATGAGGTCTTCCATTTTATTTTATAAATGGAAAGGATCCTTACTCATTATTCCTCTTCTTCTCCTTACTACGTCTACCTCACTGCCACCACCCTTCATTGCCCACCTTTTCACCTAAGAGCATCTCCAATGCTATGTTCTACAGAAATAAGAACAAGCAAGAACTGTTCTTGTTATTCTTAAGCATTGGAGAACAGTGACGTGTTAGCTTGGCTGGAGAACGGTTCTACAGGAAGAACACGTTCTAGGACTGAAAATGCTGTACCACATATATAGTGATGTGGGACCTTATGAAATGAGAAGCAAAACAAGCCTACATATATATTAAATAGAGGAAAAGTTGTGGGACCATGTGAAATACATTTGAACACTTTACATTGGAGTAAAACTCAATTGATGTTCTTAAATCCTACTTGGCATCTTTGGTCCCACAAAAATATGTCAAGAACACAAATCTTGTTCTAGGGTTGGAGATGCTCTAAGGAAATGTATGTGGTAATTTTGTTTATTGTTAGAAATTTTGTCGTTAAATTAAGAGGGGAATGTATAAATGTTTTAGGTAAAATTATTTTGAGAAGGGTACAAAGTCTCTTTCTTTTGCGTGTATTAGTCTCTTTCTTAATTCGTTAAAGATTCTTTTGTTAGATGATTCTAATTGGCCATTAATTTGTTAAATGTCTAGCCCCTATGTGCTAAAAGGTTGTATTGTTACCACCTCATGTAACAACTTTGGTGGGTGAATTTGCAAATCTTTGACATTTCTCACACTTGTGTACAGCCTGCTTTAATGGTTGGCCATTAGTATAGTTATTTTAGTACCTTGGAAGCCAAGGTTTTGGCTCCATGTTTTCCCTCGCAAATTCCTTCATGGATTTCTTTCATCGTATATCCAACCTCCATACTTCTAAGTATGGAAAAACCTTCCCTATCAAACTTGTCAACCATTCCAATATTATGAAATACTGTTTTCTTGAGTTTACGTGCTTTTTTCTCCTGATTTGGAAATGTTTTGTTGACAATGTATTCTCTAAAGCTATTCTTCCTCCTCCACATTTGTTTTTTAATGAGAAGAACATGTTTCATTTTTTAGTCCATGTATAATTATATTATTATGCATTATCAAAAGAGAGATAAGAACAATTTTACGATCCTTTGCATGGTGGAGGTAATAGGGACATGTAATTGATGAGAGTCAATTCCTTGTATGATTGCAAACTCACAGGGTCAATTGATAACTGTATTGTTTCTGATTCACCAACCACCGTTAAAGCTTTAATAAGAATAATCAAGGTTCAAGAAAAAGAGAAGAAGACTATGAAGATGATTCATTTAAAATAAATTTCTCTACTCTTTTACCATGCAATGATTGAAGGAATTATGAGATTGATAAATAATGAATTGGGCTATCTTTTAGTTTATTCAACTAACGAAGGTTCATTCAGTTGATAATAGCTTTGATCCATATCTCAAAAAATGTGAATTATACTCCTCATCGGTGCGATGACTGATTTAGTTGATGATATGTAAGTATGTCTATAAACACTCTTGAGGTCTGTCCTAACTCTGATGAGTTTTGAAATTTAACTCCCGTAAACTTTCTTTTATGAAAAAAAATCAACTTGAACTAACACAATAGTTTTTTTTTTCATTTAAAAAATTTGGAATAACTTACCATAATAGGAAAAAAAAATTATTCTCTTGTATTTGTTGTATGCCAGTATTGAACTCAGATCACAAGGATTGAAGAACTTTTCTCTTTTAAATTATAAAAAATAAACTCGAGGTCACAAGGAGTATACTAATAAATAAAATGGGATAAAGTACAAAGAATACTCAAAACCGCTAAAGTATACAAAGTACAAGGGATACTTAAAGCACATTAACCAAACGAAAAAGGGGAAAAGCTCAAAAGCACCAAGACTAACTTCTCAAAATACAATCTCTTAGATAAGACAACCACTCATAGAATAAGCACAACACACCCCTCTTCTTAGATAATAACCATCGCCAAGAAACATCGTGCATAAGATCCATCCATAACCTCCGACACCGATGACTTATCTAAAAAAATTCAATCATTTCTTACTTTTCAAATTAGCCAAACCATTGTTTGTCAAACCAACGTCAAACCTTTATATTGAAAAACTAATTTTCAACCAAACGACTTCTAAAAAAACCGACACATAATAGAAAAACCTAATCACGGTTCAATACATTTAAGAATTAACACTAACAAGTTAATATATGTATGTAATCGCCTAACTTATATAAATATAGTAGCAATAATGTTCAATAAAAACAAAAGATTATACATATAAATATGTGTGTGCAGTGTGCCTTACCCTTTGCCATGACATCCCCATGCTGCCCTCCTTTTTTGTGTTTAAGATTTTGGACATTTAGGCTTTCAAATACTTTTCATCCTCGCGTGTAACTTCCGAACACCAAAGAATTCATTAGCCATTAGAAAAAGATAAAGAAAGAGAAACACACAAGCAATAAGACTAGTACAAGACACATATATAATATAATATTTTAAAGACAACACAACTCAAGCACACAAACGCGAACACAACACCCGTAACAAGAGAGAGAAGAAGCAGTGTTGAAACATAAGAGAAAACAAAACAAAACCCAGAATCTTGTTTTGTTTTTGAGAGTGAAAACATCTCTACCATTTCAATACCATTCAACAGAGAAAAGAAAAGTACTTATCCCAAAACCATATATTATATTTGATTCTAATTTATATCTATACATAATTATATACCTAAATTAATACATAGTTTTCTGTATAAATTATTAAGATTAAGATTAAAATTATTTATTCTTCTCTCTTTCTTATAGTTGTATTCATTCATGTGAAAAAGAAAGAGAGAGATCTTGTTGTTCTACAATGTCCACTTTGTAGGTATATCTCTTCAAAACCAAAAATTTCACTTTTAACTCTCTTTCATCACTTCAATTTTATTTTCACGTTAACGCTTCCAATCACACTTTTTTTTTCTTTTCCTCTTTTCATTGATTCTGTTTATTGCTTTTCTACCTCGAAGCTCTTTTGATTCTCTTTTTTTCCGTTCAATTTTGCACCTTTTTCCAAATTGGGATTAGGGTTTATTCTTCTTCTGCGTTTTTTTGGTATTTATGCTCAGATTTTTTTGTGTTGGTGTTTTTTTTAGGGTTTCATTGGATCGTATTTTGGGGACAGTTGCTGAATTTGGAAAATTTCCCAATTTTTTAGGGTTTGGATCAGAGACTGTGATTGAATGGAAGACTGTGCGTGATTTTGCCTCAAATGGGCAAAAACTCTGATCTTTTCAGAATTTTGGATTGTTGGTTTGGAACTATTTACACTTGGAGATTGCTTAAGATGATGGTATTTAACACTGCTTCTTTGAGTATGGAAGAAGATTGCGTATACCGTTATCAGTGATTGAGATTTTGATTACCGTTTCTGGACTCGGTGCATAGGCTGAAGGTCACCATTTTTGGTGTTTTTCTTTTTTTTTTGTTTTCCACTTTTTGACTGGGAATATTTTTGGTTGAGAAAAAAATTTGCCGAGATTATCGGGTTTCTGTGGTCCATTTTAGTTTCTGAAGCAGCCCTTTGAGTTGACACAGTTTATCTGAGCTTAACACGGTCACACGGTCCCACAGTGATCCTAATCCTACACTGATTGGGGTTGTGTTGAATCATTTACCGTCATATTAGGAATTTTAAGTAGTTTGATTGAGTGATTGCTTTGTTGCTCCCTGGTTTTGAATCGATTTCCTGTAATATAGTTAGAGCCGTTTGATTATTTTGGTGAAAGAAAGTAAACCTTTGGTGGTTTGGATAATTTGTGTGTGCAAGTGGTTGATGGAGGAATATTGAAGCTGGAAATGAATGTGGTGACATGGTGCATGGACAAGAGCATAGTTGCTGGTTCGTTCCCTTTCTGGAACAGTGCTGGAAACTAATTGGATTATTACTCTCAATTTTGGAAGGGTCATTTTATACTAGGCATATCTGGATTTTGTGCAATGTCGCGCTGCTTTCCATTTCCACCACCAGGATATGAAAAGAAGACTAGAACGGATGAAGTTGACTCGCTAAAAGAGGTTAATATACTTTTCCTATGTTCACATCATGCATATAGGTTGGCATAGTATTATTTCTGACGCTAAATAGAGTTTATCGTTAGTTGCAAGATATCGTGCATCAATAAGCTTCATTTTCTAAAAGGAAAATTGAAATGTATAACTAGAAAATAGATGCTATCATGCATTCATGTTTTTCTCCATTTCTTTCTCTTAGACCCTTTGTTTCAACCTTGTATTGGATTCTGTTTGCATGTTTAAACCTTGCATTGGGTTCTGTTTGCAGTAGTGTATCTTTCCTGTGATAGGTAGCCAAGCTTTCATGTAAAAAGGCTTTTGAAATTTTAAGCTGAGTGTGGTGGTTGAAGTTATGGACATCAGTTAGATTATCGAATTGGGTGATTTAGGGTATTGCTTGATTGAACATCAAACTTCAACTGTAGAAGAACACATTGAAGTTTTGAAGTTTTGAACTTTATTGTTGTTAATTGCTTACTTATCTTGGTGTAGTAGTTTCAGAGGACTTTGATATATTAACTCTTTTTTTGACAAGAGATATAACTGTTCACTAGTATTGTATTTTTGTGTATGCTAAATAATCGCCTTCAGAAATATGTTTAGGTATTGAATTTGATTTTTTTCCCCCTGAATGAGTAGTCTTTGGATTATTCATATTGTTAACAAGGGATTTTTTAAGACACTAGTATACTACCTCTGTTCCTATTTATAAGTCCCTTTGCCCCATTTCATATATATCAATAAAAGCTGGTAATTGTCCTTTGTATATAGATGTGTTAAATATTGATTTTTCAACTCCAAGACAAATTAGTAGTATGGTTAAGGATTCTAGAAATAGAATTTTTGTCTTGGAAATATAAGATGTTACTTTTGATTAAATAATGATTGTCCTCGTGAGCTTAGCTCAGTTGGTTTGGACAATGCATAAAATATGCAAGGTCCGGGGTTCAAAACCTGGCCACTACCAAAAAAAAATAATGATTACACACTTTTTTCATAAAAGCTTACTTGTTTTGGATGCTTAACCATTGCCCTTAGGGCACTAGTTAGCATTCTCCATAAGAGATATATTTGGAAAAAATGATAGATGTATCTAGTAACTTGCAATAGAGCTTATAAAAAAAGGGCAACCCGGTGCACTAAAGCTCCCGCATACGCAGGGTCCGGGAAGGGGTCCCACCATTTGGTGTATTGTACGCAGCCTTACCCTGTTTTTACACAAGAGGCTGTTTCCAGGACTTGAACCCGTGACCTTTCAGTCACATGACAACAACTTTACCAGTTGCAATAGAGCTTATATTCAGGACAATTTATTTTTGTTGGCGAAGTGGACTTATAATTAGGTAAAAATACTAAGTTTAAGCATTGAAAATTATGTTTTGAACATAAATGTTGCTTTAGCATTGAGTTGGTTTCTAACCCTATTTTGAACATAAATGTTGCTTTAGCATTGAGTTTGCTACTTTGCTTGTAATTGGCCTTCAATTTTTCTTACCATGTTTCTAGAGTCTTTACCAACCTACCTTGAATAAGAGATGTTTGCAAGAAACAGTTAGGAAATTTGTGGGTAAGATGTTTTAGGGGTTTTCAAGGGGTTAATTGTAGGTCCCGAGGGACACCTTGTTTGGATTTTGAAATTGGAATAGAATGGAGGCTGTATTTCACTCTTTCAAAATAGAATGGTATGTTGAAATCATTCAACTTTTGGGAGCACACAATTGCATTCAGCAGCAGCTTGTTCCCGATTTTTGAAATTATTAATTTACAATAGTTTTCTTGTGTTGTGGAGCATATCGGTGTCAACGTTTTAAAAACTGAATCAAAATGGTGAGACTTAACAATAAACTTTTAGTTTTCTAGGGCACTCTCACTAGAGTTTTGTATGTTCTAAACGGTCTTTATAACATAAAAAATCTAAAAGGTATTTAAAACTCAAAAAAATCGATGGATTGCATTTTTAAATTTAAAATCCTTACAATATGCTTCTCCCTTTGTCATAACTTTTGGGTCTTGTTTTGATTGGTTTAACTGTAACTGAATTAGATAATCTTTGAACTAAAGGTATTGCTGGTTCAAAATCTTAAGTGCTCTGTTTTTCAGAATATGTTAGCGCTGAATGCTGATCCCGTCACTCTGCATTGGGGATTTCAAAAGGGGAGTGCTATCTTATTGGGTGAAAGCCATGTGGATCCCACCACTTTACGTGGGACCTATTTCCAAAGTGTGAGACCCACATTAATTTCACCCTATAAGAGAGTGAGTGTTAGAAAGACTGTGTTCCTAGCACTCCCCATTCCAAAAAGATTTAGCTTATGACTAGACGGAGATCCTAAGATCTTCATATGTTTTGCTAAGCATGCTTCGCAGCAGAGCAGAGAACATGTTAATAGAGTTAAGTATACAACTTTTGTCTGATTTAGTAGACAATTTTATATAACAAGAAGATTAGTGACCGTGGCTTTGTTGGTTGTTTTGTTCCGTGCCTTAATTTTGTTGATGGCAAAAAGATCAGGGTTTCTTCTACTTTGCATTCATTTTAGGTCAAGTAGTAAATATTGGAGGGTGTTTTCCCTGGTACCATTGAAGTTTCATTTGTTGGTTATTACTAGACATCTATATTTTATTTTCTGAAATCTCTTATTTTATAATCCTTAGTTTAATATGTCAGTTGCACTTCTTAAGCTGTTGATTATGTGTGGGACTTGATAATCTTGACATATTTATTGCTGTTAATGTCTATTGTCAGATGGCCTATGTTAGGATATAGAATAATATATATTGAAGTAGTTAAAGTAGTTAATTGCGAGTTTGGCTTATGTTAGTTAAGTTTCTGTTTTTCTATTGTTTGTTGTTGTTTTTTCTGGTTTAGGTTAGTTGGTGTGAATCCTTATCCCTTTAACCTCGTAACAGGAGGTCTATAAATATAAACCTTCTTCCTTTTGAAAAGGACCTTTGGCATCTTAGTTTTGATTGGTTTGATAACCAATGTAGGAGTGCTAGTTCTCTTTATTTTCTATTTTTTAATGAAATTGTTATTTTTTTTTGGAATTCAATTCATTTGGTTCCTGACAATTGGTCCGACCTGCCGGATCTTCAAGAAGTACCGGTGTTCTTGGAGATGGCGGCGGCGTAAATAGTGAATTTGCCGACTTTTATGGGGATAGATCCCATTGGTTGGATTGTAAGGGTTAAAAAGATTTTTGAGGGGTACATAATTCATGGGTTTGACAAAGTGCAGAGAGCGTTTGTAGGGAGACCGAACCTACAAACAAATTCTTGATGATATGGTAAAATAAGAATAGAAGTGGAAGTGTGAGGATGAAGAGATTGGTTGTTGGTCTCAAAAGATTCTGGCCAGCCCGGTGTCTTTGCCGGAACTGTCAAATCAAGAATTGTATGCAGCAACAAAGAAGATCCAAGCACCACCGCTAACATCATCGAATGTTGATCATCTTTACACTCACCGCACGGCTAACACTGATCAAGCTGCCACCTTCACCAAAACCACCAGATGGTGGTACTTGCACGATGACTATTGTGGTTCCGTAGGAGGAGTTTAAGAGGGAATGCGGTGCTGTCTTACACGTTCAAAGTCATGCTCTCAGCAAAGGGGTAAGGGATAAGTCTTGGTGGGAAGCGTGGACAATCCACCACAAGTTCTTAGCCACAAAAGCGATAAGGATCCGCAACAACTAACCTAAAACCGAAAAAACAACAATAGTAAACAGTATAAAAACAGAAACCTAACTAGCTCTCTAACTACTCTAATATATATTATTCTATATCCTGTCAGCCAAAGCTTGATATTTCTTTTATTTTTATTTCAATGTCTGTCACAGAATTTATAACGAAGATGTTTCTTTAACATTCTGTTTCGGGGTGTGGAGCGAAAATGAGAGGGCAGACAATTTAAGAAGGAAAATAAATTTTATATGTTGTTCAAATATAGGAAAGAGAAGTAACGAAGTTCTCTCCATTTGTTTGGTTGGACTGATAAGTGATTAGAAACAAAATTAACAATTGATGCAATGCTTACTTTATCCTTGATAAAATGAGAAATGTCAAGTGAACCCCACACTAGATAAGAGAGAGAAATAGATGATTGAAGAGAAGGGAAGCTGTGATATCAATTTTTTTTTCCTTCTCCCCTAGTGGATATAATATTTATATGGGTCCCACATCATTGTTTTTCCTTCTTTTCTCTCTGTTTCCCTCCCTCTTCCAAACAAGGGGTTTTTACACTTTTCTTCTCATTTTCACATCTTCCATATTCTTTCCCTTTGTTAACCCTTAAAATAAGCAAACATAAAAATGTCGGAGCACATGCTAATTTTAATATGAAATATATTTCAAACGAAAGATGTGAGTTGGAAATTGAAATAGCTAGTTGAGTTGAGAGAATCTAATCATTGAGTTTCCCTTACAATAAACAAACTTGAAAATTTCATTGCACATGTTAATTTTAATATGTAACATGTGCAATATAGTCCAAAAGAAGGACGCGAACTGGGTTGTGGGAATCAGGTTATTGAGTTTGGCTAAAAGTGAGATATTGTTGAAGTTTTTATTTTGGTTAAAAATTCATCAACAGATGTGTGTTTCCCCTCTTTTTGGGGTTTTAGTTGTCTAAAATATGCCACTAAAGTCTAGAATATTTTGTAGGTAAGCTGTGGGTGTCTGACTTTGATTTGTTGTTCGTTATTTTTGGAATTTCTAACTTAGGTTTCTCTAATCTTCAATGAGACGAGGAACATTTTGTTTTGTATTATACCTTTTTTTTTTGTATTATTCTCTCTCTTGTTGCTCATAGGTGGAGTAGAAATTGCTAAATCATTGTGCATGTTTTCTTATCAGATTATTTGTTCTTACTATCTCTTCCGACCGATGATTTGCAGGAAAAACAGAGGGAAAAAAAACACAAAAAAGATAAGAAGGACAAAGAGAGGAAGGAAAAGAGGGAGAAAGAAGGACGGGATAAAAAGCCCAAGGAAAAGGATAAAAAGGAAAAAAAAAGGGAAAAAAAGAAAGACAGAGACAAGGACAAGGACAAAGACAAAGGAAGAGATAAAGATAAAGATAAAAGTAAAACCAGTACTGCTGATGGCAAAGGACTTTCTGGACAAGCAGAGGGTCTCACTGCAGGTAAACTCCAGAAGGAAATCAAGCCTGATAAGAAGGGTCTCTTTGTCGATAATAAAATTATCAAACAGTATAATGGAAACAATGGGGAGATGGCTAGAGAGAACAATCATCTGGCTGAGGAGAACAAGGATCCCAAATTCCTTCTGGAGTTCGAGAGGAGAATTAAGGATGATAATGGAAGGGCTGGTAATCAATTGGTTCAGAAGTTTGCAAATTCAAACCATAGGATGGACGAGGGAACTGTTAAGTTTATGGCTAGGAGTAGTGGAACCTTGCATGATGGCGGTGAAAAACTCAGGGATAAGGGTTTGGATGCTAAGAAAATTGATGGGAAAGGAATGCTTGCTGAGGTACGACCTCTTGGAAATACTACAGTTCAGAACCATGCTGGAAGTTTTCATCCAAAAGCTGATGGAATACCCAAACCTATGGGGAAGTATTTCGACAAGAACTTGGAAGCAACCATTGGAGGGAAAGAAAAGGTTGATGAAAAGAAAGACGAAGGAAAAGAAAAGGTTAAAGAAAAGAAAGTCAGCAGAAAAGAAAAAGTTAAGGAAAAGAAAGAGGAAGGAAAGGAAAAGATCAAGAAAATTAAAGATGATAAACGAGGAGAAAAAAGAAAAAATAAAGAGGAGAAGAAAGGACACGGGAAGGACAAAGACAGGGATAAAGAGAAGAAAGATAAGACGAAGGAGCATACTGAACTCAAAACCACGGAGCTGAATAAATTAAAAGAAAGCAACATTGGTGGTCCTATACATTCAAATTCCTTCACACGGATTAGCAAGAACGGCCATGAGAATTCTGTTGGCGTTGAAAATCCCAAGAAACGGAAGGAGACTGAATCAAATGGAGTTCTACGTGGTGAGTGTTATTTACAGTGATCTTATTTGTTGTATTTAAAATACAAATAAGATGTTTCTCTTGTTGGATTTTAGTAGTATTTCTCTGACCTATGAGATATAATGGCGGGTTTTTTCACTACGTTGCAATGCATGTTTATGTTGATATTTCATTTTTGGTATTTTGTATCAACTTTCTCAAGTACATATTCATTGTTCTGATACTGCCTGACATATTATAATTAATTTTTGAATTTTCTTACAGCCAATGAGAATTGGCCGAGTAAGTTGCCAAGACCATCCTCTTCCCACCCTCTCACAGAAAATGGAAGGATATTGGAAGCTTGCCAAATTTCCATTCCAAATGCTTCAGATAGGCCAGGAATAGCCACCAGCAGTGCTAAGATAGAAAACAAGGAATGCAAGATAAATGGCTTCATTGAAGCTCAACCACTTGCAGTACCCTCAAATAAGACTCCCACTGCAACTGTGCCAGTTGTTCCGTTAATTGAAGCATCTTCAAAACCACCTCATCCAGATACCAAGTACCTAAGCCGCATATATTCGGTACCTAAAGTGGAATGGTCTGATTTGGATGGTCAAGAATGGTTGTTTGACAGCAGTATTTCACAAGAAAGAGAACCCGTGGTGAAATCTTCAGAGGCTGGGGAAACACCGCAAGTATGGGAAAAAGCTGTGCACTTAGAGCCAGCAGATATTTTTGCCCTGCCATATGTCATTCCATACTGATTGGTTATTTGATTGGCAAACAATACTTCAATTATATCTGCTGCACAAGAACCTCTTTTGGCAACATGTATGGGAGGAACTACAGCACTTGGGGCTAGAAACTGATTCCAATCTTCTTGATGTGTTCTATTGTGCTTTGGCAATTGGCAACAAGTAATGAGAGACTGCTTGTGCATCGATCATGAACTGTTTGGACGGTTACTTGTGTAACAGATTGCCTTGATTTTGCACTGATTGGAAGCAATCGGCTGTCACGAACTGTTGCATTGCTGCAGGCCAGGATGAGGTTTTTGCATCTTAGTGAAGTTCATCTAGACGGAGAGATTTAATAGAGGCAGCCGTACAGGTTGTGGAGAAGGGGAGGGAAGAGGTACAACTACAAGCTTCTGCTACTTGTTTATTCTATTTTTAGTGAGAGCAGAACTGTTCTTTCTAATTGAGAATGAGAATGCAAGTGCAACCAAATGTGGTCTTGATTTGCAACTACACCACAATTTTGATTTGTAACATAGAACTCCTATTTACAAGAATGTGTATGATAGAGAAGGGATACAAAGTAGTCGGATTCGTTTATTTAGTTTCTTGTAAATTTTATTGTTTATTTCATCATCTTGTAGGAATGTTGATGATCAAGGTTAAATTGAATTATGTTATCGTAAAGGGATATCTAATAAGTAAATAACAAAACATTGAGCTCAAATAAACTTTTGGACAGTTGATGCTGTCTTCAAATAAACCTTTGGAAATTTTAGTCGTGTCGACAAGAATAGTGGTATTTGTGGTCCTTTTTTAAAATAAAAAGAGTTTTCAACCAAAAATTAGTAGCAATTAGACAGGAAATTCCTGTTATGATCAAATGTTTGGAATGCTAAAAACTAGTTTAGAGCCGAATTGGATTGGAGCAACGTCTGCATTGTAAGTGATGGTGATGTTGAATGAATTCTGCTCTTTACCCAAATGATTTTGCTCATGCCCAAAGTAAAAGACCTTAATGCCCCTACGCATGTTAAGTCACGCTAGTGCAAATATTAACGTATGTTAACTCACGTTACGTAGGTTAACATGCGTTAGTGTTATTTGTAGAAAAACATCGCGCATGTTAACATGCGTTTGTGTTATTTGTAAAAAAAATTAGTGTAATGCGGTGCATGAGTTAACTCACGTTGGCATTTGCACTGGCGTGAGTTAACTCACGTTCATAGCAGAAACAGAAACTGCATTAAATGCATGCAGTAACAGAACAGACTTTTGAAAAGTCTAGAAAGACCCGTAATCACGCCACAGTCATAACTTAACCAAATTACGCCAGTTTAAGTAGTTTATTGGATAATACGACATAATTGATCAAAATTACTTAAAAACATTGTTTTTCTCACAATCACGTAATCACATATAAACGATCCAAACGGTCCAAATTTCATAAATTCGCCGGTAATGACCCGTAATAATTTAAACACACTTAATGACACGTAAACGATCCAAAATAATTCTTTTCATATATTTATATAATATTAGTTACATATTGGCAATAAATATCAAAATTACACAAGAGGCCACCAAAAAATATGTCGGGGTGCAATACCACCAAAAAATAGGACGAACACCCACCGACCCAAAAGTGTCATAACCTATCTAACTAGACTAGTGATAGTGCATAATCTTCATCTTCATCCATGACTTCGTTCTCTTGCTTTGGCTTTTCCGGAGTGTCCAAAGTAATAGGATTGTGCTCATTTGTTGGTTTCTTTGGCTGCTTCGGCTCCTTAGAAATGAGCTCATCGAAGGCGGCGTTTCTATCCAAAAACTGAAAAAGCCATTGTTTCGCTTCACCAATCTTGTGAGTCATCCACTCCTTAGGAGGAGGTGGTAGAGGACAATTTTCTTTCAACTTCACATGAAGAAAGTGGTCCGAAATCAAGCAAAGACACATTATGTTGGAATGTGGCTTAAGTGGTGGAGCACTCCGGATTGGAAAATATGTCTCACATGAACTACCCAATTCGGGCAAAGTCAATAGAACAACCGCTCTATTGTAGCAACTAGCAATAATATGACCCATATCCGGAGTGGTCAACCACTTCTCTGGAGGTGCAATACCACTTTTACTTGTTGGAGGGTGTAAACCATCCAAGATAAGTTTGTAACGGCTCTCGGTAGCATATATTATCAAGTAGTCACTCTTGTGAGTTTTCAACTCATTAATAAGTGCATGACGAACCAAAACATGATCATCCTCATGAAATCCCATGTGCCTAGCTACGACTCGGAAACCACAATTACCATCCCCTCTAACATTCACAATGTCTTCAACGTAAGGTCTCATGAGATTTGGAATTTGTGACATGTATGGTATTTGCAAATAAGGTTGTTTTTTTGAAGTAGGAGTTGAAGTTTGTGAGCGGGAGCAAGTGCCAAGACGAGAACCTTTAGTCTTTTGAGACTTACTCTTGGCATGTGAGCATTGACTATCGGGATTTTGAGCATCAATAGTCTCCCACCTAGAGGGGATTCGACCGGTGGACCTCGTTTTCGGTGTAGACTTCACCCTTTTAGGTGCCCCCTTAGTGGCCACCTTTCTCGGAGGTGTATTCAACATTGTTTCCTCCGGAAATCCTAGTTCACACAACTTGTATTTGATGAAGAGTTTCATCTTGTAAGGGGCCCTCTTGATACGTTCTTGAATGACGTCCCATTCCTCCGTAATGGAAAAATTGGCATCAATCTCTTCTCCAATTACACTTAACCTTCGCCAATGAGGGTGTATTTCATCCAAAAGAATAGACAATTTTTTCTTTCTCTTCTCGGCAAGAATACAAGCACAAGGCAACCCGAACGTTGCCATTTGAACACAACCACAATCTTCTTTAGCAAAGCCGAATCTCCTAGAGCGTTTATATTCTTCATCGATGAAACCCAAAGCGGCCTTAGAGACATACCCCTCCAACTCGGAGAATAACTTGTTTTTTTTGTATTTGTGCACCATGACGGTTTTGCTCCTCCCAACACTCCCATGTATCTCACCGAATTGGTTTTTCAACATTTTGTCTATTTCATCCCAACATGTTGCCAAATCTCCCACACTACTCCTCAAGTATCTTTTCAATTGTGCATGAACCGATTCAACAATGTTGGTGCTCCTACACCCTAGATGCAAGTATGTATTCGTCCATGCCCTCACAAAATGCTTCTTAAGGGGCAAAACGGTTTCCTCAACATATTTAACATACAATGGAAACGGTCCGCATGCCTCATCTTTGAATGTCAACCATGCAATTGCAAATGAATCCTCCGTAGGAGAGTTAACCACATCTCTCCAAGCACTCACTATTTTCTTAACAAGCTCACATTGCTTGTCATCATCCGCTTCCTTTGCTTCTTTGGCAACAACTTTTCCTTTTCCTTTCGAAGGGTTGACATTGACTTTACAATCTGTGATGCACGTAGATCTTACATTCTTCTCAATATGAAAATAACAAAGTACATGGTCTGTTTTAGGGAGAACTTCGGCAACGACTTTCATCAAAGCGGGGTCCCTATCCGTGACAATCACCTTAGGCATGTTGTGTTTTGAGGTCAAAAGACCAACCAACATCTCAAGTGTCCATATGAAGTTATTCTCTCTTTCAAAGGAAAGAAAGGCAAACGTAACCGAATAGGTCAATTTGGTAGAGGTGACACCAACAATCTCAAATAATGGCATTCGGTATGTATTGGTTTTGTAGGTCGAGTCCATGACCAAAACGGTGGGAAAAGTGTTGAGCATATCAATTGAATCCGGATGAGCAAAGAATAAATCTTCAAGAGTGGTTTCCTCGCTATTTGCTCTTGTGAAATAGACATACCGATGCTTCTCCAACTTTGTAATCAAGTATTGCAACTCGGTCTTGTCCTCTCTTTGCCCCTTGCGCCATCTAGTTCGTGCATTATACACTTGCTTGATGACTGTCAAACTTTCTTTGTTTTTTTCCTTCAAATCCGTGAGAATATTCCTAGGCTTTGCCAAGCTCTTTTTCATGTCGATAACTCTTTGCTTCTCATCCCCTTTTAGTCGACCCGCAAGAAGGTGGCCGGATAACTTTGGCGCCAAGTCATGGTTGTGAACTCCACAAAGCATTGCAATCCACCATTCTTGTGTTTTTTTTTCAAAGAAGCATTTCAACCTAAACGGACAATTGCACTTCCTTGAACCCGTGCCTTCAAGCTTCGGTTTCTTCCTCGTCTTAGGTGGCTTGTATTCACCACTCCTCTCACATTGCATCGTCATGTATGGCGCTATTGTACTAGATTTATCTATAGAAATAGTAAATCCCGCCCTAGCCACTTGTCGACGAACCCAACCAAGCAATTCTTCTCGATCTTTCCATCTCTCGTTTGTTGTAAAAAATGAACCGGTGTTTTCTTCAATAACACGAACACCGGTAGGTACCGGTTTAGGCTTCTCATCAAAGTTACCGTTAGGTACCGGGTTTGCTTGATTGTGAAGTATGTGAGCTTCAACTTGAAAAGGAATTTTCACTTTAAACTTCACATCATTGGTTGGTTTGACTACGCCGGAAGCTTCACCGGAAGCTTTGTTTTTGCCCGGTTTGGGCTCAACGCCATCCTCCGCCACATATTCAACCATGCCACTCAATGTCTACTCAATAAAAAAAAACAAAGAAAAAATAAATAAATGACTTGTGCGGCAAGAAAAGCAAGTAAAAAAAAGTGGCGCAAAATTTCAAAAGCTGGGCAACAGACTGGGCAACACACTAGCGTGAGTTAACTTACGCTAGTGTTATCTTCCTGCGCAACACTTACAACTAGCGTGAGTTAACTCACGCTCAGCCCTAGCACCTACTGAACAAAATGACGTGACATGTAAAAAAACAAGGAAAATAGGATGAGTTTTGGTGATACATTACATGTTCTTTGATGCTTGATGAGCGTAGAAACTTGCTTCCTGACGATTTGCAATGATTTGGAGTGAAGATTATGACCCAAAAATTCGTACTTTTTGGTTTTTGGAGGTGGAGGGAAAGAAAAAATGGTGCTTTGTGCTTGCATGCTGAGTTTTGAACGAAACATATTACTTAGAGTGAGTTAACTCACGCTACACAAGTTAAGTTGCGTAGGGGCAGTTTGGTATTTTACTTTGGGAATGAGCGAAATGATTTGGATAAAGAGCAGAATTCTTGTTGAATGAGGCTGCAATGTGGTATAATGAATGTTTGCTTTTGCTGGTTTTGGAGTTTGATGTAGGGAGGAATTTTGTTGGTGGTTTTCTCTTGTTTGGAGTGTTGGGAAATGGATTCCTAGCACTTTAAATTGATTTTGTTCATATAATTCACAATAGTCGCCCGCACTTTTGCTGATTACAGACATTATAAAAATTGTCCTCGTGAGCTTAGCTCAGTTGATATGGACAATGCATAAAATATGCAAGGTCCGGGGTTCGAACCTCGGCCATCACCAAAAAGACATTATAAAAATTCATTTCACTGAAAAAATATCAATTAAATTTAAATATAATTAGTTGAAATAAAATAGATAAAATGACTATTTATCCCCCACAATGGATAATTAATGTCGCCCCTTATTTAGAACACATCACATGTACAATTATTATCAACACTAGCATTTAGACGGACATTTATGTCTATTTGTTTGTTTTTTTTATTGTGCTAACGCGTGTAAATTATAAACAATGTTTTTTTGATAAGGCACAAAAATACTAAAAAGTCAGGATTTTGGGACCTGAACCCATGTACACAAGAGTATTACACCAAAGCCAAACTAAGGCAAAACACACAAAAGCATATTAGAATTCTAGCCTATAACAACAACTTTTATAAGCTTTGGATATACTTCTACAAATATTTTGGATTGCTTTTGATCACACCCTTCTTGGAACGAGTTTGTATGTGCTCACTACTTGTGCTTTGAACCATTGTATCATTTAGCTTATTGGCATGATTCTTCTTATTAGACTTTTTCTGCCTTTTTGACATAAAAGGAGTAAATAAACTCCCATCCTTAATATCCCCTTCAATCTCAGCATTTATGTCAGGCTCAAGAGTGCTGTCAGAAGCTTGATCCGTGTCCAAATCATCAGCCCATAACTTGCTTAAAATTTTTCACTTTTCCTGCGAGCTTTAGAATTATTAGTATTGTTAACAGGTTTGCTTTGTCAAGCCCCAACACTTCATCATAAGTGGTAACAGGCATGATGATGGGTGTACCATAATTGACATTCTCGGTCAAGACAGCTGCAGGCTCATAGGAATCATTTTCCACATTCACAGAAACCTTAGAGTGTGCAACTTGGTCCAAACTAACTATCTCCTTAGATACCTTATCAACAATTTCCGCACTCTCCAACAAAGTAACATTGGAGATGTGATTAGGATCCTTGTCAGCTAACCTTACCTCCCCTGAAGGAAGTTCACCATCTTCAAGTAGCAGGTCAAAAGAGTTGTGAAGAAGTGGTGTTGAACAGAGTTACCACTCTTCTGGGTTGCTGCAATCTCAGCCACATCCACAACACATCCTTCCTTAGATGGCCCCTCCTGATTAGAGTTATTCAAATCAACCCATTCTGTGTTTTTAACCAAAACCTCAACAGGGTCAGTAACCTTGTGGGAGCACAGACATCGTGCTTGTTTTTTTTATTTATAAAATTTAGATTTGATTAAAATTATATGTATAGATGTTTGTGATTTATTCTAACGATTCATGCTTATTTTTTCAATTACACAACAAATATATAAAAAATTCAACCAAAAATCTTATATTCTCTTTATATATTTTTAAGATAATATAAATTGTTCAGTGAGTTATACCGAGTACTCAGTAAATTATAGACCACTTCAAATCTTCGTTTTCGAGAGGGGTAGGTTGGCTGACAGATCGGCCGTAGGAGTACTCCGGGATATAAACCAGGGCAACCAATGTCATCATATAGCCGTGTGATAAGTCTGGTGCTCTATTAAGAAAAGGTGATTGACTCACTAGACAAAGAGACGATCCTCCATTGTAGTTTATATTTTAATGAGATTTCACTATGTTTTAAAATTCATAATTTAAATAATATTGCACAGGATAAAATAGTAAATAAAATATTATAAATGAAGCGTAAAATTGAAAAGAGAAAAACGGAAATTCATGTATTTTTTTATGTATAGACGAATAGTTAACAAAATTTAATTTTTCAGATTGGTCAAGTTACTTCATTTGATAACAGATCCTTAAAAAAAAGTTACTTCGTTTGATGATTCGCTATATATAAATATTGAAATTTCGTCTTGGTGGTGACATTGCATAATATATACAGGAGTCGGGGTTCGAACTCCAGACACATCAATTCTTTACATTTAAAATGTGTGAGCTCCCGTCTTTAAATTACTTGATCAATGTATTAAATACATAAGTTCTCATAAAAAAAGTTACCATTTAAGACTCTTAAAAATACCTCAGATGTATTCGTTAACATTTCCATGACTTATAACCTACATTTTTTTTAAAGAATAAGCTACATAACTAACCCTCTCATACCATATTATAGTATGCGAGGGTTCAAATCCATTTCGATATGGCTATCATAAACAACAAAGTAAAGGAAATGGACCACATGAATATATCAACTAAAAATGAGGGAATGGACCCCAAGTCATTGATTACCACGATTATTTCAACCCTAGAGCATGCGGGAAGCACTTGGGTGGCATTGTGGTGGTGACATTGTCCAACCACAATGTCACAAGTGACTTTTCTTCTTTCTCTTTCATAAGGTATTTTTGTTTTATGTACACTTGTGACATTGTGGTTGACAAATGTCACCAATGTCACCAACCACAATGTCACCTAAGTATTTTCCAGAGCATGCATGGTGTTTCAAATTATAATGGCAAATACGTACGTATTGACTCTATGGCCACCTCTTTCATTAATTAGGTATATTAGTTAGGATTTAGCTGCATCATATACTTTTTTGTGTGTGAAGGAACTGCATCATATCCATATATACAACAAAACTTGATTTATTTAATATGGGGAAATAGCTTTCTCAATCCATAATGGACCTCAAATAACAAACTATATATATCACGTCATTAATTTGTTTGTACTGCTACATAGCTACCTAAACAAATTATTCAAAATCTTGTAGAAATTTGTGTGGTGGCCATTAAATTTTAATAAAAATTCTTATTGAAGTGGGATCAAGAATTCCTCATTAGCATTAGAAATGTAGTTAAAGCCATAAATACTAGCTAATAATGCAAACCTATAGCACAATACAAAATCAATAAAATGACACCTACAATAATTCCTTACGCCACAAGTGTATTACAAAATCCACAGTTGGATTGAAAGTTGTTATCACATTGATCTTCTCTACAAAATTTTACATTAATTGGATATGAGTTAATATGCTAACGAGATACATAAAATATTAATGTGTTTGAATATTTCAAAAAAAAAAAAATGTGTTTGATAAAAGTTTACAAGACGTTAATTTTGATACAATTCATTGGCATATCAAATGATATCCGATTAATATAAAATTTTATAAAGATGATATATGTGATACTAGTTTTCTAATCAACAATGAATTTTATAACCATCATGTGGTAAAGAATTCTTTTTAACGTGTGTTCTTTATACACGTATAGAATTTTATATTCGTACATATGTTCAATATACACATTTAGAAATTCTTTTTCCACAATTGTGCCTTTCTATACGTGTGCACAATACAAAATCAAGTGCCTTTCTATACGTGTGCACAGTACAAAATCAATAATATCATAAACAAAACAACTGTCAATCAATAAATGTTGTGTCATATCATCTTATAAATTATTATTTAGTGTTATTTTAACTCTTTAACTAACCACACTAAATAAAAAACACCATATGTCTCGCTCATCGACAGTTTTGTCATTATTGGAGTTGATATTGTTTGATTTACGAAAGAAAGACTATAAAGAAAGTTAAAGGAAAGAAAGTTAAAAAAAGATTATAATATAGAAATAAATGTGAGAAGAAAGAAAGAAAGAAACATATTTATGAAATTACATAAACATCCTTATAAAAAATGTATTTTGAATACTAACTTATTGATATACATAGAGAGAACACTTTCAAAACATATTTTTACAAGTGTCAAATGACAGATACATTGCTTAACTTTGTCCCATCACCTTCAAATATCATTTTTTTTTGACACAACCTTCAAATATCATTTAACCACACTAATATCTTAATTTTATGAGCAAATAGTCACTTTAGTCTCTGGCTCTACACCTCGCTGTCCTATAGGTCCCTGACTCAGGATTAAATACAAATAAGTCCCTGACTCTACACTTCCGTTATCACTCTAGTCCCTGCCGTTAAAAAAATTTGTTAAGTGATAATGTGGCACGCTGACAAGGAGTATGACGTGTCACAGGGACTAAAGTGAAAGTAAAAAAATGGTCACTTTGGTCCCTAAATCGAAAATCAATATCCTCAATTTACTATTAGGTCCCTGACTGTGTATACTTACTGTCAGTTAGGTCCCTCATAGTAAACACGAAATTAGGGGTCAAAATCCAAATGCACGGCTGAATGAACTACAAATGCTTAAATCTTTCATGCCAACTTCAAGGGGTCCGAGGCCAACTATGTGATGTTTGTTAGTTTATTTATGTACCGAAATTGCTAAATTATAAGCACAACCGTGGTGCGATATTTTGTTTAATATTTTGCTGAATCATTATGTAATGACTTGTTGAATTATATGCCCAAATATGGTGCAATCTTTTAATTACTCTATGGTTGACATTAATGACTTAATAGTTATGTTATGGAAACATTTGTTATTAAACTATGGAATCATTTTTGTAAGTGTTATAATAATATTTTGATATCTAGCACAAATACCTTAGTGTGAGTAAGTAGCATGTTAAACTAACAACTTGCCAAGGATCTTAGTGAAATTTCGTGTTTAATGTCAGGGACCTAACTGATAGTAAGTACACACAATCAGGGACCTAACAGTAAATTGAGGATATTGATTTTCGATTCAGGGACCTAACTGACAGTAAGTATACACAGTCAGGGATCTAACAGTAAATCGAGGATATTGATTTTCGATTCAGGGACCAAAGTGACCATTTTTTACTTTCACTTTAGTCCCTGTGACACGTCATACTCCTTGTCAGCGTGCCACATCATCACTTAACAGATTTTTTTAACGGCAGAGACTAAAGTGATAACGGAAGTGTGGAGTCAGGGACTTGTTTGTATTTAATCCTGAGTCAAGGACCTATGTGACAGCGAGGTGCAAAGTCAGGGACTAAAGTGACTATTTGCTCTAATTTTATTTTAAAAATATTTACAAGGATAATACTTTGGAGATGACTGTTCACATGTGTCGATTAACAAATTCAATATTGTTACATCACTTTAAAATTTCATTTAATGAAATTGTGAAATTGATTAATGACACAACTCAATATTTGCCACATCACATTCTTTTTAAAAGTGACAAATGTGTAAATAAGGTGAATAGTGCATGTGTCCGTATTATGTGTGTGTTCCAATATCATTGTTGTTTCACCATAGCTACTTTCTCTTACATTTTTCACTTTCATCAATGAGCACATTTATACGTGCGTGCATGAAAGCGATGCCTTATGCAGTTGGATACTTGCGTCTGTAATATGCATGGCCCAACCAGAGGGGACCAATTAAAATGTTATTGTCTCAATAGCCTTCATAATTTAATGGAAGAGGAGTGCTAAGAAGTAATGTACATTCCTTAATAAAAAAAAATAAAAAAAATAATGTACATATTTTTTTGCTAAAGGTGCCTGCACTAATCATACATATACAGTAGTTGATGGACATTACCGAGAAGGAATCAGAAGAGGTAAAATTATTCATGCATGGGAATGAAAATTTAAATATACACGCTAGTTTCTTAACTCTTGTCACATGGATTGTTTTTTCATGGATAGGAATTTGTTGAGAGAATTAAGTTGAAGGGACTGATAAAAGGTAATAGTACTAAAAGGACATGTCAATGACATTGTATAAAAATCAGTTTTGTATTCGGAACAGTTAAAATTTAACAAAATTTTTAACAACTTTTAGTTGTTAAAGAAATTTTAATATATGGCTAATCACGTTTTATAAATGATCAGTCATATATCATATGTTGAAACGCATTAATCATCAACATAACTTCATCAAGTGTGTCTCATTTATAATAGTTATTTTAGATTTCTTTATCAGCGTGTACGTGTATAATAGTTATTTAGGTATTTTTATCAGTTTGTCATGTTTATAATAATTATTTTAGTATTCTTATCAACTTGTCACATATATAATAGTTATTTTACTTTTTTCTTCAACTTGTTCCAATTTTAGATTTTTTATCAATTTGTCCCATGTATAATAGTTATTTTTGATTTTATTATTAGTTTGTCCCGTGTATAATAATTATTTTAGATTTTTATCAACTTCTCCCATGTAGAAGTGTAGAACAATTATTTTAGACTTTTTATCGGTTTGCCTCATATTTTATCAATTTTCCCATGTATAATATAATATAATCTTAATAGTATATTTTTTCTACTAAATATTGAAATAATTATCTTTTTTCATTAGATTACCTCAAAAAAAAAAAATGAGATTCCATAGTTCTTCAATGTAAAAGGGAGTAGCCGATGTGTAGTGAAAAGTGAGAGGTAAATGTGATGAGTTAAGAAAGGATAAATGTGATGTGTTAGAAAAAGTTGATAAAAATGTGAAAAAAAGACTCAAAAGGGTAAGAATATGTGAAAAAAGACTCAAAAGGGTAAGAATTTGGTGATGTGTCCGTTTTTAAATATAAGGTATTTTTTTAAGAAGTATTAGGTATTTTTGTTTTTTGTTTTTGTTTGCGTAATTTATATATATATATATGGGCTGCTAACTTACTCCCACCCAAAAACATGAAGGAGTAAGTTAGCAACCCTACTCCCACTTGCCTTTGCCCAAAACACCCACTTGTTTCTATTTTAAAATAGTTTTAAGGGAAGGATAATTAAGTAATTTCGTTTCTAAAAAAAAGGGTTAATTATATTTTTGGTCCTTATAAATATGTCAACTTTTCATTTTAGTCCCTCTAAAATTTTCCTTCAATTTTTAGTCCCTATAAAATTTTCAATCGCTACATTTGGTCCCTATTTTTAAGTAAATTTTTGTATTTTTTAATGAAATTGTGCATAAATGTATAGAATATATATTGTAAAAATCACTCCCAAAAACAATTATAATTTTTGAACAAAACATGAATTAAATATAAATTTTTTACCGCAAAAAAATATAAAAATTCATATTTAATTCATGTTTTGGTAAAAAAATTCTATTTTTTTTAGGAGAGATCCTTATAATATTATACATTTTTCTGCAAAATTTTATTTAAAAATATGAATTCTATATATGAGTTTACTTTAAATTAGGGATCAAAAGTAATAATTGAAAATTTTATAGGGACTAAAAGTTGAAGGAAAATTTTAGAGGGACTAAAACGAAAAGTTGGTATATTTATAGGGACCAAAATCATATTTAACCCAAAAAAAAATAGTAACCGCTTCCGATAATTGTGTGTGTTTCTCAATTTTGTGTTCCATTCAATTTATTTTTTCCTGATAAAGCCACGTCTTTTTTTTTTTTATATAAAAGAAAATTCGAACAAATATAGGTGGATTCTAAGGTGAGGGTTCAATTAAGTCCCTCACCGGTGGACCATGAACAAAATACCGTTGGATTTAATTAATGGTTCAGATTTGTTGAAAATAAAAATGAGAACAACTTTACATTTCCACACACAATCATGTCCCTTTCCATTTCTCTTCCCATCTGGTTCCTCACGGGAAAAAAAATCTGAACAAGCTGATTTGCTGACATGAATTCTTTAAACGGTGCAACAGAAATTTGGACTTGCATCTCTTTTGCTTTTTTTAATAAGCAAATTTGAGTTTCAATTTGTTGCACGTAGCCACCCGTCCCTACAAAATTGATTCATCACCCCTCTTGATTTCATTAGATGCATAACAAGATTTGATAATTCAAAAAATGAACTTTTCATCTTCATAATTTTATCAAGAGAATGATGAAACATGAAGGATTTTTAAATTGAAAAGGAATGAAAACCTCTGCAACAATTTCAGACATGTCCTCTTCTCTTCATCATAACCTTGAAGTGGAATGAATCACAACTAGTGAACTCACCGATAATTATATGAAAGCCTTTTTCATTGCAAAAAACGTATGAAATCTTGAATGGGGTATTCTTCGTAGCACCGATGGAACTGGAACCATAAATTTTCCATCCTTGATTCACAGACAGCACCTTCATTCTTCAATTAAATGTTTGTATAACTCAGTAAAAAACAAAGTGCAGAAAAAGATGTTGTGAATAGAAACAAATAAGACAAAAGACGTTGATTGCTGATCAATTTAATTTTGTTCATATTCATTGAGTATCATTCTAATTATTCATGGATATTTTTGAGGTTTCTTTTGGAGCATTCATTCATGGATACTAATTGGGGAGATATATGGGTAGTATTGTGTGTGGGAATGTGTAGATTTTCTTCATTTTATTTTTAGAAAATACGAACCTTTGATTAAATCTGATGGTATATTTTTCATGGTCCACCGGTGAGGGACTTGGTTGAACCCTCACCCTAATCCATGAGATTCATTGTAGATCTTCAATATAAAATAGAGTGATAAGTAGCGATTGGTGAGTAATAATGAATGAGAAGTGGGTCATGTGAGTTAGAAAAGGATGAAAGTGATGTGATGTGTTAAAAAATGTTGATTAAAATGTAAAAAAAGACTCAAGAGTAGGGGTGTAACAGTTCGGTTTGGATCGGTTTTCAGTCAAAAAAATGTCCGAACCGATGAAACCTTCATCGGTTTGGATTGGTTCGGTTTTCACTATTTTTCAAAAAAGAAACCGAACCAAACTAATCGGTTTGGTTCGGTTTGGATTGGTTCGGTTGATCGGTTTATTTAAAAATACAATTAAAAAAAATCATATTCTCACAAAATATTTTATAAAACTTTGTATAATTGTATTTCATATTTTGTTTTTTCATGTTCTCTACTTTTCAAACAACTTTTTATAACTAACCTTACTTAATATTTTCATACATATGATCCAAGATTCATTCTTCAAAAACAACTCTATCAAACTCAAATATTTCAATCATTCATGATCCATACATGCATTATTCATCAACTAACACAAAAATTCCAAAAAGAACATCCTAAAATTAAAACATAGTCAAAATAACAAATCCATGCAAACTGAAATTAAAACATCATGAAATTTAAACATCATGAAATTATGGTCGCCTTGAAATTAA
This sequence comes from Medicago sativa, assembly GCF_051527215.1. Classification (NCBI taxonomy): domain Eukaryota; kingdom Viridiplantae; phylum Streptophyta; class Magnoliopsida; order Fabales; family Fabaceae; genus Medicago; species Medicago sativa. The sequence continues at coordinate 87,220,912 of NC_140752.1, forward strand.
ATAAAAACATCCAAACTAAATCAATCCAATTCCAACGTGAATCGTCAAATTCTAATTCGCCATCCACGCGAAAGATTGAGATGAAAGAGTCTGGGTGATGAGATGAGATGAGATGATATGAAGATGAGAGAAAGTCAATGGATTAAAAAGTATTTTGTGTTTAATTTTGGGTCTAACCATAAGTTTGTGTGAGGTAGGTTAATATTAGTAAAATAAGGAGTGTGATTATCATCGGATTGGTTCATCGATTTCACGGATCTCGAAATGAAAAACTATGAACCAAACCAAACTAGACCGGTTTCGATTGGTTCGGATCGGTTTCAAACCGAACCAAACAAGGTCGGATATTTTTTCGGTTTGGTTTGGTTTGGACTTTCGGTTTCGTTGGTTTTGTCCGAACCACTTACACCCCTACTCAAGAGGATAAGAATTTGGTGATTTGTCAATTTTTAAATATATGGTAATTTTATATTTTTTGTGGTAATGTGTTTTAATAGTTAGATATTAGATATAGATTATATATTAAATGAAGTGATAGTGGGCTTTGGATTTACCAAAGTACTTTGTGGAACATATATCATTTTCTTATTCAGCACACTTATAAAACAATTAAAAACCACAAAATTCTATTTGTAAATAATTACTATATCTAAATTAGATCTGATAACATTGCTCTATATATAGTTTATAGTCTTTAAGATCAAGCTATAAATAGTCCTTGACTTTTGGGTGGCAAAATAAGGGCCTTCAATTTAAACAGTTGATTTTATTTCACGACTGATAATGGTGCATGATGTGCCATTATAGTATATTATCCCTTCTCTTAAAAAAAAAAAAAAAGTATACTGTCCCAATTAATATCCCAAGATGAAGCTGTTGTCTTTATAGACTATTCTGTAGGGTATGGGTGTCCATAAAGCTTATCTCCATCTATGTACGTACTTTACTAGTGCATGAATATGGGTGCTGATATTTGATCCAATGCTTTAAAGACCGGATTAGATGATGAAATTTATGAGATCTGTGAGTTTTTATTTGTCTTTTTTTATTTTTTTGAGCAATGTGAGCTGTAGTTCAATTGGTATTTTAGTAGTCCTCGCGAACTTAACTCAGTTGGTAGGGACGATGCATAAAATATGTAAGGTCCGGGGATCAAACCTGACCACCATAAAAAAAATTGGTATTATAGTATATTAAAGATGTAAAAAAAATTATAAATTGGTTGTACCGATAATAGTTGAACAATGGATCAACTTTGTGTTTAAAACTTTTTGTTTTTCTTTTTGGAAACAAATTCAATTCATTTCATTAATAATAGCAGTTTTAAGACAAGATGGTATATAATCATGAACTTGAGAACTTCTTCAAAAAAAAATCATGAAATTGAGAACTAGTATAAGATAATGACGCCCTAGCTTACAAGTAGGCAACATTATTTGCTTGTCTCCTAATGAAATGTTTTAATGATTCATAAGTAAAGATTTGCAAATGTTCAGAATAGCGCCGAACATGAAATTGGTGGTGTGTTGGAACAAAATGTGTTTAACAATGAACCTTAAAGGGTTTTGATGATAACAAGGTATTAAAAATTGTAAATTGGACTAGCTAATATTTGTTCAAGTGTACAGGACCATAATTATAAAGTTACATCATCATTGGTTCTGAATGAGCAAATAAAGAGCTATGGAAACAACAAAAATTTGAAGCTTGGACGCTCCTGAAGGCAACTTGCTACTGAAGAGAAAAAGCGCTCCTGAAGTCAAGCTGCTCCTGAAGAAATAGCGCTCCTGAAGTAAGCTGCTCCTGAAGAATAGTGCTTCTGAAGACAAGAGGTCCAGAAGCCACATCATCAGAAGCTGCGTCATCAGAAGCTGCAGAAGTCATATCATCAGAAGCTGCATCATCAGAAGCTGCCTCATCAGAAGCCATTTCACCAGAAGCTGAATATCAACTGGATTTGCAAAGAATCAAGAATTGAAGAATTATCAATGCAAAAGCTGTCTATTGGATTCGAAAACACAAACAAAGGATTAGTGGAGTTTGCAACGGTCATTTCAAAGGTGTTTGAAGGCGTGTGTTTGCAATTTGGACGAAAGCGTTGACATTGTACTTTGTACGAATTGTACAACCACGTTCTCCACTACTCTGTTTTGTGTCCGCGCTACAGGACAAGAAAACAGCTCCAGAATACGGTTTCGCCTGCATAGATGTTCCTTTGGATAAGGAATGGATTTCAAATTTGTTCTTCATAGGACAACAGCCAAATCAGGCAAAAGATTATTGGTGAAAGATCAAGCTTCAACAACGACTCTTTGGTGTGCTGGCAATTTCACAACGTCTCTCTCACACCTCTATATAAAGGAGTGAAGACCTAGAGAATTGGTAATGCAAGAACGCTGAACGAAAGACTCACAAGATTTTCACAAGTACCAAACCTCTGCTGAAATTGTTCTGCATTCACTTAGAATTTCTGTGTCTCAAAGTCATATCTTAGAAATTCTTAAGTCCATTGAGTCTGTATCTGATTTGTATTGTGAGCACCTCTGATTGTATATCAAGTGTTCAACCTTAAACAATTTTCTGTGTAATTTTGTTTAGTTAGGAAGTCTCTTGCAGTTGTGCTTGAGCAGGAAGTCTCTTGATTGTGTTCTTGAGCAAAGGAAGTCTCTAGCTTGTGTGCTTGAGCAAAGGAAGTCTCTTGCTTGTGTGCTTGAGCATTTGTAATCAGATATTACTCATAGTGAAATCTCCTTGGAAGTGCAAGGGGGACTGGACTACTTCCGGATTGTGGAAGGAACCAGTATAATTGCTTTGTGTCGTTCTTCTTCTCTCTCTCTGTTTTATTCCGCTGCATTTAGATTCTGATTATCACTTCAGAAGCTGTCTCACCTAGCTTCTGATCAGTGTGTTCAGTTTTTAGGAGAAACGAAGAATTTTTCAAAACACAATTCAACCCCCCTTCTTGTGTTTTTCTCACCTTCAATTGGTATCTAGAGCCTTGGTCTGTTGTGTAACACTTAACCGTGCAACAGTCAAAGATCTGAGAAAAACATGTCTACTCCTACTCCTACTGGTCCTGGTGATACTAGCTATAAACATGTCTCACATGATTATAGTGATAGTAAGAAAACCAGTATTGGAAAAGTTCCAAAGTTCAATGGAGATGCTGAAGAGTTCTCTTGGTGGAAGACCAACTTTTACAGTTACATCATGAGCCTAGATGAAGAATTATGGGATATTCTGGAAGATGGTGTTGGTGATTTAGTCCTTGATGAAAAAGGAGCTGCTGTGGATAGAAAGAAACATACTCCAGAACTGAGGAAACTCTACAAGAAGCATCATATTATCAGAGGAGCTCTTGTCACTGCCATACCCAAAGCAGAATACATGAAGATGAGTGACAAATCCACTGCTAAAGCTATGTTTGCTTCTCTCTGTTCAAATTATGAAGGGAGCAAGAAGGTCAAAGAAGCAAAGGCTCTCCTGCTTGTACATCAGTATGAGCTATTCAAGATGAAGGATGATGAAACCATTGAGGAGATGTACTCAAGGTTTCAAACCTTAGTTTCTGGGCTACAGATTCTAAAGAAGAGCTATGTTGCTTCTGATCATGTAAGCAAGATACTCAGAAGCTTACCTGCCAGATGGAGACCAAAGGTGACTGCCATTGAGGAAGCTAAAGATTTAAACACTTTAAGTGTCGAAGATCTTGTTAGTTCTCTCAAAGTTCATGAGTTAAGTCTTAATGAACATGAGTCTACTAAGAAGAGTAAATCAATAGCTCTTCCATCCAAAGGCAAGTCATCAAAAGCTCTCAAAGTGGTTGAATCTGAAGAGGAAGAACAGTCAAGTTCAGACTCTGAACCAGATGCTGCAGAAATGGCCATGCTCTCAAACAGACTTCAATATCTGGCCAAGAAGAACAGAAAGTTTCTCTCCAGAAGGGGTAACTCCAGAAGCTCAAGGAAAGAAGATCAGAAGGGATGCTTCAACTGTAAGAAGCCAGGTCACTTCATTGCTGAATGCCCTGATCTTCAAAGAGAAAAGTCAAAGGACAAGTCAAAGAGGTCTACATTCAAACCAAGCAAATTCAAGAAGCAGATTAAGCAGAGTTTAATGGCAACCTGGGATGATTTGGGTAGTGAATCTGGATCTGATAAAGAGGAAGCTGATGAAGATGCAAAGGTAGTTGTTGGGTTGGTAGCAACAGCAACTTCAGAAGCTGGGTCAGATTCAGACTCAGAAGATGAAAACGAGGAATATTCCAAAATTCCCAGAGATGAACTTGTTGAGTCACTTAAAGAACTTCTTACACATTTTGAAGTAAGAACCAATGAGTTGAAGGATTTAAAAGAAAAATATGCTGATTTGGTACAACAGCAAAAATCAACTTTATTGGATCTGAAAGCTTCTGAACAAGGACTTAGGGGCTTTGACTTCATGTGTAAAACATATGAAGATCAGCTCAGGTTCTTATGTCAGAAGCTACAAGAAAAGTGTAATGAAAAACCTTTAAGTAACCATGAAATTGCTCTTGAAGATTTTATTATATCTGGCATTGACAGAAGCAGAGTGGCTTCTATGATTTATAGCATTTACAAGAACAATGGCAGAGGAATTGGTTTTCCAGAAGTGAAACTGGAGAAAACCAATCTAAAGTCTTGTTGTGAATGCATCAAGGAAGGTCTGAAAACATTCTTTGTACCAGAAGGGGCTGAGTTGGAAACTGTTGTTCAATCAGAACCTGAAGCTTCTAGTTCTAAGGCTAAGATTACTTCAAAGCCAAAGAACTCTAAGTCAAAGGCTATGATCAAATCTGATTCCAAAACTTCAAAGGTTAGGATCCTGAAAAGATCAGAACCTATTCCTCAGAGTCTGGTGAAACCAAAATCTGGGGTTCTGAAGTCTAAGTTTCAGAAGAAGACAGTTACTGCTTCTGAAGTACCAAAACCTAAGGTGATGGTTAATCAGAAGCAACCCAACTCACAGCACAAGGTACAAGAAGTGAAGAGTAAAGCCTTAAGTACTAACCTTCCAGGACCCATAGAACAATGGGTACCTAAATCTAAAAATGTCAATGATGCAGGTATGTCTAAGAGCAGTGCCAAAGCAAAGATCATGGTACCTAGACAGTGGTTGCTCAAGACACATGACAGGAGACAAGTCCATGTTCCTCAGCCTAACAATGAAAGAGGGAGGAAATGTGAAATTTGGAGGCAACCAGTCAGGCAAGATCATAGGTACAGGAACTATTGGTAACTCCTCTACCTCAATTAATAATGTATGGTTGGTAGATGGTCTTGAACATAACCTTTTGAGCATTAGTCAATTTTGTGATAATGGTTATGATGTGCTTTTTGAAAAACCCAACTGTACAGTAATCAACAAGGAAGACAAATCCATTGTGTTCAAAGGAAAGAGAGTTGACAATGTCTATAAAATCAATTTTTCTGAACTGGCTGATCAGAAGGTGATGTGCCTACTATCAGTGAATGATAAGAAATGGATGTGGCACAGAAGGTTGGGACATGCTAACTGGAGGTTTATCTCTAAGCTTAGTAAGTTACAACTTGTGAAAGGGCTACCAGACATTGACTATTATTCAGATGCACTCTGTGGTGCATGTCAGAGAGGGAAAATTGTGAAATCATCTTTTAAAACAAAAGATATTGTTTCAACCTCAAGACCTTTAGAATTACTCCATATTGATTTATTTGGACCAGTAAGTACTGCATCCTTATATGGAAGTAGATATGGATTAGTCATTGTTGATGATTACAGCAGATGGACTTGGGTGAAATTCATAAAGAGTAAAGATGTTGCGTGTGACGTATTCAGTAGCTTCTGCACTCAAATTCAATCTGAAAAAGAATCAAAAATTTTGAAAGTCAGAAGTGATCATGGTGGAGAATTTGAAAATGAGCCATTTGAAGCTTTTTGTGAAAAACATGGAATTTTCCATGAGTTCTCTTCTCCTAGAACACCACAACAAAATGGGGTTGTAGAGAGAAAGAATAGAACTTTACAAGAAATGGCCAGAACCATGATTCATGAAAACAATTTACCAAAACATTTTTGGGCAGAAGCAGTGAATACAGCATGCTATGTTCAAAACAGGATCTATATTAGACCTATTTTGGAGAAAACAGCATATGAACTCTTTAAAGGAAGAAAACCCAATATCTCTTACTTTCATCAATTTGGATGTACATGTTACATTCTGAACAACAAGCTCTACCTAAAGAAATTTGATGCCAAGGCCCAAAGAGGAATCTTTTTAGGTTACTCTGAAAGGTCAAAGGCATACAGGGTGTATAATTCAGAAACACTCTGTGTTGAAGAATCTATGCACGTTAAATTTGATGACAAAGAGCTTGAAGATAAAACTTCAAAGCAAGGTGAAAGTTTTGCAGAGATACAGGTTCCTGAAGCTACTCCAGAACCTGATCAGATAGCTGAGTCTGAAGATAGTCCAGAAGCTGAACCCACATCAGAAGCACAAGATGAAGCTGCTTCTGATGAAGCACAAGATGGCTCACATCAAGCAGATCCTCCCAGAAACACATTCAAACACAAGTCTTCACATCCTGAGGAGCTAATCATTGGAAACAAAGATAGTCCAAGAAGAACAAGATCACATTTCAAACAAGAGGAGTCAATGATTGGACTAATCTCAATGATTGAACCTACAACAGTTGATGAAGCACTTTCAGATGATGGATGGATCCTAGCTATGCAAGAAGAGTTGAATCAATTTCAAAGAAATGATGTGTGGGATCTGGTACCCAAACCTCAGCACAAGAACATTATTGGAACAAAATGGGTATTCAGAAACAAGCTGAATGAGCAAGGTGAAGTAACAAGAAACAAAGCCAGACTTGTTGCACAAGGGTATAGTCAACAAGAAGGCATTGATTACACTGAAACGTTTGCTCCAGTTGCAAGATTGGAAGCAATCAGGTTACTTCTTTCCTATGCAGTTAATCATGGCATAATATTATATCAGATGGATGTCAAGAGTGCATTTCTCAATGGTGTCATAGAATAAGAAGTGTATGTTAAGCAACCTCCTGGATTTGAGGATATTAAATATCCTGACCATGTTTTTAAATTGAAGAAATCACTATATGGCTTGAAACAAGCTCCCAGAGCTTGGTATGATAGACTAAGTAATTTCTTAATCAAAAATGATTTTAAGAGAGGACAGGTTGACACTACACTCTTCAGAAGGACCCTTGGGAAAGATATTCTTGTTGTGCAAATATATGTTGATGATATAATATTTGGTTCTACTAATGCATCTCTTTGCAAGGAATTTTCTGAGTTAATGCAGGATGAATTTGAAATGAGCATGATGGGAGAGCTGAAGTTCTTCCTTGGCATTCAAATCAATCAATGCAAAGATGGAGTCTATGTTCATCAATCAAAGTACACAAAGGAGCTTCTGAAGAAGTTCAAACTTGAAGATTGTAAAGTGATGAACACTCCAATGCATCCTACGTGCAACCTGAGCAAAGAAGATGAAGGAACTAAAGTAGATCAGAAGCTGTATAGAGGTATGATTGGTTCTTTGTTATACCTCACTGCATCTAGGCCAGATATTTTATTCAGTGTATGCTTGTGTGCAAGATTCCAATCAGATCCTAGAGAATCTCATATGACTGCTGTCAAGAGAATCTTCAGGTATTTGAAAGGAACAACCAATCTTGGACTCCTTTATAGGAAATCCTTAGATTATAAGCTAATTGGATTCTGTGATGCTGATTATGCTGGTGATAGGATTGAAAGAAAGTCAACCAGTGGCAATTGTCAATTTCTGGGTGATAATCTTATATCCTGGGCTAGCAAAAGACAAACAACTATTGCTATGTCTACAGCAGAAGCAGAATACATTTCAGCTGCAAGTTGTTGTACACAACTACTTTGGATGAAACATCAGTTGGAAGATTATCAGATAACTGCTAACAGTATTCCCATTTATTGTGATAATACTGCTGCTATTTGTTTGTCTAAAAATCCAATTTTGCATTCAAGAGCGAAGCACATTGAAATCAAACACCATTTTATCAGAGATTATGTTCAAAAAGGAATTTTAGATATACAATTCATTGATACTGAAAATCAATGGGCTGATATATTTACTAAGCCTTTAACTGTTGAAAGATTTGATTTTATAAAGAAAAATTTGAACATGCATTACGTGTCTGATTAGATGTTTGCTTGCTCCTGAATAGGATTTTAGGTTCTGAAGTTAGTTCAGAAGCAGTAGTCCATCAGAAGCTCTTTATTGAGGTTCTGAGGAAAACTCGCTTCTGATGACATCAGCATCTGAAGTCCAGAAGCTGGATTTATTGCTTCTGAATAGTTGAATTAGTGGAAACGTTGGGAGTTACTTTTTAAAAGTAACTTCTGGCCCACTAACTTGGTAGTTACTCTGTGAACTTCTTACGTGGCCTGTATGTGTTGGTGTATAACTAAAAAGGGCAATGATGATTTAAAAGCTTTGAAAGTACTTTTCACGCGCCCCCAATTTTGTCATTAATGTTATGTTTGTTTGTCTCTTTTGAATTGCAATCGTTTTACTTTTAACACTTTGTCAATTCACACACTACTCACTCACAACAAACACATTTGCTCTCAAACCTCTTGCGAAGTAAGCGCATTCTCTCAACCTTAGAACCCTAAAATCTTCATCTTCTTCAAATCTTCGTAAATCATCAAATGGCATCATCAAGCTCAAAAGTTTCAGAATCTACATCAAACAAGCAAAGCGTATCAGAATCTGGGTCCATCTACAAAAAGAAGACTATGGATATTCCATGGGAATCCTTAATAGTTCAAGTAGAGTCACCGGTGGATTTTGCTTCACTCAAGAAGTATGAAGTAAACATGGAAGGTTTGATAGAAACTCAGATGATGTCTGAGTATTTCAAGATGCTAAATGGGCCAACATATGTGAACTTGGTCAAGGACTTTTGGTTAAAAGCTGAAGTGTACAATGAAAAGCCTGCAAAAGTCGTAAGCAAACAAGCGGGGTCAAAGAAAGGGAAAATGGTCATGGATATGAATCCTACATCATTTGATAGCTTAGAAATAAGGTCTGAAGTGATGGGCATTCCTATAACCATCACTGAGGACGTTATAGCTAAAGCTTGTAGGATGCATGCAGAGGGAAGATTCCAAGAAATAGTCAGGAAGGAAGATGTCCTGCTAAAAGGTTACTACAACTCTCTTCTGGGTGGGAAGAAAGATGCCAAGCCTTCAGAGATGGAGATTCACAACAGAATGTTGGTGAAATTCAGTAATGATTGCTTCTTTCAAAGAGCAGGAGGGTCTGACCAACCCAACAACCAACAGAAGCTAGCAATTTATTTCATGACCAATCTTGAAAAGATAAACTTCCCCAGATATGTAATGGATCATCTCTGCTGGGCCATAAACGAAAGCACTACAAGAGGAAGAAAACAAGTACCCTATGGAAGATTGCTTTCTGAAATCTTTCATCAAGGAAGGGTGCTGGAGTTCTTAAAAAGGACAAGGAGTGCTTCTGATAAATGTTTCGAAGTTTCTACTGCTGAAAGGACTATCAGTAGCAGGAGCTTATGCTCTATGAAGTTCATCAAAGAAGCCCCTAAAGATGAAAAGTGGTTAGAGATGACAACTGCTGAAACTGAGATAATCAGGGACTTTCCTCCCATCTTTAAGGAAAGTGACTCTGATTTCCTAGTTCAATCAGTAGCTGAGTACGTCTTGGAGGAAGATGCAAGGTCTCAGGAGGAAGCTGCTCTTGCTAAAGGGAAAGGCAAGAAGGCCAAGGCAGTTGCTGTGTCAGAAGCTGCTGTTTCTGAGGCACCTGAAGGGAAAAGGGCCAGAACTAGTTCTGAATCAGAAGCTGCTCCTACTAAAGGAAAGAAGGCCAGAACTAGTACTGAGTCAGAAGCTGCTAAACCTGTTTCTATCAAGGAAAAAGGAAAGATGCAGAAGGTTGGTGCTGCTTCTATTCCACAGAAGAGGAGAAAAGGTAAGGCAGACTTGGTAATCACTCAAGAGCAGCTGGATGAAGCTCTTGAAGAAATAGAGAAAGAGGAGGCTGATCCCAAGCTGAAGAAGAAGAAGGCTCCCCTTCAACTTGTGAGTCCTATGGTTGAGATGACTCGAATAAGGAAAAGGATGGCAGATGAACGTGCTTCTGAACTTATTTCAGACAACAAGTATCTAAAAGCACAATACACTCATCAAAGAGATGAAAAGCTCAAGGCCTTGGGTATGGAAGATTGTGATAGGTACTTCAAAGAGAAATTGGCTGAAGTAAGAGCCATTGCTGGTAAGCCTTCTGAAGACAATGAGGAAGACGATATGATGCTCATTTTTGAAAATGCTCCAGAAGAGGGAACTTCAGAAGCAGTTCCTCAATCTGCTGGTCCACAGAAGATCTCTTCTGAAGCTGGCCCTGCAGATCAGGCAATCCAGATTCCAGTCACCTCTATCCCCTCTTCACCCTCTTCACCATCAGCACCTGAACAAATAGAAGACACTTCTGTCTTAGACAATCTTGCTCTCCACTACTCAGGTGAATTACCCATAGACAAAACTTCAGAAAAGGCCTCTGAAGCAACTCCAGAAGCAGCTGCTTCTGAAAATGTTGTTTCAGAAAACCCCCATCAACAAACACCTGAACCACAAAAACCCACAACACCCCCACAATCACCAATAGCCATCATTGACCCCCAACTCAACAATCAAACAACATCTTCACCACAACAACCATCAACTGAAACTGAATTTCAACCTTTACCTGAACACTCCCCTGAACCAACTCCCATGGATGTTGACATCTCTCTAGTCAATGTTCAAGCCTCAACCTCCACTACACACATTGATTCTGACCAGCCTTCATCTTCAAACACACAAACACACTTTACCATTCCAGTTCCTAACCCTATTCAAGATTTGGAAATCAATGATTCTGATCTTGAAATCCTTGAACAACCACCCACAGACATCCTGGAATCTGGATATATTACTTCTGAGCTTCTGACAATCCTTAGTCAATTGCTTAATCTTGTGGATCAACGAAGGACAATTGATCTCACAAGTGCATATGAAGACTCCTGGGCATCACTTCAGAACCGGGCAACTGAGCTAATTGAAAGCTTAAGGGCTAAGTGCATCAGAAGCAAGGAAGCTTCTGTCAGGAAGTTAATGGAGCATCTGAATCAGAGTCTCAGAGTAAGAAGTTCTACACTGCTCCTGGCAAACCAGCCTTTCTTCTCAGAAACGGACTACTTGACCAGAGAAGCCAGGTTGTGTAAGCTTCTGAAGAAACAGATGGCACAGCAGCAGCAAGAAGCTAGAGAAAGGGAACAAGCTCTTCTTCAGAGGCAACAACAACTTGAAGAACTGTTGAAGAAGAAGATTGAAGAAATGGAAGAGATGAAGAAACAACAACAAACCAACCCTTAGTTGCACACCCTTGTGTTTTTCTTTGTTTGTTGTCTGTTTTAAAATTTCTTAGTCCTTGCTTCTGAAACCATCTTGTCTTATTTCTCTTGCTTCTGAATGCTTACTGATTCTGACTGTTTAGCTGCTTCTGACAATTGATATACATGTTCATATATTTTGCTCTGACTTATTTAGTTCACTTTCTTTTATACTCTCTCCTGTTTGAGTTTTTCTCATATCTTTTTGTCTTTTATGCTTAAATTTATTTTAATTTTTTTTGATAATGACAAAAGGGGGAGTATATGTGACAAGTATTTAAAGGCTCTGAGCCCCATTAATGGCATTTGAAATTTTTGAAAACCTTCTATCATTTTTTTTACCTTATTGGTATAAGCTATGAACGAACGAAGGAGTATCAAAATTCAAGTAAAATTAATTGAACCATTCTTCTTATCTATAAGTTAATTCTTTCAATGATTCAATTTTGTTTTTAAGCTCTGATAATATTATTGCGCGAAAAATGAATTTAATTAACCTGGATAGAACTTAGGGGGAGCTTACAAACCTCACCTTAAAGACTATCAGACTCAGGGGGAGTTTGAGCTTACAAACCTCAGATTCTGAGCTTACAAACCTCAGAACCCCAAAGTCAACTTGTTAATTAGATTAACAACAATTGATCAATTTTAAATACTTTTGTTTGTCATCATCAAAAAGGGGGAGATTGTTGGAACAAAATGTGTTTAACAATGAACCTTAAAGGGTTTTGATGATAACAAGGTATTAAAAATTGTAAATTGGACTAGCTAATATTTGTTCAAGTGTACAGGACCATAATTATAAAGTTACATCATCATTGGTTCTGAATGAGCAAATAAAGAGCTATGGAAACAACAAAAATTTGAAGCTTGGACGCTCCTGAAGGCAACTTGCTACTGAAGAGAAAAAGCGCTCCTGAAGTCAAGCTGCTCCTGAAGAAATAGCGCTCCTGAAGTAAGCTGCTCCTGAAGAATAGTGCTTCTGAAGACAAGAGGTCCAGAAGCCACATCATCAGAAGCTGCGTCATCAGAAGCTGCAGAAGTCATATCATCAGAAGCTGCCTCATCAGAAGCCATTTCACCAGAAGCTGAATATCAACTGGATTTGCAAAGAATCAAGAATTGAAGAATTATCAATGCAAAAGCTGTCTATTGGATTCGAAAACACAAACAAAGGATTAGTGGAGTTTGCAACGGTCATTTCAAAGGTGTTTGAAGGCGTGTGTTTGCAATTTGGACGAAAGCGTTGACATTGTACTTTGTACGAATTGTACAACCACGTTCTCCACTACTCTGTTTTGTGTCCGCGCTACAGGACAAGAAAACAGCTCCAGAATACGGTTTCGCCTGCATAGATGTTCCTTTGGATAAGGAATGGATTTCAAATTTGTTCTTCATAGGACAACAGCCAAATCAGGCAAAAGATTATTGGTGAAAGATCAAGCTTCAACAACGACTCTTTGGTGTGCTGGCAATTTCACAACGTCTCTCTCACACCTCTATATAAAGGAGTGAAGACCTAGAGAATTGGTAATGCAAGAACGCTGAACGAAAGACTCACAAGATTTTCACAAGTACCAAACCTCTGCTGAAATTGTTCTGCATTCACTTAGAATTTCTGTGTCTCAAAGTCATATCTTAGAAATTCTTAAGTCCATTGAGTCTGTATCTGATTTGTATTGTGAGCACCTCTGATTGTATATCAAGTGTTCAACCTTAAACAATTTTCTGTGTAATTTTGTTTAGTTAGGAAGTCTCTTGCAGTTGTGCTTGAGCAGGAAGTCTCTTGATTGTGTTCTTGAGCAAAGGAAGTCTCTAGCTTGTGTGCTTGAGCAAAGGAAGTCTCTTGCTTGTGTGCTTGAGCATTTGTAATCAGATATTACTCATAGTGAAATCTCCTTGGAAGTGCAAGGGGGACTGGACTACTTCCGGATTGTGGAAGGAACCAGTATAATTGCTTTGTGTCGTTCTTCTTCTCTCTCTCTGTTTTATTCCGCTGCATTTAGATTCTGATTATCACTTCAGAAGCTGTCTCACCTAGCTTCTGATCAGTGTGTTCAGTTTTTAGGAGAAACGAAGAATTTTTCAAAACACAATTCAACCCCCCTTCTTGTGTTTTTCTCACCTTCATGGTGAAGTTGCTAGAGATGCCGTCTACCACTTGCTTGCAGCCAAGTTCAATAGACACCGAAGTAAAAACTTAAAGTACCAAGCCACTTTATCGCTTCTTTTAGGCCTCTTGCTTCTGCCTCTTTGGGTTGTGGAAGACCTCTATACCAAGCTGTCTTCACTCTCATGAACTCCCCTCGATCCCCTCTTAAGCACATACTGATCCCATAACATCCTTGGTCCTTAAAGATTGCCGCATCAACATTACACTTCACTTCCCAAATTGGCGGTCTGATCCATACCTCTCTTATTTGATTTGACATTCCAGTGTTGTGGGATTCTCTCTTTTCCTGTCTTATGCGGACTTGCTGCCATTGAAATAAGGTGTCGCGAGCCATATGCACTGAGATGCACGGTCGTGTTTCTATGTCGTTCCACAACTTGGCATCTCACTGCTTCCAAGTGCACCAAAAGGTCATTACAAAATCTAGAAGTTGTTGGTGTTCTAGGGATTCTAGTAAATGAAAGAAAAGGGAAACAAAACCATCCGCAATTTAATACTTATTGTAAATGAAAGAAAAGGGAAACAAAACCATCCGCAATTTAATACTTATTGTAACATAAAGTTTGTATTTATATATTATAGTTTATTTTAGTGATTTATTTGAACTATTTTTCTGATTCGGTCATTGTTTATATGACCGTTTTAGTGATACTTTTCTTTTGATAAGATGATATATTTTTTGATGGGTTGACAAAACAATCTCTCTTTGACAAAACATTCTTAAATACCGTTATTTTGATGAAAAGAAATACTTCTTTCATTAATAATTTTACCTTTATGTGAAACAATCAAATGCAAAGAAATAATATCGCCCATGCAATAAAATCTCAACCATTAGATCATGAAATAATTCAAATTCAACAGCCGAGATGTATCAAGTCAGACGACGTAAATGCATGCCAGGATCTAAGTCTAACTGCTTATCTGGCTAGTACGTACCAATGGCCACCAAACGCATAAGTTCCCATTAAATTTTCAACCCATCCATCCTTTTTTGTGGTCCCTATCATATCAAATCCCACTTCATCATAACTCTATATATTGTTGTTGGCAATCCCTCCTTTCATACAACCACCAAAGCCTCTTGTATCTTTCAACAAATTAAACTTCCTTTCTTATAAGCTTAATAACCACTAATATGGTTTTCCCACAAGAAGAGAAAGAGAGCTTAGTGTACGATTTGAGAGTATCTTCAGTTGGGCCAGGTCATGCCACTGGGTCGGATGTTTTTCACAATCCGAATGGTTTGGACTTGGCCATGAAACTTCACTATCTTAAAGTGGTTTACTTCTTTGACTCTGAGGCCGCACAAGGCCTAACAATTAAGAAAATAAAAGAGGCATTGTTCAATTTGCTCGATTATTATTTCATCCCTTGCGGCCGATTCCGGCGATCGGAATCTGGTCGACCCTTCGTCAAGTGCAATGATTGTGGAGCAAGAACCATTGAGGCCAATTGCACCAAAACTCTAGATGAATGGCTTGCTATGATGGATTGGCCTTCCTACAAGTTGCTCGTTTCTCAACAAGTCATTGGGCCAGAATTATCATTTTCTCCTTCCATTTTGTTGCAGGTTCTTTAATTTGCTAATGCATGCATGTCATACATACACCTTAATCAAATATTTAATGATACAAACCTAATACATATGCATCTCTCTACTCTCTTATATACTTCAACTCAAACAATTCAACAAAAAAACACTAATTAAGCGAAAGTATTTCTATCAGAGTTTTTTTGTTTTTTAATTTTTGAATTAGTAGAACAGAAGATAAAAGAGAAAATAAGTTTCAATATTTTTCGTACTCTCCTTGCCTTAGGGAGTGATATTAATTATTAGAGTTTAATAGTAGTGGGTTGACAGTCCAAAACAATTTTGCACGTATAATCAATTAAAACATTTGAATTGAAACGTAAATTAAAAATATTAATTGATGTGGTAATTTTAAATGTTTTGATTGGTTGTATGTGCAAAATTGTTTTAAACTGTTAACTTACAACCATTAAACTCTTATTATTAAGCGTATTCTCTCCAAAAGTGAATTTTGGTTAAAAATACGATGATATGACATGTTTTAAATAAAAATTTTAAGGAAACTTTTTTATAATTTCATGAATGTTGATATTTTTCATCATCATATGATATGCACATCATTTAAAACATATCACATCACCAATATTTTAGCTTAAAATATGGAGGGACCAAAACTATCAGATTTTCAAATAAGAAGACCAAATCAACAAAATGGTAACATTGGTCTTTAGAATATCTGCTAAAAAAACATTGTGTAAGCCTGGAACCAATTTGTTAGGTCATGCTAACTGCTAAAAAACTAACTTCGTCGTCTTTAAGGAAAATAGTTAGTTGCTTTTAATTTGTCTATATTTTAGTAGTAATATTAATTTGCTCAACATTGTGTAAGCCTGTGACCAAAAAAACATTGTGTAAACCTAAAGCCTGTAATGTAAGGAATTGGCACTGTCACATAAAGATTGAGAGGTGTAGTTGGTTCTTTTAAATAACAGTAATGATAATCGAACACAAAAATATAGACAAATTAAATTTGTTACATATTAACCATAAAAAATGAGAGTGAAAGGAAAGTTAAAAGGGTTAATATCTCAAATTAAATTTTTAATTTGGAAGGTCAGAAAGTAGCCTCTGTAAAATAAAAATAAAAACAATAGTTTCACCTCTGTAACTTTGAATTCATTAGATTTTAACCATTTACATAAACTATTTTCAGACATTTTAACACTTTACAAGGACTATTTGTAAACTTCGTATAAATATTTTTTACAAATTCAGGGTAAAATACGAAAAATTGAAAATTACAGAGATAAAATCTATATTTTTTATTGATAGGAACTATTTTTAGACCCCACTCAAATTACAGAGTCTATTTCAAGTTTTTCAATTGATAGAATTATAAATAAATGAGATTGATTTCGACGGTTAAAATTTACAATTAAATAAATTTCAATTGAGAGAACACCCCCTTCGGTTAATAAGAGTGTAATAGCGATTTTTCTTAATTTTACATGAAATTTTTCTTAAAAAAAAAAATTGTATTGCAAACGTGTCAAACATCAATAAAAAGTAAATCATTTATTGGCCTTGGTTGAGACCCCGTCAACCCAATTATTTTCCCAATCCATTTCACATTTTATGGTAGAGAATTCATACACATCATTTCTTTTTGTGAAATGTTAATGAGTGTCTTCCAGACATCTTTAAGTCTTTGTGAAAAAATTTGTATTCTAATTCAATGTATTGAAAGTGTTGCACCTCTTTAATGTAACCAAAAAAAAATCAATGTATTGAAAATTGAAGTTTTGACTTTTTTAAAGTAAAATTTATTAATACAGAATTCTTAAAAATTGTTTCGGACACACTCGTTAGTAAAACTCAAGAAAGAAAAATAATCCTACCATTATAGTACTACTACATTCACAATTATAGTCGACGAAGAGTTGAATGAACTTAAACCTAATTTAAAATTCAATTCAACAGTTAATTTGTTGAACTTGGTTGATGAAAAAATTATTTGCCAAAATTTAGAGTTTAAAAGTGGCAGAGTATTTTGACGATATTCCTTTTTTTTGTGGTGGCCGGGATTCGAACCCCGGAACCTTGCATATATTTTGACGATATTCCTAATTGTAGTTATGGAATTTTATTGGTTTTTATTTTAAATTTTAAACGAGTCAAACTCGACCTAAAAAAATTTCATATCAAATTTGAGAAGTTTTAAATTGAATCAAGTTCGACTCTAACACAATTTCGCCGGTATTTGCAACCAATTTCTTATTAGAGGAATGATATTTTGACAACCAATTTTCAACAACTTTTGTGACAACTCTCTTCCATACTCTCATTATACTTTTATTCTCTCTCTTCCTTTTTCTCTCTCTATTGTTATTGTCCAATAAGAATGGAGGAAAAAGGTTGTCCCTAAAAAGTTGTTGAAAATTGGATGTCAAAATACCATTCCTCTTCTTATTAATAGTTCCCCCTATCCAATTAAGTAAGTTCACCTAACTACTCACTGCTACTTTTAGAACACTTTAATTAATATGAATGGCTCCTTCCAAATCATACAGAAGTCATGTACAGTGTTTATGGTGTCCAACAATTTGTCATCATAGAATTAAATAGTCTCACCAAATTAAATGGTATAGTACCCTCTCCTTAAAGTTAGGAGTTTCTTTCCATGTTCTCTACTTTACTACTCCCTCCGTCTCTAAATAATAATCGTTTAAGGTTTATACACGGGTATTAAGGAAATGATTAATTGTGTTGATTTTGATGGTAAAATTAGTATCATTTACTAAAACACCCTTATTAATTGTAGTTAGTGGAGTAGTTAAGTTGGATGAAATTCAATAAATAAGGGTATAATAATGGAAAAAAATAATAAATGTTGCATTGGTATTCTAAAGTGACAATTATTTTGAGAAAAAGAAAAAATGGTAAAGAGACAATTATTATGAGACGAAGGGAGTATAGTTTTAAAATGAAAAATACTAAGAGTGTCTTTAGGGCATTGGTTAAGAAGACAGACATAAAAATGTGGTATTGTGAAATGGTTAAAAGTGATGGATTTTACTTTTTAAAAGTTAAAAAATGGTTGAATTCAATGCAAACTTATTATTTTTGATTTACTTAACTAGTGCTCCAAGGGCATTGGTTAGCAAGACCCTTTTAAACTAAAGGGAAATGGTAACGAGTATCTTTGGGACGCTCTTTAAGAACCTTTAATAGTAAGTTTATATTAAAATTCGTGTGATTAAGAACCTTTGTTAATGAGTGTTTTCAAGAAACTCTTTAAGATCCTAAATTTAGAAATTAATCACTTGAAAAGCTAAATATTACAAATTTCAGTGCATTAAATATACAAATTTTAATAAAACTTACTATTACATAGGACTGAGCATCGGACGGGTTCGGGCGGGTTCGGGCCTGAATTTGTCATGATGGATGAAACCGAACATCACATTTCAAGAACCATTTCCAACCACAAACATGCTCGGTTTGGGCGGTTCTCGGTCTGGTCGGTTCTCGGTTTGGTCGGATGGGTTGGTTCGGTTACAGGAAAAATGAAGCAAGCTGCGAAAGAAAAAAACTCCAAAACAAGGGAAAAAAATCCATAGCAAAAATTCCAAGAAGAGAAGAAGAAGGGACACAGTTCGGCCATGGAAAAGGCTTGAAAAAAAGAGATCTAGTGTTTTGAAAAGATAAAATATTTAACTGAAAGCTTAACATATTTGAATTTGTGTTAGGTGACATTTCTATTTAAAAAAACAAAACTACTTTTGGTTTAATTGTTTTGTGAAAAGTGGTTTTGTGTGTGGATAAGACAATGTGTCCTCCAGTAGAAGTGTACTTTGACCGAACAGAAAACAAAAGAAGCTAGTAATGCCACGTGACAAGTTGCATACCCCAAGACATGTTATATTGTTACAGCTGTGTCTATCCTTATAACTATCAGGAAATAGAAACACACAAGCTTTCAACTCGGTCGGACATGGTTTCCGATGGTTGCTATTTTACAAATCTGATTCCGACCGTTTGTAACTGTGTCAAACTGATTAGTTCAATTATGTAGACCCGTGGTCCGACCCGCACCCGCCCGTACCTTTTATTTTCCATCGGATTTATCGGGTACCGGTCGGGTTCGGTAAATCTGCTCAGTCCTACTATTACAGGTTCTTAAAGAGCGCCCAGAAAGAACTTGTTAACATTTTTCAAAAATTAAATCCATCAAGTATCACATTATTGTATTTATATTTTCAAAATGTTGGCAATAGAGAAAATGAAGAAAATAAAAAATGGAGAGGATCTTAACCCCCTCCATTAAGGTCAGTCCCACATTTATCAAGGTTTAAATTTTAATGATGATAGTAATAATATTTGACCTTAAAAAAAATAATTATTATTATTATTATATTTGACCTTTTAAAAAAAAATTGAGATGCAAAATATTTTAATTATGTTAATTAGTGTATTTTATATATATATATATATATATATATATATATATATATATATATATACTTGTGAGCATTTTATTTGTTGTACTTAAATGTTTTTATTTTTTCAGGTTAATTAATACATGAAAAACACTAATTTTTTGACAAATATAAAACACCTGTTTTAAAAACTGCCATAATTTTCTTCTAGTTTCAACCATGTTATAGCAACTAAACTAGGAACAAAATATTGTCGGTCTTTAATTATCCCAATTTGTTGCTGGTCTGTCCATCTCATGTCCAAACTTTGTTGAAATTTTGCTCTCAGTTTTGTCACCATCACTATTGACACCACTGAGATTCTTTAAATTTCTTTTAAAATATTGAGTACACAATTTTTTATAAAAACTTGTTATTTTGAAATATTAAACATATTTTTTTTTTGAAGGAAAATATTAAACATATTTAGAGGGCTCATTAGCATTTCTCATATATGAATAGGAGAGAAATTAATCTTGTTTTTAAATTCTCTTTTTATTTCTCAACTTTTTTTATCTATCTATCTATCTATATACTAAAGACGATCCTTGTCATTTTTATGAGAGATGAATTAGCTTTTATGTTATGATGAGTCATTGATTATTTGTCTGTTGTCTAGAGATTAATTTCAGTATTATTTTTGTTATAATTGAATTAGATGGCTAACAAGTTGCTGGAAAACTTTGATCAACCGTACTTATGTACATCTTATCCTCTCTTTTTTGTCTTTTTGTGCATGAGAGTATGTGCGAGGATCTAATACAAATTCCAAAACCTGACACTTTTCAGTTTTCTTACATAGTGAGATACTCCCTCCTTAACAAAATTTAAGTAGAAATGATAATAAAAAAATGGGAAATGATAACTTGTGCCCTCAAGGCACAAGTTAATGATTCAAATATGGAAATAATTCATTGGAATGTGTGCAATGCATTTAATCTTTAACTTTTTAATCAATTAAATGCACAAAATTTTAGACAATATTTCTTCTTTTGAATTTCTTAACATGTGCCCTAAGGGCACAAGTTAACACTACCCTAAAAAAATTGATGTATTATACAATTTTTTTAACTATATACATATCAATTTTTCAACTATCATTTTTTTTTATATTTCAATTTTTGTTTATTTTTGTTTATATTTTTTTAAAATTTATTGAATAAATGATATATTTAGTTTATACTATAATTAGATACAATAATTATTTAATAAATTTAAAGAAGAAGAAAAAATCTTTATTTATAAATTAGATTGAAGAAAATACGTGGTGTGGTGAGCTGTTCCTTTCACAAGACTAGAGATAAGCTGGATCCATTCCAAAGTCCATGTTGCTTGTGATCCATCAATTAATGTTAGGGAAAGACAGATTGCTTTATTTATTTTGATTAGTTTTTATAGAAGGGCAACACAAATTGTTAAGAGGATTTCTTTTCAAGAAATTATTACCTTCAGTTATAGAGTACTACGTATTAACGTTCTTCACAACATACAAAAACTGTATTGTATTGGAATTTTGAAATTGAGTACTTATATTCTTTTAGGAACATAAACACTTTCTAATTTAAGTCTATTTTACTATGTAAAGTCTTGTGAAAATAAAATCTTATTTTTCATTGTTACTATATAAACTTAGCTTTGCATTAAACAAGAGCCATGCATTGAATATTCGTGAAAAGCATTCATAAGTCGTTGGTTTTGCAGGTAACTCAATTTAAGTGTGGTGGGATTTCATTGGGCCTTAGCTGGGCCCATGTTATGGGGGACCCACATTCAGCTTCAGATTTCATCAACTTATGGGGTCAAACCTTGAACAATTTGAGCCTAAAACTGCCCTTCAACATTCCAAGATCCGTCTCAACACCCCTTAATTTTGGATCCGAAAAGGAACCGGCTACATTTAAACGGGTTGACCCGGTTGGTGATCATTGGATCCCAGCCAACAACAAAAAAATGGACACATTCTCCTTCCACATAACTAGCTCCCTAATGAACAACTTGCAAGAACAAATTTGGGGTCCAAGTGTTGAACAAACCCCTCCATTTGAAACTTTATGTGCAATAATTTGGCATTGCATAGCCCGAGTTCGAGAAGGATCCGAACCCACAACCGTGACAGTTTGTCGACCCGACCCTAATGGTAGGGGCAATGATATAATGGGAAATGACCAATTGATATGCAAGGTTGAGGCAGGAAAAGAGTGTTCTATTGTTGACACTAGTTTGAAAATTTTGGCTAGCATGCTTGTGGATCAAGGTATTGATGAAAGAAATCAAATTATGGATATAGTAGAAAAAGATCAAGGGGTGACTGATTTTTTTGTCTATGGTGCCAATTTGACATTTCTTGACTTAGAAGATGTCAATGTGTATGACTTAAAATTAAAGGGACAAAACCCAAGATTTGTTTACTACACACTTCAAGGGGTGGGAGATGAAGGTGTTGTTTTGGTGCTTCCTAAGGTGAATGATATTGATGGAAAATTTGTGACCATTATATTGCCAGAAGATGAAATGGTAAAACTTAAATCCGAGCTTAATGTGTATGGTATCATGTTTGAGGGTGACTTTTAATGATTGGTTAAGTAAGTTTAAGAATAAATAAGTTTGATAAGTTGTATTATTTGTGTGTTTGATTGCAGTATATTTATTATGTTAGTTGATTGTAAATTTGGGGCCTCATTAACGGTGTGTTTATGGCATGGAATGATATATTTCATATGAATTGTTATTAAATAAATTATTTTGAAGACAAATTATTGTTCATTTTCTTTTCTTGTTTCCTTTTCATTTTTACAAGGATTCGTTTTCTTTTCTGTTGATTGACAATTGCGCAGATAACAAAGTGTATGGATAAGTAGAACTCTAGTGTCACTAATATAAACTTCTTTAGATTATTTTGGGACATAGTATAAACTTTTTTAGTTGGAATTAAGACTAAACGAATTACAATTGCAATTTTTTTTTAAGAAAAATGTAAAACATTTTACAAACTTCTCATTCATAAATTATAAGAGAAAATTATTTTAGTTTTAACTTACTCTTATAATTTATGAACCAGGTAACAGTTCGTTATGCTCCATCAGAGTATATAGGTTTTAAGCATATAGTGAACTTTGCTATAGGTTTTAAGCATATAGTGAACTTTGCACTTTGCAGGTGGGTACCTATATGCTAAGAACAGTGAACTATATAGCTAATGCACATGATATTACAAAACTAAAAATTATTATTTTTCATTAATGATGTGGATCAGGTTTCTTCCTTGTGTTTTGTCAAAAACTTTAAAGACAATAAAGATTAAAGGTCACGGTCCATTTCAATGTTTTTATTGTAAAGACAAAGTTGCTGTCAATATTTTTCTTCCTCTAGCGCAATACGCAAGTGGTTTTAATCTTTGAGATTTCAATTTAATGGTATGAATTTGACTTCATAATTTTAAATGATAAAATTCAAAACTTTTTTTTTATGTGAGCGTAGTTCAATTGGTATAAACATTGCATGTAATATGTGAGGGTCGGAGTTCGAACCCTAAATTCTCCACTATTCACTTTATGATGTGAATATCCTGCCACTAGACTACTTAACAAAAAAAAAGTTAAAATATGTTTATAAAGGAAAAAAATAAAGTTCAAATTTTATTGACAATTGTAAAATGATCATTAGTGTCACCCATTTTTAGTTTAAATTTTTACTTTTCAATGGTTTATTATGATATAATTTGTTTTCTTCTTATCAAAATGAATAAAATAAACAATATGTATTATATCAAAACGAATAAAATAAAATCTGGTTTGATATTTATAACTGGTTAGGTTTATCTACGATTCATCTAGTCAAGTCTAAGAGCATTTACTTCAATTTGGATCAATTGTCGGCTTTTCAGATAATGTTCATAATGTTCTTCATTTGATTTGGTTTTCTTGCGTCTGAATCATTCGGCGTGAAAGAAATTCAAGAGTATTTTTTTTAACAAAAGAGGGATTCTCTTCGGTATCTTATTGAGAAAATTAAGCTTTAATCTTTCTGGTGACTTAACCATCTCTTGTGTTTGGGCGTCATTACCTAATTTATTTTGTCTTCTTTTTGTAAGATTTTTTTTTTTCCTTTTTTCTAGTTTGACAATTTTTGAACATCTGATCTAATTGTAGTTCTTTTTCTGAGTCTTTCCTGGCACTCCATGTGCGGGATTGACTGAGAAGTTTGGTTTATATATTTCATTTTAACTTCTAAAATAACCCTAGATTTCAACACTAGAAACCCTAGATAATTAGAAAGGCAAAATAACATTTTTGCCCTTTGTTTGTGGGATTATATCATACAAATTGTGATACGGGCCAACTATTTTGAAAGTGTATATTTTTTTGTTACAATTTTAAAAGTATATTCAGTATATATTATAATAATAATTCTTTTTCACATAATCATCACCATCCCATATATTTCAAAAAAAAAAAAATCACCATCCCATATATTAAAATCTTTCAATACAATATATTATATCTTTTGTTTGGCATTACTTCTTAATGTTTTTTGTTCTTTTATTTTTTATGTTTAATTGAATAACAATAATAATGAAAAATTACACATTAATTTTACCTAATCAAAGTTGTGTCTAAGAATTTTTTTATAGGTGCATGATATTTTTTAAATGATTTAGAGACCGAGTCACTGGTTTAATAAATTTTAATACCTATAAAAAAAATTATAGTGTCCGAGTCATAAGAACGAGTCATCCGATTTAATCCGATTCAGCCATGCGGTTCAACCAGTGACCCAGTGGTTCGACCATTGACTCAGTGACCCAGTGCACCTGCCTAGTCGATGACCGAGCCGAGTTTTAAAATTATGCAAATGACACCATGGTGTCAAATTAAATATGACACCAAATCTTAACCATTAATTCAACCTTAATCCGACGTCTCTCATCAATTCATTAAATGCTCACATGCTTTCAAATGATCCAAAATTTAATTTTAGAAATAATTTATTATATCTTCTTTTGATTAATTATTTACCAAAAATTCTATGATGGTATTATTACGATTTCTTTACACTATTCACTGTTATCTTTTTTTTTTGAAGGGCTTATCATCCTTATATCTTTATTTCTATTAACCTTTTTTATTTTTATTTTTCTTAGAAGAACCTAAAGAAAATTGATTTATAAAGAGCACCAAGGATAATGAATGGACGATTGCACCCAAAATTATAAAAGAACATATGCTACTTAACGAAAGCAAAACACAAATGCTAAAACACCCGATACAAGAATATTAGCAGCATTTTGTCAGCAAAAAAAAATAGCAGCATGAACTCAAGAATCATACATACGATCCACCAATGAAAGAGTAGCCAATATAACGAAAATGGCAAGTAATTAACCAAGAGAAGAAAGAATAAATTATTTCTAAAATTAAAACTTGGCTCATTTGATCAAACATGTGAGAATTTAATGAATTGATGAGAGACGTTAGATTAAAGTTGGATTAATGGTTAGGATTTGGTGTCAAATTTTATTTGACACCTATATATATATATATATATATATATATATATATATACACATCCTCATGTATATATTAATTTAGTTAAATGGTCATTTTTCGGGTGATTGCTTAATTCCATTCCATAAGAGTATTTTAAGCTTAAACACACTTATACAAACTATCAAATACTTAAAACAACCATAAAAATCAAGTAGTCAAAACAAAAACAAAAGTATTTCATTTGGGAGATAAACTCCTCGGATTTTAAACTAGATGACTTCTAGCAACTTTCTATTTTCAATACTATTTATAACACTCATTGTTTCATTGGATGAAATTAATGTCGATTCCACCGCATTATGCCGGACTCATTTTTAAAATTTAAAACCTACAATAATTTCATCAAAGCAGAGAATTATTGTTAGAAGGTGTGTTTCTAACACTTTCCTTTTTGAACAATAAATATATATATTTCAAAGAAAATGCTAACTTGTACCTTAAGGGCACAAGTTAATGAGTCAAAAGTAAAAAAAAAAAAAATTACAAGAAAAAGTATAAATTTTGTATTGTAATCAATGTATTTGAATTTAATTTTTTTACTTTTGATTAATTGAATGCACAAAATTTAAGAGAATATTTCTATTTTTGAATTTCTTAACACGTGCCCTTAGAACACAAGTTAGTATCACCAATTTTTTAATAGTGAACACTAAATGTTCTAAAAGATTTGTCCAAAAAAAATATATTGTAAAAGCTATAACATTAACAAAACCATTATTTATGTGAGAACCACAATCACATGTGTCCCATATAATAATTGATGTGTGCTTAATGTTTCCTTTTTCGTCTCTCTTTTTTCTCTTATGTTTGAACAAAATACGGTGCCATTTACTCACTAGACTCAGAGACGTGCCTTTATGGCTAACAAGTAGTAACATGTGCTAGGGTTGGAGGTGTTTGAAAACCCAACTCTTTCCTTGAAAGCTTCGTTTAATTGAACAAATTCCGTGTTATCTTCTCAAGTAACATTTAATGGAACCAAAATTTTCGTAAACTACCTAATTTAATTTGTATTACATTTTGTTTTAACTAACTAAATGTTAAACTTGCATTTGATTTGTTTCAAATCATTGATTGCTGCATGAAATGGTGCATGCATGTTGTTGAAAACTATTTCAAAAGTTAAATGTACCATTCAAAAGCAACCGATTTTAGACAAAGAGAATACATAAGAAATCAACCTACTGAAACTGATAATGAAAAGAGTGACGGTGGTAACTACATGAAGTCATTGAGTGAACTCAAACCAAAAGCAACATTATGCATCCACCCACAAAAATGTTCAACAAAAACATGCTAACTTGAGATCCTGCGTAATAAAGATTTATGAAATAACAATAACTATGCACTTTACGTACATATATGGCTGAATGGCTGAATGCTGATGGAAGTACCAACTCCCAACCAAATAACTAACTGATTTTGACTAAATATATACGACCACGTAACTGATTTTGCCATTTTTTTTATTAATGACATTTGCGAGTTCTCTTTTTTTTTTGGTAGTTCTCTTTATTAGTTGGACGGTGACAACAATGTGTACCGTATATATGAATATTATAAATAGTCGGTTGAAAATTAAAATGTGTGGAATACGTCGCTCCAGATTTTATTCTACAACAAGGTCCAAATCTATTTGGAATTTATAAGATGAAAGTAAAATCATAATGATGTATATAAAACTTTAATGTTTAGACTCAAGTGGTTAATCGTTTAATAGAAAACAAACTCAAATTTTAGCTGAATCAATCATTGATCGTGCTTTACTTGCGCTCTGGCTCTAGCAAACTCTGTATTATCATGACCCTAAATATTTTAAAAATTTGATGATGACGACGACACAAGTTAGGTTATCTTCCTGCATTTTATGATAAATCTTTGATGAAATTAGCAGTTAGTCCTTGAATTTAAAATGGGAAGAATAACATTCAACTTATTCACCTTGTAAAATGCACTTATCATTTACAACCAAAGCTCCTAATAACAAAATTTTGTTGGGGAAAAATCTTTATAACGAAGTAAAATAGTTCCCTCCCAGGCCAAACAAAATGACACTATAAAAATCTTCCCCCAGAAACATAACCAAGTGGACTGATTATAATTAAATTAAACAAAATGGCAAAGAGGCACATTTTTTTTGGTAAACTATGTTTTTTTTTTCTAAAACAAGTAAACTATATGGTAAGCATAATGAAAAGTACATATTTTCTAAACATGAACTTTATATCTGATTTGATGTAGAGTATGAAGAGTTGCATATTTATATATACAGTTATTATACACATAGAGAACAAAGGAGAATTGTAGTCACAATCCCCCTCTCTGCTGGCGTATTCGAGCCGCCCATGACGTATTATCAGCAGCATCCATGACCTTGCTATCACTTCTTCTCTTCAGGCCATCGAGTTGAGATTGCCAACGAGATTTCCATTCATCCTTTTGTTCACTCACCTAATAAGAAAGCAATAACTTAGATCAGTATGTAAATTTAAAAACAGCAGCATTCTTCTAGCCAATCCCCCCAAAGGTCCTATTCAATGAAAAATAAAAATAGAAAAAGCCTTCTATGTACATAAAACAGTAGTACAAATTAGTCAACAGAACAAGCAAATACAGAAAAGTAAAATGACCCTATCTCTTTTGAAGGCGTGATTCGTTACCATGATTCAAGGATTATATTATAATATGAATGAATAAAAAATGATTAAGTAGATCACATTAGATATCTTCAGAAGATAATTTTTGTCATCGTTATTGATTATCGTCGTTATTTATATTATTATGTTGTTTCCTGACTCATTCTCTAATCGACTAATTAAAACAATCCGAAAACAACATCCTGGATTATGTGATTAGTTTAAATTGTATAGACTATTGATGAGCTGAAGAGCCAACTTAACAATTAATACAACTAAATTAATATAACTAACTTGTTCAGTGTTTGTGGTGGTGAGCTGGGTTTGATGTTGACATATACACACAAAAGGAAATGAATATGGAGAATAGACAAAAAGCAGAATAGAAGCCGTAACATACTCTCATACAAGCAAAATGTCTTCAAGAAAAGGTTTCAATCTCTCTCATAATCCAAGAAAAAATATAATTGATTATGGAAGGGAGTCAATTTGCAATTTTGTAGACTAAGTAAATAATAATATAAGCTCACACCCAAAACGTAAGTCAGTTACACCCTAAACCAAGTTGCCTGTTTTTTATTTCATTATAATAATAAATTATAAATTGTTTTGGTGCATACCAAAGCACACCTAAAATGTACCTATCACTTTGTTTTTACTTTGATTCTTATTAAAAGGATTTGTATATGAAACAGTGAAAACAAAATGACAGTTTTTTGTAATAAAAAATGGAAGTGAAAAATGTATTCTGAAACTATACAGATCCTAAAGTGTTTCATCATCCTAAAATATTTGAACCTAAGAGAAAGAAGGAGATAGCACAAAGGAGTCCTCAAGCACCGATAAATATCAGGAACCAGAAGTCACGATTAAGCAAATCTCATTCCTCCTCAAAATATTACGATACTCCCTACAGTCCAGTTCTGATATATATTTGTTCCTAAGATAACCAAATCAGTAGGAAAATAACTTTGAGACTCAAATACAAAACAGTCTCACTTCATAATTGAGATTTTGTGAAGTTCCATCTCAGTTCTGTGAAAGTTTCAGGCTCAATCATTAATAAATTTTCATAATTTTGGCTCAGCCAAGATAAGGAGGAAGCCTTAAATGATGATAAAACCACACAATGTCATGTAATCAAAATTTAAAATTATCATTAAATTTTACACAACATATTCAGATTAGCTTATTTTGCAGTGGAAAACCCGGTTTCAGTCATAAGCTCTACCCCGAACAGATTGATAAATTGTAAGCTTTTCAGGGGAAAACAAAAATTAGTCCAAGCTCTTCAATTATTAATGTGAGCTATGGTGAGTCTTTTTCAAATGTGATTCTGAATGACTTTCATTTTGAAAAGTTGATTTGAACAAAAAATGAGTTAGAAGTGAAGTGATTTGAGTTTGAATTTTTTACTTTTAAGTTAATTTGATGTAGAATTAGTGTTAATTTTTTCAACCCAGGCAAAACTAATTTTAACATGTAATAACCATATAAGATATTTTTAAGCAAAATCACATTTTCCCCATGCAAAATCAATTTAAGGACTATAAACACAAGAATCATCTATGATGGTGTAAAAAGAGCATGACCTAAACTTGCTTGAGATACCATGCAAAATCAATTTAAGGACTATAAACACAAGAATCATCCATGATGGTGTAAAAAGAGCATGACATAAACTTGCTTGAGACACCAAAAGCTTCTCAAACAAAAAAGGAACAAACACACAATTCCAACATAGAAGTTGCACAATAACAGCCATACACTGACAAAACATGAGAACAAATTACAACCTCAAAAAGGGAGAAAAAAATATCCTAACAAATAATAATTAATAACTGAATAGAAAAGTTAAATAGCAACCACAAATCAGAACCTTGACAAATCAACCCTCCCAGATGAAAACAATGAAGGGTCTCTTTGGATTGACTTATCTTAGCTTGCTAATTGACAAAAACACTTTGTAAAGCTATTCATAAGAGTTCATGAAAACAGTTTATGACATGTCCATAAGCTATTTTCAGCTTATTTCTATAAGCTCTCCAGAATAGCTTATGAAAACAGTTAACTTCATTTTATCGTTTGCTATAGAAATAACTTATACATAAGCACTTATATGATAATCACTTATTTAATTAAGTTGTTTATCCAAAAATGATATAACTTGACAATTGATTTGATTTATACATACTATCGGTGTAAAAAGGTTTCAAACATGCATCCAATCATATAAAAGTTCAAAAATTCCATATCAATTAACTCTTTAACAATCATCCATAACAATAACAAACATAAACACTAAACTCAAATAACAACAATCAAACGACACACTAATTCCAAAACAAAAAATCAACATAAAAACATCAAAATCATAAAATTAATTAATTAATTAAACAAAAAAACACACCCCATAAGAAGAAAAAAAATCAAATTTTTATGAAATATAAGAAAAAATGGAAAGAAAAAAAAAATAGAAACCTGATCAGAATGATTATAGCATTTACGAGCATTGAAAGCAAGATGAATCCCTCTAGCCATATCTCTATCATACATAATCCTCCTTGAAGGATCAGACAAAGTTTCATACGCCTCCTGCACCTGAATAAACCTCTTGGTATACTCTTCCACCCGATCCGGTGGTGAAACATCCGGGTGATACTTTCTTGCAAGTTGTTTATAAGCGCTTTTGATATCCATCAATGAACCGGATTCTGGTATGCCCAGAAGATCGTAGAAGCTCCGTTCCTCCGCCACAACGCCGTCGTTGAAGGTGGCTTTAAGCTTTGGGAAGGATGACCCGAATGAGATTCGGGTCATGGGTATGGTGGTGGGTCGGAAGGACAGTGAAGGAGGAGGTAGTGTTGGTGTGATGAAGCGATAATCGCTTCCGGGGATTGTTAAGCCGTAACAACGCATCTCTCTCTCTCTTTCTCTCTCTCACTCTCAGACAGACACTCTAATTTGCTGTTCAATTGTATGATTCAAGGTTTATTGTGTTCTTTTAAGATTGATCCGTCTTATATATATATATATATATATATAGACACACGTGCTGCATGTGCAACTATAGAGACGAAGAAGGTAAATCTCTCGAGTATGTATGATGATCGTAAGGAATGACGTAACTATTTTCAAATACACACGCGCGCACATGCAACTATAGAGACGTAGAAAGTAAATCTCTCGAGTAGGTATGATGGTCGTAATAAATGACGACACTATGTTCAAATACACACGTGCGCGCACACGTAACTATAGAGATGTAGAAAGTAAATCTCTCGATTAGGTATGATGATCGTAAGGAATGACGACACTATTTTCAAATACACATGTGCGCGCACGTGCAACTATAAAGACGTGGAAAGTAAATCTCTCAAGTAGGTATGATGATCATAAGGAATGACGACACTATTTTCAAATACACAGTGCACGCACACATAATTATAGAGACGTAGAAAGAAAATCGTAAGGAATGACGACACTATTTTCGAGATACGTATAGAGATGTAAAAAGTAAATCTCTCGAGTAGGTATGATAATCGTAAGGAATGACGTAACTATTTTTAAGAACAGTTGTATTCTTAGGTTGCATTTGACCCAAAGATTAAATTGGAAAATATGATTTATCATTCATTTTAATTCTATTGGATTTTTTTAATGGAAATAATTAATATGATTTATTGAATTATTACTTTTTTGAGGGATGCTTCAATGAATTATTTTCTTGTTTGGAAAGTGAGTATTACATATTTATTTGTTCTTATCCGATGTGATGAATTTTCGAAATGTTTTTTTTGGTCAAGAAAATGCTTTTTATTAAGGTCTTGAAAATATTTGTTATCTTGTATAATTTTATGTGGTTTTGTTTTTTCTATTTAATCTTTTTGATAAGATTAATTAATTTGTTCTTTTGTGTATTTGTTTTGTGGTGGTCGTTCCTATCTTTTCGGCGATAAACGATGGAAGAGGAAGACTTATGATTTGTGTTTTGTACTCCCTCCGTTTCAAAATGAGTGTCGTTTTAGGTGTTTACACACATATTAAGAAATGCAATGATTAAGAGAAAGAGAATGGTTATTTTACCAAATTATCCTTATTAACTATTGGTTAGTTTTAAAAGTAATACTTTGGAAGTAGTGTGCAGAGTATTAATTGGAGGGTACAATTGAAAAGAAAAAGTTATTATTGCATTGGAAACTGAAAGCGACATTCATTTTGAAACAAATTTTTTTGGCTAAAGCGACACTCATTTTGAAACGGAGGGAGTATTTTCCTAGGAGAAAACCTAACGTAAAATAAAAAAAAAAAAACTAATAATCTACCGTACCTTGTCTTTTCGAATTATATTTTTGTACAGCTCTTTATAGCTATGCTCCTTAACTCTTCTGGATGATCACTAAATCAAACTCGGCATATGATATTTTCTAAAACTTTCAATGACCACATTCAAGCACACTTTTAGATAGAGTTTGTCGTCCACTTGAGTCTCACAAAGCTTGAAGAATAGTCTTTGTTGTTGCGAGCGAATAATACCTGATTTACACTTAAAAAATTTCAGTTAAGTTTTTTTTTTTTTTGTTGGTGAGGAAATTTTAAGTCAGTGACTATAAAGCATTGATCGGTGCATTTTTTTTTACGGATTTTTGCACATTCTCTATAGTCTTGCATTTTGACATTTGAGTGACATTTTGAGATATTTTTACGCGTAATTTAATATTTCATCGTGTTTCTATATTTTGAGCCTGATTTTAGCGCTGATTTAATTTTTTGTATTAATTTTCGGCGATAATTTTAATGTATTAATTTTCACCGTAAACCATAACCTTGGTTGCGGTTATCCGATTAAGGCGTGTAAACAGGTGTTTGGAAAGATGAGAAATAGAGCTACAACATTCATGCTTCACTCAAAGCCCAAATTGGAGGTCTTGCTAGTAAAAAAAATGTGAATTTCTGAAGCACCAAAGCGTTTGCGGGTTTTTGGATCACTTAACCTTTTGTAATTTTTACAAATTGGTGCTTATAAACCCACCTCTTGTCAAACTCGGTTCTAAGTATTATTTTAACTTCTAAGACTATAAATAAGGTTGCAAGACGCCAGAGACGTTTCGTCTTTCATTCAACCGCTCTTTACATATTTCAAATTATGCAAAACTTATTTCATGGAAGCTTAATTTTGTAGATCAATTTACCGGTTAAGGATTCTATTTTAAGTCTTGAGATTTTATTTTAATGTCAATTTTGTGTTATATGATTAATGATTTAATATCTTTCTCCTTTCAATCTTCAATTTTGCTTAATCATTTTATGTATTGAACGCTTGTTTCGAAGCCGATTTTGTTGAATTGCCATCGTACAACTGGTTGAGGTTAGGCATGGCAATGGGGCGGGGTGGGGACGGGTTTTACCTTCCCCATCCCCATACCCTATTCTCATATATTTACCCGTTACCCTACCCATACCCAACGGGGATGAGAAATCGAACCCCATCCCCGTCCCCAACGGGTTCGGGGATCCCATCCCCATCCCCGTACCTGCAGTGAAATATTTTTTAATAAAAAAAGATTTTTTTTCCAACCCCAATGGCAATTTTGTAAAGCATTATGTTCCCTTTAACATTTCCTTAACATAATGATTTGGTTGCTACTTTAAAAATCAAAGGCAATTTTTATAACATGGAAATTATTAAACCAAATAACATAACATGATCTAGGATTGTGTTTCTATTTATATAAAAAGGGGTAAAAAAAATAATTTTTTACATTTGGGACGGGTATGGGTATGGGTTCGGGGTGGGTACATAAAACCCCGTTACCCGTCCCATACCCGTGTTTTGAGATCGGGGAAAACCCAAACCCAGTCAAAGCGGGGAAAACCCGTCAAATCGGGGTGGGTTTGGGCGGGTACCCATGGGGACGGGTATTGTTGCCATGTCTAGTTGAGGTTATTCGAATTAATTTAGACGCTTGTTTTAGCTATATTCGAATCAAGGTTGTTAGATTATGTAACACTTTGTAAGCTATGCAATGTGACTTTTTATTTAGGGAACTATGCACTATAACTTATATAAGCTAAGCTTTGATCTTAACAAACATATTTTCGATTCAAATAAATGGCAAATGTACAGTGTTTTTTTTGGAGAAAATATAAAGAGTTTATTACACTATCAAACTGTCATAATTAAATCATTAAAAATATTCGACATTTATCATAAATATCATCAAAGTCGCATACTTTGTCACTTTTTATAAACAACCTTCGAAAAAAGAATTTGTACCTGCATATACTACTACTTTGTCTTTAAAAGTATCAATATTGAATACACCTACGACAAAGAATAATTCAGTAGCCATGCAAAAAGCATACATATTAATTAGAGTAATGATATTTTGACATCCATTTGATGACAATTTTGTTGACAACCTTGTTTTTCTCACTTCTTATTGGTCAAAAACAATGGAGAGAGAAAAAGGAAGAGAGAGGATAACAACATCATGTGAGTATGAGAGAGAAAGTTGTCCAAAAATTGTCAAAAAGTGGTTGTCAAAATATCATTTCTCTATTAATTATTACTTACTTTTTTTAATATATATTAAAAGTGTCCAAGTTGTTTATAGAAAGAAAAAAAAGTGTTCAAGTTGTTTATAGAAAAAATCTCAGAGAAAGTATATGATTAAACCTTTTTATTTTGTTGAAAAATAATAGTATCCCGCAACCACAAGGTAGCTCACCTATCAAAGCCCTAAATGGATTGTGCATGCCGCCTGTCATTCAAAAATCATTTTTTTCCTGATGAATGTTGAGTAGGTTCAAAATGGATTTTGATTCATATCCTGAATGGATGTATGTAGGTTCATACTTTGTTGTTGGTGTGAGGATCTTTTCAATGAGTAATTTGTAGGTTTGTATGTTAAGTTTTAGAGCCTGTGAGATATCTCATGTCTTTGAGGAGCCTCAAGAATCTATATTCACCCATACTCTCACCTACTCAAGTCTAAAGTTACTTAAACATAGAGGATCTAGAGATAAAAGGATGCAATTTCTATAAAAAAGCATCAAGGGTCTGCTGAGAAGAGGGTCTTGGAGAGTCATGTGTATACTTTAAAAAAAATTCAATGAACGTATAATAATTCAATCAATTATTTTTCAAAAACAAAAAACTTTTTATAGTACATAATTCATAAAAGGAAGGAAAAATGGGTTAAGATCTTAAAAGAAATCTGACCATATATACCCAAGGTACCCCTGAGGGTGGATAGGAGGGACGGCAACCCAGTATAATTTTTATTTAGTAGTTAGTACTATATAGATATATTTTTAAAACTCGCTTTGATTAATTATATCGAAAATATATTTTAGAAAACATTGATTATGAATAAACATTGACAAAATTACTCATTTCGTCCCTTAACTTAATTTTAAGTAACGCTTTCATCATTTATCTTTTTATTTTCCCGATTTCATCCTTTATGTGACAATCAAGAAACAGTTTTGTCCTTTATCTTTTTCTTTTCTCGATTTAATCTTTTATTTTAAAAAATGTGAACATTGTTATCCTTTTTTATGGAATTTTTCAATGAAATTTGAGTTGTTATGTTTGTATGATGAAGATTTGAATTTGTTTATGAGTTTGATGAATTTTTTATAAATTTTTTAATAAATTTTTTTATTTTGTTTTGATAAAAAAAAAGATAACAATGTTGACATTTTATAAATAGATGACTAAATCGAGAAAAGATAAAGGACGAAAATATTAACTAATTATAACATAAAAAGAAAGATAAATGACGAAAATGTTACCTGAAATTAAAGTTATGAGACGAATTATATAATTATGTCATAAATCTTTTAGAACTAGAAATGCAATAAAAAAGATATTCGAACAATTTGTTTTAAGAAGGATCTTTGAATGATTAAAAGGACACAACCTCGTTGATTCGTCCAAGACATCAAAAATCTTAAGCAACCTTGATATACACCACAACATGGGGTTGGGAAGTCCTTCGTCGGAATACCATATTGCAAGTTGCAATAGATTTGACTTGTTTTGCGTTTGTCCTTTAAATAGAAGGCACGACAATAAAAAATATGGAATTTCCGTTAATGATTGGTTTCTCAGGAATGACGTTAATGATTGGTTTCCCAGGAATATGTGATATGCCTCACGAAGCATGAAATAAGTCTAAGATGATGCAAGCAACTTTATCTTTTGAGCACTCTATAATTCACTATTTAATTGGATCAAATCAATGCACGTCCCACCATTTTTTGAGTTTTATTTCCAATGTATAGGTCTCACATTTAAATCAATAAAAGAGTGAATACTATAAAGAGTGCTCAAAATAGTGTAGATACTAGATAGCATTCCTCACAAGTCTAATGACGCTTTTTGCTAAAAAAAAAAAAAAAAAAATTGACGCTTTCTTGAATTTAATGATTGGTTTATGGCTATTACTGTTAGAATGACTTTCCAGGAAATAATCCAACAGTCAAACTTTTTTTTTTAAAGAATCCAACGGTTATACTTAAATACAGAAACAAATCTTAAAAAAAAATATCATCGACATTCTCAGGAATGTCATCAACATTCTCTAAGATTCACTCTATTATAAACACAAATCACTCCAAAGCCACTAATCATTTTACAAGTGCTCACGAGCTTAGAGCTTCATATAGACAATTTAAGAGAAAATACTGTCAATTTCTAAGCCCTTTAACCACATTGTTCGCTTTTCTTTTCTTATACTAAGCAGAACTAAGAACAAATTAACCTCGTAATTACTTTTCTTTTATTGTAATGTATGCAGAACAAACACTTCATGGCAAAACCAAATATCAAAGTATATGGTCCAAGTTATTCGGCTGCGGTCAGCGACCAGACCAGTTGGCAGAGAGACCAGATTATATTAGGACGTTCGACCCTAAAAAATAAGAAAAATATAACACAAAGAACTTCCAAGAACAGACTTCACAGAATCATCTGGTGAAGAGAACTCACAGCTGCTTATTTGATCATCATATCCAATGCATAACCTAACCAGAAAAAGAGAAACCGGGAAAGAAGAGAGTGGGAAGAGTGAAAAAAAGGGGGGGAAACCTTAAGATGTGATTCACAAACACAAACATAATGTCTATGTCCTCGAGAAAGGAAAAATCCTAGAGTTATCCAGCATCTCTCATTGTCGTACTTCGCCCGGCTCCTCTAAAATGAGCTCTCACTTTAGAGGACAAAGTAAAATAGTACGACCATTAATGAGAAAAAAATCAACTGTTGATATTTTAACACAATCAGGATTTGCAATAGTGCAATACATATACAAAATATTATCAACAGTTGATTTATGGTTGAAAAATGAGATCACTTACTTTACTTTGTCCACCAAAGCAAATTGCTCAAAAGAGCTAAAACCATTAGCAACAACCTTATATTTTAGGGCAAGGATCCTCTAAAGTGAGTAAAGTATAAAGTGAGAAAATCAACTCGTGATTGTTTTGATGTACCCACAATATATCCCTTTAATTTGTTAATTAACAGTTGATATTGCTAACTTTACACTCTAAAGTGAGTTGCTCACTAGAGTTGCATAGAATTGCAAATAAGTGAAATATGGAAACATCATTGTGAACATGAAAACGAAAAAACTAAATAAAAGAGCTACAAGGCTGATGAGATTATATAAAGGCAGCAACTATGCATACAAGTGTTACTGAAGAACCTACACATATAGCTTGATAACCCAATAGTTTCACGGAGAGTTACCTGTTGAAATCATTTGCATTTCAGCATTTACTTAAAGAATAAGCTGTAAGTCAGCCAATTGCTCAAACACTACATGACGTAACTCATTGCAGCAACATCCAGGTTCAGTTGACCTTATATCGAAGCTTTACCTAACCATGACAATTGCTTGGAAAAAAGAAGAAAAGGAAAAGGGGAAGGAAAAAAAAAAGAAAAAAGAAGAAAAAAAGAAGAAAAAAAATGCAGTAATTAATGCACGCACTGAAACATAATACAAAGTTAAGCAGCTCTCATTGCTCCCAACACTTATCGGGGGGAAAAAAATAAGACATGCTCTGAACCATAGAGCATCAGAATCTGACTGCATACCTTCATTTATACAAGAGAAAATCAACCCAGCAAAACTGTATCTCAAAGCTCCAATAGATTTCAATGTGAATATAACCTGCATTTGTTTTGGGTATAAACATGCCCACCGTACCACAAAACATGAGTAAATGAAATGGAACCTGAGGTGGGCCACAAAAGAATGTGGCTCACAACCATGATCATCACTAGTAGATTCAGTTTAAACATTATTTCTACCCTTGGCCCAAAAAGTTTTAGATGTATAAAAGGATCTCTGCGTTAATATAATGATAATTTCTGAAGGACTAGAAACCAAGAATATTCAGATTCTACCAGATTTTAAAAATAAACATAAAGACCCAAGATAGTAAATTGTGGCATCTTTAATTAAAAAAAGAACAGTATAGTTAAAATAACATTCCAACATACATCAATCAACCAGTAAAAGAAGCATGATATAGTGCTGCATGGTTGATCATAACAAAAGCGGGTCATTTCTTGAAACCTTAAATCACACCAACAGCTGTGGAATTCTACATCTGATTTTTTCCAACCCAACCTGCAAAAAGAAATAAACAATCGAAGATGTTCATAAGCCAACAGAGAATATTCTTGGGACCCAATCAAATACTCTCTAAGCATCCTCTGATAATAGCACTTTGCCTAAGAGGAACAGTCTATGTTGCATCCTTAATTATAATATGCTATTATCCCATAATCATTAACAGGTGCAAAAATCTTCAACCATAAACAAAACCATATTCTGTGCAGTGCTTTTTCTGATAAGATTATGCTCTAGTGACGATAAATCATATCAGCCTCCAGTAATGCATCTTCCCTGATCAGCCTTTAAAAGCAAGGAATTTTGATTATCCTCTTTTTTTAAGTACTCCTCGTTTGAGGTGAAATAACAGAAATCTATACTTATAGCTATATTGTTGTCAAAAGCCAGGTAGAAACTTTGAAATCATTGAGATCCACCATTCCTGTAAAGCACACAAAAAGCAACTTAGCTTTAATAATAAACACGTAAATAATCAAATTTGTTCTATAATTAACATTATTGGCTATTACCAGGGCGAGCTTGCTTAACATTTCCCACTTCTGACTTCTTCAACGCATTTCCACCCTGCATCAAAGAATAAATAAGCTGAGATTTGGCAACATCTAACCTTTTACATGATTAATGTCAATGTTCAGCAGTAGGACTTGCCATACCTGAGTTATCATCAGCTCCTGCATTTTCAGTCCACCCATTGAACTTTGTGTTCTCATTCTCAGAAATCAGTATCCCATTAGCATTCATGATTGTTAAGTCCTTCACATTTAAAATTGGTTCCTGTGTGGCATTTTCAAGATGTTTTGAATTTCCTTCACTTGTACCATTTTCTCCATCACTTATATGGTGCTTATCTCCTGCAGATCCAGAATCAAATTTTGTTTTTTCTTTTGATTCATACTCTTTGAAATTTATTGGGGACGGCACACTCCCATCATCATATTGCTGGTGATTTTCTGATTTTGATTTAGATAAGGTTTTCTCTTGATGCTCTGATCTTTCATCTTTATTTTCATAATCATCACCGCAGTGATGCTTGGCATTAGGAGACTTTGACCTGAATCTTGTGTGTTCAAAATCGCTCTCGTCTCTACGTGATGAAGTGCCTCGTTTGTCATGCTTACTTTCTGATGATATTGACCTAGAACGCCTTCTATCACGATGCTTTGATTTCTTATCTCTATTTTCACCAGACTTACCTTTAGAATGATGCTTCCCTTCATCAGACTCTGACCTGTTACATTTTGTATCATGATGTTTTGACTTTTCATGTTTGCGTCCATCCTCTCTGACATCAGCCCTGTCTCTAATTTCAATAGATCTTGATCTGGAGTGCCTTTTATCACCATGCCTTGATCTTCTACTTCTGTTCTCATCCGATTTTCCAGACAAGTGACGCTTATCGTCCACAGATTTTGACCTGGACCGCTTCTTATGCCTGGATCTGCTTTCATCCACTTTCCGTGGGGATGATCGCCTCCTCTGAGGCTTCTCGCCTACAGATACGGACCTGGACCTCCTTCGCTCTCTATGTTTGGGTATTTCGTGTAAGATTTCTTCGTTTTTGTCAGAGGAGTTAAGCTTATCATCTGAAGATATTGACCTTCTACTTCTGTTTTCTTCAAATTTATCAGACAAGTGATGCTTATCGTCCACAGATTTTGACCTGGACCGCTTCTTGTGCCTGGGTCTGCTTTCATCCACTTTTCTTGGAGAAGATCGGCTCCTGTGAGGCTTCTCATCCACAGATACTGACCTGGACCGCCTTCGATCTCTTTGTTTGGCCTTCTCATTCACGGTTTCTTCATTTTTGTCAACGAACTTAAGCTTATCATCTGAAGATCTTGACCTCGAGCGCCTTCTGTTTCTTGCTTTCTTTTCATCAACCTTCGGAGAAGACCTACTTCCTCTGCGATTGCTTGGAGAACCAGAATCAGCACGAGACTGTTTCCTTCCTCTATAAGATGAACTTCCTCCATGACGTTTTGGAGAAACAGGGGATCTCCTTGCATGAGGACTCACACTCCTACTTCTGTTTCTTCTCGAACCAGATGAATGGTTATCAAGAAATCTGTCTGAATCTCGTCGCCTGTACCTATCACTATGTTCCCTGCTGTCTCTATAGGACCTCCATTCCCTTTCATACCTCGAATGATGATGGAACCTCAATGGAGACCTGGACCGACGAGCCTTAGAATAGCGGGGAGGTGAGTAGGAACGAGACTTTCTCCTTCTGTAATTGATAGGAGATTTTGACTTTGATCGTGATCGTTCAGGAGGAGGGGAAGGTGATCTACAAAAGGGAATTGAATTTTAGCTTTAGAGAGACCTTTGAAAACAAAAGGCAATGTGATAATCGAAGATACACAATTAAAAAAGTTATGTTAAACAAGATTTTGTCACCATAGTTTATTTAAAATAAAACATGATTGATATAGAATTGCCGATTGCCAGGCCAACCAACAATATGTCACTTCCTTCTTACCTTTGCTGCCTTCATCTTCTACATACACAAATTGTACTTTAACAGAATTATGTACTTTAACAGAATTATTAACCACACCGCTCTTGAGTATGAAACCTAAAATAATTGTGCTAGTTACTAAGGCATGAGCATTATGTACTTTAACAGAATTATTTATCCAAATTGTACGCCTTTTTGTTCACACATAAGAAAAACATATCAAGCAACGTGGAATTTTCCCCGGTATATTGGTGATGGTGCGTATTATTAATATGTAGCTACAAATTTATTATTCTATAGTATCTGGATATTTGAATGTAGTATACCGTTCAGCTTTGCCTCATGCTTTGGCACCATCATTGTATTAATATAT
This sequence comes from Medicago sativa, assembly GCF_051527215.1. Classification (NCBI taxonomy): domain Eukaryota; kingdom Viridiplantae; phylum Streptophyta; class Magnoliopsida; order Fabales; family Fabaceae; genus Medicago; species Medicago sativa. The sequence continues at coordinate 87,262,242 of NC_140752.1, forward strand.
TTAAATGTAGTATACTGATCTACTTAACCTCATCATGTGCTTATAAAATAAAGTATTTCTCTTAAGGAATAACAGACACCACCAGAGAGAGAGAGAGAAATGCAAGGAGCAATGTATAGAAGGGACGTGTTATTCGCGGCAGTCTTAAAAAGCAAAACAATTAGGGTTTGCAGTTTGATGCATGTGTAACTTGACAGGCTTAAACACGGGCATTTAAGGCTTTTTTTTGCTTAATTTGTTACATCTTAGTTTTTCAAGCACTGCATAATGAGTACATGATTCCTAAAATTCATATGCAGGGCATGCTACTAAAAGAATATCAAACAGTTACAGAATTAAAAAGAGTTAAAAGAAATTAAACAATGAGCAAAAAAAATAGTACTCCCTCCGTTTCAAAATGAGTGTCACTCTAGGAAAAAAAATGATTCGAAATGAATATCGCTTTCAATTTCCAATGCAATATTAATTACATCTTTTCAATTGTACCCCTATATACACTACTCCCAAAATAGTACTTTTACTTTGCATTTATGATACTAAAAAAGACACCAATATTTTATAGGGATAGTTTGGTAAAATGACTATTCTGTTTCTTCTAATCATTGTATTTCTTAATATGTGTGTAAAAAACCTTAAACGATATTCATTTTGAAACGGAGGGAGTATAAATTATCATTAAAACAACCAACAAAATATCACACCTGGATTTCTGTTTCGTCTCTTTTTCTTCAATTTCAAGTCCATCAGGATTCAATTTCTTACTTATTTCTAAAGCTCGAGCTGCAGCTAAATCTGTGGCAGATTTCATGGTTGCAGCTCGGTTAGCAGCCTGCTGGGCAGTCATATTTTGTTGCATAATCAGTGCTTGCTGGAATTGCATCTGTTGCATGGCAACAGCTTGCTGCATCATCAAAGGAAGAGAAGATGAAGTAAGTGAAGAATTCATAGTTGGTTTTGGTGGAAGTGATTTTGCCATTTCAACATTCAAAGGACGCCCCCCAACATCAATGTTGTTTAATGCCATAGCAGCAGCTGCCTCTTCAGGTTTTGAGTATTCTATATAAGCAAAATGCTTTGAATCAGTTATTGTACATTCAACAACAGTACCACAGAAACCAAAGAGTTGTTTTAGCTGTTCCACAGTGAGAAGTGGACTAAGATTGCTAACTTGAAGAGTTTTCTTCAACACATCCTCCTTATTGGCTTTATCAGGTGAACCTGATAATGGTAGCAAAATCAGTGGTAAGTAACAACTAGAAAGAGTAAAAAAACAATAAAAAAAGAATGTCAACAAAGTCACAACCAAACACAGTGCAATATCAAGGAATAAAGTACTCCTAGCTGGGAAATGAAGAATGTACCATCAACATAAAACAAAAATTAATATAGCACACAACATACCAGCAGAATCTTTTGCTGACTGAGCTGCATGAGCTTGAAGGGCTTGGGCAGCAACTATTGCCTGAGCAGCAGCCATTGCAGCAGCAGATGGTGCCATCGGAGCCTGGCTAAGTGTTCCCATTGAAGTTGTCGCAGCTAAGGCAGTCATTAGCAGATTATGAGGTGGGTGATTCAAATTACAATCAACTTTTGCACAGCGCCCACTCAGGTAGTCACGACAAACTTCCCCGAGTGTGGCCCCAATTCCTGGCAAAATAGCACCTCCAGAAGCTCCAGCAACAATTCCTGGAATCATTCCCAACAATCCTGGGAAAGCCCCTGAGACGGAGCCAGAGTAATTCGGCATGTTGGGCATAGTTTGATTAACCATATTTGGATATGAAGATGTAGGAGCTAAACCCAGCAGCCCTCCATTACTATTACCTACAACAACAAATCAAGGAATTGAGATTTGACTACCATAGAGATTATTGAGCCAAAAAAACGGATATGCGTGTACTGTGTAGCAATAAAGTCATCTTTATTTATTTTTTAATTCAAGATTTTAAGATCCAGCATAACCTAAATCAAGAATGAAAATGAGTGACTTTAGCAACAAATCCCGTTATCCAAAATCAAGGAAACTTTCTTTTTAACTTTGGTATTTGTTACTCTATTTAGATTTAGGCCATAGTGTTTCCTTCCTACTCATAAGAATAAACAAAACAAACCAACTTATACATATAAAGGAGAAACTAATAAGAACTGGTAGTTATTAGTCTCAGATAGCGCCACGTAGCATCCACCCTCAAAGCGACCGCTACTCTGAATTTTTTTATACATATTAAATAGTACATAACACAGTTTGTTCATGAAACAGTTAGCCGTAGTTAAGGCCACAATAACGGCCTCTACAGCAAACTATTACGCTACATATTTCCAATAGTATGCCGCCATAGCACTCTATTGACAACATATAAAGAACAAGTCAAAAGAATCACATTGCAGGTATACATATTTACATTCACATACAATAAACATTTAAGCAGAGGAGTTTGTTTGCAACTAAAGATGAATACCTGCACTGAAAAACACAGGGAATGGACTACCATTGATTGGTCTGCCATTACATTCAACATTAACCATATAATTCCCTCTCTTAGGCACCACATAAGTAACCGTATAAGTCCCATCCCCCATATCCTTCACAATCCCTTCTTGATCAGACCCTCCAACACCCAAACCCGGCGTCACTTTCACAGTAATCTGCGCACCCCCAACCGAAACCTTCCTCTCATTAGCATCCTTAGTCACCACCGCGAACGAAGAAGCAGCACAGGCCGTTCCTCCGGCAATTCCAGTACCAGCAGCAGTACACTTGGAAGGATCCACCGGCCCAATTGGCTTATGAGCCAGATCCTCATAATCATCGGAATCACTATCAGAATTTGATGCTCTCTTCTCATGACTTTTCACCAAACCCTTAAAAGTTGCTTCAAAAGCGGCTTTTGCAGCGGCGTCTTTCTCAGCCTCGCTCTTGATCTTTGCTTCTTCGGCTTGTTTCATCCATACCGGTTTCACAACGGCCAAACTCCGATCAGCCATTAACCCTAACAACGAAAATTGACGAATCTTCAATTGAATTTTTAATTGGTAAAGTAAATAAATCTTCAACTGAACATAGTATTGAAATTGGAAGAATAAACCCTAGAATTATGGAAGAAAAAACCCTAGGGAAAAAAGGTGAAAATAAATTGAAAAATTGATGTTAAATTTGGAGAAATTCGAAAGAGAAAAGAAAATTGAGCAGAGAAAAAGGGACGGAGGAAGATATATGAAAATTTAATCGAGGAATTAGTTTTATTGGGGAAGAAAACGTGATATGACAGTTTATGGTTTGAGGGAATTAGAGAGTAGCGAAAGGGAAGAGGGGTAGAATGGGAAAAGAGAGAGAAATAGCGGAGAAGTCGTTCATACCTGTCGATGTGTGGCGGCCAAGTTTGGTGATGGAGGTTTGGGACGAAATCAATCAATGAATAATCCTGATGCACGACGCAAAGCAAAAGTGTCAGTGTAATCTATAGTATACGAAAGCATATGCGTACGTCGTTTTTGCTTTGCTTTTTTTTGATTAATAAAATACCACTTGCACAAGGGAAAAAATATTCGAGCTTCAATTAGCAAGGATATTGCATGTTACATGCTGAAGTCAGGTTCGAACTTCAAACACTCCATTTCGTCACGTTTAAAATGTGTGAACTTTAATCATTAAATTATTGGGGTAATAGTCACTTTGATCCCTGAATGTGTAACAAGTAGTCATAATAGTCCTTTAATGTATCAAAATTCCAAAATAGTCCCTGATTGTCTACTTTGTTAGTCAAAATAGTCCCTAAAGCTTAAATAATCCCTTAATACTCACAATAACTCTTTTGATATAGGGAGTAAAATGACAATAAGTAAGTACATATAAGGACTAATATGAAAATAAGTAAGTCTATTGAAGGACTAATATGACAATATTAACGAAATATTTTAATATTAAGGACTATTTTGACTAACAAAGTGCATAATCAGGGACTATTTTGCAATTTCGATATATTGAGGGACTATTGTGACTACTCGTCACTCATTCAGGGACCAAAGTGACTATTTCCCCTTAAATTATTTGATCAAGAAAGCAAAAAACACTTGGATATTACTTCCGATTAACTGTTTTGTTTATTATGAGGTTAAACGTGGTTTTGGTCTTTGCATGTCTCTCAACTTTTAGTTTTGATTCCCTAAAATTTTCGATTAACTTTTAATCCTTCAAAAGTTTTTCATCAACACTTTTGGTCTCTAATATCAAATGTCTCTGATGGTGGATGACGTGACAGTGTCACGTTGAGAAATACGAACCGGTGGCACTAAACAGAGAAAATTGAATTGATCCACGATCACATAACCATATGAATCGTGCCAATCAATTTGGACACGGAGAAAAACAAAATCCAAACCTATATAACGACAATCAGAAAGAATGAAAAGACGAAAAACCCAAAACCTATTAAAATTTAATTACAAAATTGTTACAAAAAAAATAATATTGTGTGTAATAAATATTCATTTTCGTCTATGCAATGTTTTCTAATCTATTATATATTTAAGTCTTAAATAAAAGTAAAAACTAAAAGTATATTTGAAAAAAAAACCAAAATATTTCATGTATTTTTTTAAAATATAAAAAGTTAAGATACATTAAAAGTGTGATCTATTTAATAAAATTATACAATAATAAAAGTAAATCAAAATATAAAATAAAACGTATTATTAAGATATAAATGCTTGAAAAATTACTATCGGACACGAAAAGTGGTGATTTGCTGGACTTTCTAAGAGAGAGATTGTTATTGTCTATTATTGATTATAAAGAACAACTAATAGTTGAACGACGCAACACAAGACAACTCAACGTTGTTCATGGTTGTTATGTAAAGACATTTAAACATGTGGATAATCATATTTTGCTAAGTGTTGATGTTATTGTTTCAGATTCACATGTGTAACATCTCATCTCACCGTCTTCACCCTTGCCTCTTCCATCTCTTATGTCTTCAACGAATTAAATCATAACATTCACTTTCAATCAAATATTTTATTTTTCCCCTTTTTTGATATGCTCAATGATGGTTTTTTAACTACCAAATAACTCATTTCATAAGGTGCGAAGAAGGAAGGTACAAATCCTTAATTACACATTTTTTTTATATAATGTGCATTTTATTTCATAATTGCACATTTTATATTTTTCCTTTTTTACTAACAAGATCATTTGCGTTACTTTTTCTTTGTTTGGATTGTTTATGTCAGATAATTTGATTCTACTTCTTGGATTTGCAATTGATTCATTCAACAAAAACATTTTCTATCTATAATTTTGATTCGTGTGATATTCCCGTGACATTACATGGGGATATCCACAGACAATGTAACTGGACTTGTTCTTGCGGTTTCTTCAAGCATTTTCATTGGCACTAGCTTTATTGTTAAAAAAATGGGTCTAAAAAAATCCAGCACCACAGGAAGAAGCGCAGGTTCACCTTCTTGAATTAATGTGCTTAATCTTTGATCCCTTAAATCTTGATTTGTTATGAATTGTTGAATTCTCAATTGTTTTGTTTTAATCAATATTATTTTTTTGATTTGACCAGCCTCGGGAGGGCATGCATATTTGTATGAACCTTGGTGGTGGATTGGAATGGTATCAAGTATGTGATTTTGCAGGTTTTGTATTTCTTTTTTTGGTTACCCTCTTCATTGAGTTACACACACATTATTATTTGTGACATATTTTGTTGGATGTTAGATATAGCAGGTGCATGTTATGTTTTTTTTTTCTTCATGCATATGTATGTTTAGGTTAAACATATATTTGATTCAAAATAACTTTAAACATTAGAGTTATTTTATTTTTCATTTAATGTGTGTGATCCCTCGACTGCATGATTTCGTGTTTTCCTCCGTGAGAGAGAATCTGAATCCTTCCGCTTCGTGCTCTGCAAAATTCTTTATTCAACTATTGATGAAATATTGTTTTATGTTTGTAAAAAGAGTTAAAATATTATGCTAATGACACGTTGATTGTGAATTCAAACGTCTCTATAAATTAGTTTACTGCACTAACACTTGAATTATTAGAAGAGATATATCATATCAATTACTTAGCGGCCTTGTCAATATTTAATATACGGCATTGTCAAATAGATCTTATTGATGGAGTTATTTCATCGTAACCTCGTGCTCTTCAGCTTCAAGAAGATCATTGATATCTCGTTCAAGATGTAATATCTATCTGCATTAATAAAAGCACGTGTATTTGAATTCCTTTTAGATGTTTTACATTTTAAATTGCTTAGTCTCTATGGTTTAATCTCTAAATTGTTTATTCTCTCATGCGGTGATGGTTATAATTTCTTAACTATAATGGAGATTAATTTTGCTTCCATATGTTAAGTTGCACCGTGACTTATGACCAAAACCATCTCATAAAGTAGGAGGATATAATTTTGTTTTTCTTGTTTGATGAAACTTAAGAAGTTTAATATTGAAATTTATTTTATCTCATAATATATATATATATATATATATATATATATATATATATATATATATATATATATATATATTGGAATATTTTAGTCAAACAAGAGCCAAGTTTCAATATATGCATAATTTATATTAATACAATGATATAATATTCTAAAGAGTTTCTCAATAAAATTGACGGTGTTTGCATCTAAATTTAATAACGTTTCATCTCATCAACTAACTATACACATAAATGCTTCAATTTTTACAGTGATTGTTGGAGAAATTGCCAATTTTGCAGCTTATGCATTTGCACCTGCAATACTCGTGACTCCTTTAGGAGCTTTAAGCATCATTGTTAGGTAAGAAACATGAAAGTCTCAAAACATATATTTTAGGACGTTTTGTTTTATTCAACACAAGTATGGATAAACATCTTCTACCATATATTTAAATTGAATTTCTGCATTAAAGTAGTTGTAAACACATACCACGATGCAGTGCAGTACTAGCTCATTTCATATTGGAAGAGAAATTGCACATCTTTGGCATGCTTGGATGTGCTCTTTGTATGGTGGGATCTACAACTATTGTTTTGCATGCTCCACATGAAAGAATTATTCATTCTGTGAGGGAAGTGTGGCATCTTGCCACAGAGCCAGGTATTTTTAATCGTTGATTATTTAGTTTCAACATTTTATCTCATTGATTCATCGAAAAATATCGTCAACCGACTCTATAATTAATGATCATTACGAACATCTTGAGTGTCGAGTCACGCACAATCATCAGTCACATACCACAAACGCATGACACCAACCATGATCTTATAAAAGTACCATAAATATAGATAGAACCGAGATGTGTGAAGACACGCTGTCCTCGATGATTTCTTCATCTAAGAAAAAATATCAGACGATTCAATAGAACAAAAAAAAAATACATAAATTTGACACAGTATAAAAAGTAGTTGGAGTTTAAATTAAAAAAAAACTCCTAAGGTTTTTGCCAACCACTGAGTAATGTGTGACTCAATTTTTAATTTTTTGAAATAATATAAAACATCCAACAATTTTGTCAAAACTCAAAGAAGAATGATATACGAGTAGTATAAATTGTGACCTTAATGTATTTGACTCGTTTATTGATAACTAAACTAACAATCATTTCTCTACTTATTGAACAGGTTTTATTGTCTATACTTGTGTAGTTGTGGTTCTAGTTTTTGTCCTCATTTTCTACTGTGTTCCAAGATACGGCGAGAGACATCTTGTCGTATACGTTGGAATATGTTCTCTCACCGGCTCACTTACGGTATTGATTATATTCTAAATACTCATGCGTTGTTCATAAATATGTATTATGTAAACTCAATGGCGATCATTGTTACATAGGTTATGGGTGTGAAAGCAGTGGGAATAGCTATAAAACTTACAATTGAAGAGACGAATCAATTCACTTACTTCCAAACTTGGTTTTTTACCTTGTTTGTGATAGGATGTTGCATCTTGCAGATCAACTACCTGAACAAGGTAAGTTATGATGTTTATGATGTAAACGAGTATACTCAAATTGAAAACAGACACATACATAATCGGCGTGACATTTGAGCAATGTTACACCGTTGAAAAACAATTTAAAGAATGGAAATTACAAAATTTACTTGTGGTTTAAAATTTTATATTATACAGATCATCAATGTAAAATTTTACACGAATATAAAATTATTTGATAAGTAATTAAGACCTATCAAAATCAACAACATCCAATAAATATCCAGAAGACATTATTCAAGATGAGTCCCGCTAATACATCAAATTATTTAAGATTTGCAAAGAATTTTATATGGATGATCTATATAATACAAACTTTCAAAACACTATTTAGTGGCACAATATTACTTAAACAATACACTGATGTGTGTGTGTAAATAAATAAATAAATTTATCTACTTTGATTATAATGTTTATGTACTCTTAATATGACATGTCATCTTGTTTATGTCATCAATTTCTAATGATCAGTTAAATTTCGTTTATACATTAGAGTTTTCTTTTTATGGAAATATAATGTTGGAGTCACGACAGTGAGTACATGGAGTTTATCGTTATAGTTTTGGCAAATACATTGTATTGATATTTACAAAAAAAAAAAAGGTCTAATTGCAATTTTGGTCCCCATATTTCCACTCACGATATTGGTCCCCCGTTTTAAAACCGCTAAGTTTGGGTTTGTTTTTCATACCTTTTGACTCAAAAACTGTGATATGACATATTTTAAATGACTTATCACACAACTTAATGATGCCGACAGATAAATAACCATGAAATCATTAGAAAACTCCTTAAAAACATCAATTTAAATATGATATATCACCATTTTTAAGTTAAAAAATATGAAAGAGAGACCAAAACTGTGTGATTTTAAAATAGGGGACCAATTTCGTGAGTAAGTGAAAATAGGTGGATCAAAGTTGTTATTAAACCAAAAAATATTGTAGCAATATTTATTAACTTTAAAAATATGTTTCAGGCCTTGGACACCTTTAACACAGCGGTTGTATCACCAGTTTACTACGTCATGTTTACATCACTTACCATCTTTGCCAGCATAATCATGTTTAAGGTCTCTCTCTCTCTCTCTCTCTCTCTATATATATATATATATATATTATTTGGACACATGATAACCCACAACAACAACAAAAATGTTTGATCAATAAATAGATCAACCGTATAAATGAACCAAACAACATCATTATGATACATAATAAATCAATTGCTCAGAGATGCCAATTATATTTAAGTTATTTTTTTTATGGTTTTTCTTAGATTTTTTTGCCTTCTTGCACTTCCAATGACTTATGAAGCACTTTTACAAACACCAAAATCATCATCACTTGCAGTGACACATAGACAGAGACACTGAAAATAATTTGAGAAAATGATAAAAATTAAATATTACACACATTAATACCGTTTGAGGGTCAACCATGCACTTTCAACATGGAGTGTTGGTCAATTCAAAAAAAAAACAAGAAGTGTTGGTGGTGTGACATATCTAATGAGTGAACTATTATATTGATAATTGTCTTGTGAGACTTGTCCGGATTACTAATGATCTCATCTATATAACTAATATTCTCACTATATTCATTGAAAATTTGCAAATGGATTGTGATTCTTAATTTGTTTTTATGTATTTTTTTTCCTGTAGGATTGGGACTCACAAAATGCATCACAAATTGCTACTGAGTTATGTGGCTTTGTCACAATTTTAGCAGGAACGTTTCTCCTTCACAAGACAAAAGATATGGGAAATAAACCAACTGAACAATCTCCTGCTTCTTCAACTCCGGACCGAGCTAATACTGATAATAACCCAAGCACATGAAAAATGCATGAATTTTTAAACTAGGCAAGACAACAACTGTCTTTCATATTTGTTCTCAAACTAAACAAGTTTGAAAGAAATGATGAAGGCTACGGCATAGTATTTCACAGAAAAGAAGCACATGGAAAGAGTAAGTGGCATTGTCCCATTTAAACAAACCCATAATGTTGAAAAGGACAAAACGGAAAGCAAAATGTGAATGTGAATGACTAAAGGAAACATTTATGAAGAAAAAAAAATCCGTATAAAAGTATTTCAAACTAGGTTGTAATACTTTTCTTTTCTTGTTATGCGACATTGTTATTTTTTATGTGCAATTTTGAAGTGCTAATAGCCAAAATATAATATTCATTAATTGATAAGTTTGAACTGGAATCTTATGATAGTTTTTACTGTGGTCTTCATACTCATACACTTCAATGTCATCATGGAATAAACACGTTAAAGTGTACACCTAGCAATCCTAAGCAAAAAGAAATACTGTAAAGTGTAGCAATACTAAGCAAAAAAGAAATAAAAAAACGTGAACAGCAGGATTCGAACCTGCGCGGGCAGAGCCCACATGATTTCTAGTCATGCCCGATAACCACTCCGGCATGTCCACTTTGTTACAATATCTTGTCTTATTACTTTATTATTTAATAAATATTATTACAAATCAGTTGAAAATTGAAATATTATTATTATTCCGAAAAAATAATAAATAAAAAAAGAATTTGCTGAAATTTTTTCGATCTCAGCTTTGATTCCACACTATATGCTATACATTTTCTCGGGAAAAATTTCACTTTCCGGGAAAATCACTGATATCTTTCTCTTCGCTTGAATTTCGCGATTTTCGAAAAGAAACAATCAATTTTCAAAAATTCTGGAATAAAAAAAAATAAATTCAAACGATTTTCACGATCTTCGTGTACTCGATGCAATCAGAATTGTTGGAGGAAGAAGAAGAAGAAGATAGCGTTGGGTTTTGGTGCCAATGATTCCTCCAAGAAGGAAGAAATGGACTGAAGCAGAAGAGAAAACCCTAATCGACAAGTATGGTGAAATGGTTACCGATGGTTCTCTCGCGAAGATGAGAACTCGCGAGAAGAAGTTTAAACCGATTGCTTGTTATGTGAATTCGGTTCATCATGTTCGCGATCCGGTGGTTTATCCTTGGCAATGGAGTTGGAAAGATGTTTCTACAAAGGTGCAGAATATGAGGCATCAGTATTTGTTGGTGAAGCAGAAGATCAAGAAAGGGGAGTTTTCTGGTGGAGAGTGTGATGGGAGTAGTGAGTTTGATTGGATGGAGGGGTTAACTCATTGGTCTAATTTTCTTAGGTATAAGGAAGTTTTTGGTGATGTTGCACTTGTTGTTGGTGGTGGTGGTACTGAGCACGGTGGAAATAATGAGTTGTTAGGATTTGGGGACGGCGATCGGGGAGATCGAGATGGGTTTCTTGGTAGTGGTGGTGGAGGAATGGATATGGCTGAGTTTGGGCATATGGGTCATTCAGGGGATGGGGATGGTGATTTTGCGGTTGCTATGGATGGAGTTGATAATGAGGTGATAGGTTTAGGGTTTGAGTATGAGGCTGAAGATGGGGAGGTGAATTTTAATGGGAATGGAGGGATGAGAGAAGATGCCGAGAATGGTTATGTGTATGAGGAAGGGGAAGTGACGGGTTCGAATTTGAAGAAGAAGAGGAAGGTTGTGAAGGGGATGGAAAAGAAGATGTGGAGGGTTTTTGCTAACCAGTTGGGGCAGTTGAGGGAAATGGAGGTTCGGTTTGAGCAGCGCGAGATGGAAAGGGAGCGCGAGAGGCAGAGGAGGGAGAGTTTGCGAGCAGAGTGGGAAAAGAGATTTGAGGAGAGGGAAAAGGAGAGGGAGGAAAGGGAGAAGGAGAGGGAAAAGGTTAGGAGGCAGAGGGTGTCTGAGTGGGAAGCTATGGAGAAGGAAAATGAAGATAAGGAAAGGAAAAGAAGAGAGGAGGAGTTGATTCGTGAGAGGGAACGGGAAGAGAGAATGAATTGCAGGAGGCTGGAATGGAAGAAGAGGATTGACGATATGCTAAATCAGCACCGAGCAGAAATGGGACAAGTGCAGACTCGGATTCTTCACGAACAACAGAATCTTAGCAGCCAATTGCTCGGTATATTCTCGCAGTGGACTGCCCAACCTGCTGGCCTATCGGATCATACTAGTGCTAGCAACCATTATCTTTCACAAATGATGCAAAATTTGCATCATGTAAATGGCATTGTTCATGAAGACACTAGGGTTGAGGGGGATAATCAAGAAGATCAATTCATTGTTGATGGATAATTTATCTCTGCCATTTTTGTGTTTCCTTGCTGAGGTGTCCAGGAACATTTCTGTCGCCAAAAGTGGCGTAAAATGCACATATTGTTCAATGCATTCATTTCTGTAATCTCTTCGATTAGGTATTGTTGTATACTGTGTCTAGTTTATTTATAATATCAGTGTAACTAATCTTCTATAATAATGATGCATTTGGTTCCCTTTGTATTGAACAATGAAACTGTTAGTGTAAAGGTTACATTTTTTGTCTAATACATGTTTTAAATGATTCTATTTAAGCTCTCAATTCTTTAATGCACATAAACTGAAGGAGTAAGTTTCTATCAGTTCTTTAATATGCAATCCAACTCATTGCAATGCCAATGCAACAGCAGATACCATTCTACAATCTAGAGCGCTGCATCAATTTTTTGTAATTGTTTCCTGCTATCATTTGACTAGTATTAGTATAGGTTAATTATGGCTTTGTTTTCAGTCTCATAGACTTGAAAAATGTGTTACTGTGTGCTTAAAAGAATGCAATGTGAAGGGAAACACAAAAAAGATATTGAGGGATCTATCTGAGTTTATATCTACTTCATTTAGTTCCTTAATTTTTTACTATTATGAAGTTTCTGTGCTTGTGCATATGGATCATGGAATCTCGTCTGTAATCTTAAGTTACTTCATCTTCATTTTATGATTTATTGTATTCGTTTTGTATTTTTGGTTTATAACATTATGGTAAAGAGAGCTAGGAACCAAGTCGTCTCAGCCTACAAATCTACCACCCTTATCTCTACAGTTCATCCAGAACAGCAACTATTGAATCTTATCTGGAAGTGGCGAGGACCGGAATGTATAAAGCTGTTTTTATGGAAGGAAGGTCACACTTGTTTAATAACCAAAGGCAGATAAATAAATTACCATTGTGGCAGCACAAGCGATGGGTTTAGTTAGGAGTCTTGCTGTGATGAATGAAATAAAAGGGAGGTCTCATAGTGCCATTCAATCCACAATTAGCTGGAGCTGTCCTGATGAAGGTACAGTGGCTTTAAATAGCGATGGTTCGGTAGCTGGCCTGTTGGGGACAGTAGGCTGTGGTGGTATACTGAAAAACAGTGACGGGAATTTCATAGTAGCGTTTGCAGCAAATATCGGGACTTGCTCTGTGGTCCAGTCAGAGTTGTGGGGGATTCTACACGGCCTTCAAGTTGCAAAAAGTAGAGGATTTTGGCGAGTTCATGTAGATTCAGATTCTGCCGCAGCTATCAATCTGATTACAGAAGGTTGCAGCAGAGTACAAACTGCTCATCATTCATCAATTAGTTCATCCGATCCATCTTATGCGACAATTTAGAGTCTGTAGTGTGGAATTATATTCTACGGGAGCCCAACCAATTTTTGCTCCCTATTATTCACCAAAAAAAGAAGCAGCAGCTAGGTACCAAGTCGATTGATAACTTTACCAGAACTTTTGCTTGTTATATATATATATATATATAGAGGACATATATTATGAGAATAGCTATCTTATATGAGAATGGTGAGAATGAATCACAACCATTAGATCAAAAATGGATAGATGAGATTAAGAGATTCATTTTAAACAACATGTTTGCACTTCCTTATTCTATCCTCCATCCACACTCACGGTTCATCTTCTCAAACTCACTTTCTCATGTTAATGTTAATCCATCTCCTAACATTCAACACAGGCTTCCTAATTAATGATGATTTCTTTCTTTGATTCGATATTATTTTAATGTTTTCTTGGAACAACCAAAGTCGGCAACCGCCGGCGGAGACAAAGCAAGTCAAAAACACAAGCGACGGCGGAGACCGTGGTTGCTGTCGGCCTTGAAGTATGGACGCCCCAACGTTTCTTCTTTGCGCCCAAAGGGTCGCCGGAACCACCACAGGTTGCAGTCGTGAGTCACAGCTGTTGTTAACCTTAAAAATAAGGGTTGTTGATTAATTTACTTGAGAATCCCCAATTTACTTCCATCAAATTAGCTTCTGTTCACGACATATATTTAATTTTTTTGATTAAATTAATAATTCAATTGAAATCTGCAAAATATTAAGAATGCCCAATTCATAAATTTGGATTTAACCTAATGAAATTGAGACAATGGAAAACATGAAATCAATTTCAATCAAATACACAAACGACAGAAGAAATATAGCAGACCAATATTTCAATTGTTGAAATTGTTGTGGGGTTATCATGAGCGGAAGGTGAAACAAAGAAAGAAGAAGGGGAAGGTGATGACTGATGAGTTTATGAGAATTAACAAAAGAAAGAAGAAGTCGTGTGGTATAATTTACTCTCATTTGAAACCAAAGGCGACGTAAACATAAATGGCGGAGAGTCAACAAATGAAATCTGGGTTGAAGAAGATGAATTGGGTTCATAAGAATTGATAGAACAAGGGGAGACATATATGTGACTTTTTTAATTACAACCATTTATTTTTGATCTAATGGTTGATAATCATTCTCATCATTCTCATATAAAGTAGCTATTCTCATAGTATATGTCCTATATATATATATATATATATATATATATATATATATACTCATCTCATCTCTTGCCCCTAATAGAGAAAGTCCTTTTATGTTCGCCCTTCATTGTACGCATACACTGATACACATAAAGTACATAAATTGAAGGGGATATTCACCAAATAATACCCATTCACAACTTTCTATTCTGTTTACCAGAGTTTCATATTCTCCTGGCTAGTTTTTTAAGATTAAACATGTTTTATTTTAGTGTTCTTACCTAATCAAAGTATTTGCATTGTCTTGTAATCATGTTTCCCTGCATTTTTGGGGAAGCTGATTCCCTTTATTTTTTAATAAAACTTAGATAAATATGTCCTGTTATATTTATTTTTTAATACTAGATAAATGTTTTATTGGAAAAGAAATTAATACTAGAAAAGTATGTCCTGTTTCTTGAATTTTAACAAGCTGACTCCTGTCCGTAAAAATGAAGATTATTACTATTTTTTTTAGGCTTAAATATGTCTTTAGTCCTGCACTTTCATCAGATTTTGGCATTGGTCCTTGCACTTTTTTTTGTTTGGAATTGGTCCCTGCACTTTGTAAAAATATTGGCATTGGTCCCTCTGTTAACTTTCTGTTAAAAAAAAACACAAAACTATTGGTATTGGTCCCTGCACTTTGTAAAAATATTGGTATTGGTGCCACGTGGCGTGAAATGATTGGGCCACGTGACACTCCGTTAGTTTTGTGTTTTTTTTTAACAGAAAGTTAACAGAGGGACCAATACCAATATTTTTACAAAGTGCAGGGACCAATGTCAAACAAAAAAAAATGCAAGGACCAATGCCAAAATCTGATGAAAGTGCAGGGACAATGACACATTTAAACCTTTTTTTTTAACAAACCAACGTAATTGTACATAACAATTTAGAAACAAGAAAAAAAACACTACGACTAAAAATATTTCCAAGCGAAGCTTCTTGCGATTAAACTTTCTTCCACTTTGTTTCTCCCTTTCATGTTCAATCTACATCAAAATATCATCCCACTTAATGTTAATTATCAAGGGAAATTTATGAATAATGAGTAGTTGAGTACTAATGCAGAAGAAAAAAGAAAGAGAGAGAAAATACTACTATTGCCCAAATACCCAAAGAACTGGAGTGGTCCAGTAGCCGGGAAGGGGCCTAGAAGTGCCAACTACTACATATACTCCATCCAACCTTATTCATGAGAAAAAAAGAATCACAATTCGGTGATCTTGAACATAAGCAAAAGTCACAAAATACGACTATATTTACTATTGTTTCAGAACTACTTGTTACTCTCCTATTTTTTCTAAGATATGCGTGCAATGTCGCAATGCAAATTTAATGTGACGATTAATGTGGTAAATGATATTTTAGCAACTCTAACTTATTTTTATATAAAACAAGACTATTAAACTAATGTATCAAATTAGTTAATATGAGCACTAGTTAAGGAAACTAAAGAAGAAGATTTTATATTGAAAAGAGTATTTTTTAAACTTTTTAGAGTTTGATTATACAAGTTTCAAGATTTTTTTGCTATATTGGTCTCCTTAATTAATCCTATCAAGGCTGGTCCCAAGCCCGCGTAAAATAAGAGGGTTGTGATAGGCCTCGACAGCCAACCACCATAAAACTTTGTCAAATCTCTATAACATATGCATGGACCATTATTATTGTATTGGTATCCTTAACTAGTGCGTCGAATCTCTATACCATGGATTATTATTGTTGTATTGATATCCTTAACTAGTGTCCCACCTTAGTTAATTTAGGTTATAGGATCAATTACACTACACATCTTTTAATTTTTTCTATCTTTCAGTATGTTGTGGTTGATAGAAGCACACGCTTAATTTGGGCAAATGTGGGTTGGTTGGTACGAGGAGACCAGTCTTGAATGAGCCGAAGTTGACATTCATACCACTCTTTTACGAACACGCAGCCAGCAACTAGTGTTATGTGACTTGTGTCCTTCTTCACCACACCCAATAATAAATGTATTTTCTTATTACAAATTATTGTTATTATTATTACGTATAAGGTTTTACATTATTAGACAAATAATAATGTCATAGTATCATTTCATACACCTACCCACTTTCAAACATGTATATATATCGATACAATCTTCACACTCCAAATCACATCACATCATCTTTTAATCCTTTTATTTCTTTCTCATTTAAGCTGCTTTGTTTACTAGAAGAAGAAGAAGAAGAAGATGGTGAGTGTTGATGAGATCCGTAAGGCACAACGTGCTGAAGGCCCTGCCACTGTCATGGCAATTGGCACTGCAACTCCTCCCAATTGTGTTGATCAGAGTGCCTATCCTGATTACTACTTTCGTGTTACAAACAGTGAACACATGACAGAACTCAAACATAAATTCAAGCGCATGTGTAAGATATTTACATTTCTCTCATTATCTTCATTTTGATTTCTAATACCAAAGACAATGTTTGTTAAAGAAATGTATATTGAGTATACTAATGAAATTATTCATTGAAATATATTTCAGGTGAAAAGTCTATGATTAAGAAGCGGTACATGTATTTAACAGAGGAAATTCTGAAAGAAAATCCCAATATGTGTGCTTACATGGCACCATCATTGGATGCAAGGCAAGACATGGTGGTAGCAGAGGTACCAAGGTTAGGAAAAGAAGCAGCAACAAAAGCGATCAAGGAATGGGGTCAAACAAAGTCCAAGATCACTCATCTCATCTTTTGTACCACTAGTGGTGTGGATATGCCTGGTGCTGATTATCAGCTCACAAAATTGCTAGGACTTCGTCCGTCAGTGAAACGTTATATGATGTACCAACAAGGGTGTTTTGCTGGTGGTACGGTTCTTCGTTTGGCTAAAGATTTGGCCGAGAACAATAAGGGTGCTCGTGTTCTTGTGGTTTGTTCAGAGATCACTGCAGTCACATTTCGTGGGCCTAGTGACACCCATCTTGATAGTCTTGTGGGACAAGCCTTGTTTGGAGATGGCGCTGCTGCTGTGATCGTTGGTTCAGATCCATTACCTGAGGTTGAGAGACCTTTGTTTGAGTTAGTGTGGACTGCACAAACAATCCTTCCTGATAGTGAAGGAGCTATTGATGGTCACCTTCGCGAGGTTGGACTAACGTTCCATCTTCTCAAGGATGTGCCTGGACTTATCTCAAAGAATATCGAAAAGGCCTTGGTTGAAGCCTTTAAACCTTTGGGTATATCTGATTATAACTCAATCTTTTGGATTGCTCACCCTGGTGGACCAGCGATTCTTGACCAAGTTGAGGACAAGTTAGGTTTGAAGCCTGAAAAATTGGAAGCCACTCGAAATGTGTTGAGTAATTATGGGAACATGTCAAGTGCATGTGTGTTGTTCATTTTAGATGAAATGAGAAAGAAGTCCAAAGACAATGGACTAGCCACAACTGGTGAAGGGCTTGAATGGGGTGTGTTGTTTGGTTTTGGCCCTGGACTTACTGTTGAGACTGTTGTGCTTCGTAGTGTTGCTGTTTGAGGCTGCAATAATCCTTTTATTTCTATTTATTCTTAAATGATTTTTATGAAATAAATGTATTTTCCCCTACTTTTTAATATAAAGAATTATTTGTATACCAATGAACAATAATGTGTTATATTTAATGGAAATAATTTTACAAGGTTATTGATGATTATTACAATTGCAAAAGAGCATATAAAAAAAGCTAAAGGAAGATCAATACAAAATCAATGTTTATAATGTTTTGGAGGAGAACACCATCGTATGAAAATGCAAAGAATCTCATGCAGTGGTTGAGACTGACTGGTCTTTTTTACCACTAAAGTTGCATGAATTGTTTAGAGGCGCAGTGAAATGATAAACTTGTACTGTGCAAATGCAGGGAAGTTTAAATCATTTCAAGACTATTTTTGAGTTTTATAGGACAAAATATAAGTGTTTTTTCTAAAATATTTTTCTTCAAATTGACAAGTATATCAGAGTATACTTTAAGTTCAGAAGAACACGAAAAATAACTTTTTTTTTGTCAAAGAAAACATATAATCTAAGAATAATACATTTAAGTATTGTCCATTTTATAAGAGCATCTTATGCCACATTATTTTGATGTTGTCCGCCAACTTGGAGTTTTAAGATTTGGTTAATTTTGAAGGTTTGACTATTGGGTCCGTCATCGTGGAGTTCTCATCACTTCATGACTTCTAATGTTACTATTCTTTTTGAAAATTGCTGTTGACACATTGCATAAGGCTGTGGCACACATGTAAAATACGTTTTTGCCCCCTCGGCAGTTAACTGCCGAATTATGAAACCGGCTGCAGTTAACTACCGAGGAAAACTTCGGCAGTTAACTACCGAGGAAAATTGAAAACTTCGGCAGTTAACTGCCGAGGAATCCTCAAACCCTTTTTTTTTTTTTTACAAAAACCATTAATTCTTTTTATTCTTTAAACTTAAATTTTCCTTAATTAAATTTAATTCTTTAATCCTTTTAAGGAATTAAACATAATTCTTTTCATGATTTCATTCATGTGATTTTGTTGCCATAAATGAAGAAATTTGAATTTTGTTGCCATTAAATACACGATTCTTTTTATAAAGTTGTTGATTTCATTCATATGATTTTGTTGCCATAAATAAAAAAATATGAGATCATAGAATTACTACGTATTCAATCACGTTTATTAATTAAAAAAATGTTTTTTTTGAAGAATAGAAAAGTGGTTTTATTTGTACAAAAAAAAGGTATTATTGATAGAATAATTACAAATATAATTATTTGAAAGAGAGATGAATAATATCTGAAATATTATAATTTGTGAACAACAAAAAAATATCTTAAATATTATAATTAATTACTAATAATTACAAATATAATTATTCTATCATTTGTAACGTTTTTTGTTGTTGCATTTTTTTTATTGAATTATCATTTTAGGTCCATTAACTACTGAATATTATTCATCTATCATATTTCTTCATTTATGGCAACAAAATCACATGAATGAAATCATAAAAAAAATTGTGTTTAATTTCTTAAAAGGATTAAAGAATTAAATTTAATTAAGGAAAATTTAGAATAAAAAAAATTAATGGTTTTTGTAAAAAAAAAAAAGGGTTTGAGGATTCCTCAACAGTTAACTGCCGAAGTTTTCAATTTTCCTCGGTAGTTAACTGCCGAAGTTTTCCTCGGTAGTTAACTACAGCCGGTTTCATAATTCGGCAGTTAACTACCGAGGGGGCAAAAACGTATTTTACATGTGTGCCACAACCTTATGCAATGTGTCAACAACAATTTTCATTCTTTTTATATGACACTAGACCATAGACCCGTGCTAACGCACGGGTCATATGGAAGGTAATATTTGACGGTAATAAGTAACAAAATAGTTTAGATGAATGTCATGATTGTCATATAGTATTTCATAATATTAAGAATCATAGACGTTGGTATTGTACCATAACATAATTTTCCATGACATCGTCCTTGATACCGTAACGTAACATCATATGTTAAGTACAGGGACGAAGCTAGGTACTAATGAAAAGGGGCAGCCGCCACCCATGAAATATATAGGACCCCTATAGGACTCATGTGCATATTAACCGTTCGCCACCCGTGCTTTCATATCCACTTGGTTCACTTATACTAAATTTTATTTTTTTAATTAAAGGTCCATTCATGTTCTCTTTTTTCTTACCATCCACTTATATTATTTTATAATAATAAATATAGCATATTGAATTGATCAGTCTATTAAGTTTTATTCCTATTTCCAAGTAGAAGCCAACAACATTTGGGAAATTAGGGGTGATAGAGACACCCTAAATCATACATTCAAGAACAATTATATTCTAAAGTTGCAATTTCTAAAAATTTCAAGTACCGCCACACCTCAAGATTTAGTAGTATATATATTTGTTATTGTTTATCTTGCAAACAAAGTAGGAGCAGGGAAACAAAATAGGAGGAAACTGTTATAGGATGGACTCCGTTTAGTAAAAACAAAGTAGCAACGATGAGTTGAAAATAGGAGCAACGATTATCGGATGAAACATTTAGCGTCCGGGTTAACTTTAATAAATAAGAGATAAGAGATCTCTCCGTTTGAAAATAAGATTTTGATTAAATTGATTAAATTAATTAAATTAAATAGGTTTAATTAAACATGGGTAATACAGTAAAAGTAAGCGTAGAATTTAGGTTAAAATTAGGGCAACAGTTAGCGTCCAGTTTAACTTTAATAAATAAGAGATAAGAGATAAGAGATCTCTCCGTTTGAAAATAAGAATTTGATTAAATTAACTAAATTAAATAGGTTTAATTAAACAGGGGTAATACAATAAAAGTAAGCATAAAATTTAGGTTAAAATTAGGGCAACAGTTAGCGTCCGGGTTAACTTTAATAAATAAGAGATAAGAAGATAATAATAATAATAAGAAGAGAAAGAGTAGAAAACAGATAAGGTTAAACCAGAAAATAAGCATTAGAGTTAAAACAGTAAATCTATGCAATAGGTTTAAGTTAAAATTAGGGCTAAAATATTCACCCGGGTTAACTTTTATATATAAGAAGATTTTTAAGGGTTTATTACATGACATATAATGAACGTTACTATTCTTTTTATTATTGACTAAGTATATATTGCAGCATGTGTTAATTTATTTTACCATTTTCTCATTATTGAAAATATTTTTACCTATAAATTCTGTTCATTTACAAAATTGTACATTGACAATTTTATCACTTTGCTATTAATTTAACACCCAATTTCACTCTCATAATTTCATTTATTTTTTTATTAAATTATTCATCTATTGACTTCAAAATTACTTTTGTTTATATCAAAAGCTTTGGACCATTGAAAGCTCCCTCAAACCTTGAATTGTGTATGATAAGTATAAGTATAAAATATATAGAGGGTTAGCATGTAAATTTGATTTTCATTTCATTGAATTGAAAATGCATATTACTTTCCAACTTTTATTTTTATTTTTTAACTAAGAATGAATCCAACTCTTTATGATACAGTATAGCAAAACGAGGAATATACCGGAATAGTCGAGTTATATATTGTTGAAATTGAAACTGTGATTAATTTAAGGAAGTAAACTAAACTAAAAATAAAAAAATACTAAAAAATAGTCCGTTGGATAAGTAAGAGAAGCATAGTGCTGTGTCTTTATTTACAGTAAGAACAAAATAACGGTGGAGTGACGTTGAAGTAGAGTTGAGAGGTAGGTAGTTGGAAATGTAAATTGAAGCAATTCAGTACAAGAAGAAGAAGATGATCACACACACTATTATTGCAAGCTTCAATTCACAAAAAATGAAGATATCGTTGCAGAATTGTTCCAATTCCAAAGCAGGAACAAGAAGAACAAGAACGGTGGTGGTATTCACATGGCTTTGTGTGTGTGTTTTCGTAGCTTCAATTATAGAAGCAGAAGCAGAAGCAGAAGCAGCGTGGTTCAAACCGTTCAACGTCACCTACGATCATCGTGCTCTCATCATCGACGGTCACCGTCGCATGCTCATCTCCGCCGGCATTCACTATCCCCGCGCCACTCCCGAGGTCTTTTTCTTAATTATATCATCAAATTACTACAATTAATTAATATTCTAATTTTCTTCATTCCTAAAACAACATGCAAGCAGGAATAAAATAAAATCTCTCACTTAAATAGTAACTGATAAAACAGGGACATACTTGTTTGTTTCGATCATTAATTTGACTTTATCTACTCACACAACACAACCATTTCTCAAAGACTTCTTTCCATAAGCTGTTCAGTATAATAGCTTATGAAAACAACTTATAGCTGATATGAAAGCAATTTAATTTAATTTAATTTGATATTATCCTTGTTCTTGCTCTGTCCAACATGAACAACCGTGGATTTCGTCCAATAATAGACATATATTGTCAACTGTTTTCTTCTAAAACCATAACTTTTGGGTATAATTAATTGTGATTGGTTCATCATCTAATATAACCAACTGTTTGAACAACCATTTGCTGTCTTTAGCTGCCAAGTGGCAATTTAAGCTTTTCAAATTGTGTGTTTATATCATCAATATTATCAAATTTGTTATGTAAACTTTCTACAATTTAATTTACTTTCTTATGTTTTTCATGTAATTTTAGATGTGGCCTGATCTCATAGCAAAGGCCAAGGAAGGTGGTGTAGATGTAATCGAAACTTATGTGTTTTGGAATGGGCACCAGCCTGTTAAAGGACAGGTCAACATTTATATTTCTCCTTACTATCTTGGCAGGCAGCCTTATCTTTTCACTTCAACCGAATCTTTGATATTTATTTATTTTCTTTATTTAATAAATATGCTTGAACATGTGCAGTATAATTTTGAAGGGAGGTACGATCTCGTGAAGTTTGCAAAGTTAGTTGCATCCAATGGACTCTATTTCTTTCTCCGTATAGGCCCTTATGCATGTGCCGAGTGGAACTTCGGGTCTCTCTCTATCTTTACTCATTATTATCTTACAATTTCTCGTTGCTTAAGTTTAACATTTCCATTTAGATAAACAACTTTAAGAACATCCCTTGTATTCTTTGGTGACTATCTGATTGCGCTCATTATATAGGATTATTAATTAATCATACTTCTAAGAGAGAAAAAGCCTTACTTGTGTTCCAAGCCTCATAAGGACTAATTTGGGATCTCATAAGCCTTTTTTTTGTATGTCCAATTGAATGGTAGTCAAATTGTTGGTTTTAGGCTATAAATTATTGATGCAAGTAAGTGTTAAAATACAGCGATAATTCCAACTTAGTGGAAAATAAAATAAAATGGATGTGGATTACTACATATCATTGCATCAGCACAATGAGTTGTGCAAGTTGTACATTAATTCCTATGGAGTCCTCTCGCCTTGTTTTAGTTTTATAGTTGTGATTTCGACTGCAGCTTGCTAATGGTCTGCCATACTCTTTTTTAATTGTCAAAATCAATTTTAAGTTTATTCTCCATTGGAAAAGGATTAAGTGGTCGTATTTTGAAAGAAGGCTTTTAAAAAAAAAAAAATGAAATCGAAGTAATTCCTACTTTGATGGAACCATAAACTATGAACTAGTTTATGTGACAAATATTTGTAGTTTTAGATCTATCTTATTTCTCTATTTTGGCAGCTGCACTCCTAGTTTCATCCGTTCTGTTTGTTATGTTTTAGTTGTTCAGCTCTTAGGTTATCTTGTCCTCACATGTGGCTTCGTTATTTCTCTCTAGTAATGCTTATTTTTCTATAAAAGATAGATAAATATTTTAAAATGTATTCATTGATTTGCGAGCTATGTTTGCAGTGGTTTCCCGGTGTGGTTGCGTGATATCCCGGGTATTGAATTTCGAACCAATAATGCACCTTTCAAGGTAGAAATTCTTTGTTGGTTGACATTTGTTTCTTTTATTTATTTTAACAGACATAACATTTATTTTATTTTTTCTCCTTTTGTATTTGTGATGAATTTTTCATTCGGTCTTGCAAGTTTTAGATTACGATTAACTGGGGAAGTGTTTTTTTTTGTTTGAACACGACACAGTACATTGAATAGCTGTATGTAATTTGTCCGTAGTATTAAATATTTTCAGTGGATATTGTTTTTTTAATTGGACTTTGAAGGATTGCCTTAACATGGTTTTGATCCACTTCTGTTTTTTCAAAACCTAGGAGGAAATGAAGCGGTTTGTTTCCAAGGTGGTGAATCTTATGAGAGAGGAAATGCTGTTTTCTTGGCAAGGTGGACCAATAATTTTGTTACAGGTTAGAAGAGAGTATGGAGTTTGGATTTTATGTGGATTATTTGATTTTTTTTATTCATAATTTGAAGGATATTAATAGTCCTATTGGGGTATCCCAGGAAAAATTAAAACTCTCTTTAGAATCTTGTTTACCTTATTGCACCTGTGTCTTGTTTTTAATTGGAATGACCTTTTACCAGATTGGGATTTATCACACTCTACAAACCTTTCTCTTCTAATTTGTTACTTCGTTTCTGATGACCACCTTAGTAGCTATTATGTTATATAATATGTTTGACATTCTGAATAGCTAAGGTGGGTATGTTCCTTCATATTTGATATATTAATAGATATTGTATGGTAGGCTTTAATTGTTGATTCTTGTTATATGCTTGATTCTATATTCTGATCATAAATCCAAATTTCGAAGCATTTAGGTGGACCTAACTGTTTATGTTAGGTATTGTTGATCATGCTTTATTTTTGTTGTCATGTAATTAGCAATGCAATGTTGAACTTGATGCGTCCCTTGGTAGAATGCAGTGTTTGACAAGGTGTGTGACTGAATTTTATCAGATTGAGAATGAATATGGGAACCTTGAGAGCTCCTATGGCAATGAAGGCAAAGAGTACGTTAAATGGGCAGCTAGCATGGCTCTAAGTCTTGGTGCTGGTGTTCCATGGGTCATGTGCAAGCAACCTGATGCTCCATATGATATTGTAAACTATATTCTCTTCCACATTGAAAAGAACTGTGATTTAGCTCTACTTATCAAAATAAAAATAAATATGTTCAGGTCTTTCTCTTTTATTATTAAAAAAACAAAAAAGGAAACAGTTAAAATATTTCCTATATAGAATAACTAATGATTAAAATTGTTAGTTAAATCGATATTATTATTAATCATAGATTGTATTGTTGTCCACAGATTGATACATGCAATGCATACTACTGTGATGGATTTAAACCAAACTCTCGTAACAAACCAATTTTTTGGACAGAGAACTGGGATGGATGGTATGAACAAACACATCCTTCAAGGGAATTATCTTTTAATATGAGGGATGTTTGTCAATAGTGGCTACCAATTGTCATGATAACTATTACCTCTTTCTTGACACCCTATTTTAACTATGTATATTTCTTTACAAAATTGAACTTTTACTCTGCTTCCTTTACCAAAGTCGCTGCTTCCTGATCTGCCACTGTAGCATTTTAAGGGGCTAGTGGCTCTGTGCCATGTTCTGCCATTGCCTACTTTGCTCTTATGTTATGCAGATGTCAGTAATTTAGAGAATTATTATGTAGTTTAAAAAATATTATTATATCAGGAAGTATTTACTCATGATTATATAGTGAGTGGAAGTAGTATACAAGGTGAAGAATTAATGTTTTTTTTGTTTCGTGCTTCTATATATTTTTTGTTTCGTGCTTCTTCGTGTGTGTGTGTGTGTGTGGATGTGCATGCTCACAAGTTATTTGGTATTTGGCTGTGTGGTGATAAATATTTTCTTTGCTTCCTATTGATTTTTGAAGGTACACACAGTGGGGTGAAAGATTGCCTCATAGACCTGTTGAAGACCTTGCATTTGCTGTTGCGCGTTTTTTCCAGCGTGGAGGAAGTCTTCAAAATTATTATATGGTATGATAGTTGATTAATTTTTTTTATCTGGATTAGAAGTTCGTTTTTTGCTTTACTAGTGTTATGACTGGCAGATTCTCGTGGCCAGTCAAAATCCGCCATATAAATATGGTTTGCGATGGCGCTGTGGTTTCTTAAAAAAAATTGGCGTTGTGGCCTGTGGTAGCCGGCACAGATCTGCCATGCCATATCACCATGGTGCCACCATGACAGGCTTCACAACATTGTTCTTTACCTTGCTAAGCCAATAGTTATCTTGTGAAGGATTCTTTTCCAATATTTGTATTAGAGGGGATTTGCTACATTGCAGTTTTTTTTTTTATCATTTTTTGTTCCTTATTAGGAATTACAGTTTTCCGTTTGCATAAAATTGACAATTTTTTTGGGATTTTGATTTCTGTTTAAATTTTATTTGTTTTTAGTCTCTATTAATAGAAATAGTGTTTCTATTCTATCACCGGGGACTAAAAATACACCTTTTTTGTTTCTTTAAGGACTAAAAATAAAGGCTTAATAACAGTTTTGTCTCCCTATGTTTCAAGAAGTTGCGATTTTGGCCCCCTAACAAAATAAAATACAAAACCGCCCCCTAAGTATTGCCCCTTTTGCAGTTTGGTCCACCAGGCCAATTTTGACCAAGTCAAAGCTGACGTGACGCTACGTGTGTAATTTTTTTTTAATTTTTGTATTTTTTTTTAATTATTAAAAAAATTAATTTTTTATTTTATTTTTTAATTAAAAAATAAAAAAAATTCGAAAATGCGAAAGGCCATTACGGGAATAGAGGCATAAGCAAAAAAGTTGGAGGCTATTTTGGGACCTAATTAAACCCCCCACAAAAACGGCTTGTAAAGTGAGATTTTCCCATCACTTTTAACCACACTGTTCAGGCCATATCATTATCCAATGTGGAGCTAAAAAATAACCACTACCCATTTTAAAGCGACATGTAAAGGAATGTATGTCAAACATTACTATTGGTGTTTATTTCATTGATGCTTTAACTGTCTTATTTTGTTTTTTCCATTATAGAGGTTGTTGTATCCTCTGTTTTGACTTTCATCTAACATCTATAGTAATAGTAATTTAATTTAAATGACTGATAAATATATGCTCAGTGTAGTGATATCTTTGAACCACTGTGTGTCAGTTTGAGATTTAAACATATATTTGTTATACTGGGTTTATCTATATCCACTTAATAATTTGTTTCTTGTGGGTATATGAGTTATCTGTGGCCTGCATCTTAACAGGTCTTTTTATGTTACAGTATTTTGGTGGAACAAATTTTGGCCGCACTTCAGGGGGACCCTTGCAAATTACAAGTTATGATTATGATGCTCCAATTGATGAGTATGGTACGTAGAAGTATAACAAAGGACTGTGTTATTGAGATGGTAGCTAATTTTGGGATTCATATGACTGTTGACATGGTTGATGACAATCAGTTGATTAACCTCTTTTTTTTAGGTCTGCTGAATGAGCCAAAATGGGGTCACTTGAAAGATTTGCATGCAGCTTTAAAGCTTTGTGAGCCTGCTCTAGTGGCTGCTGATTCACCAACATATATAAAACTGGGTTCAAAGCAGGAGGTTTGAGCCAAGCCTGAAATAGTTATTAACCTATTATTTTATTTTATTTTATTTTAGTGATTGCAAATGTCATGGAGGAAGTTATAAGGTTTGAGCCAAGCCTGAAATAGTTATTAACCTATTATTAGTTGTGATACCATGTTGAAGTTATAAGGTTTTAGATAAAGAGGGAAGAAAAAAAATGAAGACTTTGAATTGTGAATATAACTTAATATGATTGATGAGTATAGTTTGAGACAAGGCTAAGTACTAATCCACATTCGTACTAATACAATACTTCAAACCCTAATTAAGTAGGAAAACAAATCATGATGTTTACAAAGAAACATGGAAACCAATCTTAAGAGATAATAAGGTAGTGTAGGATACTCTAAGATAAGAACTAAGAAGCTAATCGTACGAGATAAATGGGTGGCATAATTTCAGGCACATGTATACCAGGAAAATGTCCACCGTGAAGGATTGAACTTGTCTCTATCTCAAATCTCTAACAAATGCTCAGCGTTCCTTGCCAACATTGATGAACGTAAAGCAGCAACTGTGACCTTTCGTGGTCAGACATACACTTTACCACCATGGTCTGTGAGCATATTGCCAGATTGCAGGAGTGCGATTTTCAATACTGCTAAGGTTAGTTTATGCAGGGTGTATTTTTGGTGCTTCAAGAAGTTTTGCATGACATCATTTTATGTCTCACATATATATAAACCTAGTAATCTATCAGTGTCTCTGTCTCTCTCCCTTTCCGTGGGCACCATCTTGATGAATTTTAGAGTGGTTCGGCGGTACCCTTGATGTCATGAATTACAGTTTTACCTTGTTGGAAGTATGATTAGGATCTTTGTAGTTATTGTATTTGTACAGTTTATTTTTTAGACATTGTATCATGTAAATAGAAGTAGAATGGCATGTATTTATTGCATTAAGGCTATATAAACGGACTCTGTGTGTGGGTGCGGCCAGTAACATATCTAAGATAAGCACTGATACCAAGCCTAATTAAAAAGCAAAAGTTAGCTCATGAGTGAGGGTTTCTCCCTCCTTATAACTAATAATTGGCCATATTACTAGTCAATTGGGATCTCCACCAATTTTATATTGTGATTGTATAAAACTTTAGTTAAATTTCCACAGGTTGGAGCACAGACTTCAGTCAATCTGGTAGGGTCCGATTTGCCACTCACATCTAATCTTTTGCAAGCCCAGCAATTGGTACACCACAATAGCATCTCCCATATCTCAAAGTCTTGGATGACTACAAAAGAGCC
Organism: Medicago sativa; assembly: GCF_051527215.1. Lineage (NCBI taxonomy): Eukaryota > Viridiplantae > Streptophyta > Magnoliopsida > Fabales > Fabaceae > Medicago > Medicago sativa. Next base: position 87,291,176 of record NC_140752.1, read on the forward strand.
AATCAATATATGGAGTAACAGCAGTTTCACTGCAAAAGGTATATGGGAGCACTTAAATGTAACAAAAGATCAATCTGACTATCTTTGGTATTCAACCAGGTAATGCTGCACTCCTGAATACTCTGCTGTGGGTATCATTTTATTTGCAAAGCATATTATACATTTTGTTTCTAACATATGCGTGTGTACACACTTTACTGTAAAAAAAAAAAAAGACAAAATTCTTGCTTTTCTTGTTATTGGTAGCTCTAGTTTCAAGGATAAATTTTTTAAAGCTTAAGCTTTTAGGTAAAAAGTAACGCAGACTTGAAGTGCTGACAATACACAAGCCCACACCACTGCTGCTTAAATTCAACTTTTATAATAGGATGGGGGAAACAAAGATTAGACTCTTAAGTTAACAACTTGGTCATAGAAACTTTCTTACTTTGTCAACAACCAAATTTCGGAAGAGCTTACGCTTGGTGAAGGCTTGTGAATGATTTTATACCTAAAAAGAGGAAAGGAATACAAGAAATAATACATAGAACAAGATATCGATGATCCATCATTGCAAAATTAAGAATAAAAGATATTGGGTGCATAAAATGACGCCAAAACTGAAGAGCTCTCATTTATTCCCATTGTATATCTTCCAAAGGGGTTTCCTCGAAAAAACCATGTTCTGAATTTCATAAAGATGCTATTGATTTTTTTCCTCGAGAGTTTAGTCAAATATTAATTCAATAATTTTCTGATTCCATTTCCATTTATTTGTGTACAAAATGCAGAATATATGTTTCAGATGGTGATATCTTGTTTTGGAAAGAAAATGCTGCTCATCCAAAACTTGCTATAGACAGTGTCCGTGATATACTGCGTGTATTTGTAAATGGCCAACTTATAGGTAATTAATTTTTTTGGTACTGAAAATATGCATTTTATTGTGTAGTTTCACTTGCAAGACTCTTTATTGAAGAGAGGAAAGGAAATAAGAGAGAATTTTCTTCTGGTAAAAATATTAGATTGAATCTGATATTAATCGATTCATATACTGAATAAATAAGATATATATTATTGATACTGAGACAACATGCTCAAAGTAACAGAACTATAACTAACAACTACTAACCAACTAGTCTGCTAATAACTGATTGTCAGTTATATCTGCTAATAACTGGTTGACTAGAAAGTCCTGGAACACTTCTAGGTTTTCATAATCTTACACTATCATCCTCTCAAAAAACCTAATATGGTTGAGACGTGTGAGTATCAAGCTTCTGGACAGAAAGAATAGTGCGGTGGTGTATGGGCGAGTGGATGGTGGCGGGGTCATGCCGATCTGACATCTATGAATCCATTGGGACAGTTGTTGGGATTTCTAGTTCTAGGACCACAGGATCGGGGAAACGATTAGGGTTTTTGCACATATTTGTCAGGCCCAATGGTCGTGACTTGTGAGTTCTGATACCAACTTGAAATAAGAGAGGATAATAGATAAAACTGTATTTTTTGATAAATTGATTAGGTAAAAATGTACTCAAATATGTCGATCCAAGGATAGGCTAAAATTAAGGAAATGATTAAGCTAAATCTAAAGATATGATCCTAATTATCTAATTGCAAAATATACAGAAAAAATCCTAAAAATAAGTTATCGTCATAAATATAAATCAAATCTCCAAATGAAATATCCTACCATATCTCCATAATCTACATCATACCTCGACAGTTCTTTCATCTATGCAACCAATCCCCGTCTGTTCGGAAAAGGATCTGGTTAGCATCGTCGACATACATTTTAAATGTATTTCTTTTCTTCCTCTCACCAATGGGATTTGAGATAACTACTGCTTAAATTGTATGCTTTTCATTTTGTCCTCGCCTCTTGGCTTGTGTTTTAGATAACTTCAACGTACATTTTTATATGCATTTCTCATTTTCAATTAAATTTTTATATACATTTCTAATATCCTGAATAAGATTTGATTATAAATTTTAGTTTTGAAAGATTTTTTTTTTTAATATTCATTCATTTAAGTGATTCTAGTTGACATTTTGTAAACAATGAATATTAAGGTTAATGTTGTGACGCACAATGGGTACTTCTTTTCCCCGAATGCAAGCATCAATTATATCATAACTGTTATGCTTTAGAAGTATAATCTTTATTTATTTTTCTCTATATATTCATGTAATTCTATTTCTTTCCAAGTTAAGGTAATGTTGTTGGCCATTGGGTCAAGGCGGTCCAGACTCTTCAATTTTGGCCAGGCTACAATGATTTAACACTGTTAACTGAAACAGTAGGCTTGCAGGTGAAAATATATACCGTTCTTCTTTGACCTGTGTGTGTAAGTTTGCAGAGTAGGTAATAACTGATTTTGGTGTAAGATTTCATAATTTATACACTAGCATTTGTATAACTTCACATGAAATACTTTTTTCAATTCAACCATTGAATTTTCATATTTACTTAGATTTATGGAGTGCCAAGTAATCCGTGATTAGTAAACAATAGAAAATTATGAACATGTTATATATATATTGGGAGCTTTTAATTTGACACTGGATTTTTTTATAAAAAAGTTTTCCCTATAAAAATGTGTTTAATGATGTGAGAATGATTTTGTTGTCACCAATGTAAATTAGTGGTAGAGATTTACACGTTAGCATAGTTGTCTATTAGAAGGTTATCCAATAATGAAAGAGTGGGTATGCATTGTCCAATGTGTACACAAAAATATGCATATCATATTCATTTCCACCTGTATTTTTTTTTTATGCCTTCTTTTTCTATTTTCTTCAACTTACTCTTGTATCAAACAACTGAGGGAGAATGTTTATTCACTTTACTATACTCCGCACTATTTTAAACAATGTTACAGAATTACGGTGCCTTCATTGAGAAAGATGGAGCTGGAATAAGAGGTACAATCAAGATCACTGGATTTGAAAATGGGCACATAGATCTTTCGAAATTATTATGGACCTACCAGGTTTGTATATAGTCTTTGAGATCCATAATGATCAAAAAGAATTATGTGAACTATTAACTGCTTTCTAGAGGAAAATACTATTACAAGTAGTACACTGCATCTGTAGTCTCCGTCAGTATATGTGCACAGTTTTTATATTACCCTAAGCATGCAATCCCATATATGTGTTATCTCTTCCTCTCATTTAGTACATAGTGCCTTCGGGACATATTACTGTCGGATTTCTGAATCCAAATGACATATTACTGTCGGATTTCTGAATCCAAATGAATGACAAACAAACATTTTCTCAATTTTTTTTAAAGTCCTTCAATCAGTTATATATGCATCCAGATTGGTTCATCCATAATGTAGGTACTTTGTGTACATGCTATTGGTTTTACTTGTACTCTATCCGTAAATAGACTTGTATAGTTAGTATAAATATCATAGATTCGTCCGGCAAATACATGAGTATTGTATGTATTTTTATTTTTGTGTGTATTTGCATATGTCTGTGAATGTTTTCGCTTCTGGTTTTCTGATGCATTATAAAGTTTGGTGATAGATAACATATTATTTGATAAAAAAAGAACTTCTATTGATGTAAACAAGAATTGCAAAAGAAGGGAGAATGAGGGAAATATTGGTAATAACTGTTAAATTTTGAGCCATTAGGAAGTCATAGTTTAGGTCCACTGGTCTTTGCATCTCTTAATATAAGTGGGATTAAGAGAATATTTTCTAGCATAGAAATGGCTTTTGAATCTCTGTCTCTGGTTATGTATCATTGTACTATTAGGTCAAGTTGTCTGTTTGAGGTTTAGTATGTCTTCAAGAATTTCCATTGTCATGGTAATATTCGGGCACACATTTGAATTTCTCAATTGTTCTGTTTTTGGAGAAATCTTCGTTCAACTTTGAGTTCGTCACTATATTTCTGTTAAGCTTAAAATGCTGCTTTAGTGGTGTGTTTGCTTGTTATATCTTGGTTTCATTATCTTCGTTCCAAGTTAATTTCCTTGTTCTATAATTTTCATCCCAATGCTATAAAATTTTGTACTCGTGCGATCTTTCATTTTACACCTTTCTTAGGTCATAGTAATTTTAAAATACTAATTTCAACTTTGAGTTCGTCACTATATTTCTGTTAAGCTTAAAATGCTGCTTTAGTGGTGTGTTTGCTTGTTATATCTTGGTTTCATTATCTTCGTTCCAAGTTAATTTCCTTGTTCTATAATTTTCATCCTAATGCTATAAAATTTTGTACTCGTGCGATCTTTCATTTTACACCTTTCTTAGGTCATAGTAATTTTAAAATACTAACTCCAGTATATTCATGTTTATCCTAGGTTGGGCTTCAAGGTGAGTTTTTAAAATTTTACAATGAAGAAAGTGAAAATGCAGGATGGGTAGAATTGACTCCTGATGCCATTCCTTCCACGTTTACATGGTACAAGGTAATTTTAAGCAGTTGAAGGGGTGTATATCTATCAAACCCGTGGCATGCTAAACAATAGTTACAATAACCAAGTTGTATTAAATTTTAAAAATAGAACGTTTTTGCCTAAATCTTTCTTAACGGCTTACTCTTTTTTTTTTTTGTCTCCCTCTACCTACCATAATACATTTGGTCAAATCTTCTTATGATTTGTCTTCCTTAAAATCATGGTATCACCATTGAGATTGTATGAAGGTGAAATTTAGCCTAATGGTTATTTTTCCCTAAAGCGCATTTTTTTCCCCTTCAAAATTGTCTAATAATAAATAAGTTCTCTACTTATTCAAGCAGACATACTTTGATGTCCCTGATGGTAATGATCCAGTTGCTCTTGACTTGGAAAGCATGGGGAAAGGTCAAGCTTGGGTGAATGGTCACCATATCGGAAGATATTGGACTAGGGTTTCCCCAAAAAGTGGATGCCAAGAAGTCTGTGATTATCGCGGGGCTTACGATTCTGACAAGTGCACAACCAATTGTGGAAAACCAACTCAAACTTTGTAAGTAGTCTTTGAAGTATCTAATGTTGTTGGAGCATTGTTTATGTTGCCATGATATTGAATATATCAACTTCAGTGCATCCATTATTAAGTATTAGAATGATTATTTATCAGGATGATTTTTTATGAGGATATAACATTACTCTTTGTACTTGCGTACCGAAGTCAATTCTCAAGGCTACTTTTCTTAAATTTGAGTCATTGGTCAATCTTCAGGTACCATGTGCCACGATCATGGTTGAAAGCATCCAACAATTTCCTTGTTATCTTGGAGGAAACTGGAGGAAATCCCTTAGGAATTTCTGTCAAGTTACATTCAGCCAGTACAGTTTGTGCTCAAGTGTCACAATCCTACTATCCACCTATGCAGAAGTTGTTGAATGCAAGTCTCCTTGGTCAACAAGAAGGTTCTTCAAATGATATGATACCTGAAATGAACTTGCGCTGTCGAGATGGAAAAATAATTTCCTCCATAACATTTGCTAGCTTTGGAACTCCTGGAGGTAGTTGTCAGAGTTTTTCTAGAGGGAACTGTTATGCTCCTAGTTCAAAATCTATAGTTTCCAAGGTAAAACTCCACACCACACTCCTTTTTTACACAATTTTTTTTTGCTAAAAATAGTTGACATATGGCTCTGCAAGAAAGCAAAAGCTCCCCGAGGTTTTAGTATATTTATCAGCTAGTTTTGGTTTTAGACCCTCTAAATATATTTTTTACGTTTTGAAGGCTTGCCTGGGGAAAAGGAGCTGCTCCATTAAAATCTCAAGTGATGTATTCGGAGGTGACCCCTGCCAGGATGTTGTGAAAACATTGTCTGTGGAAGCAAGGTGCACATCACCATCACTAATGGTTCCTTTCAACTTTGAGGCTGTAAACATCCTCTAAAATGAGTTCGGTATGTCTTTTGTTTTTGGCTCCAAGTTTGGTATGAGCCATGTACATACACAAACAAACGTAGCAATGTACTAAAAAGATTTTTATCCCTTGTATATGTTCACTGGTTGATTGTATAAAAAAGATCCTTGGTTGAGTGTATTTCAAATGATTTAATAAATAAAAAGCATCTTGATATTCAATCAAGCCTTTTAAATAATATAAATAAGTATTGTGGCATTTAATTTGGACAATCAGAATATGTTAAACATGTTTTAAAATCTGGTGGTATTCAAATCATGACTTCTTATATTTTTTTATTTTTTTTACTATAGTATGTGCATATTGATTATTAGCTTTTCCTGATTTTTGGTTGTACCTCCCAGAGAAAGAGAAGTTTCTCCCCGGTCTAGTAAACGTATATTTATGTATATTTATTGGTGTGAATGAACTTTACATTTTGTAACGATTAAATATCTTTTTTTTTTCTCTCTAGAAATGAAACTATTTCCTGCCAGCATTCACTTGGAAATCCCTTCACAGTTTTCCACACAAGTAACCGTTTTTTGTCTCTGAATGACAATTTTGTTATTTCAATCTATTTATCATTTTCTTGTATTTCTCACTCTTCCACTCTTTTGTCTATAGTCTTTGTTCTGTTATATCTTCTTTTTTGCTTTTGCGGGTGGTGACATGGGAGTGTACGAGGTGTTTCACTCACCAGAATGTATTTGGCTTTGATAGGGATTGCGGTGATGCTTGCTATTATTGTGTGCATATTTCCTATATTTTCGTGTGTATTGCATTTGCGTTTCTCTATTGTAGTTTTACTTAATTGCCCTTTTCCTTTTCTTGAAGGGGTTTATTAATTGCTTTAAATGAGTAATGTGTTTAGCTCAGTTGGTAGGGACAATGCATAATATATATAAGGTTGGAGTTCGAACCCCGACCACCACCATAAAAAGATGAGTAATGTGTTTAATAACAAAAATGTTAATATTTTCAGAAATACTTGTCCATGAACAATCCCAAATTAAAAAAATTTGGGGACTCACACAAATATTTAAAAAAAAAAAAAAGAGAATAGTTTAATGATGTGAATAATTTATTTATCGTTTAATTTCATTTGTGATTGTTTCAACAACAAAAATAATGATAAGTCACGTAAATGTCACATCAATTACAATGTCTACTTGACAGTATTTAGGATTACATAAAATAAGAACTACAACAGTTCTTTCAAAAAAAAAATGAAAGAATGGTAAGTTATCGGAACTAAAAATAAATTTCATTGGAAAAAAGTATACCATAAAATGTTGATGTTTTAAATTTAAATCATAAGTCTCAAATTGAGCATGGAGGCTTTTTTTTAAAAAAATTAAATAATTAAAAAAAAAAAGCCTCCAAACTCAATTTGAGACCTACATTTTTTTTTCCGACAGAAATTTGAGACCTACATTAATATCTACTAAACTTGTCTCCGTATGAACTAAACAATATTCTCATATAGTAGCTAAGAAACGGCTATTTCTCATAAACCTTTGTGAGAAATTAATTCTAAACAATTTATACACGGGGTAAGTCAATTTATAAACGTACATCTGGAAAATAATTCAATGATAAATATTTGGCTCGGTGTTTGTTTTCTGGGTTCAAACAATGTTTAACTTTAAGCTATAATAAATTGTAGCTTGTATAAAATCACGGCCGAATGCCCTTTTGGAACGTGAGAATTACATTTGATACGCAGTTCCAAATATTACAAGAGTTTCCTGCCCATAAAGACAGGTAGTTGTGCTTCAGTTCAAACGTCTGATCTGCTTTGTAGCATTAATAATCTTCTGACCAATCTCAGGGTGATTGAACTTCAACAGTTTGTCAAGCTTAAGAGAAGCTTCAGAAAAGCAGTGATCCTGAATAGATGACTCCGATTTTAGGGCAAAATGGATCTCATTTACATCCTCATCAAACTGGAGGCAAAACATGTGGCTGAAGACCTACAAGTCAAGACAACAGAAATTAAACAATAATATTACAGAATAATAACCAGTCTCTACATACAGTAAACAAAACCATGACCATGCCTGTTAGTGGATAAGCCATGGTGTAAAAAACCTTTACATTATCAGCAGATCGTAATTCAATACTAAGTAGCTAGTTACATCCAGGGTCTAACATTCTCGATACATAATAAAATGATTCCTCATAGTAAGAAAATGAAATGTCTACTAGAAATAATCAAAGAATGAATCACCAATTATTTTTATAAAAGAAAATTGACTGGAAAGAAACAAGAGGCTTCCTAAAATGGTGTAGAATATGGAATCACCCAAATGAATATTATCCCACTAATATTTTGTTTATACCTTTTTCATTCTCAAGAGAACCTTGTCCTTGATGGCTTGGGACCGCGACACCAAATTGACAACAAAGAGACCTTGCTCTGAAAGTTTGTCCTTTACAGTTTCGAGAAAAGATTCCTCTAAAAAGTCCGGGGCAGGGCATGCCAGTCCAGAGCTGTCCAAAATACATGATGGTTAAATACCATTCTTTAAATCATATAATACACTAATTATAACCCTTTATATCATAGCACCCTTTTTCTTGGCCAGTCCATAATAGCTTTAATGTAATAATAACTAAATGCAAAGTTCAATTCACCTTGAATCCGAAGAGTCAACATCAATAATAATTATATCAACTTTTGTAGCTTCTACATCTTCTGCATGAGAAGTAGTTGAACTACTATTTGAAGTAGACTCGGTATAGCTAGAATTATTACTTTTACTATGAGACTGAGCTGCTCCAAAACTAGCACTCTCTCGAACAAACTGGATTCCATCAGCTATATGCACCTGGATCCCCAACATAATGGGATTTAGTAAATAATGTTAACCTCCATCCCAAAACTGATTCATCAAAATGATATAATTTATTGTAGTTTTCTTAATATTCCGGACACTGGTCTGGTAATCCAGTTCCAAATAAAAAAAGAACCAGCTTTATATGCTGTTACCACGTTTTACAATTCTCCATACATGCAATACAATATCGCTAAATTAAAATATCTGCTTGCAACTGTCAACATTGTTTACTTTATATCAGAATTGATTTCCTCTAAATCTCATTTTGATTTAAGGCGATAAAAAGTTGCCATTGAGTCACGTTGAAAAATTTACAAAAGTTTTACATCAAATTTGCTTAAAGTAAAAAGCTCAAATATAAATAAATTCGCTTCAAAGTCAATTTAATTCAAACTAATTTCACAAAAACAATTTCAATCAAAATCATACTTGCCCAAACATACACTAAGTTTTGGTAAACCTTGAGAAGAGAAGGTCTCATAAGTATCTTAAGTTAAGTACCTTTAAGCGTTTATCCTCAACGAAACTGAAGTGCTTCCTTGCAATATCAACAATTACAGGGTCTAACTCCACTGCCTGTAGAAATAAATTAACATCAAGACATGTGATATCATATAAAATCATTCTAAAAACAAACAATTTAGAATTGGATCTGGACAATGAATCTATTACTGGAAAAATATATATTACCTCAATCTCCAAAACAGGGATACACCTGTGAAGAAACATAGGAAGTAAACCTGCTCCGAGACCTATGACTACAGCTTTTACCTGAGATAAACCACTGGTATGGATCAGCAACAAATAGTAGCACAAGTATGTTTTAAAGCATGGGAAGAAAGTCAGAAACAGATTAATTATGCCTGTACATGCTATTTTCTATTAAAAAACCAACTAAAAATTTCTTAATATTTAACTTTTTTTATAGAAAAAGGAATTATGTTAAAACTTAAAAAGAAAAAAATCCTCATTAAATTGCTTTAATTGAAATTGTAAACGTAAGACTTGTTGAGTATATTGGGGTGGCATAGTCTATGATTTTCCCAAATAAAAGTTAAAAATACTTGCCATTTTCCCACTTGATGCCACATTTTCCATGTATGAGGATATTAATGTGAATCCTGAAATAATCCCTGTGTGATAAGAACTAGCTACATAGCCATGATAGACAGTCAACTGGTTAGATGCTCCTGCAACATCAATAGAAAATATTAAAATAGCAAGAGAATGAAGTTAAAGGCAGTAAGTAAATGTCCTAAACTAAAAAATAGTGAATAATTTTAGTTTTAAAGAAGTATACCCTGTAATAATTGAGTTAACTGAAAATTCAACAAATGCTAAAAAGACGTCATTTTCATCAAAATCAATTTTGACACTACAAAGGGGCGAATGGGGAGCAGTGTGAGCAGTGTCTAATTGAACCCATGTTTATGAAACAATAATCCCATTTTAAATTTCACATGACATTCTTCGGATCATTGTGAGCAGTGTCTAATTGAACCCGATAGTAATCACAGACTAGAAAATAATGATGATTGCAATGCTGAGATGCACATTAATTGATGGTTTAATATAATTTTCAAAGAGCCATGTATATCATTTTGAAACTGGGCACTACATCGTATGCACAGCTATATTTACGAACATAGAACATTTCAAATGACACTTATCTAGTTATTTGAGAGAGGAAAAAAATTATTTGAGATATAGAGGGGAAGGAAAGATCCTTGTTCCTCTTAATCTTATAACAATATATTAACTATTAGGATTTGACGAGTTGAGCAATGAACATTAAACAGTGAATTCAACTCATACCATCATTCCGTCTCTGAGACACACTTTTCTTAGATTTAGACGATGAGTTGGTTTTCTTCCTTTCTGTCTCACCAACCAATTTTGTAGGTAAATGTTCAACTGTTAGCAAAGCTTCAGACTGAACCAAATTTGCAGCTCTTTCGAATACAAGGCGTCGAAATATCAACTCTCTAGAAGGAAAGATACAACCGACTTCACTATCAATATTTTCATAAACTACATCTTCAACAATAATTGATCCAGTTAATGAAGAAGTGATCTGCAAAACACAGATAATTATTGATGATATGATGAGAAATATGAGGATTGTTTAAAATAAAATAGGCCATCACTTGAATGAGAATCTAAAAGTGGAAATCACAAAAGCAAAAAAAGCGATGAATAATTTTTTTTTCTTTCTTCTTTCGTATTGATAATAAGCAGATTTTGATGAAAATTAGTAACGTGATAAGATACACTCTTATATCAACAAACCAGGGGATAAAAAGATGAAAAACAAATTATGAACATGGCTTTACAGAACTTCTGTAAAGCAACCCTTCCCTTCCACTATCAATAATGAAAACTGTGAAAAAGGCAGTATGTAAACCAGGGGCTGAACACTACAAAAATGGTAATTGATAGAGCATAGCATGTGTTGTTTACTGTTAGTCTACTGTTCAACATTACTCTCATACATTTTAGACATACTGGCACAAAATAGACATCGTGTAGAGTGCCTATTTAGTGAAGAGCACTAATCGCATGTCATCTATCTCCCTAACAAACATGTTGACATCGAAATTATCTTTCTTGTTGCTTTCTGTTTTATTCTTTTGTTTAGGAGGATTTTTTCTCCTAACTTCTCTTTCTAACCTTTTCTCTTCATATTCATGTTAAAGTTGCTCTTATAAAACCTAAGAAAAGAAAGAACACACACACAACAATAACTCTGTAGAAACCAAGTACTCTAGAAGTAGGTTACTTTTAAATTACAATCATCAAGTTTAATCCAACTAAGTAGTTGCACAAAGCCCAAATAGAGGGGGGAGGAGGGAGTTCACTTCATCAAAATAACAACAAAAGAGAAATATCATTATATCATTATTAACCTGGTCAACAATGTTTCGCTTTTTGATCCCATCACTTGCCATCAAGAAACTGTGCATATATCAAAGAATTTTTTTATGAGAAAAGCCACAATTCATGAAGTGTAAGCATGACAACAACACCTGGAAAAATGGCTTGGAATATAGTGATAGCTGTAATGCATAACAGAACTCATTTGAATATTTTATCATCAATCCGATTAAAATTGTTAAAAATGGAGGGAAAAATCACATAAAAAGCAGCTGGTACAAGATACGAACGGTATTTGAGCTCCATTCTCGTTTTCTTTAGGTTCCAACTGTTTAACTAGCGGAGACAAATCCTTCTGAAAAAGGATAACAACACACAATTCAGTGATAGTTAATCTGTTTGAATGGCATAACTTAAGATGATGTTTCTACCTGAATCTCATCCATGCTGGCATTCGTATGGCTGGTGTCCAAGAAAACCTAAATGTGAGATGTGTTCAAAAAGTTGAATTATAAAAGTAACATAAAAATACCAGAAAGTGTTATTTCATTAAGTTAATAACATAGTACCATTATGAGACGAGCTGCTTTGGAGCTTCTGACCACCATCCATTGTCCTTCTTCAGAAAAGAAGAGCCATTCGCGAGCACGAATCTGGGATGTAACATTCAGACGTGAAATTCAAACAGAACAATGGGTATCGTTGCTATCTTAATCTAAAAACATAAAATAAGACGAGAAACAAATAAAGGAAGAACATAAGAAATGCTAGAAAGTCCTTCCATCTGCTATTGCTGATCACTAAATTAATATCCTTGCGGCCTATGTTGTATACAATAGTATTAATGTGATCCTAGATGCAAGCATAAGTACAAACAACAACGAAGCCTTCCATCAAGTGGGGCTTGTTATGATGCAAAGACACACCTTAGGCACAATGAAAACCCCACAATGATATGTAAATGGGTCAGACTGTTCCTCGGCATCAAAAACTGCTGCTCTATAAGAGAAAACAGAGCACCCTTGGCCACCTAAAGTCAGCTGCACCCGCCGACCTTGGGAAATTTTTGTCAGTTCCACTTGCAGATTTTCCATGGAGTATAATCGATCAGAGCTACTTGATAGTTTTTCACGAACTTGATTCTCATTTTGAAGAGCCTCGCGGAGTCCAGAAGCCTAGGACACAGAAAAAAAAAATCATTAACAGAAAATAATAAAAGAATATATTATAAATAGAATATATCCACAAAACATCTTATAAAATCCACAGAATATTTTTAGAATTTTACGCATATACTATAGGATGAGTCGGACCTCTAATTCAGAGGCAACCTAAGGAGTTAACCCTAATTTTATTGAAAATTGTTGTATACACTTCTAACAAGGCTGAAACACACCAGAAAAAGACGTAAATGCTCATCGGCAGTTAACTGCCGCCGGTTAAAATCTATCGGCAGTTAACTGCCGATGGGGTTATATTGGTAAATTACTGGTGTTTTTCAGCCAAACACTATGTGTGAACAGCATTCTTCAATTTTATTATGTTTCCTAATTTGATTATGATTAGGAGTCCTATTGTATCAGTGGGCTTGGGATTGTATTAGCAGTAGTACTATACTATTACTACCCATTACATAACCCAGTTTTATGTGTAAAGTAGTATAAAGTATTACAATATTGGTGCTTAATATTTTACATACATCAAATCGTTCCAATCTCAAAAGTATTCAGAGTATCTCTCTATGTTCCTCCCACCCTATCTAAACCCTACAACATAAAACAAAATAATTAATTGTTCTCTACAAACATAAAACAAAATAATTAATTGTTATAGCTTTTTTTAAAATAGATTTTTGTAGTGTAAAATGTTTTTGTTATAATTTTTTAAGAAAGAAATTTTCAAGGAAAGCTTCAAATGAAAAATTTGTTTGAATAGCTTAACTTAAAATGTCATTCTAAGTATTTCATCATTTGGTTATAATTTTTTTTGGATACTAACATTTTGAAAATATCTCAAAAAAAAGCTATTTCAAATAGCTTTTCATAAAAATCATTTTTCAAAGATGTCATTTTAAGAAAATATGTGATTTTTACTATGTACAATCTCGAACAATGAATATTTAAGTTAGTGAATGTCAAAATCTCTTTTTTAACTCATATCAAATGAGTTTGAAATAACTTTTACTATTTTTGAGTAAATTTCAAAAAAATCCATTTTTAGAAATACAAAGAAAAATCCATTTTTTTTAAATCTAAAACAAACGGGCCCATAACAATGATTTTCCTTGTTTATGGGTTGGAATACCTCTCATATTCCTACACATACACCACTCTCTTTTCTGTTTCAAAAAATTATCTATGCAGCTAACAAATGTTACAATAATCATCCATGAAAACTTATTTCAAGAAGACAATTGCTTTTTTGACATTCAGAAGTTCCTAATAACACAAGTAAATTACTAAAATACCCCCCAGCGGTAGTTAACTACCGTTGGGTTATAACTAGAAACCCAGCGGCAGTTAACTGCCGTTGGGTTTTTTGGTCTTTTACTTGTGTTGCAAAGACATATCAAATGTCAGAAAAGCAATCGTCTTTCAAGAAAGAACTCATGCCCACACACAACTGAATAAAAAAGCATAATTGGCCCAGATATAGTACCTGTTCCGAATTACAATGAAGTGAAGCATTCTGAAGTAATGATGTAATCTGATGTACTGCAGTAGACAGCTCCTTCTCCACAACCACCATAAATGTTTGAAGGCTAGGTTTACCAGAAGACTTCATAGGTATGGCATCAACACTCATTTTCCACCCAAGTCGAAACTTTGAGAAAAGTATATCTGAAAAGTATGAATTAGTTTAGCATCATCCTCTAATCTATCCAATCAAAATCAAACAGAACGGAAGAAAGAAAAAAAAAAGTTCCTGCAACCATTCATTTCCAAGTTCCAACTAATAAAGTTCCCTTTCCAAGTTCACTACAATCGATATAAAACGAAATTAACAGAAAATAGCTTCTACAATTAGACAGAACACCACCCCAACCGGCTAGAGTTTTCAATTACATTGTCCATACAACATATATTACTCATATATTCATAATCAAACAGATAAAAAAAACATGATATTCATAACTGAAGAAACTAACCTAGTACATGAGATTCAGCCAAGGTAAGACATACAAACTTTCCCCCAGGCTTTAAAACTCTCTTCACCTGCAAAATCAACCAAACCAATTTCACAAACACCAAACACTCAAATTCAAATTCTACCACAGATCAATCTATTCTATAAAATTATTCATGTAAACATATGTAACACCGACACATGTGATTACAATTATGTCATTTTCTGAAATAACTACGGGTGTCCACATGTCAATGCCGTATCCAGTGTTCGTGTTTGTGTCAGTGCTTCATAGATATAAATAGATAAAAAAAAAAAAAAGATAGAAACCTCAGAGAGATATTGATTTCCCAAAGTAGGACCAAGCTTAGGCTCCATTAAAGCATCCAATCCACCTTTATCAACAACAGCACCAAAAAACTCATCTTCAAACTGCATGGCGGTCATATCCATAACACGCCACCGCATAAGCGGACGAGAACGAATATTACGGCGTAGCATGTCTCCAATAACGACTTTAGAGAAATCAATGTTGGTGATGGAAGTGAAGCCGGCATCGTAAAGGTGTTCGGAGAGACGGGAGTTGCCGCAACCGGGGACGAGGACGGGAAGAGACGCCGGAGCTGGAGGAGTTAGGGTTTGGAGAAGGGAGATGAGTGGGTCCCTCAGGTGGGGCCATTCGGCGTACCATTCGAAAGAATCGGGGCGAATAGTGAAGAAATTGTCCCAGTTTTCTTTGCTGGTGAAGTCTCCTAGGGTATCTAGAAGGTCCTTCTTCTCAGTTTTGCTCTTCGATGCCATAGCTCAGCAGTATGGTGAGTGAGGAGTGGTGGTGGCTGGTGGGGTTTTAGAAGTCCTCTCAGATTCAACAAATAGATAGTGTGTATGGTTCTTTCCTTCTGATAATTGTGTAGTTTTAACTCTTAATCACTTTTTATCAACAAAAAAAAAAAAAAAACAAAACAAAAACTTTTAATAACCCAGTACGGTGGGATTTACAATGCACAAGCAAAAGACTTGTGCACAACACAAACTTGTGCATTTTGTGGGCCCAAATCAAATCTGGACCGTTCATATATTATTATTTTAATGCCAACGGTTGAGATTTGTTTGGATTGAGAAATGGGTGACCTGCTGCCACAAAGGGAGAGAGGGCATGTGGGTCCCACGCGGGACCCACTCCTTTGATTAAATCTGAATTTTATATTGCAATTTTTTTGGTGGGGTTTGTATTGGACTTGGGCTTGACATTTGTGAGTAAAATTTTATATATGGGCTGCCAAATTTAATATTCTTGGCCCGAAAATAGGAAATATTTTTTCCATGCATAATTTTATTTATTTGTTGACAATTCAAATTCAATTGAATTGAATATTGAAAAATCTGAAAATTAGTAGAAGTTGTTTTATTAAATTGGACGGTTGTAATTGGATTTGAATTTTTTGGGAAAAATAAATGGGAGAAATTATAAGATGAATAAATTGGGTGTTATATTTGGGTAGTAAAATTGTTTTGGAAAAATTACAAGATGAAGAATTATGATGTTTTGGAAAAATAAATTGGAGAAATTATAAGATGTTTTGTTGGTATAACATAATATTAATAATGTTTATTTATATTGTGAGTCAATCACTACCAAAAAAAAATTGTAAGTCAATGATGAATGATTGAATTATGAGAAATTATGGTATCAGAAATTAAACATTGGAGTATTATTTATTGTACAGTTAATAGAAGGAAATTATGTAGAAAGTAAACTATATTAATAATATTAAGATGTAACATTGAATTAACAAATAATTAGATATTATTTTATTTAGAAATTAATATTTTTGTATGTTATTTTATTTGGAAATTAGTTGACAATTTTTATACTAAAAAAAGTAAACTATAAGAGTTAATAGAAAGCTAAAATGTCCCGAAAAAAAAAAAAAGCAATGACAGGTGAGCACGACCGTGCTTTATAATGACACGGTCGTGCTTAAAGTGACTGGAGTTGGATTTGAAAAAGTAGTGGAAGGTTCGCACGGCCGTGCTTTAAATAGGCACGGTCGTGCCTTAAACCACTGGCTGTTGCCTTGAAATTGTTTTGGGACAGACGCACGACCGTGCGTGTAATAACACGGTCGTGTAAGAAAGACAGAAAGTGACTGGTGTTTTGTCTGCAATAGCTGCACGACCGTGCTTGAATTAGACACGGTCGTGCCTTAAACCACTGGCTGTTGCCTTGAAATTGTTTTGGGACAGACGCACGACCGTGCGTGTAATAACACGGTCGTGTAAGAAAGACAGAAAGTGACTGGTGTTTTGTCTGCAATAGCTGCACGACCGTGCTTGAGTTAGACACGGTCGTGTGTGTATCAGGTGCCATATCCAGTAGAACCAACAATCATTAGTGAAATAAAAATGTGCACAACATACCAGAGCATGCCAATTACTAGCACGAGCCATGTGTTTTGTTAACATGCAAACAAGTTCAGCAAGTTCAGAGCTAATATAATTTACAACATAATTATATTTGGATCATTGTTCACACAAAGCATTAAAGTTTATGATTCTGGACCGGGTGGAGGATAATGGAAGTTGAGTCGCTGCATCGTTTCTGCAAGCATTCGTTTGATGCATGCAACCTCATCATACGTCCTGTCAGCCTTCGCCTCCATTCTTCGACGCCAATTATCATCGTCATCTTTCATTCCAGTCGCAGGTTGTTGCTCCTCCCGGTAATCACCCATTTCTTCATCTCTGCCAGCCTGCTCTCTAGGTACCTGTGAATCTAAATCCATATAAAGCCAATTTGCTGGATTTGTTACGTCAGTTCTAGATGGATCTGGCAACAAGATTGAATCTTTGTCGAATACCATCAATATAAATGTCTTGTTTTCCCCATCTAGATCCCTTACCATATGAATATTTTTACAGAAATCGATATCAATGGCATAGTTCCCGTCAATGCCAATTTCTTGTGTTGCAGTTCTCGCTCCCAGCTTCCATGCAATGAAACTTACCAATCCCCCCGCCACTATCTTACCTTTTGGTTGTGCCGCCACATATGCCAAATGGTCTAATAGGTAGTAGCCAGTGTTTACGGGACATTTGTTAATCATGGCCCATAAAAGGAATAGCTCATCAGACCTCACAGTTGCAGTTTCCGGCCTACCGAAAATGGTGCATGCCATAACTCTATGCAAGTATTTGAAAACAGGGTTTTGTATCATGCTGGCCTTGGCAGTTTTGCTTTTAAAACGGTTCCGGCCAGTTATTTTAAACCAAAACTCCTGTTTGTCAAAATGTCGATGCTTTTTATCATGAATGATCCCCGTGCTATCGAAGCCCATTATGTCATTAAATTGAGTGAGGGACATGTTATATTCCACGTTGCCCAAACTAAATGAAACCGTGTGGTTTGGGTTTTTGTCATTGTCTGTATCATGAACAAAAGAGATGGTACTTAAAAATTCAAGTGTACTAGTTTCGAAGGCGAAGTGCGTCTCGCCTACGAAATCTTTCCAGCCTACATTACTAATCAATGTCGTGACATTGTCCTCTATACCCAATGCCTGTAGAGCGGCTGAATCGGGGTACCTATTGGGTACAACGTCTCTGTTCACAAGCATACTGTACCTTACCTTTTCAGATTTGTGAAGAATAAGTCCCCTCTCATTGAGTCTACCCTGTTTCTGCGTTCCGGAAGAAGTGCTGCCAACATGAACACCCTTTCCTTTAGAAGCCATTTTTTCGAAATTTCTGTTCCTGTCGCAAAACAAAAAGTAGTAACAATTTACATACATTAATTGTACACACACATATGGCAGTACTAGTAACAACAATCAAAAAAGCCCCTTTTCTTTTGACTAGGGTTAAGGTTATGGGTACATTTACACTTACATTTACATAGAAACACAAGATTCATAAGCAGCAAAAAAAAATGAAATAGTAGTATTTAACATTTCCTGATAACAATTAATCAGAAGCCCCATTTCCATATAAGAAACAAACAGGAGTAACAATACCCACCAATCAGAAACTCATTCCTAATAAGAATAATGAAAGCAAAAAGAACCTAACAATCTCTATCAATGTAGTGTTTCAACATTCAATAAAAAGCAACCAACTGCATGAAATTAAGTAAAAGGAAAGAAAGAAATGGAGGTTAATTACCTAATAGTGAGTGTAGATTTCAAAAGGGGAAAACCTAAGGTTGATGATGGTGATGATTTCTGGCGCTGCAGGAGGAAGAAGAAGAAGGAATTATAATAAGAAGGAAGTAAAAGAAGAAGATTGAGGTAGGAGACACGTTTAAATGTTTTGGTGAGTTGGTGGAATTGTGGGTTGTTGACAAATCATTAATAATCATTAATATGAAAATGATTATCATAAATGAAAACAAATCATTAGTATGAAAATCATTAAAACATAATTGATAAATGATTAAAAATAAGGGATGCACATACATTTAATTATGAAACATTTCGAACACGACCGTGTGTAAGTATGACACGGTCGTGTGTATTTGTACTGGACTAAAAAAAAGGTAATGAATGGACCAAAAAAGTGGTTGTATGAAACGTTTCGAACACGACCGTGTGTAAGTATGACACGGTCGTGTGTATTTGTACTGGACTAAAAAAAAGGTAATGAATGGACCAAAAAAGTGGTTGTGGGGACTCGAACCCAAACCCTCAAACTTGCAAGGACAAATCTGTAACCATTTAGCCACATGGGGCGCGTTCGTCAAGTAAACAAGTTCACATGTATATAATTGAGATTTTTTTAATTATTTTAAAGGCATGGTCGTGTTCTATATTGACATGGTCGTGCTGACATGTAAACTGAAAGGCACGGTCGTGTTGTATACGTGACACGACCGTGCAAGAGTATATTGTTCTGTTTTAATCAAAGTTTTTAATACCATATTTTAAAAATGCAAAACAACAATGTCTCATACAAGCATGTTCCCTTCCAACGATAGTAAGTTTAAGAGACTTACAGTGTTCAAAGTACACAATAGCTATATAATTTTTGTTTTTTAATGGATTTTATTGTAATATCTATAGATTAAAGCCTAATTACATGTACCAAAAATAAAGCCTAATTACAAATAAAATGATTAAAACATAAATGATTAAATCATTATATTAACTGATTAAATAATTTTCCTATTAATGATTATATGAGGGTTTAATAAGTTTTTGGTCCATATAAATATAGTCTAGTATTCTCTGAAGTACTTTAGGTCAAAAAATAATGTCATTGCGGTTAGAGTTGTAAGTTGCTTCATTAGCCGGTGAACTATCTTCTTATTAATGATTAAATAATGTAGTATTATGTTATTTAAATTTTAATGTGTATAAAAAATAGTTGTGATTTTTATGTAGATTGAATTTATAAGTTAGTTTTGGCATTAGAAAATATTATTATTAAATTAGATTTATGATGTAATAAACGTTAATTACAATTAAAACGATAAAAAAGTTTTAGTGCAATCCACGTAGTGAATATCTTGATTGATTAATTACCATATGTCAACAGTGTTACAAATGCAAGCTAGGGTAATCGATAACAAGAGTTTGAGTAGTCAACGAATGTTCATCCAAGTACTTTGACTCGAAGATTCTTCCAGTTAGGGTAAGAGTTTCTAGTTTGATCGGTCTTGGTGACATCTTTGAACTAGTTTATGTAGAGGAATCATGCAGTTAAGGCGTGAGTTTAATTCGAACACTATGGTCGTTAGGGTTAGAGTTGTCGGCAAGATAGGTTGGTGAATAGTTTGATTAGGCATTAAACATTCATCGAAATACTTATCGTATATTATTCTACTTGTCTGGGTAAGAGTTGTGAGTTTGATCAGTCGTTCAGACATCGATGAAGTAGTTTAGGGTGAGAGTTACAAGCTTGATTAGTCGATAAAGTGTTTGATTAGTCATTGAACTTTGATCCAAGTACTTTGACTCCAAGATTATTTTAGTTAGGGTAAGAATTTTGAGTTTGATTATTCGTTAAGAAGTCTTTGTAGTAGTTTAGGTCAAAGAATATTGTCATTAGGGTTAGAATTGTCATTAGGGTTAGAGTTGTAAGCTTGATTAGTCGATAAATAGTTTGATTAGTCGTTGAACATTCATCCAACTACTTTGACTACAAGATTCATCACCCGTTTTGAGGTCTTTGTAGTAGTTTAGGTCAAAGAATATTGTCATTAGGGTTTGAGTTGTAAGATTGGTTAGTCGATAAGAAGTTCGATTAGTCCCTGAACGTTCATCCAACTACTTTGACTCCAAGATTCTTTCAGTTAGAGTAAGAATCTTGAGTTTCATCACTCGTTTTGAGGTCTTTTTAGTAGTTTAGGTAAATGAATGTTGTCATTATGATAAGAGTTGTGAGTTTCATCACTCGTTTTGTGGTCTTTCTACTAGGGTTGGAATTTATTTGTTCTTCCTTTTCAAAATCATAATTTTTCTAATTTTCACAATTTTGTTCCTTTTACTAAGGTTGGACTTTATTTTATCTTCCTTTTCAAATTCATCATTTTTTTAAAATTTCCACAATTTTGTTTCTTCTATTAGGGTTGGACTTTATTTGATATTCATTTTCAAATTCATCATTTTTCTAATTTTCACAATTATTTTTCTTCTATTTGGGTTGGACTTTATTTGATATTCATTTTCAAATTCATCATTTTTCTAATTTTCACAATTATTTTTCTTCTATTTGGGTTGGACTTTATTTGATATTCATTTTCAAATTCATCATTTTTCTAATTTTCACAATTATTTTTCTTCTATTTGGGTTTGACTTTATTTGATATTCATTTTCAAATTCATCATTTTTCTAATTTTCACAATTATTTTTCTTCTATTTGGGTTTGACTTTATTTGATATTCATTTTCAAATTCATCATTTTTCTAATTTTCACAATTATTTTTCTTCTATTTGGGTTTGACTTTATTTGATCTTCTTTTTAAAATTCATCATAGTAAGTTATATGTGAGATTCGTTTATTAGACATGTCAAGTCAGTCTATCTGTGTAATGTTCCAGAAACATGCTAGTAATAGTATGGAAAACGATGCTTTGAGACACTTATACACGTTAACGAAAATTTAATTTTCTGTCATACTGTGTTTATAACTTATGTCAGAAGCTCTAATAACAGTTTCAATTGCATGTCATAACATACTACCAAGGGAGCAAGATAGTTTTTCGTGTTTTATTTATGGACTTATGTTCCAATGAAGTTAACCTCATAACTTATATAAAGCTTATACAAGTCCTCAAAACCCTAAATTGGCTGGTTTTAGCAGATATTTTGTCAAATTGGTCTGCTTAAACATGTTTTGAACTTGACTTCTCTTATAGGCTTGCCTCAAGACAGTTCATTGTATATCATTTTGATTTTTATGTTGATTATCCTACTATCCTAGCAGGTTAGACACCTCAATTCCTTTTATCATTTGAAGCTTTTGAAACCATGCAGGTCCTTAACTGTATGTAATTGTTTGGTCGCACAAAAACATGACATTTACTTTGAAATAACTCTAAAGTGTGAAGAATTCTGGTGTGGTTAATTTTGATTCCTAGATTACTTCGTGAGCTTTCTTGCACATGTGAATAATTTATTTAATTTTCTTCACGAAAAAACCTGTGTTCGAGTCCTCTTCATCTAACCCAAGACAGTGCTATCACTTAGATCTTGGGGCCTAGTGAATTTGTGAGTTCAAGTTTTTTAGTAACTGATTTTGACATCTTTGTTTAGATGAATTCAATAGGGATCCTTTGACTCTTTACATTTTCTTCTAAATGGTCACAAGTCACAACAAAACAACTAATTTAATTGTATGAGGTATTTGAATATCACTGCATCATACATTATTTTTTATTGCTTTTTTATTAGATTTGATCACACAACACACTTCTTTAGCTTGGGTATTTACTAACTTCTTTTCCGTTATTAGATCTTAATCAAAAGTTTTGAAGATCTGATGATGTTGTCGATGATCCCTAGGGTGTGCTTTGAATGGTTGATCAGCATTGACTCATACCTATTATGTCATAGTAAAGTTTAGCTACTCATACCTATTCAGTCATAGTAAAGTCTAGCTACTCATACCTATTTGAGTAGCTGAGTAAAGAACAAGAGAGTAACTATTTATTTATGATTTGTGTTTTGAAAATTGCTCTTGACACATTTGGCTTGGCTGAGAAACACATTTAAAAGATAGGTTTAGGGTTGCAAGATAAATTGTTTAGTTAGGCTTTATTTTAATTATTTTAATTATGTTAGCTATTAAATAAATTCACATCTATCCTATTTATATATAACCAAACACTCTTCATAAACAAACATATCATATAAGTCTTTTTCCATCTACCTTTAAGCACCAACCAAACAAACATTTAGGGTATATGGTTGAAATAATAATTGGGGATCCAATTACTTTCATATGTTGCATTCATTACCTTGAGCTACCAAGATCCATAAAAACACTTAAACCAAATTAAATTTGTTCTCAATTTCTTGAAGTGAGCAAGAGCAACTGAAGCCATCTTCTTCTCATCATTCAGAGCCGAATTCTTCTCCTGACAACATTAACTCCACACAATTGTAAGTTTTCCATTGTAATAACTTTTTCCCATCCTCTTGTTATTCAATTCCTTCTGGACTTACTTTTGAATTAGATATCTAGTTTGATTTTGTAATTTGTTGCTTCAATGTTGAATATGTCAGATAAGTTGTTGTGTTGTTGAATTTAACTTTGCTGATGATGGTTCTCAAACTTTATCATTTGCTTCAATTTCGTGTGTTGTAATTTGTTGCTTCAATTTTATAATATTGTTAAATTGTAGTTTAAAGGTAGTTGAAGAAGTTGCAGAAATTCTGCCACTTTGTTTTGGAAGTTGATGAAATGTAAATATTATTATAATTGATTGTTTGATTTTTATGTTTATTGATTGACCCATTATTAATATTATTTGATTGTAACAGTGCAACCATGAATGTCTCAAAGGCCTCAGCAAGCAACATGGGAGAGAGACAGAGCTGGATTAAATATGCCAACAAGGTATGCCATTGTAACAAAATAGCAGCGATAAAGGTTTCAATGACTAATGAAAATCCAAACCGGCTGTTTTACGTTTGCAAGAACAACAACAAAAAAAACAAAAGCAAACAAAGGTGTGAATTTTTCAAGTGGTGTGAACCAATTGGATGTGAAAAGGATTCAACCCAAGTTCTGGAAAGTAAGTTGACGGATTTTGGCTCTACAAATTCTACCTTAGAACATGAATTGGAGTGTGTACTAGTTGATCAAGCTATGAAGTTTGATGCTTTGAATAAAGAATTGGATGCTAAATTGG
Source organism: Medicago sativa (assembly GCF_051527215.1). Classification (NCBI taxonomy): domain Eukaryota; kingdom Viridiplantae; phylum Streptophyta; class Magnoliopsida; order Fabales; family Fabaceae; genus Medicago; species Medicago sativa. The sequence goes on from NC_140752.1 coordinate 87,315,225, forward strand.
TGGATATGAAACATTTAATTGAGGAGGATATTCAGCATGTGAAGATTCAATCTGAGATTGAATTATTATTCCTCCAAAAACAGTTTGAAGAATGTAACCAGCAACTGTTGGAAATTAAAAGAGAAGTTAAGAATGAATCACTACATGTTCACAAGAGATTAATGGATGATATTGTTTTTGTCAAAAAAAACCATTGTTATGAGTTGTCTATATTGAAGGAAGATTTGAGAAAGGCAAAATATTCAACGTGTAAGATCAAATGTTTAATTGTTGTACTGGTGTTGGTTCTGGGTTCTCTAGCATTCATCACAAACTGAATATCATCTTCACTGAGAATAAAGATCAACAAGCAGCTATATTGCTAACAATGATGTTAAGCACGGTCGTGTCGTTGTGAAGTACGCTCGTGTCTAATAACCAGTGAAGTGATGCACGATCGTGTCCATGTTACGCACGGTCGTGCTTAATCTCCAGGTCAAATTTACTATGGTATTTGTATTTAGGCTAGTTTTCCATTTAGGTTTATAAGTTAATTATCTCATGCACGGTCGTGCAATAGTCGTGCACGGTCGTGTGTATGTTTTATTTGAAAAGAAGGTTGTTACCAGTGTTTGGTAACACGCCCGTGTCATAATTATGCACGACCGTGCTCATATGTAGTAGTATAACTCAGTCAGTTAGTGCACGACCGTGCTGTATTTAAGCACGACCGTGCGCAAAGAAACCTAGACCCTACATTAAGATGTAATTTTATATTATTGTTGTTGTTAATTAAGTGACTTATTTATTTAGTGACCTATTTAACTATGTTATTAATTACAAAATATGTTGGAACAAAATGTGTTTAACAATGAACCTTAAAGGGTTTTGATGATAACAAGGTATTAAAAATTGTAAATTGGACTAGCTAATATTTGTTCAAGTGTACAGGACCATAATTATAAAGTTACATCATCATTGGTTCTGAATGAGCAAATAAAGAGCTATGGAAACAACAAAAATTTGAAGCTTGGACGCTCCTGAAGGCAACTTGCTACTGAAGAGAAAAAGCGCTCCTGAAGTCAAGCTGCTCCTGAAGAAATAGCGCTCCTGAAGTAAGCTGCTCCTGAAGAATAGTGCTTCTGAAGACAAGAGGTCCAGAAGCCACATCATCAGAAGCTGCGTCATCAGAAGCTGCAGAAGTCATATCATCAGAAGCTGCATCATCAGAAGCTGCCTCATCAGAAGCCATTTCACCAGAAGCTGAATATCAACTGGATTTGCAAAGAATCAAGAATTGAAGAATTATCAATGCAAAAGCTGTCTATTGGATTCGAAAACACAAACAAAGGATTAGTGGAGTTTGCAACGGTCATTTCAAAGGTGTTTGAAGGCGTGTGTTTGCAATTTGGACGAAAGCGTTGACACTGTACTTTGTACGAATTGTACAACCACGTTCTCCACTACTCTGTTTTGTGTCCGCGCTACAGGACAAGAAAACAGCTCCAGAATACGGTTTCGCCTGCATAGATGTTCCTTTGGATAAGGAATGGATTTCAAATTTGTTCTTCATAGGACAACAGCCAAATCAGGCAAAAGATTATTGGTGAAAGATCAAGCTTCAACAACGACTCTTTGGTGTGCTGGCAATTTCACAACGTCTCTCTCACACCTCTATATAAAGGAGTGAAGACCTAGAGAATTGGTAATGCAAGAACGCTGAACGAAAGACTCACAAGATTTTCACAAGTACCAAACCTCTGCTGAAATTGTTCTGCATTCACTTAGAATTTCTGTGTCTCAAAGTCATATCTTAGAAATTCTTAAGTCCATTGAGTCTGTATCTGATTTGTATTGTGAGCACCTCTGATTGTATATCAAGTGTTCAACCTTAAACAATTTTCTGTGTAATTTTGTTTAGTTAGGAAGTCTCTTGCAGTTGTGCTTGAGCAGGAAGTCTCTTGATTGTGTTCTTGAGCAAAGGAAGTCTCTTGCTTGTGTGCTTGAGCATTGGAAGTCTCTTGCTTGTGTGCTTGAGCATTTGTAATCAGATATTACTCATAGTGAAATCTCCTTGGAAGTGCAAGGGGGACTGGACTACTTCCGGATTGTGGAAGGAACCAGTATAATTGCTTTGTGTCGTTCTTCTTCTCTCTCTCTCTCTGTTTTATTCCGCTGCATTTAGATTCTGATTATCACTTCAGAAGCTGTCTCGCTTAGCTTCTGATCAGTGTGTTCAGTTTTTAGGAGAAACGAAGAATTTTTCTAAAACACAATTCAACCCCCCTTCTTGTGTTTTTCTCACCTTCAATTGGTATCTAGAGCCTTGGTCTGTTGTGTAACACTTAACCGTGCAACAGTCAAAGATCTGAGAAAAACATGTCTACTCCTCCTCCTACTGGTTCTAGTGATACTAGCTATAAACATGTCTCACATGATTATAGTGATAGTAAGAAAACCAGTGTTGGAAAAGTTCCAAAGTTCAATGGAGATGCTGAAGAGTTCTCTTGGTGGAAGACCAACTTTTACAGTTACATCATGAGCCTAGATGAAGAATTATGGGATATTCTGGAAGATGGTGTTGGTGATTTAGTCCTTGATGAAGAAGGAGCTGTTGTGGATAGAAAGAAACATACTCCAGAACTGAGGAAACTTTACAAGAAGCATCATATTATCAGAGGAGCTCTTGTCACTGCCATACCCAAAGCAGAATACATGAAGATGAGTGACAAATCCACTGCTAAAGCTATGTTTGCTTCTCTCTGTTCAAATTATGAAGGGAGCAAGAAGGTCAAAGAAGCAAAGGCTCTCCTGCTTGTACATCAGTATGAGTTATTCAAAATGAAGGATGATGAAACTATTGAGGAGATGTACTCAAGGTTTCAAACCTTAGTTTCTGGTCTACAGATTCTAAAGAAGAGCTATGTTGCTTCTGATCATGTAAGCAAGATACTCAGAAGCTTACCTGCCAGATGGAGACCAAAAGTGACTGCCATTGAGGAAGCTAAAGATTTAAACACTTTAAGTGTCGAAGATCTTGTTAGTTCTCTCAAAGTTCATGAGTTAAGTCTTAATGAACATGAGTCTACTAAGAAGAGTAAATCAATAGCTCTTCCATCCAAAGGCAAGTCATCAAAAGCTCTCAAAGTGGTTGAATTTGAAGAGGAAGAACAGTCAAGTTCAGACTCTGAACCAGATGCTGCAGAAATGGCCATGCTCTCAAACAGACTTCAATATCTGGCCAAGAAGAACAGAAAGTTTCTCTCCAGAAGGGGTAACTCCAGAAGCTCAAGGAAAGAAGATCAGAAGGGATGCTTCAACTGTAAGAAGCCAGGTCACTTCATTGCTGAATGCCCTGATCTTCAAAGAGAAAAGTCAAAGGACAAGTCAAAGAGGTCTACATTCAAACCAAGCAAATTCAAGAAGCAGATTAAGCAGAGTTTAATGGCAACCTGGGATGATTTGGGTAGTGAATCTGGATCTGATAAAGAGGAAGCTGATGAAGATGCAAAGGTAGTTGTTGGGTTGGTAGCAACAGCAACTTCAGAAGCTGGATCAGATTCAGACTCAGAAGATGAAAACGAGGTATGTCTAAGAGCAGTGCCAAAGCAAAGATCATGGTACCTAGACAGTGGTTGCTCAAGACACATGACAGGAGACAAGTCCATGTTCCTCAGCCTAACAATGAAAGAGGGAGGAAATGTGAAATTTGGAGGCAACCAGTCAGGCAAGATCATAGGTACAGGAACTATTGGTAATTCCTCTACCTCAATTAATAATGTATGGTTGGTAGATGGTCTTGAACATAACCTTTTGAGCATTAGTCAATTTTGTGATAATGGTTATGATGTGCTTTTTGAAAAACCCAACTGTACAGTAATCAACAAGGAAGACAAATCCATTGTGTTCAAAGGAAAGAGAGTTGACAATGTCTATAAAATCAATTTTTCTGAACTGGCTGATCAGAAGGTGATGTGCCTACTATCAGCGAATGATAAGAAATGGATGTGGCACAGAAGGTTGGGACATGCTAACTGGAGGTTAATCTCTAAGCTTAGTAAGTTACAACTTGTGAAAGGGCTACCAGACATTGACTATTATTCAGATGCACTCTGTGGTGCATGTCAGAGAGGGAAAATTGTAAAATCATCTTTTAAAACAAAAGATATTGTTTCAACCTCAAGACCTTTAGAATTACTCCATATTGATTTATTTGGACCAGTAAGTACTGCATCCTTATATGGAAGTAGATATGGATTAGTCATTGTTGATGATTACAGCAGATGGACTTGGGTGAAATTCATAAAGAGTAAAGATGTTGCGTGTGATGTATTCAGTAGCTTCTGCACTCAAATTCAATCTGAAAAAGAATCAAAAATTTTGAAAGTCAGAAGTGATCATGGTGGAGAATTTGAAAATGAGCCATTTGAAGCTTTTTGTGAAAAACATGGAATTTTCCATGAATTCTCTTCTCCTAGAACACCACAACAAAATGGGGTTGTAGAGAGAAAGAATAGAACTTTACAAGAAATGGCCAGAACCATGATTCATGAAAACAATTTACCAAAACATTTTTGGGCAGAAGCAGTGAATACAGCATGCTATGTTCAAAACAGGATCTATATTAGACCTATTTTGGAGAAAACAGCATATGAACTCTTTAAAGGAAGAAAACCCAATATCTCTTACTTTCATCAATTTGGATGTACATGTTACATTCTGAACAACAAGCTCTACCTAAAGAAATTTGATGCCAAGGCCCAAAGAGGAATCTTTTTAGGTTACTCTGAAAGGTCAAAGGCATACAGGGTGTATAATTCAGAAACACTCTGTGTTGAAGAATCTATGCACGTTAAATTTGATGACAAAGAGCTTGAAGATAAAACTTCAAAGCAAGGTGAAAGTTTTGCAGAGATACAGGTTCCTGAAGCTACTCCAGAACCTGATCAGATAGCTGAGTCTGAAGATAGTCCAGAAGCTGAACCCACATCAGAAGCACAAGATGAAGCTGCTTCTGATGAAGCACAAGATGACTCACATCAAGAAGATCCTCCCAGAAACACATTCAAACACAAGTCTTCACATCCTGAAGAGCTAATCATTGGAAACAAAGATAGTCCAAGAAGAACAAGATCACATTTCAGACAAGAAGAGTCAATGATTGGACTAATCTCAATGATTGAACCTACAACAGTTGATGAAGCACTTTCAGATGATGGATGGATCCTAGCTATGCAAGAAGAGTTGAATCAATTTCAAAGAAATGATGTGTGGGATCTGGTACCCAAACCTCAGCACAAGAACATTATTGGAACAAAATGGGTATTCAGAAACAAGCTGAATGAGCAAGGTGAAGTAACAAGAAACAAAGCCAGACTTGTTGCACAAGGGTATAGTCAACAAGAAGGCATTGATTACACTGAAACGTTTGCTCCAGTTGCAAGATTGGAAGCAATCAGGTTACTTCTTTCCTATGCAGTTAATCATGGCATAATATTATATCAGATGGATGTCAAGAGTGCATTTCTCAATGGTGTCATAGAAGAAGAAGTGTATGTTAAGCAACTTCCTGGATTTGAGGATATTAAATATCCTGACCATGTTTTTAAATTGAAGAAATCACTATATGGCTTGAAACAAGCTCCCAGAGCTTGGTATGATAGACTAAGTAATTTCTTAATCAAAAATGATTTTAAGAGAGGACAGGTTGACACTACACTCTTCAGAAGGACCCTTGGGAAAGATATTCTTGTTGTGCAAATATATGTTGATGATATAATATTTGGTTCTACTAATGCATCTCTTTGCAAGGAATTTTCTGAGTTAATGCAGGATGAATTTGAAATGAGCATGATGGGAGAACTGAAGTTCTTCCTTGGCATTCAAATCAATCAATGCAAAGATGGAGTCTATGTTCATCAATCAAAGTACACAAAGGAGCTTCTGAAGAAGTTCAAACTTGAAGATTGTAAAGTGATGAACACTCCAATGCATCCTACGTGCAACCTGAGCAAAGAAGATGAAGGAACTAAAGTAGATCAGAAGCTGTATAGAGGTATGATTGGTTCTTTGTTATACCTCACTGCATCTAGGCCAGATATTTTATTCAGTGTATGCTTGTGTGCAAGATTCCAATCAGATCCTAGAGAATCTCATATGACTGCTGTCAAGAGAATCTTCAGGTATTTGAAAGGAACAACCAATCTTGGACTCCTTTATAGGAAATCCTTAGATTATAAGCTAATTGGATTCTGTGATGCTGATTATGCTGGTGATAGGATTGAAAGAAAGTCAACCAGTGGCAATTGTCAATTTCTGGGTGATAATCTTATATCCTGGGCTAGCAAAAGACAAACAACTATTGCTATGTCTACAGCAGAAGCAGAATACATTTCAGCTGCAAGTTGTTGTACACAACTACTTTGGATGAAACATCAGTTGGAAGATTATCAGATAACTGCTAACAGTATTCCCATTTATTGTGATAATACTGCTGCTATTTGTTTGTCTAAAAATCCAATTTTGCATTCAAGAGCGAAGCACATTGAAATCAAACACCATTTTATCAGAGATTATGTTCAAAAAGGAATTTTAGATATACAATTCATTGATACTGAAAATCAATGGGCTGATATATTTACTAAGCCTTTAACTGTTGAAAGATTTGATTTTATAAAGAAAAATTTGAACATGCACTTTGTATCTGATTAAATGCTTGCTTGCTCCTGAATAGGATTTTAGGTTCTGAAGTTAGTTCAGAAGCAGTAGTCCATCAGAAGCTCTTTATTGAGGTTCTGAGGAAAACTCGCTTCTGATGATGACGTCAGCATCTGAAGTCCAGAAGCTGGATTTATTGCTTCTGAATAGTTGAATTAGTGGAAACGTTGGAAGTTACCTTTTAAAAAGTAACTTTTGGCCCACTAACTTGGTAGTTACTCTGTGAACTTCTTACGTGGCCTGTATGTGTTGGTGTATAACTAAAAGGGCAATGATGATTTAATAGCTTTGAAAGTACTTTTCACGCGCCCCCAATTTTTGTCATTAATGTTATGTTTGTTTGTCTCTTTTGAATTGCAATCGTTTTACTTTTAACACTTTGTCAATTCACACACTACTCACTCACAACAAACACATTTGCTCTCAAACCTCTTGCGAAGTAAGCGCATTCTTCTCAACCTTAGAACCCTAAAATCTTCATCTTCTTCAAATCTTCGTCAATCATCAAATGGCATCATCAAGCTCGCAACGAAAAGTTTCAGAATCTACTTCATGGATGGTCCCTGAATTTGACTACAAAGGAAGAAGCATGAAATTGGAAGAATGGGAACTACAAGTTCAAATAGAAAATCCGGTGGATTTTGAATCACTCGCCTTCCATGAGTGTTGGATCAGAAGCTACTATGAAGAGCAGGAACTTATGCATTACTTCAAGATGTTGAATGGACCAACATACGAAGCATTGGTAAGACACTTCTGGGTGAGGGCCAAGGTTTATGACAAAGCTGCGTCTATAACTGAAGAAAGTCAAATGGTGTTGATTTATCCCGAACTGGAAGGGAAGACCAGAGAAGAAATGGGACTTGAGCCATTTACAGGCATTGAAATCAGGTCTTGTGGTATTCCAGTAAGAATTGCGGAATGGCAGATAGAAGCTGTACTCTGTAGAGAGGCCTCTGGAAAATACTCTGGAATTGATCTCTCAAATACAGCTGAAGAACGCCTCTGGAAGGAAAAAGTAAACTTGGCACTGTACAACTCAACGCAAGCAGGAAAGTATGCTGATCTAAGCATGGATAAGAAGCTGCTTCTGAAGATTCAGAATGAGGACTTACTCCCATGTGGTGGAAGTGAGAAACCCAATTTGGCACAGAAGGTCTTTCTTCAGCACTTCATTAAGAAGGAGAAAGTGAACGTGCCAAAATATATGTTCAAATACTTGATAGAGTGTCTGAAACAGAGTCAGCTGCAGAATAGAACCTGGGTACCTTATGGAAGACTCTTGTCAGAAATATTCTATCAAGGAGGAGTCTTGGACAAGCTGAGCAGTGCTGAAGCCTTCACAGATGAGCTGCTTGATACTAAAACTGGAAAGTTCATTAATGCACAAACCCTCAAGAATATGAAGTTGATCCCTGCTGTCACCAAGCTTCATACAGATTTGAGTGAATCACTTGTTAAGTCTGATCTTATGAAGGACTTTCCACCCATCTGCAAGAAGGATCCCATTGAAGTGCAGATGTACTATATCAAGGAACATTTTGAGGCAACCAATCAGAGAATCAGATTGGAAGATATTCCAGAGGAAATGTATGGTGGTGCTCTGCCACGAGCCAGAGGCAGAAAGTCAAAAAGAAAGATGACTGCAGAGCAATATCTAGAGGTTGAACAATCTGCTAAAAAGGCAAAAGTTGCTACTGACAAGCTCAAAATTGGTAGTTCATCAGTACCTTCTATTGAAGAAGCCATTAAAGACATGGATTCCAGGATGATCATGGATGTTGGCATTACTCTTGATCAACCTGCAATACCAAAGAAGAAAAGGAAGCAAGCAGTAAGGAGGACCAAGAACTTCCCTCATGTTTCTAAGAAGACTGAAGTTGCTACTATTGTGTCAGAAGCTATTGGAAAAGCTATGGAGATTGCTGCTGAGCTACAAGAGTCTGTAGTTTCAGAAGCCAAGCAACTGTTGCTGATGACCAGTGAGTCTGTTAAAGAGGATTCTGATCCTGAACCAGAGAAGGTAATTAATATATCATCAGATTCCGCATCCTCACCATTATCAGATTCTGATGATTCTGATGATGATATACCCTTAGCCCAACTCTTTCAAAAACCAGTAAAAAGCCAGCCAACATCAACCAAAACCAACAAAAAGCCCTCTCAGTCAACTACTTATGAACCAGTTGGTCACATAATTAATGAGAAGTTGGCTGAAATGGCTGTGCAGAGAGAAAGAGTCATTGAGACTATCTTTCGCCTTAACCCTCAACCCCTTAACATTCAACCTCTCAACATGATTCCTCCAGAAAATGTTGAGTTTACCTCAGAAAAGGCCTCTGAAGCAACTCCAGAAGCAGCTGCTTCTGAAAATGTTGTTTCAGAAAACCCCCATCAACAAACACCTGAACCACATAAACCCACAACACCCCCACAATCACCAACAGCTACCATTGACCCCCAACTCAACACTCATACATCAACTTCACCACAACAACCACCAACTGAAACTGAATTTCAACCTTTACCTGAACACTCCCCAGAACCAACTCCCATGGATGTTGACATCTCTCTAGTCAATGTTCAAGCCTCAACCACTACCACTCACATTGCCTCTGACCAGCCTTCATCTTCAAACACTCAAACACACTTTACCATTCCAATTCCTAACCCTTTTCAAGATTTGGAAATCAGTGATTCTGATCTTGAAATCCTTGAACAACCACCCACAAACATCCTGGAATCTGGATATATTACTTCTGAGCTACTGACAATCCTTAGTCAATTGCATAATCTTGTGGATCAACGAAGGACAATTGATTTCACAAGTGCATATGAAGACTCCTGGGCATCACTTCAGAACCGGGCAACTGAGCTAATTGAAAGCTTAAGGGCTAAGTGCATCAGAAGCAAGGAAGCTTCTGTCAGGAAGTTAATGGAGCATCTGAATCAGAGTCTCAGAGTAAGAAGTTCTACACTGCTCCTGGCAAACCAGCCTTTCTTCTCAGAAACGGACTACTTGACCAGAGAAGCCAGGTTGTGTAAGCTTCTGAAGAAACAGATGGCACAGCAGCAGCAAGAAGCTAGAGAAAGGGAACAAGCTCTTCTTCAGAGGCAACAACAACTTGAAGAACTGTTGAAGAAGAAGATTGAAGAAATGGAAGAGATGAAGAAACAACAACAAACCAACCCTTAGTTGCACACCCTTGTGTTTTTCTTTGTTTGTTGTCTGTTTTAAAATTTCTTAGTCCTTGCTTCTGAAACCATCTTGTCTTATTTCTCTTGCTTCTGAATGCTTACTGATTCTGACTGTTTAGCTGCTTCTGACAATTGATATACATGTTCATATATTTTGCTCTGACTTATTTAGTTCACTTTCTTTTATACTCTCTCCTGTTTGAGTTTTTCTCATATCTTTTTGTCTTTTATGCTTAAATTTATTTTAATTTTTTTTGATAATGACAAAAGGGGGAGTATATGTGACAAGTATTTAAAGGCTCTGAGCCCCATTAATGGCATTTGAAATTTTTGAAAACCTTCTATCATTTTTTTTTTACCTTATTGGTATAAGCTATGAACGAACGAAGGAGTATCAAAATTCAAGTAAAATTAATTGAACCATTCTTCTTATCTATAAGTTAATTCTTTCAATGATTCAATTTTGTTTTTAAGCTCTGATAATATTATTGCGCGAAAAATGAATTTAATTAACCTGGATAGAACTTAGGGGGAGCTTACAAACCTCACCTTAAAGACTATCAGACTCAGGGGGAGTTTGAGCTTACAAACCTCAGATTCTGAGCTTACAAACCTCAGAACCCCAAAGTCAACTTGTTAATTAGATTAACAACAATTGATCAATTTTAAATACTTTTGTTTGTCATCATCAAAAAGGGGGAGATTGTTGGAACAAAATGTGTTTAACAATGAACCTTAAAGGGTTTTGATGATAACAAGGTATTAAAAATTGTAAATTGGACTAGCTAATATTTGTTCAAGTGTACAGGACCATAATTATAAAGTTACATCATCATTGGTTCTGAATGAGCAAATAAAGAGCTATGGAAACAACAAAAATTTGAAGCTTGGACGCTCCTGAAGGCAACTTGCTACTGAAGAGAAAAAGCGCTCCTGAAGTCAAGCTGCTCCTGAAGAAATAGCGCTCCTGAAGTAAGCTGCTCCTGAAGAATAGTGCTTCTGAAGACAAGAGGTCCAGAAGCCACATCATCAGAAGCTGCGTCATCAGAAGCTGCAGAAGTCATATCATCAGAAGCTGCATCATCAGAAGCTGCCTCATCAGAAGCCATTTCACCAGAAGCTGAATATCAACTGGATTTGCAAAGAATCAAGAATTGAAGAATTATCAATGCAAAAGCTGTCTATTGGATTCGAAAACACAAACAAAGGATTAGTGGAGTTTGCAACGGTCATTTCAAAGGTGTTTGAAGGCGTGTGTTTGCAATTTGGACGAAAGCGTTGACACTGTACTTTGTACGAATTGTACAACCACGTTCTCCACTACTCTGTTTTGTGTCCGCGCTACAGGACAAGAAAACAGCTCCAGAATACGGTTTCGCCTGCATAGATGTTCCTTTGGATAAGGAATGGATTTCAAATTTGTTCTTCATAGGACAACAGCCAAATCAGGCAAAAGATTATTGGTGAAAGATCAAGCTTCAACAACGACTCTTTGGTGTGCTGGCAATTTCACAACGTCTCTCTCACACCTCTATATAAAGGAGTGAAGACCTAGAGAATTGGTAATGCAAGAACGCTGAACGAAAGACTCACAAGATTTTCACAAGTACCAAACCTCTGCTGAAATTGTTCTGCATTCACTTAGAATTTCTGTGTCTCAAAGTCATATCTTAGAAATTCTTAAGTCCATTGAGTCTGTATCTGATTTGTATTGTGAGCACCTCTGATTGTATATCAAGTGTTCAACCTTAAACAATTTTCTGTGTAATTTTGTTTAGTTAGGAAGTCTCTTGCAGTTGTGCTTGAGCAGGAAGTCTCTTGATTGTGTTCTTGAGCAAAGGAAGTCTCTTGCTTGTGTGCTTGAGCATTGGAAGTCTCTTGCTTGTGTGCTTGAGCATTTGTAATCAGATATTACTCATAGTGAAATCTCCTTGGAAGTGCAAGGGGGACTGGACTACTTCCGGATTGTGGAAGGAACCAGTATAATTGCTTTGTGTCGTTCTTCTTCTCTCTCTCTCTCTGTTTTATTCCGCTGCATTTAGATTCTGATTATCACTTCAGAAGCTGTCTCGCTTAGCTTCTGATCAGTGTGTTCAGTTTTTAGGAGAAACGAAGAATTTTTCTAAAACACAATTCAACCCCCCTTCTTGTGTTTTTCTCACCTTCAATTGGTATCTAGAGCCTTGGTCTGTTGTGTAACACTTAACCGTGCAACAATCAAAGATCTGAGAAAAACATGTCTACTCCTCCTCCTACTGGTTCTAGTGATACTAGCTATAAACATGTCTCACATGATTATAGTGATAGTAAGAAAACCAGTGTTGGAAAAGTTCCAAAGTTCAATGGAGATGCTGAAGAGTTCTCTTGGTGGAAGACCAACTTTTACAGTTACATCATGAGCCTAGATGAAGAATTATGGGATATTCTGGAAGATGGTGTTGGTGATTTAGTCCTTGATGAAGAAGGAGCTGTTGTGGATAGAAAGAAACATACTCCAGAACTGAGGAAACTTTACAAGAAGCATCATATTATCAGAGGAGCTCTTGTCACTGCCATACCCAAAGCAGAATACATGAAGATGAGTGACAAATCCACTGCTAAAGCTATGTTTGCTTCTCTCTGTTCAAATTATGAAGGGAGCAAGAAGGTCAAAGAAGCAAAGGCTCTCCTGCTTGTACATCAGTATGAGTTATTCAAAATGAAGGATGATGAAACTATTGAGGAGATGTACTCAAGGTTTCAAACCTTAGTTTCTGGTCTACAGATTCTAAAGAAGAGCTATGTTGCTTCTGATCATGTAAGCAAGATACTCAGAAGCTTACCTGCCAGATGGAGACCAAAAGTGACTGCCATTGAGGAAGCTAAAGATTTAAACACTTTAAGTGTCGAAGATCTTGTTAGTTCTCTCAAAGTTCATGAGTTAAGTCTTAATGAACATGAGTCTACTAAGAAGAGTAAATCAATAGCTCTTCCATCCAAAGGCAAGTCATCAAAAGCTCTCAAAGTGGTTGAATTTGAAGAGGAAGAACAGTCAAGTTCAGACTCTGAACCAGATGCTGCAGAAATGGCCATGCTCTCAAACAGACTTCAATATCTGGCCAAGAAGAACAGAAAGTTTCTCTCCAGAAGGGGTAACTCCAGAAGCTCAAGGAAAGAAGATCAGAAGGGATGCTTCAACTGTAAGAAGCCAGGTCACTTCATTGCTGAATGCCCTGATCTTCAAAGAGAAAAGTCAAAGGACAAGTCAAAGAGGTCTACATTCAAACCAAGCAAATTCAAGAAGCAGATTAAGCAGAGTTTAATGGCAACCTGGGATGATTTGGGTAGTGAATCTGGATCTGATAAAGAGGAAGCTGATGAAGATGCAAAGGTAGTTGTTGGGTTGGTAGCAACAGCAACTTCAGAAGCTGGATCAGATTCAGACTCAGAAGATGAAAACGAGGTATGTCTAAGAGCAGTGCCAAAGCAAAGATCATGGTACCTAGACAGTGGTTGCTCAAGACACATGACAGGAGACAAGTCCATGTTCCTCAGCCTAACAATGAAAGAGGGAGGAAATGTGAAATTTGGAGGCAACCAGTCAGGCAAGATCATAGGTACAGGAACTATTGGTAATTCCTCTACCTCAATTAATAATGTATGGTTGGTAGATGGTCTTGAACATAACCTTTTGAGCATTAGTCAATTTTGTGATAATGGTTATGATGTGCTTTTTGAAAAACCCAACTGTACAGTAATCAACAAGGAAGACAAATCCATTGTGTTCAAAGGAAAGAGAGTTGACAATGTCTATAAAATCAATTTTTCTGAACTGGCTGATCAGAAGGTGATGTGCCTACTATCAGCGAATGATAAGAAATGGATGTGGCACAGAAGGTTGGGACATGCTAACTGGAGGTTAATCTCTAAGCTTAGTAAGTTACAACTTGTGAAAGGGCTACCAGACATTGACTATTATTCAGATGCACTCTGTGGTGCATGTCAGAGAGGGAAAATTGTAAAATCATCTTTTAAAACAAAAGATATTGTTTCAACCTCAAGACCTTTAGAATTACTCCATATTGATTTATTTGGACCAGTAAGTACTGCATCCTTATATGGAAGTAGATATGGATTAGTCATTGTTGATGATTACAGCAGATGGACTTGGGTGAAATTCATAAAGAGTAAAGATGTTGCGTGTGATGTATTCAGTAGCTTCTGCACTCAAATTCAATCTGAAAAAGAATCAAAAATTTTGAAAGTCAGAAGTGATCATGGTGGAGAATTTGAAAATGAGCCATTTGAAGCTTTTTGTGAAAAACATGGAATTTTCCATGAATTCTCTTCTCCTAGAACACCACAACAAAATGGGGTTGTAGAGAGAAAGAATAGAACTTTACAAGAAATGGCCAGAACCATGATTCATGAAAACAATTTACCAAAACATTTTTGGGCAGAAGCAGTGAATACAGCATGCTATGTTCAAAACAGGATCTATATTAGACCTATTTTGGAGAAAACAGCATATGAACTCTTTAAAGGAAGAAAACCCAATATCTCTTACTTTCATCAATTTGGATGTACATGTTACATTCTGAACAACAAGCTCTACCTAAAGAAATTTGATGCCAAGGCCCAAAGAGGAATCTTTTTAGGTTACTCTGAAAGGTCAAAGGCATACAGGGTGTATAATTCAGAAACACTCTGTGTTGAAGAATCTATGCACGTTAAATTTGATGACAAAGAGCTTGAAGATAAAACTTCAAAGCAAGGTGAAAGTTTTGCAGAGATACAGGTTCCTGAAGCTACTCCAGAACCTGATCAGATAGCTGAGTCTGAAGATAGTCCAGAAGCTGAACCCACATCAGAAGCACAAGATGAAGCTGCTTCTGATGAAGCACAAGATGACTCACATCAAGAAGATCCTCCCAGAAACACATTCAAACACAAGTCTTCACATCCTGAAGAGCTAATCATTGGAAACAAAGATAGTCCAAGAAGAACAAGATCACATTTCAGACAAGAAGAGTCAATGATTGGACTAATCTCAATGATTGAACCTACAACAGTTGATGAAGCACTTTCAGATGATGGATGGATCCTAGCTATGCAAGAAGAGTTGAATCAATTTCAAAGAAATGATGTGTGGGATCTGGTACCCAAACCTCAGCACAAGAACATTATTGGAACAAAATGGGTATTCAGAAACAAGCTGAATGAGCAAGGTGAAGTAACAAGAAACAAAGCCAGACTTGTTGCACAAGGGTATAGTCAACAAGAAGGCATTGATTACACTGAAACGTTTGCTCCAGTTGCAAGATTGGAAGCAATCAGGTTACTTCTTTCCTATGCAGTTAATCATGGCATAATATTATATCAGATGGATGTCAAGAGTGCATTTCTCAATGGTGTCATAGAAGAAGAAGTGTATGTTAAGCAACTTCCTGGATTTGAGGATATTAAATATCCTGACCATGTTTTTAAATTGAAGAAATCACTATATGGCTTGAAACAAGCTCCCAGAGCTTGGTATGATAGACTAAGTAATTTCTTAATCAAAAATGATTTTAAGAGAGGACAGGTTGACACTACACTCTTCAGAAGGACCCTTGGGAAAGATATTCTTGTTGTGCAAATATATGTTGATGATATAATATTTGGTTCTACTAATGCATCTCTTTGCAAGGAATTTTCTGAGTTAATGCAGGATGAATTTGAAATGAGCATGATGGGAGAACTGAAGTTCTTCCTTGGCATTCAAATCAATCAATGCAAAGATGGAGTCTATGTTCATCAATCAAAGTACACAAAGGAGCTTCTGAAGAAGTTCAAACTTGAAGATTGTAAAGTGATGAACACTCCAATGCATCCTACGTGCAACCTGAGCAAAGAAGATGAAGGAACTAAAGTAGATCAGAAGCTGTATAGAGGTATGATTGGTTCTTTGTTATACCTCACTGCATCTAGGCCAGATATTTTATTCAGTGTATGCTTGTGTGCAAGATTCCAATCAGATCCTAGAGAATCTCATATGACTGCTGTCAAGAGAATCTTCAGGTATTTGAAAGGAACAACCAATCTTGGACTCCTTTATAGGAAATCCTTAGATTATAAGCTAATTGGATTCTGTGATGCTGATTATGCTGGTGATAGGATTGAAAGAAAGTCAACCAGTGGCAATTGTCAATTTCTGGGTGATAATCTTATATCCTGGGCTAGCAAAAGACAAACAACTATTGCTATGTCTACAGCAGAAGCAGAATACATTTCAGCTGCAAGTTGTTGTACACAACTACTTTGGATGAAACATCAGTTGGAAGATTATCAGATAACTGCTAACAGTATTCCCATTTATTGTGATAATACTGCTGCTATTTGTTTGTCTAAAAATCCAATTTTGCATTCAAGAGCGAAGCACATTGAAATCAAACACCATTTTATCAGAGATTATGTTCAAAAAGGAATTTTAGATATACAATTCATTGATACTGAAAATCAATGGGCTGATATATTTACTAAGCCTTTAACTGTTGAAAGATTTGATTTTATAAAGAAAAATTTGAACATGCACTTTGTATCTGATTAAATGCTTGCTTGCTCCTGAATAGGATTTTAGGTTCTGAAGTTAGTTCAGAAGCAGTAGTCCATCAGAAGCTCTTTATTGAGGTTCTGAGGAAAACTCGCTTCTGATGATGACGTCAGCATCTGAAGTCCAGAAGCTGGATTTATTGCTTCTGAATAGTTGAATTAGTGGAAACGTTGGAAGTTACCTTTTAAAAAGTAACTTTTGGCCCACTAACTTGGTAGTTACTCTGTGAACTTCTTACGTGGCCTGTATGTGTTGGTGTATAACTAAAAGGGCAATGATGATTTAATAGCTTTGAAAGTACTTTTCACGCGCCCCCAATTTTTGTCATTAATGTTATGTTTGTTTGTCTCTTTTGAATTGCAATCGTTTTACTTTTAACACTTTGTCAATTCACACACTACTCACTCACAACAAACACATTTGCTCTCAAACCTCTTGCGAAGTAAGCGCATTCTTCTCAACCTTAGAACCCTAAAATCTTCATCTTCTTCAAATCTTCGTCAATCATCAAATGGCATCATCAAGCTCGCAACGAAAAGTTTCAGAATCTACTTCATGGATGGTCCCTGAATTTGACTACAAAGGAAGAAGCATGAAATTGGAAGAATGGGAACTACAAGTTCAAATAGAAAATCCGGTGGATTTTGAATCACTCGCCTTCCATGAGTGTTGGATCAGAAGCTACTATGAAGAGCAGGAACTTATGCATTACTTCAAGATGTTGAATGGACCAACATACGAAGCATTGGTAAGACACTTCTGGGTGAGGGCCAAGGTTTATGACAAAGCTGCGTCTATAACTGAAGAAAGTCAAATGGTGTTGATTTATCCCGAACTGGAAGGGAAGACCAGAGAAGAAATGGGACTTGAGCCATTTACAGGCATTGAAATCAGGTCAAGTCACTACTACAAAATTGGGAAAATATAGCGCCTCATAAATAGCGCTTTTAACACTAAAGCGCTATAAATTAAAACACGGAGGTCTTAGCTAGCGCTTTTTTGAAAAAGCGCTATCTATCATTTTAAGTATATATAGCGCTTTGTATTGAAAGCGTCAATATAGGCTAAATAAAAATAATAGTTATTTAAATAAAAAACAAGATTAATCGTATATGGCACTTTTTATGAAAAGCGCTATATATAAATCAACCTTAAATAGCGCTTATAGGTTAAAAAAAGCGCTATTGTATGCTTGAGAAAGATAGCGCGTATAGGTTAAAAAAAGCGCCATTTTATTAACTGATTTAATGTACATTAACTAACAGGTCCCCTGTTCGATCCCCTGCATAGCATATTTCAAATATTTTTTGAATTTTTATGAAAAATGGATTGCATCTTTCAAAAAAAAAATGAAAAATGGATTGCAGTAACAAAGCACACCTTTTTTTTTAAAAAAAAATTTGGTACAAACCTTTTTTAATTCTTTTATCATATATATAACAAACCTTTGTTATGTATATTATATATAACAAACTAAACCTAAACTTTTAAAAAAAAAAAAAATCTAAACTTTTTCCCAAAAAACAAATCCAAACTAAAAAAACAAATCAAATGTCCTGGTCCCACTAAATCCTACTTTTCCATAAATCCTACTTTGCACGTTGCGTTTTTTGTTTTTTTATTTATATTTGAAAAAAAAAACGCTTTATACACTAACAACAAAGCGTAACTTCTTTTTGTTATATACTCAAAAGTAACAAAGAATCCCAATTTTAATGGTGTTATATACTCAAAAGTAACAAAGAATCCCAATTTCAATGGAAATCCCTATTTTAATGCATCCTAAAGATAAAATAAAAACTATAACATAATTTTCGTGAAGTTTGTGTTTTTTGTTTTTTTATTTATATTTGAAAAAAAAAATGCTTTTTTTTGTTACACAAAAAAAAACGCTTTATACACTAACAACAAAGCGTAACTTCTTTTTGTTATATACTCAAAAGTAACAAAGAATCCCAATTTTAATGGAAATTCCTATTTTAATGCATCCTAAAGATAAAATAAAAACTATAACATAATTTTCATTAAACGTATTTTTTAAAGCAATTAATAACATAACCCAAAACTACTTTACTCAAAACTTTCATTAGATCGTGTGTAGGAAATTCAGTCCAGAACCACCACCTCTATTGATTCATTCATCACCAACCACCTATATCTATCAATTCATTCATCACCATCACTCGCTTCCTTCGATCTATTCCAAAACCATAACCGTCTCTTTCGATTCATTCCAGAACAACCACCTCTATCTCACTCTTAATTGCGGTGCATCATATCGTCGCTGCCGTCGACCGGTTACAGCTTTTTCAATACTCAATTCTTCATCTCAGGTACCATCTTCATTCTTTCCTTACCTCAATTTAACTCAAATATTCTTTAATTTTTTCATATTTTCATTTGGATATTTTAGGTTTTCAAGGTTCAAACTAAATTTAAGACTTCACTGTTAGTGATTAGGATGAATTTGACAATCGAAAATTCAAAATTTTTGTTTGATGAATAATTACTGAAATTTGACAATTGTTTATTAAAGATTTTGGGTTTAATTAAACTCTACACAACTAGTAAGATGAATAATTTTTCTTTTGGTTCAATTTTTTTTTTATATATATAAACAATAACACTTTTTGTTTGTGACTAGAATTATTTTCTAATAAACTAATTGAATGATGTGATAATATGATATACACTATGCATATGCCTTTTGTATAACCTACTAATCAATTCCATAATCATCCATCGTGACTTCTACATGGCATACCAAATAAACTAACTTATACAATTAATTATTATTTTATTTTTTGTAGTGTCCTTGCCAAGAAAATGGTATAGATTGCGGGTACTTTGTGATGAGGTTTATGAAAGATATTCTCATTTCAAAACTAAATGAGATTCCAAAGTTGGTATGTTTTTTTATATTAAAGTATAATATCTATGTATAATTAAGTTTATTAAGTAACATGGTTATTTTTAATGTTATAATATATACAGTACATTGATGATTTCAAGTGTGTGACATACTCAAAAGATAAACTAATAGAAATCTAAGAAGAATGGTGTCGGTTCATGATCAGCCTAAAAGTTATATGATTTTTTTTTTTATAATAAGGTGAGTTTAATGTTTCTAAATATATTTGCTAAAAGTGGTACGTAGTTGTTTTAATTTATAATCTTGCTTTAATTTCTACTCATGATCAGTAGTACTTTGAATTTATCTCTAATATAATATAGCGTTATTGCTTAATGGTTTTTTCTGGTATATATTCAGGTGGAGGAGAGTGAACGAAATTTGGAAATGAATGATGATTTGCGTGCTTGTTTTGGATAAAAATGTTGAGAAGACCAAGAAGATAGATGAAGACTGCATGATACCATAGAAGATATTGATCTTTATGTCAACTAATTAGTTGTAACTCTTAGAGATATCCATGTTACCATATTAGAGGCTATACATTTCTGACTTTTATGCTATATATACATACATTTTTTATGATATGGTTATGTTTTATTCGATAAATAATAGTCTCAATTATAATGTGCCTAAATTATATACATTTCCCTTTAAATTTCAGACTTATATATATATATATATATATATATATATATATATATATATATATTACTTTAAATTAATAAAAAAAAGGCTATCTGGAAAGGAATTTTTTTTGACAAAAATAAAATAAAATAAATGCTTTTCCTAGCGCTTTTTTTCCTTTATAAAGTGTATCTAAACCTATTGTTACATAGCGCTTTTAAAACAAAAACGCTGTTTTTAAACTTGTCTTAGATGACGTTTATTTTTGAAAGCGCTGTCTAAGGATAACCTTTGCTAGCACTTTTTGACATAAAGCGCTATATAAACCCTGCTATAGCTAGCGCTTTATACAGAAAAAAAAGCGCTATATTACCTTTACCAGCGCCATTTACAATAGCGCTTCAAAAGCGCTACCTAAAGCCAAAAAAAAGCGCTATATAAGCCCATTTTTGTAGTAGTGAGTATTTGTGGTATTCCAGTAAGAATTGCGGAATGGCAGATAGAAGCTGTACTCTGTAGAGAGGCCTCTGGAAAATACTCTGGAATTGATCTCTCAAATACAGCTGAAGAACGCCTCTGGAAGGAAAAAGTAAACTTGGCACTGTACAACTCAACGCAAGCAGGAAAGTATGCTGATCTAAGCATGGATAAGAAGCTGCTTCTGAAGATTCAGAATGAGGACTTACTCCCATGTGGTGGAAGTGAGAAACCCAATTTGGCACAGAAGGTCTTTCTTCAGCACTTCATTAAGAAGGAGAAAGTGAACGTGCCAAAATATATGTTCAAATACTTGATAGAGTGTCTGAAACAGAGTCAGCTGCAGAATAGAACCTGGGTACCTTATGGAAGACTCTTGTCAGAAATATTCTATCAAGGAGGAGTCTTGGACAAGCTGAGCAGTGCTGAAGCCTTCACAGATGAGCTGCTTGATACTAAAACTGGAAAGTTCATTAATGCACAAACCCTCAAGAATATGAAGTTGATCCCTGCTGTCACCAAGCTTCATACAGATTTGAGTGAATCACTTGTTAAGTCTGATCTTATGAAGGACTTTCCACCCATCTGCAAGAAGGATCCCATTGAAGTGCAGATGTACTATATCAAGGAACATTTTGAGGCAACCAATCAGAGAATCAGATTGGAAGATATTCCAGAGGAAATGTATGGTGGTGCTCTGCCACGAGCCAGAGGCAGAAAGTCAAAAAGAAAGATGACTGCAGAGCAATATCTAGAGGTTGAACAATCTGCTAAAAAGGCAAAAGTTGCTACTGACAAGCTCAAAATTGGTAGTTCATCAGTACCTTCTATTGAAGAAGCCATTAAAGACATGGATTCCAGGATGATCATGGATGTTGGCATTACTCTTGATCAACCTGCAATACCAAAGAAGAAAAGGAAGCAAGCAGTAAGGAGGACCAAGAACTTCCCTCATGTTTCTAAGAAGACTGAAGTTGCTACTATTGTGTCAGAAGCTATTGGAAAAGCTATGGAGATTGCTGCTGAGCTACAAGAGTCTGTAGTTTCAGAAGCCAAGCAACTGTTGCTGATGACCAGTGAGTCTGTTAAAGAGGATTCTGATCCTGAACCAGAGAAGGTAATTAATATATCATCAGATTCCGCATCCTCACCATTATCAGATTCTGATGATTCTGATGATGATATACCCTTAGCCCAACTCTTTCAAAAACCAGTAAAAAGCCAGCCAACATCAACCAAAACCAACAAAAAGCCCTCTCAGTCAACTACTTATGAACCAGTTGGTCACATAATTAATGAGAAGTTGGCTGAAATGGCTGTGCAGAGAGAAAGAGTCATTGAGACTATCTTTCGCCTTAACCCTCAACCCCTTAACATTCAACCTCTCAACATGATTCCTCCAGAAAATGTTGAGTTTACCTCAGAAAAGGCCTCTGAAGCAACTCCAGAAGCAGCTGCTTCTGAAAATGTTGTTTCAGAAAACCCCCATCAACAAACACCTGAACCACATAAACCCACAACACCCCCACAATCACCAACAGCTACCATTGACCCCCAACTCAACACTCATACATCAACTTCACCACAACAACCACCAACTGAAACTGAATTTCAACCTTTACCTGAACACTCCCCAGAACCAACTCCCATGGATGTTGACATCTCTCTAGTCAATGTTCAAGCCTCAACCACTACCACTCACATTGCCTCTGACCAGCCTTCATCTTCAAACACTCAAACACACTTTACCATTCCAATTCCTAACCCTTTTCAAGATTTGGAAATCAGTGATTCTGATCTTGAAATCCTTGAACAACCACCCACAAACATCCTGGAATCTGGATATATTACTTCTGAGCTACTGACAATCCTTAGTCAATTGCATAATCTTGTGGATCAACGAAGGACAATTGATTTCACAAGTGCATATGAAGACTCCTGGGCATCACTTCAGAACCGGGCAACTGAGCTAATTGAAAGCTTAAGGGCTAAGTGCATCAGAAGCAAGGAAGCTTCTGTCAGGAAGTTAATGGAGCATCTGAATCAGAGTCTCAGAGTAAGAAGTTCTACACTGCTCCTGGCAAACCAGCCTTTCTTCTCAGAAACGGACTACTTGACCAGAGAAGCCAGGTTGTGTAAGCTTCTGAAGAAACAGATGGCACAGCAGCAGCAAGAAGCTAGAGAAAGGGAACAAGCTCTTCTTCAGAGGCAACAACAACTTGAAGAACTGTTGAAGAAGAAGATTGAAGAAATGGAAGAGATGAAGAAACAACAACAAACCAACCCTTAGTTGCACACCCTTGTGTTTTTCTTTGTTTGTTGTCTGTTTTAAAATTTCTTAGTCCTTGCTTCTGAAACCATCTTGTCTTATTTCTCTTGCTTCTGAATGCTTACTGATTCTGACTGTTTAGCTGCTTCTGACAATTGATATACATGTTCATATATTTTGCTCTGACTTATTTAGTTCACTTTCTTTTATACTCTCTCCTGTTTGAGTTTTTCTCATATCTTTTTGTCTTTTATGCTTAAATTTATTTTAATTTTTTTTGATAATGACAAAAGGGGGAGTATATGTGACAAGTATTTAAAGGCTCTGAGCCCCATTAATGGCATTTGAAATTTTTGAAAACCTTCTATCATTTTTTTTTTACCTTATTGGTATAAGCTATGAACGAACGAAGGAGTATCAAAATTCAAGTAAAATTAATTGAACCATTCTTCTTATCTATAAGTTAATTCTTTCAATGATTCAATTTTGTTTTTAAGCTCTGATAATATTATTGCGCGAAAAATGAATTTAATTAACCTGGATAGAACTTAGGGGGAGCTTACAAACCTCACCTTAAAGACTATCAGACTCAGGGGGAGTTTGAGCTTACAAACCTCAGATTCTGAGCTTACAAACCTCAGAACCCCAAAGTCAACTTGTTAATTAGATTAACAACAATTGATCAATTTTAAATACTTTTGTTTGTCATCATCAAAAAGGGGGAGATTGTTGGAACAAAATGTGTTTAACAATGAACCTTAAAGGGTTTTGATGATAACAAGGTATTAAAAATTGTAAATTGGACTAGCTAATATTTGTTCAAGTGTACAGGACCATAATTATAAAGTTACATCATCATTGGTTCTGAATGAGCAAATAAAGAGCTATGGAAACAACAAAAATTTGAAGCTTGGACGCTCCTGAAGGCAACTTGCTACTGAAGAGAAAAAGCGCTCCTGAAGTCAAGCTGCTCCTGAAGAAATAGCGCTCCTGAAGTAAGCTGCTCCTGAAGAATAGTGCTTCTGAAGACAAGAGGTCCAGAAGCCACAGCATCAGAAGCTGCGTCATCAGAAGCTGCAGAAGTCATATCATCAGAAGCTGCATCATCAGAAGCTGCCTCATCAGAAGCCATTTCACCAGAAGCTGAATATCAACTGGATTTGCAAAGAATCAAGAATTGAAGAATTATCAATGCAAAAGCTGTCTATTGGATTCGAAAACACAAACAAAGGATTAGTGGAGTTTGCAACGGTCATTTCAAAGGTGTTTGAAGGCGTGTGTTTGCAATTTGGACGAAAGCGTTGACACTGTACTTTGTACGAATTGTACAACCACGTTCTCCACTACTCTGTTTTGTGTCCGCGCTACAGGACAAGAAAACAGCTCCAGAATACGGTTTCGCCTGCATAGATGTTCCTTTGGATAAGGAATGGATTTCAAATTTGTTCTTCATAGGACAACAGCCAAATCAGGCAAAAGATTATTGGTGAAAGATCAAGCTTCAACAACGACTCTTTGGTGTGCTGGCAATTTCACAACGTCTCTCTCACACCTCTATATAAAGGAGTGAAGACCTAGAGAATTGGTAATGCAAGAACGCTGAACGAAAGACTCACAAGATTTTCACAAGTACCAAACCTCTGCTGAAATTGTTCTGCATTCACTTAGAATTTCTGTGTCTCAAAGTCATATCTTAGAAATTCTTAAGTCCATTGAGTCTGTATCTGATTTGTATTGTGAGCACCTCTGATTGTATATCAAGTGTTCAACCTTAAACAATTTTCTGTGTAATTTTGTTTAGTTAGGAAGTCTCTTGCAGTTGTGCTTGAGCAGGAAGTCTCTTGATTGTGTTCTTGAGCAAAGGAAGTCTCTTGCTTGTGTGCTTGAGCATTGGAAGTCTCTTGCTTGTGTGCTTGAGCATTTGTAATCAGATATTACTCATAGTGAAATCTCCTTGGAAGTGCAAGGGGGACTGGACTACTTCCGAATTGTGGAAGGAACCAGTATAATTGCTTTGTGTCGTTCTTCTTCTCTCTCTCTCTGTTTTATTCCGCTGCATTTAGATTCTGATTATCACTTCAGAAGCTGTCTCGCTTAGCTTCTGATCAGTGTGTTCAGTTTTTAGGAGAAACGAAGAATTTTTCTAAAACACAATTCAACCCCCCTTCTTGTGTTTTTCTCACCTTCAAAATATTGCCACCTAAACCCTAATTAAGCATTTCGAAATTTGGCCAAAAGCAAAGAGGGAAAAATTGGCCAAAATCTAAGTGGGAACCAAAATTATTTTGATTTGAATTGAGTAAGTACATGAGACACTGGTTTATCCAATGGACAAAACAGTGTTGACAGAAAGTCAGCTTTGATGGGTACCTTATAGTGAAAAAGCTGTTTTGGATTGTGATTTGGACATAGAAAAAGCTGTCTCCCATGTGTAGTAGTACAAGGAAAAAGGTCAATTGTAGATAAGAAGGAGATTCTTTTATTTTCTGGTTTATAGTAATCAAATATTTTTGACAGACTTTGGTTGGTGTAACCATACCATTAACATTTATCATTTGTTGGTTGGATATTAAATACTAACATTTAATTTACAGACCAATAATTTTATACAAAAGTCTATATTTAGATGCACAATCTCATAATTTTGTTAGTCTAGTTCTGATAAAATGAATTTACATAACATAGTATATTGCATAATATTTTTTTTTATTCATTTGTAGTGGAAAAAATCAACGTTCTTATCATCTATTGGGGCAAAGGTTTCATTAAGATAATGGTTATAAAGAAGGAAAATAGGAATGTAACAATTCTAACAGGATGTGGCCATGGACATGAAGAAAAGGTATGAAAACTAAGTGTACTTTTTTACTTATGTCATTTAGACTTCTGTTGGTTTTTTTGTTTTTTTTACAAAAACTGTTGTTGGTTTTTTATTATTTATGATGATTTACATCAATGTTTGACCACAAATTATGTATATCAATTTCTGCACCTCAACTGATTTAAATGTACCTAACAAAACAATATTATTTTTGTTGATGGAGCTTAACAAAACAACATTGAATTCTGTAAAACTTCTTGCAAAGACAACATGATAATATAACAATAATTAAACGATTACATGAGGTTCACATCACAAATGCCAAAAAACATAAAAAAAATATGATACATTGAGTAGAATAGCAATAATTGGTGGGATCTATTAGTTGGATAATTGACTTGTAACATACAAATACAAAGGGTCCCCTACGTTTGTCCTCCATCGAAACATGTTTTCAACCTCACGGTCGGTTTCAAGATGCTTGACATCGTAGCTTAATTTCCAGTCGTTATGGACAGTTTCCAACGAGTAGTATGGTGTTATGCAGTAAATTTTTTTCACCCTACGAGTTGGTTCATAGTACCTCATGAAATATTCGTTGAAGTAGCGAAATAGTTCGGATAGCGTCTCGACTGGTATCAAGTACCAAGCGTCGTGGACAGAACCATCATTTTCCAACTTGACGGTGCACTTTACTGGTCCAGGCGCCGATGGTTGAGTTGACATGTTGAGAATGAAAATTTAGTATGTTAGGAAGAGAGTAATTGTGTAAGAAATTGAGAACTGAGGGTGTGTATTTATAGGGAAGAAAATATAATATTCAATACAATTTAAGTTAATATTTTTTTTTTATATAAAAGTAGTTGATGGTGACTCCATGTAACTACATGGGCCCACTAATTAGATTGATAACCTAGTACCATACTTTGGCCATTAGGTTGCACGTGAGAGTGTAAATGAAATGCCAAAATGACACTTTTCTTTACACATCAACATAAGACATATATTGGTATTTTAATAACCAATGGACCAATGATAGTGAGACACATCATATGGTAGGCTTTTTGCACAGAGTTATGTCTATGTTTAAGCAAAGTTTCTCTTTATTCTCTATCCATTGTAACACTAACATATCAGAAAATCTTAGAGAAACAAAATATCTGAACACAATGGCTGAAGAAAATGATTTCCAACTTGAAGAACTTCAACATCCTCCTTCATTACGGTGGGTGTACAGTAATAAACTTTTTGTTAAGTTATTTTGTGTGTTGATAAAGCTCTTACAAAGTTTCCTTAAAATCACTTTTTATGAAAGGAAAAAACTTGATGTTCTTAACATTATCCTTTTTTAGTGTCCTTTTTGTTGATGTTCTATTTGATGTTCTTAAAACTTGAAAGGAAAAAAACAAAAGTTCTTTATGAAAATAGCAAACACCTAACATAAAGGGTTTATTCCTTTTGTGTGATCATAATGTGTTTTTTTCATAGTAGTGAATGATGTATACCATGATGTTATTAATAAAAAAATGTACAAATGAGCTATAATTTGGTTCTGCATAATGTACACGGTCGTGCGTGTGGTCGACACGGCCGTGTCAGTAGCTACTGGACTTGTAGTGTGCTAGTCTGCCTTTTAAATGACACGGTCGTGCAAGATATGGACACGGTCGTGTTGGCCATAGACTGTGTTGTACATGTGTTTTTGGTTATGTGGTGTACGAAGTTCATGATAATCATATTGTGTTTTGAACATCATAACAACACATCTGAAAACATATGTTTTTGTAGACAACATACAATGGATAGCATAGATGACTTTGATGAATCGGCCGCGAATAAGGATTCGCCAGCACCTACCCCAAAAGGATTAACTCTAGAAGATGTGATGGAAGAGATCAAAGGCTTGAAACTAATTGTGTATGAAGTGGCTAATAAACAAAACACAGTTGAAAAGGTACACCTCTTTTATCTTCATGTATGGTATTATTTCGACAATGTTGGTTGAAACTAAATTTTTATGTTGTATAACAGGGAATTACGGATCAGGTGGTAGGATTACGGGGTTCTCTATTTGCCATTCAAGCCACTGTTGAAGCTCTGGAAGTGATTGCAGTTTCACAAGGGAAAGATGATTCAACTAACTTTGAAAAGCAACCAACTAATGACCCGGACTTGCTTACTGAACAAGAACGTTTCGATAAGGAACTTGCTGACATGGATTGGAGTTCTAAATCTGGAAATGACGAAGATTACTTCGGTGGAGGGAGGTTTGGGTGTAGCAGCAGCGTGTTCGCTGGAGTGGAAAGTATGGATGATCGTAGTGTTGATCTAAGTGTAATGCAGAGGAATGTTTCAAAATCTGTTGAGAGACCATTCGTTCCTGATTACTGGTTGAAGGAAGATACACCAGCCAAGAGCTATAAGTCTGAGAAACAAACTTTGCTGGTAAGTCGTAGCGACTTCAAAAGACACGCACGAAATAGTAAGACACCTCCAACATTCTCTGGAGATGGTGTAAACAAGAAATTGTTTAAAGAAACCCCTTCACCAAATCCAACAATGCGTGGTTCGTTGAAAACAAGTACCAAACTGTCTCAATCCGAGAAGAAGGTCACGGTAAAACTGGAGGAAGCTACACCAAAAAGGGCAAGGAAGTCGGATGGGGAAACGTCAAAGGTAAACAAATACTATTATTATTAAACTTATGTTTATCTTAAACATGTAATATGATAACGATGTACATGGGTTACATGCATATACCATTTTTTTTAATTTTAATTTTTATTTTTTTGTAACATTTCAGGGAAAGGAGACAGCTGACCCAACTTCATTAGAAATGAAAAGACTTGTTGTTAGAGATGCACAAGTGTGCACCTATCTTTTTCATCATGCATCTGATAGTAATTTGAGAAATGAGAGACTAGTGTGGACAATGGGGTTGACGGCAACAAGAGCTGAGCTTAAATGCCTGACGCCTGGTGAATCAATTAATGAAGTGGTATGAACCCAATTCAACTTAAAATTTACATTATTTGATTATATTGACATTAACTACTGTTATTAAATTTATATCGAAGGCAATTGCATTAGCTGCTGCAAGGATCACACGTAACCAAGTTGATAGGCAATCTGTGTGGACATTACCCCCTTCGTTTGCGGTGAACTTACAAATCTATAGTTAACTTTTCAGATTTTGTACAAGTTATGTAATCAAAAACGTAGTGATGCAATAGATTTGATTTTATTTTGTTTACAATTAGTTGGACTTGGAGGATAGAGTCAGCGTCACACAAATAAGAGAAAAGTACAAAGATTGGATGACTCCTTTCCCAAATTTGAAGTTTGTAAGTCTGCAACACACTATTGGATTATATGCATATGTTGTGTAGGCAATGTTATACATTTTAAACCGGAGTCGATTATAATTCTAATTTTAATTGCACCATATTTTTGTACAGATTTACATTCCATTGAGGGTTGCCCCAGATTTTCAATGGTACCTGATGGTTGTAGATGTTGAAGCCATGATCACCTACCGGCTTGACTCAAATTGTCCACTTATAAGTTCTTCAACCAGACAAATGAAAGTGAAACAAATTGTGAGTGTGTTATTAAAGTATTTAGATATATACTTCCCGCGAGTTTTATACTTTAAAAGCTGATGCAAACTTCATTATAGGGGGTGTTGCTGTATCACATTGTACGTGCGGGTGGACATAGCAATGTCTTTCGCAATAAGTCCATTGGTTTTCAGTACAACAAAATTGTTGAGGCTACTCTAGGAATGCCCAATCCTCCCAGCTGGTAATGAACTATAATTGTTATATATTTATGAATCATCTTGGATAGGGTCGCCATATGATTGTAGAGATAACTTAAGTTGTTGTCCATACAGGGACAATTCAGGGGTATGGGTGATTCACTGGATGAACATGGAACACCTATTCCACCCGAACTGTTTGATTCACCCGGTAAGTACTAATACATTATAGGTTGATACATTGACGGCATCCTTTAGTTTACAGTAAAGTCAATGTTCGTTTTCCATTTTTACTGTTGATTAATTACTCCATTTTATCATATGTAGCTGAATGAGAAGGCGGTAAGGATGAAGATTGCAGCTGACTTGCTCATTGGGGACCACAACATTTTACGCCTTGAGGTTTTGGAAAAGACTGATGCATAATTGAAGACCATAGATAGCCCGGCTAATAAACCCATCCATATAGACGACGATTAGTGTTGTCGTTAGGTTCCTAACAAACCATTATTGCAGTGAAGTAGTGGTTTGATCGGAAGCTGAAATATCATTATCACTTATGGTTTTATCCGAACTTTGAATATTATTAATATGTTTTGATTATGGAGCCCATATATTTTGTTGGTACGTACCGCTGACTTTTGACTATCTACTTGTAATGATTGTTGATGAACACATTTTATCCTTGGTTTATCATGAATTTGGTAGACCTTAATTATGTTATTTCGCTTTTAGCTATGCTATAATGTCCATGCAATTATGTATGAAAAGTTGATTCTATACAGAACCATTAGCACGATCGTGCAATTGTAACGCATGGCCGTGTTAAAGAATATGTAGGTTGTTAAATGTTGAACAGAACGTTTAAGCACGACCGTGTTAGTATACAACACGACCGTGCCATTCACAGCATTCTTTTTTATTAACATTCAGTTGTTTAGTTCCAGTACGTTTAAACACGACCGTGTCATATTTACACACGGCCGTGCTCGAAAAATGGCATATATTATAAGGTGCATCCAGTTTAAAGAAGCACGACCGTGTTTGTTTACAACACGACCGTGCCGGTCCAAGTGTTTTAAAGAACTAATAATTATATACATATGAAGTTGTTAACTTAACGAAAGCGCCCCATGTGGCTCAAGGGTTATGATTGTCCCAGCCTCCACCTTTTTTTTTATTAACATTAATTTTTTTAGTTTCATTGGTTGTTACATATTGAAAATGATAAAACGATTATTATAAACTACCTTAAAATAAAAACGTCTCATACATCATAATTATACGGTGGTTGTTACATATTGAAAATGATAAAACGATAATTATAAACTAGCCTAAAATAAACACATGGCATACATCATAATTATTCTGGATAAACTTAAATCTAATCGTTGTACCACTTTGAAAATTATTATTTCGGCAAAATCTATTCCACTTTGGTCCGATTTTTGCTATGCAGTTTGGAGTGTAGTTTCCGTCACTGTTTGAAACGATATTAAAAAGCTGATGATCTCCGTTATCTCCACATAACATTAAAGTTCGACATACATTATGTTCGATGTATTGACTAAAGTCCGAAGGTAACTTCTGCATAAGGACATTAAAAATAAACTCATTAATATATTATTAAAAGAATATGTAATAATAATTACCAATAATTAATATTTTAAAGTAAGTATAGTTGACTTTACCAACTTGTTTCTCATTGTTAGACCCTCCCGTAATTGAATATCAAAAAACTTGATTTCATTTCGCTTCAAACTTCTACTGTGAAAGGCAGGCAGTTGGCTGAAGATATTGACTTGACGAAATTCGTGGACTTTGAATATATTCATTCCATAGTAAGCAAACTTTACAACCACGTTGGTTGGGAAATTGTGGTATTGTTGCAGTGTGTTCCAACCATTGGTTATAGTTGGATTAAAGAAGTTTTTTGTTAACTCAAGTGTTACGATATTTCCATAAGGTGTGACAACGTTCCACACGTCATCAAAATCATTAGTGTATGCCTCGACAAAACCCGGATCAACTTCAACACGTGCCTGAAAAAATTATAATATAACAAAAATATTACATACTAAAATATAAGGAAGAATGTAATAGATGAAGCCGAAATAAATGTTTCAATGTTGATAAAATAGGGGTAGAGAAATAAACCATAAACGATAATTTGACAGCACCAAAAAATGCCTCTGGGGAATCTGGAATCATAACATGTATATGATTGTGTGTATGGGTGAGAGCCATAGTGGAAGAGTTGTATTTTTTTTAAGGAAAGGAAGAAAGAGTTGAGTAGTGGTATACTCAAGTGTAACAATGTGAATGTATTTATAGTGTAAGGCAATTGAAATTTAGTTCAAAACCATGTATAAAACAATTAAAGATTGAGTGAGGGAGCATCCACTTTATGGAATCTCTGCCATGGCAGTTGAAAGACATATGCATGGTGTAGGAAAGTATTCAAAAGCAAAGGTATGTGCCATCAAATCGTTAATAGACTGTAATCTATACCTATTGCAATCAAATCCAGAATAAATAAATATATATATAGCTATTATAGTGCTTGGAAATGGCATAGAATTAAAGGGTGTGCATCCATTTTCAAGCAGCACGGCCGTGTTAGTATACAGCACGACCGTGCAATTCATATGTTGACAAAAAAATGAATGTTTATATACATCCCAAGTTGATACTATAACGAAAGCGCGCCCATGTGGCTTAATGGTTATGAATGAGTCTATAAGTGTGCCTTGCCTATGTAACGAGGTGGTGGGTATGGGTTCGACTCCCAGCCACCACTTTTTCCATTTTATGAACCTTTTTTTTCCATTTTATACGTGTAAACACGACCGTGTCATTTTTACACACGGTCGTGCTTGGAAATGGCATAGGATTAAAGGGTGTGCATCCATTTTCAAGCAGCACGGCCGTGTTAGTATACAGCACGACCGTGCAATTCATATGTTGACAAAAAAACGAATGTTTATATACATCCCAAGTTGATACCATAACGAATGCGCGCCCATGTGGCTTAATGGTTATGAATGAGTCTATAAGTGTGCCTTGCCTAAGTAACGAGGTGGTGGGTATGGGTTCGACTCCCAGCCACCACTTTTTCCATTTTATGAACATTTTTTTTTCCATTTTATACGTGTAAACACGACCGTGTCATTTTTACACACGGTCGTGCTTGGAAATGGCTGGTTTTATGTTTTACCAGAACAAGTACGCACGACCGTGTCAATATACAGCACGGTCGTGCTCGAAAATCTATTTGGTTTTTTAGTTCTTACCAGATTCTATACGCACGACCGTGTCATTTTACAACACGGTCGTGTGCGTTTCGCAGACTTATATATCAATATTGTCTTTGGTAACCGTTCCTCATTCTCACCACACTCATTCAACTTCCATCCAAAACCTAAACCTCCATTAACCTCCATCAACTTCTCTTCCAACCCAACCTCCATATAAACAACTGCTAACTTCACCAAATCTTAACAAAAACAACAACAAGCAACAAGTATAACACATTCAATCCAAACCACAATCAAAAATCATCCAATCTTCAAACAAATGTCCAAATTCGTGTACCCTCCAAACCTAAATTAAAACCAACCAAATTAAAGTTTAAACATCAATCAAAGACAAATCCTCATCCCCAATCTATAAACCCAACATCAATTCAACCTTTCCCTACCAAAATCAATCTTAAAAACCAAACTTGTATCCCAAAACCCAATTTTTCTTCCTTTTGTGAAATTCAAAAATGACAAAAAAGAGAAAGGATGATGTTGTTGATGATGCTGTTGATGATGCTTCATATGATGATGATCATGGTTCATCTAAAGTAAAGAAGAAAAAGGTTGCTGATGATGGTTCTTCTCATGCCAAGAAGAAAAAGGTTGCTGATGATGGTACTTCTCATGCCAAGAAGAAAAAGGGAAAGGAAGTTGCTACTGATGGCAAGGGAAAGGAAGTTGCTGCTGATGCTGGCTCTGGTGATGGCAAGGAAAAGAAGGGTAAGCCTTATGCACTTGGAATTATCCTAAAGAAAGCAGAGGAAAGGGAGAGGTTCGACATACTTGCTGGAAGAGGTCTCTTAATGAGCAGGTATCCCGATAAAACTACTCTAGATGATTTAGGTATGAGAGAAAATGTTAGGGATCTGGTTGGTAACATAGGATGGGGGAAATTTATAGGACATTCATACTCCACAAAGGTATACATTACCCTAGAATTCCTTAGTACATTGTGTTTTAGAAAAGATAAAGATAATGTTGATGACCCACAACACAACAATGTGTCATTTAGCCTGGATAACCGTGAATTTAGCATGTCACTAACTGAATTTTGTGAACGGATGGGGTTCGCAAGCACGGGACTCATCCACGATTCTCATAACCCGAACAATAGGCCTGAGAATTATGATCCTGATGAGTTTTGGCATCAAATAACTGGAATGAGGAAATTTGTGCCTAAATCTGCTAAGGCTAGTTCCATCCACAACCCTGTTTTCCGCTACATTCACAGGGTTATGGCTTGCTCCATCTTCGGTCGAAAGGAAACGGGGACGGTTAGGACCGATGAACTATTCATATTATGGGCTATGGTCAACAAGCAACAAGTAAACACATGTTACTATCTTTTAAGCCATATGGCGTCTGTTGCGACACAGGACAGTGGTAAGATTGTGGTGGGGGGACCGATAGAGTTCATGGCCAAGACGTTAAATATTAAATTGTATCGTGATGAACATCCACTTCATGGTTGCAATGGAATCAATATTGACACACTGATTCAAATGAAAATGATTAAGGATGTGAGTGGGGGGAAGAGAGAACAATTTCAATTGAGGGTTGCGAACCATGACTCATTTCTATTGCCAAATCCTGATAGGACTGACACATCAAATGTAGAAAACTGGATTTATTCCGATTTAGGTACAGAAGTTCCTGCAGAGCAGCATGATGGAGATGACGTACATGCTGATGACCAGGAGGAAGACCAACCGCTGCCGGAGGTTCAACATGACCATGATTGGCGTGCAAGGATAAAGGCTGAGGTTCAAGGGACAAGGGCCGACCTTCAACAGATGAGGATGGAGCATCAAAGGCATTATAAAGAGGAGCAGGAATGGCGTGGAATGATGATGGCTGAGGTGCAGCAGATGAGGCAGGACAACCAAACGCAACAACATATGCTCAACCTAATGATGCAGCACCTAAAAATTGAATACCAACCTCCAGGTGGAGTCTAATGTTGGGAATCTGTGTTCGTGACTTACGGAGTAGGGAGGATAGGTTTTTTGCTTGCTTATGCTTCTTGGATGATTGCTACTGGTTTTTTATTTAAGTTTCTTGCTTCTATTATGGAACTGTTATGTTGGGTTATTTTGAACTTGCTAACGCTACTTTTGTTTACATATCTTTCATCAACTACTGGTACTGTTATATTGGGTTCTATTTGAATTTTGTATAAGTTTCTTTGAACATGCACTATCAAAAATTCTGTTCAAAACTTAATTGTGTTCAATTTAAGTTTGTTTAACTTCATATGTAAATCTTTGTCGGTGTCATAATCTATAATTCTGTTCAGGTTGTATTGTAAATGATTCCAAATTGTATGTGGTATTATTTACGTATGTGGTAAGGAAATACAATTTGAGCATGCTGTGGTGACAACTTTGTAAAAAATATGTAGCACGACCGTGCCCAATTTACACACGATCGTGTGTATTCCATTCACATTACTAACTAATGACCAGATTGTAATGACACGACCGTGCCAAAAATTAACACGGTCGTGCTTGATTATCAGCTATAAATTTCATTAGCATCAGTGCTCATAAGCACGACCGTGCTAAACTATCACACGGGCGTGCCTTCTATTCCCATTCTGGTTCAACTTAGAACATAGTATGTTGACACGACCGTGCCCAATTTACACACGATCGTGTGTATTCCATTCACATTACTAACTAATGACCAGATTGTAATGACACGACCGTGCAAAATATAAACACGGTCGTGCTTGATTATCAGCTATAAATTTCATTAGCATCAGTACTCATAAGCACGACCGTGCTAATATATCACACGGGCGTGCCTTCTATTCCCATTCTGGATCAACTTAGAACATAGTGTATTGACACGACCGTGTCACTTTCAAACACGCCCGTGCTAAGTACGAATGTAAAATGTTTCCTTCAGCACGCCTGTGTTGTTTGTGTCCAAGGTCGTGCTCATAACCCAGTACACATATTAACTACTAATTGCTTAACAATAGAGGTGGCGCAGGCAATTAGACACATCACAACGAACAACGTTTTACACAAACCTTCAAATATTCACGAAATACTTTGATATCGTGTACATATTAAACAATCCACATCAAATTAGAAAGGTTCCAACATCATAATATCACAGATTAATAAAAATGCATAAGTTCACTCCTAAATACACGCAAAACAACAATCAATTTAAACAAACAACAGGTCACTAACATCTTCGTCGAAGGGTCATCATACACCATTCTCCGGTTCATCAGTTGCGAACATCTTCAACGCAACATCAAACTTCAAAATTCATCGTGCTCCTCCAATCTTCAATTTTAGTTCAAATCCTACGTTGTTCGAACAATAATAAATTACTTACAATGTTGACGCTAATATCACCGTTTAACTTTTAAACAGTAGAAACTTCAAACATTAGATAATAACGGCTTCACACTTACCATGGGTGTGTTCCAATCTTCCGAGTCTTCATCATACCCTTGATCATCATTGATATGTGATGAATGATTCTGTGACTGTACATTAAAGTCTTCTCGTAGACGACAAGACTGCCGGTTGTGACCCTTACATCCACATATACCACATTTCGGCGAACTCCGCTTTTTATTTCCACTTACATTACGAGATGACGACGCAGCTGCTGCTCCACCTCTTTTCTTAAGCCGTTGCGGATTACCTAAACTTTTTTCTGTCACTGAACCGACCACGGGCAATTCATCAACTTCACCCCTGCTTAATGATTCCAATGTTTCGGTGTGTTTTTCAACCATTTCCATGGTTTTGTGTATATATTCAGGATCTCCACACTTCAACACGGCATTGGCCATCCTCTTACATCGCTCAACGAACATCACATACGTAGTTACAAATGCAGGATCACGGTGACTTGAACTATTAGCATTTTGAGCATTGATTCCATCTTTAGCACGTTTGGTCCATCGTTCCATCACAAGACATTCTGGCAGTACAACAATGTTCAAATGCACTAGAACATGTAAGATATGTTCACAAGGAATACCAAATGTCTCGAATCTTTTGCATGAACATTTAAATGTCAACCGTTCTTGGCAAAATGTCACGATCCAATGAATATCATCCCTAGGGTATTTGAAAACATTGTAGGTAAAAATGGAACCACTGCGCACATCACCTTCGACTTTGCACCGACTAGATCTCTCCAATACGGGCCTAAACTGCTTAAACACTGACCTTGTATATATTCTTGAAGCTGACTTCTCTAATTTTCTATGTTGAGTTTGCAAAACGGGGTCACCAAAAGAAGATGCATAATCCGCCTCAATTTCTCTGTATCTAACATAATTCAGCCACCGCAAAAAATGCTGTAAAAAATCCACCAAATTCGACAAGACGGTAACATATTTTCCAAATTCAGAATGAAGACCTTCACACCTTGAGGTTGTTCTGAAACCAGCATAAAATCTACCACGGATATGGGCAGTTGACCATTGCTCCCGCTTCTCATACAGCTCACGAATCCACTTATTATTTTCCAACCCAAACTCTGCAACCAACAAATCCCACATAGTTTCAAACTCTTCAATATCAAAATCACCGAACATACACCGTTTGAACTTCGGGACAAATTTTGGATTTTTTATATTGCTCGTTGCATTTCTAGCCAAGTGCCAGGCACACAAACGGTGATGAGCATGTGGAAATACTCTTCTAATTGCATTTCTCATTGATAGATCTCCGTCAGTTATAACTGACACAGGTGCCTTCCCGCCCATTGCCTCAAGAAATTGTTGCAGCAGCCACACGTAAGTGTCCTCAGTTTCATCACCAACAATCGCACTACCAAATATGACACTTTGATTATGATGGTTCACACCGGAAAAAATAACTAACGGTGTGTTGTACTTAATTTTTCGATATGTAGCATCAAATGCCAAAACATCTCCAAACACCGAGTAGTCCATACGGCTAACCCCATCACACCAAAATAAATGTCGAAGTGTTCCATCCTCTTTAACTGTGTGCCTCCAAAACATCATATCATCCGTACTACACAAACCCTTAAGGAAATCAATTGCATCCTCTGCATCTGTACTCTTCCTCTCCCTGTTCTTGAATTGCTCGTTGTACATGTCTCTTCTTGTATATCCAAGATTTTTAAATCCACCAGCCTGTGAAGCAAAAAAACCATAGATGCGTGACGTAGGAATGCCAGCTTTCCTCATCATTTTCATTTGGTATTTGTCATAATCGCTCATCTTCCTATGTGCAGGTAGCATTCCCTCATACTTCCCATCCAAAAAGGTGTGATTGTGAATATCGTCAACAGATTTTATGTACCATCGACCGCTACCAGCGTCAACGTGTACTTGAATTTTTGCCATGCAACCACACCTACTAGTTGCCTTCTGCTCTCTTTTCCTATCGGCAGCATTACTTCCAACCCTGTAACCTTCTCTATGACAAACAAAGGTTTGTTGAACAACATCGCCATCCCTGTTCTTAACAACACGGCTTTTTCTACCGGAAAATCCACGTACACAACCGTACAAATTGTAAAACTTGAATGCAACTAAACGATCCTGAAAATGGTACCGCATGATTTCATCCGACCCTATTTCCTTAAAATTAATTCTGTCAAGGTCAGCCATGCAATCAACCGCCGTTTCATCGTCAAAGTTGCACCCATACAACGAACTGTAAATGTCTTCGACATCTTCATCCGAGGAACATACATCACTCTCCGAACAATAGCTATTGTCCATGTCCTGTACATTAAAAATTGCAAAATAACTTAGTAATTAACAATCCTCTGATCAGAATTACACTACGATTTTCGCCAACTTCAAAAATAATTTACACAATAATGTAATCACATCAACATACCTCTACCTCTGAACCTTCCGCATTAAGGTTGCATCCACCAGTTATGTCGCTTACATTGGGAATTCCGAAAACTTCTAGAATTTCATGAATATCCATCTTCCTGTTCATCATACATACATGGATTTAAATAATCACAATCACAAATTCACCAAAACACACACTACCTTTACATGAACAAAATTGCAGGAACCAGACAAATACAACACTACATAGCAATACTAGTAGAAAGCAAAAACAATTACTTCCAGGATGTCAGGCACGACCGCGTCTATAATTAGCACGACCGTGCTCCAAAACATTCAAAATTTTAACTTCATGCATGGAATTTTGGCACGACCGTGTCAGTAAAACGCACGACCGTGCTCGATTGCAGTTCAAAATCTGTCTCAAAAAACCTAGCCCAAACCAACCATATTTACTTCCATTAGGACAAGCACGACCGTGTCATTATTAAGCACGATCGTCATGGTGATAGTAAACAAAATGCATCCAATCTCCAGTGAGTTTAAGCACGGTCGTGTGTAAATTAAGCACGACCATGCACAACACCATCTCACAAACTTGGTGTTGCAGCCATTGTTGGCTTCTTACCCTCTTTCATTGACCAAAAACTAACTCAAAAATACATTATTTATTCTTTCAGTTATGGTATCTTAGAATCTTATATTCGCCAACAACACTACTACTATACAACAACCATATATCATAAAAAAACATTTAAAATGATAAACAAAGTTTTATTCATACCTTTATGTTGAAAATGAATCTAGATCTATAAAAACTAAGCTGCAGTTTCCAGATCAATAAAGGAAAGTGAAATAATGTTGAACAATTTTGTTGATGGAGAAGAACTTTAAGTTAAGCATGAAGGAGAAAGCATATTTGGAAATATCAAGAGCATGGGTGGCTATGGAGATGAAGAAGCATGTTAAGCATGAAGGAGAAGGGAAACGAAGCTCAAAATGAGTTTTAGGATGGTGTTTCACGTGTGAAGCTAAGGAAAATATGAATTACTACTCTACATGTTTCAATTTTAGGATGGGGTTTACAAGTAATTGCTGATAACTGGTGGTTTTTTAGGGGGGTGTGAGCAGCATAAACAATAAATGGAATAATATATAATATAATATGTTACATTAAAATATTCTAGCAGGTAAAAAGTGGGTTTTTTACCGCCAGCTGTCCTTAATATTTTCCCTTGTGCACATGCACAAGTCTTTTGCTTGTGCAGGCTAAATGCCACCGACATTAGATAGTCTCAAATACAATGGAGGAACGATTCGTCATAATTATTGTGTTCTTAATTTCGATGTCGGTCTTTGTTTGTAGGAAGATTCTTTGCATTCGACTCGCTTTGTTGTTGTGATATCTTCCATGATGATGTAGTATGTTGTTCATTTGCGTGACTTGTTCGGGGTCTCAAAGGATCGTCTTACTAATGAATCAACAAAATGTCTTGTTTCGAGGCTCAACACCGGTGTGGAGTGCTACCACCAAATTCAAGCCTTTGATTTATGACGTCTTGTTGTTAAAATGGTCCATGAAAACCCATGAAGTTTCATCTTGTCTTTGTCTGAGTCTAATCAAACATGTTGAACTTTTTAAGTAATACAACCAATGGTGAAACGAGCCAAACATGTCTCCACTAGTTATTTCCAAGTTTTGACTAAATTAAGGCATCTTATATCAATGTGCAAGGAACAACTGTACATTTAAGGGCATCTGAGACTCGTTCTATCTTCATACTAACATTAAAAGAGGTTAGATGTTTAAGTGGGTCGGTCTTGCCATCATATTCTTCTATCGTTTAAAGACACAAGCGCTTAGGTATAAGATCTTCATTAATTTTTTCGGGAAAAGGGAAGTTGTGTAACATCCTTCTTTTGTCTTTTTCTCCTCACGTTACCTCATAATGAGTACATGTTCCCGACCTATAAGCAAGTGGCGATGTCATAATTGCCATGATCATTGTGTCTAAGGGGAGAATGAGGTCCTTTCTTTTTATGGCTCTTATCGCTGACTGTTCTCGCCTTAAGTCTTCTGACTTAAGCATACATCTAGTTCGCATAAGAAGACATGCGACTCTGACTCTTATCTCTTTAGGATTGCAAAAGACTTAGCATGTTGTCTTGCTTCTGGTATGATGGCGTTGTTGTGATGGTGCAGGGACTAAAATTGTCATATCTTTTGTGTGGCGAATCGTTACGACAACATAGTTGTGAATGTGGTTCACGTGAAGGGAAATCTTTGAAATCCTCGTTCCTTCTATTGTTTTTGTTATTTTCGACCCTTCTTTTATTTATCATATCACCTTAACTACAAAAGTTTGCATGCAAAATTTAACTTATGATACGAGCCATATCGAGGTTGCTTAAGGACGAGGGAATTAGTTTTATCGAGGTCACATGGTGGGATGGTGAGTGGGAATGTTCTTGTATGAACAAACAGAGTTTACCTTATAAGCGGGGGTGTACTTCTTTCATTGGTGATTGAACTCATTGTGATTGGTCGTATGCTCTTTTTTTCTTCCTTGCAGACTCCTCCGTGGAGCGGAAAAAGGTGTGTGTGCAAAAGACACTCTAACGTCCAAGTAACTAATAGTAGCTAGCCATGTGAGTAGGACAATACATGGTCATGCACAAGGACTAGGCTCACATTTACAATGGTGCATACAAAGATACGCTCCTTGGATGTCGTTTTCCCTCCTTTTGCGATTTGGTGCTGTTTGTTGCATGATTACTCTAGTTGTTTAATGCTAACCAAATTTGAGACACGTGAGAGCGCTTGTCTAATTAACACGAGCTCCCGTAAGTAGAACTGCTCAACGTATATACAAAAATAACTTAATATTGAAGGCGGGGGAGTGCACTGACACTTTTCTCGTTTCTGATTAGGGGGTGGGGGGTGACCGTCACCCTTCTCATTTCTGATTGGGGGTGGGGGGCAAGGGGAATCCTGAGGCGATGCATGTAGGATTTCTCTTGTATCACATGTCATTATGAGGCGTGATGTCTTCTGAGGTGGTGCATGATATAAGATCACATAACGCACCACGTCGTAACACGAGGTGGTCACCTCAAATTGTCTTGGATTTGATTGTATTATTGGGCTTTAATGTCACATTGTTAACATGCTTTCATATTGGACGTCCCCGATAATGATTGGGTTACACGCACAAACATGTAAAGTACATGACTTTGAACTGATTTTTTATCTTCTAATTATATCATTCATTTTAAATTAAACTATTCTATTTATAATTTTATTTTTTAATAATATTATTCAAATCTCTAAGTTTTCTTTTTTTTAGGGATCAAATCTCTAAGTAAAAAATCAGTTAAAGCTTATTATAATATGAAAAATTTCACTAAAATATGAATAATATTTGTTTAATATTTATTTGACCGAGGTATAATAAATAAAAATTAATTTGACCGAGGTATAATAAATAAAAATTATAACCAAACGTTAACATAAATCTGTGTTCGTCTCAATGTTAATATAACAATCGTTTCAGTTTCTTATGTGTCAAACGCTACAGCAGAACATCAAAAACTTGTTTTTTTTTTTTAAGAAAAAACTTGTTGAATTGTGCGATATTTTTACCAATCGAACTAAATAAAAATTATCCTTTATTTAAATTTAAACTATTTATTTGTTCCTCAATTTTCTACTTTGTTAAATTTTAGTTTGTGCTATGAATATTATAAGTGAATGTTTACAGCTCTTATACTTATCTCTTAAGTGACACTTTTGCTTAACTCATAAGTCACACTTTATCCGTTAAATACTCCTTAATTTTTCATATTATTATACTTCTTTATAAATAAATACCACATTAAAGAAAATAATATAATCATCTTTCTTCTCTCTATTCTCCCTTCTTCTATTTAATCTTGTTCTTCTTATTCTAACTGTTTTCATAACAGTTTGAATTTAAGTTAATTTATAAAATCTAATTGTCAATCACCGCCGTTTTTATCTCTCACATCTCTCAAGTATCGCCGGAACCCTTTCCACCCCGCGCCGGACCACCACCGTCAGTGAAGTCGCCGGAGATGGGAGAGCTTGCTGCTGAGAAACATGTTCGATATATACTATCAGTTGAAAAGGTATCTATCATTCATCAATTACTACTTCCCAACTATGTTTCATTTTTAATAGTTGTTTATTTTTTTTATTTTTTTTTAACCTTTGCAGAAGAAAGATAGTTTTGAATCTGTGGTAATGGAACATCTCAGGATGAATGGAGCATACTGGGGATTAACTGCCCTTGATCTTCTCGGAAAACTCGACACCGTAGATGTTGATGAGGTTGTTTCATGGATCATCAGTTGTCACCACGATGATGGGGGATTTGCTGGAAATGTTGGACATGATCCACACATTTTGTATACACTCAGTGCAGTGCAAGTGCTAGCTCTCTTTAATAAGCTTCATCTTATTGATGTTGATAAGGTTACAAATTGTATCCTTTGACACGTGTGTTGGTTCACTTTGAAGGTTCTGTGTTACGAGCCTGTTTGAATTGGCATATTTTTTAGCTTACACGAAACAACTTATGCAGATAGATAAGCTTTTATGTTTTATTCATAAGCTTCTCAAGGCAGTTTACGAAAAAAACAGCTTATGAAGATAGAATGTTCGTTAGTGA
The DNA here is from genome assembly GCF_051527215.1 of Medicago sativa. Lineage (NCBI taxonomy): Eukaryota > Viridiplantae > Streptophyta > Magnoliopsida > Fabales > Fabaceae > Medicago > Medicago sativa. The sequence goes on from NC_140752.1 coordinate 87,358,366, forward strand.
GAACTTATGAATTGACGTAAAAGCTTATTTATTTGTATAAGCTAAAAAATAAGCCAATCTTTACCGGCCTTATGTATTAACAAGTTTTATGTGGGTCGGACAAAAGTTTGTTGTTTTGCTATTTTTTTTTTTTTTTTAAATATTCTGGATCTTGTGTTTCTTAATACTTATGTTAGATATTGTTAGCCTGCAAAATGAAGATGGGTCTTTTTCAGGGGATATATGGGGTGAAGTTGATACCCGGTATTTTTCTTAAGCTCTATTTTGATCTTTGAGTGATTACCACCTTACTGCATTTTTGGACTATATAATCCATCAACTTGTTATCTTAGGTTCTCGTACATTGCTATTTGCTGCCTATCAATATTACGTCGCTTGGATAGAATAAATGTGGAGAAGGCTGTGAAATACATTATAAGCTGCAAAAACATGGATGGTGGATTTGGTTGCACACCTGGTGGGGAATCTCATGCTGGACAAAGTATGTTATATAGTATTCATCATTTTTGCTTAAATACTACGTACTCTATGTTACTCAATGCATGTGCATCTATTCCTTTTGAAGATTTCTTGTTTTCTTTTTTCCTATATGAAGTGCTGTGTGCGGGTTAGGGGCCAATTTGATAGGAACCCCAAAATCAAATAAGGAACAATAATGAAAATAAGAGAAAGCACTGAATAAATAATAATATTTTATCGATTATAATAATAGAACATACAATAGCAGTAGAGGTTTCTCTAACTACTCCCAGATCTAAGCTCCGACACAACTCAGAGAAAGTATTTTTTTTATTTTCCAACATAAAAAATATTATCTCTCTCTACTACAGTTGTGCACTGTGCTACTCTAGTACTTACTGTTTTGCGAATCAAACATACCCAAGACGTCTTCTGCCTAGTCATTTTAATATGCAATGCCAGCAACAATATGTCCAGAAAGTATATTTTCTCTATTGATATGACATTCGACCTCTATAACATAGTCTTTTTTATGTAAATTGGATTGGAGTCTTGTGTATTGCTGCCTGATTATCAAACAAGAGCTGCATCTATCTTGCATCTCATAAGTTTTGACCTCAAAGTAGTAGTTTAGTCCATATAAGCTTGCAATTGCATCTGTCTCATCACTTGAACTTCATAGATGTTCCCTATTAACTTGTCCCAAGCCCACCTTTCAAGTTTCAACAGAGACACACTATAACTTATAAGATTAATAATGAGTGGACTTTCTCAACAATGAAAAAAACTCTTTTTTGATGGGCTCTTAGGTCGAGACAACCATTTGGATTGAAGGGAACTCAAAGATTGAGTAACATGTCTGAAACACAAACAAAAAAAATCATTAAAGAGGAAATCATTGCTAATGGGAAAGAAAAATTCCCTGCCTTTGTTGAAACAGCAGCGTTAAGCTAATATAGCCAAGTGATGACTAACAAGGAGCAAACAAAGCATACGCACGCTGCTATGTGCTGCTGTGTGTCTTTTTCAAGAAGATGAGGTGAGGGAAGACTATGAGAAATTGGTAGGTGGGCTGCAGACGGCACATGAACTGATTGGATGGTTCTGAAGGCAACAATTAATGGTTGAGCTATAGATCCAAGTGTTGGAAGGTCACACGGCTCTAGACAGAACACATTGAATGAAGCAGTGGTGAGATGATGGTTAAACCTACCGGAATGACTAGCCGACAATATTAATATTTGCCATGTTGTAACCCATTTGGGTTGGCCTGGTGGTGTTGGCTTGAGGTCTTGGAGTGTGCTCCTCCTCAAGGTCTCATGTTTGATTCTCTCCGGTGCCAATTTGGGTGGTCTAGTTTAGGTTTTTCGAATTTATTTTTTGCCATGTTGTGTTGTATTGACTGCTCACTCAAGGAATGCATATAATAAAATAAATTTTTAGTCGCTGAACGCACTGCTTAGTATGTCACTATGTCTGCTTTGATTTTTCCATTTTCTGAATTCCAAATAAAAGAATGCAATGAGTTGTAGACTTGAATCATCCTTGTGAAGCATTGCTTTTCCTATTTTCAGTTTTCTGCTGTGTGGGGGCCCTTGCTATAACGGGGTCACTAGATCTTGTTGACAAGGACTTACTTGGTTGGTGGTTATGTGAGCGACAAGTTAAATCTGGAGGTCTGAATGGACGTCCAGAGAAACTCCCTGATGTGAGAAAATCTTTTCAAGTTTAGGTTCATTGCTGGAGATGGTCTTATTGTTTTTCTCAGGTTCTCTTACCAGTTTTTAGATCTTGCCAGGTATGCTACTCATGGTGGGTTCTTTCTAGCCTGATCATGATTGATAGGGTTCACTGGATCAGTAAGGAGAAGCTTATAAAGTTTATCTTGGACTGCCAGGTTATTTAGTGGAATTTTTGTATGCAATCAGCATGTTTTTTTCGTCTTTTGTGGTGTTAACTTTTGTGAGATCAGTATTTCTGAAAAATATTATCTATGTTGAAACTGTTAGGACACAGAAAATGGTGGAATTTCAGACAGACCGGATGATGCTGTGGATGTCTATCATACATACTTTGGGGTGGCTGGTAACGTTTTTCCCTTTTTGTATTTCATCTATTCTTAATTTATTTGTGCTAACATCTTGTCATGTACCCCAACACCTCTCTCTTTCTCATGCATTTAGATTATATTGATGTCGGAATGATAGTGCTCACTGACCAGTGACTTCCTTTGGCCATAATTTCAAGAGATAGACAAAAAGGCATTCTTCATGAAACCTAGTGGTTTTTTGTTGCCTGCTTCATGTTTTGGTTTGTGTCATAAAATCATATGCCATAATTCTAAGCTTGTGGGCCTAAAGTGTGGACAATGCATAGGAACTCCTAATTTCATATTGAATGTTATTTTTTTATTAGAAGAATTGGGGCAACAAGCATTTAATTTTAGATCATTTGGTCATAGAGGCTTTGGTATCTTGTCGTGAACCAAGTATCTCAAAAGGTTAAACTATTAGGTAAAATCACTTGAAAAATTGTATTAGTTCATCAAGCTTATATAATTGTACATTAGAATTTAGAACCAGATGCATGTCGTTCTATTTAGTTTTTAATTGTTTGGAGAGTTTGTTGTAAAAATAGTATAATATGGATTGTCACTTAAGTAAACGACACTGAAATTCTAGCGTAAGGTTGAAAATTGGAGAACATACCACGTTATAATTTACACAGAAAGTGCTACATGGGGCCAATCATACAAATGCCATGGAGATAGAGCGCATGGTGACTAAGTTTGGATAAACTTCTAGCTTATATGAGCTTCTCAATAGAGAGCTGTATTGGATTCGTATCTATAAAACAGTCCCTTATGAGTTTATAGGTGGTTCTGGATTAGTAAGATAAGTTTCTGAAATTGTCGAAATGTAGAAGTTTATTAGCTATATACTCATACTCATCGTAGTATAATTTCAAACTTATTTTCCCGTTAGTGCTTGTTGAAAAATCTACCTGAACTGGCTGGATATCAACCATAGGTTCAAGCATGGTGGTGGAAATGGGGAAACATTTCTATTGTAGTTTGTGATGAAAAGTAACATTGAAGTTTAAAAGAAAATTTTACCACAACTACAAATCCTGCAGTTATATGATAATGAATGTCGGGCTTTAGAGCTAATGAGAAAGTAATCACACTGTTGCGGAAATGACAATGCTATGATGGATGAGTAGTCACATAAAACAAGATAGGATTAAAAATAGAAATGTTAGCGAGAAAGTTGGTGCTCGTCTTATGTGGTTTGGGTTTGTGTGGAGTAGACTTGTAGAAGCACTGATAAGAAGCGTTGATCGGGGTGGAATAGTTCAAACGTTAAAGGTAGAGAGAAACAAAGAAAAACAATAGGCCTGACCATTAAAAGATATTTGAATATAAATGATTTGTCATTAGACATGTTCATGAATCATGATATATTGCTGTATTATTTCTCTCTCACTTTTACGCTGCTGGTCATATAACATACATTATGTCCCAAATTCAATTTTACATATAACAGGATTTAACTCAGTAATGCATCCCTGTCTATCCTTTCCTGACAATACAATTACTTATGTTAATGTGTTTCATATGAAGTTGTTTTATTTGTTGTTGCAGGACTTTCACTTCTTGAATATCCTGGAGTGAAACCGATAGACCCGGCTTATGCTTTACCCGTAGACGTTGTCAATCGGATTTTCTTTAGTAAATAGGGACTTAGAATATTGATAACGTCTTGAGTTTAGATTCACAAGATCTTTAATTCTTATTAATAGTTGTATGAAATTTTTTGTATAAAAATATCAACGATTTGAGCATCTATCTATAAGTTAAGTTTGCACTGTTACGACTACTATCCATTCAATTTATGTTACTACGTATGGATATAATTTCTTTTGCTAACAAAATAAGAGTTTATTTGGTATGCAATATGTATTATCAATGTAAAATCTTTTTACACGCATTCAATCACATCATTTCACTAAATAGATATTTAAGGAGTTACTTTTGAAATTAAAGCAAAGTGACCTAATGATTGAACATGGGTGCTTGTGTAAAACCTTTTTACATGGTAAATACAAATCAAATTCAAAAATTAATGTCTTGTCATGGACTGCTTTTTCATGGTAATGTTTTTGAAATAAATCAAACAGTATAACTTATTCACTTAAAAATATGAAATTAAACTTTAAATGGAGTTTCTTTTAGACATATACGCCATTTATTGGACAAATTTCCCTATTTAATTTACTATGTACTCCTCGGAGACCGAAGAAGTTACTACGAAAATGCATCCTCTGAATGAGAGTCATCTCATGATTTGAAGCAACTTTGTAGGTATCATTGGGGAATTTGAGTTATAGGTAATGTAACGTCCGTCGTAATTATTTAATTATTTGATGAGTTTAGCATATATATATATATATATATATATATATATATATATATATATATATATATATATATATTATGTGATTTATATGTGTGATTTATATGATTTAAGAATTTAAGTAGTTTACATGATTTATAGATAAATTATGTGATTTTCAAGATTGATGTGAAGTATACGATTTTGTGAAGTTATTATGTTGGTGTGACTTATTTTATTATTAAATAAAATAAGATATGAAAATAAAATAAAAATATTAAGAAGTGGGGCTGTGATGTGAGATGAGTAATTTTAGTAGTGAGAAAAGAATAGAGGAGTGTTATAAATAAGAAGTTAGGTTGAGAAATAGTTTTAGACAGAACGTACGTTTTTGGAGAAAAAGGGAGAAAAGTCAGAAAGAGGAGAACAAGAGAGAGAGAGCTGCGATTTCTGCAATAACCAGGTAAGGGTGAGACTAACTTTCAATATTATTAAGGGTATAATTCTATAGAATGAATTTAACATGATTAGGTTGAGATTTTGTGAGAATTGGGAATTTAGGTTTATGATCAATTTTGATGATTGAACCATGAAAAGATGTTAGAATGATGCAAAACCTGTGTACAGACCTTAGATATTACCTAGGGTGATAATTAGATGCTATTTGGATGAAAGAACCATGAGGATAGATGAAAAGTTGTGATTTATAGGTTTCTGGCCGTACTGACATTCATCGCTCGCAACTGCGAGCAGTAACACTCGCAACTGCGAGCTACCCCAGACGCTCGCAACTGCGAGCAGGATCACTCGCCATTGCGAGCTCTACCCAAACCCTTCGCCATTGCGAGCAAGATTACTCGCCGTTGCGAGTTAAGCTGTTAGTTGCCCAATTTGATCCCCATGCGATCCTTTCGCACGTGTAGTCATGAGTTGATCTTAGGAGTGAGAATGAGGGTTGTTGTTTTCAGAAGTTCCAGAAGTCTGTTTAGGTGACTGAAATTATTAATGATGAAGCATGAGTAATATTATGATGTTTTATTATGTATATTTTGATGTAATTCATTCCTCCAATGATGTTAATACATTCAAGCACTGTTATATGTTGTAATCTTGCTGTTATTCGATGTTGTTGGCAGTAATGTTTTGAAGTTGCATGAGTCGGTCTAAGTTGTAAAGATTAAAGAAGTTGTCCATGTTTATGGAATTGTAAAAGATTGTTCACGATGTTGTCTAAGTTGTAGGAAGATTGAGTCCATTGCATACTCATTAAACATGGGGCCTTGAGGCCCAGCAGCTTAATGCTCAAACGACGTTGGGGGCTTGAGGCCCGGCAGCTTTATGCTCACATGTTGAGGAGCCTAATTACGCTCATTTATATTGGGGGCTTGATGCCCCGAATGGTACCACATGCATTTGCATATCAAGAAGTTTCACGATGATTTAAGTTGTTAAGGGTTGCATTGTCGAGTTGAGTCGCGTTGTCAAGTCAAGAGTTAAGTTGAATATGATGTTTGATTATGATTTTAACGATGATATTTAATGATGATCTTTGATGATGATATTTGATTATGATTGATATGATGCTAAGTAATAAATGTTGATATGTTAGTGATGTTTATGTTGTTAAATGCAATTTGATGAATTATATGTTTAATTTATTGACTGTGAAATCTCACCCCTTCTGCTTGAAAATGTAGCCCTTCGTATGGGTAACTTGCAGGTAACAAAGACTAGAGGCGTACGTGAGTGGACTCCTCACATTGTGTCTAGGTGCTCTGATACGTAACGGGATGGGGGCTTGCTTTTACTTCTATTCCTTACGTGTCTTTATGAACTTTTTATGAATAAATGTTGAACTAAAACTATGAGATTTCTGATGAGGCCTGCGTGCCAAAACTTTTATTATGTTGAACTATTTTCCGCTGCGAAGTTTCAGCTTTTATGATGTTGAATTTTGAAGGATAATTATTATTATTTATTTTATGATTTTCAATAAGTAATGTGACATTCCGTTTATGATTTAAATACTCTGATTTTATATGAAATTTTTCTGCTGGGAAAACGGGGTGTTATAGGTAATGTTTCTTTTTCTTTTCATGTGTAAACAATAAATTAAATGTTACTTGAACATTAACTTAGAACACCTAAATTAGATATATATTAGTTTGATATTTTAGATGTAGAAAATGAAAAAGAAAAAAAAAACAAAAGGGTCAATTATTGTGAGATAAGATAATTTGATTTTTGTAGTTGATCTTAGTGAGAAAATGTTCCAGTCATAATTATCGGACGTATCCAAGTTCATGTAATTTGAGGCACTTGCCCCCATTTACTTTCTTGTATTATTTAATGTTTTTTCTTGAAAGGTTGTTTTATTTCAAGTTGTTAAGTAATTTTATTTTCTACCATTAAAAATAAGTCTTGCCTCCACAAAATGTGTAAAAAGATAAATTGTTGAATAATTATTTGTTCACGTAAATAGAAAGATATATTTAATACTGTTTAAAATGAAGAATTAAACAATAATGTCAAAATATAAAGTCTGTCAAGAAATATATTTCATAGATATTTAAGTGTAACTCACATTTATGCATTATCTGAATTTTTTACAGTGTCTGATTTTTTAGTGATATTTGTATTATTATTTTATCACTTATGTACTGATATATTTTATAAGTAAAGATTTATAATAATAAATCAACATTTTTGGATCTGTTCCTTGTGCTTTAGGCCATTCTTCTTTAAAAATATACAAGGAAAAGCAAAAAAAATAAAAAAAATCGTACGTAGATCTTTAAAAGGGTGGTTATCAATCAAAATTCACGTACATGATGGATTACTTTTTGAGTAAAAGTTGATTGTATTGCAAAGAAAATTTGTGTGATCCATTCTCAAATCAAGTCACTTTGATACAACTGCAAGAACAATAATAAAAATATGTAGCTGATCCTGCTGAAAAAAATGTGTAGATAACTTGTATTAAAAAATAAATAAATAAATGTGAATAACATGTACTGAAACAATGATGTTCTTTCTTTCTATTTCTCTAGTCTTTTTCCATCACTTGATACAACCAGATTTCCTAGAAAAAAGAGTACATTACATTTCTTTGGTTTTTTGTTGTTTATATTGGCTTCCACCCACCAGCTATTTATTGTCTTTGGCTTGTTGTTGCACTACCAAAACACCAGCTCTGCTCCCAAGATCTGGTGAAGCAAGCAAATCACCAATGACTCCTAACTCTGAAAATTCAGTCCATTTTGCTAGTCCTTCTATCTGAGGCAAGTCTGAGTCGTGTGTTCTCCCAACAATAAAAAAGTCATGTTCATTCGCTATATCGCGAAGAATAGTTGATGTCCCTGGACTATCATTTACAATCAATTTTTGATAACAAACATTTTTCGAGCCATAATGTGGTAGTTTCTTTACTTCTTCGATTGCCTCATTATCAAGTATATACTCCAAGTTTGGCATGTGATCCTCTGATGTAAGGTGATACACAACCAAGTTGATCCTTGGGTTCCTTATCACTCTTTTAGCTAAGCACAAAGCTTCTCTGTCGTCTCTTCCACCAAGATAAATCATGGCTAGCTTAATGGATGAATTGGTTTTTAAGGAAGATCGATTCACGAGGATTCCTATTGAGCATGGAGCTATTTCTAGTACCTTGCAGTTTAATGACCTTATGTTCTTGTCATCAGATTCAATGCCACCATCGATGGTCCATCTTCTATGGAATGGAAGAATTATGATTGATGCAACTTTGTCCAATGCAAGTTGGCAAACATCTTCATACATAAGGGTCGGTGGAGATATGGCGGTGTAAGCGTGTGCCGTTACTCCACCATAGTTGTCATGTTCATAGAGATCCAAAGCAAGAATGACATCATCTGAGTAAGACCTATGAGAACTTGAAACCGTTTTTTGAAGACGATGGGAAATGAAAATTGGGGATGACATTCCAACTAGCTCAATAAGATGCAATGCATCCACAATGATAGGTTTTTCTGTTGTTGGAGAAAAAATGTCAAGGGCGTCTGTTATAGCTGATATGTTGTATTGTTTGTGAATGCAAGCAAGTAGTCTCAGTTCTGCGTCGGGTTTTAAACTCATGATGTTCCTTTTCTGATAGCCAGCATATTTTCTTGATGGATCATACAATATCTTCACTGACCATTTTATTATGCAAGCTATGACCATTATGCTGATTACATTCACTGAATAAACTTGGCCAGGAAAAACCTGCATCCCATGCATATACACAAATGAAATTTTTAAATATGATCATAGTTATTATAGACTAGTAGTTTAAGCACACACAAAAGATTATGGTTTTATAGTTTGTTGGATTAACTTATTTGAGTTTATGTACTTGCATAAACACTTATGAGAATGCTTGAGATAGGTTATTAAAACGGTTTACGACATGTTCTTAAACTATTTTCAGCTTACTTCGTAGGCTCACCATGATAGCTTATGAAAACAACTTATAGTTTATATGAAAACTGTTTGGCTTTATTTTATCTTTTGTTACTGAAATAGCTTATACATAAGCACTTATATGATAAATGATTATGCTATAAATGCTTAGTTAATTTGTTTACCGAACCTTATTGAAAGGAAATTAAAGGGTAAGTAATTATAGTAGTACCTGGTCATCATATCCAAATGAAAGTTTGGCAAGATCCACTTCTCCTTTGGCATTCAAAATGAGGGCTAGAGTCAAGGCATCTTTGAAGGGGATTTTGCAAATGAGAGAAGGTATAAGGATTGCTATTACTTTGACAATGTGTGTAAACCAAATGAAGCCACCAAAACCAATAACTGCCTTTAATGTATATGGCAAAGTCAAATCTGCCTTCATCACACAACAAGTCATAAATATTGGCAGAAACAAACTTGTCCCAAAGAATTCAAGCTTCCTAACCAATGCAGATCCTAATGGAGGTCCTTCTGGCACAGCTAACCCCAAAACATATGCACCTACTGCAAATTCTTGGTTTATGTAACCTGCAATCCAACCTAAACCTAATACCATTACAATGATACCATAGATATAACCATCATCCACAGGTCTTCCTTCTTTAGTATGTCTGATGATCCAAAACATTAATGGCCGAAAAATCAATGGAGCAAAGATAACTAAAGCAACCAATGACATCACACGGATTATCATCGTGTGTCTGTCTTGTTGTTCTCCGACATTCCAAATACATTGAAGAGACAGTCCTAGGACGGAAGTCACCATTGATGATGATAATGCCAATCTTCCGAGTTCGGAGTTAAGGATTTTAAGTTCGTTGAGGAGTGTAGCAGTGACTGCGAATGCAACTGAGCTATGTATTATCGCCACCTTGAACATATCTGCAGCCAACTGGTCTTTAGTCATATCTCCGATTAGTAAATCATCATATACTTCTAACACCAAGAATTGAGGCACAATACTAAACAATATAGGCACGACAAATCCCATGAATGCAATGGTCCAAACCTTGTGTCCTGTTCTGGTTACCATGCTCAAATCCATTTGCACAGCAGTGGTAAAGATGTAAAGTACATAACCAACTAATGATATTGTTGCAAGTATGTCTTGACTTCCATATGGAAACAACAACTTCTTGTATTTGTCAAATTCCGCATGTTGAATTGAAGGGCCTAGAATTAGGCCAGCCTACAGATGAATACAATTTTGTCTGGCATATTACAACCTATATGAATCTATTAAAGACATGCCATTGGTGTAGCTTAAGAAAAAGTCGTAATTAACAAGAGAAACAACACATGTATACAAAAAAACATGTAAAAGAATAGCACTTACTATCATTGGTGCAATAAATGCAGGGAAATGCAAACGTTTTAGGAAGAAATTGCAGATTTGTGTGATGGTAAAAATCACAAGAAGTTGCATCTCAAACACAGGAAGTGCAGACTTCATTGGATTCCTTCTACTACCACCCCATATTCCATCTGAAACAATATTTGGTGGAGCAACAGAACAAACGTTGAAGGTTGTATTATCTATCTGTGTAACTGAGACATATAAGCCTGGTTCTCTTGTTATACTACTATTCATTTTCCTTCACAACAATAAGTTCTCAAAGAGATTTATATATGAGAATTCAAGTTCAAAGATATAGGAAGGAAAATGATTCAAGTATAATAATGATTTGAGTTTCTTATCTTATATACTTAAATGTTGTTATGAGTCAAATACAAAAACAACTAAACAATTATATTTTTAGTTTGGCCAGAGAAGTTACAACAACATTCAATCATATATATAAACTATGTTTAGACTTTTATAGTTTCCTTCTTGAGACGGAACATTTTTATCAAAAGTTGAGACCATAACGGTATATATTTATATAAATACACAGTTGTATTCAAATTTCAACTACATACTATAATTAGATGTCTTATTATATTACAGTCATAGTGTTATGATTTGAGAAAGAAAAAAAAAAAAGACATATTATGAAGTGTCTTTTCGCTTGTCTACTAAAATTAGAGATTTCAGAAATAGCTATTCATGCATGCTACCGAGACAAAATTCCACAAATTGTTTTTCTTTTGATTTTATTTTTTTTTTGGTTACAAGGATAAAAGGCCAAAACAAGAAAGAAAAAAGAGTTTTTCATTTTATTTTTTTATTAGAGTTGAATTGGATATTTAAATTTATTTTAATATTTTACCGGAAACTAATTTTATTTATATTATTTTGCATTTCTATTTTTTAGAAAAATTATTTAGATCAGACCGATTCCATATTTCTTTTTAACTAGTCTTTTTTTATGATTATGATTAACTTTTATTACTTGATAATTTTCAGTTTTGATAATGTTGGGTATTTGTATAGGCTGCATTATTGCTAAAACAAAGATCCATGATTGTGATGTTGGATACAATGTTCCAACATATATTGGCATTACTACGAGATGTTGGATATGATGCTCCAACATCCTGGCACGGTTCAGTGTGCCTTGTTGTACGCGCGCTTTATCTTATTAAGGAATCCCCGTCCTCATATCTTGCTGACCAAGCAACGCGCATATTTGTTCAGAATCAGTTGTGGTTTTATTCCTAAAGGAGTAACAATATATTAGGGAATCTTTGGATATGTTTGGCGGTTCCTAAAGATGTTCCTACCTTTTAGGACTTTCTATATTTGTTACTGATTCTTGTTTAGTAGATCAGCTGAAGGATCTACATTGTTCTGAAGCCCAACAAGACTTATTAGCCCATATCGCTTCAGTATATAAGGAAGACTTCAAGACCTAATTCAGTATTCAAGCCGTCATTAAAAAGAATGGTTTTTTTTTTATTTTTTATGGTTTTGAGTCGTGTTCTTTGTGTGTTCTTCTCTTGTGTCGTTTTGATGCAAGTCTAGGACTGTTTGTTATTTGTGAGCCTTTCTAATATCACCTTGATGCAAGCTTAGGACTGTTTATTGAGTTGTAACTCGTGTGCTACACCAAAGCTTTGAACCAAGGTTGTAGTTTGTGTTTGGAGGTAACTTCACCATATTGTGTTTTAATCTGATAATCACAGGGTTGCGATTGATTGTAGGATAGTGAGATGGGATCTCAGATCTAGGAGTTCCTAGGTTGAAATCTAAACGGGTAGGTCCTAGGTCTTAAGTTGTAAACGTGGTTTGCTGAGAACTTTAAAATAAGGACTACACTAGTGGATTTCCTTCCTGGCTTGGTAGCCCCCAAAGTAGGTGTGTTTGTCACCAAACTGGGTCAACAACTCTCTGTGCCTTTTTACTTTCTTATCATTTATTTTCTTGTGTAATTTATATTTGTCAGCATAATGTTGGAACATTAAACGCAACATCCGTTTTCTGTGTATCTGGTGTTGGAACACCACATAGAACATCTTAAAACTAGTGTGCTAGAATTTCAAATACATTATATATGTTATGTTATTAACATAAATTTGTTTGTCTCTGATTACGAGACCTGTTGTGAAAGTGACTCATAATTGAAGTTTGGAATCTGTTAAAATCGTAGCACGATTTGGAAAATCGTAGTATGATTTTTGGACCAGTTTTGGACTTCTCATTCTGGAAAAATCGTAGTACAATCTGGAAAATCGTAGTACAATTTTACGCTGATGCATAAAAATAAAACGTATTTTTCAGCGTGAGATTTGTTCCAATTTTTGAGGGATTGCTTTTCCTATAAATATAGACATTGTATCAAATGAAACCGAGAGATAGAGGGGGCTGAAACAAGGGTTTAGAAGTCCACAAGAAAACTAGGGTTTGTATAGAGTTTTGCTCTCGGCAACAAACTAGGGTTGTGGTTGATTCACCATGAGAAACACTATTAGGATTGAGTCTTTTGGTCACGAGAAGAGATTGGGACTTTGGGTAGAATTAGGCGGGATACTTATTCTTGTAACCCATTGATATCTCTTTTGTAAAGTTACTCTTTTGAAGCGGAAAGCTGCTCTCTCCCCCAGACTAGGTCAGTTTTGGACCGAACTGGATAAACAAAATCTTTTGTGTTCTCTCTTTCTTTCTCTCGCTGTTTTCTACTTTTGGCTTGTGTTTATAACTTCCATACACTTTGTTTTTTGGTTGCTTGACTATCACTTGCTCCACACATCAAGTTTATTATTGGTGTGTTTTTCCATCGAATTCACAACAAGACCGTTTACAAAAATTTGTTTGTCCCTAAATATAAGACCTTCTACAAATTTTTAGATGCATTTACTACTTTTTTCCTAAATACTTATACCTCTTATTAATACTATAAGTAACATTGAATGCATTTATACACAAAGAAACTAAAACTACCCTCCTCGAGGAAGGAAGGAAAAAGATAGTTTAGAGGGAAGGCAAAGTTTCTATCACTAAAAGTAACTGGGGTCGGCTATGTTTTCGTTAGGTGTTTCTTTAAAATGGGACAAAGAGAGTAAATAGAAGTTTTCATTACCGTTTAAATGTGAAATAAATAAAGAAAATAAATGCACATATTTTTAAATTTGGTAATATGAATTGAACATTTATACACTAAAACTATATCAATGGACATTTAAGAAATTAAGAGCATCTCAACTCAAAAGTAATGCTCGCAAGACTTATTTTAACACACTATCTTTGATTAGTTAAAATTCACATGAGTTCCATGAAATCATGAGTCCCATATAAATTTGATTAGACCCGTGTAAATTTTAAACAATCAAAGATAATGTGTTAATAAAACGTTTGTTAAAATGTGTGTTTTTTTTTACAAAATTAAAATGTGCATTGTTAGCCTTACTCCCCAATAAAATTGAGGCTTAATTGCACTTTTGCCCCCTATATTTTGCCAATTGTGCGATTTTGCACCCCATTGTTTCAAACGAGCGATTTTGCACCCCAAAAAATCAAAAAAATATTCAGTTTTTTTCCAAAAAATTTTAAAAATCGAAAAAAAATTTAAAAAATAGAAAAAAAAATCAGAAAATATAATCAGATTTTTTTTAAAATTCTGGAATTTAATTATCAAAATACAAAAAAAGTAAATTTTCATAATTTTAAAAAAAGGTCAGATTTTTTTTAAAAAATTCTGGAAAAAAATTTAATTTTTAAAAATCTGGATACCAATTTAAAAAAAGGTCAGATTTTTTTAAAAAATTCTGGAAAAAAATTTAATTTTTAAAAATCTGGATACCAATTTAAAAAAAGGTCAGATTTTTTAAAAAAATCCTGGAAAAAATTTAATTTTTAAAAATCTGGATACCAATTTAAAAAAAGGTCAGATTTTTTTAAAATTTTGAAAATTTACTTTTTTTGTATTTTGAAAATTAAATTCCAGAATTTAAAAAAAAATCTGATTATATTTTCTGATTTTTTTCTAATTTTTTTTAATTTTTTTCGATTTTTTAAATTTTTTGGAAAAAAACTGAATATTTTTATGATTTTTTGGGGTGCAAAATCAGAAAGGGGGAAACAATGGGGTGCAAAATCGCACAATTGGCAAAATATAGGGTGCAAAATCGCTCGTTTGAAACAATGGGGTGCAAAATCGCACAATTTGCAAAATATAGGGGGCAAAAGTGCAATTAAGCCTAAAATTGATTTGAACCCCGACGTTGAACAAATGATCTGTAATTTCAAATTAACTAGACACGATGAGAATTTAGAAACTAATTGGATTACAGTGAATCTTAAAAAAAAAAAAAAAACTTTTTAGAAAGATTTTCGGCAATAAAATATAAATTAAAGATCTATTGTTGAAAAGGTAAATGGCTCACATCACAACATATATTAGGGAGTCAATGTCAATCACTTTACACATTTCGATGAACAACTTTGACCATAAAAGTTTTTAATTAACTATAATAAAAAATATAAAAGATTGATATTTTAAAAATATTCATCAAGACAAATCAAACATCTTTATACATTAACATTAAAAACTCTTGACAGAGTGTTATCGTCAGTGTGATCCTAAGTTGGAATACCCAATTTATAAAGCCTTCGATAATTAATTTACGGTGCTGATAAATAAATAAATACCAAAATTCCAAAGTAGGACAATGAATAATTACATTTGTTATGGAAAACATGCAGCTTTGCATCTCTCCTAGCGTTTTCTATATCAAATTGGATCCTTACTCTGCTACCTTCAAAAATGTTACAAATTTGTATTTGCAAAAAATGACACTGACCTTGAGACAAAATATCAAATACAAATTATTCCTGTATACAAATTAACATGGTGACAGACAGGAACCTCTACCAAAATATTGGAGACCTGTGAGTATTCCTTATTATTCCCACAACATTTGCTCCTTTTCCATGGGGTTAGGTTTATTTCTAGATGATTGGTACATGCAAAAATATACCCCACACAACATCAATATAATATTATTAGGAACCACTCATGTGATCAACAAACAAATCTTGAATCTTGCATTAAGTGATATCCAGTCCATTAATCTTCATGGCCATTAAAGTAAATTGCCAACACAGGTTAGATGCAAAAGGCGGCCTTAAAAGTCAGAAACATTAGAGGGCTTATCAAGTCCATCCACAAACTACGATATTACAAGTGTTGAAGCTATGAGACAACAGGTAGCTGCCTCTGTTGCTTCGGCATCATAACAACCAGTTGCAGCCCACCTTGCTGACATAACTTCACTGGATCTTTGAATACAGCAACCCGCGCATTGTTATCTCCTGTTATTGCAACAAATGCAATGCTAAAAGATTTGCCTTTCTCAATTGCATACTGCCACTCTCTAATTGAGATGTGGAACCAGTCTTTTCTTGGAGATCTAGTTGCTTTAACTTCTATAAACTCTTTATTGGCATCCTCTCCAACGATTAAATCATATGGAAGTCCTGTTTCATTAACTTCATTAACCCACCTAACAGTAGCATTGCCATCTTTACCAGCAAAGTATTTATATGCAAGAAACTCGCCTAATCTGCCAGTTGCATTTGCTTGTGCTGAGTCATATGTACCAGTTTGAAGTTGGTCTCTCATACTAAAAGCTGGCAAACTTGAGTTGAAGCATGCTGGCGAACTCGAGTGAGCTCCAACTCGAGATTCATCCATATAGTCACCTAAACTAACAGGATCAAATTCAAAATGATCAAAACTAGTCGGCTCAAAATCACGGTAGGATTGATTTTTAAAGTTTCCTTCTTCATTCAACACTAATGACACCGAACTTGCTTGTGGATCATCTATGACATTCCAGTCAACAGAAACTGATCCTTGTTCATAACAAACTGGTGGAGCTCTAATGCCTTCGGAATTATCATCAACTTTCACCTCAGAAAAGCTACGAAAAGGGGCAGGTTGGGTCTTGAAACCATTGTCACGGGCATAATTGAAATCTGGTGCATTTTTCCAACCAGCAGGTGGCCAGTTTGAGCATATTCCAGCCTTCCTTTTTGGCAATGGCAATAGCTGTTCATTTGATGATTGAAAATTATCTGAAGGGAGTGGTATTTCATCCTCTACCAGCGAAGATACAGTAGATAGTGCCCAAACAGGTTCTTCATCAGGAAGCTTCGGCACTTTTTGGCTGTTCAACATTTTCTCAAGGGACTCAGATTCTGCCATGTTTGTTATCCTATGAAGGAAATTTACCAAGTCAATTTCACAATCCCCATCAATCCCATCAAGTAACAAAGTCGAAAGCTCCATAAACAAAGAATGATGATCTGCTTCTCGAATGATGTACAAAAAGTTTCCCTGTGATAAAGACACAGACAAACGGGGGATATAGATATCAGTTCTGAATAGAAAAAACTTACGCAAGGAAAAGTTGTGATATGCAATACATGTTTGATACATACAAATAATAAAATAATCAATGATCTAAATATTTTAATGATGCAGTGTGAAATCTTGAAAATCTCCTGAATAACCAACGATGAATTGAGAATAAAACTGAGAACCAAAGTTAGTCAAGAGTTCGAGGAAAATATGTTTCGCATTCAAGTTTTCATTTAACCAGAACTTCAATTCAAGCCCCTAATCGAAATCGATAGTCTAGGTGAACAAATAAATGGCATTTCAAACTAAATAATAGCCAGTGGTTTTCAGTTTCTGTCATGGATATTCATTCAATTAATGAATGCAGCTTTTTGATGAAAAATTCACGAATTTAAACATACCTGTAGAAGACAACTACATTCAACCCGTTCCTTTGATACACTGTCACAGTCCTTTATAACATTCCTGTAGAACAGCTTCTCAACAACAATGACTTTGAGATTATTCAAAATACTGAAACCAGACTGCTTGAGTTGAACATATTTATCATTATGACGTTTATAAATGTAGCGCTGAGCATATGGAAGAGTCTTGTTGATCAATGATTCTTTCAAGCTACAATTAGATAGACCATAATATATTGCCTCACGAGTCACCACCTGCATGTTGTCATATAGGACTAAGGTAATTATATGAATATCAAAATTCTCTTTCTCAAGTGAACAACTTTATACATCAAATTTCTCTTTTCTCAACGAAACAACTTTATACCCATGCAATTTCGGAAAGACAACTGGATGTAAATTTTGAATCCACAAGTAAACAATTTTTGAAACCTATTCCTTTGTATCACATAAATCGCTTTTTGAATCTTAAACAACACAGTCTCTTACTTATGTCCAAATTTTCAATTTAGTTTTGTGGGAATTTCTTCCATTTACTTTACAGAGGCGTGTCTTAAAGTTTATTAAGAGGTCTAATCAGTTTGGAAAGGTTTGAGAGATGAATAAGAAACTGCTAGAAAAATCACCTAATTAGGTCAAAGGGAAACCAAAAAGGATCAAGCACTCTAGTTTTTTTTTTAAATGTTTTATCAAAGCAAAAAGTTGATCCCAAAAAATTCAGATAATGCTTAAATGCGAGTTACATTAAATCACGCTAGACATATAACAATAACATCACTGTGGACTATATTCCCAAGTTTGGTAGCTAACATAATAAAACGAAGTATTTTGTTACCAATGAATTGCTTTGCAACATGGCCAAAAAAAGTCACTAATTTCATTTCATAATCACATTAAAAGCTTGAGCAATTGAGGAGGCTTGTAAGTGGTTGTTAATTTGTAATTAACCACCAATGTCAATGTTGGGCATTTTTGGAGAACATACACACATGCACGGGCAATGTCACTCCAAGTTGATTCCCATTTTTAAACAAAAAGTGTATGTAGACCATCATACAGTTGAGCACAAAAATAAAATGCAAAATATTGAATGAAATAGAAAATAATCACATTCGCATGTGCGTAAATGTATGTGTTAGTGTAACACCATAGTTTGAGAAGTGTCTAGACTACAATGAATAATATGACCAAGATAAAGAAGTGCACAAGAAAGAGCGATCATACCTCTGAGATAGCTGGAATACCTAAATTTTTCATAAGGAAGGAAACTTTTTTTAGCACTATATCTTTATTAACCTCAGTTTCTTCACCAAAATAAATAAAGTCAAGGTTATTTGAATGCTTAAATTCTTCTTTCAACTTTTTATCATCACACCAGCAGACAAGACCAAACGAAGGATGCAATGAAACCCACTTATCTTGCACAGTGGGAAGCACTGGAAATTCTAGTTTGGAAAGACAATCTTTCAAATATACAACATCATCAGCACTCAACAAACCAGATTCTAGTCCATCTGCCCACATGAGGAAAACTTGGAAAATCTGGAAAGAGAAAAGAGCAAGGTAAGAATGTTTCAGGCAAAAGAAATTAAATCATAATTTATTGCTCACCATAGACTTACTTTATCTGCTGCTTGTAAAGGCAGAGTGACGGTTGATAACTGCAGCAAAATTTGAATATAGCTGTGTAGAGGAGGTGCCTCTTGAACCCCACATTCATTAACAAAGAAACCACGAAGGCCAGGGTAAATATTGCACAGTGACTTGTTAATTGGAGAATGAATCGAGCTGCATTGAGGATCAAACTCCTGCATCGTCCGAGCAGAGCCAGTTGGATCATGCCAATACACTTCATTGGAATGCACCAACATCCCACAAACATCATCATCATGACTATAGACAGATGAGTCAGGAACAAATATAAAAGGTCCAGACATCAAATCTTCCAGGGTTTTCTGTTTTGAATCTATCATTTCCTTCCAAATGAAGGTGTAAAATTTGGACATTTGGCTTATGCTGGGAAAAATGAAAATTTATTAGTCAGTGAATTTGTGTAATTTTAAAAGGAGAAAGAAAAAGCAGATAATCATTGTGTACCCAATTCATACATAGCTACAAATGTGTTGCACTTTTTTAGAAAGCCCATATAATCAGAGTGTGTGTGTGTGTAGCCAATATAAACCCACTAATAGCTTCCATCTAACATCTTAAGATTTGACAAGAGTTAATCTTTGAGAAATTTTAGAAAAAAGTGAATAATAAGCATTGAACATTGGATATTTAGAGCAAGCAAAGAGGACACTTCAAAGCAATGACAGTGTCTCCGTCATACATATAGTTATGATAAACAATCATTGGACACCATGTAATACTCCTCCCTCAAAGCGTTATGCATTCTACAAAATTTTGCTTTTAATTTTTTATACCAATGCAGATGAAACCCAGAAAAAATAGACGAACCAAAGTTTTTTATTGGATCTAAAATGCCTGTAGTTGATTTTTGAAAACAATGACTCTCTGTTATAACTTGGTGCGGTATTAATCTATTATGTTTTACCGAAACATTTTACAACTTTAAAATTAGTCATATCATATCCATTTTCCATGTCATATTCGTGTTTTATTCATGAAAAGTGTGGTTACTCGAACAATCAAAGCCATTTTGTCTGTACATAAAAGCCTAAAACGTACACACCTGGTCTTGAATGAAGTCTTTGATGATTTTCTCCAGGCTTTAAGAATATCCAAAATGTCATCAAGAGTAACTCTAGTCTTTAACCCAATATCGTTTACCAATCTTTCACTTTTCACCTATATCAAAGATCCACAGCCGTTATTTCCTTTTTTGACAGACAGCAATGTTGCACTACTAAAAAATCCACATACAAGCACAAACACTAATGTAAAACAAGAGCCGCAAGGAAAAAACCATAAATAAATTTTCTCAAATCATCAAAATATCAATCAAATTCTATATTAAGCTGAAATCCTTAAGACAAATAATGTGCCTTATATTACGAACCCTAAATATAGCAGGACAATCAACCTAAGTATACGACACAAAATCAGAAATAAAAACAGGAAATAAAATTCTAGAATGAGCTACAGATAATAGGCCCAAGACCCAAGTAAGCAAACCATATATATTACCAACCCTATATATAGCAGGACAATCAACCCAAGCATATGACACAAAATCAGAAATAAAAACAGGAAATAAAATTCTAGAATGAACTACAGATAATAGCCCCAAGACCCAAGCAAGCAGACCATATTCTTAAACTAAAAAATCAATCATTAAAAGTACTCACTTACACTGTATCACACAAATGTACAAAACAACTAACCTTTGGAACAGCATATGGCGCAAAAGTTCCAAGGATCTGCCTGACTGCTTCACAATCATAGAATAAATCTTTAGGATAGTGTAGCTCATCATCCAAGGTCGATACCACCCATCGGATATCACATAAGTTGGATATAAAAGTCGACTTAAAGGGATGTCCATCTCCAACAGATTTAGAGTAGAAGCAACCTCTAGCTTTATCACTATAGCAAGCATCCCATAATGTATCAAGAACCTCCAAGAAGTACTTACAATTTCCTTGATTACCACTTTTAGATAATAATGATCCTAATTGCACTATTTCTGGGGATTCCCAATCTTTGACTATTGATTCAGCAGAAATCAGACCTCTATCCCACATCACCTGCTTAAAAGTGGCATCACGTATATCAACAGCCCTCTTATCCACCTGGACTATTTGAGCGAAATCAGTGATCCCAATTTCCTCAAAAAATTCCCTCCACTTGATTAGTGAAGATGAAACTGTCTCATTTACCGGGTGCTGTAGATAGCTTATGTCGACTTCATGCCACCTCATATTCACAGCATCAGCCAATTTTTTTGGAGTGACAGGATTCCCAAATCCAGGGCAAAAATGAATTGGTATCTTAGAAGGACATTTAAAACCACAATCTGTCAACAATAAAGATTTACAACGCAACTCTGAGATTATATCCTCCCTATCACAATCAGAACAAGTAGATTTTAGGTACAGCATCACAAAACATATATATTCTATCATCAACATTTTGTTCTTGTTTGCCATTGCTTCATCACACAACACAGGCAAAATATGCAACTTCACAACATCATGTGCAGACAACTGTTGAACACCAATAGTCTGAAGTAATCGAGTAACATTGTCCAAAGAAGTCACATTCAAGCTTGAAGTATCAGAGGCAGCAGAAAGAAGGGAAGGACTTACAGTCCGTAGTTTAGCAAATAAATTGGGGAAAGCTTCAATTTTATGCTCACCATCAAATCCTGTGTTAAAAGTATTGGACTGCAACCATATAGTTCCTTCATCCACTGAACTGTATGTACCATCCGAAAGTGGAATGAAAGGTGTTTTTTTAAGCCGTTTTAGAATATCATCTTTTATTTCAAAATTTATTGATATTGTGCCCGATGAATCAAACATCAACACATAGAGTGTATTTAGAAAAGATGCCAACCAACTCATATTCATTGATATCAACCAATTCTTGGTGTAACACAAAGATGACATTACTCGAACAAGCACTGAAGGCCCGAACTCCTCAATGCCAAGTGCCCTTGCCAGCGTATCAGACAGAAGTACATTTTTATCCAAGTATCTGAGCCCTAGATGTTCAAGAAGTATTTTATCAGGAAGAAGACAGCGCACCTGCTCAGTCCAACCTCTCAATACCTTGCATGGAGAGGCCCATCCATTGTTGTCACCCTCCACAAGTAAGCAATTCATCATGCGTAATTTTGAAATAATCAAACGAGGGAGAGTGGAGAAAAAACCATGCACTTCCCCAACTAAAGGAATGAAGCTCATGAAAGCAGACAATCCCTTTCCAGGCTCACTCCTAAAACAGGGAAGCTCACAAAATTCTCTCACTGCCTTGACAAACAAATTAGGATACTCTGACAACAACCATTGGTTCCATGGGCTATCTCCATCAACTTCCTCTCTGGATGAGGGAAGAACAAAATCGCCTTGAAGAATAAATTTCAGGCCATATGTTCTTAAAGGAAGAAAAGCAAAAACTGGTTGCTGGTCTAGACATGGACTGTAACCATCGTCGGATTCCTGCAGTGTAAACGCCATAGATATTTCAGTTGTTTGCACGTCAAAGCGAATGGAATTTGTCTGCAACTTCTGAGATACTACAAACCATGCCATTTTCTCTTTCCCATGAGAAACCTTGATGATACCATCTTCTGAAATTTCTTTTTTCATAACAATAATTGTATCATTAAGCAAGTTTCTTAACTTGATACACTTAAGGCGGTGAAGGAATAGTAACAACGAAGGATGGAGATCTGAAAACATAGTCATAATATTATTCATGACAGCTCCGTCTGATAGATGAGATCTGAATGGAAGCATAATGCATGTGTTCCAGGGATTATCGCCATATGAATCAGTACCAGTAAATGCCATCCTCCTGAGCAGCCCAATATCACATGGAGGAACTAATGTGGGCAAAACAAAACCAATCTGGCCTTCACTAATATCAAATTTAACATGAAAACCATTGGAGTGAATCTCTGGAGCATCTGTGACCTGCAGTGAAACCAACCAAAGTCAATAAAACTCATTATGTGAAGAATATATTAATAACCGAAAAGTACAATTAGAAGACGTTAAGGAAAAGAAACGAGTTCTTTTTTCATTTAGATAATACATAAATTAAAATTTGTTTGTAAATATATCATTTTCTTACAAATACAACTGAAACACGTCATCTTTGGGTGATCAACAGTCTGATGATATATGTATTACGGGTGTGTGTGTGTGTGTGTGTGTGTGTGTGTAGTAATAACTTGGATATTTTATGTAATAGACTTGACACAATTAATCATAACAGTAAAAACATAGCCAGGAAATTATTTGGACATAGAATGTCGAATTTTAAAAGGTTGTAGTAACAGATTAAGCCCCAAATCGGATTGCATTTGTGTATCGGGTTTAGAATGCTGCATTACTTCATTACAAACAATCTAATTCTTGAAATTTCAGGGTTTTAGATACATGATGGAAGAATAAAAATAAAGAGTTAGAATTGATGAGTTCGATTAAAAAATTAACCAACTATTATACAAACAAAAACTAGACTCCTAATCTTAATCAAATAACGGGACTATTTATCATGATTACTAGAATCCTAATGTCAATTATACAACAAAATTACTAGAATCCTGATGTTAATTATACAACAAACTAAATCATGAAATATACAGAAAATACAAATACCATTCCTGTGAGATAATATAAGATATTTTGAATTAGTCCTTACAACTCAAATATTATGAGATATTTTCCATATATCCAAACAACACAGAATTAAAAACAACAGACATGTGTATCATAGGAAGGATGCCGATAAAAGAGTACCATCAAATAAAACAGATAAACATAAGCAATATATCATAGGAAGAAGTATAAAGATGAAAGGAAATTGTTTCCTCAACATACTCGGAATACAGACTTGAAGCCAATGCCTTTCTTCCCGATGTATCCAGTACTGGACCCTTTCTTCGTTGAATTTCCAACATCACAAAGTGCTCTCATATTTTGAGCAGAGAATCCTCGCTCATTATTCAATACAACAATACCAGAATCTTGAAGAATGAAAGCAAGAGTTGGCTCCACATTTTCTGGATAATTATTATCATCAGCATTTTGAACCTGAATGAAAAGGAGAAACCATAAGATACATGTGCTGAACAATAACTCTCAAAGCTTACCAACAGCATACAGAATTTCCAATATTGAGAGTGCATCTTAAATTTGAAAGATTTATCAAAAACACCCCTTCATAAACAGTGAAAAGTAATGCCAAGGATTTGTACAAAACTCCAATAAAATAAGTTGATAACGTTCTGGCCAAGAGTAAATAAAACTCCAAAATGGTGATACGATGTTAATAATATCTCAAAAACTTCAATTCAATAAGATTTTACGAACATTTTCAGAACATTACCACTGCCTTACATTATAATTACTCCTAACCACCAGAACACAGCTTAGCCAATCCACGCAAGGAAAAGCATCTACTTATATATATGATAAGTACAATTTACAGGAAGAGAAATTATAACCAGCTTTAACTTCTAAGGTACACTGAGCCTAAGAATGCAATGAACCCTATGATATAATGAAGTCAAATTGCACTTGGAAAGTGGAACATTATTATATTCTATTTCCAACAGTTACTAAGTAGTGGATCAGTACATGTATTTTAAAAACAATAATAAAAAAGGCATGACAGAATCAAAAAGCATTCCCCATTACTCCTTTATTCTTATGACAAGAAATGAAGTTGAAAGGAAATCCTCACCAATTCAAGGATAAAATGTGAATCTTGAGAATATAGCTCTTGTGAAAGACAATGCAATGCTCTCCCTAGCCTAGCATGTTGCTTCTTCAACATGCAACTGTCAATATCAGAAAGACTAGGATCTAGACCAAATTCATCTCGCCTAATAGATTCAATGACCAGAGTAGAATCAACATCTTTGCTACTTTGAAATGAATCTTCTAAGTGGCTAGTCAGAGATTCATCAATGGATTTTTCTCCATCAACTGTTTGACTAATTTCAGTACAGATTTCATTGAGCCCACATGGCACAAGTGATGTAACCATATTCACTTCAGGAACATCAGACTTATCCAAGATACCATGGCCATGCTTCAGTCCTGTGTTTATTTCAGTTTTGGCATCTTTTAAGCATGAAGCATGATCAGAAGTATCGTTTGAAATAAATGCATGGTAATCATTAATCCACTCAGTAATCCCCAGAGATAACCCTATTTCATGAAGCATGAGATGCTGCTCCATGTTCCTGCATTCACATAAAATAGCTGCAGCAGCATCCTTGAAAACAGATCGCATCCCAGAGAGCAACACATCAGCAGCAAAACTATGAAATTCAGCAGGTAGATAACCTAGACAGTCAAGGACAAACCTTGACAGAATTGACACTACCTTATTCACTTTATGCAAGTGTATGCCAAACTCATCACTCATTTTAGCAGTTGAAACTTCAGTTAATATTTTAGTTTTACGTAAAGCTTCCTCGGACTGGCGAGCATTTTTATCATCACAAACTTCAATGTCTTCCAAAAAATTTCTAAACATGACTTCAAATGCACTACAAGCATCGCGTTTCAGAAGTGACAATGGAACTTTTCTTTTCCCCCCAACTAGTGAGATCAAAGATAATAAACTCACTGCAGTTCGGAAGGAGGATCCTTGAACTGCAGCCTCGAGGAAAGATTTTGAGGTCGCAGAATGATCTATCCGTATCACTTTTCCATCTCTGGTAACCAAACACAACAATTCTTCAGAATTTACGTCATTCAACAACCATGATATAAGCGAGCCAAGGGAGGGTGCAAACATAAGATCCCAATGAGACCACTTGCTCAAGTCAGACAACATTGGTGACTTAAGTAACATTTCAATTGCCTTTTTTGCTGTAATAGTTTCAGAGCTTTTTGTTTTATGGCCAATTTCAGACGTATCAGTGGTGATTCCGGACAAATTGTTATCTCCATCCCTTAAAGAGTCTACATCGCAGTGCTCTTCAATCATGGCTGCAGAAAATACAACGCATTTTGAAGTCACATTAGATTTATGCTCTCGAACAGTATCCAGCAGATCCTCAAGAGACCCACTTTCCACAAATTCAAAACCAATTGAAGGAAACTGCCTCGTAAGCAGCATGGAAATAATCTGTTTGGTTACTGTTTCATTCTCCCACAAACTACAAATAGCTTGAGATAGTAGAGCAACCAACTCATTTGTGGACATGCAGGCCTTGAAAGTGGAATTTTCACACATGTCACCACCCAATAGTTTGAGCAGCTCATGAGGCAACTGGTTAACATTATTCTCAAGGAACGATAAGAGGTCCCCATGACCAAGAGAATTGAAGTTCTTCACACCAAACTGCTCAGCCAACCAACTTTCACAGTTGCAAAACTTTCTCAAAAACATGATTTTATATTTCACCTGCGAGTCACTATTTCTATATACTTCGTTATCAAGGTCAAAATACATTCCAATTTTTCCGACGACGTCTTCAGCAGAAATACCTGTTATAAGTTCCACAACTTCAGGATGAGTACACAAAATTGCATAAGATAAGGAGTTTAGAGAAGAAAAAAGTAACAAATAATGCATGTACCCTGGGTAATTAAAAACAGAAGAAAATAAATTCTTGGAGTACTCATCAGACTTAAATCATGGATATACCACTCCTATATAAAAATATAAGGAGTAGGCCCATAAAACTCTTACGTTATAATGCAATCCATTTTCATATCTTGCCTAGAGAAAACTCTTTAAAAAGAAAACTATAGACACGGCCAAAATTAGTAGATAAATATGTTAGACAATGCTTGATTCAAAAGGCAAATAGACTCACATTTTGTATTCTCTGTGCTATCCTTTGTTACCAATGGTACATTTTCCAGGCTGGGTCCAACATCTATGGTCTCAAATTCAGAACTCTTTGTCGGTGAGTTGGTTAATTCGCTATGGTTGAAGACTTGGAAGGTATCATAGATGCTATTCCACATTCCAGATTTGATAGCTGAAACCTGCGGTGTTTTAGAATGAAAGAATTTCATTAGATGATATCATACAACCTCGGGAAAAAAAAGCCTATAGTAAACAGATCAATTCCATAGGAAACCATACAAGTTACAATCAAGCAGAAAAGTGAAACCTGAAATGTTTATACAGGAAGTAACCATGGCAAATGCTAACATGTGCCCTTAGGGCACTTCTTAATGAACATATATGTAAATATTGTGTTGAAAATTATGTGTTCAATTTTTTCGAAGTTAAAAATTTGTCTCCTTCAACACAAAAGCTTCTATTTATATGTTAGCAAGACCCAATAACTATTAGCAAAGCTGCAGTTAAAATATGCTATGAGTAATAATATGTCCTCCCTAACCATAAGGAAGAAAAAATCACCAATATATAAGAGCTTTTAAATCGTCAATTCAAGCAACCTGTAAAATCCTGAAAACATCAAAAGCTTACACCCAAGAACACTGCAATGTCTAGTGCTAGATTTGACCTCATATAGTTCTAGCAACAACCACCATCAAGACGTATTCCATCAAGTGATGTCAGCTACATGAATCAATAGACACTACATTTGGTGTGAAGATATATAGACCGTTCACCTCTAAATCTCACTCAATGGTTGGTACTATAATTTTCATTGGTCTCCGATTACCTCTAACTATTAGATTGTCCTCCATTTAGTCCACCCTCACTATTACTTACCCATATTAGAGAGCATCAAAGCAGAAGGGATATAAACTGAATCTGAACTGTCTGTATTCAATGGTAAATTGAGTTACATTATTGAGTGTAGTTATTACATCAGCTTATTGTTAGACCTCTTAAAAATAACATTGTAAGAGGAAAGTGCAGTGTTGGTTACTATGCAGTTATGATTTTATTATTATTTGGGTCAGTTCTGTATAGCAGTTATGTGTTGTTCTATATAGCAGTTAAGTGGTTTCTGTTTTACAATAAAGAGAGAAAGACAAGGAAGAATTGAGGTGGTAAAAGTAGCATTAGCTTAGCATGAAACATGATAATATTAGTCCATTGCGTGATTGAGGGAAGTTCAAGCCAAATGAACATTTAGCAAACTAAAAACAAGCCAACTATTTGCAACATCTACTTAACGTAAATGCGAAGGAAGTTAGGTCTCAAATAAAGTGGTTAATTACAATATAAATTTAACTAATATACTATAAATTTATGTGTGAAGAAAAAATAATAGAGTCGACAAAAAGAAGCTTACAGCAGCATTTAGCAGCCCAATTAAGAAGGGATATTCTACGAACAACATTCGGATTTTCCTCTTTCCCTTGGGTTTTACTCCATAGAATTGAAGCATCCTGAAGAAAACCTACACATACATTGTGATTTAAAAAACTATGCTTCTCATTCAAAAGAAAATATGCAGAAAGAGCGTCAAGGCTACTATGAAGATGTAGATGAATAATAAGTCATAGCACGGAAGAGAGAGTGGATTAAAGGATAATAAAATAAACCAAGCTACTAGAAAAAACATGAGGATTTGAAATGCCGGTGAGCAGAACACCAAATAGAAGCAAAAACACTTATTCCATTTCAAACCTATCACAAATTTAAGGGAAAAGAGACACCTATGAAGATATGTGTAATCTCTTTCAATCAAAAGCATCGAAAAATTGAATAGAAGCCTTTTTCAATGGAAAATTTTACAAAGCTAGGAGGTCTTTGAATAGGATTCATAAACTCAAGAAGATATTGAATTTTTTAAAATAAATACAAAAGGAGCACACAGCAGAAACAGAAAACTAACTAACTGATTCACCAGCTATGGGCCATAAGAAATTCAAAGCTGCTTATTGCTGAGTCCTAGAGACCGCTGAGCAGTTATTTTGAACATGATGACTATTTTATCCCCTTTAGCATCACATAAAGCAAGTAGAAAACTGGGCGTTAAGGGTTTTCTAGATTTATCGATTAAGGAACTGAGAAACATGCCACCTAGCTCCTGACTGAATGACACGTCATGAAAACATAAAGCATCTCAACCAGCAAGAGGATATGATTATCCTTCTGATGTGTTGGCTCGGTGAATACCTTGCAAGTGCCTTTTGGCACAGATGACTAGAAAACAAAATGATATATAAGAAAGAAAAAGGAAGGAAAGAGGGAACGTTAGAACATAAAAGACTTGCAATTCCCAAGAATCAAAATTATAAACAAGTATGGGGTAATCCTTCCTATAGGATATACTAGCAAAGTCAGCAAATATGATAATTTACCCTCTGATCCATAGCACATTAAGATATTAGATCGCTCTTAAATGTTATGGAAGGATCACAACCTTCAAGCCATGGAAGTACTTCTAAATTCAGACATCAAGATTTTAAGGAAAAAACAACCAGACCAACAATTAATAATTAGCCAAAATGAAATATGAGATAAATGAGTGAAGCAATGGGGCAACATGATGAAATCAAATCTTCAAAATGTGCATTGTCAGAATTCCATAGTGCAATTTCATAACAGACCAACCAAATGAACCTATCTCCAGAGAGGAGCAACGAAAAAAAATAATGCTATGAGTATATCATTATCATCTCATTTAAATACCTACCTCACCAACATTGTGCTCCAGACATGCTTCCTTCCAAGTTGTGACAAACATCTGCAAAGCACAATCAGTGATAGAAAGACATTCGTCCATAGTATTTATCTCGGTTGTGTTAACATTTTTTATTGGTGTTGGATCAACCTTTTTATACTTAAAGTTAAAGTGCTTAAAAGGTAGGGGGTTCGGTAAATCCACTTCAGATTTTCTTTTTTTCCTAGGGGGCTCAGTAAATTCATTTTTGAGACTGCTATTAGAAAGGGAGCCGCCCTGCTTATCACCCTTCACCACAAGGCGTGCCATCTCTTCTGTTGCAGATGGGTAGGGACAACTACTCATTCGCTCTGAACTTCTGCCAAATTGTGATGATGAGTTTGACCAACTGTTCATAATAATGTTATCGTTCTGATCATTATCTGTAGAATAATCACTACCTTCATCTTCTGAGCTTGACGACGTAAATCGAATATGCTTTCCACTAAAAGACTTTTCAACAGAAGAAAATGACTCAACACGCTGAGCAATGGTGCTAAAGCGTTCATCTAACTGCTTTTTCTGAGAGGAAGAAATAGGACGCTTCCCAAGCTTGCCACTTTTCGATCTTAATGTCTTCAAACATTTCTCCAGTGTAGATTGCTCTGATTTTCTAGCTTCCTTTATGGCAGCTATGTGCATTCTGTGAACACAAAATCAGTAATTAGGATAACAATGCCTATTCAAGTCCAAACCAAATGTCAATTACTCATACTTACTTGCTTTTCAATGAAACTAATTAATGCTATGTAATTGGAAAACTCTAGTTTGTTTTTTACTTATGTGCAAATTTAAACTTACATGAAACAAAATTTTGTTATCTGTAATAATGGTTCCATGGAGAGTTAAAATTCTATAAATAAGATCAGTAACATTGTTAAAAATTTCAAGCCGCAAAATAAAAGAACAATTTTAATGGAAAAACAAAAGACTCCATGAATGTTCAAAAAGAAGAAAGAGGGAAGAGAGGGCCCGAGAGAGGGCCCGACGATTTTATTGGAGAGATAGAGTGTGTGCAAAAAAAAATAAGAATTTACCGGAAAGAGGGAGAGTGTATCACAGTTGTTTGTTATGGGAGAAAAGATGAGGCATCAAGTTTATTGGAAAGAGATGCAAAAAAGGGGAAATTATTGGTGGATTAAAATGAGGGCATAATAGGAAGAAGAAAAAACCTCCAAAATTCCACTTTTTTAGTTTGAGTGTACTATTCTAAAACGACAAGTAAAAATAAACGTAAGGAGTATCAAATACCCTGACAAAATAAAAGCAATTATTTTACTCCTACATGTGTTGCATGTGTGTTTGGGAGGACAGGGGAGATTGGTGGTGTCATGGTGTGTGCTAATAAACTATAACTACATTGTCATAATGAACTGCCTATATGCATTTTTTTTCATAACCAAAACTTATAATATGTGTGAAAATTACATTTGATATGGAACTAGACCTCCCATTAGACTATTACTAGACCTCCCATTAGACTATTATATAATAGGAAGAAAAAACTTGTGACGGGGAAAGTGAGAATAGCAACAAGCGAGAATAGGATCATTGTTAAATTGATATAAAAAAATGTTTGGACGACTAAGAATATGGAGCATTATTGGGGAATGTAAGAGAGCGGAGAGAGAAGAAAAGAATCTTTGATGGGTGAATTAAGGATAAGGAAAGGAGGTATAAAATGAGTGATTCAGTTGGTAGGGAGGTTGCGCCACCAAGTGCTACCTATATAGTTTTCTATTCATCATTCCCTTGAACTGATCATCCTCTTCCATTTTACACCCTGGAGGTAAGGAGGTCTTTATTGTGAAGCTAATAAAACATTGTCTAAGGATATAATTCATCGAGAGCTTTAGCAATAGGTCAAATCTTCTGTCCGTAAAGTGAATTCATTCAATCATTATCACATAAACATTTTCAATCTATCTGCCTCTTTCTAATTCATAAACCACTACACACCCTCTCCAACATTATATGTAAGATAAACAAAACATAACGTACCCCAAGTTCTGAATTCGAATCCCAAGCAGTTCCATGCTTTCAACGGACCGCTTCTTGGCAATAAACTCAAGAAACTCTTCAACCCCAACAACTGCTTTAGCTTTAGAAACGTCTAAAAACTCGCTCAAAAACTGAATTATCTCCTCGCTGGTTATCTTACATACTTCAGCCACATCAGAACGAACCGAAAAATAATGAATAACTAAAGGATGACGCAAAAAAGGCCCCAATCCAAGCTCTTCAAAGCTATCAACACCTTCGTTTTTGCATATAGCCAGTTCCAAATCATACAAAGACGTGATCCTCCGAACACCAACAAAGCAATTAACAAAAGCATTCACCTTCACAAAGCAACCAAAACATAAGATTGAAAACCAATCAACCCCTTTTGATCAAATTATCATTGAACTACAGCAAAACCAAAAACAACAATAACCAAGTTTTATCCCACTAAGTGGGGTCCGTTACATTAATCAAATTAAGCCATAATGTTCTATCTATCATAAACCATTTTCGGTCAAACTCATTAATCTCTAAACCTTACTTAATAATTGTATTTCTAGGTCAAAATTCATCATAGAAGTAAACCAAAAAACTAAAAAAAACTTTGTTTTTATATTATATACCTTTCCTTCAGTGATCATAAGGCGGTGAAGAGTGGGAACCTGCTGCATTTTGATGCCTAAAGAGTTCAAAGAATCAACTTTTAGTGTCAATAGAGCTTTCTGAGAAACTTTCCATGCGGAGACAGAGTCTCCGGCAGCGAGAAGTTCACGGCAGGCTTTGGAGGAAGCGTTTTCAGCCTTATCGATTGCTTGCTTGGGATTTTGCTGCCGTGGAGTGGAGTCAGGCTGGTTTTGAGGCCGAGGAGCGGAGGCGGATAATTTATTCGGTGGAGCAGTAGAGGTGGACGGGGGCGGGTTTTGCGGGCGATGAGCGTAAGGGTTTTGCGGTGGTGGAACAACACCGGGAGGGTTTTGTGGCGGAGGAGCGAAGGCATAAGGGTTGTGCTGCGGAGGAGGGAAGGGACGAGGCCAGGGAGAGTTAGGGCGATGGAAGTTGTGGGGAGGGCCGTAAAATTCGTGGAAGAAGGCGCTAGGGTTTGGAGGAGGTTGCCCTGGCGGTCGGTGGCCGCCGGGGAAACGATGAGGGTACATACTGGTGGTGTTAATTAAGAGAAGAAGAAGTGTAGAAAGTGAATGGAAATAAGAAGCAAGACTAGGTTTTATAGTAAGAAAGAACGATGTCAGGCTAAAAATGTCATAGTACATTAGTACTTGTGTAAAAAAACATAATATCTTAAAATTATCCAAATAAAAACATTAATTGGTTTCATTAAAGAATGATTCATTGTCTACGAATATTATTTCAACTAACAAAAATATTGAAATTGTTAGGTTGGAACCTATGATCGAAATTCAAACATCGTACATCTTTACTTATGTAAGTGAACTTCTAATGATTATTGTCATTTTGTCTATCTAAAAAAAGGGTAAAACTTGAGTATTTTATCATATTTTTATACTAATAAAGTATTTTATTATAATTTGACATAAGACATTTTATTGATATGATTTGTATAGTTAAATCTTGGTTCCTAATTATTTAGGTCATGTCTTAATTTATTTTATGAACAATGGTGTTCATGAAATTTTGAATTGGGATGGTGAAGTAGAAGCAAACATGATTTCTCTTTTAACCCTTTTCAAAAAAAAAAGATTTCTTTTTTAACATACAAAAACGGGGCAAAAAATAATAATGTGGCTTTTGTCGAAGCTGAGTTTGATGATAAAGCGTGAAATTTTTGTAGGGGAAGTGAAAAATAATTATGGTTCCTCAGTCTTTTGATAGTTATTTTCTCTCTCATATAAAAATATTCTAAATGCATCTTCACTTGAATTGTATTATAGTGCTGTGTTGGTGGTTGTTGAATTGGAATACATGTTTTATTTATTTAAATTGCAATTCAATTTATGTTTGCATTCTCATTTGTACTATGTTTGTTAGTTGGAGATGACCCTTACTTTTGATAAATGATCCTCAATCTGCCTTTCCTCGTTGGCGGTTACTTAGGGAGGCAAATTGAACTAGTAGAAGAAGACGCGAGTAAATGGTGCACATTTGGAGGCTTTAATGTATTTTGATACCAATATTAGCCTTGTTGAGAGAACTTTTCACGAGCATCCAAAACTATGATCGACCAGGTTTTGTCTTGGGATAGAAAAAAAGTCTAACAGCATCAGCAACGCTGGTTCTACAGACTATTCTTAAAACACAAGAACACAAAATTTTGTTCTAGGCATTGGAGGAGAATGACCTGGAAGACAGGTTGGAGAACCATTCCTGTAGGAGAACAAGTTCTTGCGGGTGCTATGTCAGACAAAACAAACAACAAGGAGAGAGAAAAGAGGAAAGGAAAAGAAAATATATATGTGAAGTTCGTGGTGGAACCCGTAAAACAAATTAAGAACTTAAAAGCATTGGAGTGAAAATGAGGGAGTGTTCTTGAATCCTACGTGAAAATTATTGGCCCACAAAAATTAACTTTGGAACATCAACATTGTTCTAGCATTGAAGATGCTCCAAGTGTCTTGCTCTTAGAAATTTTATATTTTTTATGTAAGACAACTCGGTTACTATTTTGAAAATTTCAAGAGAGACTTAATTATTTGTTTATTTTAAAGTCAATGAGTTTTAATTTAATGTTATTAATTTAAAAGGAAAAAAATCGTCTTTTTACGAAGAATTTCGCTAATTAACATCCGAAAAATCAGTGTGTTGTTATGAAGAACCTAAATTTGATTCTTTCTTGACAAACCTGAATTCTTAAATTCTACCAAGGCCGGTCCCAAGCCCGCGTAGAAGAAGAGGGTTGTGTTAGACCTCGACAGCCAACTTAAAACTTTGTCGAATTTCTATGATATAGATAAATATGGTATATAATAGAACACTATGGCGTAATTTGATCCATAAATCCGACCCTACTTAGTAGGATAAGACCTGGTTGCTGTTGTTGTCTTAAATCGATTCTTAGTGGGAAGTTCCGGTCAGACTTTATTTACTTCCCATCCAAACTTCATATTACTAGAGGCTCTTGCCCTAGGAATCATATGATTATCCAATGATGGACTGATGTTTTAGGTGGGAGACCAACAATTTGAACCCTAAAGGATACTTGAACCAGTACAGTGCACAAGATAATAGATGTGATCAACATTAGGTGTGATAACCGATTATAATAAAGACACAAGATTCCAATTTGACTTAATATTTCTCTCTACATAAACTATTCGGCACTGCTTCTGCTACTGGACATAATAAAGACACAAGCAGTTGTAATAATCAGGAGGAAGGTGGGACTAGATTTGAAATAGTACAATTTACAGACTCGGTAGTTCTAATTCTAACTAGTCCAAAGCATCAGATAAACTGCTTCAGAAACTCTGTAGCCACAAGCCTCCCCCGTGTGTTCACTGACATTTTGAGCTCGCTTATCTCCTTATCGATATCCTGTAATTTAAAAGTCGTTAGTATGCTAGTAGATGCCAACAAAGCAGAAGAATTGCAGTAATGGTAGAAAAAGAAGAAAAAGTATTGACAAGTCTTTGCACAAAGGAAACATGCAATGGATCAATGAGAGTAAACACTTTACATCTCAGAAAGGCTACAGCAAAAGTAGGCAACAGAAAACATCATCTTGCTCTAATTCATATTATCATTTTTTGGGAAGTTTACATCAGTAATCAGTAAATATTTTGATTCAACACAAGTATAGCAGACATGCCTCTAGTGTGTACTGTACCAAGTACCAACTACAAGTATGTTAATGGAAAAGCAGTAAGCAAGCCCCTAGTGCACCTTACCCCCCTTGAGAATTGAAACATATTGTTACAGCCTAATAAAAGAATATCAAAATGTTGTTCTTTTTGTTTTGTTTTATGGTAGTATGTAATGTTTTCTAAATGGTACAAGTTTTGATATCACTAAATTATTTGCAGCATTCAGGTAATTGACATTTTAAAGGTTGGACTTCCGATATCATTTCAGAAAATGTCACATAGATTTCAATCAATATCAGTACAAGCCACAGAATGAAATGCAAAATAAGTTATAGGGTCAATAAATTCTTACCTCCATGAATTGCACTATAAAATCTATGAGTTTTTGCTTCTGCATCTCCTCACAATGGTAATTTGTAATAAGGAAGCTAATATCATATCCCTGCCAAGAGAAATAACAAAAAATATGACTTTCTGATTTGCTATGTCCTGCATTAACGATTGTCCAGCAAGAATCGTAACATTGTTAGCAAGGCAAATAATCCACCACAGTGAATTTAGAAAAACAAATATGAACCACTACTACTAAGTGAACTTGTTAAGGAATCAAAAGTGAATGATTTTATAAAAAAAAATGTAGCATTTAATGTCAATGCCACAATTCTTTGAATGTTACTATAAGGAAACTGAGGCTTTGTAGAATGAACTCCCACACACAGCACAACCAACTACACAGAAAATTGATCAATAAAAAACTCTATATTGAGTGATTCCTGAACCATTACTCTAAAGACACTCATATGTATATATAATGGTGCTAAAGTAGAAGGGGAAAATAAATTAAATATGAGGATTATTTGTAAGTCGACACTTCTTCACCTCACCTGTCTAAGTG
This sequence comes from Medicago sativa, assembly GCF_051527215.1. Lineage (NCBI taxonomy): Eukaryota > Viridiplantae > Streptophyta > Magnoliopsida > Fabales > Fabaceae > Medicago > Medicago sativa. The sequence goes on from NC_140752.1 coordinate 87,394,775, forward strand.
TATTGTGTGTGAAGATGATTTTCTATCACCTTTTCAATCGAAGGTTAACTAGGAATTAGAGGATGAACAAGACGAGACTTGATAGTAATAGAGTATGTTGTATGTAGGCCTATGCTTGGCAATAACAAGGAGGTATTAATTCCATATACAATCACGGAAACATGCAATATCTGAGGCAAACTCGACAAATATTTTTACTCTCTAGATTCAATGAAACTTCATACAAAGTTATCCCTCTGCCCTGCACCGTTATTTTACCTATCACCAATATCTAAACATTAATTTATTTGATCGAAAAATTATCGCCAGACACCGTAGTTAAATTTAAAAGGAAACAAGAGCTATAAACCTGCACAGGCTTTCTCCTCAGTACTTGGAAAGCCTCGGCTCTCATTGACAAAAATCTAAGAAATTTTTTCGTCAATATGTTTTCAAGTTCATCAGCCTGCTTCACCTGCACAATATGAATTAAAAATAAAATAAGAATAAGGAATTAGGGACAAATAACAATGAATATTAGCAATTCGTCTGTAAATCTGATGGTTGCTAACATATTCTAATTTTGATATAGCTTGCTTATCTGCTAATAGAATTAAATTATGAATTATCACCACAAGTTAATTGAAGCACAAGATTTGTAGCCAATTTATTGCTACTTTGGCGCCTTAAAGATGCTCTTGTATTGGGAGAGAATGCAACAAACATCAAGAAAGGATGAATGTATCCAAAATATTATATAATTTACTAAATCACTAAAACTTATATTAAAAACTCTTCTACCATAATTCAACCCCAGTATGATCAATGAACCATTAGCGCTGTTATCATCTAAATTCACAAATCTGAATTTATTTAACTAAAGGATATAACTTGATAGATTTCAACACGCCATCTAAGAAGACCTCTGAAAACTGATTGTACTAGACACATATATCTGCCAACAGACTCAGTTCCTATCAAATATATCATAGTAATAATGATGGTGCTATTAAAAAAAAACAATTCTAGTGAAGAAAAAAGGGGCTGAATGTAACCGTTACATAGAATATAGACGCACTTTTCTGGCAAAACATTACAAAACCCATTTCAACAGTCGCATCCCATGTATATAGGTCTTACCTAATCCTAAAAGGAAAGGTACCATGTTGAAACCCCTTAAGGGTATCTTTGGACTAGTGCCACATGCCACTTGCAGAGACCAATTTAGTGAGACTATAATGAATAATACATGATATGAACAAGGGCAGAGACGAATTTGAGATTAGAAATAATTTCATATGACAAAAAAGAAGAAAAAAGGTTTACCTTAAGACTTATCCTTAATGAATTGATAGAGGTTTCTATTAAGCATTTTTCAGCCTCGTTCCGGCATATCAAAACCTATAACAGCAGCAGCACACAATTTTCAATGAAGCATTGATGCAACAATAAATAATTTCTTTAAAGCATACATCATTTAGATAGGATTATATGTAAATATGATATAAGACGGGGGTCTTACAGGATTTAGAAGGAGTTCAGGACTGGTCCTGCAAATAAAAGAAAAAAGGAACGTCAATTCAATTAAGTTAGTTAGGTGAAAATCTTAACATAAATCGGAGTAAGTGAGAAAATGCTTACTTGAGTTCAACCTCGGGTTTGTTATGTCTTTCAACTTCTTGACAAGGAAAATTCTGCAATTACGAAAATATGATTGATGATCGATCGGAAACAAAATGAATGAATATAGAAAATGGTGTGAGCTAGTGAACCTGGAGGCACATAGCAGCATCGAGTGTGTTGCGAATGCAGGTTAAGTATAAGCGTAATGTTGTGCTACCCTGAAATCAAAGAATGAATTGAGAAGATGGAAAATTGCGATGATGAAGAAGAAGAAGAAGATTCAGTGTGTATCGTACCATTGCTTTGGGTCTGAATCTGACGAATTACAAGTTGAAGTACGGTTTAAGCGAGTGAATGAATCAAATCAAATATAGAAAGGAAAAAGGGATCCGAATCAATCAATGAATCTCACCTGCTACTACACTTTTCTTTGTCTTGCCCGCTTTATTTTTATTTTTTTTTGTCAGCTGGTACAATTTAATTGCGGAGAAGTTGAGTGTTCGAGGTTCGAACCCCGACTTCTGCATATAATATGCAATATCCATACCAACTGAGCTAAGCTCACGGGATTCTTACCCACTTTATATATTATTCATCACAATGACAAAAATCATTTTTTACATTTTTTTTTAAAAAAAAATAGCTAGTCAAAAATTTATATTAAGATAAAGGCAAATGTTAACTTGTGCCTTCAATGACATATATTAAGGAACTTATTATAAAAATATACGTATTAAAAATCGTGTAGTCAACTTTTAAAAGTTAAATCATCATGTTTTTCAATGTAAAATTGTTCATTTTGACTTCCTTAACATGTGTCCTTAGGGCTCAAGTTAACATGACCGTAAAATAAAAAGTAGATTAAAATATCATTTTAGACTAATTCATATAAGTTTTCTTATTTCTTGATTTTAAAAAAATAATTCCAAGCAAAACGGTGGCTAGAATTTACCTTTTTCAAGATGAATATGATAATGCATGATCATGCCAACTAAACTATGTTCACTGGGACTCTTTTTCAAGATGAATATGATAATGCATGATCATGCCAACTAAACTATGTTCACTGGGACTCTTAATTTTCAACTCTAATGTCGTCTTATTTCCCAATATGGCATTATTATAGTGTGTCATGTATGACATCAGAGCCTGAAAACAACAGTTTTTAAGTGTTACAGTGATTAATCCAAATAAAAAGAAACTTATAGAACTAAAAACGTTACAATTACATAGATACAAATTATTCATTGTAGTATAAAATAGTGAACACTATTTTCACTCAAAAACAAAATTTATTTTCCAAAAAACTAATGCATTATACACAAAGGATTTTATGCATATGCAACAAAATTAGTATGCCAATCAACAACTATTTTTTCGACGGCAACCAGAAGGTGCAACACGGTAAACTATTAAGAATAATTTCATCAAAGAGATAAAGAAATTTCAAGCAGATGAGTTTGGTATATTTATGAATAGATTAATGATATTTAAAGAACCATTTGAAACAATTTTTGTAACAACTTTTTTTTTCATTAGCAAAAACAATAGAGAAAAAAAAATAAGAACATAGTATGAATATGAGAGAGTTCTCAATAAATGGTTGTACAAATATCATTTATCTTTTTATATTATTCAAATTGACTAATTTTTACTTATGTATTTAAAATAAAATATACAAACAAAATCAGTAAAATTTACCCCGGGTCTCTTTTTTTTGGTGGTGGCCGGAGTTTGAACCCCGGACCTTCCATATATTATGTAATGTCCATACCAACTGAGCTAAGCTCACGAGAACTTACCCCCGGGTCTCTAACTAGTATCATAACTTCAAAATAGTGTGCTACGTAATAGCTATACTCCAATATAACTTACTTGATAATTTCACATCACAATTTGATCCAATGTCTAAACAAACTATTATTCTTTGAAGAGTGGGGAGATGTGAATATTATACGCATGTTTCATCAGGCACGAGAAAATAAATAGTTGCTGCAGCCTCAAATTTAGAGTCATTTACAAACATTGGATTTCAAACACTAAATTAGAGATACAAAAGCAAAATGCGGGGAACGAGAACCCTTAGACTGACTGTACACGAAACTTATTGGCAACATAGAGCAAATGGCTAATGTTTGTGGACGGGTAATTTTGTAGCAGCTTGAGATTTGAAGTGAAATCACCCGCTAGGAGGCGCTTGCGAATGAGAATTAGCATTGCACAACACACCCGGAGAAGAGTCTCCTGCAGAACATTGTGTCAGTTTCCCAATTTAAGTTCTTTTAAGAACAAAAAAGATACATACATTACCCAAACTCATTAACTTCCCGATCTACCATCACCACTCACCAGTTCTATATACAGTTTAAGAAGCAACAGGAATTTCAAGTAGCAAACAATAGTCACTAAAAACTGGAGACTTACGAAACACGCTCACATGCACAAAAGAAAATAAGGAGGGGAAAAAAAAACGTGTTCTAATGTCCCGATAATATGGCCATATCTTCCATCTTTTCTTCACAATCGGGATCCTCTAAAGTGGAATAAGAGTAGCAATGCAAAGTGAAACACTAATGAAAAATCAACACCAGTATGAGCAAATTGACACTAAAAGTAACTTCGCAACTTCAAATCCAATCTAACTTATTATTTCCATCAAAGAAACATGAGCCATTACTGAAATGCTACATGCCAATCAATTATTTACAAAGTAAATCGGAACAAGATTGTACCTGTGGACCCTCTGGGTCACCTAAAAGAGTGTCCCAAATATGAAGGCTGTCAGCAAAATTGAATTCCTGAGTCAATAGGAGAGTGATCCACCTAAATGCATAGAATTGGGGATTGATCTGACATTCAAAAGAAGAAAAGTGAGCCATTACTGAAACACTGTTTAATAGCCAATAGCAAATACATGGTTGAATAATTTGGCAAGTATGCAAACAAAATTGTAAACAGACTAATTACCCCCTCCCTGTTGCTTAATTGATGGATAAACATAAAAAGGTATTAACAGACAAAAACTAAAAGTCAAAATAACAATTCTAACACAGGAAGTAATATCATCAAAGCAATGAAGCAGGAAAGAGCCTGCATTTTTGTATATTCCATGTTAGTTTATTTAACAAATTTAATAGAACACAGTAGTGCACAAACACCACAATCAATTGCATAACAGTATATACCACAATGTGCGAACAAAAAAATAATTAGCTAACTGTAATATCAAATACTATATATAATAATTTAAAATAGATGCACAGCCTACTCAATATATGTCCAAATGTAAACTAAAAGCGAAACTGTAACAATATATTAAAAACTCTTACTTTGGAAGTGATGTAAACTAAAAGCAAAACTGTAACAATATATTAAAAACACTTACTTTGGAAGTGATCTCAAGATGACGCCACAACTCTTCATCATGTTTTCTTAAAAGCTGTGACAATTTTGTAATAGTTGAACGGATTCCCACAACACTATTGTCTAGTTGTTGAACAAAGTTATCTCGCAACCCACTCAATAGCTCAACAAAACAAAAGAACGCATCAGCTTCAGCAAAGGCCTGCATATTGTAATAGGGAGCTGTTAAGCACAATAAACCAATAATAAAAGAGAACATAAAATGCACCATAATCATACATGACTCCTTATTACTAACAATAATTTTTTCTTCACATTCCCTTCCCGTGATCATACATCACAGCAAGATATCTTGTCTAAATTCCCGTGAGCAATGCTACCTTTATACTGATACAACAACAACAACAACAACAACCAAGCCTTATCCCACTAAGTGGGGTCGGCTACATGGATCAAATGACGCCATAGTGTTCTATCAAAAACCATATTTGGATCCAACTCATTGACCTCTAAATCTTTTCTAATGGTTTCTCGAATGGTTTTTTTAGGTCTTCCTCTACCTCTTTTAACCTGACTCTCCTCCATTTGATCTACTCTTCTTACAACGGCATCTACGGGTCTTCTCTCTACATGTCCAAACCATCTAAGCCTATTTTCTACCAACTTTTCTACTATAGGTGCTACCCCACTCTCTCTCTAATGGTGTCATTCCTAATCCTATCCTGTCTAGTCTTACCACTCATCCATCACAACATCCTCATCTCCGCTACACTTACTTTACTCTCGTGTTGGCTCTTAACCGCCCAACACTCCGTCCGGTCTGACTGTTGTTGTCTGATAGAACTTTCCTTTCAGCTTAAGTGGTACTTTCTTATCGCACAAAACACCTGAGGCTCTTCTCCATTTCAACCACAGTTTGAATACGATGATGTACATCAGCTTCTATTTCTCCGTCATTTTGTACTATGGACCCAAGATATTTAAACCGTGTAACTTGGGGGATGATATGGTCTCCAACTTTCACCTCCAAGGTAGACCCACTTCTCCTTTTGCTGAAGTTACATTCCATATACTCCGTCTTGCTTCTACTCAGGCAGAAGCCATACGCTTCTAAGGCTTGCCTCCAGGTCTCTAGCCTCCCATTTAACTCCTCCCTCGACTCACCAAGCAAGACTACATCATCTGCAAAAAGCATACATCTTTGTGCTAACTCTTGAATGTGTTCCGTCAGTACATCCAAAACTAAAGTAAAAAGATAAGGACTTAGGGTTGACCCTTGGTGCAGTCCTATTGTTATGGGAAAATCTACGGTATCCCCATCTTGCGTCCTCACACTAGTCGAAGCTCCCTCATACCTATCCTGGATAGCTCTAATATAGGCAATCCTCACCCTTTTCCTCTCCAGGGCTTTCCACAAAATCTCTCTAGGTACTCTATCATACGCCTTCTCCAAATCAATGAAAACTAAGTGTAAGTCTTTTTTATCCGTCGCTCCATCACGCGTCAAAGTAAGTAGATCGCTTCCATAGTCGACCTCCCAGGCACAAAACCAAATTGGTTATCCGTACGTAACGTGAGTCTCTTTTCTTAGTCTTCGCTCAATCACCCTTTCCCATAACTTCATGGTATGACTCATTAGCTTAATTCCCCTATAATTCGCGCAATGTTGTATATCCCCTTTGTTCTTATAGATTGGAATTAATGATATCTTTATACTGATCACACCTAAATTTTGATTTGTCATCTCTACCCCCATTATGGCTTCCCCTTTAATTTATGCATACACTTGGAAATATAAACCAGTGGAATGAGGAAACAGAAAACATGAAATTCTATGCGTGGAAAAGGTAAAGAATTACAGGTATGCATATGGTGCTTCTGATTATCACGGGTAAGCACTTTTTAAACAGAATTTTCAAAATCAATGTTACACAAATTATTGTTAAAGGTTCCTAGGAAAATATGTAATATAATAAATTAATAAGATTTTACACAACAAAAATATAATTAATTAAATGTAAAGGAGACTACAGGTGGACTTAGCAAAGCATGGATTACAAAAAGAGGTTAACAAGACATTACAAAAAGGGGTTAACAAAACATCAGGGTTATATGTAATATTCTTCTCAATGATGGATTATAAACTGAGAACTAAGAGATTACAAGTCAAAAATATATAATATACTCACTGCATTTTCTTCGTCTGGGTCATTTTTGAACACATAGAATAGAGGTGCCAATAACTCATTCATCCCTTGGACATACTTTACTCCTGGATTTAACTTCGCAAAAATAATTAATATGTTCTTTAAAGCCTCCTGAAAATGTCAGCAAAAATAAAAAACCAATAAGTTCATGCTGGAAAAGACTTGAATTATAGAGAGACTATACCCATTTCCACAAAAATAAAGGAATAACCTGGTTAGATTTTGCAAATTTAGAATCACCAGAGAAAAAATGCATATCAGGATGAGTGCGCTTTACATCTCGGTCAATCTGATCTATGATTTCCGTATCCTACAGAATGCAATGAGGATCGTTTACATCACAACAGCCTTTGCATACCAAAGCATTATACTCCCTCCGTTTCAAAATGAGTGTCGCTTTAGCCAAAAAAAATTGTTTCAAAATGAATGTCACTTTCAGTTTCCAATGCAATAATAATTTTTTCTTTTCAATTGTACCCTCCAATTAATACTCTGCACACTACTTCCAAAGTATTACTTTTAAAACTAACCAATAGTTAATAAGGATAATTTGGTAAAATAACCATTCTCTTTCTTTTAATCATTGCATTTCTTAATATGTGTGTAAACACCTAAAACGACACTCATTTTGAAACGGAGGGAGTAGTACATTAGGATCAAATTAATATACTTGTGATATAGTAAGCATTAAAAAGTCTAGAGATTAATGGATCAATTTAAGTAACGTGTGATAAGTATCATGCATTGATGTGTCGTTCATCGATTATATATACAACAAAGTTGATAGTCCATGCATGATCAGTGACTTCATATAGAAATATTCAAATGTCTAACGAAAACAGATTCATTTGCATAGTACCTGGAAGAACTGATTCCATACACTGGTCTTCCCAAGACTCAAAGGATGCTCATCATGAGGAATTTCTGATCTAGAGAGCAAGGCCCTGTCACGTTTGGCGGCATCATCAGCATCACCAATAGTGGAGTTGTACATCCTCCTTGTGATTTCTGACTAGCTAGCGACAGAAACATTCAGAGCCAAAAAGATAAAGCAAATAGAACAACATGCATTAAAAATCACCAAGTCAACAAAGATTGCACTTGGACAAACATGTAATCTACCAATGTAACAGAAAAAACAGTAAAATCAGATCATATTTAAAAATTAATTTGATAATATACTCCTTAGAATTATCTCTCTTCCCCTAGCCAGTAGTTTGATGTAAGAACCAATAGAGATTGGAGATGATGTGCAAAGAAATGTAATTTGATTCTACAGATTTTAGTTCAACCTACCAACAACTCACGATTAAAGAATCATTCAAAACACCCCTTCACCCCATAATCTGAGATGATAACATTACACAACTTTGTTCCTAAGCAGTTGACTTACAGGATTCATTAGAATCTCCTCTTTGAACTGTTTGTACTGTGACCTCTTCTTAGCTAATTCAGATGACCAAAGCGCTCGATCCGGTGGAAGATATCCAAGCAAAAGCTGCAAACATCAATAAGCGTAAGTTGCGATAATACTTTTCTATAATTTCACTTGCTTCTTTCCATAACAAAAAAGAACATATAGTCTATACTAACTAAATCCACTATTTGGGAATCATCAATACACTTCCATCACTGCATTTCCATTCTTTGCCGCGAAAAACAAGACATCAATAATCATAACTAATATCAATGAGAAAACAGTTTGAAAGAGAAATAGCAATAACACCTTCCACAATGTAGAACGTATCCCAGCAGAATCAGGCACACCTTGACATGAGATCCTCCTCAATTCCCGCATATCCATCACCTTCTTCGACAACTGAACCAAAACAAAAACAAACCATTCCAAAAATCAAAACTCACAAACACCATAATAAACAAATACGTTGAATCAGTTGTTAAAGTGGAACTACCTCAGTCAATAATTGAGCATGGTGAGAGACGTCGTAAGCGGAAGGAGGCACATCGTGGTCATGGTGATCGTCGGATCGCGAATCTTCAATTATCTGCTTAGGCGGAGGATCTTGAACTACGATGGGAGGAGACGGAGGTTGGGGAGGTGAAATTGGGCTGTGGACGGGAGAGGATTCTTCGGTGGTGGTGGTGGTGGTGGTGGTAGCCGCGGCGGGGGAGTGAGGAACAGTGGGTGCTGACCAGAGAGAGCTGTTAAGCCAATCGGGAACTTTCTTCTTCATCATTTTGAACGGTAATCGATGAATTTTACGTTTAGGGTTTCTGGATTTTCATTTCTCGAGAGAGAAGAGATGAACAACACATCACAGTACACACATCTCATTGGTTTTTTTGGAATGTGTGTCAATTTTAATTCCTAAATTAATTATTTTTTTAATCTTAATGGTTAATCTTTTTCATTAGTGAAAAGCACTGTTTTTTTTTTAAAAATAAAACTATTAAAAACATTGTTATTTTTACACAGGGTCAAAAAAAAAATCAACAAGATTCATCTTGAAAATTGAGAAACCTATTTGGATGAACAAGGGACTTGGAGGTCTAGGCCACAATATTAGTAATTAGACGACTAGTTTGAGTAAATGAAAGTGAAGGTGAACTAAAGGAACAAAAAAAACTCAAGAGGATTCAATTGAACATGTTAGAAGCCAAACAACTTAATCGCATATTCGAAGCAAATTGTCAACCTCCAAAACTGAACTATCAAATTTCCATATAAGCTATGAAGCTTAGATACGTAGTTAAGTGGATACGAATACGATGTGATACAATTAAGTGGATACAAAGAATGTTTGAAATTTAAGATACGACGTCAGTAAATTATATAATAAAAATTATATGGATGTATAATATACTTTTAAATGGACACTCATAATTCATCATTGATATATAATCACAATTTACAAAAGACAGTCGTGGTTTCTACTCAAAAACAATATAACCATGGTTATAACAAAAAATATAGAATTTTTTAAAAACATCGTAAATGAATCTATGAAATATCTTAATCGAATTCAATAATATATTCTTAAAAAAATATAGAATATGTATCCGAACATGACTTATCCTATTTTGGAATACTCAAAAAATAGACGAGCTAGACATTTTATTTTATGAAATGTTAAACATTTTTTTTGAAGGAATGAAATGTTAAACATATTTTCTAAAGTATTTCTTTTGAAGGGGTATTTTTTTTAAAGCATATATAATCATAACTTGATCTAATTTTTTTTTTGGGTTAAATATGTTTTTGGTCCCTATAAATATACAAACTTTTCGTTTTAGTCCCTCTAAAATTTTCCTTCGACTTTTAGTCCCCAAAAATTTTCCATTCATTTTTGGTCCCTATTTTAAAGTAAACTCATATGTAGAATACATATTTTTGAATAAAATTTTGCAGAAAAATTCATAATATTATAAGAGTCTCTCCCAAAAAAAATTAGAATTTTTTAACAAAACATGAATTTAATATGAATTTTTATAATTTTTGCAGTTAAAAATTTATATTAAATTTAGGTTTTGTTAAAAAACTCTAATTTTTTTTAGGAAATATTTTTATAATATTCTACACATTGATGCATAATTTCATTAAAAAATACTAAAGTTAACTTAAAAATAGGGACCAAAAGTAGCTATTGAAAATTTTATAGGGACTAAAAGTCGAAGGAAAATTTTAGAGGGACTAAAACGATAAGTTGGTAAATTTATAGGGACCAAAAACATATTTAACTTTTTTTTTTTATCTTGTTCTAATCTAATTTAATACTCGTATCTAATAATTGTCAAAAAGAAAATAAAAAATGAAAACCATTTTTCAAAGATGCGGGAAATGAAAATTAAATCCTTTTGTTTTCCCCCCATACATCGCACATTCGCACCAAATCAGACAAAACGAACCCTAGATGTGTTGCGATCCGTTTCGAATCCACCTCTTCTCTTGCAAACAGATTTTCATTCCAATTTTCAAATAATCACCGCTCCAGGTATTTCCTTCTATATTTTTCCCCCTAAATCTTTATTCTGCATGAGATGAGATTCAATAACACTTGCTGAATCGTTTTCATAAATTATTTTCTTCTAAATCGTGAGGTTTTTGTGAATTTCACTTCACTTCTTGTTCCGTTATATTGCAGAATATAATTCCATATTGTTTTTGTTTGCATACTTCCTCAGGTACTCGTTATCTGAATAATAATAATGTCTAATTCAGCAGACAAGGTAATGATTCCACCCAAGAAGATTGCAAGGCATGATAATGACGAGAATCAAGACAGGATAAGCGACTTACCTGATTGCGTTCTACTTCACATTTTGTCATTATTAAATTCCAAAAACGCTGTTCAAACTTGCGTTTTGTCCAAAAGATGGAAACATCTTTGGAAACGTATTCCAACACTTATATTGCATTCTTCAAGATTTTCCACTGTAAAGAAATTTGCCATATTCGTGTCTAACATTTTCACTCTTCGTGATACCTCAGCTGCACTGCATTCTCTAGATCTTGACCGTGCAGGCATTATCGAGTCTTCGCTCCTTCATAAGGTTCTAACCTATGTTTCTTCCTATAACATCCACATCCACCATTTAGGAATCTCTGTCACTGGTGGGAGTTATCTCATTATGAACAGCATTTCTAAATGTCAGGCTCTTACGTCTCTTAAGCTTTCAGTTAACGATAGACGGGGTAGTTATGAAACATTATTTCCAAATTTTTTGAATTTACCTTTGTTAACCCACTTGGATCTAACTCATTTTGCCTTTTGTGGTGATGATAACAGTCGTGTTAAACCCTTTTCCCCCTTTACCAAGTTGAATAGTTTGGTCATTTGTCATTGTAAGGTGTTAAAGGATGCTCAAACCCTCATCATCTCAAGTGAGACACTTGTCAATTTAGCTTTCGATTATTATTCATCTAACTTTGCCAAAATCGAGCTTTCAACTCCAAAGCTTTGTACATTTACTTTTCCCAAAAGTCTTGATCAGAAAATATGTGGGAGCGGTCTGTCTTCTGTTAAACAAGTAAATATTGATGTGCCAGATTATTCAGCTACCGAGAAGCTTGCTTTGGTTCTATTAAATTGGCTGCGAGACCTTACCAATGTAGAATCATTGACAACCACTTCAATTACTCTTCAGGTACCATGCCATGTTTCCAATCTTTGTTTTCTACTTTCTTCTCAAGATGTATTTTATATTTATTTTTTTAAACTTTCTCAATATTAAATTGACTTGCATAAAAATGATACTAATTCACTCTCATTTATAATCGCTTAGGTTCTCTCCTTAGTTCCTGATTTATTGGAGGTTAAGTTCCATTCTTTGTGTAACTTGAAGTCATTGGAAATAGAACTGATACCATTTGATTATGGACCATTACTCCGTATAATGGAAAATGCCATGTTAAAGAAAGCGGCTGCCAAGTCACGTAATGAAGCTGCAAAGTTAAGAAAGACATTTAAAGCAGGTTTGAGACCACCTCCCATACCTGACGGAATAGTTGACTTCTTGCGACAAAACTCACCGTCAGCGAAAGTTAACATCACAACAAAGTACGCGGGTTGTTTTAATATCAAGCAGGTAGTTATTTAAAAACCATAAGGGAGTTGAGTGTGGTAATTTCTTTGAGAATACGAGCTTAGATAACTTCAACTGAAACAACCATAAGAGTTTGTGATTGCTTGTTACTAAACAGGTTGAAAAATCCATAAAGGGGGCCAAGATCACCGGCTATCGTTCGCAATATGCCCCACCTGCCCCTGCTAATGCCACTGAGTTTGCTTCTGCCGTTGCGCCTTCACCTGCTTCTGCTGCTAAGTCTACTTTTGCCGATGCTCTTGCTTCTTCATCCTCCCCTGCTCGTGCTGCACCTGCCTCTGCTGCTGAGTCTGCTTCTGCCGATTCTCTTGGTTCTGCCTCTTCCCCTGGCCCTGCTGCACTTGCTGCCACTCCTGCATCTGCCGCCGTGCCTGCCTCTGCTCCATCACCCCGTCATCATCTCTGTTCCGCTGAAAAGGTATCATTCATTCCTCACATGCATTTTGATGGATCCCTCGAGTTTCTATTACATTACTTTTGGGTGCCAATTGTTGTCATGTGGAGATTTCCATTTTGTGATATTTGAGAATGAGATGGCTTTCCATTTTGTGATATTTGAGAATGAGATGGCATATTAGATTATTGTAAGAACCCTTGTCTACACTCAAGTAGAAATTGTTCCAAGAATGATGACAGAGGCATCTGTAATAAAATCTTCATGTGTCCTTCAACTGCATGGTGCCCCTTTTTTCCACTTGCTTTCTAATAGTATAACGATGTTTTTTTATAAGCAAACAAAGATTTATTTATTGATAGTAGATACAAGTACAAATACTTTCTATTGTAATTTCTTAGCTAGAAGTTAAGATACGTAGCATTGAATTGATTATAGTGTAAGTAACTATCTAAAAACATTGTTGTTAAATACTACATATTGCAGAGGAACGAGGTGAGTGTATGCCCATTCTGGTACACTGCTGATATTGATAGGAATCTATTGTTAATCGTTGTTATAATAATTACATCGTTATACATTAACAGCAACATTTTTGAAGTGAATTAAATTGATATAGGATATGATCTGCTCTTGACGTGGTTATAATAAACATTACACCGTTGATGTCTTAATGAGAAATAAAACTAAATTGATATAAAATATGATTTTGCTATTATCAGGGCGGCCTCCAAATTGTGTCTCATTGCATCTGTTGCACTCCTCTTACTGTAATGCTGTGTTTTATGATAGGTGACAACTAATGTTGACAATAGTGACTCAACGTTTTGGCCTGACATAGTAACTAAAACTTTCATTGACATTATGGTTGATGAAGTTACAAAAGGAAATATGTCAAATGGTGTGTTTCATACTAGAACATGGACTTCGATGACTAATAGGTTGAATTCCATAACTAATTTCTCCTATGAAGAGGAACAATTAAAGGCAAAAATGCATCATCTTCGAGCCATGTTTCATGAGTTCTATTCACTTTTGCAAAATGTTGGATTTGTGTGGAATTCAGAAACCAACACTGTTACTGCAAGTGAAGAGGTCTGGAAAAATTACCTTAAGGTATGGTTTAGTTTTTGTAGTTTTTGTTTGTAGATTTAAATTAATTTTATTTGTCAATATTCTTAATGTATTGACAATATGCTTATATTATTTTAGACACATGATAAAGCATCTCAGTTTCAAAATAAAGGGTGTGACCATTATAAGTTGTTGGAAATCATATTCAACAAATATAATGAAACTGAAGTACTTCATTATTCAATTGCCCAAGACCAACCAAATATCAATAAAGAAAATGAGCATGATAATCAATACTTGAACACCAGGAGTGCAAATTATGTATGTGTTGATAATGATAGTTCAGACAATGGTACACAAGAAGTGGAGTGCATCACATGCAGAGGGAAGCAAAAAATTCAAGTAAAAGATCGTACATCCAAGAAAGAGTCTACATCACGTCAGATGGGAGATGCAATTGCAACATGGGCTCAGGCATGGGGTAAGATTGTGGAGGCTAGTTCTTCACATGTAACAACAAATTGCTCTCTTACTAAGTGTGTGGTTGCTCTTGAAGAGATAGGAGACATTTCAGATGACATCTACGGGAAAGCCTTGGAAAAGTTTACGGATCTTGATTGGAGGGAAATGTTTATCGCCATGTCTACTGATAGAAGACGTGGGTGGCTATTTAGACTTTTAAGGATAAAACTTTACTTTTACATGTGGGCATAGTGATGAGACACTTTTTGTGTGTGGATATTTATGGTTATATTCTTCTTTAATCTATTTGGTGAACAATTGTATGTGTTTTTATTTGTTGTTTATAGTGATGTTATTAATCATTTTAGTTCACTTTCATTGAATATCTTGTTTTTAAAGTTTTGTTATGAGATCGTATATGTTATAACTAGTATTGATATTGATATAAGTGGCGATTCCACTTATGATGCAAGTGAAGTGATGGTGAATTTTCATATGTCCCCCCTCTTATATTTCTGGGTATCAGAGTCTGTTGTTTTTGGATTTTCAAACTGTTAAATTTGAATTTCCAAATTCTATCATCTACCGAAGTTGTTACTAGGTTGAGTCACGACCAGGTCGCTCTCTTTAAGACGTTTCGTGGCACTACCCAAATTTGTGCAAGGTAGACTATCAACCACGCCGCCTCCAGGATAAAACAAGCCCAGCTACAACTGTTCGATTAACTACTGCACAGTAGAAAAATCGTTCGAGAATTACACCCTCAAAATATGGCTCAATCGTTTGATCGAAGTCACTCGATACGGTACGTAACCGCTCTATTCGAAACCGTTCAAATTAATATGGTATTATTACCATTCTATTATGGTGCTGAGATCACTCAAATATGGTGTTACCACCATTCTAACTTCTCCAAAACATGAATATGGCACTACGACCACTCAAATATGGTGATACCACCATTTCTCTTTAAAATAATATATATATACTGTTAAGATCATTCTTTAATATGATCTTAATAGTACTCTATATTCCGAAGAATCATATATTATCGAAGGGACTATGAACTTAAGACCAAGGGACTATGGTCTTAAGAACACTCTTAATACCGAAGGGACAGAAAGGAGTAGAAGCAGAAGAAACTTGTTAAAAACAAGTCGGAGGGAGAAGAGAGGAAAAAACACAGGAAGCATCGACTGTGAATTTTCGGTGTGAAGAATCAAATGGGGCGAGCTCTCCTTTTATAGGGAGAGTTTGTAACAAAAAACGAGTGACTTGGGGACTAAGTCTGCTTAATCCTTAAGCAAACGTGTTTTGTTTCTTAATTGGATATATCCGGAAGTTTCTGGATATGCTTTTGGATCGGGTCGGATCGTAACAAATTTATTTGTTACGCGTAGCGCTTACGGATAATGATTAAATTAATTAATTAATTAATTTAACATTTTCAAGTGACAAAAAAAAATATATATCAATTTTTTTTTTTAAGCGTTCATCCGTTCACAAAATTGGGTACCCCAAGGGCACACCCTTGGAGGTCACTTTTCCCATATATAAACACTTACTAGTTGGGGTGACCCTTCAATGTGGGACATTTTTTAAGTCACACCCACACACTAGTTTTTTTCATAGTGTTTTTCTTTCCAATTTTCTTCACTAGAATTAACTAGTGTTCCAACAATCCCCCACTTGACTTCAAAATGGTTTCGAGAAATAACGTAAAACGTTTCCATAAGATTTGTTAATATACAAAGGTGTCGCCAACAACTTGAACCTTAGCATAGTGGAAGATATTCTGATTTAACAAGAGTTGCTTACAGCATTGAACTCTATCTCAGACATAGAATCCACACACAAACCTTTTCATAGGTGTATTCTAAAAGCCCGTGCGTTTTAAGGCCCTGCACGTGTATCCCGGTTTTAACGAATGCTCTAGGAATTCTGCCTCGAAATTCCATAGGACTGGCCTAAGTTCCACATTCGTATAGGTGAGTCTATCAAGGGTACTCCTGTAGCTGTGTACCCCACTCAACATAGAGTATAGATCTCATTAAGAGTTACTATTACCTCATCCTTCTTTCGCTGCAGGATCATGCTTTCTAAATTCTTTCTCTCATAGCATGTTCTACCACTTCATGACTTGTTTTTACCCATTGAACCTATTTCTTGGGATCTCCAGTCATGTAGGTCGGGTTACCATCACTTGTGGGCTGTAGGCATTAGTCCCATCCTACTGGATGTTTCTTGGACTTTCTCTCTATTAAGTCCTTTCGTCAAAGGATTAGCTAAGTTTTCATTCGTACGTACAAAATCAACTCTAACCGCTCCATTTAGAGATACACCCTCTAATCGTGCTATGTTTTCGCCTTATCTGTCGTCTCTTACCATTGTAATAACGATTCTTAATCTTTGCAATAGCCGCGGTACTATCGCAATGAATTAACACAGCTGGTAACGGTTTTTCCCATAGAGGGATCTCAGCTAGCAAGGATCTTAGCCAACTTGCTTCTTCACTAGTTTTATCTAGTGTTCTCATCTCAGATTCATTCCATAGTGGACTGAGTCAATATCATTTGTTTTAACAAATAACTCCTCTAGTGATGCTCAATGTGCAAACACTAGTCGCTAAATATTCATCTGAAAGATGTTCAATTTATATCTTGTACCATTTAAGTACAATATGTTACTCCTAGTGAAGTAATCTTAGAGTCATAGTCTTCTTAAGACACCTCATGACTCTTTCTATAGCATGGCAATGCTTCCCATCCGTCTACTAGTAAACTTGCACAAGAGTTTCACGACTTCGACAATGTCGGATCTAATACATTCAGTGGCATACCTAAGTGCTGCCAATGATGCTCGTATATTCTGTTTTTCTAATTCCATCTCAAGTGTTCTTACACTTGGATCATAATATATGATTGCAAGTTTACGGTGAAATAATTACATTTCTTTAAGATCTTCTCAACTTTGTGAGATTTATCAAAAAAGTTATCTTTTCTGATCTAGTAATCTTGAAACCAAGAATTACTTCAATTTTTTTTTTTTTTGTTTAGGTCTTTCTTATCAATGTTGTTGATAAACAATGATTTCACATAATTCATAACATGAATCTTTAAATCAAATATGAGCAAGTCGTCTTCATAGAGACATATGATCGTGCAAATATTATTTGTCACTTTCATTCACTTTATACTCATTCGATAACATTAGAATGTCAAATTTTTCATGCCATTCCTCAGGAGTTTTTTTTTAGACCATTCAAATAATTATCTAACTTACAGACCTTGTTTTCTTGTCCATGAATTGCAAAAATTTTCAGGTTGTTCCATATAGACTTGTTCTTCTAGTTCACCATAAAAAGGCAACTTTCACATCCATTTGGAGTACTATCGAGTTATAAATGGCGGCTAAAGGGACTAGTACTCTTATGGATATGATTTTCGTGACTGGTGAATGAATGTCGAAGAAGTCTATTTCTTTTTTCTCTTTGTTTAAAACCTTTGACTACAAGGAAAGCCTTGTATTCATCAACCGTACCATCAGGTTTTAGTTCTTTTTTTTTCTTTCAAAAATCCAAATACAACCAATTGGTTTTGCAACTATGAGACAAGTCAACCAAGTGTCATGTTTTGTTAGACTCTAGAAAATTCATTTCATCGTTTATTGCTTTTGCCATAATTCAGCATCCAATGAGGATATAACTTCTTTAAGGCTTAATGAATCTTCTTTCAATGTATAAACCAAGTTCATACTCTTTAGCAATTTTAGCTTTCTTACCTCCTTGAGGTTCTATAACATCTTGTATGATGTTTTCATAACTATTTCTAATTACATGAATGTGATTAGATATAGTGCCCCCACTAGTTCTTAATTTTTAAAGGGAAATGTATTTTGCCCCCACTAATGTCGTGCTCCCATTAGAGCCCCCACTAGTGCCCCCACTATTCTTTAGTTAAAGGGGTAAATATTTACATAGAATTCGACATCTTTTAAATTCTATGATCACTTTAACATTTAGGTCATAAAACCTATATGTTTCGTTATTTATCGCATACCCGATGAATACACATTCATAGGCTCTACTAGTGAGTTCAACTCTCTTGGGGTCCATGATCTTAATATAGTCCAGACAATCCCAAGTTCGAAAAATAAGACAAGTTGGATTGTCTTTTCTTCAAAAATTTCTTAATTAGAATTTTTGTTCTTAGACTTGGGTACTCTATAAATTTCAATTTTCGTTATAAAAAATTGAACATTCAAGCATATCAATTTTATTTTTCCAAAGTTCACAGTCATCAATAAATATGATAAAAATATCATTTTATCATTTCTAATTTATGTGTCATCAAATTAACACATATCATTATGTTTAGAGATTCATATCCTCTAAATTCTAATTTATATGAACTTTTGATTCATATATCTTGACTGCAATAAATAAAATTGTTTATTTATATAACTTTGGAATTAAGTCCAAGTTACTCAAGTTTAAAATTAAACACTTGTTCGTGATCAATTTTGATATGTCAAATATTAAAATCACACAACTAATAACATAGAAGGAGAATTTAATTTTTAACATACCATCAAAGTGCAATCTTTTTCCACAAGAGTGCATGGTACACAAGTCTCTCTTTAAGTCTGAGTCAACTCAGTCTTATTCAATAGAAATCTGAAATTCAGATTCTTTCTTAATTTTTAGGGTAGATAACTTCTCAATTTTAGCACTCCCTATCGAACTAAAATCATGCTATTTCCTTTAACCGAATAGCCTGTGCTCAAATTTTAGAATTTGTGCATTTTTTCATATGACTATTCGGAGAGCAATTCACCACGGTAAAAACTGAATCCATCCCAACGAATTGGATCCCAAAAAATCATTAGTACATTACCAACAAATCTTTAATACTAACCTATAAAAGGTTCGCATCAAATATTGATTTTTCTATAGCAAGAATGAAGTTATAACTAACATTGGGTTTATACTTTTATCAAATTGCATAAAAGTTCTTTGACAACGTGAAGTCACTTTCTTACTTAATATCAAAGGGAAACAAGCCATGTCGAATGTAGCGAGCATGACTTTTAATGTTAAGTAAGATACACATTGCTCTCTGTTTGAATTTTAGGGTTGTAGTTTGAACCAACAAGCACTTCATCGTTTCAGTCGAAATATGTAATTCAATAGCTTGATTTATCCTTAATATATTTAGGGACAACTTAACCTCAATATGTAACTTCTTCGGTAGACATAGCAGATTGAAACGTCTTAAAATTGTTGTTTTTGGATTTTCAAACTGTTAAATTTGAATTTCCAAATTCTATCATCTACCGAAGTTGTTACTAGGTTGAGTCACGACCAGGTCGCTCTCTTTAAGACGTTTCGTGGCACTACCCAAATTTGTGCAAGGTAGACTATCAACCACGCCGCCTCCAGGATAAAACAAGCCCAGCTACAACTGTTCGATTAACTACTGCACAGTAGAAAAATCGTTCGAGAATTACACCCTCAAAATATGGCTCAATCGTTTGATCGAAGTCACTCGATACGGTACGTAACCGCTCTATTCGAAACCGTTCAAATTAATATGGTATTATTACCATTCTATTATGGTGCTGAGATCACTCAAATATGGTGTTACCACCATTCTAACTTCTCCAAAACATGAATATGGCACTACGACCACTCAAATATGGTGATACCACCATTTCTCTTTAAAATAATATATATATACTGTTAAGATCATTCTTTAATATGATCTTAATAGTACTCTATATTCCGAAGAATCATATATTATCGAAGGGACTATGAACTTAAGACCAAGGGACTATGGTCTTAAGAACACTCTTAATACCGAAGGGACAGAAAGGAGTAGAAGCAGAAGAAACTTGTTAAAAACAAGTCGGAGGGAGAAGAGAGGAAAAAACACAGGAAGCATCGACTGTGAATTTTCGGTGTGAAGAATCAAATGGGGCGAGCTCTCCTTTTATAGGGAGAGTTTGTAACAAAAAACGAGTGACTTGGGGACTAAGTCTGCTTAATCCTTAAGCAAACGTGTTTTGTTTCTTAATTGGATATATCCGGAAGTTTCTGGATATGCTTTTGGATCGGGTCGGATCGTAACAAATTTATTTGTTACGCGTAGCGCTTACGGATAATGATTAAATTAATTAATTAATTAATTTAACATTTTCAAGTGACAAAAAAAAATATATATCAATTTTTTTTTTTAAGCGTTCATCCGTTCACAAAATTGGGTACCCCAAGGGCACACCCTTGGAGGTCACTTTTCCCATATATAAACACTTACTAGTTGGGGTGACCCTTCAATGTGGGACATTTTTTAAGTCACACCCACACACTAGTTTTTTTCATAGTGTTTTTCTTTCCAATTTTCTTCACTAGAATTAACTAGTGTTCCAACAGAGTCTAGTTGCAAAATTATGTTGATCTCTTTGATAATGTGATTTATGACTATCATTAGAAACACATTAACAAAGCTAAGGTTCTAACTTCTAAGTAGTGAATTTGGTGTTAATTATTAAATGGAGGCTTAAATATGCATTTAGTCTATGCACTTTCATCAGATTTTGGCATTGGTCCTTGCACTTTTTTTTGTTTGGAATTGGTCTCTGCACTTTGTAAAAATATTGGTATTGGTCCCTCTGTTAATTTTCTGTTAAAAAAAAAAACACAAAACTATTGATATTGGTCCCTGCACTTTGTAAAAATATTGGTATTGATCTCTGCACTTTGTAAAAATATTGGTATTGGTGCCACGTGGCATGAAATGATTGGGCCACGCGGCACTCCGTTAGTTTTGTGTTTTTTTTTAACAGAAAGTTAACAAAGGGACCAATACCAATATTTTTACAAAGTGCAGGGACCAATGCCAAACAAAAAAAAAGTGCAGGGACCAATGCCAAAATCTGATGAAAGTGCAGGAACCAATGACACATTTAAACCTTAAATGGATTTGGAACAAATTGTTTTCGTTTACTTCAAATGAAGAAAAAAAACATTTTCTTAATAACATAGAGTAAAAACATTTTCTTAATTTTTGTAATAACAGTAAGTTATTGGAGTCGTGTTTACTTATCCATATTTTTTTGTTTAATTTCTTTTTATATGGGTTGGGCATTATAGGGTTGTATTAGTGCAATTGATGATTTGCATATAAGTGTGAGTTTCTACTGAGAAACATATTTCATGTGAGAGTAGAAAGACAACAATAC
This sequence comes from Medicago sativa, assembly GCF_051527215.1. Lineage (NCBI taxonomy): Eukaryota > Viridiplantae > Streptophyta > Magnoliopsida > Fabales > Fabaceae > Medicago > Medicago sativa. The sequence continues at coordinate 87,416,681 of NC_140752.1, forward strand.
TGCAAGAAATAGAGGATATGGTATTTTTAAATTGATCTAAGGTGATAATAGTGTACGGAACAAACTAATTCCATCAGATGCAGAGTGCAACACATGCCTGTGCAGTGCAGCCATATCAATTACCCACACCATTTCGTTAGAGTTAGACATAATATAACTTTACTGTATTTTTGGCGTAGCTCCTCTCATCTGATAATCATTTTGGCAGCAATCTCTCTCGTGAAAATGTTTAATTGTAGTTCATCACACAGAAAAAATAAACATTACTTTCCACTGAACCCAATAAATGCAGTAGTTTTAAATTTGCACCAAGCCAATGTTTGCGTTAGATGTTCTTGTAAGATAAGGTTATAGTCACGGACATGTAAGTTATAGGTACCTTCTTTTGTGATCATGTACCACAATAATAGTCAAACAAACAAATTCACAATTTATATTAAGCTCACTGCTAAACCATTTAATTTCCTCCCGCTTACAGAGCTTCATCACCACCTCCTGTTTGCTGTTTCATGACATCAATCTCTGCACCATTTTTCAATTTGAGCTGAAGTTCATGAAAAACAGAGAATCAAAATGAGAAATATTACATAAAAATTACTTCTATACATGCAGCAACATTTACAAGGATGTAAAGTAACAAAAGAGATATGACAAAATCTCATTGGGCGTGAGTGATACCCTTTTTTACTAGGCTAACAACAAACGAACAATCTACTTCAACAAGAAGGAAATGTATAGGTAAGCTTCTGGCGAGTTTCAAGCAAAGGTTGAGACCCTAGAGCTCAGCATAGATGACATTAGAGGCATGGGTGATCTACCATAATTTCATAAACCTTGGAGTGGCTAAAGCCACACTAGATTTTTCCCAAAAATAAATTTACATACAAAGGATGCCTATTAAAATGAAATGTTAGAGGAAGTTGACATCCCATTTTGTTCTAATTAGCGTTACAAATAAAATTTGGTTAATAAAACTGGTCCAAATAAAACTATTATTAAAAGTTTAAAACTGTTATTTTGGATGAAATAGTACACTGTCTTAAATTTCATTGGACCAAAAAACAAGTCTTGGATCCGCCCTAGTAGAGGTTCCTAGGTTGCAATGGAATTCTTTAATGAAACAGCATGCTGAGTCTCTAATTATACCACCACAAGCAGTTGATCTGTCATAGGCTCTATGGGAACCGTCAGTATTAAGTTTCAAAAAATTATTATGACGCTGCCAAACAATGTGTAATCCTTTCTTTAGGTTAACAAAGTAAGAATTGGAGCTAATAGTATGAGTTGTATCAATGACATGTACAAAACTGTCCACTATATTGCGAAGATTTGTATCAAGATCTTATTTGCCATCAAAAGTAGGCAGATTTCCGTCTTTCCAAAGAGCCTAAACCATCATCATTCATCACAAAAAAGGTTGGCCAATGCAGATTGGTACAACCAATATCCAGGGTAGTAAGATTCCAATTGCCAATCAAAGACCAAAACTGAAGAACTTTGCCGAACACTTTTGATCAATAAAAGAATCCTTGAACTCCCTAATCGTCTCAGTCACAAAGAAGATGCATGGTTGTTTCATCTTAATCTCTATAATGAATGCAAGAGACACCATTAGTCATGTTTCTCCTACGTCTTTCAAAATTATTAAGAAGACGAGCATGACATAACTTCCAAAGGTGGGCTCTAATGGTCATGCCAAGTCCACACCAGATCAAAGAGAGGGTTAATGTGCATAGTGGTAGTATGATTTTTGGAAAGGAACTCATAAGCGGATTTAGCAGAGAAAGCTCCATCATTAGATAAACCCTAACTAGGGAACTCCCAAGTACCATTTGAGAGGAGGACGTAAAGGATTATAAAAAAAAAAAATTAAAAAAACGTAAAGGCAAGGGTATATAAACATGTAAAGGTAAAAATTTACAAAAATCAAAACCTAAAAACATTCAATGAACAACAAAGGGTGAAGATATATAAAATAAAGGAAATGTGGGAGGAGGACAAAATTAGAAATTAAGGGATAATATTAAGATGAGTGGTGCTATTGATAGCGAAAAAAACATGCCGAATGTATCACGAACGGTTTGGAACCGTTGGATGACCTTCATTACAACAATAAATGGGTGGCTGGAAATAAAAGTGATGGAGAAAGATATTATGTTTGTATTGGTCGGGATGTTCTTGTGAAAAAGTTTGTCGGGACAAGTAGTATTTCCGCATTAAGATTTATTTATAGATAAATAAGGGGGATCATGTCAACATAATTATAATTATAATTATAATAGTGCATCTTTTCCCCCTTGCCCTACGAATCACCCCAAATTGGAAGGAAGCAAAAAAATGGTGTATAAGATGCTTTACCGTTCTTAGAGATTGAACTAAACAAATCTAATTTAAATATCTCCTCCCCTCCACTTCCCCCAACCAAACAAACCCTTAATGGGCCTGGTTAATTGGTCTAGTTCTAGTAATCATTATCACTATTAAGTACAAACTATTGCGTACAAGAGAATTTACATCGTCGATATTGTAGGGGTATGAATTAGTCTCTCAAATCTACGAAATAGTAAAATTAGCCCCTTTACATTAGATAGCATTAATCAAGTAGGGCATGTTTGTTTAAGATTTAAAAAAAAAAATCATTTTTGATGTTTTAATTATGTTTGTTTCAAAAATAAAGTTTTTTTTTTATCTTTTAAAGAAAATCATTTTTAATGGAAAATAGAAATAAACATAATTTATGGTGTAAATGATCTTTCAACCGTGTTAAGAAAAACTATTTTGACATATATAGTTTTTCAAATTGAATACTTTTTCAACTAACTTATGTTTTTCTTAATATCAAAATTACTTACGTGCATCAAAATCACTTTCGTTTTAATCTATAATATGAACTATTAGTCCATCCATCAAAACAACGAAAGACTTGTACATTGACTCGAATAGTCTTTTTTTCTTTATGCATCAATATCATCATAAAACCTTTAAATTATGGTGTTAAATTTAAATAATGGACTAAATCAAATGATATTGTCGAGGTTAAAGGACTAAATATATTTCACAAATTTGATAGACTAATTTTACAAATCCTTACAATTTCAGGAAATTAAATGTATATGTTCTGTATATAAATTTCTGTTCCATCTTTAGCACATGTGTCCATGCTAGTATAGAAGTGAACGAAACAACACATAGGGAAGTAATTAATTTAATAGTTATTTACAACATTGCTTATTGTTTAAGGGACAACATTGTTTTATTTATAGAAATGAAGGAAACTATGAAAGAAAAGTAGAAAAGCAGAAGATATGGAAGAGACTAACCGTTCTTGGTGTCTGACGATTCCCGTTAATACGTTTGCCATTAAGCAAAAAGGTGACAGTCTCATATTCTAAGTTAGTCTGTTGACAGTATTTCTTGAACGGTATCTTCAAGTATTTGTCCGGGTTCACTTTGAAGAATACCCTACTCCCATCCTTTATTTGAATGAAGAGAAAAACCACAATGGTACACAACAAAAAGAAAAAGGTTAGAGCTGTACAGACACACTTGACATAAATTAAAAGATAGCACATGGATAACTACTAGACAAATTCATGGTCTCATAAATTGCTCGAACCTAAGGCTGAAAAACTAGCTTTGGAGAGAAAATAGGAGCAGAGTAAAAATAATGGACAACGTTGTGATTTAGCCAAAGAAAAATGCTAACAAATATTATGACATACTTCGAGGAATCAAAAGAGCCACTGTGCCAAAACATGTCACTTTTGTATATTACATACTAATTAAAAGTAGAGAAAATTACACTTATAATCCATTAACATAATTTCATATGACAATCTAATCATTTGTCTTCTTCTCATTGCAATTTTGCTCTTTTGGTCCATTCGCATATGGATTATTAAATTTCATGAATTCGAAACTTGAAAATCCATAGCAAATTAACCAAAACGACAAAAAAAGTAATGAAAAAAAGATAAAAGACTAAATTGTTATCTGAAATTAAGTTATAGGACCACGAGTGTACTTTTTGCCTAGAAAATATAGTTAATTTTGTATTTTGCAGGAGAAAGAGAAATTATAATTTTTTTACAAAAGAATTGAAAAAGATAGAGTTATAAATAACATATGGTGTGTATTATATATAAATAAATTAACTCTCTTCTGTATTTGGAGTTTTTGACAAATTTTTGTATAATTATTAATTAATGACATCGAATATTAATCTTGTCCTACTCTTCTTTGAGCAATATCTCAAAAAAAATTGAAAATGAAAGAAAGAAAAGAAAACCCTACTTACTTAGTTATGCAGTTAAGCTTTCGTGAACAGAAATTAAATTACATTTTACTCACTAGATTCATGGTAAATTGTGGTTAATAATTTTACATATAACATTGGCAGGTAAAATATCCCCGTGAGCTTAACTCAGTTCGTAGGGATATTGCATATTATATACAGGGGCCGGGGTTCGAACCCCGGAGTTCGAACCCTGACACCCCACTTCTCCACATAAAAAAATGATCTAGGAAAATAGAAGGGAAAGGAGTGGTACATACCTGAGCCCTAATCGAAAATTTGCTACGAACAGTATCATCACTAGAGATTTCATCTCTTTCTGAGGCCTTTCTCTTACCGTTGGAAGCCATGTTGCTCATATCTACATGTACATACAAACACAAGAAAAGAATTTCAGATTTTCATTAACAGCATATGGACTCAAAGGCAAGAAAAACAACATACATGACATTGGTCACAAGGTGCTACAATTGCAGCTATACTCAAAGATTTTGGATCTAGAATAAGTAAACTAGTGTGAAAAAGGCAGAGATGTGTACAAAAAATGGATAAATCTTTAATAAGGAGTAATTTTTTTAGGTGAAAGCATTATGATTATTTGGTAGTGAAAAGTTGTCAGTTTCACAAGTGTGTGTTAAGGTATGAATGGGAAAATACTTGGGTGACATAATGTCACCGTGACATTAAATTTGAGCTACACAAAGGTGTTGTGTTGTGTGGCCTAGATGTGTTGTATGTGTTGTGTGGCCCAGATGTTATGTGGCAATATGTGTTGTGTGACCCAGATTTAATGTCACGGTGACATTATGTCACCCAAGTGCTTCCCGTATGAACGAGAGTTTTTATGACCGGTCAGGTCAGTTCTCTACACTTTTCAAAGTAAAGCGACGTAAATGTGAAATTATATTTTCTGATTGTGGAATATATTCCTGAAAAGTGACAAGGTACTGAGTTAGGTTTAGGGAATCCATTTCCCTGTAGTAGTATGTATGACCTCACGTGATTGTTGCTTTAGTTCACATCCATCCAAACATGCAATATATATCAGTTACGCCTATCTATGTATCTATTTATCACTCGTTCCATTTTATTTTAATGAGTACTAATATTTGTATTATCATCTTATCTTATGACAATTTTGAAACAAATTTTTCTCATTTTTTGGTTTGGAATAAATAAACTAGAGAGAGGATGAAAGAGATAGGAAAATCACAATAAAAATTTATGAAAGAGACTGAGTTGTTCCAAAAATTATTACGAAAGAGTTGTACGCATATTATTTATCTTTTAATATGGATGTTTTGAGTGATATTGGATTTTAAAAATATAATAGTGTAAATTGCTTTTGAGAAAATTGATTTTAGTTAAATGTGAGTTGTATGAAAATTGGTTTAGGTTTGGAAATACCGACATATAACTGATTCTTAAGTTTCGTTCCATAAAAAAGTGATTGTTAAGTTGTTGTTTGAAAATTTTCAATCAAAATTGATTCTAAAACTGAAATCACCAAATTATCTTTTATTGTTGTTAATGACCATTGATCAAACAAAGTTGATATTGAAGATTAGAAAGAAGATGGGTTTTCTAAGTTTAAAGATGATGCGTTAATAAATATACAATTTATTGATTAAGATTTGCCACCTCGACATTGTAGCACAAACGTCAGCAATACAATCGAGCTATAAAAATGACAACTTTGTAAAAGTTAAACTTAAAACATCTAATTGAAAGGAAAAAAATTAAAGTCTTTAGTCTAAATATCGGAGGTGCAATTAGCACACACTCATGCAAAGTCAAAGAGAAACACCAACTCCATTAACAACAAATAATAGAATTTATACAGATTGTAAAATTTCAAACATGAGCCTAAGACACATCACATGCCAAAGGATTCAACAATCGATGTTAGTTACAATTGGTATTTCTTGTTAGTTTTCTTTGTCAAATTTATGTCAAAATATCACTTATGAATGGAAAAAAATATTATTAGTGATAGTAAGTACCAACATTTGTCAAAAAAGTCTTCTCGAATTACTATCAAATTTTTTCATGTAATAGTTATTTGATATGAAATATCTATGATAATTTTTTAAAAAAATATACCTTTTATTTCGGTAGTGTGTTTTATAATATATCTATGATAATTGTATATTGTCTTGTAACTAGCAAAAAAAAAATATAATGATAAAATTAACCATTACTTTTTCTTATCATTATATTTTTTCGAAAAGGTTCCCTAAAAAAAAATCGAAAAGGTTTTTAACACAATTGATCAATCATAATCAATACTACAATAACTACCAAAAAAAAAAAATCATAATCAATACAATTACAAAACTTAGGTTCGAATTTGACTGCCAATAAATGTGAGAACATAAAAGATTTGAGTTCATATTCTCACAATATCGATGCTTGTTTCTGGTGTTCCCGAACTTATAGTCATGGACATGTGAATTTTCTACTTTTGTTATCATCATGCACCTCAAAGACATTATACAATAGTCAAACAAACAAATTAACGATTCATACTAACAAACTTATTTACTAGGCCATTTAATTTCCTCCAACTTACATAGCTACAACACCACCTCCTGATTGGTGTATCATGGCATCAATCGTGTCACCATTTTTCAAATTCAGCTGAAGATACATTGATATGAAAAACAGAAAAAAGGTTAGCTGAATCAGGATAAGAAACTTAAAGTAAATAGTACTTAGAATTACGACATAAAAATTACTTCTAGATTATACAAGCAATAACATTTAGCTTTTGTTTGTAAGTTTGAAAGGAAACGGAAGGGATGGTTTTGAAAGAAATCAACGAACAAGTGGAAGAAACATAGGAAAATGGGAGAAGTTAGGATTTATTTCTTCTTCATAATATAATATAAAATCCTTTTTATTTTGGAAAACTCAAAAATTGTATTGAAAGAGGTTTATATGAATTCTTTAAATTTAATCTATTTTGTTATAATATTTATAAGAAATTATTTATAAAACCTTCAAAATTGTGGGGTTAAATTTAAAAAGAAAATTTGATAGACTATTTGACTAATACTAATCCTTACAATTTGTGAGACTAAATAAACATTTTAGCTATTTCCAACATTCGTTTTTTTTTTTTATAGAAACGAAATGAAAGAAAATGTGAGAAAGTCAGAAGAAACTAACCATCTTTGGTGTTTGACGATTTCCTTGAATAGATTTCTCATCAAGCAGAAAGTTGATGGTCGCATATTGCAATTTCAACTTTTTACAGTACTGTTGGAATGCTGTTATCAACAACTTGTCCTGGTTTACTTTGAAGTGCAGCTCATTCCCATCCTATATATATTTGAATGAAGAAAAGAAAATTAGACAATATATATTATACATCTACCTATTGTGTGCTTGGTTCATGCAAAAAATTCTTTTTGATTTAAGTTGCTTTGAATAGATTTGGATTTTGCACACATGTCTTGGTTACTCACTAATGTTACTGAACTTGGACACTGATGATTACACAAATTTATAGAAAAAATAATATATTTTCTATAACATGAATAGTTGAATATTTTCTTGCTAGAAATAATAGAAGCAATGAAAAAGAGTGATGCTTATATAGATACCTGACCCCTGATTCCAAATTCGATATGAACAATACCATCTTCATCTATTTCTGAAGCTTTTCTCTTATTACCCAATATACCATTGGAATCCATAATGCTCTTATTAACCTACATGTGTGCACACAAACACCAGAAGAGACAGCAATAAGATCCTTTTCACAAATCAAAAGCAAAAACAAATTTTTTCACTACAAAGAAAGCAGCATAAAATAACTCTTATTCATTTATTATTTCTAGTACTATTATTATACAATGAGATTGACCATAATATTAAACAAATAAAAAATATAAGAAAATATTATAATACTCTTTTGTTGTTACAAAGTGAAACAAAAATCTCCACAAAGACATATACAGACTATGTTAAACAAATTATTGACTTCAAGCAGAAAAGAAGAAAAAGATAGAGTACATACAAGAAAACAAGAACAATTGGAGAAGATTAGAGCAACAGTAAAGTACTGAGGTTTTTATAGTGTCTCGTCAGAGTGAAGGTAACTTGTGTAAAAGTATAAAGAAACCATTACTCCTCCGTCCCGGAATAACTGACCCATTTTCTAAAAAAAAGTGTCCTAAAATAACTGACCCATTTCAATTTTCAATACAACTTTCATCATTCTCAATACAATATAACACTAAATAATACTACTTTTATCATTCCCAATACAATATATTCCACTTTCCCCTTCATTTATACACTTTTCTTAATCTGTGTGAAAAACCAAAGTAGGTCAATTATACCGGGACGGAGGGAGTAATTAATAAGTCGGAGGGAATAATCATTTTCATTAACCACAATACCCTTAGGGTGTGTTTGGTTGGGAAGAGAAGTTGTGAAGAGAGAAATAAGTAAGAGAGAGTTTAAGAAGAGAGAAATATATGAGAAATAGAGTAGATTTGATAGGTTGTTTGGTATAAGAGAGAGATAAAAGAAATAGAGAAGAGAGAGTGTTGACTATTTTGAAAAGTACCAAAATACCCTTAAGTAAAAAATCCTTCAATAAGAATTAATTTATTATTTTTTGGACCAAAAAAAAATTAATTCATATTTCTAGTAGTTTAATGATTAGATTTTTATTTTTTTTGTCAGGATGATTAGATTAATTTTAACAATTATAAATTAAAACTAACAACAATTAATATTATAATGAATGCTTATAAAAAATTAATATTATAATGAAATTATTTAATTTAATTTGTAGTATTAAAATAATTAATTAGATAAATTCACAAAACACTACCTCTTTATCCATTCTGATATCACCTCCCCACCTCCATATCCATATCAGCTTCTTTTTTTTTACTCAACCTTCATATTAGTGTTTTTTTTAAGAGAGCCTCCATATCAGTTAACACAATAAAATCAACCCACCCAATATCATCGACCCTCCCTCAATTCACTCACTGATACTGTGATACATGGCACAAAACAGTCCTCAACCAATGAATTTGTTTTTTAGCCATTGTTGCCTTCTTTTCATAGTGTAACATGGTGGCTGGTTACGAAGCAAAGAAGGGTATAAAAGGAAAAAACAAAAGAGTAAAGCTTTCTCTCATCTTTCTCCTCAGTTCTGCGAAGAAAACGAAAAGCATGGGACCCACATGAAATTGGCATCTATTCTCTATTTCATCGATCTTCCAAACGGGAGAAGTTGGACTTCTCTTCCCACTTTCTCTCTTCGATCACTCTCTCGTCCTTATTTCTCGCATACCAAACAAAGTGAATGTATGAAATTTCAAATTAATCATTTTCATTATATGATTTGTAAGTCAAAATATTCTTTGACATTAAAATAAAAATAGTTCAATGTTAGTCCTTGTGAACTTAGCTCAGTTGGTTGGGACAATGCATAAAATATGCAAGGTCTAGGGTTCAATCCCCGGCCACTACAAAAAAAAATAGTTCAATGTTAAGAATAACTCGTTTTTTTTCTATAAAGATTGATATAGCAATAAATAAATATTTATATGGATTGAAAAGATATTTATATGGATTGAAAAGAAGGTAACTATGTATATTAAATGACTTATATAAAAATATTAACAAAACTTTTCAACAAGATAGATTATTTTAATTAAAAAAATCACGATAAAAAATTATTTTAGAATTTTAATACATTACAATATTATTATGACTATTTATTTCACATTTAAATATTAAAATGACTACGGTATTATCCATTAGGTAAGGGTTATAGTTTTTATGACTAGCTGATTTCAGTTTTCAGTTTTAAGCATGTTGACATCAATAACATATATTCAATCAGAAGCTTAAATAACACGCAACAAGATTCTCTGAATTTTCATTGTGGAGTAATGAAAAATTTACTATATTTTCTTGAAGTGACAAGACACTGCTATAGGAACAAAGAATTGAATTTCCTGTAATAGTATAACCCTATGTTCATACTGAATATAATAGCCTTAGGCCTTAGCTCTGATCAGATCCGAATGGAGCAACACCAAAGTTAAGGTGTTAGTACACTTATTATTTCGTTACTTTATCCAGACAGCCACAAGTTTTTTCGTTACATTTCAAAAGTTTGGTTTGGTGAATTGGATTTGGATTTGACAGAGATGACGAACTTTTGCATAACCACAGCCTCAAGTAAATTTTATTTAGACATACATATATAAAATATAAAATTTTAAAGGGAAATAATAGTAAATGGTGTGATCTCAACATAACACTCTAGATTGTTTTAAACTAATCTCTTATTATTGAGTAATTTGAATTGCTAGATCTCAGATAAACGGTTGAAGGTAATAGCGGTTATATTTTTATTGCAGCAAATCCTGATCCATACGTTTCAATTGTTTTACACCACGTTTGTTGTCTATGATTTTTAATCACATTTTGTCTTCAAACTCACCATTATTAAGAAATACAAATTTTTAGGGCATGTTTGATAGGGCTAAAAACTAAGCAACAAGACATACAATTTCAGTTGTAAAGCTTGATTATAAAACTATTTCAGAGACAGAACAAACGATGTGTTAAAAGAAATGACCAAAACTGAAGAAAAAAAAATTGTTCCTCGTTAAATCACATCACAACTTTTTGTTCCAAATTCAAGTTGTCTAAAATACTCATTCCGTTCCATGATAGATGACTTAATTGACAATGTGCACGGTTGACCTGACATACTTTAACCATATTTTTATAGTAATATACAAATATAAATAATATCATATAAAATGTTGTTGTATTCGTCTCTCGATGAATATTTTCAAAATATTAAATTTTTATAATTTTTTCTAATAAATAATTAAAGATATTAAAAATAAAGAATATGCATTGATATGTGTGACAATATCACTTGATATTGGACGAAGAGTACTAAAATATTCCTTATAGCATTTTATCTACTACTTACCTTGTAGCTGATCAAACATAAGTCTTATATTTGACAACTTATTAATAACATAAAATAATTCAATACCTTGAATCTACCAAAAATCATGTGTAAAGGTGTTATTAATGTAAAAGCGACCAAGTATTCTACCTCATTATCTCTGGTTCAACCCCTCAAATATTTGAGTCTTTCAGTTCTATACAGCTTGTAAAATGAAAGCGAAAAATAACTCTTTTTCATGAAAAATAGCACCGAGTTCAATTATTTTCATATCTGCGCCTGAGTTAGACAACATCTTATTTATAAAAGTTCTTAAGTCTTTTGGACAACTTTTTGGAGCAAAAAATGTTGTTCCATGTTTCCTTTCTAATTTTTTTGCCGTTTATCTATTTTCTTAGAAAATGATCGCGTATCTAATTTACAAAAGTTCCTAAGTCTCTTGGACAACTTTTGGGAGAAAAAAAAGTTGTTCTACATTTCCTTCGTAATTTTTTGCAGTTTTTCTATATTTTTAGAAAATGACAGCGTATCTTCTTTTTTAAAAGTTCTCAAGTCTCATAGACAACTTTTTTGTAGCCAAAAAAGTTGTTCCACATTTCCTTCCTATTTTTTTTTTTTCTGTTTTTCTATATGTTTAGAAAATGACCGCTTATCTTATCTTATTTATAAAAAGGTCTTAAGTCTATTAGACAACTTTTTTGGAGCCAAAAAAGTTGTTTCGCATTTCCTTCCTAATTTTGTGTTGTTTCTTTATTTTTTTTTATAAAATGATCGCTATGTTATGTTATTTATAAAGGTTCTTAAGTCTCCTACGTAATTTTTAGAGCCAAAAAACGTTTTGCAAATTTCCTTCCTAATTGTTTGTTCTTTTTTTTTTTTATAAGAAAATGATAGCGTATCTTATTTATAAAAGTTCTTAAGGCTCTTAGATATCTTTTTGGAGGCAAAAAAGTTGTTGAACATTTCCTTTCTATTTTTTTGCCATTTCTATATTTTTTAGAAAATGATCGCGTATCTTATATCTTATTTGTAAAAGCTTTTAAGTCTCTTAGACAAATTTTTGTAGCAAAAAATGTTGTTGAAGTCTAAATTACTTCGGGGGATTAATTATTTGTCTTTTGGAAGCATTGTCAATGGTTTTTTCATAACATGGATTGGACCAAGGGTCAACCCTAATCCATATGAATGATTTTGTCATAACAAGGATTGGATCAAGGGTCAACCCTAATCCTATATTTTTTTACATTAGTTTATGATGTACTTACAAAACATATTCAATAGCTAGCACCAAGATGCATGGATTTTGTACATGATGTAATCTTAATTGGAGAGTCGAGGGAGGGATTGAATGGGATGTTGGAGACTTGGAGACAAGCTTTAGAAGCGTAAGAATTTCATTTGAGTAGAAGCAAGACATAATATATGTAATGTAATTTTAGCAAAAGACGAAGTAGTCTGACCTTAGAGGTGAGATTTAGAGATCATATCATTCAAGTTACACAGTTTAAATATCTTGGGTTCATTCTTTCAACAAAAAAATATTGGGTTCATAGTACGAAATGACGGAGAAATAAAAGCAACTGTAAATTATTGCATTCAAGTTGGGTGGTTGAAATGGAGAAGAGCCTCATGTGTTTTTTGTGATACAAATGTGTCGTTTAAGTTGAAGTGCAAAAATACCATAAAGTTGTTATAACGACGATGTTTTATGGAACAGAGTATTGGCGGTTAAGAACCAGCATGAGAATAAAGCAAGTGTGCGGAGATGCGAATGTTGTCTTGGATGTGTTGTAAGACTAAATGAGATAAGATTAGAAATGGCAACATTATAGAGATAGTTGGGGTAGCACCTATAGTATAAATATTGTGGAAAATAGGTTTAGGTTGTTTGGATAAGTAGAGAGAAAACATGTAAATTCTATAGTAAGAAGAGTAGATGAAATAGAGGATAGTCATATTACAAGAGGAATAGGAAGACCTAGAAGAACCATAAGGGGGTGTTTGTTTCAAGGCTAAAGATAATATTCCCTGGAAAACATGGTTAGGGAATGATTATACCCATGTTTGTTATGAGGTTGATAAAAAAATATTCCTGGGTATAAAGGTTCCTGGGAATGTAGTAACTTCTCATAACTTCCATTATTCCCATGAATTTACTACCATGTAAAGAGAAGGGAATGTGCATTCCCATGATATTCTGCATAAATTTGAAAGAAAAAAAAATTGTAACTTCCAATTTTTCCAGGAATGTCAAGTTATTTGGCAAACACTTTTTTTAACAAATACCTAGGAATCAAATTTTCATATTTTCATTCCCGGGTATGTTATTCTTGGGAATAATTTGTGTTTCCCCAAAACAAACGCCCCCTGAGAGAAACTATTTGGAAAGGTTTATAGATTAATGAGTTGGATCTAAATACGATTTATGATAAAACAATATGACATATTTCGATCCATGTAGTCAACCCCATTTAGTGGGATAATGTTTGGTTGTTGTTGTCGTCGTCTTTTGGAAGTATAAACTCATGCTCAACAACAACTATTATTTCATTTCATGATCAACTACCACATTTATTAGTCAATGAGATAATTAACTTCCCGTGCATCGCACGGGTCCAAATACTAGTAAGTAATTATAGTTTCTCCTTCAAAAAAAAAGAAGGATCAAGTATAGTCCCATTTTCGGTTTATATTTGTTCTGGTCCCTATATTTTTAGAGTCTTCATTTTATCCATCAATTTATTGATTTCATTGATGTTTAATTTTTTCTTTTTTGATCAAGAAAGGGTTGAGATCCTCCTGGAGCAACAAAACCTCCGCAGAAACGTAAGAATCTGTCCAGAAAATGTCTTATATACAACATGATAGCCCCGCAAAAATTTCATCTGAAATATTTCACTCAGAAGAACAATATACTAATCAACAGCTGTGTATACTTTCGAAAAGAATATCAAATCCATTATAGAAAGTTGGACTCAATTTTGATAACAATGCTACATTGAACGGTGCACCAAAAAAAAATTGCACTCGTGTAAGAATTAACAAAAATCAATTTACAAGAAAGTTAAAGTTCAGATAGAAGTACTAAATTAAGTTATCTATAAAAGCTGAAGACTGGATAGTTCTAAAAAGTTCCCTCAAATTGGCCAATACATGGCGTGGTCCCAAACTCTTGGCACCAATGAAATTCAAAAGCTGCTCTAAATCCTACAATCAGAAAAAATGAGTGAAATGAGCAATAAGTCAAGATTAATCAGAATGGACATTTACACAGCAGTGTAATGATATATCCCACTCGCTAAGACAGTGGCACTTCAAGGAAAAATTAAACGAACAAAGAGTGGGAAACTGCAAAGACTCGTATTTGAATTTGAGAGTACACATATGCAGCCAATCTACCAGACAAAGTCAATGCAAATTCAACAGACTTTTTCAAATGGTTAGGAGAATAAAACACAATAAGTTCATTACGGTGAAGGAACCAGTTAGGGTGTGTTTGTTTCAAGGATTCTAATGTTATTCCAGGGAATGTGAGATTTGGAATCCAACATTCCAATGTCGCTCACATTTATTTTTATTTTTTAAATCAAACAACTTTTAAAAACATTACAAGGAAATCAAAAGTTTTACCTAACACATGAGTGGGAATCTTATTCCCAGAGATCTTATTCCTAAGAATATGATTCCAGGGAATGTAATTTCAAACCTTGAAATAAACACACCCTTAGCTAAGATAGGGTAGGCTTTCTTCTTACAGTCAACATGAAGGTCTGTTAATTCAGTATATTAATGCAGAGAAACATATGAGCAGAGCCAAAGCAATCCAATATGATGCTTTAGGAAAGTCTAGAAAATGCATCCAAACTTCTTTAAAGCGCTGTTTCAGTGAAACAGATATGAAAAAAACTGCTTAACAACAGAAACAGACAGATCATCATCATATAATAAAAGTCAGAAGCGATTAAAAAAAGTTCACAACCCAAACAAACAAATTAAGCAAATGATAAAGGGGGCCGACTGTCGGTGAAAAGATCTCTGAAGGAAACAATGAACAAGAGGGAGACTATCATGTTATGTTTTGCATATTAAATTCAAAGCTTCAGCATTGCTACAAGGAAGATATTAATATATATGTGGGTATAATATACCTTGCTTAGTAAGAATACGGCATAAGCTGCTCTTGTTGTGTCTTGGCCTTCTAAAAATAGGGGGAATTCAATATGCTTGGCATTTGTGAAAGGTTTTGTGCTTGTTGAAGCCTCAGAAGAAGTTAGCTCTATCGAGGGTGCATTGTCAATAATATATGAATGAGAGGCACCCAACCGTACGGGATAGCGTAGAGGAACTTGCAAGTATGAGGCTATAAGTGAAACAGCCTGAGAAGAAGAAGAAAGTCTATTAAAAGCATATTTCAACAATTATTAGGTCCACAGTCCCACATGAGCCATACAAAAACTACCACAGTTGAGAATACAAAATTTAATATCTGAAAAGAGAACAAAGGACAACCAATCAAGTTTTCTGTATATAAGACGTGATGCAATATGCATATGACAATTTAGAAATCGTATCACATGATTTTTGGTGTGGATCATAAAAAACACAAGACATAAATTAATGCATAAACATATAAGATCTGAGGTAAAGAAGGCAAGGGAGGTACTAAAACTTACATGTGCAACATATCCTAAGGCTGTAGCAGATTTCTGAATTTCCTTTTTATCTGTGAAAAAACTCATCTTTCTAAATGATAGCATACTTAAATGCAGACCCTGAATCGTCAAAGATCCCTGATTAACTGGTTTATGTTCGGGAGGAGTGCCTGGGCAAGGATATAAACACAATTTTTAATAACGATTCTGAGAAGATATAATTTAAATCATGAGATGCAGAACGAGAGAACACAACAGCCCAATTTAAGGAATAGAAAACCAAGAGAGAGTGGCAGAACCATCTTAGCACCTCAAATTTCTTCTTTTATACGAGCTCAGTCATGTCTTACTTTAGGGGTAAAATTCACACAGAATAAATATCATCATTGAACTAACCATTACCTGCTGAACTACCTAAAGGATATGCTTCAAGCTCTTGCTCTTGTGCTGGTTCAACCAAAAACTTTACAGGATACAGCATTGAAATTTGAGATGCCATGTATTGTTGCCTCATCCTTAGCATCTTTTGCAATTTTCTCAGACGAACATAGCCATTTTCTTCAGACAGTAATCTACTTGTTTCCTATAATAACAGCATCATCAGCTTTCAAACTACAATAATAGGAGTAACATATGACACTACTATTTTTAATTTTAAAATTTTAAAAATAAAATCCCCAAAAGTGCTATCAGTATGCTACTTAATAGATAGCAACATGTCTGCAGTAGTCAAGGAGGCATCACCTCGCCACTGCAAATACAAAAAGTTGTACGGAAGCAGCATTGCCTTTTACAGTTTGTAACTCACAAAACTCTTAGACCCAATAAAACCAGTGAATATTATGGACTTCCCTTGAGTTTTTTTTTTTTTTTTTGACATAAATTCCCCTGAGAATTGAGAGTAGTTATAGTATGAGATTTAAGGCTTCACTCAATGTTATAAAAAATATGAACTTATTGGTTACAAGGTAGAATACGACCAAAGAACATAATAGTTACATCCAAGCTATTAATATATGCAACATCTATTTAGTTTTCTTGTGATAATATTATGGCTTCATCCTTATGAAAAGGAAGGAGGACAGGAACAAGAAAAGAAGTTATCCCAAAGCCTCACGTTCACAAAGGCTGAGGTCATTGTACATTACCCAACCTCAAAATCTTATTTGGAGAGCCATCATTAGCACACCTCCTAAAACTTCCTAGTTACATGTCAATGACCCCCTCTGACCTCAAATAACACAGATGTGAAATGGATGCACAACTTGTGAAAGTTCTCAAAAACACACATACTATAAAGTATGGATGGTCTTATTGAGTTCTCACACCAGCAGTGAATGAACACTATTAAGCAACAGAGCAATAAATTTCTCAAAGAAGGTAGACATTATAGCAGTGCTTACTCCATAAGATTTGTGTGTGTAGGAGGGGAGACATGGAAAAAATTTATTGGAAAAGGAACTGAAAGTATTCAAATTTTACCATTCAGTCTAAATAAAAACATCCGATTATCTCATAGCCCACCTAATATGGATTTAACTAACAAAAAGTCACAGCTGACAAAACATGCAAGAAAGAGAACAACAGGACTTCCTAAAAAGAAAGTAATTTTCCATCAACAACAACCAAGCCTTTTCCCACTAAGTGGGGTCAGCTACATGGATCAAATTACGCCATAATGTTATATCATACACCATATTTCGGCCCAACTCATTAATTTCCAAATCTTTCCTAATAGTCTCTCTGGTAGTTTTTCTAGGTGATTTGACTGTCCTCCATCTGATCTACTCCCCTTGCTACAAAATTTATAGGTCTTTCCCATCAATATAGAAAAGTCTGGGTAATTTTTAAACATAAGGACCTTTAAGAAACACCTAAACAGTTTAAATGCCTATTATTCATAATGTCAACCAAGTACCAACTATACAAATGAAATAGAAAGGATCGTATAACCATCCGAATTTGTGTTGGCTGACTTGTTGCTTGCTAGTGTCTTCAACTTCAAAACTTTTTTAACGATGTCAAATGATATATACAATTTGAAAAGCTTTATACGTCGTAAGATAAACTAAATTTGTAGACATCCGATTTAGGAAATTGCAAACTATAAACATAGATAATCTTGGAACCCGTTTACCTCTACAACCGTTTATAATTCCTTATACGCTTGTATATATATCCTACTCAAAATGTCAACTAAAATGGTACAAAAAAGACAAGATTCATAACTCTCGTTGCTAAGAAAGGAAAGACAAAATGGTAAAGCCCACCGATTTTTAAAAATTTAATTATTTCCCAAAAATAAAACATCACACGACACTAAACCCGGGATGAAAGAAAAAAAAAACATTTTGTAAGCAAAAATAACATGACAACTCATGTGTTTTCATAATTGGTGTGGCAAACATCATTAGATACGCATGTAAAATAATTATAAGTTGAGTGTACTAATTAAATTCATAATTATTATATACCATAAACTGACCTGAAGGTTTCTGCTAGTTACAGAGAGAGTACCACCCGCCACCAAAAGTGACTGCAAAGCACCACTAAGTTGCTCCTCCTGCTTACCAGCATCCTCCTTAGCCAGCCTAGAACGTATAGACATATTCTCCATGATCAATTTCTTTGATTCCAATTTTTGACGCATCTCTTCAAGTTCATTCAATCGACCCAATGATTCACCATTAAACTGCTCACAGACAAAATCATCGCCCGCTAATACGCGGGCTCATTAATTAGGGACAGGTATAACTAACAACCAACTAAAAACCCTAAATAGTTTATTTTAGTTAACCCTATATGAAAAACCTAATTCTGATTGCTAAAACCCTACCTGGATGAGAGACTCGAGTTTGTGCTGAAGGTTTCGTTTCTTCTCCTTGGCTTGGTTAAGAGCAGAAGAGAGACTCGATAACCTAACAAGATCATGGTCAAAATCTTCCCAGTCAATCAGTCGAACATCATCTGGATCAGTGGAAGTTGTGAGCAATGTGAGATTTAGATTTTGTTCCATGAGGGGTCGACCTCATCATCGTCTTCGTCCTCGAGTGGAATCACGGTAAGAAGATCATCGATTGATTCTTGTTGTTCTTGTGTTGTGTTGGTGATTCTCTCTCAGGGAAAAGGAAAAAAGAGAAAAGAAAAAGGGGAAAATGTGTCTATCTGGAGATTCAGTTGGATGGAACAAACAAACAAACCGTATGACATTGGAGTGTACACGTTGAACGCGCGCATCATATACTTTGCTTTAATGTGTTTTTTTTAGTGGATCTGCGGCAGTAAAATAAATTTACCACTTTAAATTAATAACAAAAGAAAACTGCTGGTCACACATATGTTATAGGGCTGAAAAACACCAATAAAATACCACTCCACCCTCTTGGGATTCTGAATTACATTATATTGTTAGTGTAATTTAGAAAAAAAATAAGTATAATTTGTTACTTAAAAAAAAAAAAGTTTAATTTATTACCATATGAAAGTGCAAAATATTTACTGCTATAATTTTAAACAAAATCAAAATGATTTTAATCGAAACTAAAAAACAAGATAGAGTAACGTATACGCATTAACAAATAATATATTTCTTTTATATATTGTTTTTAAAATAAAAAATAATGTATTTCTTTTATATATTGTTTTTTTTTAGTCCTTGCATAAAATATGCAAGGTCCGGGATTCAAACTCCGGCCACCACAAAAAATATATTGTTTTTTTAGAAATAAAGCTTCCTTGTAATAGATTCATTAAAAAATATGGAAGATAAATATAAATTTACTTAAAAACAAAATCAAAAGTCACGACAGATTTCTTTAGAAACTAAATTTGAAATATTTAAGCAATCAAAAAAAAAAGTTACTTAACCCTTAAAAACCAGCATTAGAACCGGATCTACGTGGGATTGGTCGTACCCTTCTCACCCTTACCTACACCTATAAAGCCATAGAAAAACTTAGATTTCTTCTATTTTACCAATATACCAATTGGATCCACCGACGAAACGAATCACCGGAATATGGCAGGGGTTTCGCTCCAGTGCGGTGATTGCGGTACTCTCTTGAAATCGGTTGAAGAAGCTCAAGAACATGCTGAACTCACCTCACACTCCAATTTCTCTGAATCCACTGAACCCGTTCTCAACCTCGTCTGCTCCACTTGCTCCAAACCTTGCCGATCCAAAACCGTAATTTTTTTTATCCAAACCCTAAACCTTCCAATCATTCATTAAGTTTTTTCTTTATTTTCAAATCGATTGATAATTTTAGGGTTTAATTTGATTATTTTGTTTCAAAATCTGAATTCAGGAGAGTGATTTACACACCAAGAGAACTGGACACACTGAATTTGCTGATAAGACTGCCGAAGCAGCAAAGCCAATAAGTTTAGAGGCTCCTAAAGGGAATTCAGAATCCCAAGAGGGTGGAACTAGTGATCAGAATGAAGGTGATGTTTTTTTTCTTCTTCCAATTAGCTTAGTGGTGATACTTATTTAGGGCCTGTTTGGATTGAGTTATTTGAGCTTATCTACTGACATAAGTTTGTGAAGCTGAACTTATTAAATCAGATTATAGCTTATATGAAGACAATTTAACTTTATTTTATCTTTCACTATAGAAATAGCTTATATATAAGCGCTTATTTTATGCTATAAAGTGAAAATAAGTTGTTTATCCAAACCAGGCCTTAGTCTGTGTATCTAATTCATTCATTATTCAATTGGTTTTAATCTTATAAAATACAGAAATGGTTGTTCCTGATGTTGATAAAAAGCTGCTTGAGGAACTTGAATCAATGGGCTTTTCAACAGCCCGGGCAATAAGGGCACTTCATTTTTCTGGTAAGTTGACATGCACATGTAATTTAAAAAAAATACTTGTATGGTAGTAGACTAGTAATGAGTTCGAATCCCAGTTGAAACTATCTTTGGGCAGAATTTACTTACCTCCCTACCGAATTCCGGATTATTAGATTCGCTTTGAGGGTTAAGTCAAAACAAGTATTCTTTATGGGTTTGCATTACCGGTCATTATTGCGCCACAGCACATTTATGAAATTATACAGTCATATTTCCATGAAATTTAAGATTATATACTTTTGATTATTGATAATTAACGTGTGACCGGGCATCAGTTTATACCGCTTGAAGGAAAATTTAAAAATAACATTGTTGGATTCTATTGGTTTGGGTTGGGTTTGCGAAGAACAAAGTATCAAGGAGACATAGTTAGTATATGCACATGATAAATAAAATTTAGTAAATTTTTAGATGCAAATCCTATTTTTCATGTTAAAGTTAAAGTATGTGGATCTAGGATACATGTATTAAGCAGTTTATTTATTCACAAGGCATTTCAATGCATTTTTTATGTTATCTATATCTGCATATTGATAATTACATGTTCTCTAGATACTGAACTTAGGCTTCTCTCTTTTATAGGTAACACTAGCCTCGAGGCTGCTGTAACTTGGATAGAAAACCACGAGAATACGCCTGACATAGATGAAATGCCCTTGGTACAGCAATTCTGTTTATTCATACGGCTTATTATTATTACTATTATTATTATTATTATTATTATTTATTACGCATGCACTGTTTCACAAGTTGTATATATAAGAGTGGTTCACATTATGAATACATAGACTGTAATTAAGTTGCAACCTCTACCTTCTGACCTTATCATTCACTCAGGTATCTGCCGTCAGTAAAGCTAAAGCTTCTAAACCCTCCCTTACCCCAGAAGAAACAAATGCCATTCTAAAGGAACTAAGGTATGAAGCTGAATGTAAAATAAGTTTCACGTTGTGGGGCCAAATTATCAAGTTGTTTCAAAGTTTGATTGAATTTTGTTGTAGCAAAGGATTGGGGAATAATTTTAACCATTTATTGGTTGATGTAATGTATTATGGCTAATGGTAGTCCCTTACAAAATCTCATAAACAAGCAATTATTGTTGAGGCATTCTGGTAATTATTTCTAATGTAGCTTAGGGTAACACAGTAAACACTTGATATCGATGTATATGTATCACACCTTGTTTTATGGATGGTCTTTGTAATGTGTCTACAATTTTCAGTGTTCTTTATCATTGCATGCGGGTTATATACATGCCCTTAATATACAACAGGATCAATGATGGCTAAATCTATGACCATATATTTTGTTGTAGGTAGAATGGATTTCTTTTTCTTTAATGTTTAGTTTTTTTAAAACCTCAGTCATTCGCAGTACATGTTGTGTATTATTCTCCTACAATAACACATGCTTGCGTATTTTGTGTCTAGATCTATAGTATATATACATTTCTTAAGCCAAGTTATTGTTACTAGTTTGCGGTCATTTATTTTTTTGAGCTATAATCTTAAGGGAGAAGGCTCGCAAGAAGAAAGAAGAAGAAGAGAAGAGAATGGAGAGAGAAAGAGAAAAGGTATTTTGTAAACTCAACCCTTTGTTTCCCACTCATCTCATTGAGTTTCAGTACTGATATTGCCTAGCATCTTACGATTTTATATTTACAATATTGGGGGCCAGCATGTGCGTACACTTTGTTAGAGACATTAAACCTGCGTCTATGAGTTTATGCTTTGGGGATAGTTGATCTTAAGGCTTTGTTTGAGAGTTCGGAGGGGAGGGGAAGTGAGGGCTTTGGGGGTGAAAAATATAGGGGAAAATGGAAATCTTTCACATTTTTTGAAAGAGTATTTTTTAGAGAATAATAAATTAATGCTTATGATTAATATATTTTAATTTTAAGAACATTATACCAACATAGACTTAATTTGAAGATTTCATATAAACCCTCCAAAACTATCCTCTAATACAATTTTTTTTTTTTTTTTTTGCTCTAATACAATTTTTTAGTTCCCCCAAATGAGGAAGATTTTGTATCATGAAGAAAAATGAACCTCCCCAAAGTTCTCCCCTTCAATGTCCTTTATTTCGTCCACTTGCTTCTTCCTTTTTCCCAAAACCCTCCCTTCCCTTACCCTTTGAACTCGCAAACAAAGCCTAAGACTCTATGCTCAGCCAGTTAAGAGCTTGGTACTTGTTACTTCCTTCTTCTAGTAAAAGAAGTTGAGTTTTGGCACGGTATATTGAGGCTGTGTATTGTTTGTATGAAAAGCCCACACGATTCTTTGTTTGAAAAGTTGTGTTGAAGATATAAAGCATATGCGAGTATCGCTTACTAGGTATTGAGAATTGTTATCTGAATTCTGGTTTTGATTTTTTTGATTGGAGACTGACTTTTGTTTTTTCTTCATTTTTTTATACTGATTTCCACACTTTTTTTTTGTTCCAACCTTTTTGATCATTAACACCATCATGAAAAATGGAGAAAACCAAAAATCTCTCTCCATTAAAAAATCAAAACCAGAATTCAGATAAAAATACTCTCAATACCTATTCAACAATACTCTCGCAGATTTCTCCCAATAGCTTACACTTTTACGAAAATTGGCTTTGGGCACACTTGATTTAGTATTGCTTAATAGGTAGTCAGGTAGATAAGTTCAAATGGAAGCGCTATAAATTGGTGTCAAAATGCTATCTAGCATCTTTTTGCTTACTGATCTTTATGCACCTACACAACGATATCGCCCACGTCGTGATTCTCATGAATAAGATATAGGTAGATTAATCAGGTGGATAAGTTCAAATGGAAGCTATGAATTGGTGTCAAAATGCTATCTAACATCTTTTTGCACCTACATAGAGAAATCTCCCCACATCATGATTCCCCCGAATATAAGACCATCATAGCTTTATAAAAATATGTAAAGTTCATAGTATCATCATATGAATTTCAAGCTTTCCATATACATGTTTTTACCTCAATATCTGAGAAGTCATTCTCTTCATCATTGTTTTCTTATTCAGGAGAGAATTCGAGTCGGTAAGGAGTTGCTTGAAGCAAAGAGGATTGAAGAAGACAACGAGAGAAAACGGTCTGACTCCCTTGTTTTCTTACATCCTATGTTTTAAATTTGACTGCACCATGCTACAATAGAATTATGCTTCCTTTTGCAGGTTGTTAGCTTTGAGGAAAGCAGAGAAAGAGGAAGAGCGAAGGGCTAGAGAGAGAATCAAGCAAAAGTTGGAAGAAGACAAGGTTTAGACTTCTTTTAATCGTTAATTTACAGGACTTCGGTCCAATTTTTTATGAATGCTTGAGTATGTTGAGCAATTTCTTTAACAAGATGGCATAACAAATTGACGACTGTCATTGGGGGATCAGACTTAAGTGACTTTATTTCTCAATTATGACAGGCGGAAAGAAGACGAAAACTTGGATTGGCTCCAGAGGAGCCTTCAACAGCCAAGCCTGCAGCTGTTGTAGAGGAGAAAAAGGTATTATCTTGTCCAGAAATGGTGGTGTTTTTTATGCCATACCTATTTTTTTGAAATTTTGAAATTTCTGCATGCAGAGTTTCCTGCCAATTAGGCCTGCCACCAAAACCGAGCAGATGAGGGAGTGCTTGCGTTCTCTCAAGCAGAACCACAAGGTACATTTACATTTTCACTGGGTGGGATTCTGTGGTTCATCTGCCTAGTTCAGTGTAGGCAAGTGACTGTTGGATACAAGTTTTATTAATATCAACTCAAATTATAACGGTGAATAATGTAGGAGGTACCATAGAAGCTTGATTACATAATGCTAAAAAGGAATACATTACCCCTGCAAATTATGTTATTTAGTGAACTTGACATCTAAACTGACTCTGCTTCTAAAAACCTTTCTATTAATGGTCTGTCTTGTTTAGAGAATAGTTTCTATATTATTTTTACCAATATATTAAAAGTGTCACCTTGTTTTTACTTCGTTTCATGTTTTTTTAAGATTTTTATGGGAAACATTAGAAATATGAGAAGAGGGAGACGGCGATATAGGCCTGAGTAATAACGACGGCACTTCATAAATATATGATTAATGAATTCACATTTCCACAACTTCATGTATTACTTTTATTCTTCTCGAAAGAGGAATAAAAATCCATAGATTGATTTATCTATCCAAAGCATGTGGTTTTCTTCTGGAGATGGAGTCACTGAGGGGGGTATATTTAAAAATATTATTTTCATGTAATCATGTTCCTAGTTAGCTAAGACCATCCACAACAGAGCACCCTAAATTGGGTGCTTAAATTGAATTCATATGTCCACATCACTCATTTTACCGTAATACTTAATAAGCACCCATTTTCTCCAACCCAGCACCTTAAAAGAAATTATTAAATAGGTCCCACAAATAATTTTATATCATTACATTTCAACAAAATTTATTTATTTTATTAAGATTTATTAAATGGGACCCATGAAAAATGAAGAGAGAGAGGGTGTGCTTCCATAGCCACCCTTCTCCATAACCACCCATGTATTATACTCCACAATGGGGGTGCCTATTTAATGTGGTGCTAAATAGGTGAAGCACCCACCATTGTGGATGGTCTTGGCGTTGGAAGATTGAAGAAATTAATTTATGGATTGTCGTGGTTTTGTTATCACACATTGTTACAAAAATATTACAGTTTCATCCATTTTATAAGCTGAAATAAACAAATTTCCAATTTACAGCTAGTGCGTTGAAATGTAATTTTTTTATTTTATTTTTTATATTTTCACAGATACTTGAGATCACGAAATGACAATAACATCCATATCGGTCCTCCATTTGGATAGGAACATGAAATTATTCCTTCAATAATTAGTCATGTCATCAGTTTCCTCATTTACGAACCAATTTGATGTCATTTTATTGGGAAAAATCCAAGTCCCACATATAATGAAGATAAGACCCTCACTTTACCAACCGGTTTTGTAAAGATTAGTTGGGCGTGAGTATTGGAAAAAAACCCAAGTCTTGCATAGAATAAAGATAATGCCTGAAATGAGTTTACAAAGAGTGACACCTCCATTTTGCAAGCCGGTTTTGTGAGGATGAGTTAGACTCAATATGAGAACTTAATACATTTGAAGTACCGATTTGGTGGCAGCGAATGTGACATTTATGGAATGATTTGACGTCACATAGGTGCTTGAAGGACCAATATGAGATCAATAGATTATGCAATTTGCCAAAATGCAATTTCTTTTTCTTATTTCTTGAAATAAATCATAATTTCAGTTCTTAAGGAATTTGATTTCTTACTGAATAATGAAACTTCTCAAATAATGTTAGTAGTGAAACAGCTCTTTCAGCCTAAATATTTTTCACCTTTGCATATTTACATGTCTGCTTTATTCTTGGAGCAGGAAGATGATGCCAGAGTGAAGAGAGCATTCCAAACTCTTCTAACTTATGTGGGGAATGTTGCCAGAAATCCTGCTGAAGAAAAATTCAGGAAAATCCGTCTTAGTAACGCAGCTTTTCAGGTAAGAAAATCCGTTAAGATGGCGCGCTTTGTACTTTGGCATTTTCAGGTAGTTCAGTGTAGCTACTAATACCTAGGGAAGATAAAAAGTAGTTTATTCAACCATATAAAAAGAAGAAGAGATCTATAGGCTGTTTGGTTCAACGTCTATCGTCTCAAACTCACGTCTAGAGTGGCACTTTTGTAAATCTTTTTGCATCTAACGTGAAAGCTACCACTTAGTTGCTTCTATAAACTCATGTATGTGTCCAATACACGCCCTACATACCCAGTCCGATCAAAACTCTGAAATTCGGGATGAGCATTATAACCAAGTTTGGGACCCCTTTGAGTCATTAAATTATTGTGGAGCATAGGTAGAATCCTACACCCACCACATAGACCCAAATATTATACCATCGGGTGTATCAGTTTCAGGGATTTTTGTTGACATAGTTTGACAGCTTGTCATTGTAATGCTCAATTGTGTGTAATATTTCTCGTCTAAAGCTACATCAGGGAAATATGTTAATTGTATGTTTGCATATTTACATGCATCTAAATCATTTAAAGAAAGCATGTCAATAAGCTCGTGCATATGATGTGTTTAACAGGAAAGAGTTGGTGCTTTGAAAGGAGGCATTGAATTCCTTGAAATTTGCGGGTTTGAGAAGATCGATGGCGGTGAAGTTTTGTTTTTGCCTAGGGAGAAGGTTGATATTGCAGTCCTAAATTCAGCTGGATCTGAACTAGACTCTGCAATAAAGAATCCTTTTTTTGGAGTTCTTTAGTTGATTCAGTTGTAATTTAAAGGCTTGACAATTTTAGTTTGGTGTTTCAAGATCAAGTGCTTTATTTGTTCATGAAACTGTTATTTTTCATAGCTTGAAGGGATTCTGAGATATTTGTCCTTGTGTCGTTACTTTTTGCGGTTTAAGCTGTTTTTAAGCTTTGGATACTTGAAGCAGTTTAAGCAAAATATTGAGAGGTGTATATCTAAAATATTTCAGGGAATAAATTATTACCAAAGAGTACTTTGGGAAGCTCTTCCCTCATTTCTAATATTTTTCCAACTTGTTTTTTGTTCTGGTGGGAAAAATCTTTCAGAAAATAACGGCTGAACATGGAGAAAGGAACCTGAATTTGTGATGGCTATCTTTTTCCCCATTTGTCAGCCACCTGTTTGTCATTGACACACGAGAATCAATACAAGTCTTGGTCGTCCGTCAATAAAGAACAAGGATTGATTTTCCAATCTAATCTAATTTTTCACGTCATTCGTAACAATCCATAAATTTTTGGGCACATCAATTGTTAACATTCGTGTTTCAACTTATTTATAATGATAGTAAGAGTTATTAAACGTTAATTTTATTAGTAACTTAAACTAGAAGCAGAAAAGCAAGTATCATATCCATGATGGATACTGCGTAACGTAATTTGTTTGTAAGTCACCAAAAGAGTAGCCAAGCCACCTGTTTTGGGTTTTACATGTTGGTTTGGTGAATGTGGTTCTCTTGAAGCAATGGCAATACGTCTCTTTGTTCTCTTTATTTTATGTGAAATCACACTAGCCGTATTTCACCAAAATCACCTGGTTTAAGGTTATTTTGTTAAATTTACGTTCAATTCAACCATACACTATACAAACTTTTGTGCGTGGGGTGTGTGTGTGTCACAATAAATGTGTATTTTATTTGATGGATCTAGTCTAATAGATTAAACTCTTACAATATGACAAACCAAACTTAAACCTCAAATGAAAATACCCCTTGATTTTGTAATACAACACAAGTGGAGGAAACATGAAAAAAAAAAAAAAAAAAGAAATTGATTTTCCTCAATTTTATATTTCATTTTGTTGGTTACATATTGGAAATTTAACATGTGGATTTGACACATCCATGTATCAAATTTTTGTTATCTCGATATATATTCACGGTATTTTTTGATTTGAGTCCCAATCAGCAGCTATAATTTGAGCTATTAGGTTTGGCTCTCTCTATTTTCTTCTTGATTGATTTATTTAGATTCATTTTTGCTATTTATACTGAAAAAGAAAAAGAGAAGCCAAAAAGAAAGCGAAAGCTGCTTCTATTCTCATCTCATTTCATTTTCACCTCTACACCACACTGACTATATAATATTTTCTCTCTTTTCTTCTGAACACTTCTCTTCTTCTTTCTTTCACACTCTCTCTCTTCCTTTACCAAAGCAAAACAATACCTTAATATAACAACATTCTTCAATGGCATCATCATCAAAGCCAGTTTCTGTACTCTTGTTATCATTGTTAACCATTACAATGAAAATGATGAATGTGAATGGTCAAGGTGGTAGTGCAAGTTGGTGTGTGGTGAGGAGTGATGCAAGCTTTAATGCATTACAAACAGCATTGGATTATGCATGTGGAGCAGGTGCTGATTGTCTTCCTCTTCAACCAGATGGACTTTGTTTTCTTCCTAATACCATTCAAGCACATGCTTCTTATGCATTCAATAGTTACTATCAAAAAAGAGCTAGAGCCCCTGGTTCTTGTGAATTTTCTGGCACTGCCACCATTGCTCAATCCGATCCAAGTAATCAACCATTCTTTCCTTTCATTCCTTATGCATTTTATTTATTTATTTGTCTATTGGTCTTACTCATTTTATGTGGGTGTGTGCAGGTTATGGATCTTGCATGTACCCTTCTTCTACAAGGTATGTAATTTTTCTTAAATTAACATATATTATGTAAATATTATATTATAGTATAGTATAGGATAGTGTAAACTATAAGTAGTTTCTTATGTTTTTTTTATAGCACAATTAGATTTCATTTGAGTGGGCGAAAGTGAAACTACGTTCCTTGATATTGAAGTAAATGGATTTTATTCTCTGAAGCAACTCAATTTTTTTATTTATTTGTTTTCCTTTTCACTTTGGTGACTTTTCCTCTGTCTGATCTTAATGGCTTACCAAATACGATTAACGTGACATGTCAAGCATTTGAGGTCACAATTAAGAGAAAATAATTAAATGGAGAAAATCCATTACCATTATTTGTGCACTTATTTGTTTAGGTCATAGTATTCCTTATGTCTCGTTGTTGTTCAAATTTTCAAAATTAATCTTGGGTTGCACAATTTGGTCGTACTATTTGACTGACACCCTGTGGCTCATGCCTTACTTTCCTGTACCTTTGTAATTAGACCGTTGGGATGAGTCTCACTCCATCTAACGGCTTAGGTTCACCTTGATCGTACGACATTTACTTTTACAGTGCTAAAGTGACTGAGCAATGGGTAATAATTTATGTGAAAATGTCATGCCAACCTTTTGTTCAGTTGTCATCTCTCTCAACATTGACCCATCCTTTCCTACGTACACTTTTGTATATGAGCAAGAGCAGCTAGTCTATAAATCTTTCACTATTTTGGTATATAAATAGA
The DNA here is from genome assembly GCF_051527215.1 of Medicago sativa. Lineage (NCBI taxonomy): Eukaryota > Viridiplantae > Streptophyta > Magnoliopsida > Fabales > Fabaceae > Medicago > Medicago sativa. The sequence continues at coordinate 87,446,377 of NC_140752.1, forward strand.
GAAAATTACTACTGCAGGAAGCTTCAATCTTGGTAATTGTTTACTGTAGAAATACAAACTTCGTTTTGAAGAGTTATTACTCATTACCCAAAGGAACTTTACTTTTTGGACGGATAAGTAGAGACTAGAGAGTGTACTAAATTGAGCGATGCTGATAACCCAAAAAAATAAACGACCATAGTGTTTATTAGGTTATGGGGTGACAAGAATTGATTTTATAAACTAATTGTAGAGGCAAAAACCGTAAATTAGATTAATGTGGCAAAAACTGAAAATTTATTTATGTTTTTAGAATCAATTTTTCCCCCCTCAAAAGAGAAATCAAACATTCACTTTTATTTTTCTTATTTTTTTATAAAGCAATATAAAATTTAATTAATGTTTATATGATTTTTATGTTTAATTAGATTAGATTAATGTGCTTGAAAAGGTTTCCGCACCCACACCCTCCATGTACATTTTGGGTCCATTAGCTATCAGGTCTATAATGAACATTTCTTAGTGGAAGGTGTTCAAAAGCTTATGAAAAATAAAATCTTTGTAAAGAGGTCCTATCTTGTTGCCTTTTCAGTTTAGAACATTAATTGTCTCATGTTGGAATGTAAAATACATGTGAATTCTTGCATCCTTTGAAAGACAAAGCCATAAGACAAGCATGCTTGTTGTAGCGCAACAAGGGATCATATAAAAGATTTTGGTTGTGATTGAATCATTGCTTGTAATGTGTTTGATGCCTTTGATATATTATGCCCTGGCAAAATCATGTGTCATGGGGTCACATACCTACATGGTTATTGCACTACAATAAAAGTTCAATACTTTACTAGCATCATTTTCTTCATTCTCAGTTTTACCTTACCATTTTATATTGATCCTTAAATAGCAAGGAGTAAAGGATCAAGGGTAACTAACTATTTGATTTATTGTAATGTTTTTAGTGGTGCTGGAGGACCAAATACACCAACCACATCAGTTCCAATGACCAACACAAACATGTCATCACCTGCCACTTCAGCACCAATCTTTGGTGGCTTATCTCCAGGATTGAGCTCTCCATTCAATGACAATTCTAGAGCACCTTCAAAGGAACTAGCCACATGGTTTTTACTTTACTTTTCCTCTCTTCTCATTCTCTCCATTATCTCTTAGCATGTGTATGATCTTGAGGGAGACTAATTGCAGTTTTGTCACAAGTTAAAGGGAGCTTTTTGTTGTTTATAACTCTTATACCCTCCAATGTATGAGTAAGGTTATGAACAAGTTAAGCATTGGTGGATAAGGTTATCTAGGTAAGTGCACAGCTAGGGTATTAGCAAAGGCCTTTAATGATCATGATGATGAGATTCTTGATCTATAGGGCTCAAATTTAATTCAAATAGCTCAATTTATTTGTCCCCTTTGCAAAATGTACTATGTTTCATAAATGTTGCAATACCATTAGCTTATACAAGATTTTATTTAATTCAATTTATTCCCTCTTATATTTTTTTTTTATATTTTTCATAAAAAAAAAAGTACTATTTTTATTTGGTACGTTAAATTGTGTAATTGCATATACACCCTTCACATTTTAACATGCACTTCTTCCCACGACTAGCCATGCCAAATAATTATAATTTTTATTTTATAATGCCGATGATTAACATACATATAACCAAATGTATACATTGTGAGAGAGTGAAAATCAATAACTCATATTTTTCTTTATTGTGGTTATGTCATGCATGCCTTCGATCTATCATTCATGTTGGAAGACTTGTTCATTTATTTAAGCAGTTGTGACCTATGTATATGCTCCTCCATCAATACTGATTAAACATCAAAACAAAAATCAAAGAGCGTTACCAAATAGTTACCTTAATAAAATGTCTAGGACAAGAAAATTATCAACATATTGAAGATGATTTAAGGCCATACCTTCAAGAAGATGGGTATACACAATTTCCATAGCCTATATATACAAAAATTGAAAAAAGAGAAAGGTGAGATCAAATATTGATCCACAACATAATTAATCAATGAGTCCGTTTAGTTTGCACCCATAGAAGTATAGGTCCAATTTGGACCACAATTTCCCACCATTAGATTTATCTATGCACGATCCACCACCTGCACTTGATTTTCCCCCCTTTTCTCTTCCAGTTTTCTCCAGGAACCCATACACCAACCACCATCTCTCTCACTTCACGCAATACAAGCTAGCGACCCTCAACCCTCCTCTGTCGTGTTTCGAGTTCCGACCATCGCACTGTTGCTTGCGAGAAATTGATGAATGATGATACAGAATAAGAAAAAGAGTGAATTTATAAAGGGTCAATCATCATTTCTATATTAAACCATATAAATCAAAACATATGTTTTTTGATATTATATTTAACTTATCTTTGGTAAAATAATTTTTATCCACTCGATCTTAGGTTCATCCACCTTCTCTTTCCAAATCCCCAATACTCGATATTTACCATATTGCTTCACTTTCTGTCAAAAAGAAATCATATTGCTTCACTTAATTAACAACAATCATCAACATGATTTCCAAGATAGTTTATTGCTACAATTTTACCTCACAGTTATAATTTCTTTAAGAAAATGTTCCTTCAATTTATGTGTTTTGTTTGTGGAAGGTTTGTGTTAATTAAGCGAAATTTGTTTGCATAAATATTGATTTTAGTTGTATTACTATAGGGTTCTCTTTGTGATTTTAGTTGCAAAATATTATCGGTGAGAGTCGCTTGCTTGTACTGTGAAGTGAGAGAGGTCATGGTTGGTGTATGGGTTCCTGTGGAGAAAACTGGAAGAGAGAAAGGAAAAAATCAAGTGCAGGGGATGTATCATAGTATTATGTGCATAGACAAATCTAATGGTGAAATAAAAGTGGTCTAAGTTGGACCAATACTTCAAGTGGTCCAAATTAAAATTACCCTTAATCAATAATTCAACGTAAGCAAAAAAAATAATTAAATGGGGAATCGATATTCATACTGGGATCATTGAAGACAATATGTGCACTGCCAACTAAATCACAAGAGCCACGGGCTTTTTGATGGAAGCTATTGAAAGCATAGGAAGCATGATTTTGAAGTGTGTTTGGATTATAACAACTTCCACCAGGTTGAATAGGACCGCAATCAGCTCCATCTAGGGGTGTGCAAATGGGTAATCCAAACTGATCCGTACTAGATTTATGGATACAGTTTGGATCAAAAATCTACTTTCACAAACAATTTGGATTTTTTTAAAAATGGTTTGATACAATTCAGTCCGGTTCAGTACTGGTTCATGGTACCTGAACCGAATTTTGTTATGAACCGGTTTTTGATACCCGAACCGTTTTTGATTGAACCGGTTTTCCATATGAACCGTTTTTTTGCCCGAACCGGTTTTTTTTTGCCTGAACCGGTTTTTTTTACTTGATTTTTTTCCCATTGAAATCTTTGGTCCACACACCAAGTAAACATAATTACAATTTAGAAGCCGGAGCATATAAATCTAAACATAGTAAATGATGAATGCCCTTCTTCATGAGTTATTAAACATAATGTCAAATCTTCATAGGGAGCCCCTAATATGGACCTCTTTTATTATGGTCCACCCATTGGTCCTTACTTACAATAATAGGTAGCTTTTGTTGCTTTCTGGTTTAAGCTGCACAAATCACTTTTACATTTCCCCTCTATTTCTTTACTCCATTTCACATTTCATATCCTTCTTCCATGGTAGAAGACCTTCGTGGGCCAGCACCCAGAAGAGAAGGCTGCTTTGGTGTCCAATGATGTTCACACTTGGTTCCTCGCAAGTCTTCTTCCATGCCTATACTTCCTTGAATGCTACATTTCTTATCACTATTAAATCAAATTAAGAATCGGGAATGAATTTACTAGGTGTTAATGTAATGATTGATCAAACAAGGATGTCTTGACATTTGAATCTGTTGATAAGCTTGTCGAAAATGATAACGGCTTCAAGGATGTTACCGTCTTTTGGAAGTATCCAACGAACACTTTTGTTGATGTTGCTGTGTCAACTGTGATTCATTGTTTGTTGTTGTTGTTGTGTTTCGTCAGCCTTTGAAGGATGAAATTGAAGGTGTAGAAAAAAATAGTGAGTTAGATTTGTTGGAAATTGGATTATTCTTTCATTTTACATTCAGCCATGTAAATTTGTTGTTGTGAATTGTGGAATTAAGTGGTAGTGGCGGTGGTTTCCAACACAATACCAAACCCAACAACCTTTACATTTTTTTTCTCAATTTACTGTGTAAAGTGAGAAGGAAGAGATCGTAAAAAAAATTAAAAATGGGAAGGAACAAAAACTACCTGCTATAGCAGGTTAATTTGTAAGGACCATGGATGGACCCTAATAAAAGAGGTCCATATTAGGGGCTCCCATCTTCATAACTATTAAAAATATAATAATGGATATCATATGCAAAACTTGGCAATAATCCAAGTCAAATAAGAACAATTATTACAATTCATGAGTTATTAAACATAATGTCAAATCATCATAACTATTAAAACAGCTATGCTATACATAGCGACATTTTTTATCACGAGCAGTTCAAGAATATAAATTGACCAATGAAAAATCAGGGATGGGCACAAATCAAGGAAGGGTTGTAACATACTTGGAAAGCAACAAATAAAGCGGTGAGTTAAATACACAGTCGGGATAAATTCTTGAGTTTCTTTCTCGTGATAAATAGCATTTTTGCTATTAAAAATATAATAATGGATATCATATGCAAAACTTGACAATAATCCAAGTCAAACAGAAACAGGAATGCCCTTCTTGCCCATGCTATCCAAAACATTATTGAGAGCTTGACATAGACCAACAAACTTCAAGAGGAAACCATCATTGCCAAAAAGTTTGACATATCCAAAACTTCAAGAGGCCGCCTCCATCTCCACATGCATAATTTAAAGCATCAAGCAGTTGTTGGGTACCTGCTCCACTCCTAGCAACACACCATGTTTTTTTTCCCTCCTACAATCAACACATTTATCAAAACAATGGTTGTTAGCAAAGGTTAACATTAACATAACTGAAATCAGCTTTGATGTGGCCATTGAAGGAATATCAAAGGGAGTGATGGAATGTTGCTTCTTAATTATGATGAGGTTATTTTTCTTCTTCTATTTTGCTCTATATATCATAAGTATGTGTGTATATATAGATGTACAACACCAAAAAAAAAAAAATATAGATATACAACTAATGTTTTTAAAATCGGACCGAAGGTTAAACCGATGTGACATCCAGGTCATGGTTCAACTCGTCCAACCGTTGTAGAACCGTTCGAACTAGATACTAAATAAATAATACTCCCTCCGTCTCAGGGACGAATCTATTTAGAGGCTATGTGTGGCTAATGCCACACATCCAACTTGCCTATTTTTTTTTTAATTATAAATAAGGGTAATAATCATTTTGGTCTCTAAATGTGTAACGAGTAGTCACAATAATATCTGATTTTGCATTTGTTAGTCAAAATAATCCATGAAGTGACAATAAGTAAGTATATTGAAGTACTAATATGACAATATTAACGAAGTATTTTAATGTCAGGGACCATTTTGACTAACGAAGTGCACAATCACGGACTATTTTGAAATTTTGACACATTAAGGGACTATTTTGGCCACTCCTTACATATTCAGGGACCAAAATGACTATTACAGCTTATAAATAAAATACAATATGTTAAGAATAAGAACAACAAGTCAACAACCTTTTGCAAAACTTATGGAAACAAATAAGTGCAACACATATGCTATGATTTATAAACTTTTGAAGTTGGCTTTGCTCTTGTCAGCAACAACTGCAAGTGTTGAACGTGTTTTTTCAGCCATGAAAGTTGTGAATGTGACAAAATGGATGATCAGTGGTTAAATAACCGTCTTGTAACTTATATAGAAAGAGATGTTCTTTTAACAATTAGCAATGATGTCATTTTAGCTCATTTTCAACAAATGGATAGGAGACGATTTTCATTGTAATGTATTGTATCAAATAGTGTTATTTCTTATTTTAATATAGTTTACATTATTGTTTCTTTAAAATTTTAGCATCACATGTACCAAATGTCTACATCCACCCTTGCTCCGTCTCAAATATGCCGCTTGCGAAAAAAAATTATGATTCATGTCTAATAATTATAGGAATATTGATATAAATGACCAAATTAATTCAGCTGTATTTAACATCATTGACCAGATCAATTTAAACGTAACTGTTGTAGTCTCAATTAAAAGCAAATATTTTCTTTTTGGTGATTCAATTTATAGCAAATTACATCCCATAGTTAATAGGAGAAAATTAACAATGGTTGTATGCACTAAAATAGTAAGCTATCCACAAGTTTAGCAATTAATTATTATGAATTATTACATTACATTTGCGGTTTATATCCATATACATAAATGAAGTAAACGTGAATCATAGCCATTGAATAGAAAATTAATGTGAGGGTCACAGATTTTAATGCTGCAAACTAGAAAAAAATAATCTTGACCAAAAAGAAAAAAAGAAAAAAGAAAAAAATGTAACTTTGGTGGTTAAAAAATAACAAGGTAGACCGACCGGTGGTCGGGTAGAACCAGGACCGGTTTAACGGTTTTCACGATTTTTCTACCGGTTCTGTTGACTAAAGATTCTGCAAGTATGTTCGGTCGGTCCATCTTAGTTTTAAAAACATGGATTAAATAATGCTTTCCCGTCATTTGGACGAGTTTCGGAAAAAACCCCATAATTTGTTTTTATTAAATTCCTCTTTGTCATTCCAAGATTCCATAAAAAATAATCTGGTCTCATCTGACTAGGCAACTTGTGGCATGCTTTATAACTTAATTTATTTTTTCATTTTTTCAAATCCATCTCACATTTTATATATAAAAAAAAATGAAAATAAGAAAATTTCGGGATAAAACCCATATTTCTCTTCCTCCTCCCCCTTCTATCGATTTCACCTCCTTCTGCCCTCTCTCTATCCCCATAAACACCTACCATTAATCATACATTGTTTTTGATTTGTTTGCATTACCTTGCGATTTCACCCAATCCCACTAACCCTAAACCTAAAACGGGAATAGTCAATAGATAAACATCGGAGAGGTAACACTACTTCATGTTAAATTTTCTTGTTTGCTGTTAAAAAAGAATCTATCCAAGACAAAAAAGAAAAAACCGTATAATACTTTTCTACTACAAATAAACAACTTAAACAAAATGATAATAGGATCCACTAACACTTCCACGTTGTAGGAACAATAAGCCATGCATTCTCTTCCTTCAACGGTTGTCAGATGCAATTTACATAGAGATGCAACTAATGTTTTATCATTCATGATATATACCACTCACCATGATGCCTAAATTATTACATAAATTAGTGCATCTCAATGTAAGAAAGAGAGAGTACCCAAAATCAATCTAATGAAAAGCCTATCTCTTTCGTGCGTAACAATTTTGTGAAGTCCAAGATTTGAGTCATTGAAGCTTTCTCCAACTTACGAGTACTTAAGTTTAGTCTCATCCCTTGTATATTAGATAACGACAAATTTTAGTTTGTTAGAGTCTTATGCTCATTTTGAATTGTATTGTTAGACAATATGTAATGGGCCTTTGGTTGTAATTGGGCTAAGGGTAGTTTAGTCCTTTTTTAATGTCTAGTCTTTATACTCTATTGTTACTCTTTCTTCATTGAATCAATTGCTATTCTTATGAAAACCCTAGCCGTATTTCTCCATTGTTAACATGGTATCAAAGAGCATGGTTGATTCCCTCTGAATGATGTTGCTGTGCTTCCGTTGTTAAGAAAAAAAATAGGGAAACGCAAAAGATGCTGTTTGTTTCTTTAAGGTTTGTTTCTATGGATCAAATCTTGAATTGTGAAGGTACGTTAATGTTTTGTCTTTAAGGTGAGAAGAAAAGTATCTTGTTTGCTTCTATTCTAGTATTTTAAGGTTTGCTTCTATTGTTTTTGCTTTCGGATTGCATTGGTGAGAAGAAAATATCTTGTTCGATTTAAGGTTGCCGTATTGGAATTGTTTTTGCCATAGTTACAAAGTGCTTTTGTAGTGTGCTTCAGTAGTAGTATTTTGTTTTTATCAAACCTTGTTTGCAATGGCTAGTGATAAAGATGATTCTCTCCAATCTATTAGTGTCCAACTCAATGGTGAAAATTATTCTTATTGGAGTTATGTAATGAAAAATTTTCTGATAGGAAAAGATATGTGGAATTATATTGATGGAACTAATGTTAAGCCTACAGATAAAAAGGATGTTGATAAGTATGCAGAAGCTTTGAATACATGGAATAAAAGTAATTCAAAAATTATTACTTGGATCAATAATTCTGTTTCTCAGTCAATTGGTATACAACTGGCAAAATTTGATACGGCTCAAGAGGTTTGGGGTCATTTGAAACGTTTGTATGAGCATTCCAATTTTGCAAAACGGTATTAGTTGGAGAGTGATATTAGGGATCTTAAACAGAATAATATGACTGTTCATGAATTCTATTCGACCATGACTAATTTGTGGGATCGGTTGGCTCTTATGGAATCATCTGAATTGAAAGGTGTCAAAGCGTACACTGACCAAAGAGAAGAACAACGTCTGGTACAACTTCTGATGGCTCTTCGTGATGATTATGAGGGACTCCTTGGAGCTATTTTGCATCGTAATCCTCTTCCTAGTGTTGATTCAGTGGTTAGTGAATTGTTGGCAGAAGAAACTAGGCTTAAGTCTCAGTCTGATTTGCATCAAGGAAAAGGAATTATCCCGAATCCTCCATCTGTTTTTGCAGCTCCTTTTCACAAAGGAAAACCTCAGGGGAGGGCTGGTATTGGTAGTGATGAATGTGCATTTTGCAAGGAGAAAGGTCATTGGAAAGCACAATGTCCAAAGTTATTGAAGGCAAATAAAACGAATTTTATGGCTCCATCATCCAATGTTGTTTCTCCTATTGCTCCTATATGGTTGGTACTTCACAAGCAGCTGATCTTGTTGCGCAATTTCAAAAGTTTCTCTCTACTCAGTCACATGCTATGTCTGCCTCCTTTGGATCCATAATTCAGGAGGCTGATTGGGACATGCCGTAGACCTGAGGACTTTATGTATTGGAAGAGGTTTAATGATTCTTCTCTTTAATTGTCTCTTTTTTGATTGTCTTCCTCTCTTTGTTTCTTTCTTCTTCTGATTAATGATTAATTGTTTCCCCTTATTGCTTCTTTGATTGATTGTCTTTCTCCCTTTTGGTTCTTCTGTTTGGTTGCTCCTCTCCCTTTTGCTTCTTCTATTTGGTTGCTTTTCTCCCTTTTGGTTCTTCTGTTTGGTTGCTCCTCTCCCTTTTGATTCTTCTAATTGGTTTCTTCCCCCTTTTGATTCTTCTGATTGGTTTCTTCCCCCTTTTGATTCTTCTTTGTTTGATTGGTATTCTCCCTCATTGGCTTCTTTTGTTTGATTGTTCCTTTCTCTCTCTCTCTCTATTTGTTTCTTCTCTTTGATTGTCTATCTCTATTGGATTGTTTGATTGCTTCTTTCTCCCTATTTGGTTTCTTTTGTCTGATTGCCTCTTTGTGTGTCGGTTTCTTCTGTTTTGGTTGCTTCACTGTCGGTTCTTCAATTTGGTTTGGATCAAAATTGTTTGGTTTAAATTGGCTTGGTTTGATTTGGCTCATCTCTTTGTTGGTTCATCTATTAAGGCGGTGCTTCTCTTTATGTTGGTTACTATGTTAGAATTTTATTTTATGTATTATTGAATAAGTTTGCATTTCTTGTTTGTCAAACTCTCAATGTTCCATGTTAATGCATTGTGAGTTTGAGGGGAGATGTTAGACAATATGTAATGGGCCTTTGGTTGTAATTGGGCTAAGGGTAGTTTAGTCCAATTACAACCAAAGGCCCATTGTTAACAGTTGTTACGTAAACCTTGGAATGGACGATGTATATGTATGTATATACACAATCTCGATTTCTGCTCTCCGCCCAGCACTTTTCACTCGCGCCCTGCAGCCATTCCGAAAATACCCCTGCGCTAGTTAACTAGCGCAAGTGTAAAAAAAGGGGACTTAAATTTTACACTTGCGTGACTTAAGTCACGCTGCGTGAGTTAACTCACGCAGAAATTAACACTTACGTGAGTTAACTCACGTAGGTATTTTTTTCATATTCACAATATGCTTTAGCATATTCACAGATTCATATTTTGGTTGAAGAATGGTTTTTGTAAAGTAAAGTTTACTACAACATCATTATGTTTTCAACTTAGAAACCCATTTTGCTATCTAATTCTCATTTTCCATCGAATCTGAATCATCACAATCTCAAAGCAATGGTGAAGACAAAGAATATGATGAAGAAACCAACATTGGAAGAAGAAGATACCATTATAGAGGCGAAACAAGATTTCATTGTTTCACCTTCTTCTCACAGTACTCAATCAACTATCAGAACTGCTTATTTTCTCAAATCCATTGAAAGCTTTATTCTTAACCCACCACCACCACCAATATCTTCTTCTACTTCTTCTGTTTTCTGTTTTTGATTCAAAGGAACGTTCTTTCAAAATATGTTTCAATGGCTGGTGCTACCAACACAAATGGGTTAAGTGGGTTGATCAACTTCAACCAAAATATGAATCTGTGAATATGCTAAAGCGTATTGTGAATATGAAAAAAAACAGAGAGAAAGGTTAGTAACTTACATGAGTGTTTTTTTTTTTATCAACTCTTGGTGCAATCCTTATGATATGTTTGGTTCAAAGGAAAGAAAGTGATGAGGAAAGAAAGGTTAAGTGTAACGCCCTCCTTTTATTTAATTATTTTTATTAAGTTAGAATCTATTTATGTGATTTATTTATATATATGAGGTGTCAGTATTTTATTTTGTGGCATTATTCTATTAATTAATAGAATATGAAAATTATTAGTGTAAGTAGAATTGGAGGTTAGAATAGAAGGAAGAATAAGTTATTGGGCCTAAATAGATTTAGGAAGAGTGATTAGTATTATAAATAAGGAAGCTTAGGTTAGAAAGAGTTTTTACGTTAGACCGCTTTTTGGAGAAAGAGGAGAAAGAGGAGAACTCAGAGAGAGAGAGAGAACCCTAGGAATGAAGAACGCTGCTTTTGATTTCAGAAAAACAATCTAAGGTAAGGGTGAGACTATCTTTCACTAATATTAGGTCTGTGAATCATTAGATTGCATCTAACCTTTAGGATGAGTTTGTAAGGGGAATTTCTGTTCATCTAACGGTGGTATGACTTGTGGGTAGTAAAGGGTTTATAATTTTCAATGTTTTCTTATTTGACTCTATGATTATATAGGTGTCCTTTTCTGTTCTTCGTGTCTGTGTATAAGTGATCCGATTTTACTATCCTATGAGTTAATATTAATCGATGACCATGCACTGTTCCTTTATTAATTAGGGGTTATATACCTTGCATATTTACAAGTAGCTATCCTGAGATTCATGATTTAAAAATCAATGGATTATTAAACGATTTTGTATATATCTCCTGGACTATGAAGATAAATATTTGTAACATGATGCTAATTGACTATTACACGGTTTCTATGAAGAATTGCAATTATATTAATTAAAATAATACACTGCAATTTCATTGTGATGTTTATAAAGATGATAGTAATACTCAAATTATTTTTATTATTATTTTAACGTGTCTGAAATAATAAGCTTTTGAATTGATTAGGTATTAATTTAAGGGTTTTTAATTTTAAGGGTTGTGTACTCATGTGGGTAGCAAGGAGTTCTTAACTTTCAGTATTTTTATTTATTCTTATAATAAATCTTTGTTATATTAAGTTCTCAAGTGTTCTTATAATTATAAATTTGATTATAGGCTGTTGTGTTTTTTTGAGTTTAGTAGATAGATCATATTTCCAATTTGGTTGACCGAATCTCATGTGACTAAATAGATCTTAGATTTCAGCAACAGAAAGAGTGCAAATCAGAGTTCTTTTCTAATGAAATTTATCCATAAAAGTGCCTTGTGATTATCTAGGTTTCTCAGTCATAATCTCTTTCTGCAATACTTTTGTTAGGCTATTATTATTAGAGGTGATCTTATTCTTTAGTTTAGAGTATGTTAGGTTGTGTGTAATCGTACTGTGCTCATGTCCTTATTGTAAAGTTATGATGATTAAGAGTGGGTGTCTAGTTTTAGAGCTATTCAAACCATATGAAATAATGCTTATGAATATTAATTTTAAAAGGAAATAATGCTTGGAAAAAAAATATCACCAACCGAGTATAACACTATAGCTTGTTTTCTAGTAATACTTTTCTTTTAAAAAGGTATTTGTGGAGTAGAGATTGACATATAGCCTAGAAATTATTTAAGAGAAAGGCCGTATGTTGCTCGTAGGTTTCTCTCAATTAGAAAAACATGTTTTTATCTTGGAAAGAAAAATAAAAATAAAAATAAGAATAGTAGAACTTTGCAAAGTATGAAATATTTGGCAATGTCTTTTGATGTGTTCTTTAATGATGTAATCGATGTGTTATTTAATGATGTAATTGATGCCTTGATATAAAGATGTGATTTTTGAAGATGTTAAAGATGTGTTATTTGAAGATGTGTGATTTAAAGATGGGTTATGTAAAGATGTGATATTGTTATTTATGCACTATATGTGTTAATTATGATGTTTTTGATGATGCGATGTTTAAGATGTTGTTGATTATCATTTGATGATGTTGTACTATGATGCTGATATGAGATGAATTATTTATATGTTGCATATACTGCTGAGTCTTATTTAAGATGTAAATGTCTGTCTAAGTCAAAGAGTTTGTTAAGTCGTCGAGTCGTTATGAAGTCATCAAGTTGTTAAGATGTTATGTTGTCAAGGTGTTAAGATGTCATAGATGTTCATGAAGTTTCTAAGACGTAAGATGTTGAGTCCATGCATACTCATTTATAGATGAGGGCTCATGCCCTGGAGCTTTTGCTCAACCACGACGGTGGAGCTTTTGCTCAACCACGACGATGGAGCTTTTGCTCAACCACGACGATGAGAGCTTATGCTCAACCACGACGATGAGGGCTTATGCCCTAAAATGGTACCACATGCATTTGCATTTTCATGATGATCAAAGATGGTTTAAGACGTTAAGAGTTGCATAGTCGAGTCAAGATGGTTTAAGATGAAGAGTTGCATTGTCAAGTCAAGTTGTTAAGTTATGAAGTTAAAAGAAGTATTTAATGATGAATTATTATGATGATACATGACGATGTTTATGAGTATATTTATGATGAGCAATGACGATGTTATGATTAATATTTGATGTTATGTGATGATTGTTTGCGACTAGTAATCGGTGATATATGAAGGTGTTCATAATTGATAATTGATGATATATGAAGATGTTTATGATTAGTATTAAGATGATATATGATGATGCTTATGACTAATATTTTGTAGATATGTGATGATATTTATATGATGATATATTGCTAAGATGAAATGATGATGTCTATGTATTTGATTATAGTTGTTAAATTATAAGATGTTTATATTGTTAAATGTAATTTATGATTTATGAGCTTAATATTATTGTTTGAGAAATCTCACCCCTTCTGCTTGAAAATGTTGCTCTTCGTATGGGTAACTTGCAGGTAATCAAGATTAGGCGTGGTCGTGAGTGGACTCCTCACAGTGTGTCTTTAGGTGCTCTGATACGTAACGGGATGAGAGTTTTGACATTGTTTCTATTCCTTACGTATTGTTTTAAGAGATTTATAATGAAGTTGTTGGATTTGAACTAATTATTAATGTTTTAGACTATTTATGAGACTTTTATGATGAGGCATTCGTGCCAAAGACTATTTATGATGTTGAAATATTTCCGCTGCGAGATTTAAAAGATTATGTTCTTATATTTTTGAAGGATAAATTATTATTTATTCCATTTACGATTTTTAAGAAATGTGACATTCCGTTTGTGTTGAAAAACTCTGATTTATTTATGAAATTTTTACGTAGGGAAAATGGGGTGTTACAATTGGTATCAGAGCAGGTCGGTCCGTCCGGCCAAGTAGATGAGTCGTTGTGTCGTGTCGTCGTGTTTTCTAGTTAGTAGTTATGTTTTTATGTGATCATGTTTAATTGACTATCTTGATGTGGTTTTTTTTTTTTTTTTTTGTGTTTTGTTTGAAGAAGCAATAACTAAATTTATTTTCTCTTGTGCTTTGAATTTCGAGGACGAAATTCTTTTAAGTTGGGGAGAGTTGTAACGCCCTCCTTTTATTTAATTATTTTTATTAAGTTAGAATCTATTTATGTGATTTATTTATATATGAGGTGTCAGTATTTTATTTTGTGGCATTATTCTATTAATTATTAGAATATGAGAATTATTAGTGTAAGTAGAATTGGAGGTTAGAATAGAAGGAAGAATAAGTTATTGGGCCTAAATAGATTTAGGAAGAGTGATTAGTATTATAAATAAGGAAGCTTAGGTTAGAAAGAGTTTTTACGTTAGACCGCTTTTTGGAGAAAGAGGAGAAAGAGGAGAAAGAGGAGAACTCAGAGAGAGAGAACCCTAGGAATGAAGAACGCTGCTTTTGATTTCAGAAAAACAATCTAAGGTAAGGGTGAGACTATCTTTCACTAATATTAGGTCTGTGAATCATTAGATTGCATCTAACCTTTAGGATGAGTTTGTAAGGGGAATTTCTGTTCATCTAACGGTGGTATGACTTGTGGGTAATAAAGGGTTTATAATTTTCAATGTTTTCTTATTTGACTCTATGATTATATAGGTGTCCTTTTCTGTTCTTCGTGTCTGTGTATAAGTAATCCGATTTTACTATCCTATGAGTTAATATTAATCGATGACCATGCACTGTTCCTTTATTAATTAGGGGTTATATACCTTGCATATTTACAAGTAGCTATCCTGAGATTCATGATTTAAAAATCAATGGATTATTAAACGATTTTGTATATATCTCCTGGACTATGAAGATAAATATTTGTAACATGATGCTAATTGACTATTACACGGTTTATATGAAGAATTGCAATTATATTAATTAAAATAATACACTGCAATTTCATTGTGATGTTTATAAAGATGATAGTAATACTCAAATTATTTTTATTATTATTTTAACGTGTCTGAAATAATAAGCTTTTGAATTGATTAGGTATTAATTTAAGGGTTCTTAATTTTAAGGGTTGTGTACTCATGTGGGTAGCAAGGAGTTCTTAACTTTCAGTATTTTTATTTATTCTTATAATAAATCTTTGTTATATTAAGTTCTCAAGTGTTCTTATAATTATAAATTTGATTATAGGCTGTTGTGTTTTTTTGAGTTTAGTAGATAGATCATATTTCCAATTTGGTTGACCGAATCTCATGTGACTAAATAGATCTTAGATTTCAGCAACAGAAAGAGTGCAAATCAGAGTTCTTTTCTAATGAAATTTATCCATAAAAGTGCCTTGTGATTATCTAGGTTTCTCAGTCATAATCTCTTTCTGCAATACTTTTGTTAGGCTATTATTATTAGAGGTGATCTTATTCTTTAGTTTAGAGTATGTTAGGTTGTGTGTAATCGTACTGTGCTCATGTCCTTATTGTAAAGTTATGATGATTAAGAGTGGGTGTCTAGTTTTTGAGCTATTCAAACCATATGAAATAATGCTTATGAATATTAATTTTAAAAGGAAATAATGCTTGTAAAAAAATATCACCAACCGAGTATAACACTATAGCTTGTTTTCTAGTAATACTTTTCTTTTAAAAAGGTATTTGTGGAGTAGAGATTGACATATAGCCTAGAAATTATTTAAGAGAAAGGCCGTATGTTGCTCGTAGGTTTCTCTCAATTAGAAAAACATGTTTTTATCTTGGAAAGAAAAATAAATAAGAATAGTAGAACTTTGCAAAGTATGAAATATTTGGCAATGTCTTTTGATGTGTTCTTTAATGATGTAATCGATGTGTTATTTAATGATGTAATTGATGCCTTGATATAAAGATGTGATTTTTGAAGATGTTAAAGATGTGTTATTTGAAGATGTGTGATTTAAAGATGGGTTATGTAAAGATGTGATATTGTTATTTATGCACTATATGTGTTAATTATGATGTTTATGATGATGCGATGTTTAAGATGTTGTTGATTATCATTTGATGATGTTGTACTATGATGCTGATATGAGATGAATTATTTATATGTTGCATATACTGCTAAGTCTTATTTAAGATGTAAATGTCTGTCTAAGTCAAAGAGTTTGTTAAGTCGTCGAGTCGTTATGAAGTCACCAAGTTGTTAAGATGTTATGTTGTCAAGGTGTTAAGATGTCATAGATGTTCATGAAGTTTCTAAGATGTAAGATGTTGAGTCCATGCATACTCATTTATAGATGAGGGCTCATGCCCTGGAGCTTTTGCTCAACCACGACGGTGGAGCTTTTGCTCAACCACGACGATGGAGCTTTTGCTCAACCACGACGATGAGAGCTTATGCTCAACCACGACGATGAGGGCTTATGCCCCAAAATGGTACCACATGCATTTGCATTTTCATGATGATCAAAGATGGTTTAAGACGTTAAGAGTTGCATAGTTGAGTCAAGATGGTTTAAGATGAAGAGTTGCATTGTCAAGTCAAGTCGTTAAGTTATGAAGTTAAAAGAAGTATTTAATGATGAATTATTATGATGATACATGACGATGTTTATGAGTATATTTATGATGAGCAATGACGATGTTATGATTAATATTTGATGTTATGTGATGATTGTTTGTGACTAGTAATCGGTGATATATGAAGGTGTTCATAATTGATAATTGATGATATATGAAGATGTTTATGATTAGTATTAAGATGATATATGATGATGCTTATGACTAATATTTTGTAGATATGTGATGATATTTATATGATGATATATTGCTAAGATGAAATGATGATGTCTATGTATTTGATTATAGTTGTTAAATTATAAGATGTTTATATTGTTAAATGTAATTTATGATTTATGAGCTTAATATTATTGTTTGAGAAATCTCACCCCTTCTGCTTGAAAATGTTGCTCTTCGTATGGGTAACTTGCAGGTAATCAAGATTAGGCGTGGTCGTGAGTGGACTCCTCACAGTGTGTCTTTAGGTGCTCTGATACGTAACGGGATGAGAGTTTTGACATTGTTTCTATTCCTTACGTATTGTTTTAAGAGATTTATAATGAAGTTGTTGGATTTGAACTAATTATTATGTTTTAGACTATTTATGAGACTTTTATGATGAGGCATTCGTGCCAAAGACTATTTATGATGTTGAAATATTTCCGCTGCGAGATTTAAAAGATTATGTTCTTATACTTTTGAAGGATAAATTATTATTTATTCCATTTACGATTTTTAAGAAATGTGACATTCCGTTTGTGTTGAAAAACTCTGATTTATTTATGAAATTTTTACGTTGGGAAAACGGGGTGTTACAATTGGTATCAGAGCAGGTCGGTCCGTCCGGCCAAGTAGATGAGTCGTTGTGTCGTGTCGTCGTGTTTTCTAGTTAGTAGTTATGTTTTTATGTGATCATGTTTAATTGACTATCTTGATGTGGTTTTTTTTTTTTGTGTTTTGTTTGAAGAAGCAATAACTAAATTTATTTTCTCTTGTGCTTTGAATTTCGAGGACGAAATTCTTTTAAGTTGGGGAGAGTTGTAACGCCCTCCTTTTATTTAATTATTTTTATTAAGTTAGAATCTATTTATGTGATTTATTTATATATATGAGGTGTCAGTATTTTATTTTGTGGCATTATTCTATTAATTATTAGAATATGAGAATTATTAGTGTAAGTAGAATTGGAGGTTAGAATAGAAGGAAGAATAAGTTATTGGGCCTAAATAGATTTAGGAAGAGTGATTAGTATTATAAATAAGGAAGCTTAGGTTAGAAAGAGTTTTTACGTTAGACCGCTTTTTGGAGAAAGAGAAGAAAGAGGAGAACTCAGAGAGAGAGAGAACCCTAGGAATGAAGAACGCTGCTTTTGATTTCAGAAAAACAATCTAAGGTAAGGGTGAGACTATCTTTCACTAATATTAGGTCTGTGAATCATTAGATTGCATCTAACCTTTAGGATGAGTTTGTAAGGGGAATTTCTGTTCATCTAACGGTGGTATGACTTGTGGGTAGTAAAGGGTTTATAATTTTCAATGTTTTCTTATTTGACTCTATGATTATATAGGTGTCCTTTTCTGTTCTTCGTGTCTGTGTATAAGTAATCCGATTTTACTATCCTATGAGTTAATATTAATCGATGACCATGCACTGTTCCTTTATTAATTAGGGGTTATATACCTTGCATATTTACAAGTAGCTATCCTGAGATTCATGATTTAAAAATCAATGGATTATTAAACGATTTTGTATATATCTCCTGGACTATGAAGATAAATATTTGTAGCATGATGCTAATTGACTATTACACCGTTTATATGAAGAATTGCAATTATATTAATTAAAATAATACACTGCAATTTCATTGTGATGTTTATAAAGATGATAGTAATACTCAAATTATTTTTATTATTATTTTAACGTGTCTGAAATAATAAGCTTTTGAATTGATTAGGTATTAATTTAAGGGTTCTTAATTTTAAGGGTTGTGTACTCATGTGGGTAGCAAGGAGTTCTTAACTTTCAGTATTTTTATTTATTCTTATAATAAATCTTTGTTATATTAAGTTCTCAAGTGTTCTTATAATTATAAATTTGATTACAGGCTGTTGTGTTTTTTTGAGTTTAGTAGATAGATCATATTTCCAATTTGGTTGACCGAATCTCATGTGACCAAATAGATCTTAGATTTCAGCAACAGAAAGAGTGCAAATCAGAGTTCTTTTCTAATGAAATTTATCCATAAAAGTGCCTTGTGATTATCTAGGTTTCTCAGTCATAATCTCTTTCTGCAATACTTTTGTTAGGCTATTATTATTAGAGGTGATCTTATTCTTTAGTTTAGAGTATGTTAGGTTGTGTGTAATCGTACTGTGCTCATGTCCTTATTGTAAAGTTATGATGATTAAGAGTGGGTGTCTAGTTTTAGAGCTATTCAAACCATATGAAATAATGCTTATGAATATTAATTTTAAAAGGAAATAATGCTTGTAAAAAAATATCACCAACCGAGTATAACACTATAGCTTGTTTTCTAGTAATACTTTTCTTTTAAAAAGGTATTTGTGGAGTAGAGATTGACATATAGCCTAGAAATTATTTAAGAGAAAGGCCGTATGTTGCTCGTAGGTTTCTCTCAATTAGAAAAACATGTTTTTATCTTGGAAAGAAAAATAAATAAGAATAGTAGAACTTTGCAAAGTATGAAATATTTGGCAATGTCTTTTGATGTGTTCTTTAATGATGTAATCGATGTGTTATTTAATGATGTAATTGATGCCTTGATATAAAGATGTGATTTTTGAAGATGTTAAGGATGTGTTATTTGAAGATGTGTGATTTAAAGATGGGTTATGTAAAGATGTGATATTGTTATTTATGCACTATATGTGTTAATTATGATGTTTATGATGATGCGATGTTTAAGATGTTGTTGATTATCATTTGATGATGTTGTACTATGATGCTGATATGAGATGAATTATTTATATGTTGCATATACTGCTAAGTCTTATTTAAGATGTAAATGTCTGTCTAAGTCAAAGAGTTTGTTAAGTCGTCGAGTCGTTATGAAGTCATCAAGTTGTTAAGATGTTATGTTGTCAAGGTGTTAAGATGTCATAGATGTTCATGAAGTTTCTAAGACGTAAGATGTTGAGTCCATGCATACTCATTTATAGATGAGGGCTCATGCCCTGGAGCTTTTGCTCAACCACGACGATGGAGCTTTTGCTCAACCACGACGATGGAGCTTTTGCTCAACCACGACGATGAGGGCTTATGCCCTAAAATGGTACCACATGCATTTGCATTTTCATGATGATCAAAGATGGTTTAAGACGTTAAGAGTTGCATAGTCGAGTCAAGATGGTTTAAGATGAAGAGTTGCATTGTCAAGTCAAGTCGTTAAGTTATGAAGTTAAAAGAAGTATTTAATGATGAATTATTATGATGATACATGACGATGTTTATGAGTATATTTATGATGAGCAATGACGATGTTATGATTAATATTTGATGTTATGTGATGATTGTTTGCGACTAGTAATCGGTGATATATGAAGGTGTTCATAATTGATAATTGATGATATATGAAGATGTTTATGATTAGTATTAAGATGATATATGATGATGCTTATGACTAATATTTTGTAGATATGTGATGATATTTATATGATGATATATTGCTAAGATGAAATGATGATGTCTATGTATTTGATTATAGTTGTTAAATTATAAGATGTTTATATTGTTAAATGTAATTTATGATTTATGAGCTTAATATTATTGTTTGAGAAATCTCACCCCTTCTGCTTGAAAATGTTGCTCTTCGTATGTGTAACTTGCAGGTAATCAAGATTAGGCGTGGTCGTGAGTGGACTCCTCACAGTGTGTCTTTAGGTGCTCTGATACGTAACGGGATGGGAGTTTTGACATTGTTTCTATTCCTTACGTTTTGTTTTAAGAGATTTATAATGAAGTTGTTGGATTTGAACTAATTATTATGTTTTAGACTATTTATGAGACTTTTATGATGAGGCATTCGTGCCAAAGACTATTTATGATGTTGAAATATTTCCGCTGCGAGATTTAAAAGATTATGTTCTTATATTTTTGAAGGATAAATTATTATTTATTCCATTTACGATTTTTAAGAAATGTGACATTCCGTTTGTGTTGAAAAACTCTGATTTATTTATGAAATTTTTACGTTGGGAAAACGGGGTGTTACATTAAGGAAAGAAACACTTTCCATTGTTTGGATCACCAATGATGAAGGAAATAAAGATTGTTTTTGGTGGGGTCCATAGCCAAATTTGTTTCTACGCTGATATGCGAAGAAAGTGCATGGAAAGAGCATCATTCAGTGAAAGGTCCATTATACCCTTGCTTTGAATGATGGGTTCAGCTATTTTTTTTTACGTATCAAGGGACTAATGAATTAATTAATATAATAATATTAATATTACAACTTTTTAACTGTTACATGCTTACCTTTCTATTTTAAATATTCATTAATTTTATTTTGTGCTATTGTTAATTTTTTCAATTTTAGTTGATGTTGAGAAAAAAAATACTATTTAGTTAAAATATATTATTTCATTTTAATATGGGGTGTTTATGTCATTTGTCAAATTTATAACTTTCTTTCCTTTCACTTTCCTATGACTTTCATTCATTCCAAACAACTAAATAATCATCTTACTTTTCATTCACTTTCTACTCACTTTTCATTCACTTTCTACTCACTTTCAATCATTTACCATTCTTTCCTTTCACTATCTTTCCTTATACTTTCTTCGGTCATCCAAACATGGCCTTAGTGAATTTGATTTCGTGTGTTGTTCAACATTTCTCTTTTTAATAGATCTCGACTTTGAAAATTATAAGTTAAATTATTAATAAATTATGGGATTTGATACCAACCTTTAGGATGTTAGATCTCTTCAAAACTATTCCATTCATCCCAAAATATAAGGAAAATAGATTAACAAAAGTTGATGTATTTGGTTTGCATATGTCATTAAACATGTTTAAAGGGAAGAAAAAAAAAACTATGAATGTTACACTTGATGGGCCAAAGCAACCCTACAAGTAATGAGTTTGTCGGTTTTCTCAATTTTCTATCCGATATGAGACATATATAACTCACATTTGCACACAACAACACTCTTGAGCTTTCTTTATATTAAAAAAAACACTCTTGATCTTATAATTAAAACTATGCCAAAATACATGCCCAAAGCTTTTAGTGTATCTTTTTAATCCTTACGAGTTGGAAATATCAGCCCACTTTCACAAATTATTGCTGTAACATAATAGCTCAAGACTGGTTATCAAGTTTTATATTATAATTATGATAATTAGCATTACATGATGAAAATATATAATTGCAAAGAAGTGAAGAGCCTCTACTAATATTTATTTATTCATTTATTTATTTATACTGCAATTTGGTGGTGTACTGTACTGTATGAAATTTGTTCCTTTGAGGCTTTGCAATCGGTGTATATGCTACTTTAGCTGCACAAATAATTAAACATTTAAACAAAAATAACAAAGTGTTACTAATAAGTTGACTTTATAAAATTTCCTAAAAAAAAAAAGACTTTATAAAAATGTTTGCATTAATTAGAAAGCTAATCGATCAAATATTAAAAACGATTTAAGGTCGTACCTTCAAGGGGGAGTGGTTATGGTGCATAAGCAAAACTTATGCACCATGCATAAGCCTAAACCGGATCCGGCCCACTAAACCAAGCCCAAGCGAAAATTGCTTTCTACACCACTGAAATTGCTTTCTTCACCTAAGAGCAAAACAAAACCAAATTGCAACGGAAACGTTTATAACATTCTCGCCTGTAACAACCTCGCCGTCGCCTGTAACAGTTTCCGGCACTGGCGTTCACCAACTTCATCACCGTCGTCCTTTTCCACCGTCAAAATCACCGTCGTAGTTCACAATAATCATCACCGTCGTCGTTTTCTGCCGATTTCGTCATCATCGTTCGCATTTCCAACTTTCTTCACCATAACCGCCACCGTAACCGTCTTTCACGATAATCATCACCACCGCATTTCATCATCGTCAACATCACCTTCGTGCAAGCATTCTCAACTTCACGCAAGCATCATCTTCATCATTACGGTTGTTTGAAACTGAACTTTAAAACTCAACAAAACTCAACAAAACTCATCAAAAATGAGGTTTAAACAGGTTTGAACTTATCTTGTGCTTTGAAATAATTACAATTATGTAACTGCATCTGTGTAACCATTTTTGTTTAGTTGGAAAGTAACTGCATCTGTGTAACCCTAAATTGACATTCTAATTTTGAATTGGGGAAAATGAAGTCAAATTAATGGTTTCAGAGTGATTAAATGTGCTTATTACAGAATGTTTTGTTTAAAAATTATGCCAAAACCATTTGCCTGTGTAAATGGTTTCTGCGAGTTTCATTATGAAACCATTTTGCTGTGGAAATGGTTTCAAAGTGTTAAGTTGGTTCAATTATAGTGTTGTTGTTGTTTGTTTGTTCATGATGTAAATTGATCATGTACATCTTGTTCATGATATAAGTTGGTTCAATTATAGTATTGTTGTTGTACTTTGTAAGCACTTGTGCTGAGCAAATGGTTTTGGTAAACTCTGAAAAATATGCTAAAACCATTGTGCTGAGCAAATGGTTTTGGTGAGTTGTACTCCAAAACCATTAGCTGTATTTAATGGTTTTATTTGATCATCCAGGTGGAAAAAACTACAGAGCAAGGTACATTGCCATCATTCAGTTTAGGACTTACACAAATGGAGGAGGAGGATGAAAAGAATATCAATGACTCGTCATCTGCTGGTGATACAAATAAGGATCATAAAAAAAGAGAGGCTAAGGGCAAAAAGAAGAAGCATAAACCAATAGAGGCTAAGGAGCATAAAAAAAGAGAGGCTAAGGGCAAAGAAAATAAGGAGCACATAACCAGGAGTAAAAAAAGGAAACAAGAGAATGAAGAACAATTGGAGGATGAACAAGAGAGGCTAAGGGCAAAGAAAAAGGTCACTGGTTCATCATCTGGTGGTGATAAACATAAGGAGCAGAAAGAAGATGCTAGAAGTAAGGAAAAGAGGAATAAGAAAAGGAAACAACAAAATGATGGTGAAGATTCTGATGAAGGAAGTTTGAATGAGGAAAATGCAAAGCACAGACTGAGGCACAAGCTGAGTATACCTAAGGTATATGAAATTATGAATTCAATATATCGAAAGAGAAACAAAACAGAGATCATTGAGGTTTTGAATAAGTCTGGCTTTGGTGGAATGTTGCATATCTGCAACTGGAAAAGAATCCACACTTTCTTTGTGGATTGGGTTGTTAAAAACTTTGACAAAGATAACATGTGGATTGTATTAGGCAAGAATGAGGTACTTCCATTGAAAGAGGAAGATGTACATAGGGTGTATGAGCTTCCAGTGGCAGGGAAGAAGATTAACGTGGATCTATGTTCTGAGGAAGCAATAAAGAAATTAAGGAAAGAATTAGGTCTGACTGGAACTTATTCGGCTTCTGTGAGGGTGACAGAATTGGAGAGAATACTGAAGACACTCGAGAAACCAAATGCGTGGGTGAAAGGTGCAATCTGTTATATCATTCACAATATTTTGTGCCCCACTAATAGTAGCTTTGTATCTCTCCAATATGCACACATATTTGAAGATCCAGCTGGGGTATCTTCTTATAACTGGTGCTCCCATGTTCTTGAATATATGAAAGAAGGCCTGCAAAATCCGGAAGTTGCAAATCCATTAGCGGACTTCCACTTCCTAATGGTGATCATATTATATATTCTGTATATTTGTATTTTTTAAACAAATAAGTGTTAGATTTTTAAATTATGTATATGCATGATTTTATTGTGCAGATTAATTACATGGACAAAATGGGGAAGAGAAGTCCTTTTCTGACAGGACAATACAAGCGGCCATCACTTCGTGATTGGGATGTCATGGCGGCAAACCAAGAACTTCAGAAGGTCTATGACATTATGGGACTCGAGCATGGACTGACAGCCGGCGTAACCAGACTGCACAACACAATTGAAGGTCCCCTTGTATTGTGTTTTGATGCAGATACTTGCCCACTCTCTAAGGTGAGATAAAACTGTCAAAAGATGTATTACATGAATGGCATAATATTGTGTTTTTATGGTTTTCAAAATAATAATAGTACATATAAAACTAAAAATAATTAAACCAAACTTATTGTTTCAGTAATAATTCCATCATTTAAAACCATTTGAAAATGATTTTGGTTTCACAATTAAAGCTCAGAACCATTGAAACAGACATATGTTTTTCAAAATAGTAATAGTACATATACATAAAAATTTTGCAGGCACAGATGCATCTTAATCATTGTAGGTCTTGCATACAAATCTACACTAAAACTGCTGAAACCTTGGAAAGAAGAATAGCTGAGGCAAAAGTTGAAACTTCTGGGGAAAATGATGATGTTCCAAAAGATACAACCAACGACAGTCCAACTGAAGGTCAACCTGAACACGACAAGAATAACAGTTCAAGTCATGAAAAAAGTATGGAAGCACCTGATAGTGAAGAAAATAGAGGGGATGGAAGCACTGGAAGGGAAAAAAGGTACTGCATCTAATTTTAAGTCTTAAGACGATTTAATGTTTGATATCTGCATAAGATTGACACATATAAGCAAATGTATAATTCAGTGAAGAAAATCATGACAAAGATGTATCAGATGAGATTGATGATGATGATGATGGAGAAAATGAGATTGATGCCAAAATCCTTGATGATTCAGTGAGGAACGCATGCAATATTTCCGTTACACAGGAAACAATCTTGAGGTTTCCAGAGTTTTTTGATGGGGGAGAAGCTTCAAATGCAGGGTAAGAAATGAATACAAATGATGTGTTTCAATGGTTCTTAATTTGTGATATGTACAACTATATGAACTAACTAATGCTTTTCTATATATGATGTGTTTGTCAATAGTAAATCAGTTAAGACAAAATCTGAGACAAAATCTGAAGCAAGCAATGTGAATCAAGAAAGGGTGATGGAGGAGGATAACCCAGAGAAGGACACGAAGCAGGAGAATGCAGAGGAGGATAAGAATTTGGAATTTTGTAATGACATTATTGTAAAGTAAGTATCGACCAATGTGACATTGCTTCATTAAATTCTGCAAAATATAAATTCTGGAAAGTAACAATTACGTAATTTATTTGACAGGGCAACTCCGTTAAGGTCAGTGTTAGCAGATGAGGTAATTGACTTGGACAATGACAAAAGTGTGAAGGCAAGGAAAAGAAAGACCAAGCATGACATATCTGGAAAAGCCCCTGAGCGTGAAAGAAGAGCTGTAAAGAAATCGAAATACCTTGAAAGCCCTTATGATGAAGCTGTCTACGAGTCAAAATGCAATAAGATGCAAAAGGACATATCAACATTTGCATGGAGCAATTCACTTGATGAGTAAGGAAAACCATTTTAAATATTTATTGGAATATTATATGAATTAGTACTTTGTTAGCACTTTGGTAAACTCTGAAAACTATGCTAAAACCATTGTGCTGTGTAAATGGTTTTGGTTAGTTGTCCTCCAAAACCATTGACTGTATTTAATGGTTTTATTTGATCATCCAGGTGATAATGATGATGATGAGTCAAACTGTTAATGCTTATTTGGCTATACTAGAGTTTCTAATATCATATAATATCGTATTAGTACAAACGCTAAATGATTTATAATAATGTAGGGAGGAGTTTTTGTACTGCTCGGAAAACGGCGCTCATGCTTACGCTCTACAAAGAAGAGACTTGTGCACACTTAAAAAAGATGAATGGGTCAATTGCTTCGTTATAAATGCCTGGGTCAATTGCTTGAACTGGAATCAACAACCAGCTGACAAAATGACAAGACTGGTCACACCATTCATGAATTTTGTATGCATTACATTTCATGAATGTTAAAATTTTAAATACATAATGTTTAGTTCTTTTTGAAATTGATTTTGACTCATTTTATATAAACAGGTTGACTTGGAAAGACCTGATGCCCTGAATATAACAGAAAAGGTTGCATTTGAACGATTCATCGAAAAGCTGAAAAAGTTCAAATACATGGATTGGAAAACTATTGACCCTTCATGTCTAGAATATGTGAGACTACGTTCATTTTATTTTTGAAAGATTTCTACACATTAATTGTTTGAATTATATGATGTTGATTGTTTTTTTACTGATGAAATAGATAATGACACCAGCAATAATTGGAAATCCGGGTAGTCATTATGTATCCTTCGTAGTGAATCTCAAGAGCCAAAAGTTACAATTCCTGAACAGCTTGGCAGGAGATCCACTGCACATGAAGAATGGAGACCCAACTGTGTACAAAAGAATGTTTGATGTATGGCTGAAGGAGGTGGAAGCATTCGTGAAAGAATTGTATAAGAAAAGCAACATCACAATGCCTTTCCAGTTTAGCAAATTTAAATGGGAAACACCAAAGGTGCCTATTCAAACTGATAAAGA
Organism: Medicago sativa; assembly: GCF_051527215.1. NCBI lineage: Eukaryota > Viridiplantae > Streptophyta > Magnoliopsida > Fabales > Fabaceae > Medicago > Medicago sativa. Next base: position 87,473,606 of record NC_140752.1, read on the forward strand.
CAGTTGTGGAGTGTTTTGCATGAAGTTTCTTGCTGAATGGGAGGATGGCAATCCAGAAATGGAATCTTTCAAAGGTTGGACCAAACTGAAAAAGCGTGGGGAGAATGGAAAGGTTACAAGAATTATGGATATGAGAATTGAAATCTGTTCAACAATATTAACTGACTCCAGCAATAGCAAAAGACAACATGTGGAGAAGGCAGCAACTTCAAACTACAAACAAGTGCTTGAAAAGCTAGCATCTCCGATTAAATAATGAATTAGTTTTAATGTTTTTTTTTGGAGTTTTAATGTTTTTTAAGGAGTTTGTACACAGATGTTGATGAATTTATATATTTCTGTCAAGTTTATGGAGTTTTAAATGATGAGACTATTACTGAAACCATATGTCTGTTTTAATGGTTTTGATAGCTTTAATTGTGAAACCAAAATCATTGTCAAAAGGTTTTAAATGATGGAATTATTACTGAAACAATAAGTTTGGTTTAATTATTTTTGGTGTTATAGTGCAAACTTATAACATAGAAAAGAATTACTTAATACGAATTAATCAATCAGTAACCACTTTTTTATTTATTAAGCTTCATCATCTCTCTTTTGTTTCTTCCGTTGTAAAACAAATTTCTGCATTTGTCTAAGTAAAATTGTGGTTTAATGGTTTATAAAATAAAAGAATAATAAAAATTATTATTGACAAACAATTTTAAATAATGACCTTTACTGAAACCAATAGTACAGTTTAATGGTTTTGAAAGTATTCTATGTGAAACCAATATATCTGCCTAATGGTTTTGTAACTGCCTAATTAGAGACACATAAATTTCCACGCCCCACCAAGATAAATACGGGAAAAGGTATAATAACGGTTAGAATGGAAGAGTCAGAGTCATGGACAGTTGAAAAATGCAATTAATTTAAATAAAGGAGTTAACTATGGTTTTGTAGGGAAGTTGAAACTAAATGAAACTGCCTAGTATGGTTATTAAACTGCTTAGGATGGGAAGTTGAAACATAAGGATTAACATATTACTATATATAATGAGGTTGCTTTAGAGAATGTTTCAGAATTAGTACCATAATAAGGTCTTGTGTCACTTACATTTCCAAAACAAAAAATGTCAGACGTCACTACTGCAAATTCCGCTCCAGTTGCTGTAAACGGAGACATCGCAACGGCAACAAATCTTGCAAATGAAGTAAGAGAAATCATCGTAAACAACACATTTGAAGCAATCTATTCCGATGCCAATATTAGAAACCAATTATCCCAACTTTTAAGCCAAATCCGTCCACTAAGACACCTCCTCAATCCTGTTCATTCAGGATTAGTCTGTTCATGTCTTCAGTTGCAAAACATGTTCGCTGCAGGTTTACCAATCATTGAAACTGATACCCTAAATGCAAACATCGCAAGACAGGAACTTGCTGTGTTCGAACGACAATGGAAGGTGCTCAATGATGATTTTGTCGCTGCTGAAAAAGCAATGACAGAACTATCATTGCAAAAGCATGCCTCTGATACTCGAATCGAAGTATTGGAGAAGGCACTTGCAGAAGAAAAAGAAAAAGGGATATTGATCGGGACAGAATTTGAGGCATCAAGGGTTCATCACTCGCAGCTGGCAGGGAGGATTATGGCTGGAACTGAATTACACACAACGTTGCAGAATGCGGTTGAGCAATGGGAGCAGAAGTACAATCAACTTGTGGTATGGAGAGAGAAAGTGTTGGATTGCTGGACAAAAATCAGGGCGTTCTATGGATGAAGAAAAAAGTAATCTTAGTATTTATTAGTAATCATATTTATGTTTTCATAATATTTCTGTATAAGTATTTTTAATTTTGTTATGTTTGGATTTATAATGTTAGTATGGTTTGTAATGTTTGGAACTATAATATTAGTATGTTTTTCCAATAATGCCTACATTGTTTAAAAATGCCTTGTTTTATTATGACTTTGATATCAAATCCATTGAAAACAGCAACAAACACTATTAAGAACAAAAAAACCATTAGATATGATAAATTGAAACTACTGAAAAACTCTGAAAAACTATGCTAAAACCATTGGCTTGTGCATATGGTTTTGGTGAGTTGTACTCCAAAACCATTGGCCTGTGGAAATGGTTTTGGTGAGTAATAAGCTAAATTGCTATCAAATTATCCCTAACACTCATACTCCAACAGTTATTTTAAATGATTCAATCATTAGGTTAAAAAATCACAGTTGAATATTCACATTGAGTTAAAAACATCACAGATTGAATCAAATTAACCGATGTAATCAACTGATGTAAACAACTGAACTAAAATATCACATATTGCAATGATTCAATCATTGCAATGATTCAATCAAGTAAAATTCTTACTACAACAATAATTTGCAATGATTCAGTTTACTTCAGTTTTATAGCATCAGTTTTCAATTCAATGAGTGGTTTCAATTTCAAAAACATAGTAATATTGTCACCGCGCATTACATCAGAATTGACATCATTTAATATTAATTTTATCACTTGAATAGATTGAAGCAAATTGCAAAACTCAGTAATTTATCCACTTAACTCAGTAATTGAAAATCTTAACTAAACCATAATTATAGTTTAATGGTTTTGAAAGTGTACTATATGAAACCAAATTAACAGTCTAATGGTTTTGTACCAAAACATAGTAATAAATGCGTTAAAACCAAAAAATGTGAAAATGTATAGTTTCCAGAAGATAATATTCAAACCAATGCATAACAATCAAGAATTTGATATGAAATCTAGTACAAACTTATCACATATAACATAAGTGACCGCTTTTTTAGTTAAAGCATCATCATCTTTCCTAACTTATAACATAAAAAACAATCAGTGCCCGCTTAATTTGTTAAAGCCTCATCATCTTTCTTTTGCTTCTTCCGAGCTATAAGGAATTTCTGTCTTGCTCTAGCTTTTTCATAATCACTTTTAAGTCGCTTCTTTGACCTAATTGGATTTGGTCTTTCTTTGAACTTTGGTGCAGTCCCAACAGATGGTTCACAGACAGCAACTGCTTTTGAAGACTTAGAAGGCGTAACGGATGATCGATCTGTATGAATACCTTTAGAAATAAGAAACTCCTCTGCCTTTTTCCCTGCCTCAAGAACACCGTTGAGAAATATTTCAGATGCCTCCGCATCTGCGCAAACACGTGTAGAAAGCTGAACTGTAACAGCACAAATTTGTTGATATCGTTGCGCTTCAGTGGTGTCTTTAGTGCCAACATTCATGGTGGATTTCAGCTTATCGACAGACGGACGCACATCTCTAGTCCACCGCTTTAAAACATATTGTGCAGGTATAGTCTTCAAAAAATGATATTGCACATGACCACCTAAGACCTCCAAAATCTTGAAAACATGTCGACATAAGAAACCCCGGTTCTCAAACATACGACATGAACAAGTAAAACTTTTGCTCCCAATGTCGACTGTGACAACCCTTTCATCAAGTCGATTATGATCTTCAAACCTTGGGGAAAGGTTTTCTTCAAATTCTGCATCCAAAACATCAACATTCGAAACCCTCTCATTATCATTATCAACATCATCGTAATTATAATCAACCTTCTCAATTGTGAAAACTTTGAAGAACTTGTTCAATTCTGACCCTTTTGTTGTGTCCTCCTCATAATAGTATTTGAAGGAAAGGTCATACTGACTGTGAATAAATGAAAAGCAAGATGGTGTATACTTGTTTACTACGGACCGCATAAGCTGACTGTTGGGATAATTATTTTTTGTTCTAGTGTTTGCAGCCTTAAAGTCCAACTCAGCATGATTATCCCTCATTCTCTGAACCATAATGTTGAAATGACTAAAGAATCGAACAAGTGAATGGTCTGGCTGCAAAAATCCACGAAGAAAAGCATTGAAAGACTCACTTAACTGTGTCGTTTTCAAACCAGCTGTAAAATGTGACCTCACCCAAACTGAAGACCAATGCATACGATTTGAATGAGTTTGAACAAGCCACTTAAAGTCCGAAGTAGGCCTTCCATTAAAACAGTTTTTCATCATCTGATCCCAATTGTAGTCGAAATCTGATTCATCTTCGACATTTGAAACCAAATTAGTTAACTCATCGAAAAATGCACTGTTTGCACGAGAGCCGAGATTTTTCTTTGCATTCTCTCCCATGTGCCATGAGCAAAGACCATGAAAAACACCTTGAAAAACATTCGGAATTGACTTCAACAACGCACCAGCCTGGTCTGTGTATATGGTTTGAGGTTTCTTATTGGACATACACTTCAAAAAAGTTGTAAACAACCAATCAAAAGTAGCCGATGTCTCATCATACAGTAGCGCAGCACCAAATAACACACTCTTACGATGATTGTCAAAACCAAGAAAGGCAGCTGAAATGAACCAAATCAGAACAAAATACAACATATTTAAAAAATATAAAACCATTGTGCTGTGTAAATAGAAAAAGCTATTTATTTAACAACTGTAAAAAAACACCTATGATCTTTGCATAGCTGGACATAGCACAACTTCTCAAGCGAGATGTCTAAACTCGCAAACACAGACAGAGCTATTTATCATCGATAAAAAAACACATATGATCTTTCCATGGCTGTACAGAGCATAAATTCCAAGGCAAGATAGGATCACCCATAAACCAGAACATTAAATTCTAAACCTTCAATCAATATAAACATTCAATTCTAAACACACACAAGAGCCAAATTAACACACATATACCAGAACCTTCAATTCTAAACCAGAACATTCATTCAAATTTCAAGAATATAAGAATTAAAAACTGTGAGAAGTACAAAATACTAACCTAATGGCCGATATTTATTGTTTGTTCGGTAAGTTGTATCAAAACTGACAACATCACCAAATAGAGCATAATCTTGTTGCATAATTCCATCTGCCCAAAAAATACTGGCTATGTCTTCTGCAGCATCAACTTGGATATCATAGTAAAAACCTGGTTTCGAGAGAGCTTCATTTCTAAAGAATTCTTGAATAACAGTTGCTTCACCAGCCACCATCTCCTTTTGACGAGTTGTCATTAGATAGTTCTTTAAGTCCGAAAATCGAAAAGGAAGATTCTCCGTGCCTCCAACTCCTTGACCCATCACTTCATAAGATGTTCTCATCGACATTCCAGCTTTAGAATTTATTAAAGCAAGTTGTCCTTGAACTTCATTTACTTCTCGAAATGATCTCAAGTAGCACAAATGCTCTGGTTTATGTAATGGATGACAGTGATCAACTTCCCACTTATATATCTTATAGACATTCAACGCTTCATCCAACTTCAAATATATTCCAGCTTTACAACCAACCCTTTCCTCTGGTTTTTCTTTAGCTTTCTCATACTCAACAAGAACTGGACTGTCACATGTTGGCCTGTTTTTAGGATTAAGCAGACTTCCCTTCTTGAAACCTTCTTTGTTACAAACATAACGCACATAATGTACCTTATCCGATTTCTTATTTTGTGAATTGTTCTTGGACTTCAACATACTCCTAACAGAGAATCCAGTGTTATATGCATAATTAAAATAAAAATCTTCAATCTCTTTTATAGATTTAAAGACCAAAGACTTCCATGATTCTTTATCACTAAATGAGTAACATTGAGAACTATCCGCATCAATAACTGAATTTTCAACCGTCAATTGTCCACTCTCAGATGAAGTTAATATCAAATCCATTGAAAACAGCAACAAACACTATTAAGAACAAAAAAACCATTAGATATGATAAATTGAAACTACTGAAAAACTCTAAAAAACTATGCTAAAACCATTGGCCTGTGGATATGGTTTTGGTGAGTTGTAATCCAAAACCATTGGCCTGTGGAAATGGTTTTGGTGAGTAATAAGCTAAATTGCTATCAAATTATCCCTAACACTCATACTCCAACAGTTATTTTAAATGATTCAATCATCAGTTTTATAGCATTGAGTTAAAAAATCACAGTTGAATATTCACATTGAGTTAAAAACATCACAGATTGAATCAAATTAACTGATGTAATCAACTGATGTAATCAACTGAACTAAAATATCACATATTGCAATGATTCAATCATTGCAATGATTCAATCAAGTAAAATTCTTACTACAACAATAATTTGCAATGATTCAGTTTACTTCAGTTTTATAGCATCACTTTTATATCATCAGTTTTCAATTCAATGATCCTTAACTTCAATTTTAAAGCATCAATTTTCAATTCAATGATTCAACAGTAATTTTATATAATCAACAATAATTTTCAACGATTCATATCACAGATTGCATCGAATTAACAGACTGAATCATATAAATGAATAACTCGCCGGAGAAATACGTCGGAGTGAATAACGTCGAAGGAAGGTGAGAAACACGTCGGAGAGAAATGTGAGAATCACGTCGGAGAAGAATCAAGTTGCAGCAGCGAGAAACGGTGAGAATCGAGGTGCCGGCGATGAATTTCTGAATCACACGAATCAAGATGAATCAAGATGAATTTCTGAATCGCACGAATCAAGGGTGAATCACGTCGGAGAGAAGGCTGAAAATAACGTCGGAGAAGCGAGCAAGGCTAAGAATCACGTCGGAACGGCAAGAAACGGTGAGAATCGTGATCGTGAACCGGCGCCGGCGACGGAAACGGTGAGAAAAGCGATCTTGTTAGGGACGAAACACTGTGGCATCTGAAGCTCAAGATTAGAACACGTGTGCAATATCGGACGGTTGTGATATGTTTGAGCTGAAGCACCAGATTATAACACCTGTCCTTGATCTAACGGTTCTGATTTGCTTATGCACCATGCATAAGGAAATCCTTATGCATAATAACTTTTGCCCCTTCAAGGGTATCTGCATTGTCCATAACCTATACCCACGTAAAAATAGAGAAGATGATATCAATTATTGATCCACAATTTAATTAATCAACAACGCAAAATACATAAAAAAAAATGTCTCGCAAATGTATAAAGTGGGTACAAAAAAATTAAACTCAAACACGTTTTTTTTTTCCTCTATAAAAAAGTAAATTTTGAACTACGGTCCTCATAAAAACAATTCAGATTTTTCATCCTCCTTTTGTCCCTACCACTTTACGATTTTACGATTTTATAGAAAATAAAATTAATCTTTGGTAAAAAGATAAAAGTAAATTAATTAAAATAATAATTTGATAGAGCATTTGATCATACTTGGGTCAGTTACGGCAATGGTTGCAAGGTCACCAAAATTACAGGCACTAGGGTTTTGGCCCTTGTTTCTATAGAAGCTATCAAAAGCATATGAAGCATGACTTTGAAGTGTGTTTGGATTAAAGCAGCTTCCACCAGGCTGAATAGGTCCGCAATTAGCTCCATTTGAACATGCATAATTTAGAGCATTCTGCAGTCGAGGGCCAGCAGCACTACTCCTAACCATGCACCATGTTTTTGATTCTACAATCATCACATTCATCAAAATCATGGCTGTGAAAATAGTTAACATTATCATAACAGAATGCAACTTTGGTGAGGCCATTGAAGAAATCAACGGTTTGTTAAATTATTATATATGAGGTGATTTTGCTTTCTCTATTTTAATTCTATTTTGCTCTCTTCCTCATGCATAGGTATAAATAGAATGGGCTGATGAGCACTTGGACTTGGTATTAAATTATAAAAAACAAAAAATATATTAAAGAATAATATTATTAATATAATTTAACTTTTTTGATCCAATTTATATACTTTTTATTGAATAAAAATATTTGAAGAATTGAGGATGATCATGCGGATAATAAGGAAATGAATCAGACCAGTTTTGACGGTGAAGATTGAAGAGGCTCCTGCGGAAAAGGAAATGATTTAACCAAAATTTATGGTGAATTAAGGAGGCATAATGGGAAGAAAGTTGCTTTTCTGACATCAAATACTTCATAACCACACATGTAAATGACGTTTTTGCCCCCAACGGTAGTTAACTACCGCTGGTTTTGTCCGGCGGTAGTTAACTACCGTTCACATGTTAAGCTTAAAAAAAACAAAAATAAAGCTCCTGCGGTAGTTAACTACTGTCGAGCATAAAAACTGACTTGTTTTTACTTTTATTGCATCAGACTCCAATGGTTACTTATGTCCTTGGGTATTTGTTGTGTTTGAAGTGAAACATGAATACTGAATATTAGTGCACATGGCTACAATGCATTTTTTGTGTTGTGGCAACAACAATAGATTTCATGATAATCTTGCAATTTTTTATAGCACCAAAAATAAGCAAGGAGATATGGTATTACTAAAAAAAGGTAAAGATAGAATCTCAGAAAACGTGTTGCAGTGAGATTTCATTTCATTTCACATGACTAGTCATGATTACTCTTGACCCATTTTCATCAACCAATCATAATTTGTCTCACTTTCAAAATTTCATAGCATTTTCAATACTTCCCTCTTTTTCATCCCTTACCCATTGGAGCCTGATGCAACAAAAGTAAAAACAAGTCAGTTTTTATGCTCCACGGTAGTTAACTACCGCTGGAGCTTTATTTTTGTTTTTTTTAAGCTTAACATGTGAACGGTAGTTAACTACCGCAGGACAAAACCAGCGGTAGTTAATTGCCGTTGGGGGCAAAAAGGTCATTTACATGTGTCATTAGGAAGTATTTGATGTCAGAAAAGCAATTTTCTAATGGGAAGCTTGGTCAAAGCCTCGAGGGGGCAGTCCAGAATTAAAGGATTCAATTTTTGAATCTTGTGGGCTGGGTAAGGACAAAGTAAGCTCCACATCTTCTAACTCAATGGGGGGTGGGGTGCGGAAATTACTATATCCAGTGTGGGTGCTATAAATTCAACAACCGAAAACAACATAATAAAAAAAAAATGCTCATAACGCTCATTTTTGAATACCCTCTCTAGCACTCACTTTTTTATTAGATGAAATTAATGTATATCCCACCATTTGTGTGGCTTTTATTTACAATGTGTAGACTCACAATGATTTAAACAAATAAGAGAGTGAGTATCAGAGAGTGTTCAAAAGAGAGTGTTGTCAGCAATACTCCATAATAAAACACACAAAAGATTATGGATCAACCAAAATTAAATCATCACATGTTCTATCCATGTAAGCCCGAATTTTTTCGTTGGTCCTGGGCGAATCAACCTTTCTCGAATATCTTGGAAAGAACTGACCGAGGAAGTGTCTAACTTGATGGTTCCTTCAAACTATGTTGACCAAATATAGAGAACATGGTTCTCACGTTGTCATCATTTTGGAGCTTTATTTGGTTGAACCAAACACTCCCATCATATTCCATCGATGGACGAAGATACTTCCTTTTGTTGGATGAACTCAATGTATGTCCCACCACTTTTTGCGGATTTTATTTACAATGTGTAGACTCACAATGATTTAAACCAATAAGAGAGTGAGTATTAGAGAGAGTGTTCAAAAGAGAGTGTTGTCAACACTACTCCATAATAAAACACACAAAAGATTATGGATCAACCAAACTTTAAATCTTCACATGTTCTATCCATGTAAGCCCGAATTTTTTCGTTGGTCCTGGGGTGAATCAACCTTTCTCGAATATCTTGGAAAGAACTGACAAAGGAAGTGTTTAACTTGATGGTTCCTTCAAACTATGTTGATCAAATATAGAGAACATGGTTCTCACGTTGTCATCATTTTGGAGCATTATTTGGTTGAACCAAACACTCCCATCATATTCCATCGATGGACAAAGATACTCAACATTGTCCACCCTTCTTGTGTCTCAGTGGTTGGGACGACCATTAACTTGGTCTAGCTGGTCCTTTAAATCAGACATTGTGACGTCAACATGAATCCTAAACATATTAGGTTTTCCCCCGTTGTAGTACATTACAACAAGTTTGGTGTATACATCTACAAGATAAGTGTTCAGGGTTCTATGGTTTGGTTTACAATTGAACCAAAGACACCAATTTATAAAAGTTTATGCACGTCGTGAACTTAAACTGTTAGTGTAGTGTGGACCATAGAAAAATCTTGTATTTGATTGATTCAATTTATATAATTCGAAATAATTTAGAATGGTTTCAGATTATTTAACTTGAATCAATCCAAAATCTGGACGATGGCTTGGTCAGCAAGTCTGCATGGTGTTATGCATGTTACATGTGTTTTTGACAGGTCAACAACGTTACTTAGTTGTTTATTGAGTAAAAAATAAAAGTGAAAATTCAATGCATCAACACAAAAATATAAAAGTAATAAAAAATTATATTTACTCGTTTCGTTACTTTTAATTTTAAATATCGAACATATAAATGTTTATAAACATATCATACATAATTTATTTAAAATTGTTTTCCTCACCGTTTTAGTTTGCGATGTTTGCACTAAAATGTTTACATTTTTTTTGTGCGAGGCATTATTTAGATCTATTAAAAAATATTATATTACGCTAGGGCCGGCCCTAAATGGCCCGGGTAGTCCGTTTTGACAACTCTACAGATTCTAGCTTTGTAATTTGAGATTATTCATATTTTTGACCTTCTATTTTTTTATTTTTTTTGTAGATATAGAGTCCAGAAAAGTGATCTAGAAATTGAATTTTTTCATGATTTTTTGAATGCATGTTTAGAACGTTAAAATATGACTTTTAACATAAAATTATAATATTTCGATAAGCGACAGATTAATTATGAATTATTAATGTCCAAGAAAATCAAAAAATAAAACACAGGAAATTTCGACCTACAAATTAAATTTTAAGTTTGGTTTTTGGCTTTTGCAGAGACTTCTACAAAAGTACAGAGATAATCTGCAAAGTCCCGTACCATTTTTTAACGATGACTTAATTTATTTTAAATTTTCTACTAAAACGTACATAATTTCAACTTTGCTTCGCTGTGGGCATATACTCATGGGTAAAATTTTACTCCCTAATTTTTCTAGCAAGTTTAAAATATCATAATATATAACATCCACCACAAAAAATGTCATGCATGTTTATGAATTGTTCATAACATGTTTTATTATATAATTCTCATAATTAATATTACATAATTTGAAAATATATAATTGCAGAGGAATGAAGAGCCTCTACTAATATTTATTTATGTTGTGATTTGGTGGTGTATTGTATGAAACTTGTTCGTCGAGGCTTTGCGATCGGTGATATGCTCCCTTTGCAGCCCTAATGATTAAACATAAGCAAAAATAAAAAAAGTGTTACCAAATAAGTTAACTTTATCTTGTCAAAAAAAAAAAAAAAAAAGAAGTTAACTTTATAAAATGTTTGTATTAGAAAGCAAATCAATCAAATAGTGAAAACAATTTAAGGTTGTACCTTCAAGGGTATCTGCAGCTTCCATAACCTATACGCACATAAAAAAGAGAAGGTGAAATCAATTATTGATCCATAATATAATTAATCAACAATACAATGTCTACTATATTCTATGATTTTATAGGAAAATTATCAGACCAAAACAATATTTTATGATTTTATAGGAAATAAAAAGTTAATCTTCGGTAAAAAGATAAAAAAAAATAAAAATTAAATAGGGCATTTGTTCATACTGGGATCAGTTACGGCAATGGTTGCAAGGCCACCAAAATTACAGGCACTAGGGTTTTGGCCTTTGTTTTGATAGAAGCTATCAAAAGCATATGAAGCATGACTTTGAAGTGTGTTTGGATTAAAGCAGCTTCCACCAGGCTGAATAGGTCCGCAATCAGCTCCATTTGAACATGCATAATTTAAAGCATTTTGCAGTGCTGGGCCAGTAGCACTACTCCTAACCTGGCACCATGTTTTTGATTCTACAATCATCAAAACCATGGCTGTGAAAATAGTTAACATTATCATAACAGAATGCAACTTTGGTGAGGCCATTGAAGAAATCAAAGGTTTGTTAAATTATTATGAGGTAATTTTGCTATCTCTATTTGAATTCTGTTTTGCACTCTTTCTCATACATATGTATAAATAGAACCTGGGTGAGCACTTGGATTTGGTATTAAATTATAAAATCCAAAACAATATATTAAAAAATAAAATCATTAATATAGTTTAATATTTTCACACTGATATTACTTTTTATTGAATGAAAAATATTTTTATATCATTTAGATCGATCCTTAGCATTGATGGGAGTCAAATTTTCTGGTGGGAAATGCCAATAAAGTACATAGTTTTGAAGAGAGTCAAATTGTATGGTGGAAAAGTATATAGTTTTGAATATTGTCTTTTTATTGGGATTTTAAATATTAACTTTTTTGTTTTTCTAGATTCTTTCTATTAATGATAGTCATATATAAGACTAATTTTCTTTAGGAATAGTTGACCCAACATTTTTCTTTTGGTTTAAAGCTAATTTATAATTAAAGTAATATATAAGATCTTTAAAAATAAAGTTAAAATTGTTTGACAATTTTTTATTTTCTTCTAACTTAAAAAAGATGTGTTGATTTTTTACTAAACAAAGGAAAATATATTAAATAAAGAAAGTACAAAGCTGAGGGATATGGACCTCACCTAGAGCTATTAAAAATGGGTTGGGTTAATGGGCCGGTCCATTATCGCATATTTTAGGCCGGGACGTGTCTAAAAAAGTTAGCCCAAAATGCACTTGGTTTTTTTTTGGCCCAAGCCTATCTGGCCCTTATAAAAAAGGGGGTTGGGCCAGGCTGGCCCATTAGGCTTCGGGCCGGCCCATTATCAATATTTCCGTTTAATTTTTTTGTTGAAAAACACTATTTTTGAAAAAATTATCAACTAATTTAAAATTTATTAATAAAAATGAATGAATTTAGCTCAAAATTTTCAAATTCTAAAGTTTATATATTATTAATCTGATTCAATAATCTAGAGTTTAATTAATACTCAATGGTAAAGGTGGATCAGCTACGGGGTTGAGTTTATTAACAAATATTAGAAGCTTGTTGGAATTAAATTGGGAGGTTCGTATTTGCCATACATTTAGAGAAGCTAATTCTTGTGCAGATGCTCTAGCTAATTAACTTGACGTGTGATGGTGTCTCTTCTTTGATTATTTATGAACAATGTCCTGTTCAGATGAGATTATGTTTTTTAGCTGATTATGTTGGTGTTGCAACATCTCATTTAATTAAGCGTTAAGTTTTCTTTCTTCTGTGCTAAGGCCCCATTTGAAATTCTTAACTTTTAAGTTTCATTTGAAATTCTTTAAATTTAACTTGAACAAAATACTTCATAAATTTCCATCATTTTGAAAAAATTTCAAATTATTATCCAAACAATGGAATTCGTATTTGAATTTCCTCAAAACATTACATTACATCAAAATATTCCCCATCTAAACACACTCTAAATGAATGGAAATCCAGTAAATAAACCAAAATGACATGAGACTAATACACGTCCATGGTCCAACCAACCCAACAAAGGTAGTAAATCCTCAATTAGTTCCTTACGAGTGCGAGAGTTATTCTAGATATGTTTGGTTGATAAGTAATTTTGTGACCTTGTTTTGTAAATGTTGAATTTTAATAAGTTATATCTTTGAAAGTACATTTCTCTCATTTAGTTTAGAAATTAATTGACTTCCTTTACACTTGAGTCAGTTTTATTTTGTACAAAATAAAGGACTTTTCACTTAAAAAACGTGTCTGAAAATTGTGCACGCTTAAGAATTGCGAGATTCTATGTCACATGTATATCTTATTCGTGCCCTAATTAATTACTTTGATGTATGAGCTTTCTTCAATGAATTTGAATATTTTGGCCAATTTTATTATTTCCTAAGTTGAATTTAAAATTTATTATGCAAATACATAGTTTTCGATTTCCTTAAGTAAATTTATTGCAAACAAAATGTTTATCCCACCCGTTGGAATTAAATTTATAGATTTGGTTATACACCAATTCTTTAGAGGTCTTGTTAGTGATCATTTAGGAATATTGTTATCCCAAGGCAAGGTAATTGTGAACGAACAATAATTCTTCAAGGGGCAACTTATAACCTGGGTTTTTTTCCTCACGTTTTTATGATTTCTAAAAGTGTCGTATTCTTCAAAAGTTTAATAGTCTTGATTTTGAGAACCTCGAGTAGAGAGGGTAGCATATCCCCTGATGTTGTCATCAACCCTCCTTGTCCCATGTTTCATCTTCAACAACTCCTATTACGAAGATTTTAAGCATGATCATGGCAACAAAACGCAGCAATTCAATTGCATTGATGAATTGATGGGCACTGTTCCCTCCTAATATGTTTTAAAAGGCCTTTCGATAGAAAATGGTTTATCTCTGTTTGTGAAATGGGCATTCAAGGAAGGCGAAGAGGACAAATTAACCTCCAAATCTAGTTGAGATAGGGCGGAAAAGAAATTGTGAAAAAAAGTGCAGGTGAGAATATTAATTAGTATACTTTTGAAAGTTCAAAGTACATGATTTGGTGCATGATCTTGCTCTCTATGTTGTGAAAGAGGAGTTTGTAGCGGTTAAGTCCCATTTTCTTAGATTACTTGAGCAAGTAAATCAGCATTTATCAATTGTTGAAAAAATTTCAATTTGCCATTCTTTGTTCCCCAAGTCAAGGAGTGTGAGAACTATATTGTTTCCCCGTTAAAGGAGTGAATCTTGATAGTGAAACTCTTTTAAATGCATGCGAGTTTTAGATTTAAGAAATTCACTATTCGAGACTCTACATATATACTTCAACTGCTAAATTAGAATACTTTATGTGCAAGTTTTGTTACTCAATATGGATACATGGAGCTTGAAACACTGCCTAAAGGGTTAGGCAAGCTGATCAGCATTCGAGAAATATGTATAACCACAAAACAATCAGTTCTGTCGCTGAATAAACTTACAAACTTGAAGCATGCATCTTCGAAAATTGGGTTTTCATTATTGTGACAATTTGAACCTTTTCTTACCTCTTTATATTTTCCCTAAATAGACTAATAATTTGAAACACGAAAGTCCAATCTGAAGATTAAGGATGAAACATCTGCATATATAATGGGGATTTTCCCAGGGCTTCTGGCATTGCCTGAATGGATTGTAGGTGCTTCAGCCACTTTAGTGACCTTGGAAATTAATAATTTCCCCAATCCTAAGATGTTTTCAGAGTGTCAAACAACAATGTCTCTTTAAGAGGCTCTATATTATTGGCTGTCCTCAAGTGTTGAGTCTTCCAAGTCATGGCATGCATCGTCTCACTACACTATCCTCGATGATTAATATGTTATGGATTAGTTATTTCCGTTAGTTGCTAGCTGCTGCTGGTGTTTGTTAGTTCAAAGCAAAAATGGTAACATTTTATTCATTTACTACATGACAAGGTAGTGATGCAGAGATGACAAAGTTACATTGTGGGTTGAACAGGTCCAACATTCATCGGAGAAGCTTTATATTCTCACTAATTAGGAATAATAATGAAAAATCTTTGTTTAGGTCAGCATGTGTACGTGTTAACCATGGTTTTACATTACATCCCCATCAATCCTAATTGTCTTGCGATTTCTAAAGTAACCTTCATTGCAACCACAACTTAAAGTCATTTAATACTAAGGGCATGTTTGATTTTCTTTCAACAATATCAAATAAAATATAATGTACACAATACCCTCTTGAAGCTGCTCCAAATAAAGGAAAAATACAACGAAAAACTAAGGAACACCACAAGGGAAATACATCCCTCTACAATGATCCTTCAAAAAAGTGCCCGTATTAAATTAGATATTATGTTCATGGAATTTCATTTAATAATTATTAATATCTGTGGATGCACATTGATGTGTTATAAAATCACATAGAACGGTTGCATTTTCCTCAATAAGAATTACTACGTACTCTTGCATGCTTTGCAGTTTGCATTATGCATCTTGGTTGATAGGATAGGACGGTTACATTTTGAGTAAATTAACGATTTATATCAGAATTGGGGTTGAATATAATTAATACGTTTGTTTTTTAGAGGAATTAATACTTTTGATAGAAAGTATTAACAAATATTGATGCGTATAAAATCAAATTTGATATTTTTTGAAGGAATCAAATTTGATTTTATTTTCCTTATAATTTACTAATAAGAGTTTTATTAGTTTTTTTTTTGGAATACTATTACCATTATTATTTTTTCTCAAAGCATGCAATAGGATGCAATTTGGCAGATTTGACGATTGTACATTTCTAACAAATTGACGATTTTATACTAAAATTATTAGCATATTTTTTTTTGTTGGAAAACTATTAGCATTATAATCAAATTTGATATTTTTTGAAGGAATCAAATTTGATTTTATTTTCCTTATAATTTACTAATAAGAGTTTTATTAGTTTTTTTTTTGGAATACTATTACCATTATTATTTTTTCTCAAAGCATGCAATAGGATGCAATTTGGCAGATTTGACGATTGTACATTTCTAACAAATTGACGATTTTATACTAAAATTATTAGCATATTTTTTTTTGTTGGAAAACTATTAGCATTATTCTTTTTTCTCAAAGCATTTATACTAAAATTGGCGTGGATGTGATTATAAATGCTTTTTAATGTCTTTCTTTGTACGTTATAAATATCGATCTTGCTCACAAATGTTGTATCATAGAATACTAGTCATCTTCATCTTCATTTGTAAAGGCTGAAGGATATATCTTCAATGGCTAAAATTTTATATCTCAAGGATACCATTATTTTTGTCCTCGCTTTGGCTTTTGTGATCGATCTTGTTTCTGTGAGTTTTTTCTTTGTTTCAATTTTTTTTTTTTTTGAAGTAGAATTTTCAGTTAGATTTTGTTTTTTTGTTTGCTACAGTGATAAAGATCACTTAAAAAACAATTATAAAAATGATTTTGAGGTTTTTTAACTAATAAAAGAGCTGTAGGCTGAATCACTTTACAAACATGTTAAAAATTGCTTTTTCAAAACGAATATAAACTCTAATATTAAGTAATTGTTCTTAGGACTAAAGCTATTGCCTCATTTGCATTAGGCCTCGGGCCTGATTAGAGATAAGAAATCAGTTAAAAAAAAAAAAAAAACTTCTAATACCTAAAACTATTGATACTAGATTGCATTTACATACGGTCACCCTTTTGAGTTTTGATTTCTTTTGATGCTTGAATTAATTCTGTTTTATGATTATTTTATTGTTGAAATAAAAATACACAGGCTGGTGGTGAGGGATCACTTCGTCCAAACGGTAATAGTTAAAGTATTACTACTATTATTATTTTATATTTTTATAAAATTCGAAACTCTTTGCATCTTATAATTAAAGGAAACGTAGTTGTTAATATTGGATTTAATTACATTTTGCAGAATGTGGTCATGCATGTGATCATCGATGTTCAAAGACTTCTCACAAGAAGCCGTGTTTGTTCTTCTGCAATAAGTGTTGTGCAAAATGTTTGTGTGTTCCATCTGGAACTTATGGCAACAAACAAGAATGTCCGTGCTATAACAATTGGACAACTAAGGAAGGAAAACCAAAGTGCCCCTAATTCATGATGTTTTTGCTCCCAAGCGGCTCATTTGTGAGCCGTGAGGGGTTGCCTCTTTCGTTTTTTTTCGTGTTTACTCCTCTGGTTTGGACTCGAGTATTGCTTGTGCTCGTTGTATCTCCTTTGTTCAGCTTGATTCATTATTATTAACAATGTTTTTTGGTATTCAAAAAACTAAAGTACGGAAAACTAATGAAGCGAATCCAAAGTACCTCTAATTGAAGTTACTTCATTTTTTGTTTCACGAAATATTAGTGTACTCTTGATCAAGCTATTGAATTTGTTGCAATTTTTCTAGCTTTATCACAAGTTATCTATGCAACTTTTGATGTAAAAAGACAATGAATAATGTTAGCCATCTTTATCAAAGAAATAATAACAATGTCAACCACTCTTTCAAAAAATAAAAAAATAACAATGTCAACCATGGATGCCCAAGTTGATTACTAGCAATATCCTCTAAGACATTGTTAGAGGAGAAGACTTGATTTCTGAAGATTCGGTTTTTGTCATGAAACATCACAAAATTCTTTTAACATTGGACGGGTTAAAACCGTAGAGGCCTCAACAACTAAAATAAGATCATCAATAACAAAGCACATGTGAGAAATAAAAGGACATGTCCATCTTTCCACTTTAAAGGGTTCCAAATTCCAATTCCCCATCGCCACCACATCCTGAATACTATGTTCAAACCATTCAAAACAATAAATAAATAAATAAATAAATAAGGAGAAATTGGATCACCACTTCGAAGCCTTCTAACAGAAGAGAAATGGTAAAAAGCAGCACCCTGCCAATTGATAGTAAGAGTTCTTGTACACACGATTAAACACGAGGGACCTCAAGAAGGGTGGAATACCTGACAAGGGTGTTCAATAGAAAACCGCATAACTATACTAACCCAAACTTGCAAAACAACGCGTTTGATTGTGATGAATTCAGACCAATTTTTTATCCAACCGTGCGGTTTGGTTTGATTTGCAATTTTTATTTTAACAATTAAATCAAACTAAACTTAACCGCAACATAATATCATATGTTTCTTATTTATGCATGATAGGTTTTTTATTTTGATGTAATGCAACATGTTAATGGTAAAACTAACAATTATATGACATGCATTAATATTTTGATGTAATGCAACATGCTACGGTGTAATAGTAACTAAAACATAATTTGTTTCTTATGCATAATATGTTTTTTATTTTGTGTTTGTTTTTCTATCAATATATAGAATGACAAAATTATATAAGTTTGAATATAATTTTTTTAGTAAACTCATTAAACATTAAGAATGGGAAAAAATCAGTGACATTTTACAAAATGTAAAACTATTGTAACACTTCTCAGCATTTTCATTTATTAATAAGTCAGACTAGCTTATGGTGGGTATCAAGATCTCTTATCTCTACCTATCCGACTAAGTATCATTGAAAATCCAAACTTGAATCCACACCTAATTAAAGTCAATATTGGTTCGAGCTTATTGACGAGTTCACATCTTGTACAAAGACAAGTGTTTTTACGGTCAACATTGTGTGCATTCACACATTTGAGCCATTGATATATTTGATGAAGATCGATGATCTATACTTAAGTTTAGTATTTTGAATTATAAAATTTAAATATCTAATTTTAGACCGTTAGATCATTGGATTAGACAAATGGGTGAATACAAAATTAGTGGGGTAATAGTCATTTTGGCCCTTGAATGTGTAAGGAGTAGTCTCAATAGTCTTTCAATGTATCAAAATTCTAAAATAGTCATTGATTGTGCGCTTTGTTGGTCAAAATAGTCTTTGAAGCTAAAATAATCTCTCAATACTCACAATAACTTTTTCAATATAGAGGCTGAAATGACAATAAGTAACTACATATAAGGACCGATATGATGATAAATAAGTATATTGAAAGACCAATAAAACAATATTAACAAATTATTTTAATGTCAAAATATTTTAAATAACGAAGTGCACAGTTAGGGATGGGAATATTCTAGGTCGAGTTAGGTTTTGCAAGACTTAAGTCTGGCCTGCCATATTTTTTTAAAGCCTAAGTCTGGCCTGCGGCCTGTCATAAGCCTACTTTTTATACCTGAGCATGGCCTTCTGAAAGTCTGATACGACCTGCTAGTCTGTTTAAAAGAATATATCTTATCAACATCTTTAAATAAGCAATGTGATCTAAGTTTAAATGGACTAGCGAACAAATAGTTCAATTAGATTAAACTCTCTTTTAATAATCAACACGAGGTTTTAGGGAATTCGACTATATATTGTATCATATTTCTATTCTAATTTATAATAATATATTTATATATGAAAAAAATTAATGTATACTAATAAAGCTTAAATTATTGAAAAAGTTTACATACAGTAGAAACTCTTTGAATTAATACTCGGTAAATTAATAAACTCTCTAAAATAATAAATTTGTCTGGTCCCGACTTGGGCCAATGTAAAAAATTGAAAAACTCGATAAAATAATAAGATAATAATTTTTTGGGAGATCCCTTTATAATTTTCGGTCCCAAGAAAATCATAAATTAATAATTCATAGAAACTGAAAAAAAAATATATTAAGAATACATTGAACACATTTGTTCCTCTTGTTTACATTTATTGCACTTCAAAAGTCATTATTGATTTCCAATGCATTTGAACACAGTAGTTACTAATTTACGTTGAGTCCTAAGGTTCGCTGCAACGTAATTCTAAGATGCATAGACTAATTTGCCTTTTTGTTTGGTATGTACAGTATAATTACTTAAAAACTCTTTAAATTAATAATTATTAATTTATCGATAAATTAATAACTCTCTAAATTAATAAATTTCTCCGGTCCTGACATTATTAATTTATAGAGTTTTAACTGTATTTATATTTTAATTCAAAGTACAAAATATAATATAATAATAATAATATTCATATTACTTAAATAGGTCGGCCTAATAGGCTTAAGAGACTTTTTGAGAGGCCTGTAGTCTGGCCTTTTAAACTAAATAGGCTTTAAAAAAAGCATAGGCCTTCTCTATTTAAGAAAAAAAATGTAGTCTGACCTGATCTATAGTAAGCTAGGCCGTAAACGCCTGTATGTCGGCCTAGCATATTCTCATCCCTATCCACGGTAAAATTATTTTAAAATTTGATATAGACAGATTATTACCAACACGACTTTTATCCCAGAATAAATAATATGAATTCCAGTTCCTACTTTTGTTACCTAGTTGCGCATAACCTAACTAAACATTAGACTCTCTCTCTCTCTCTCTCTCTCTCTCTCGATCGAGCACTACCTGTACGAGAAGGGAGTAGCAGTGATCTTCATCGTCCTTCTATTCTCACAGCAAGTTAATATCATCTCAGATAAGGTTTGTGTTTTTTCTTTTTTCTGTATGTTGGAGCAGTGACCCATGTTCAAGGAGAGCGACTACGTTGTGTAACTATATATCATTTTATGTTTCAAATATTGCTTACAAACTGTTCGACGTAATGTCTCTGTTACTAATCTAATTAGTAAGAACAATCAAGTGTCCATTTCTTTGTTGTGCTTACAAAGTGTTCAACCTAATGTCATTGTAAACTGTGCTTTCATGAGTTATTAAAATTCTTAGCACAGCAGACAATGAACTTATGTGCTTGTTGTGTTAAAATGTGGGAGGTTATGTCAAAGTTTAGTTGAAATTAGGAAATATGCCATGTCAAAGTTTATCCTGCATATTTTCAGTATGGACAACATTCACTCATTCAAGATACGTATCCATTTAATAAAATATTTATCCCTTTAGAAAGTTAAGATATAAGGTGATGATTTGATGTAGTGAATGGGATGAATTCTTTGTAGGTGCTGCTGTATTTTTTGAAATTCTTGCTGTTTGTTGATTATGGAAATTTAGAGTTTCAATGTTGACGAGTTGTAAATCTATGGGAATGAACGGGTAAAAACTTGGCTAAATGTTTAGAGTTTTTTGAGGAATAGTTAAATTCTGTATAAACTAACCTAAATTATGCTAAATGTTACAAGGTTTAATCTGGATGTGGCGCAGAGGTAGAGAAGGTTTCAGCCGTCTCCGCCGATTTTCAACGGCAGTGCGACGGTGCTCGGAAGATGAAGGTGATTGGTTCTACGCCTCAGAGTGGTGGGGTTCTGGCTCTGACGATGGCCAAATTGTTCTCCGGTCGACTTCCGGCAAGGGAAATGGCATTGTTTCAGTCATTGCACATCCCTCCTCCAAACCCAACAGAATGCATTGGTCAAAAATGGAAAGATGGTTGCAGCAGAGGTGTGAGGAGGTGCATCCTGGATATGGGGATGAAGGGAATCTGAGGGTGCTTGGATATCAATGGCGGGGGCTGCGTTTCAACGATGTTACTCGCCAGAGCACGGCAAAAGTAATGCTTACATACCATGAAAACAAGCCAGAACTTGTCTATCTTATGCAGCAACCACATTGCTTGGCTGTTCCATATGTGAAAAGTATGGTATCTGCTGGGTTGAGTGCTATTGCCTCATCTAATTTTGATATTATTAGTGCATTGCAAGGAAAGAAAAATATGCGCATTTTATGCATAGGACACGGCGGGGGAAGCTTACCATTGTTTTTGGCAAGTAAAATTCAAGGTGCCATCGTCCACATAGTTGAAATTGATCCCCTTGTTATCTCAGCCTCGATTCGTGCTATGGGGTTCCCGGCTTTTTCACTCATGACAAAATCAGGTCACAGGGAGGTTGCGAAACCTGATATCATTAATGAAGTTATGTGGAAAGGCACCCACGAGAGGATTTGCCTTCACGAAGCAGATGCTGAGGAATTTATAACTAACAATACCAATCTCTATGATATGATATTTGTTGATGCTTATGATGGTGATGATGTATTTCCACACAAGTTATGGAACCCAGATTCGCCATTCCTAAAATCTCTTAAAACTCGGCTTCATCCCAAACATGGCACTGTTGTGGTGAACCTGCATTCTGACTCTGATGTATTGAACCATGATGGATCGGTTCCATCTGAATTTGAGCAAGTTTTGCCAATGGGAAAGTATGTGTCTCAAGTTTGCAGAGCATACAAGGACGTACTTTTAGGAACTAGAAGCTCTTCTGAAGAGAAAAGAGGTTCTGGCATTGCTTTTACTGTTGCAGTTCCTTGGACCTGTAATACATCCCTAGTTGTGTGCAGAGGTTTTGGTAGAGATAATCAATGTTTTAACCGGGATTTGGTTGTAAACACACTCATATCCAAATCCCTTGAACTGGAACATGTTATGGACTTGCCATTCTCTTGTTTGGAATACATAAAAGGCGGTTTTATTCTTGCTGAATAGTTCTTCAGGCTCCACTTTTTATTATGGACAAATGTTGGTTATTAATTTTAATTTTAATTTTATTATGTTTTGTAGTACAAATTTGAACTCTGAACCTTGTTCTCAAACTCTTTCAAGTACACTAACTCAACCACTTGAGCTACACGACTCCGGTGTTTTTAGTTCTGTTATTTATTTTTTTATTTTTTTGAGCAAGTGTTTTTAGTTCTGTTATTTCCTGTAGTTTTTGAATTTTAATTACGTCTTATAGTTTTAAATTCTTTAATTTGAATGGAAAATTGGGGTAAGTGTTGTATATTGTGTAAATGTAAGTCTAATAAAAGAAAGATTTAATTATTCAAATTGACCGTGTAGTACATATGAAGTTTGAAAAATGATCTTGTGAAGAAAAAAAAAACCACGGATTCTAACTTGTAATTTGAAATTCTTCATAATTCTTCCATGTAGACATAAAGTTCAGAAAAACAACCTAAAGGTTGAATTTTCTCATTTTTTTTTAAACATGTTTATGACGTTAAAATATGGTTTTCCACATAGAATTAATTAATTTTTTTGAAAAGTGACAATTTAATAATTATTTTTTAAAGCGTAAAAAACTCAAAATACAAAACAACGGAAACATCGACTTAAAAATTAATTGTGAGTTGTTTTTTTGTTTTTGTTTTTGCAAGACATCTATAAAAATATATAGAAATGATATGCATAGTTTCATTGATTTTATTTTTTTTTTGAACTAAACATGCAAAATTTGAATTTTGTTCCGAGCAAGCATACACTGATGGGTCAAATTTTGTTCTATAATTTTGATAGCTGGCTTATAACATCATACGAACCACCGCCATAAAATTTTAGGTTTTTAAACGAGAGATGAATTAATTATCATACTTATGAATTTCCTAAATAATTCATGATAAACTGTATAGGAAAACAAGATATAGTTAGATTTTGATTTGCCAAACAAATGCAAAGGACCGGAAAATTAGATGTAAAGCTAGGGTTTATGGTTGGACACTTCCAACAGTTAGAAATTAAAGGTGTTACTAAACGGTAATTTATAAATAAGAGAGAAATATGGGGAAACAACCCACGTAATTAATATAATGCATTGGTGTCCTCGTGAGCGAGCTTAGCTCAGTTAGCATGAATAATTGATAATATATGTAATGTCGGGGTTCAAACCCCGGCCACCAAAAAAAATATAATGCATTGGTAAATGATAAACTGTATTTAAGAGAATATTATGTGAAAGATTGATTTCTTCTTAAAATCTATTTTATTATATTAGCAGAAAGACAACCAAAGAAGATTAAAATATACTATGATCGAATATTTTTTGCAAATAAAATTAAAATAAACTCTATTTATAGTGTTCAATAATATTTCTATTATAGTGGGATTGTTCTTATTTTAATTGAATTAACTATATTATTAATTAAGAATTTAATATAATATTACAAGAAGGATATACTAGTTTAATTTTTTTTGAAGTAGTAGAAAACCATATTTTTTTTATAAGGCAAAAGCACAATGACATAAAAAATGAATGGAAGATAGTCAAACGAAGTTGGGATGTCTTGCAGATTCTAGTCATTGCCAGGTGCTCATATATATTATTAAAAAAAGGAAAAAGAAATACAAAAAACCTAGGGGGACATAAACCTAACCCAATAGTCCACACAAAGTGCAAGTCTACCCAATCAGGTGATTTAAAAAATGAAAACAACACCAGTGGATGTCTAAAGTGTGGCGTATGGACTAACCGTCAACATGGAACGAATCCAAGAACCAACAACTCCTTGCAACAATAACAAGCATATCGTCTCTTTCAAGCTAAACAGTCCAACATCAAATAGACTGATGAGGGTTTCTCCTGGCGTATGAATCATCTTCCAACATAGAGGCGATCCAAGATCCATCTGCTCCCAGTCAAAAATACCAAGCCTTCAACGCCATCTCGGGCCAAAACCATCCATTTGAACGCAGCGTCGAGACCCCAAACCGAGTCAACACACGGGAACTTGGACATTTGTACCAGCAACCAATAAGTCTGAATTCAATCGAGGAGGATTGAAACAAATATTAGACTATCCCTAAAAGACAAGACATGCCTGAGTAAAATCAAACTATCTTTTGATGTATGATGTATAAACCAACCGTCAACACGAATAGATTCACGAACCAAGCCCCTACAACAAATCATACAGGCATTAACAACCCTTTCAAGCCCTTCGAACCACACGCGAAGCAAACCAGGTATGAGAAAACAACACCAACAGGACGACAACAAGGTTTTGCAGCAGAACCATAGAACAAACAATACCCAACGAACCCACCTACAAATCAGTGAGTCTGTTCAAGAAAACAGACATACCCTCATGGGTTTTAGAGAAAACCACAAACACGGGAACAACAAGGAGGTGTTACTGGTGATTAACGACCCAGACGACCACCACAAAACCCAGATCAAGCTTCACGGTGGTCTCTGATCAGCAAGTGATAAGCAGACTGCTAACGAGAAAAACTCGAATCGTATATACATGAAACCATAGCAGCCACCAAATTACGAGGACGGTGGCACCAAAATCCTAAATACCCCAAAAGGAGTTTGGGGTGGCGCTGCCGTCAAAACCACGCACGAACCACCACCAACAACAAAGAGTCTAAATTGTGACAAGCTTGGTTTGGATTTTGGAGGAGAAGAACGAAAGTTGTAAAGTCTAAACGCGGTGGGTTAGATTTGGAGCGTTTAGGTTAAAAAAAAAAACAATATTAAAGTCATGTATTTCCTTTATATATAGTAATCGATTTTTTGAACTACGTATTTCTTTAAGACAAATTTAAAACATTAAAAAATTCTAAATTTTTCTAGAGGAAGTATTTCAAATGTTCTAAACAGGACAGCATAAAATCATTCTAAAATTTAAAAGTTAAAGAATAAAATTAAACATTATATAATTCGATAGGTTTCAACAAGGATGACAATGTTCTAGGAAGAGCCATTTTTATGGGTACGTAAACCAAAACTTTGGTAATTTTCTAGAGACGAATAATATATTTAACCATATTGTTTTCCAGAAATAGACTGGTTTTAGTTAATGGCGAAGCGCTTCATGGCCCACTCAAAAAAATTAAAAAATTAATAATTATAGTTCTATTTTTGAGAGATATTAAATAATTTTTTAACGATTTTAGTTTTCGGCAATTTCAAGAGTGACATACGTGATTTTTGCGATGTTTATACTTGGCCTGTTAGCGGAGGTTTACTGTTCTTCTAATTTGCAAGGGGGTTTCAAACCTCCCTTATATTGTCATGTCGAGTTAAAATTCCTCCAATTAACAGTTGTACTATAAAATACAATTTCATAATTTATGGCAGTAGTAAAATATGTAATTTAATTTTTTTTAAACTTTAATTTTGTGTTTATAAATTATAGTTTATTTTGGTGGCCTGCTGAGTTTTTTTGGCTCCGCCACCGGTTTTTGTTTGTCTTTTATTTATATATTTTTTGCAGCAAATTCAAAGCAAACCAAATATAACAAATGAAACTTGATCATATTCATAAAAAAAAAAATCATATTTATCTATTTAATGAGTTTTCAAATTGGGTTAATAAATACATAATTCAAATGACAATATCGTCAAAATTATCAGAATGAATATTTCCACACTTATCTTGGTCTGAATATGAAATTTCCTTTTTGTGTGAGTTATCAATAATAATAATAATAATAATAATAATAATAATAATAATAATAATAATAATAATAATAATAATAATAATAATAATAATAATTTTATAATTTTTTTTGACAAATTATGATATAAAAGTAAAAAAATAAATACAATTATTGTTTTTTGACCGAAGTTACAATTTTTTTGACTTAATTTCCATCTAGAGGAAAATGAAGTCAAATTGATAATTAAAGTATAAATATGTGGTAAGAGTTATTTTTGACTAATTATGTTATAAAAGTTAAAATAAATACAATTACAGTTTTTAGTTTTTGACTAAACATAAATTTTTAGACTTAATTTAAAAATTGGAAATTTGGTTTTGATAATAATGTTTTCACACTTTATAAAAAAATACATTGCCCTTTATTTTATTTTATTTTTCTAATTTAGTTATTAATTGATATATTTTTTTATACTGTTATTAATTGATATTATTTGGGTAAAACAATTTATCACCAAGGAAATTTATCAAAAGAAAAAAAAATAGTTTTGATATCTTTCTTATGACTTTTCTTCTTCTATCCTACATTTTTTTTTATAATAAACCTCATATATTGCTAAACAACTTAAAATCTGGACACTTTTCTAACCAAACCCAATTTGGTCCCATAAGTGACAGCTGGCCATCTTATGGGTCTTCACATTACCCTCGCTCCTGATGTAATCGAAACGATAGTCCCAAAATCTACCATAAAGTGACCTAATCCCAACAATCAGATCTCCCGAATAGTTCCTAGGTGAAAAACTAGCATCTTTACAATACTCAATCAAAACATTGCAATCACTTTCAATAATCGCCCTCAGCCTACATCCACTTCCATAGCTTTGTAGATCTCCATGACCTCAACCACCATTGGATTATTAAACCCTTCCATCTTCCACATATCAATTGCGACAAGTTTTCCATCAACATCTCTAGAAAAAAGCCCCCAAGCCCTAAAATCCACCTCTTCGAGATTAGCATCACAATTAACCTTAATCCAATTCAGATCTGGCCAGGACCAACCCCTGTCACCCACCAGTGAGTAGGACCTCTGGGCACGTGACTTGGTGATTCTCCAACCAAGAAGATGCAATCTGGAAATCCATAATACTTTGAGCAGCTACACTGATGATTCTCGATTCAGGTATGAATTTATTCTAAAAAACAATTCGATCCCGAGCATGCCAAATCCCATAGATCTAAGGGATGCAATTTGAATAAAAGTCTCTTCTTGCATGTCCTTAATTACCCTGCATAACCAATCCACAAAATCATCCAGGTTATCCTGAGAAAAACGCACCCCAAGCTGGATCTAAACCACACTTGGAAAATCTCTAAACACATGGTTAATAATCTCAACCTCTCCTTGACATCTAAGGCATAAAGGGTCCAAACATATATTTCAAAACTAAATTTTGTTTAGATTTTGAAAAATCTTAAAAGATTATAATCTCGGTTGAGATCTTATTTGGTTTTGTTTTGGACGAAATCTTATTAAGGTTATAAACCTACTTAACTCTTCGAAGTTTTTGCCTATAAAAGCGTTTTATACCCAACAAATAAAACCAATCTCTCAAACGCTAAACCTACTTCCACCCTTATACTTTCCCTATCATCACTCATTCATGGATTCCACCTTCAGCCTAAGTGTGACTCCTATAGAATCAACCGGACCTATCTCATCAAACATTCCTTGTTTTAAAGATATCATCTCCATTCGTTTCATTTACACTAAATCAACTTTTTGTTCTACATCCAATATCAACCCAAACCCTATCATCGATGACTACTTCATGTTTCCATCCGAGATCTTATGCAATTATAATGCACACGCAACCATGGATCCCTATTTCAACTTGTATGACATTTTCCAAAGGGTGTCGACTCGCATACCGACTCACATACTAGACACAGTTCTATATCGCATAAGAGATTGTGCTAAAGAAATGGTTGCTTTGAACGTTGAAGGACGTGACATATTGGAGATGAAAGTGTCACTTCATGTTAACTCAGACATTGAAGAAGATTATCCTTTTGAGCAATCTCATCGTAATTTTCATGATCAACAAAATGAGGATTTGCTAGATGAATTGGAAGATGATGATTTGCTACATGAATTGGAAGAAAATGAATTGCTACTGGAATTGCAGGAAGATCATTTTGAGCAGAATCCTCATAATTATAATGATCAACAAAGTTTGGATTTGCCAGATCAATTGGAAGATAATAATGATTTGTTAGAGGAATTGGAAGAAGAAGATCGATTTGAGCAGTATCTTCGTAATTATAATGATCAACAAAGTGTGGATTTGCTAGAGGAATTGGAAGATGATGATTTTCTACATGAGCAGTATCCTCATATTTCTAATGATCAACAAAATGTGGATTTGCTAGATCAATTGGAAGATGATGATTTGCTAGAGGAATTGGAAGAAGATGACTCACTCCAGGAATTGGAAGAAGATCATTTTGAGCATAATTATAATGATCAACAAAATGTGGATTTGCTAGATCAAATGGAAGATGATGATTTTCTACAGGAATTGGAAGGTTATCATTTTGGAGAGTATCCTTATAATTATATTGATCTACAAAATATGGATTTGCTAGATCAATTGGAAGATGATGATTTGCTAGAGGAATTGGAAGATCATTTTGAGCAATATCTCCATGATGATAATGATCAACAAAATGATGATTTGCTAGAGGAATGGTCAGATGATGATTTGCTGGAGGAATTGGAAGATGATTCTATTTCTTCAGATTCTATAGATCGATGTTCAATTTGTTTGAAGAAGTATGGATCAGAGAAAGAGCTCTTTCATACAAAATGCTCTCATGTTTTTCATAAAAAGTGTATTAGCAAGTGGATTGATTGCTCATCTTCTTATTCTTGCCCATTGTGTCGACGGGAGATAAAATGAATAGAGAATGAACAATATATGATTTTTTTTTATTATAGTATCAGTACATTATTGTTCAATGGCCTTTAGCTAGACATCACATATGAAAATTGTATTTGTGCTAAAAAAAAAATTATATGCGTAGGTTTATGGATGGAAAAGTTCTTACTATTGTATTTACTAAACAATATATTTTCATGTTATTAAAATTGTTGACTTATGTTATTTTTTTCCTTCCTATAGAGATAACCAATATAACCAAGATTTGTTTGTAAAAACTTTCATATTCAAATTTTTGAGCTGAAACATGTTATATATAGATTTTCCAGTTTGGAATTTAAAAAAGGAGGTTTTAATCTTGTTACTAGTTTGTTTACCAGAATATTAATGTGATATATTCTAGAGTCATACTAATTTGTGGTAAAAAATTAGTATGTATGGTTTTGCGGGTCCATTGGTATTTTATAAGCAAATGTTGATTGTTAGTATGTAGTTAAAATTTCTCTTTTCCTCAAATTCCTTCATGTAGTGTCCAATAATTCACCCATTTGAGCTAGACCTTGATTTTTCGCTGTTACTTTTGAATCTTAATATTGTATATTATTGTTTTGAATTGTTAGTTTTAAGGGTAAATTAGTGGTAAGTGTTTGTTATTGTGTAAATGCAAGTCCTGTGCAATTTTTTCCTGTGCCACTTTGTTATTGTGGTTTAAGATTGTCCTGGTCCACTTTGTTATTGTGCCAAAGAATATGAAGAGAAAATACGCAGTTGCAAAACTAGCAAAATTCCATGCATTGCTTCCATGATGATCAAAATATCACACTTGATGCCTGCAGTAAACCTTAAAGCAGCACTATATTTAAATCATGGTTTAAAGAAAATTTTGCAGAAATATCCAATGTTAGTCCCTAACCGGTACTAAATTTGGCTTTCTACATTCAAGACTTTACACTCCCACTTATCCGCCATGTGGTTATCAAACTTTGCTTCTGCAAAACCTATAAAACCAGCACGTGGACTATATTGGTAATTTTGCATGCAAATCCTCCAAGCAATATAAATGTGTCTTGGAATACTTTTCATTTTCCACACGTTTTTTATCAAGATCTTGCGCTGAATAATAGAGCAAAAATAATCTTCCATCAAGGATATTTGTAGAAAAAGGTATAAGTATAATTTTCGTATCTTTCTAATTATTATTTTTCTAAAATCTTTCCGTGTATATATATTTCAAAAATTAATACTTTTCTGATCGAAGGAAATCTCAAAATATTGAGAGGTGTGAATAAATGCAATTTTAGTGTATAAAAAGCAATTACAATTGAAAATAATGAGAATTTAGTTTTGATAAAAAAAATGTTCTACAACTTGATTAATAATATGTAAATGAAGCTAATCATAATCATTTGGTAGAATTTGTAAAAAAAAAATAATTAAAAAAATAATTTGGTAGAAATGTCGGCACCATAAATCAAATTCAGGTTCTTTCGAATGATTCGTCCAATCTCATTAACCACTTGAGTTCATTCACTTGATTATATAATTTTTATTTTAGTATAGTACAATAATTGTTTGGTGTTTTTTTTTGTTAACCCTACGACTTCCCAGGAAGGGGGCTATGAGCCCTGGTAATCCGAAGTTTGTCCAAAAGGTAAGTAAAGTCTGAACAATAATTGTTCTACTTTGGAAACAAACTCAAGTTCTCCTAAACAATTCATCGTTTGCAAAAATTGATTGCATAATTGTTTAGTGGCTTTTTTTTGCTAAGCAGTCTTGTGGCTATAAATTCACCTTTAAGGTGAATACGTGGGGGGTGTGCGAGGTTCGAACCTAAATCCTTGCATATATTATGCAATGTAACTACTAACATTAGAGTTTCATAAAAATGAAACATAATATCGATATTCATAAAAAAATCATAATTATCTATTTAATGAGTTTTAACATTAATACATAACTCAAGTGATAGCATCGTCAAAATTGTTAGGCCGAATATTTTCTGCGTTTATTTTGGTTCAAATATGGAGTTTCTATTGTGTGTGTGAGTTATCAATAATAATAATAATAATAACAATAATAATAATTTTCTACTAATCATGTTATAAAAGTAAATAATTAAAAAAAATGTTATCAAAGTAAAAAATAATTACAATTTCTATTTTTTGACCTAAGTTACAATTTTTTTGACTTAATTTCCATCTACAAAAAATTTATGATATAAGAATTTTTTTTTTGACTAATTATGTTACAAGAATTTGTATTTTTTGACTTAATTACGGTTACATATATTTCTGAACTAAATTTTTTAAGATTTTGGAAAATCGGTTACATATATTTCTGAACTAAATTTTTTCAGATTTTGGAAAATCTTAAAAGATTATTATCTCACACCTAAGAAAAAAGATTCTTTAAAAAAATATATATTATAATAATCTCGGTTGAGATCTTATTAGGTTTTTTTGGACGAGATCTTGTTAGAACTATATATAAAGCTACCTAACTCTTCCAAGTTTTTTTGCCTATAAAAGCCTTATATTCCCAACAAAATAAAATCCAATCTCTCAAACACTAAACCTACTTCTACCCTTATACTTTTCGTATAATCACCGTTCTTATAATTTGTGCTTTTCAGTTCGGTGGTATTTCAGGACTTTATAGTTTGGCGTTGTTTGATTTCTCGTGTTTGTGTTCCAATTTGCGGAATTATTTGTCGTAATATTTAGGTTTTTTGAAAAAATCATCGCAGCCGCAACTGTCTAGATTTACGGCCCAGGCATGGATTCCTCCTTCAACCTAATTGTGACTCCTATAGAATCAACCGGACCTATTTCATCAAACATTCCACATTTTAAAGATATCATATCCATTCGTTTCATTTACACTAACTCAACTTTTTCTTCAACATCAACCGAAACCCTATCATTGATAACTACTTCATGTTTCCATCTGCTATCTTATGCAATTTTAATGCACACGCAACCATGGATCCCTATTTCAACTTGTACGACATTTTCCGTAATGTGCCGACTCGCATTTGGACACTGTTTTATATCGCATGAGAGATTGTGCTAAAGAAATGGTTGCTTCCAACGTTGAAGGACGTGACATATTGGAGATGAAAGTGTCGCTTCATGTTAACTCAGACATTGTAGAAGAATATCCTTTTGAGCAACGTCATCGCAATTTTAATGATCAACAAAATGAAGATTTGCTAGAGGAATTGGAAGATGATGAGTTGCTACAGGAATTGGAAGAAGATGATTTGCAACTGGAATTGGAAGAAGATCATTTTGAGCAGTACCCTCATAATTATAATGATCAACAAAGTGTGGATTTGCTAGATCAATTGGAAGATGATGATTTGCTAGAAGAATTGGAAGAAGATGATTTGCTACAGGAATCGGAAGAAGAACGATTTGAGCAGTATCTTCATAATTATAAGGCTAAACTGCAACTTTGGCCCCCTATTTTTCAAAAAGTTGCGATTTTGGCCCCTTAAGTTTGAAAACTACAATTTTGGTCCCCTATGTTTTAGCCCCTTTGCATATTTGGTCCTTTTTTTCAATTTTGACTGGTCAACGCCCATGTGGCATGCCACATGGGTAATTATTAAATTAAAAATAAATAAAAAATCATTTTTTAATTAAATAAATGAAAAATATAATTAAAATCATTTAAAAAATTAGGAAAATTGAAAAATTAATAAAAAAATTGAAAAAAATTCTGAAAATATTAAAAAAATCTGGAAAAATTAATTAAAAAATTGAAAAAAAATATTAAAAAATTCTGAAAAATTGAAAAATTAATAAAAATGAAAAAATACGGAAAAAATTTAAAAATTCTAGAAAAATAAAAAAAATCTGAAAAAATTTAAAAATTCTCGAAAAATTAATAAAAATAAAAAATGATTAAAAAATAAAATAATCTAATAAAATGAAAAATAATGAAAAATTCTTAAAAAAATAAAAAAGATTAAAAAATTCTGGAAAAATGAAAAATTAATAAAAAATTGAAAAAAATATTAAAAAATTTCAAAATTTTTGAAAAAATTAAAAAGATTAATCATGTGTATTTGTAAACCGAGCTTAGGTTTTTTCAGTGTATTTATTTCCAAAAAAATTTCAGTGTATTTTTGTGTATTTATAAACCGAGAATAAGGGAAAAAATATGTGTATTTATAAACCGAGCTTAGGTTTTTTGTGTATTTATTTCCAAAAAAATTTCAGTGTATTTTTGTGTATTTATAAACTGAGAATAAGGGAAAAAATATGTGTATTTATAAACCGAGCTTAGGTTTTTGGTTTATTTTTCGAAATTTCGAAATTTTCATTAGTATTTTTTCCGGGAACTTTTGTGTATTTATAAACCGGGAATTTTTGTATATTTATACACTGAAAAAACCTAAGGTCGACATATGTACTAATGAAAATTTCGAAAAATACTAATGAAAATTTCAATTTTTTTTAAATATTTTCCAGAATTTTTATTTTTTCATTAAAATTTTAATTAGAATTTTTCGAAAATTTTAATTAAAATTTCAAAATTTTATTTTTTCATAATTTTTATTTTTCAGAATTTTTTAATCTTTTTTATTTTTTTAGAATTTTTCATTATTTTTCATTTTATTATATTATTTTATTTTTTTAATCATTTTTTTTATTAATTTTTCCAGAATTTTTAAATTTTTCCCGTATTTTTTCATTTTTATTAATTTTTCAATTTTCCAGAATTTTTTATATTTTTTTCAATTTTTTAATTAATTTTTCATTTTTCCAGATTTTTTTAATATTTTCAGAATTTTTTTCAATTTTTTTATTAATTTTTTAATTTTCCTGATTTTTCAAATGATTTTAATTATATTTTTCATTTATTTAATTAAAAAATGATTTTTTATTTATTTTTAATTTAATAATTACCCATGTGGCATGCCACATGGGCTTTGACAAGTCAAAATTGAAAAAAAGGACCAAATATGCAAAGGGGCTAAAATATAGGGGACCAAAATTGTAGTTTTCAAACTTAAGGGGCCAAAATCGCAACTTTTTGAAAGATAAGGGGCCAAAGTTGCAGTTTAGCCTAATTATAATGATCAACAAAGTGTGGATTTGCCAGATCAATTGGAAGATGATGATTTGCTAGAGGAATTGGAAGAAGATCATTTTGAGCATAATTATAATGATCAACACAATGATCTAATGGAAGATGATGATTTTCTACGGGAATTGGAAGAATATCATTTTGGATTGTCTCCTCATAATTATAATTATCAACAAAATATGGATTCGGTAGCGGAATTGGAAGATGATGATTTGCTAGAGGAATTGGAAGAAGGTAATTTTGAGCAATATCCTCATAATTATAATGATCAACAAAATGATGATTTGCTAGAGGAGTTAGAAGATGATTCAATTTCTTCATATTCTATACATCAATGTTCAATTTGTTTGAAGGAGTTTTGCAGTGGATCGGAGAAAGAGCTCTTTCGTACAAAATGCTCTCATGTTTTTCATAAAAAGTGTATTAGCAAGTGGATTGATCGATGCATCGATTGCTCGTCTTCTTGTTCTTACCCATTGTGTCGACGGGAGATAATATGAATAGAGAATGGACAATATATGATTTTTTTTAATTATAGTATCAGTACATTATTGTATCAGTACATCACATATGAAAATTGTATTGGTGCTAAAAGAAAATTATATGCGCAGGTCTATGGATGGAAAAGTTCTTACTATTGTATTTACGAGACAAAATATATTTCCATGTTATTAAAACAGTTGACTGATGTTACTTTTTTTTTTTCTTTCTGTAGAGATAACCAAGATTTGTTTGTAAAAACTTTCATATTAAAAACTTTTGAGCTGAAACATGTTGCATATGGATTTGCCAGTTTGGAATAAAAAAAAGGAGGTTTTAATCTTGTTACTAGTTCTTTTACCAGAATATCGATGTAATTTATTCCAGAGGCATATTAATTTTTGGTGAAAATAAAGTTTTTTGTATAGTTTTTGCAGGTCCACTGTTTTTTTATAAGCAAATGTTGATTGTTAGTTAAAATTTGAACTTATAAGTCCCTTTTCTCCCTTTTTCTCAAACTCCTTCATGTAGTGTCCTATAACTTAACCATTTGAGTTAGACCTCTCCACTGCTTTTAGATTTGGTTATTTGCTGTAAGTCCTTATTACTTGCAGAATTCGCGCAGAACTTACTGCAGTTCGGATCTTCACTTAGAGGAAGGAGGGTTAAAAAGATTCTGCACATAATTCGTTTGCTGCTGTTCTGTCACATAAAAATTCTGTCATGGAGGTGGTTCAATTGTTGAAGCAGTCTGGTATCCTGCCTGCAATCCCATTCTGTGTTTTCTTGCGAATTCCAATTAGGTGATCGTGACTTTGTCTCTATTTCTCTCCTAACCAATTATTTTCTCTCATCAAAATAATTTAATTTAAACATTCATTTAGCAATTACGTCACCAATGTCAGTAAAACTAAATGTCAACGGAGTATTTTCTATAATTTGATAGCCATTTTTTGGGGTAAGCAAACATATGTGTAAGGTTGTTCTGTTGGTTGTTTTTTCTTTTTTTTTCTGGGCCTCTTAGGTTGTAAGGGTTAGAGTATCTACTGTACTCTCTTTATTATGAATTATGAATAAAATTCATTTGGTTATAAAATAAAAGGTCCTTGTTACTTGCAATTTACACCATAAACTTATCATCATTGTTATTAGCCAAAGAATATGTAGAGAAATACACCTCAGCTATCAAACTAGCAAAATTTTCCATGCAATGCTTCCATGATGATCAAAATATCACACTCGATGAATGCCAATCTACTAATAAAAGTACGAACATGTCTCCTTGATGAATTTCAGAACGAGAGAAGAGAAGACTGCAGAGGATAAAGCCACCGTATGTGCTTCCCGAATCAAATATTCAGTCTTGTCAGCGCCAACAATGCAAGGATATACAAAATCCCTAAGCCATGATTGCAAGCAGTGGCGGCGCGAAGTTTTACGTATTCATAATGGCTGTATTCAGTTCTTTCATGGAATGGCTAGCTTCACTTTCTGTTTTATGCCTGCTTCAATGGGTATTCATAGAATCTCTAAATATGATTAATTTGATGTTTGATTAATGATTTACTGTTTAATCAAGATATTCTCATAGAGATTATTCTGCTTTTTGTTTGGGAGTTTGGAGGGTAGGGGAAGGAAGAGTTTTGGAGGGTGGGAAATACATGGAAAAATTGAGATATATTTCAAAAACCTCCTTTGAACACACAAGAAGTGTCAAGAAGGGACAAAAGAGTGTTAAATTAAAAGAAATCAAAGAAAAAAGCAAAAAGCTAAAAACAAGTTACTAAACCAAAACATTGCAAGGGATTCAACCACCATGCGTGAAAATTGACAAAATTAATTGGACTGTGTGTTTTCAGCCGTCAGGAATAAAGCTTTATACGCTCAAATAACTTCTCTTACGAAATAACTTTACTACGATTTTTTTCTTTTGACATTACGCTCTTTCCACAAGATCCAAATAGAGGTCATCCAAATTACCTATTGACAAGAGCGAATCTCCTTTCCAAACAAATGAGTTTCACTAAATTGCAAAGCTTGTTCACCGATGTCAACAAGGCTAACAGATGTAATTACCACCCGTCGACCAGGTTACATATACCATCAAAGAACAAAAATAAAGGAAAAAAAATAAAAAAAACTCAAGTTGGAGCTCCTAGAGAAACCGAAAGAAGAAAGTATCCTAGTCCCGAAGGAGGAGAGGACCAACGACAAAATTAATCTATCTTATGCAAACCCTTTTTTTGGCCAAGTATAGTCAGCACACTTATTAGCCTCGCGGATGACATGAGACAAAGAAATTGTCCAATCTCGATCTACCAATTTTGCGATTTGATGAAGCATATATGTGTATGAATGGAATCTATAGTGAACCATGTCCCGAATAGTATTTACTGCATCCTAAAAATCAGTCTTGCAAAGCACGTTTCGACACATTTGGTCTTTAAATTAATAGCTAATTTAGTTTTTTTTTATTACAACTATTTTCTATCATTTAAAACGAAGTATTGATGACAAAAAAACAAAATATTGTTTACTAAAAGTATTAGCAAAATAAAATTTAATTTTTTCCTGAATTTGTATTGCTTATAATACTTAACATTGAATTTTTTTATGAAATGTAAACAATTAGTATAATGTACCAATAACTCTTTTGTTCATAAAGATTATTGTTAATTTATTGATTTAGTAAACAAATATACCAAAATCCTTTAATTTGTGAATGTAGTGCAAAAACTCTTCCGAGAAAAATATCTTTCTCATGGATATATCTGTATGAAAAAGAATATATAGTTTTTTGATTGGGAGAAATCTTAAAAGATTTAAGAGATGTGATGATTGAGTGTAATCTCATCTCATTAGATTTTATTTTGAAGTAAATTTTATTAGGGTTATAAACCTACTTAAACTCTACAGTACAACAACAAAAAAACATACTTAAACTCTCCCAAACTTTTGTCATACATCGTATATCAAACAAATTAAAACAAACTCATAAACACACAAAAGAAATATTATTGATAATGATCTAAAAGTGGTTTATAGCAGGATCTTGATAAACAGCACTAGCTTTCGCTTCAATCAAAGATTGGATTTCCAAATTTATGCAAAACTATCAAAGTTTATTACAGACAAAAATATATATATAGGCTTCAACCAAGAAGGACAAAAATTCAAGAAGGTTGCTCTTATAAGATTGCTCAATTTTGCAACTACTGTTGACTAAACGCGGCAGTTAAGTGTCGTTGGTCATAAGACGATAGTTAATTATCATACGACACTTTTTAAATCAATCAAATTACTTTGTAAATCGGTTAAATTGACTTAAAAATTTCTCTCAACAGTAGTTAATTGTCGTTAGAAGTATTTTCGTTAATTCAAGTTACTCAAGAGCAAACCTTAAATACCAAAACAACAGTTTTCAAAAGTCAAGGCAAATTGGTCCAAGCTCACTATGAAAGCTCATGGAAAAATAAAAGAAAAAGGAGCGAATTACAAGCTCCAAAAAGTAAACCTACACAACTAAGGATATTTTCATTTATTACTAGCAAATTTTAAACGAACAAAGAAATATTAAAAAATATATATTTCTTCAAATTGATTCAAATATTCATTCCTTGAGAATTTTTAAAGCTCACATAAAAAGTTTTTTTGTTCATGACGATCGGGTTCAATTGATAGGAAGTTGTGCACATATCCCCCAAAAACTTGAGCTCAACTCTTATTATCAACGTTGGGATCTCTTTAATAGGTGATCTGTAAGTATCTTTTGAGCATTGGAGCGTGCCCTAATTCTAGTGAGTCTAGGAGCCCCTCACCTAAACTTTTGTCACAAAAAGTGTTAAATATGTTTTTAATACCTCTAAATATATCAACTTTCAGTTTTAGTCCCTCTAAAAAGTTTGTTCTATTTTTGGTTCTATAAATTAACAGTTTTCAAGTTTAGTCCCTACTTTTTTACAAAATTTTACATTTCATGTTTCAAACAACTTTTTTTATGATATATACTTAGTAAGACCTTAAAATATCATTAGTTTGATATTTTAACTATTTAACTATAATCTTTATTAATTTATTTATAACTTCAAAGTAAAAATTAAATTATTAAATTTAAGATTGAATAGTTAAATTATTTAACTAATGATATTTTATGGTCTTGTCAATAATATTTAATAAAATACAGTTGTTTGGAACATGAAAAGTTAACTTTTGTAAAATAAAATAAAAAGACTAGAATTGAAAACAGAAAATTGAGAGTACCAAAAATTGAAAGAAATTTTTAGAGACAATAAAAATTAAAGTTCATATATTTAGACGGGTTTGAATCATATTTAACCCTGAGAGGTCGAGTAGCTCAACTATTTAGGGCTAAAGGATTCAAGGAGTTGAATAATTAAAGTCCATAATTTGAGTTTTCACAAGGAAATTTCACAAGAAGAAAAATACTAACATAACAATTAACATACAATAATTTTCTTTCAAAAAAAATTAACACACTATTATTTGACTCTAAAATACAAACATATTTAACCCTTAGAAAAATAATTCTAAAGTATATCAGCATAACTTATTATAAATTATGAATAAAATAAGCAACATTATTGTATTAGTTAATAACTTATATTATTTAGTTAAAATAATCTCTATTTAAGTCAAAGATAATTTCATTAACTAAAGTTCGACAATAAATCAAAAGTCAAGACTAAATAAATACAAGATGGAGTCTCTAAAGTCTAAATAATGGGTAGCTTGATTGGTTTCACGTCTAACATGTTAAAAATTTAAATTATGATAATGAACATTGAAACTAATACAATCCCAAAAAATACAACCAACATATATCGAAAGATAATTGTTGACGAGCATCCAGTGCCAAGATCCAAGAAACCCCTTATCTTTTGTAAATTCCAAACTCTTTTGCTTAGCCAAGTTTTAGCTACCTTTAAATATGATAATGAAAGCACTTGCCAGCAACTACTACACCATCAACATCTCACGGCAACGACAATATTCCACTTACCCCCCTAGTGGACTTGTCGTGCCGATATTAAGCTTATATATAGCAACCCATGAGAAGGGGTGTCCAACGAATATCAGATATAGGTAAATTTGAACCTCTACTTAGTATCTCCAACAACACCGCACCCATCACTCTTAAAATTAACAACATGCCTTTGTGTCTTTGAACAATGGTAGCGACGTCAACATCAATCCTTTCAAAACATTTTTTATTTTTAGCACGTCATATTTCATAAAACAGGGTCAACACGTTGACTATAAAATTTTCTGATCATACATCAATAATAGTTCTTTCCAACCACTTCTAAAATTATATGTATCGAAAATCATGTGAATTAAAAACGACACTTAAATAAGAACCAAAACAAAGCTATTTTGACCATTGACATTCCATGAAGAGAGGTGAAATTGTCTAATTATTTTGTCTGAAAAAACACACACAATGGGTCACAATTGATTTATTTTTAAACAAATAATTTTTTATTGGTAATTTTGTGTGGAGAAACCTCGAAACAAAATAGATCTATCTTGAAATAGTTTTAATTTTCCTCAATTTTTCCATACATTTTATCAAGATCTTGCGCCGAATTATAGAGCTAGAATAATCTTCCATCAAGGATATTTGTAGAAAAAGGTATAAGTATAATTTTGGTATCTGTCTCATTATTATTTTTCTCCAATCTTTCCGTGTATATATATTTAAAAAAT
This sequence comes from Medicago sativa, assembly GCF_051527215.1. Lineage (NCBI taxonomy): Eukaryota > Viridiplantae > Streptophyta > Magnoliopsida > Fabales > Fabaceae > Medicago > Medicago sativa. Next base: position 87,514,322 of record NC_140752.1, read on the forward strand.
TAATGCTTTCCTGATAGAAGGAAATCTCAAAATATTGAAAAGGTGTGATGACCGGGTGTAATCTCATCTAATAAAAATATATTTGGACAAAACATTATTAGGGTTATAAATGTGTGTATATATTTCAAAAATTAATACTTTCCTGATAGAGGGAAATCTAAAAATATTGAAGAGGTGTGATGACCGGATGTAATCTCATCAGATAAAAATAAATTTGGACAAAACATTATTAGGGTTATAATTTATAAACCTACTTTTTTTTTTAATCAAAGGGTTATAAACCTACTTAAACTCTTCCAAAATTTTGCCTATAATTTCGATTCCCGCTGCCGATGTGAGGACGGTGTTGGTGGGTAATCTGTAAGTGCCCTTTGGGACCGGAGGCCTGCCCTGACCCTGGTGGTGACCGGAGCCGAATCCACCTAAACTTTATGTAACCAAAAAAAATCGTGAACAAAAGGCAAATTACTTCTCTACTTCTACCTCATACTTGCTACAAAGCTTGATCACTCATTCATGGAGTCCTCCTCCTTTGACGTAAGTGTGACTCCCATCCTCAAACCAATCCAACCCCTGTCAACAGAAGATCCTTCTTTGAATGGTTTTTTCTCCTTTCTTTTTCATTACAACCACTTAACTATTTCATCCACATCCAATGACCCAAAAAACCTTATCTTCAATTTTAGAACACTTGTCTACCACTACTTCTCGATTCCTTCTGATATCGTATGCAATTATAATGCACACATGGATGTTATTGTTCTAAACACTCTCTTCATGTTCAGCACCTTTCGTGATGTGCCTGAAGGCATACTAGACAAACTTCTGTCCGACATTAAAGGTTGTGCTAGAAATATGGTTGCACTCAACATCGAAGAATCTGGAACGTTGGAGATGAATGTGCTGCTCCGTAGAGTTACTACACTCATGGTAGAAGAAGATGGATTAGATCAATACTCTCAAAGTTCTATTTGTCAACAAAATGTGGGTTTGTCATCGAAATCGGATGATGAAACCATTTCAAACTCCACTGATGAATGTTCAATTTGTTTGGAGGAGTTGCACAACGAATCGCAGTCAAAACTCTTTCTTACAAAATGCTCTCATGTTTTTCATACTGAGTGTATTGCCCAGTTGATCTATGGATGCATCAATCGTTCGACTCCGTATTCTTGTCCATTGTGTCGACAAGAGATAATGTGAGTAGAGAAGGGACAATATATGCATGCATTAATTGCAGTCCCTTGTTCATTGTTTCAGGTGTATCGGGTCTCTGATGGTGTTTGTTTTTGTGGGTTTATTGTTGTAAGGTGTGGCAGGACTGTGTCGTGTTTTCTGCTTCGTCTGTATTGTGGTGAGAGCCATTGATTCTAGTTATTCTTTGGCTCTTTTTTGTTTGTATTTTTCTGCAATCGCACTTTCTTGTTGATTAAAAATAAATAGAGCATTAACTTTTTTAGGGCAAAATTATGCATTGGTCTTTAGCTTGGCATCAGGTATAAAAAAGTGTATTTGTACTAAAAATAAGTTATATGCGTGCATCTATATCATATATATATGGATGGAAAAGTTCTTGTTCTTGTTATTTTTTCATGTTATTTTTTTAACTCAAATTTCCAACAGAATTAACATTAGTAATCTGGAAATAAGCTTCTTTGATGGAATAAACGTCATCAGAATTCCATTTCCAAGCATCTTATATGTTATCCTGTAATGAAATGTTACTATGTTAGTCAATAAATCTCTACACTACTCTACTAACTCATCTTATCATTGAAAACGATTTCTTTTCCACCACTAACGTTAACTCTCACCTATGACTATACTTTTAGATGAGGTACATTCATCTGATTAAAATATTCAGTTGGGGAACCAGATCAATTTGTACCCACTTGTCCACCAAAGTGAACTAGTGAATCAAGTTTAGAGATGTTAATATTCATCAAACGGTTGATTCAGGCACTGCTGTTAAGAAATTCATATGCCTGTGAAATGAAGTTAGCATCTCTACTTCTACAAAACCAAAATGTTTATTCAATTTGCTATTTTTTCTTTATGCGTCCGTGGACGAAGTGGTAAATGGTAATCACCATCTTAAACTCACAAACACAACAGGAAGGTCTCGAGTTCAAATCCAGGGGTGAAGCTGTTTAACCTATCAATATCTAACATTTTTATGTTGAGCTAGTACTTACAAACTATTCAATTTGCTCTCGTTTTTTTTATGGTACCATGCTCTTTATTGACACCATGCATGTTTTGCTAAGATCCTAACATTAATTCTCATGCGGTGAATATTAATATCACTAAACTGATCTGGTTCCCCAACTGAATATTTTAAACATGATGAATGTATGTCATCTAGAAAATCTTCTGCAGTCACATAGGTTTTCCCATTAGTAATCTTCATAATGATGAAATATAAGAGAAAATTGAAAAATCTTCTGGAATTTTTGAAAGAGTATATTTCCCTTCCCCTCCAAACTCCCAAACAAAACCTAAGTTCACTCCGTTTTACATCATTATGTTCATTTAGATTTATGTACATTCAGGTTCGCTAGCTAATGATCCATTCCCTCTGTGTGCTTTTATTTTGTTTTAATGAATTGAAACAGGAAATTTTATTATGATGTTTCTATATTCTCTGCAGTTAATTATAATGAATATTATTTACAACAACGAAATTGTTTGTCTAGCATAGCATTAATTCCTACAAAATTTTGATTTGAAAAGTACGAGTAAGGAAGGATCTCTATTTTATTTTCATGATCATCAATTATTTGTGTAAGATGGATATTGCATCACCCTTGATGAATTGGTCCACCTAGTACTGCTTAGGTCACAATTGGTACCAAGGTAAAAGAAGCTGTGGGTAAGGTAAGGTCTTTTTTGTATACATCTATATTTGCACTGATCTTTCTTTTGAATTAATTGTAGGGTTAAATATGTTTTGGTCCCTATAAAATTGAGACCTTTTAAGTTTAGTGCTTACTTAATTTTAATAGTTCTTTTAGTCCCTAATTTTTTTTCTGCACTCAGTATTGGTCCCTCCTCAATTCAAATTTGTTTAATTTATTCTTAAACTTGAACAATTTTCTGCAGACGTGTTAAGAACATTACTAAAAGTTCCTTTGCAAAAAATTGTCGCAAAATTTGATTTTTACGTCTAGATTTTGTTAATTTTATCTTTAACTTTTGCCGTTTTAAAAAATTCATATTTAATTCGTTTCATGTTAAAAAAATTCTAAATTTTAGTAAATGAACCTTTCATAGTGTTTTAAACTTGTCTCAAAAAAATCGTTCAAAAATTTAAGAGTTTAAGGATAATTAAATAAACTTTGTTGTAACAGGGACTAAAATTAAAAGTAGTTTTTTTTGTAGGGACTAAAAAACCTATTAAAATTAAGTAAGGACTAAACTTAGAAGTTTCCAATTTTATAGGAACTAGAAACATATTTAACCCTTAATTGTATGCAAGATATGTTTAACAGACTATTCTTCCTCTCTTGGCAGAGCTTCTGCAATTTTTATTGGTGTGGATGAACCAACAAAGCAAAAATTGCTGAAGATCTTCCCTGAGAGTCTATGCGCTCTAACTCACATTAATTGTAAGTTGTACACTTGTATTTTTTGTCTCTTAAAATAATTGGCACTTTAAAATACAATTACAATATTTGTTATTATTGTTTTTCATTACTTTGATCTATAATATAAGAAAATTTTCAAAAATAAAGTTAGTCCTATTTGTAAGAAAATGTCACAACTTTGAAAGTATAGTCATTGTTTAAAAGACTTTTCTACCCCTTATATTAATTATTTCATTAACTAAAATTGATAAGGATTATCTGATAAATAATATAAAATTGGTAATTTCTTTAAAAATAGTTCACAATCTAAATGTGACTATTAAATTGAGAGGGGAGAGTGCAACCAAACTATTGAAGTGAAAGTGAACTAACACCTCATATAGCAACTTCCCCCATCCCCCACTCAGCGATAGATGTAGCTTACTCTATTTATGATCGGAAACGAACTTCTTCAAGTACAGAAAACTTTCACCGACTCTGTAGGGTGATTTCTATGAAAGATATTAATTAAGATTATGGTCATTAATTAAAAGTACCATTTTTTTCTTCTGTAATTTTTTAGACATTATTCGCACTTTACTTCGTCATCTTGTAGAAATCTAGCTTGCTAGACCAAACCTCGTTTGTTTAAATGCAACATTTCTTTCTTTTTTTTTGGTAGATAGACAAATTTTCATTAGAAACTTACACATACAAATGAAATTGTCGTTAATCTAACCCTATCACGGCTTCTGCACTAACAATTTTGACATTTTTATTGGATGAAATAAGATTTGTAGACTAAAAGCAATATTTCTATTTGAATGAATATATATTTTTTCTCAACTTTGTAATTTGTATGAGTATATATAGAAATGAAAGATCTTAAGCAAAGTTTTTAGGGTGAAAAACAATAATAACAAATATTGTATTTGTATTTTAAAGACTTTTTTTGTTTAATAGGTTTTTTAGTCCCTACAAAAAAAAAAATTCTAATTTTAGTCCCTGCTAAAACAAAGTTTGTTTAATTATCCTTAAACTCTTAAATTTTTGAACGATTTTTTTGAGACAAGTTTAGAACACTATGAAAGGTTCAATTACTAAAATTTAGAATTTTTTAACATGAAACGAATTAAATATGAATTTTTGAAAACGATTAAAGTTAAAGATAAAAGTAATAAAATCTGGATATATAAATCAAATTTTGCGATAATTTTTTGCGGATGAACTTTTAGTAATGTTCTTACCACGTCTACAAAAAATTGTTAAAAAACTTAAGAGTTTAAGCATAAATTAAACAAATTTGAATTGAGCATGGACTAATATTGAATGCATAGTATTTTTGTAAGGACTAAAACAACTATTAAAATTAAGTAAGGACTAAACTTAAAATGCCTCGATTTTACAGGGACTAAAAACATATTTAACCCAACAAAAAAAAGTCAGATGTGGCATCCACGTGTGCTTCACCGTTTGCTCAATCAGCAACAATTAACAGTGAAGACCTATTTTGCTAACGGAAAAAAACGTTGGGGACCAAAAATTTAATAAAATTTAAGTAGGGACTAATGTTGGAAACGCGCCTATTTATAGGGACCTAAAACATAATTAACCCAAGTTTTTATAATGAAACCAAACAAGGTTTTATAAACACCGATCTAATGTTAATTGAGGTTTATAACCCACTAACCACTATGTTTGAGACTTGAGGTGATGTTTACCGTTAGCAAGAAATAAGGGAAAATTGAATAGTATTTTGGTTGTTCATCAGTCATCCAATATCGTAGTATTTTTAGCGTTCCAGATCACAGTCACGTTTGTAGTTTGGTCGAGTCTTATTTGTAAACTTGATTAGATTAATGGTATTGGCTTAAAATTACTTGAAGATTAGATGTAATCGTGTATGGTGAATTTTATTATCAAAGATGTCCTAGTAAAGAATTATGCTATCTTTAGTCCTTTGTATCGTGAAAATTCTCAAGTTATGCACGTAAAATTTCTTTTTATACTTTCTATTTCAAAGAATTTATTCGAAACACGCTTTTAAAAACTCTGTTCTTGTAGCTCAATTTATAGTGGGATTTCAAAAATCAATGACCTTAACCTCTAGGTACAAGACCGTTCAGATCAAATTGGAAGTTTTCCTATAATATTAGAAATGAACCTCTAATAAAAAAAGTTAAGGGTATTTTGAAGAATTACAAATTAACAATTAGAAATTTTCAGTTGCAATTAAAATCACAAATTAATAAAAAAAAACATTGTTTTGAGTTCAGTTTGTTTTCTTGATTTTTGTTGTTAGCGGATGTGTATGGACAGGGTTTAACCTATTTTGTTCATTTACTCTTTTTTATCATATAATAAGCGTTGTGCGTTGTTTTTTGGTCTCCCAAATGCGTAAACCATTTGGAAGATAACTCTAAAACGATATTTTTTGTGTTTTTAAAGACTTCAAGATAAAGAGTATGGTTGAACCACCTGCCATATAACAAAACATTTGAGATCTCATAAATTGAAGGATTAGCTCCATAAATGTTTGTTTACTTATACTATACTCTAGGTATGTATATGGTTTGAATTCTACATAAGGGAGAAGATTTTTTTTTTTTGAGGGATAAGGGAGAAGATTATGAGTATAGTATAAGTTATTACCTTCATGCAGTCTCTCTCTTCTTACTAAATTAAAAAAATGATAATTAATAAAAGGGTCCTACTAACCGGTGCCTCAGGGGCACCGGTTAAGCATACCATAAAAGAGAATTATTACCATAAAAGGAAACTGCTTTTGACTTTATTATAAATTAATTACACAATTTTAATACATTAACTACTATAAAATTTCCTTTTTATATCCTTAATCAGTGGCTCGGGGGCACCGGTTAGCATTTCCCTTAATAAAAAAGAAAAAGGGAACAATTATTGTTCATTTATTGCACAATACTACTAAAGTTCCTTTAAAAAAAATACTAATAATGTAAAGAAATAAAGAACCGGTCCGGGCAAGTTTTATATCATTGCCCCATCCCTTATGCAGTAGTAGAAATAAATAAATATGGGTAACATTCAATTTAATAAAGTCACAAGTATATTTTGACGCAATATAAAGTCACAAGTTGTGACTCACAAATCAAGCTAAGCCTTATAACATAAATAAAAAGAAAACAAGAGGTGTTGGTGTCACTATTTCATCATCTTCAAAATGGGTTGCAAAAGCACAACAAATCTATCACTCTTCTCTACCTTGATTTTCCTAGTCCTTATGTTTGGTCTTGTAACCTCAGATATTAACCAAGACAAAGCAGAATGCACCGACAAACTCCTTACTTTGGCTGGTTGTCTTCCCTTTGTGACTAATCAAGCCAAATCTCCAACCATAGATTGTTGCACTGGTGTCAAAGAGGTTGTTGATAAGAGTAAGAGATGTTTATGTATCCTTATCAAAGATCATGATGACCCAAACCTTGGTTTAACTATAAATGTTACCCTTGCCCTTAAGTTACCAAAGGATTGTAACTCACCTACCAATATAACTCAATGTATTGGTAAGTAAATATCTTATCTTCAATATATGACTCTAATTAGTCTTATGTTTATGCTTTTGTGTTTCAAGCCAAAAGTTTGATATTTGTTTCAGATATTTTGCATTTGAAACCTAAATCACATGAGGCTAAGGTATTTGAGGACTTCCAAAAATCCTTGGAGAAAAATACTTCCACCGCAGTTCCTCCAGGTAAATTTTATTTACTATTTTTTAATCTTAAATAAAATAATATAGAAACAAAAGACTAAGGCCCACATGACCCAAATCAGTAAAATACAAGGAAGTCAAGAAGGGTGGAATTTCCATCCACACCTAGGCTTGTATATATCAACGGGTCTTTGATGTGAAAGAACACACTATATGATACTTTTTTTTCTATCACATAATAAAGTGGCTAAATTTACGCACAATAAATATACACTATATGATACTTTTTTTTCTATCACATAATAAAGTGGCTAAATTTACGCAAAATAAATATAAAGAAGTAGAGAATTTGATGTTTGAATCTCAACCATTACATAATAATGTATATATAAAAAATTGTTAATCGAGCTGCACTTACTGGACCACACTATATGATCTTTAATAATTAATACATAAAATTATTAACTTAAGACTATATTATCCCAAATGTCAATAAAAATAGTGATTTATTTATAAAAAAATAAATAAAAATAAACTATTTCTATCTACATTTTAAATTTTAAATGTTTAATTACATTGTTTGTCTCTATAGTTTGAGCAATGTGTGACTTTGATCTCTAGTTTTTTTGAGTGATTTAGTCGATCTTGTTTAAAAATTAAATGAAGTATGGTCTACTATCAAGTGTATTTCACTTAAATCATTTAAAGTATCATATTTTATTAAAATATTTAGGGTTCATGATGAATTTGAGATATAAATAAAAAGTAAAATATTTGATCAATTTTGTATAATTTCATATTAGGTTTGAAGAGAATAAAAATTAGGATTTTTTTTCCTGTTAAATTTGATATTTAATTTGTAAATTTTAAGTGAAATAATGTTAAAAGTCATTTCATCAATACAAATTGTGAAATTTTTAAAATAGATTATGAAAATGTGTGGGTTTTATAAACAAATAGAAAATAGATGAAGAGCTTAGCATTGAAACTTCAAGGTGTCGATGAAAGATTTTTCTTTCCCTAACTTTAAAAAAAGAAATTGATGTAGAGGCTTAATTGAAACAATTAAAAACTTGAGTGCTAAGACTCGAAAAACAAATTGAGGGACCCCAATGATACTTTTTATTTGTCAACGACTCTAAATAGCCTTAGGTCTTCATGTTTTGTTAAGAGAACCTTCACTCTAATCTCTATTAAGAATCTCATTTGATTTCATTCTAGGTTTTTTTTTTTTGCTCAATGTGATCTTGCTTGTTTATTTTTGGATAAAAGTGATTGGAACTAGAAATTCATTAATTGCAGCTAGTGGTACCACTGGAAATGAAACAAGCACAATTGCTCAAGACAAGAACGGTGGCGGTTGTGGAAAGAGGTGGCTCTTGGTAGAGGTGCTTTGTGGCATTTTACCATTTGTTTTAGTTTCCTACTTCTTCGTAGTTTGAATTATGATTAAGAAAATGTCAACATTTAATAAGAGGATATATTATTGCTATATATCGGTGAATTTTATTTTATTTTTTCTACAAGTTTTAGAACTTTATAGAAGATAATGATGTAATATTGTCTGTTTCCTTTAATTAGGGTCCATCCTTCCTTTCCTTGTCTGTGTTATTGATTTTTCCAACTAATTGATCCATAAAAGGGTCCCGTAGTTAGAAATCAAGGTCGTATGCTATAAATAAATATTTTCGTGATGATAAATAGGACCTCTCTATTTTTATACGTAGTTATATACCTACCTGATTGGTTGGATTGATAAAGACATCAAATTTGGTAGCATCAGATTTTGATAAAATTATTAAAATTAGTATTGACGTGTTTGTTTCTCTTTGATGAAGATTATAGTTGGTCTTTATCTTTTTTTTAAGAAGTTGGTCTTTATCATGATAAGTTAAACTTTAAAATATACATGAAAATCTATCATTTTGGATTATGATTCATTTACGATTCAAATTTGGATTAGAACAAATATGATTGGGTAAACAAGAATATATTTTTTTTTTCGAAAGAAGTCAAGTCAACAATAAAAAATTCAAATAAAGGCTGTAAAATTAGGAGAAGAAAAAAAAAATACATCAAAACTTACATCCTTTTTATATAAGTGTATATACTGTCATAAAAAGTCTTGGTGTAGCAAATTCATACAAACAAAACAAGAGAATATGATACTGTGATGGTCAGGACTTAGGAATCTTTTTCATTTTTCACCTTGAGTGGCAACTTCACCACAGTACATAAGCAAACTAGAGTGACCCCGTTTCCTTTTATACGACAGTTATTCAAGAGATTTTGACTATCTTTTTTTTAAAGAAATTGATCCTTTTCATTCTCTCTCTCAGGATTTCTCAATGTTCACATCTAAACCATTTACCAAGTTTTATGCCCAATTTTTCAAGCAAAATGTTAATAAGTACCCTGGAACATTATTGATTAAGGAACCAAATAGTAAAATTGTCTTAAACTTTGTTTAAGCAAACTTTTTTTTAAGGATTTTTTTTTTGGACAAAAATAAACGATATTCATTCATTCAAATTGATAGAGTACATCGATACAATACAAATCCAAATTCGCTAAAAACAAAAATGATGAATCTTTGAACAAACTCACAGCATCCATGTTAATAGCATAAAACGGCAAAGTATTTATGCCTACAAATATGACTAATATGACTATATTCAAGACTCCGGAATACTCTTGTCTCCGGATCTGCAACGTTGACGACGCCAAAGTCATTGTCATTGATCGGATCTGCACTTGCTCAAAGCTAATCTTTCAACCTGAATCAGATAAACACCGCACTAAGACGAGAAATAAAAAACATTGCACAAAGACGGGAAATCAAAACAAACAGAGTCGTTCAAAGACGAAGAAATCACAAAAACAAACGAAGGAAAACAGAAAATATGTGAAATCACTTATTCAATTAAGATAGAAGGAAAAACAATTCGGAGGGGTGATTTTTGGGTCAAAATTGACCCTAAATCACCCCTCTGACAAGAAAAAGAAGAAGAAGAAAGGGGTGACGGCTAGGGTTTGAGAAGTGTAAATGAAGTGTAGATAATAGAGAAATGAAAAATATAGGCAGTTCCTTTTTTTTAAGGATTTAAGTAACCTCTTAAAAATGTTAAGAATGCTCTTTTTAATACAAAATTTACATTTTACATACCAATATTATCCCCATTTATATTTCTATGGTATAGGTCATTATTTTTTAGGGGGTTGGGTTCACCTATACACAAACACACACATTATATAAAGCATTTTTTTTACATATTGATATAAAGCATGTTGTTCTTTATATTGAACTAATATATCGCATTTATTAAGTTTAACAAGACCATTTGGGTTGATCTTGTGGTGTTGACTCGGGTCTTTGGACTGTGCGAGTGTGCTTTTCTCAAGATTTTTGGTTTGATTCTCTTTTATTTCAATTTCGATAGACTAGTCTAACTTCTTAAAAGAAAAAAGTTTAAAATATATGAAAATGAAGCCTAAAAAGCTTTATTAAACAAAAAAATATCAATTGAATTCATATATCACATATCATTGTAACGGTGAAAATGTACTTTAAAATAAATTAAAATGTTTATAAATATAATGTATACAAAGAATATATATACATGTATTTTATGTCATTTTATATTTATATAAGTCACTTCAACGACTAATTTTATCGAATATTTTAATTTTTGTCAAACGGACCCCTTATATGTTTGGTGGAAATTCTAAGTTTGCTAGTGAGTGAATCAAATGTTTCATTTTTCATTTTTGCCGCTAATCGTTAGCACTTTCTTTCGACGATTATGGCATGTGATACCACAACGAGGAGAATAACGTATTTGAAAAAGGAGATATAAATTGTATTTTTCTCAATCTCTCAACACCAACGGAGTTATAAAAGGGTAGAAATTGAGGTATGTTCATGGAGAACTTTTGAAATCAATATTGTGTAACTTTTTAAAATCTCTTGTAATGATTTATTGATAGTATATTGAAGAGTTACTCTCTCCTTCAAGCGTAGGTAAATTTAGACCGAATTGGATAGACATTATCTTGGTATGTTTGCTCTACTACTTTCTTTATCTTTGTTCCTAATTATTTTATTCCTAATTGTTTTAATATGCACATAGGTTCGTAGGTTGTCTGATTGTTGGTTGTCATTGTTATTTGTTCCAAAAATATTGTCTTGTTGATTTTGCATAAGGGTTCGAATTCACAACAACTTCATTTATAAAAGAGATAGACACAAATATGATATTGGTAGGATTTATTATAAAAAATAATTTTAAATTTGGATTCCGTGTATCTCATTTTTATTGTTATCCTTCTATTTCATTTGAAAAATGGAGAGATCACAATTTTTTTTTGAACGGCGGAGAGATCACAATTCATTAAGCTTTATCACAATGTACTCCCTCGTCTCATATATAACTATATAAGTAAAGATTTAAAGAAAAAAATATTAATCTAACTAATATTTAAGACACAGAAAGAGTACAAATAAACTCAATATGGTTCATCATTCATTGTTACGTACAAACGAAGGAAGGATACATAACCCTACAAAGTTAAATGTTCAGTTTGATACTGTTACTTTTCTTTTTAGAAATAGTTTGGTACTAATATTTATTTATTGGGTCTTGTTAACCGGTGCCCCCAGGGCACTAGTTAAGTAATCTATAAATAGAATTTTCTGTCTTAAAAATATAAACTGTCACCTTTTATAAGTAATAATTACATTACTCCCTCCGTCCTAAATTATAAGCAAAAAAAAACTCATTTTCTTTGTCCCAAATTATAAGCAAAAAAGATCAACTTTTATCATATTTAATTATGTTTTTTCAAAAAATTATCTTTTCCAAAGAAAAATTAAATGCAAAGTGCATTCAATTTGCTCTCTTTTTCATTTTCTCTATAATCAACTACCAATCAAAATTGTTTTTACATCTTCCTATAAAACTTATTTCAAAGATAACACAAAAAACTATATTACAAACTACTATGTTATATTTTAATTTGTACCTTAATTAAAAAAAAGTTATTGTAATTTGTACATTACTATCATATTATATTTTTTTTGAGGGAATTACTATCGTATTATATTACTATCAGTTAGATCGTACTACTACTAAATAGTATCAAACTCCATAAAATAAATAAGGAGAATGTTAACCAATTCCCCGAGGCATTGATTAAACACCAAATAAAACAAGTTTTTATTAAAAAGTATTCCCTCCGTCCCATATTATAAAAAAAAAATCACACTTATTAAGAAAACTACACCTTCCGATCACTATTATAAGCAAAACTTTGCATTTTACATTCATTCATTAAATGATGTATGTGGTCTATAATAAAGACTATATACATCATTAATTGAATGTATCTAAAATGTAAAGTTTTGCTTATAATAGTGACCGGAGGGTGTACAAGCAAATTTGACTTTTTAGGTTCATTCAATTAATGATGTATGTGGTTCATAATATGGACCACATACATCATTAATTGAATGAATCTAAAAAGTTAAATTTGCTTATATTTAGGACCGGAGGGAGTAACTTATTTTCGAAGTATATTAATTTACCCTATATAGAAGTGCTTTTTTTTTTGTGGTCAGGGTTTGAACCCCGGACCTTGCATATATTATGCATTGTTCTTACTAACTGAGTTAAACTCACGATGACATATACTAGTGCTTATTAACAGAGTGTTAACTAGCAATTAATTTTCACAAAGTTTAAATGTTTGGCAAATACATGGTCATGTGTGGTTGAAAATTTAAAATCAACGGATAAGATTTTTTTCGTGTCTTTCTTGCAACCAATTTTTGTAAAGACAAGCGTTTCGCTTAAATCTATTGATAATTCTTCAAAAATAAAAATCTATTAAAAAAGAGTTTTGTCACTATTGTAATCATGCCTGACTTGATGAAATAGTTTCTACAGTTTCGTGCAGATGAATGTTAGATAAAAAAGAAGAAGAAGATATTAACTTATTTTCAAAGTTTCTTCCCTCTTTCTTTCCCTCGATGCTTATTTAACAGAGTACTTATTCTCTGAGTTTATTACTAATTTACACTATATATAAGTGCCGGTGGGTACTGCGACATTTATGAATTACAAATAAATTCAATGTAGTTCATCAATCATTTGTATGTATAAATGAAGGAAAGATACATAACCTTACAATTTTATTTTATTTTTGAAATAAGAACCCTACAAAGTTAAATGTTTAGTTTGATACTCTACTATTAGTAGTACAATATATGCGATATTAATGTATACCTAATGCTGCTGCGCATGTTGAGAAATTTATGAATCACTAAAAAATTCAATCTAAATATGTTTGGAGGCAGGCCAACCCATATATTCTAAGTTTAAAATAAAATCTACAAAAGACCTTTTAAAAATTAATAAAATCTTCCATCAAAAAAAAATTAATAAAATCTATTTTGATTAACTTTTGAATTTGAAGAAAATTAGTTTTAATAGAAGAGAGAAATGCAAAATCACTTTCATTTTAATCTATAACAAAAACGTCATGTGGTGTAAAACGTGCTTTGCAAATAAATTCTCATGATGGTTTAAATTTCGATAATAAGAACTCTTCAATAAAGTATTTTGTTTACTCTCCACGAGATAGAGCAACATATTGAAGGTAAAAAAACATAAAGGTCAAAATCAATTTTGTTGGCTTGAAACAGATGGTTGTTCCTTGTATTGTATCACCGTTTTTATTTATCATTTTTGTCGTACCACGTATAACAAGTATGAACAAATGGTTGAAACAAACAAGTATGAACAAATGGTTGAAACAGAATAACTCCATGTACAACCTTTGTAACTTAGAGTATGTTTGGTAAACCACAAAAAAGAGCTTTTAGCTCTTAGCTTATAGCTTATAAGCTCATTTGACAAAAAAAACTCTGTTTGGAAACATTTTTTGACCATGAGCTTATAGCTTATTTCACGAGCTTATAAGCTATTTTTCAGAAGCTATTCTAAGTAGCGTTTGAGCTTATAGCTTATAGCTTCTCATTTTTTGTCTCATTTTTACCCTTATCAATTTAACAAAATCCATATTTACCCTTTTTAATAAATAACTACGTTGAAGAAAAACATGACACTTTTAATCCCATATTTCACTTTAACTAAATATATATGCTCACGCTTTTATTTTTTTTACAAAATATATGCTCATGTTTACAAAAATAAAAACTACATTTTTCCTTAAAAAAAATATATGTTACGTTTACCTAAATAAATCATATTACGTTATGTTTAATTTTGTTTTTAAGTTTGAAAACAAAATTTTGTTTGATTTTGGGTCAATACGATTAATTTTGTTTTAGAGGGTAACAATTATTTTTTTTTAAAGGTTTTGTTTAATTTTTTTTATAAAGTCTAAAAACTGAAATAAAATCAATTTTAAATAAACACTAGCCAATTTATGAATTTAAAAATAACATATGAAAGACATTAGATTAATATGTTTAAACTATGAAATTTTAAATATCAATTGATACAAATTTTATAATGCATTAAAAATACCCTTTTATGTCATTTTACGTTTATAAGCTAGTTGAACCGCTAATTTTACCAAACACTTCAACTAGCTTATCAGTCATCAGTCATCAGCTAGCTTATCAGCTAAAAGCTATCAGTTAGCTTATCAGCTAAAAGATATCAGCTAGCTTATCAGCTATCCGCTATTTTTACCAAACAGAGTCTTAGATTCAGAAAAGAAAACGAAAGTAAATGTAAATAGTGATTATCGAGAAACAAAGAGACTATCGAGAAACAAATAGTGATATGTACCAAATTGATGTAACATAATAGTGAAATATATTCAATCAAATTCACATTGAGATAACTTCCTTGATTAACAGGTTGTCCTACAGGTCAGATGGGACTGGTTGCCAACCTTGATTGGTGAGCATAGTGTGAGCATAGTGACTCGTTGGAGCATTTTGACCCAAGTGGTTTAATACTCCATTTTCACATTGAGAAAACTTCCTTAATTAATAGGTTGTCCTACGGGACCAGTGTGGGACTTGTTACACTGAGATAGAACTTATAGTCTACCATTTAAAGTGTATCTTCAGCCAAAATCAATCAATGTGATTATTGCAAAATCCAAACAATCGCTTGATTGGAGAAATCGTGAAGGAAAAGTTACGCTAATCCATCAACTTAACCGACCTAAGAAAATTCCAATTCCCTCAACACATCAAGCTCATTAAAATTTACCCTTACTTATTAAAGAATAGTTATAATGATGGCATTCCATTGATAAAATGTAAGCAAAACTAGGAGAGTTACAACAATAAGGATACAGTGTTGAAATGCACTATACATACAAATGTCAAAACCAAAGTATTAAGAGTTCCATACTGTCATTAACAGAAAAGCAAAGGCATCAGAAATATATCGCTCAATGCTCTACTTTAGCCCTTGCATCTCCATTTGGTAGTACACTTGGTGCTTGCGCCAAACGTTTCAACTCCTACACAAATGCAATAAAGCCAAGATTTATATATTAATGAAAAATAACAAAAAAAACCTTGTAAATCTTATAATTGACTCAAGGATTCAATTTGGTCATAGAAGTAGATTTTGTTAAATACAAGACAATTAAAAAGTACAAAACATCTTTTTTGTTTTCAAACCCGCTTTCTCTCCCCCACCCTTTCTTCCTCACTAAAACTCTACTACACCATCATATTTTACAACCAAACACCACCACTGTCAGGTAAGGAAATCTGGTCACCTACACAGTTATTAAAGACAGAATCCAATCTATTTGTGAGGATACAAAACACTAAGAACAATGCGGAAATGCACCGTGAGGACTGGCATGGCAGTGATCATGAACAATCAACAAGGGAATTTCTCCCTGAAAACAATGTCATTTATACTTTGTAGTGAATGTCATAAAACAAAAGGATACAATGGTAAACATCACGTAAAACTAGGTCTATATCAACCACCAAACAACATATAAGTCAAATTGTTGTGTTGTAACTTAATTACTTGTTCTGGACTGTTGAAATTGTGTTGTCCTTCAGTATTCCTTAGTGTGTGTTATCTTACTTAGGATGGGGAGGAATCACAGATCCTGCATGTTATAGGTAGTTTTAGACAAGGGTTATCTAAGTTCTCATAAACGGTTCCTTGTAGGAGTAAAACATATTCAAATATAATGATGGATACTAAGATCTTCCTAAAATCAAAATAATCTTCTCTTTTGGTAACATCTGAGAAACTTGAATGCAAAATAGTGAACATCCAAAGTGAACTAGTTTGCCATGCAGAACAAGGGACGTCATGAGGCACCATAATACCACATGGATATGAGGAATTTACTATGAGAAGAACAAAATTCCCACATAGGAAGAAAAATTGAGGTGTGATCTATAGCAACCATTATTAAAAGTAGAGAGGAAAGGCAGGAAGAAATTGAGTAGAAAAGTGTGGGAGGATTGTAAACCCCATAATAGCTGCATTATCCTTTTTCTGTATTTTTCACTATCTTGAAAGTTATATCTTACTCTTCTCCTTGGATTGATTTTGCTTGCCTGATTCCATGATCAGTCAAGGAAAGAAGTGTACCAGAAATATAAAGTATAATTTCTATGTGCATATCAGAACTCAAGATAATGCAGGAGCATATGCAGACAGAAACTCATCAGTACGAGAAGCTTTCAAGGCATTGATGTAAGTAAATGGACATATTGCTAGTATGGCTATCAAACAAACCATCAACCACTCTTGTTCGGTACTAAATTACATGCCATACAACCGAGCTCATATCTCTTATGGGAGAGAGTTAAAACGATATCAGTCATAATAAAAGGATAGCAGAGTGATGGGCCACCAGTGAAATATGTGTATAAGAGGAGGGGTAAAAGTGGAAATGTGAATGAAATTGCATTAGTTCTAGAAGGACAGAGGGAAGGGAATGAGGCAGAAATAGGTGTGCAGGAGGCAGGAATAACAGAATGTACAGGTGGCAAGCGAGGATTGGAGGATCAGGATTGGGGTGCAAAGGAGAATCCCATAAGTAGGGGTAAAGAGAAGGAAGATGCAGGCAATACGTGAGTGAGGAATGAGGACTGAGTGTGAGTTGTTATCACACCAGTAGGGTGCTCTCTAGTGGGAGTCACATTTTATCTTTTCATTATTATTTTTCCATTTCCTCCAAGGAGATTATTCTCCATCCATTGTACTGTTCAGATTCCATAATCAATACAATACTATTTCATCTCTCTATTTCCTCCATTATTTGTCTGTTATAGTCTTTGGGTACATCACAGAGCAAGCAAGGACGACCGATTGTATTATAGCCTATACACTTCGCATAATAAGGGTCTGACCGAATACTCAAAATGTATCTATGAAGAAGGAAACATATACAACCAGCTAACTTGGTCCATTCAAATAGCCTCTAACGGTCAAATGTCCTTCCTCCATACCTTATCTTATCAGTACCAATCATGAGGGAATATTCAGTGGGGACCGTGCACCCAAATTAGGTTTGGGTTTGACGAAAGGAGAGGGTCCAACCCTAGACAAGGAGGCATAGAAAAGGCTAAAAGGAGGAGAGAGAAAGGTGGATGTGACACAACTCCAAACATACTAGGTTGTTCTCCAAATTAGGGCATCACCAACCTTGAACGGAGACAGTGACCTAGAATGTGTTTTCAAATAAGAACAACTCCCCCATTGAATTGAAACAAGAACACAGAAGGCAAAGGATGTAAACATCATTGATCATATCTAGGATTAGCAAAAGAGCCATCAGATCCTACATTATACAAAACTTATTAAAAATTATATATGAGGAATATAACAAGTGAATTATATATTGATCTTCATGTTTGCAATGTTGGTGAAAGTTATGGGCTAGACAGGATAGTTCTTCATATGCCCAATACATCAAGCATTTATATGCAGCGCTCAAATAAATTGCTAGAAAGTAGAAAACACAGATTCTACTATGATCTAGCATGTACTGCAATGCACCACTGGTTGCCATAAAACTTGTCTCAGAGCGGAAATGGGGATTGCAAAAGTAGGTGAAATATGTAAAGTCACATGATCGAAGGGGTGATGCATGATTTTTTCACAACCATGATGGAAACAACTGAATTATGTGCTTAAATAGACTGAGGGTGTGTTTGGTAACACATCTCAATTAGCTTATAGCTTATAGCTTATAAGCTCGTTTGATAAAAAAAGCTTTGTTTGGTAATACTTTTTCACCATGAGCTTATAGCTTATTTCACGAGCTTATAAGCTATTTTTCAGAAGCTATTCCAAGTAGCGTTTGAGCTTATAGCTTATAGCTTCTCATATTTTATCCCATTTTTACCCTTATTATTTTAATTAAAATCCATGTCTACCCTTTATAATTTATTATACTTTGAAAGAAAAAATGCTACTGGACAACTCTAATGCGACATATATACCTCCGCTAAACTAAAAAAATAATATACATACCTCCCACTGTGTGTTTTTATTTAAATGATAATATACCTCACTTTTTTTTTTTTTTGCCTTCTTTTGAACCGTATAAAATTGTTTTATAAGTCTATGATTGATAATGCATTGATTTAATAATTCAGTAAAATAAATTTCAAGAAGGTCCCTTAAAAAAAATCAAGATATTATTCATTGTGACTATCAATTATTGCTTTTTTTAGGAAACTATCAATTATCGTTAATAATACATATAATACCCTTTAATATCAATTTTTATTTTATTTTTACATATCAATTTATATAAACTTTATTACATATTAATAATACCCTTTTATGTCATTTTACATTTATCAGCTAGTTGAACCGCTAATTTTACCAAACACTTCAATTAGCTTATAAGCTATCAGTCATCAGCTATAAGCTATCAGCTATAAGCTATCAGTCATCAGCTATCAGCTATAAGCTATCAGCTAGCTTATCAGCTATCCGCTGTTTTTACCAAACAGAGCCTGAATAGTTATTTCAATACAAAGGTAAGCTTAAGTGACTTCTAGTTCTCCACTTTGAAGGTGAAGACAACCAATGACTAGAAGAATATATCAAAACAAAGGTTTGCAGTGGTCAAGGAAATATTAAGACATGAGTAGTTTACTACAAATTCTAGTAGGAAAGAAGAGTATGTGTTAAGAAAAAGAAAAGTGCAAGGAAAAGAACGTGTGCTTCAATTATGATGAGAAGTACGCAGTGGAGGGAGAGCAAAGTAGAGCTGATCGGTGAGAAATCTAGGAAAGAAGAACGTGAAATTGCAATGCATGAAATGAGAGGATTAGGATGGAGAGGTGAGTTAGATCAGACCAGTGTTGTTGCTGACGGAAGGTAAAGAATCCAACATATAAGGCAGTTGTCGAAAAATCCACCATGCCATTCCTCCATGGTGGCGCCATTTAACAAACACTAGATCGCCCCCCACCCCTCACGTCCTTTTCCTAGGTGAAGCAGACATAATTCATGTTTAAAGCTAAATAGATGTGATAAACTGGGAACAACCTATGATGTAAGAAGGTCACTTAAAAGTTCTGGGTCTACGTTGAAATAAAAAAGACCAAATAAGTAACGCTTACAGCAGCAGAAGCAGCACGATTCTCTCTAAAAGTTTCAACCTCATCAGGGAAGTTCTGCTCCAATTCCTCCAAAAGATGCTTGCGCAAATCCTGCCCCAAACAGAAATACTAAGTTAGACTAAAGCAGCTTATTAAATATATGGAAGACCACAGAATATGAACAAAAATAACATGTTGATCTAATAAAAATCATGAGTTATAACCAACCTTCAAAGCATCAGTTTTTCCTTTAGTGATTTGATTCTTTGCAATACAGTTGTTTATAACATCTTTCGTAAATTCATCTGGATTCTTCCCATCATCAATTAAGCTAAAACCAAAAATAAGTTAACAATTAAATTCAACCTCCATAGAGCCGCAAAGAAACATATTCTGTCACTTAAAGAAAAACATGGAACCGCATAAAAAGATTATAAAAAAAATACTCACTTAACAACCTCCATGGGAACCTGAATGTTGCACTTTTCTGCCAATTTGACCATGGTGTCAAGCTCCGCAACAAGACCATTGCTGGAAAAAATTCAAGTAAAATATTATCCATTTGGGACATGGGTTTAAAGTAAAACAGAACAAACGAAATACAGGGAAGAGATCGAAGAGAAATACATGCGTTGGAGGAGTGGCATTTGCAAAGCAGAATTGAAGGTTGAGACGGTGAGGGAGAGCTGATGGATGAGGCCCAGGGTTTTCTCAATGGAGTTGCTGATCTGGCTAAGGTTTTGCATAGAATCATCAGCTCCTGATGCAGAAGCTGCTGTATCATTACCGTGAGATATCAGCGTCCCATTTCCACCTGCGGCTGGATTTTGTGATGAATCCATTGCCGTTTCTCTGTTAACTGAATTTTTTTTTTTAAGATAATCAATACAGTATGCAAAAAACTAACAAAAACAAAAGCAAGAGACTAATATAATTTTCTGTGGCCTAGAGATTACCAAGCAATTTTGTTTGAAGTGAATTATATAGATCTACTGTAAAAATTAAGATTAAATGCAAATCAAACGCGTATATAATACAGCCATTGGCAATAAGCATTACCATGATCAACCAAATGAGAGTCATAATGAGCCGAAATACGTTTGAGAGTTGGATCACGTACAACGAAGGGAGGCATAATGAGCCAAGATAATTTTGAGAGTTGAATTGTGTCAAACGTAGGGTGGCGGCTTGAGTGCTAGGGTTTGAGTGTCGGATTGTGTCCAACGAAGCAAGAAAATTAGTGAATTAGGGTGTGTTTATGAAGAAAAAGTTTAATTAAAACAAAAACTAGCCAAATTTTTCTAATAAAAAAATCCCCAAAAATGTAATTGAAGTGTTTTTTTTTGTTCAATAGCTAAAAAGAGTAAATTTTTAATATGTGTGTGTGTGTGCGCGCACGTGCCTGCCCTCGCGCGTAGATGCGCGAGCGTCAAAGCTTCCTTTCTTGATGGTTGGTTTTCCTTCTTTCAATTTGAAACATCTATCTCTATTTTTTTATGATCATTGCCTAAATAAAATGATGTTAAAGCATTAGTTTGCTATTAAATCAAAAACCCTATTCTGAATTAAGTTATGTAAGTAAAAGGACAAGAATGGTTGAATAAGTATAACCAATATTGTGATAATTTGAATAGCAACATTGCATTACTAGAAACTAATAAATAATCGTTGTTTACACATAATATTTCTTAATACAATTGTGAAATAGGGCAAATAAATCTGAGGAATAGGAAAGATAAATGAAATAACACTCACAGCATACTGAAATCCTATGATCGTAATCACGATTCACGGTGTTACCCAATTCAATTATCATAGCGTGTGAAACAGGAGAAGGAAAGCAAAATTCGAAAAATAAATAAATGAAGAAAACCTGAACGGAATTTCTGACGGCCGACGATCAATTCCGTCTGCGTTTCCCGGCGAGATGAACTCTGAGTTCACTGATTCTGTCTGAAGCGAAAATACGAAGCACGCAATTTGATTTTAGATGGAGCATGTTCGGTTTGTATCAACAGCGGGCCTTATCATTTACTACTCAACTCGTTTTAATCTCGAATGGTAGACTTAGGGATGGGCAAAGTTCAGTTCAGACCCAAAACAGTGTCTGACATGAACTGAACCATAATGAAACAATTCGAACCAAACTGAAACTGTTGCTTCTGTTTCGTAAAACAAAAAACTGAACTGAATTGTTAACTTAAATGGTAAACTAAACTCTATACTGATACAGTTATGTTTGCAGAAAAAACTATAGCAGGAAATATGCAAAATTATAAACAATTTCTACCATATATGCAAAATCTTATCTGATTCACTATAACTAGTAAAACAATCAATCAATTAACAGAACAATTCAGGCTAAACAAAATAATAACCAACACTAATCCACAACATACAAATTCATTGTTCAGAGGTCAACACTTGCGTAAAATCAATTAACAGAACAATTGAGAATAATCAGTTCTGTTTTTTCTTTCTTTCTATCTTTCATCACTAATCAATTGTCATCATTCGGCAATACAAATTTCATCAGCAAAAGGCTTAATCAAAATCGCATTCTCAGGTTGATTCGAAAACGAAACCTGATTACCATCAACAATAACAACCTTCTTTAACCCATATGAAATTTTAACCCATAATAGAAAAACCAAAACATTGAACAAAACCCAGATGAAACCCAGAGAAGGAAGAGAGAATGAAGAGGAGAAAGAGGGTATCGGCCAGAAAGGGGTGTTGAGGAAGAAGAGGTTACCTTCAAAAGCTGCGCAATAGGAGATGGTGAGGTGACGGAGCTGTTGCGAGACCGGAGATGGGTCGCGACGGACCTGCTGCGGAGATCGGAGATGGATCGGATTTTGGAGATGTATCACAATCACTGTTTTTTAGTTTGGGTTAAGTTCAGTTTTGGTTTTTCCAAAAACGGTTCAGTTAATAACAGCCCTCCAAGTATGGATCAGTTCAGAATTTTATTATGAAGGTTTGGTTTAATATTAGTTCGATTCAGTTCAGTTCGACAGTTTGGTTCAGTTTTTGGTTTTTTTTGCCCACTGTAGATTCGACTCGAGAACTCGTACAAAGTTAATAGTATAATATTGTAAGTAGATCATTAGTAAAAAAATATGACTTAATTATAAAAAGCAAAATATGCTGAACCACAATAATAAAGTGTTATGCTCAAGAGTATGGAGTAAACAAGAGTATGGGAATATTGATTCTAAAGTGGCTACTTTAGTGGCCGAGATTCAAGAGCTAGATGTTAGAGGGGAGTTGGGTGTGTTGAGTAGTGTTGAAGTGGAATTGAGGAAAGCTAAATTTGAAGAGATGTGGAAGCTTCTTAAAAGTAAGGATGCCTCTTTGTTTCAACGTTCAAAATCCAAATGGCTCAAAGAAGGTGATGAGAATTCCAAATTTTTTCATAGATGTGTCAAGGCAAGGGCGGCTACAAACTTTCTAAAAGCTATCAAGGTGGATGGAGTTTGGCTTGAGACCCTGATGGATGTGAGAAGGGCGGTGGTGAATTATTTTAAAACTCGAGTGGCGGAAGATAGGTGGGAGCGACCTACTTTAGATGGGGTGCATTTTGATAAGCTTTCCGATGAGGAGAATAGAGATTTAATTGCCCCGTTTTCTCTTGCGGAGATTGAAGTGGTGGTTAAGGGTAGTGATGGGAACAAAAGCCCGGGTCCCGATGGTTTTAACTTTGCTTTCTTCAAGGACTTTTGGTACCTTTTGAAGCATGAAATTCGGATTATGTTTGAGCAATTTTACACCAATGGGGTGCTTCCAAAGAGTTTTCTATCATACTTTGTAACTCTAATCCCAAAGGTTAAAGTGTCGTTGTCTTTGAAGGAATACCGGCCTATTTCTCTCCTTGGAAGTTTATACAAATTCCTCTCGAAGGTGTTGGCGGCTAGGCTATCCAAAGTCATGAATTCTATTATTTCCGGATCTCAATCTGCTTTCTTGAAAGGTAGGCACTTGGTGGATGGTGTTTTGGTGGTGAATGAGGTGGTTGATTTGGATAAAAGATCTAAACGGGAATGTCTTATTTTCAAGGTAGATTTTGAAAAGGCATATGATTCCGTGGATTGGGGGTTTTTGGAGTATATGATGAGAAGGGTGGGTCTTTGTGATAAATGGGTGAGGTGGATGAAGGCTTGTGTGTTTGGAGGTTGTATGTCTATCCTTGTGAATGGGAGTCCAACGGAGGAAATTAGTGTCCAAAGAGGGTTGAAACAAGGAGATCCGTTAGCACCTTTTCTATTTCTATTGGTGGCCGAAGGTTTTAGTGGTTTGATGAGAAATGCGGTGAATAGGAATTTATTCCAAGGCTTTGAAATTAAGAGGGGAGGGTCGGTCATCTCTCATCTTCAATATGCCGATGATACTCTTTGTATTGGGGTACCTACGGTGGAGAATCTTTGGACTCTAAAGGCAATGTTGAGAGGCTTTGAAATGGCATCCGGGTTGAAGGTGAATTTCCATAAGAGCTCCTTGATTGGATTCAATGTTCCTAGAGATTTTATGGAGGCGGCGTGCCGTTTTTTGCATTGTAAAGAAGGAAGCACTCCGTTTAATTACTTGGGTTTACCGGTGGGAGCAAATCCTAGAAAGTTTTCTACATGGGAGCCTATGTTGGTTAAACTTAGGAATAGACTTAATTCTTGGGGGAGCAAGTATGTGAGCCTTGGTGGTAGAATTGTCCTCCTAAATTCGGTCTTGAATGCTATCCCAATCTTCTTTTTGTCTTATTTGAAAATTCCGGAAAAAGTGGTGAAAGAAGTAATTCGTATCCAAAGGAATTTCCTTTGGGGAGGAGTTGGAGGAGGCCGGAAGATTTGTTGGGTCAAATGGAGGAGGGTTTGTCAACCTAGAAGTAAGGGAGGTTTGGGAGTGCGAGATGTGCGTTTGGTTAATTTAAGCCTTATGGCTAAATGGAAGTGGCGCCTCCTCCAAGATGATTCGACCCTTTGGAAAGTGGTTTTGAAAGACAAATATGGGGATTTTATTTTCGGTTTTCCTCCGGTTGAGGGATATAGATGGCCGCGGTTCTCCTCTTTGTGGTGGAAGGACTTGTCGAGGCTAGAAGGAAGCATAGGTGGCAATTGGTTCTCCGATAGGGTGGTTCGGAGGGTGTCAAATGGAAGAGGTACTAGATTTTGGTATGATATGTGGATGGGCAATCAACCTTTGGCCGTAACATTCCCTAGGCTTTTCAATATCACTTTGCACAAGGAGGCCAAGATTAGTGATTTGTGCAATTCAATAGATGGTGTTGTCACTTGGAACTTTGGTTGGAGGAGAGTTCCTTTTCTTTGGGAGCAAAATTTAATCGTGAATTTGTTGGCTCTTTTAGAAGGGTTCGCTTTGGGGGAGGATAATGACAAATGGTGGTGGAGGCCGGATGAGGGAGGTTCTTTCTCGGTTAACTCTTCTTATAAAGCTTTAGAGAGTATTGTGCTTTTGGATGATGGTTTGAATGCCCTTGAGGAGAGAGTTTTTGGTGACCTTTGGAAGAGTCCGGCCCCTTCAAAGGTGATTGTATTTTCTTGGATGGCTTTGCTTGATCGTATCCCTACGCGATCAAATCTGGTGTCGCGTCGTGTCTTATCCCAAGAGGACATTCGGACGTGTGTTATGTGTGGCAATAGGGAGGAAACAACAACACACCTTTTCTTACATTGTGAGGCCGCTTGGTTGTTTTGGCGTTTGTTGTTCGATTGGTTGGGAGTTAACTTCATTACTCCGCGAAATTTGTTTATGCATTTCGCTTGTTGGGGAGATGAGGTTAATTCGAGGCGAGCTAAGAAAGCCTTTTGGTTGATTTGGCACTCCGTTATTTGGTCGATATGGAGGGAAAGAAATGCGAGGATTTTTAAAAATTAATTCAAGACGATTCATGAGTTGGTGGACGAGGTTAAGGCGTTGTCTTGGTGTTGGGCTTTGAATAGACTTCGGATTGCATCTTGTCTCTATTATGAATGGTGCTGGAACCCAAGGGAATGTTTGGTTAGGAGGCACTGATATGTGTGTGCTGGTTAAGGGCCTCTCGGGCAGCAGCAGGGGTGTTTTTCTGGGAGGTTTTTGCTGGTTCGGCTGGTGCTAGCAGTAGGCCAGTTTTGTTTTTTGTCAGTTCCAGCTGGTTTTCCTTGCCTTTGTCGCCTGCATTATGGTGTATTGGTTGTGGTTTTGATAGGTCCTGTGGCTGTTTTTTTCCGCCTTTGTCGCCTGCATTATGGTGTATTGGTTTGAAGGGAGTTTTCTGCTGTCTTGGCTGTTCCTAGCAGCAGGCCAGTTATGTTTTGGTCGGTTCCAGCTGGTTTTTCCTTGCCTTTGTCGCCTGTGTTATGGTGTATTGGCTGTTGTTTTTCTAGGTTTAGTTGCTGTTTTCTTTCCCTGCCTTTGTCGCCTGCATTATGGTGTATTGGCCCTTTATTTTCTTTGCCTTTGTCGCCTGCATTTTGGTGTATTGGCCTGTTGTAATCTTTGCCTTTAGTACTGCTTGTGCTGGGCTGTTTAATGATATATATGCTGTTTTCAAAAAAAAAAAGTGTTATGCTCAATTTAGCATCAAAGGCTACGGTAGGCAACCTCTTTAGGTCTCCTACCGTAGGAGACTTGACATATTTTTTTGTTAGGTTGTGTTAACTTGTGCCCTAAGGGCACAAGTTAAGAAGCTAAAAATGGAAGTAAAACATAATTTCTGTCTTGAAAACATAAGATTTTAAATTTCTAAAACATAGAATGCACAATTTCCAATAAAATGTTTCTATATTTAATCTCTTAACTTGTGCCTTAAGGGCATAAGTTAACATTTGTCTTTTTTGTTTGTTTGTAAAATGGATGTAAACCTTTGGATATACTTAAAAACTTTTGAAGACCACAATGTTATTATACTCTCTCAACACTAGATCCTTACGCACTATGTTTCATCATCCTTCTCTCTCCCTCTCCATGTCTCTTCCCAACAACTTCTGACTGCCTTCCTTGCCACCGCGACACCATTCTTCAGACTGCTCCGATTGATCGATTTTCAACACGCGAGATAATCTCCTTGTTTCGTTTTTTGTAGAATTTGAATCTCTCTCTCTCTCTAGAGATAGAGAGATACATTTTGAATAATCTCTTGTTCTTGCTCCCACCTTCATAATTCTATTGGACATCTAACATCTATGAAGTTGCTTAATCTAAATTGAAATTGGGTTAATGATTTTCACTCATTCAAATCTATGGATAAATTGAAATTGGGTAAATTCAAATCTACACTCGTTCGTTTCTAATTCAATGTGTTAGTTACAAATTTTTTACAAAAATAGATAAATAATTGGGGGTGGAAGGTTGGGTGGTGTCTTGAAGGGGGTTTGAACTTTGAAGATCCTTATGTTTGGGTTTCCAAACAATGGAGTCTTTTTCTTCATTTTTTCTCTCTTGAGTTTTTGCAAATAATTAGATTGTACATTCATATTATTTTGGATTTTTAATTTTCAATCACTGTTCCATTAATTTTCTGGAGGCACTAGGGTTAATTGTTCTCAATTAAAATACAGTGAGCAGCAACACAGTTGCTACAGTGTCGGCAGGAAAAGAGAGAAAGCCAGAGGAAGAGAGAAAGGATATGTTTAAGGTGTGGAAGGATTATAATAAGATATGTGTTCTTCATCATTTTAATAGTTACACATGTCATTCTTGTTATACAAAAAAAAAAAAAGTCTTTTTTAAGGTCTCCTACCGTAGGAGACCTATTCAAGTCTCCTACCGGAAACGGTGCCCAATTTAGCATCAAAACACAAAAATAACACGCAAAATCATAAGTTTCAAAAGTTAATGAGCCATTCAAAAACTCATCCAAAAAAACAAGTTTCACAAGTACTTTGGATGAGTGTTCTCTATTGTGTTGTGTGTTGTTTTGTTGTTTGTTTTTTAAAACAAGAAAGGTCGTACTTTCATCTAACACTAGTACTTTGGGTTGGGCTTTAAAAAATGAATTGGATGGAAAAAATGGCACAAAACAAAAAAAAAAGTGATTTTTTAATGTAAACTTGTAAACTCGTCTGAATTTACCAAGAGTTTACACAAGTTTACCGATTTTATCGGTATTAACTCACTCAACCTCGAAAATCAAGTTTATGTCCGAACACGAAGTTGACACCAAAAAATGTAAATTCGAACGAATTTACGAGTTAACACTTGATTTGTGGAAGACTACTTGAAATCGTTGTGTTATTTTCATATTCTAAAGTTAAGTAAATCCCCGTGAAACAAATAGGCTTTTGGGTTTTCACTGTAAAGTATTTTTAATAAATTGAATCCGTTTGCTATTTTCAAGTACCTATATTTTCTTTAGAGAAGGTACCTATTAATATGAATAAAAAATGGATTAATAATCTCTTAATGTATCAAAATTTCAAAATAGTTGCTGATTGTACATTCCGTTGATCAAAGTTTTGAAATGGCTAGAATTCTAATCATATAGGCTTTCACCGTCATAATTGGATTTTTTTTTGTCACTATGAGATTTGAACGGACGTAAATTCATTACTTTTTTACGTCTAATATTGAATATTAGTGCACAAAACCACTAGTCAAATTCATTCTAGAGTAAATTACACTCCCCTCCCCTCTTATGTTGAAATATACACTCCCCTCCCTTGAAAAGTAAAATTTATACTCCCCTCCCCTATAAGATGCTTAAACTACAACCCCTCCCTTAATAATTAAATAGGGACTACACTTTAATCCATTTTAACATAAATAAATACTTGTATGATATATATTAATTTTGAATCACCATTTAAAAAATATAAATTCGCTTCTTTACAATCTAAATGTCAATGACAATCAAATTTAAATATTTTGTTATTAATTTTATAATTTAGAGTATAAAATTCACTTTTAAATAACCATACTTAACCGGCTTTAGTAATTTTTCACATATTTTAATTTTATTTTGAGTTGTTTCATATTTTATAACAGGGTTTAAAACTATATGTTAATGAAATTGTGAATAAAAAATAGAGAAAGATATATATTCAAAATTTGATTATATTAAAATGAACCTACAATGCTATTTTTCTTTGAAGTGTGTTGGATTTTTTTTTGTTAGATTATTAGAAATAAAAAAAATTATTGAGGGACTAAAGTGTAGATTTTAACATAAGAGGGGAGGGGAATGTAATTCAAGCTTCTCTCAAGGGAGGGGAGTGAAATATTTTCTAATATGTTTTGAATAAAAGGGAAGGGAATTGTATATTTTAACATAAGAGGGGAGGGAAATGTAATTTAAGCATCTTTGAGGGGAGGGGAGTGTAATTTACTCTTCATTCTATTATCTAGTCTAGAAGTACAACAAACCAAGTAAGCTGATCCAAATTCATTTGGAAGAATTCGAATTTGATTTCTTTATGAAACAATTTTTTGTCGGTTTATATTTAACTCAAACTTTGAACTACCGGGATCATATTTCTATGAAAAATGAAGGGTTAACACAAAAAGGAAAAAAAAAAACTATAAGAAACATTGCAACATTAGATATCAGGGTTTGACTTCATAATTTCCCAACTTATTTATTTTTGAAGTAAAATATGACAACTAGGCTGCTTAATAAAAAAAAACTACAAGAATGATTCAAGTGATTCAGGTTAGAATTAAGAATGATTCAAGTGATTCAGGTTAGAATTAAAAAGTGAAGTGATAACAAAGTTTAGGGTTCAAAACTCACAACATAATATTAACATTTAGTCACAATACCAACATTGACTATGCGCATAATATTAAAATACCATTATTCTTTTTTTTTTCTTTCTTTGTTTGATCAAGTAGTCTAGCAGCTAGATATTCACCCCATGAAGTAAATATGTTGGAATCCATAATTCAAACTCCAGACCCTAGATATTACATGCAATGTAAATACCAATTGAAAATGTTCACAAGGACCAAAATGCTATTATCCTAATCCTTAAATATTGCACAAATACTCGTATTTATTTACTCCAAGTATTCAATGCAATCTTATAAAAAGCAAATAATGGTAGTTATATTTAGGGGTATATATTTGATAGAAAAATACTCTATTAAATTTCTTAAAACCCAGTGTTTCGAAACAAATTTAAAATGCTTAAACAACCAAAATTTAGGAATGGAGAAGTAAAAGAAAGCATTTGGGATAGTTGCAGAGGTTAGAGACGTATAAGGTATATCATCATTACTTGTAAAAAGATCCATCAGATTTATATATAGAAAAATTGAAGTTTGGATCCTCTACATGCTGCAGCCGCTGCATAACAGTTGAATGTAGCGGGGTAGAACCTGAATTTAAGTTTAACAGCTAGCTCTACAGTGACTGCAAAAAGTGAATTTGAAGCTTCTTGATTAAAAACGTTGAGGTAGTTTGGGGGGCAAAGGAACAACAAGACAAAGTACTCCAATTTTGTTTTCCATTATAAAGCACATTTAAATCTAACTGGAAACAGAAAGCACACATGAACTCGAAGTCTTGGAACTTAAATATGTACATAATATATATAAGTTCATGAAGGTCGCGTGAGGATATATATAATATAACTCGACCAGACTCTGATTGGCGAGTCCAGACTATTGATTCATAACCTAGCTAGCAATAGAGGTACAGTTGCAGCTGAAGATATCTTCATTAGGCCATTCAATACCAGTATAAAACTGCATCTACTCTGTGAGAAGCATAGGAATTTCCTTCAGTGGAGCAGGAAACTGCAAGTTGCAAAAGATTTGTACAAGTTAGTTTTTCTCAGACCAGAAATAAGAACAGTTCTAGGCACTTCAAGCAAAAAAAAAATACTAAATTGGAAAGCAAAACAACCACTACATGTTCAACACCACATTCCAGACACACCCCCATATCAGGGAGATCAAGGTGAAGAGTCCTGATATTCAATCAGTTGCTACAAGCTCACAGTTCGTCTACAAAGACTGAATTCTATAAGGTTATAAGATATGTCATCTCATATTCGCTGCAATATCAATATCTGTCTGCCTATCACAAAGAGCATGTTATTCGATGTCATAAAGAGTGTTTGGTTTTAAAAAGATTTATTGAACGGAACAAAACAAAAGATGGAAAGCGAATTGTCTGCTCTTTATGCCATAACCCTGATTTTTTGGGAAATCAATTGTAGATCATGTCAAAACAGATTTTAGTTCAAAGATTCCTATCAAAATTCTAATACAGACACAAATTAAATGATACTTTTCATTACTTAGCTTCAACGCTTACATAAGCATAATCAGGCTGAGATCATACTCTACAGTTTACACCTGATTAACTAACTATTTTCCCTCCTCGGAATCTAAAGTAAGAGCGTGCTTTACTGAAGTAACTGAAAACAGTAATGAAAAACCACTTGTTGGTATTTATGATAAGCATAAAAAAAATCATAGATTTGATAAATTATGATGTGTTAAAACTAATCATTTAACTTAATAATAAGATGTTAAAATGTTATACCTTCGCTTTTTTCTATGTAAAGTGAACTATATCCACCTTAGAGAAGTGAAATCCCATTCTTTCTCGGATTCACTTCCTTAAATATGCAAAACAGGTATGGCAAACTAAAAATAATACTAATAAACCACTTCGGGTGCATTTGAATTGCCTTATTTTTTAGCTTATGCAAATAAATAAGCTTTTATGTATTATTCATAAGTTTGTCAAGGTAGTTTATGAAAAACAGCTTATGAAGATACAATTTTCACTATTGAGAACTTATGAATTAACATAAAAGCTTACTTATTCGCATAAGCTATTTTTCATAAGCTCAAAATAAGCCAATTGAAACGTGCCCTTCGTGCCTGTTTAAATTAGCTTATTTGAGCATATCTACTAGTATAAGTACTTTTGAGGCTGTTTGGAAGGGCTTATGGGATAGCTTAAAAAAACAACTTATAACTTATATGAAACTAGCATAACTTAATTTTATCTTTTGTTGTAGAAACAAATTATATACAAGTACTTATATGACAAGCGCTTATGCTATAATCAATTAATTAAGTAGTTTGTATAAACATTTACAATTGTGTTATTTAATCATCAGATACCGTATGTGATACTGATATCGTTATCTCTCACTACTTCTACCACTTTCACCTATTTCAAACATACAAAAACCAAAGATTTTGCATTTGACATCAAATTTTTTATCTTCAAGAATCATTCCCCTAACTAAAACTATCTATGTTAACTCCATCTCAAGGGTGTATTGGACTGGATTAGAATTTTAAAAGATATTTTCATTAAAAAAAATTAAAAATTGTCTTTCTAAAATCTTAATCCAACAAACCCCTTTAATCTAGCAAATCAGTTTTTTTTTTGAAAGAGTGCTAAATTTAACCTAGCTGGCTGTATAGATCCTGAAAATAGTAAAGCCAATTTTCGCAACAAAAAAAAATAAAAAATTAAGAACTAGCATAAGAACAACCTCTCTCTTCCTCTTCAACCTAATCAAGTATTCAAAAAACCTAAACCTAATAAATTCACAATTCAAAAACATAAATATAAACAATAAAAACTGAAAATTAAAAGAATTAAAGATTAAAGAGTAATAATACCAGAGACGATGAAGGTTGACAAGGAGAAGATCGAAGCGAATTACGGCAAGAATGAACAGTTTTAAACTGATCAACATTAAGCTTCTTATTAATAATCCCAACCTGAAAGTAAATACTATTGGAAGGAGGCAAATCAACCCTAATTTCATCAACATTAAACCAAATAAAAACACGTTGAACTTGAATACCCTTAAGATCACTAATTGACCCATAGCTCAATTTTCCGGTAATGGTTTTTTCGTAATAAACAAGATAATCAAACTGTATGTAGCAGGTATCGGACAAATGAACGACGAATCTTCCATCGTCGGAGAGGGAGTAATCGGTGACGGAGTTTGGTAAGAGACCGCTAGGGAGACCGAATTTTGGGAGGATGTCGTATACGGTTTCTTTGGCTGAAACGGAGAAGAGGGTTAAGGTTGTGGTGAAGATGAGAAGGATTAAGGTGTTTGAATGTTTTGCCATGGTTTTTTTGGAGAATTGAATTGAGATGAGAGTGATGAGTTGTGTTGGTATGGTTTTTGTCAAAGGAAAAATGGTGTGATTTTGATTTGATTTTAAATGTATCTACCAGACTGCCACCAACCCAAAGATTAGATTAGATTCCTTTTTTTTGGTTTTCATATGATATCCGTTGAAAATAGTAACCGACTCTTGTTTTTTTCGCCTAAATTTCATTATTATTATTTGGGTCTTGTTAACCAGTGTCCCGGGGCACAGATTAAGGAAGCAAATGTAGTAATATTTATCTTGAAATCTGTGTAATCAATGTATTAAAAGATTAAAAAGTGTATTTTTTGTATTTCACTTTCTTCTTTTAGCTTCCTTAACCAGTGCCCCGGGACACTCGTTAACATTTTTCTTATTACTTTTAGTAATTCATTATTATTTTTTTTGAAAGGGACAAAAAAAAATTCAATATATTTACTCTCTTCGTCCTGTAATATAGGAGTACTGTATGAGCTTTTTGTTTATTTTATAATATTTATAAAAAATGTATAAGTGAAAGAGAAAGAAAAATTGTTTAAAGCATTCGGGATCTACATTCTATACTTTAAAAATAGAACCAACACAGAGTGGTCGGACATGTATTGTTTTCATCCAATAAAAATGTAAATGTTAGAAAGAGTGTTAAAAAAAGAGTGTTGTTAACATTCCTCTATTTATATATATGCTTTTAAATTTAATCTCAAAATTTTGATATTGCTGTGTGATTTGATTGATTGAATGTAGATGTAATAAAAAAAAACAATGTTGATGCATACAAACACAAATTAAATCTACCAATTATCATTGGTTTATCATAAGATTGATTGCAGATGGTAAAAAAATAAGGGTTATGTTAATAGTATCTTTAGGATACTCGTTAGAGAAATCAAAAAAAGTAGGCACTTGTTAAGCAAATTAAAATTAGTATGTTTGTAAAATGTTAACTTAATCACTTTTTACAATTTCCCAACATAATATTTTTATTTGTATCCTCTTGACCAATTCTTCAAAGGCACTCTTTAGCATTTCCTCTATTGTATATATTCAAAAAATATCTACTACCTTCGTTCCTTTATAATTGTCACTTTTGCATAAAAAATTTGTTTCTAATTAATTGTCGTTTTCAAAGTTCAATGTATCATTAAATGTGGTTTTACCTATATTACCCTTATATATTTATTGCAGAGAGAGAAATGTATGAAATGAAGTATTAAATGATTAAGGTTATTATAGGAAAAAGATAAATTGTTGTATCAAAAGTAGTAAAAGTATTTGTTGTCTATGACAATTAAAAAGGAACAGAGAGAGTATTATATTTACTTACTTGACCAATGCTCCAAAAATATTGGTTAACATTTTCTAGAAATAACAATATTATTAAATACATACAAATACAGATTAAATCTAGCAATTATCGTTGGTTTTTTTCGGTAAAGGTTGTATTTTTTTTGGTAAAGAATTATCATTTGGTTTGATCATAATAGACCACTTACTATCATTTATTATTTATAACTTGTACTGCATTCTTTTAAAAATATCCAAGCTCGTGGAACTCGAGGCCTTAACAGAATTTTTTTTTTTTTTTGTTTTTCAATGTAACCAAACTAGACACAGACTTCAGAAGCAGCTCTTCTGGAAGCTTGTCCTGTACTAACTACTCCCTCCGTTTTAAAATAAGTATCGCTTTCGCCAAAAAAATTTGTTTCAAAATGAGTGTCGTTTTCAGTTTTCAATTGAATAATAATTTTTTCTTTTCAATTGTACCCTCCAATTAATACTATGCACACTACTTTCAAAGTATTACTTTTAAAACTAACCAATAGTTAATAAGGGTAATTTGGTAAAATAATCATTCTCTTTCTCTTAATCATTGCATTTCTTAATATGTGTGTAAACACCTAAAACGACACTCATTTTAAAACGGATGAAGTATGAATTATGTAGTGTTAAACAAATATGAAACTGCCGTACAATAGTGGCTAATTAAGGATGCTGGGACTTTCAAGAGACCCCCCTAAAACTGGTGGCATTTACCATGGGAAGGGTTAATCCTTTCCCACCATGGGAAAAGTTACTTTTCACCTCCATGTGTCACTCAAACAAGTTGCTTTTATTTTGTTTGTTTTTTCAATGATTAAAAATGCTAATATTTAATAGTATTAACAAGTTTGCTAGTACACCCCTGTTTTTACGAAATCATATATGCACCTCACCCATTTACACGTAAATAATTTAGCACCTTTTTTTTTTTTTTGATATCTAACCTTTTTTTTTAATTTGACAAAAACAGCGAAAATTATATCATTCAAAAATAATTTGGCACTTTTTTTTTTTTTTTGATATCTAACCTTTTTTTTTAATTTGACAAAAACAGCGAAAATTATATCATTCAAAAACAGCGAAAATTGATTAACTTCATATACTAGTTTTCCCTTCAAAACACATATACCAGCTTTCAATTTTTTTTTTTACGTAAACACATATACCAGCTTCATAAAAATATATGAAATGTCATATTAATTAATTGACGTGGTAATACAACATTGAATGCATGTGTAATATACACTAATAATGTATAATAAACTCTAAGGGGGGTGTATTGGATTAGGATTTTAAAAGACTATTTTAATAAAAAAAGTCTTTAAGATTTTAAAAGACTGTGTGAGATTGTATTGATTCCGTGAGATTTTAAAAGAAAGACTTTATACACTCAAGATTTTAATGGATTTATCACATTGACTTTTAAGGATTTCAAAGGATTTTATGGGATTTTAAAATTTTAAAGGATTCAATGAATTTTAGGGAAAAAAAGAACAAACTTACAAGTGTGAATGATAAAAATAATGAACAAATAAATTCTAGCGTTTGAATAAAGAAAAATAAAACCAATAAAAAATTCTTTTACTATTGATTTTAAAATTTTAAGGATTTTATGGATTTTATAAGATTTTAAGGGACTAAAAAACACTCTTAACACATTATTCTCCATACACATTTTTTATTTGTTAAAAATGTTATTCCCACAAAATTCAATTGTACATATTTAAAATTATGACAGCCCTTACAAATCTTTCAAAAAAAAATATTGTGTCAGCCCTCATTTTGTGTTTGAAATTAAAGAAGTCGTTTGAGTTTTTCTAAGAGAGGTGAGAGAGAGAGAGAGAGAGAGAGAGAGAGAGAGAGAGAGAGAGAGAGAGAGAGAGTGGAGAGATAGAGAGACGAAGAGAGAAAGGAGAGAGGGGGGAGGGGAGAGAGAGGGGGGAGGGGAGACAGATAGTAACTTTTAAATGAAAAACAATCCCAAGAAATCTCATCTTTTCATGAAAGACTTTTTCTTGTTAAAATTACACTACAAAATCCCACAAAATCCATCAAAATCCAATTTATTAAACAATCCTTCGAAATTTGAATGATTTTGAATACCATGAGACTTTTTTTAAGTGATGAAAAGTCTTGATTGAATACCTCAAGACTTTTTTAAAATGACAAAGAGTCTTGATTGAATACCACAAGACTTTTTTTAAGTTGCAAAAAGTCTTGATTGAATACCACAAGACTTTTTCATAATTAAAAAGTCTTTTAAAATCCCATAGAATCATAATCCAATACATCCCCCTAAGTTCCTAAAGTATCTCGAAATATATCTATTTGACGTGATTTGATTGAATACATGTGCATTATTTTTTTGGAGAGAATGCGAATTGATCAGTAAATTGAATTAATTATTTTTTATACAAATTTAATTAGAGAACATAATTTTTTTAAAAGAATTAGAGAACATCTCATGCACAATGAGATATATGTCATTTACTGGTTGTTTAAAGAATATCATTTATGATCAAACAATATTTACGAGTCGTGGCACATTACAAAAACATTATAGTTTATTCTTAAACATGCTTTAAGGACTAAAACCTTATTTATCTTAATATTATGTAATGTTTTGATTATATGATGAGATTGAAATTTGTATGTGGGGGTTTCGATAGAGTGTTGGTTCAAGATTTATGAGTTTATTTTTAGATGGCCACAAGCCCATAAAAAATGGCCCACTCACTTATCATTATTCTATATGTTGTGGGGTCTCAATTTTTGTTTCAAGTATAAAACCAAAAAGTTAAAAAAGGGTAGCAAGTAAAAGATCACAACCATTGAATTATTTTATTATTATATCTAAGGTCAAAAAACACCTTTCCCATGGTGGGAAAGGATTAACCCTTCCCACGGTAAATGCCACCCCCTAAACTATGGGATGAATATAGGGTGGCATTTACCATGGGAAAGGTGAAAACCTTCCCACCATGGGAAAGTTTTTTTGGACCATTGGATCAAGTAAGGAGCATAGTATTATAATAGTCTCTCAACACTATATTTTCTCACATCATCTTCCACCACCATCCTACTCTTCTTCTATTTTTCTTCAACCATGTGCAACCAACTCAATCTCGCCGGAATTTCATCGGAGACAAAGTATACCTCATTTTCTAATTCCTCATTCATCATTCTATCCTTTAATTATAACACTAAAAACAAAAATTAACAAGAAATAGCAATTATATCATTTCATTATAACTTTTAAATAATTTCCCCCTCTCTCTCTCAAATCTCAAACCCACAAAATCAATTAACAGAGATTATACAACACCGATGTCATATTTGTTTATTATAATATAATTGTTTTCGACTTCCATTTGCTGTCTCCGTATCTCTTTTTTTTGCTAAGTTTGGGGGACCAATAATAAGAAATTTTAATTTGGCCTTGGAATTTTCTAATTGGGTTGCAGCAAGATCAAATAAACAACTTTAGATCTAAAAAAAATTAAACAAAATGTTACGGTAGCTCCCTTGAGGAGTTTTATTGAACAAAATATTAAGGATGCAACAAGAAGGACAAGGTTGTGAGGTTTAAGAACACTGAATTTACGTATAAGAAAATTGAGGAGAGCTCCCTTGATGTTGCTGGTGGGTGAGTGGAGACATGGAGGGGAGATAAGGTGGTGTAATAGTGTAAAAATAATATAGTGTGGTGAGAATATAATAAGAATATAGATCTAATGGTTCAAAAAAAACCTTTTCATGGTGGGAAAGGATTCACCTTTCCCATGGTAAATGCCACCTGAATATAGGGTGGGATTTAGTATGGAAAAGTGGTGTTTTTTCCCACCATGGGAAAGTTGATTATGTCCATTAGATCAAATGAGGAACAAATTGTTATCCTACTCTCTCAACACTATATTATTGTTTTACACTATCTTCCACCCTCCTCTTTCATGTCTCCACACACCCATATCACAACCACCACTAAATTATAGATTCAGCAACCACCACACACCACCATGGTTGCTACTGGAAAACTCATAGATTTTATAAGTGCTTAATTGGGCTATTTACCCAAAGACGCTTTGGTTCCTTTTAAGCTTTTGTTTAATAAAAATGGTGAAATTCATTCTTTTAATCTACCATAATCACTAGTAACTCGATGCTAAAAGTGTGATGCTTAGATTTTGTTGAGTCAAAGCTTAAAAAAGGCAATCGAATTAAGAAGCAAGTATATATTTAGGATAGGACCAGCGGAACATCAAAATACGAGAACAATTGTGGTATTTTCACTTCGTGGAAGAAGAATCTGAAAATTTCAGCGGCAAAAAGAACAATTTTAACTTTCAATTACATTTTAAAAAAATATTATCCATAAAGGAAAAAAAACATTATTAAAAACAAACAAGGAACCAGGGACAAATTAACCACATGAAAATAACATTTTCAGATCTATTTTGCTTAACAATCAGTGATGCAAAACCAAAAACCCCCGAGAAAATTGTTGTTCAAAGTGGTTAATTAACTTTTCTCTTAATTCGAACACGATTTTGTGGATCTATTTTCCTTTATTTTTGTGGATTTATTTTGGTCAACAAAAGGATTGGGTGGTGGTGGACGGCCATGGAAAAGGTGTTGGAAGATATTGTGAAGTGGTGGGAGCAAGGAGGAAGATGAGTTAGAGGGTGAGTGGTTAGATCTTATGCTGACAGACCATGATAAAGATGTGTTCTTTATTTAATCTAATGGACAAAAAACTTTCCTATGGTGGGAAACAACTCTCCTTTCCCATACTAAATCCCACCTGAATATAGTATTGAATTAAGAGTAACAATAACATAGTAATAAAATTTGACATCACATTTTCACATTAATCTTTAAAACGTGATGTATATAAATTTTTCTATTATATGTTCAATATTTACTTTTACGTATAATGTAAGATTTTTAACTCATACTTAACATATCAATAATATCTTTTTAAATATGAGACTCTCCACATTTTAATCCAGGACGAAAAACTCCTTTAATTCTGAACCAAGATCTTATACAAATGTTAGAACTTCAAGAGAGTCTAAAACTCTATAGTAAATCATCGCATTAAACAAAGAAAATTGCTTTTCTGACATTGATAAGTTCACATTGACACAAGTAAAATACTAAAATGCCCCCAGCGGTAGTTAACTACCGTTGAGGACCCGGCGTCAGTTAACTACCGTTCAGGACCCAGTGGTAGTTAACTACCGCTCAATTCATTTCCTTAATTCACTTTCTCTGTCTTCTTTCTCTCTCTCTTCTTTTCTTCTTCTCCATCTCTGTCTTCAATTCACTTAAAATCCAGAAACACTTGTAGCTTCAACAACTCAACAAAAACCCATAAATTCATTCTTATTTAACTCAATTTTTTTTACATGATTCCTTTCTTTAATTTACAGACTTACAGCTTCGTAGCAAATGCTGTTTTGAATAAAAAACAATCTCTGAACCTCTCTTTCAATTGAGTTGGAGACAAATGAAAACAGTAAATTGAAGCTTCACCCTTTCTTAGAGTCCCTCCGCTGCATGCATGTTGTTGTTTTGTTATAAATCCATTTTGTTTCTATCAAATTAAAAAATTTATAAGTTTCTTGAATTTCTTTAGTAATCAATTTTTTCATCAATATTAGTAATTTCTTTTCTTTGATACAGATCAAAAGAGAGGGATGAGATGCATTTTTTCTTTAAATTACAAATCAAAAGAACGAAAAGGGGAAAGAGATACATCCAGACTTGTTATTTTCATCTTGGTTGAGTAAAAGAAAAAACATCTTTTTATTTTCATCTTGGAAGAGATGCATGTCATACATGATTTGTTCTGTAAAAGAAAAATAAAAAAATCTTATAGAGTAAGAAGGGTTTACACTTTTGGAGACAATGAATAATGTGGAGAAATCAGAAGGATCTAAGTGAGAAAAGAATTGGGTGTGAGCGTAAGTTTGTAAATTGAATGTAGGAATTCAGCGGTAGTTAACTGCCGCTGGAAGCCAGCGGTTGTTAACTACCGTTGGGGTAAAAGCGTCATTTACTTGTGTCAATAGGAAGTATTTATTGTCAAAAAAGCAATTTTCTTAAACAAACAACATCCAACAAACCACCAGAGATACTGTCAAATTTATGAAATTGGATTCCTTGTCATTGTACTTCACATAGACAATCAACACGGCATCTCAAACAGATTTTGATTTTTTTTTTTTAATTTAACATTATTAAGGTTCAGATTTGAATGGTCTGATGTTGATTGTTGATGCCCATCAGAATGAATTTCATCCTCATGCGACTATTTTTTCGCTTATTAGAAAGCTCTATGCTCTTCTTTGGTTGGTTTCTTTTTCCCACACCTTGAGAGAATGAAATGAATATGTCGATTGACTCGCTAAATATAAGGCTGACAACATTGACACTTTGAAGATATGGACCTCTCCTCCTCCGCAACTAGATTATATCTTGTTCGCCGACTTCTCTGAAGTTTTTAGGCACCAAATTGCTTAGTCTTTTGTTCTTTTTTTATTGTTTTCCTCCTAATAAAAAAAGATCTAAACTGTCTGATCTTAATTGAATGGTCATATAATCTTTGGTTGCATTAATACATACAATCATTGTATGTAAGGATCTCATACTAAATTCATCTCACATCATTAAACCCGAAAAAATGTGATTATGTTTATCTTATATTAAAGGGTTAAATATGTTTTTGGTCCCTATAAATATGTCAACTTTTCGTTTTAGTCCCTCTAAAATTTTCCTTCAACTTTTAGTCCCTATAAAATTTTCAAATCACTACTTTTGGTCCCTATTTTTAATTTAATTTTTGTATTTTTTAATGAAATTGTGCAGAAATGTATAAAATATTCTAAAAAAATTTCCTAAATAAAATTAGAATTTTTTAACAAAACACAAATTAAATATGAATTTTTAACCTTAAAACATATAAAAATTCATATTAAATTCATGTTTTGTTAAAAATTCTAAAAATTTTTTGGAGTGATTCTTATAATATTTTGAATTTTTCTGGAAAATTTTATTAAATAATATGAATTCTACATATGAGTTTACTTTAAAAGAGGGACCAAAAGTGAAGATTGAAAATTTTATAGGGACTAAAAGTTGAAGGAAAATTTTAGAGGGACTAAAACGAAAAGTTGACATATTTATAGGGACCAAAAACATATTTAACCCTATATTAAATGACATGGTTGATTGCTTCACTCGTGTCAATACATAATATATGGTTTAAATATGTTAGCGTGCACATGTATCAAATAAAAAAGGTTTAAATATGTGTTCGATTCCTGCACTTTCACTCTATTTTGGCATTGGTCATTACACTTTTTTTTGTTTGGCTTTAGTCCTTACACTTTATAAATAAATTGCAATTGGTCCCTACCGTTAGTTAGCCGTTAAAAAAAAGAAGGAAAGTTAATAGAGTATCATATGGCATATAATTATTGGCCAACATGGTGTTTTACATAATTCATTAAAAATTAAATAAACAAAAGTTTTTAATTTGTTTTAATGTTATTTTATTAATTAAGAAATTACTACCACCCAACTTGTTCTCCTTCATTACGTGAGTGAGTACACCATCACCAACCATCCCATCTTCTTCATCTCTTTAGAAATTCTTGATTCCATATTTCTCGGTTCTAGAGGTTATAAAACTGAAAACCAACACTGCCCAAGGCATTCTAGAATAGTTAAGAAACAACTTCACATAAAGAATCAGTAACTTAATAGTACTTCTTTATCGTGAGGTAGTGTCTATCTCGCTCCAGATGCCAAAGCATTATTGTACAGACATCAGTTAGCACATGACAACTGAGAGGATCTGGGCCTGGTGTAATTATATCCCTGATTCTCGAGTGAAGACCACTTCATGGCTACGAGAATCAAGTAGCACCATAATGTCCTTTTATAATCAAATGCAATCGAAATGCTCGTGAAACAAAAAACAATCAATCTAATAAAATGTTGGTGAAGAAGATGGGTTGGTTGGTGATGGTGTACTCACTCACGTGATGAAGGAGAAGAAATTGGGTGGTAGCAATTTCTTAATTAATAAAATAATATTAAAACAAATTAAAAACTTTTGTTTATTTAATTTTTAATGAATTATGTTTTATGTTGGCCAATAATTATATGTCACGTGGCACTCTATCAACTTTCCATCTTTTTTGTAACGGCTAACTAACGGTAGGGATCAATTGCAATTTAATTTATAAGGTGCAGGGACTAAAGCTAAATAAAAAAAAAAGTGCAGGACCATGCAGGACCAATATCAAAACAAGGTGAAAGTGCACTGATCACATATTTAAGCCAATAAAAAATAGTTTTGGTATAAAAGCAAAAATCCTTCACCGTTTCCAACCTTTTCTCTATAAACACCAAATTCATATCAATTATTATCAGCAGAGTCAACTCATTCCCCAACAATACAATGTCCACCAGAACCTTGAAAACCTTGTTTCAATTCTTTTCAACATTCCTATTCATATCCCATGCAACAGCCACAACCCTTCCATCGGACATCCACGACCTCCTCCCCGATTACGGTTTCCCAAAGGGCATCCTTCCTAACAACATCGCCTCCTACACCCTCTCCTCATCCGGTTACTTCACCCTCCATCTCCAATCCCCCTGTTACGTTCGCTTCTCCGGTCAATTAGTCTACTACGACACCCTCGTCACCGGAACCCTCACTTACGGTTCCGTTTCCGGTGTTTCCGGGATTCAGGCCAAGATGCTCTTCATCTGGCTCCCTGTTACTGGAATGGAAGTTGATTCCCGTTCTGGTATGCTTCAATTCTTTGTTGGAGCTTTGTCTAAGAAATTACCGGCGAATCAGTTTCAAGATGTGCCTGGATGTTCTTCAAAGACTTCTGCAAGGAAATACTTTGTGGATCTTATTATGTAAATCAACAGATTCCATGTTTTTTTTTTTATGTGGATAATCCATGCATGTCTTTTAAATCTTATAAATGTAAATGATATTTTGCGGTGTTAATGAAATTTGGCTTTCATATCAATGTTTTCGTCTTGATTTTTTCCTTCATAGTTACAAATATATATTAAAATAAAGAAAAATTAATAATATTTGGGATAT
The DNA here is from genome assembly GCF_051527215.1 of Medicago sativa. Lineage (NCBI taxonomy): Eukaryota > Viridiplantae > Streptophyta > Magnoliopsida > Fabales > Fabaceae > Medicago > Medicago sativa. The sequence continues at coordinate 87,557,686 of NC_140752.1, forward strand.
AAATCTAATCTAGAAAATGGACAAAAATAAAATTGAAGAGTATCATGAATTACCCTCCTAAAACATAGAACGAGTAGGTTCATAGACATTTATGTTTGAACCACTAATTTTCTATTTTTTTTCACGATTAACTTTTTTTTATTTCATCGGTCTAATATCATCAATAGTATTTTATTTTTCTGAGAAAGAAATTGTGTATCTAATCTTACTCCTTTGTTACCATATTATTTGTAGTTGAAAATTTTAGGTCATTTAACATTGACTAATCTAATTTGTGGAATACATAAATTGAATTCTCTCTTTCAAACAACGAATTTTTCCCAGCATACGAGAGTTTGAGGTCGCACCACTAATCAAGTCGTTTAAGTTGACTAATTCTTTTATTTTAGTAAAAGGGAAAGAAACTAGACTAATTCATGTGTGAAATTTGACTCATTGCCAATTGTAAATTTTGTCTCATCTACATATTTATTTAATATCAATTGTCAATCATCAATATATAATAATGCCAATTGCCAAAGCAGTAGACTCATGTGCGATAGATCAAAGAAGGCACGTCACATTTCATTCATTTATGCAGATAATTTCCTTATCGCATAACAATTATTTTCCTCAAGACACGTCATTCTCGTAGCAGTAGCAGATGACAAAATATATTCCGATATTTTTTAAGACCTCTAAAAAATAATCTATAAATCATTGAATGTTAAAATTACTTTTGTTTTAATAACAAACAGACCTTAATCATATCGAATTAAATCAGATTTTTCGAAAAAATAATCTAAAATGAACCGAAGTGCATGTTATTTATCTTTGATTCAAATATATATTTCACGCTAATGATAAATACATGTAGCTGTCTAAATCAGTGACATTTACATTTGGCTAATTTTCGGGTGCCATAGCGCTATACAATTGAAGTTTCTTTACGCCAAAACCATATGACGATCATCTCTATGGAGATATGTGAGATTGATGGATGAGAGTGAACACGCAACCAATAAAAAGACAACATCGCCTACTATTTAGACTTCTGCATATATATATATATATATATATATATATATATATATATATATATATATATATATATATATATATATATATATTCTTAAATATAAATATCATGTGATTGTAGTAAAAAACAATGTCTGTGCTTGTATGTATACAAGTCTAATTATAAATTATAAAACTCATTGAAGAATACAATGATCCTTTTTTATAACAATGGCTGTACTTATATGCTATAAGTCTAGTATATTTAAGAGAAGTAGATCATTATTGAATGGTGTTTATAAAGTTGAGTAAAGGAAAAACCTTGGAGGGAAGGTTTCTCTCCTATTCTCTTTCCTATTTTATTGTGCTCCTAACAAGATCACAAAATGGCTGCATAATCTCAACAACTGATGATTTTGAGAGCGAAAAATCATTTAAACATTTGAAATATATGACAAACTGAGGTGAATAAATTATACGAGCAGAATGAAACAACAGCATTGGAGAGATAATAATTCAATTATCACCACTGCGTAAAAGAGTCTTCTTATTTCTTAAGAGAGATCAATACATGAATACATATGATGGATATAATTTTGAGATCCATGGAAAATTCTTCAGTAATTCAAAGTTTTACATATTTAGTCTTCAAACTGGAACAGCTTTTGCCACAACATGGGATATGATATCCTCTTCTCCCTACTAACTGAAATATAAATAAACTTGCCTAAAGATACAACTGTGATAACATGTTGTTTTCAAATAAATCATATACAACATCAATGCATGGCTCAAAAACCTAAATATATATCGTAACTAATGAAAATCCACAGAGCCTTAGAGCGAAACAACATTTACATTATAATGCTCCCTATTCAGTATTCATGACAGTGATGGGGTGACCTCAATTCTATTGCCAAAATCTTCATCTTTACAAAACATAATCTGAAAACCATCAATTTCCTTATCTGTGTAACCAATATTATTAGAGAACTTGTGGATCTCATCTCAGGCTTGAAGAACTTGACAGTGAACAATGTGACTCTTCAAACCACCGCGCCCTGCGATAGTAGACCATAAATTCCTAACTAAAGACCTGACAGGACCCTTTCCAGCAATATTTTCCCAGAGGTGAGGATTGTTTTCAACGCGTCTGTTTGGACTCGAAACATCAACCAGACTGATGCTCATATTGTTGCGTATAATGCATAGTTTTCCATTAAGTGAAACAAGAGCTGCAGCATCGAGAGCACGAGAGCTACCTAAATGAAGCCTGCTATCGATAAACTTCTTCCATGAATCCGTCGCCATATCATAGACTTTGAGTTTACAGCCGTCTTGGCAATCAAGTGCATAGAGTTCTCCGTTAAGTGAGATACTTGGATTACGCCATCCCACGACCATTCCATTGTTTACTGGAGTCCAGGTATCGGATTCCTGTGAATAGGCTTCACATATGACATTGCGATTCGACCCGAGCCCCTTCAAAAACCATGTGCCATTATGAATAACACCAATAAAAGGAACCATAGCTGTGGTCATCTCCGAGATAAAGCTCCATCTGTTCCGATTAGGGTCGTAAACCTCAGCAGATCGAAGAGTTCTTTGTATTCCTTTACATTCCCCACCAGCAACATAGAGGCAGTTATTTATTACGCAAGAACCAAAAAGATGACGTTTCCGCAGCATATCGGGTGCTCTGTGCCATTTATTTGTACGTGCGTTGTAGAAAATGACACGCCTCATAGATCCCTTCAACGGATCTCTTCCACCAAACAAGTACAAGTGGCAACCACTAAGAACGGCACAGCCAAATCCCAATGCTTCAGAATATTCCCCAGGAACAGGCGGGAGGGATTGCCATATTTGGTAGATAGGGTCAAAAGCGTGCAATGAAATTTTTCCCTCACGGTCTCTTTTGATGACATAAACCCATTCTTCTGCCATTCCAAGACTTTTCCGGAGCGAATAAAAGAAATTTCCAGACAGAAGGCGATACCATCTCTTGCAAACCAAACGCAGTTTCCTATGTTCAACTCGGGGTACACGAATTAGACAAGCAATAGCAAGATCATCAGGAAGACCAGGTAGCAAAGGAGGCTGAACTCTTGTCTTCTCTTTACGCGAGTTTTTGTTCCTGTGTGCATTCGGGTTTATATCAGGTTGGATGCATATCTTTGATCCTGGAACAAACTTCCTCGCCCCAGCTACTGTTTTCAGGCCTGAATCTACTTTACAATAGCATGAAACAGAATCTACCTGTGAAACTTTACCTGTTAGTATATATATGTTGAAAGAATCAAAGTACCAAAAAGGCATCCCTAATAATATGCACCAAAATAAATTATTTTATCAAGTTGAAATTTTTATTATAATTACAGTTCATATTTAGTATTAACATCAGTATATATGAACAAAACCGTTTTACTTTAATTGCTGCAAGCGGGGAACGGCAGCAATAACAAAACCACCAAGTTATTCCCATCACAAACATCATGAGATCAACAGGCCAACAAGGCAATATTGCTTTCATGCTTCGTTATGCGCTGAAATTTAATTAATAAAACAACAGGAGCTGCTGAAACATACATGCACCAGAGTTTTCCTTCACAAACTTAGATTTGTGAAGAATCACAACAGCTTGAGTTCAATAGACCAACCAAGGCAATATCAGTTTCATGCTTCATTATGCGGTGATATTTAATTTAATAAAACAACAGGAGCTTCCGATACATACATGCACCGGAATTTTCCTTCACAAACTCGGATTTGTGAAGAAGCCCAACAGCTTGGGCTAATATGAAGGTTTGAGACGCGTTTTAACAGAAAGACGGATATAAAGTTAAAATTATTACGTTCAAAGTAGGTGATAAAATGTAGGACAATGCTAAGAGATACAAACTGATAATTGCATGCGAGCAGAGATAACCCAATCACCAGCAACGTGATTTGACATTTCAGAGTGAAAAATGATAAGTATCCCATAGAATGCTGCAATGGATGTTTAGGCTGAGGGGTAAGTAGTCGATTCAAAAAGTCTGGAAGGTATCAGAAAAAAAGGCAAGTAGGTAAGAAAATGACACAGCTTACCAACACATACTACGCATCAATAAGAGCTCTAAATATGACGCGCGATGAGATTCATAAAGATTAGTGTCATGTTGATGTTTCCTAAAATGCTAGAACCACAATACCCAGTTCCACACCTTTAGAATAGAGTTTGGAGAATATCGCTTCGGTGAAGGCAAGACAGCATACAATGTGTAAGGTGGACGATTCATCCTACTTGGATCCTCTAAAACCGGCTTTATCGTGCAGCCAACTGTAGATCGTTAGATTTAACAGAGACTCTCTTAATCTACAATGGTCTACAGGCGGCTGTGCCGTAAAGCTAGAAGTGGAGGATCCAGCTTCCGTGTTCTTCTGCCTCGCTGGTGTTTTCATGAACTTAGTTCAAAAAGTCATACTACTGGGTCTTCCTAAATCCTAATGAAGTGTTGAGACATAACAAAGTAAATGACAACACGAGCAGTTCTCTATATATTACATTCAGCCCAAGCTACATGTTCTGCAATATTCCCTTTTTGGCATATTGACATTCCAGCCTTGAGGGACCTCCCATTGGTATAAAAATTTCAAACAATGTGAGCCTTCGACAATTCCTGTCATTCGCATTGTAAATGAAGACACGGGCAGTTCTTAATGCTAATGACAAACAATATATGCAAGACAAGATCGTTTCATAACAAACAATCTAATTTAACTAGATATAAACATGATCTGAAACACTCAAACCAAGCACAAGTGAATCAATAAGGACAAAAAGTATAAAAGAATAGAGGGCAACCCGGTGCACTGAAGCTCCCGCATACGCAGGGTCCGGGAAGGGGTCCCACCATTTGGTGTATTGTACGCAGCCTTACCCTGTTTTTACACAAGAAGCTGTTTCCAGAACTTGAACCCGTGACCTTACCGTCACATGACAACAACTTTACCAGTTGCGCCAAGGTTACCCCTCACAAAAAGTATAAAAGAATAAAGCATCAATTTAGTTCCTAAAGCATCACTCTCTCTCCAATTTAGTCCTTAAAGTATATATAAATATAATCAGTATCACTCTCTCTTCAAACAATGTCAGCCTTCGACAATTCCTGCCATTCACATTGTGAATGAAGACACGGGCAGTTATTAATGCTAATGATGAACGATCTATGCAAGACAAGACTGTTTCATTACAAACAATCTAATTTGACTAGATATAAACATTATCAAAAACACCCAGACCTAGCACAGGTGAATCAATGACAAAAAAGTATGAAAGAATAAACCATCAATTTAGTCCCTAAAATATCACTCTATCTCCAATTGAGTCCTTAAAGTATATAAAACCTGCCAATTCAGTCCTTGCTTATTAAGATGTTCAAGACTAAATTGATGAATTTCATATACTTAAGTGATTATTATTATTTCTATATAATTTAGTGACTTGAAGAAAGAGTGATAATTTAGAGACTAAATTCATGGTTTATTCAAAGTAAAAACTTGTGCATTCAGTCATTCTCATTCTCCAAAGCTTACAGCAAGTGGTGAATGATTGATTCATATGCAATGTCAAAAGCCTAGATGGTTGAGCAGCTGGACTTGAACAAAGTTTGCAGATTTAATCATAATTCAAAAACGACATAGTAGTTTGCTTATTTTGGTATTACTATCTATCAAACAGAGGGATAATGCATATTTGATTCATAAGGACTTGATTATTTAGTAATATTAACATATAGTAGGGATATCTGATAATTTTAGTATTGAATTAAAATTTAAGAACCCAACATATAATGTATACTAAAATCAAATTTTTATTCTGCCCAAACAAAGAACCCTAAAAATTTAAAGAGTGATTTTTCCCATTTAACTGAAATCACAGCTTATATTCAACTTAGGTCTTTGCTTGTGACAAATTGAACCTTAATAAACACACAAATACACAAACATGAAACTACAAAAAAAAAATGGAACAGTAAATCAAATGGATATGTCTCAAATGTCATGAACATGAACATGAAAATCAAAACCAAAACAAATGCGATTTGAATCAACTGAAATTACCAGTGGAGCTTGAACTCTAGAGACCCTTTGAGAATTAGCAGAACTTTCAACTAACTGATTCATCTCACGAGCTAAATCTCGTTGAAAAAATGGATTTTTCAAAGCAAATTAAGCATCTTGGTGTAGATCAACGCAACCCCTTTTGAATCTAGCCTTTGAAACTTGAAACCCGATCTAGTAAGTATAGAAAAGAAAAGCTTCTATTTTTACCTTTGAAACTGCAAAAGAAAAGCAAAGAAAGAAATGGGTCATTGGAAAATGACAAGTTATTTCAAAGAACTAAACTATGAGGTTGCTAAGGGTAACCTCTCTTACCCTCCACTTGCTACCTTTCACAAAAATTGTGTGATTCTCTTTCTTGGGGATTTGAGAAAATTAATGTCTTTTTTATCATATGTTTAAATGAATTTATGAAATTAATAAATAAATTGAATAAGTGTCGTTTTAAAAGGACACATAGCTTGTGACAATGGTCCTCTTTTAATAAATGCGTTGCAGTTCATGAGTCAACCCAACCAACCAACCCAACTTTGAAGAGGGAGAAATAAAGGAAAGTTTTTTCTTTGTTTGAGTCTTCGAGAATGGCATTGATCTCAGAAATATCTTCCTTTTGTGGAATTTCAGAGATTGGACTCATTAGTTAATGCTTATCACATGGCTTCATACAGCTTTTTTTGTTTTTTTCTTTAACCCGTTTAGGCTTTCAAAATTTTCTTTTCTTCTAATTTACTTATTACGACTTTTTTTAAAAAAGAAATTCATTGTGAAGAAAAAATGAACAAAGAATGAAATAAAAACGGTGTTGGATTAAAAAAAAATATTGTGTTACGAATCGAGATCACTAAAGTTGAAGAGCAAATTTTCAACCAAATAATTTTAGACTAAGCGGCTGAAAATAGACAAAGATACCATGAAAGATAAAGAAAAATTAAATATCGCTTAAATGTAAAACAAAGATAAGATAAGATAAATAGAGAATATAGAAGTATTTGACCCTTTAAAGTTTTTTTTTAACAAAAACAAAACGATATTCATTCATTCAATTTGATATAGTACATCACGTCAAATACAAACATCGCTAAAAACTTAAAGAATGAATCTGCGAACAAACTCACAACACCCAAGTTAATAGCATACAGCGGCAAAATGCCTACAAATAATATGATAAATCTAAGTCACCGAAATTCTCATGCTTCCGGATCTACAACGTTGACGTCCAAATCATTGATTGAACTTGTAATTGACTGATTTTGATCTTTCAATAGGAACTAAAAAAAAATCGCGACAAGACGCGAAATCAAACGCCGCACAAGACTACTAACAACACAACGCCGCAATTAAACGACGGAATCACAAAAACATAAAAGGAAAAACTTGATATGTATGAAAACCACTTATTTAGATTGAAATAAAAGAGGAAAAAAGATGTAGAGGGATGATTTTAGTTCAAAAAAAATGACCAAAAAACACCCCTCCTCGACGAATGAAGGAGAGATAAAGTTTAGAAAAGAGTTGGAGTTTATCTCACTAAAAAACTAGGACCGGCTTTGTATTTTAACGCTTTAAAGCTGTGAATTAATTTGCAAAAACATATGATTGTAGGATTGAACAAGTTTAAGTATAATGTTGTAGTATTTGGCTTGGTTGTCAACTCATATTTTTTTTTTGGCTTAAATATGCAATTCGTCCGTGTAATTTGGGCGCGTTTTGATTTTTGTCCTTGTAAAAAAAAAAATTAAAAACATCCTTGTAAATTTTTTTTTGTTTTAAAAAGGTCCCCGGCCCCACTATTCAGTGAAGTGGCATGGTTTTGGCCACGTGGCAGTTGTTGATTGTGCAAATTTTGCCACGTGGCGCTAACGTGGCATGCCACATAATTAAATTTTGTTTATTTTTTTTCAAAATTCTAAAAATTCATTTTTTAAATTAAAAAATCCGAAAATAAATTTAAAAATCGAAAAAAAAACTGAAAATTAAATTTTTCGATTTTAATTAAAAAAAAATTCTTCAAAATTCTTTTTTTAAATTAAAAAAAACTGAAAATTAAATTTTCGATTTTTAATTAAAAAATATTTTTTTTTCAAAATTCTGAAAATTCTTTTTTAAAAATCATAAAAAAAACTGAAAATTAAATTTTCGAAAAATCATTTTTTTTAATTCTGAAAATTAAATTATATTTTCAAAAGTTATAAATTTTGAGATTGTATAATTTTTAATTTTATTTTTCAAAAATTTATTTCTAGATTTAAAAAACACTACTTTCCAATTTTTTTCTTCATATTTCAAAAAAAAAATGGAATTTTTTTATGATTTTTTTATATTTTTTAATTTATTTTCAGTTTTTTATTTTAAAAAATAATTTTCAGGGACTGCCGCGTGGCAAAAGTTGCACAGTCAGCAACTGGCACGTGGCCAAAGCCATCCCATGTCAGCAAAAAAGTGGGGCTAGGGACCTTTTTATAACAATTTTTTTTTTGCAGGGATGTTTTTTAAAAAAAAAAACTTTACAAGGACGAAAATCAAAACGTGTCCAAATTACAAGGACGAATTGCATATTTAAGCCTTGTTTTTCTTTCAAAAACTCATATTTTTGTAAATTTATTCAATTAGACTTGTAGAGAGTTCAACAAACTCGGGTTAACGCTGGAAAACTCCTAAAACATTTGTAATATATTTTTTTATCTTTTTTTTTGCGCCTTGGCTTTTATATTTGGTTAGTTTTTTTCTTTGCAAATTTGATTTTGTTCATATCAAATGTTTACTTCATAATTGAGGTGAAATTTTGAATAATTAATGTATTTTATTGTGTCGTATAAATATATATTGTGATGCTTATTTTATTTTTTATTTTAGATAAACGTGTACGAACCAGATTCACCCGTTTTTGTTGAAACTCTCAAATTTGACAACCTTTGAAATGTTGATTAACTTTAAAAGTTAAACAAAAACCTAAAATGGCATTGTATTGGACTAATAGCTAACTAGGTATTCAACCCGTGCGTTGCACGGGTTTCATTAAAATACTGTTAAATATAATTATTTTTTATTACAATTTTATATTGTTGATTTTGTCACAGAAACAATGATAAATCACAAATATTATTTTTTATGAAATTGCAGAAAATTAACTTTTACATGCATCAGCTTCTCACTTTTAATCTCTTAAATCTTACTTAAGTTCTCTCATATTCATTCAAAATTTAATTTTTGTGGCGATAATTTTCTTTTACGTTCCCTAATTATGTCCCTAAATAGTTGAACCCATTTTCTTAATGAATAATATTTAGAGCTGATTGATATAATTAAACATACTATTATTATATTTTGGTTAATTTAAAAAAATATTGTTGAAGTCATTTTCTTAATAAATTATCGTGACATTTAATTGTAATATACTATAAAGTTAGTTTTAGAATTTGAAAAGTGGCTTAACAAAATTTCAGTTAAAATATGTAGGTTTAATTGTAGTTTTAGTCCCTTATTTGTACTTAGTTTTAGTCCTTTAGTTTTAAAATCATTCAAATTGGCCTCGCCTTAAGATTATTGGATTTAAGTCCGCGATATAGAATTGTTACCTTCAGATTATTGGATTTAAGTCCGTGATATAAAATTGTTAAATGATGTGACATGTGATCTAATAATGTCATAAAATTTAAAAAATATCCCCGAAAAAGTCAGACAATTATGAATTATATTAGAAAATGTAAATCATACATTCGACGTAGATAGTTTAACATAAACTCCAATTCATTATTTCAACCATTAACCGAATTTAACAGAAAATCAATACGGGTTTGACTAAAATAATATTTGCAATATTTTTACAAATGAAGAAATAAAAAGTGCGATAAGTATTATCATATACAATTCAATGATTTTCTTATTTTTTTTCTTTTCCTTTTCTGATGTAACCAAAAGAAATAGTGAGAATATAGCACTATTTTCTTATAATTAGATTTCTTTTAGTATTATTAAATCATATATAAATATTAATAGAATAAAAAAGGTGTTTACATGAGTATAAACTATAACGAACCATTATATGTCTATATAGGAGTATAAATGAATCATCATATTTTTAACTAAGACCAAGAAAAGGAAAAGAGTGCAGCAAATAGTGCCAATGAAATAGAAAAAAGAACAAATTATAAACGATACATTTATACAAAAAAAAGGAAAAAAAAGATACATTTATGGTTTTGAATACTAATTAGGTATAATTAAATCCTATTTTAAAAGTTATTTGTGAAGTGTAAACTGGTGAGTTAAAATTCAATCTTGTATACAAACAAATAGCAACGAAGTTATAACTTACTCAATAAAAATGAATTTTGTGGAGTTTGATTTTATGGTTTGTTTTTTTTTTGGTTACGATTTTATGGTTTGTTAAGGAATGGTATTATATTTAAAAGAATTGAAAAATAAAATTAATTTTATGTATATGGTCATCAACTACATATAAAGAAACAATTTTCACAATTATTTATTCATTAAAATAATAATGCCATTATTAAGATATGCCATTATTAAGATGAAATAAAACAATAATTTCCACAATGATAATTTTATCAAATAATGTAATTGTTAAGATAAATTAGGTACATAATATAGAAGATACTATGTTGGATTGACAATTTAAATTTCAAAAGTGAGATAATTTTAAGAATAAGATGACATGTTGAATCTTACCTTCTTTTAAAAGTAAAATCCTTTTATCTAGGCCGGATAGTTAAAATGTAAAAGTAAATATATGACATCCAACATCAAAGCTTTTACAACAACCAAAATAAACTAAATATTCAAAGTTTTTTCGAATCAACTTTGTCATTTGTAAGTAGTATTTTTTTATTAGATTAAATAGTTATGAAAAAAATAGATTAATAAACATTATATCAATAAAAAAAATGAAAGGTGAAATATTTGACAAATCTATATAATGGAGTAACTTGAGTCTCTAAGGCTTGTCACAAAAACCAATAAATAGTTGAGAGATATGTAAAGAGTAAAAAAAACAACAACAAAAACTATCATATAAAATGGAAGAGTATCACCCAAAAATTGTTTGGAAAAGATGACAATGATCCTAAACTTCACAATTCAGCCCTTTCTTCCTACTCCATTTTTCCTAATTTCGTATGACACTCCTTTTGTTGGGATGAAGGGTAAGATAAAAAGACCCCAAAGCCTCACCACATATTTATACACACAATGATCATGAATATGAATAGAAAAAATTATAACTAACCAATAATACAATGAATGAATGATGAATGTTCATATTTAGGTAATAGAAGTTAAGGAATAGGAATCAAATTGTAGTTTAAAGGTTGAAGTGATAAACTTATTTTTAAAAATAATAAATATGACAATACAAATTTTGGGAAATTGTAACTAATTAATTTATATATATTATTTTACTACATGTGGGTTGCTTGTTTTAAATTAATTATTTAATTAAAATGAATTGTCGCAACAATGAGTAAAAATTAATATGCAGTATCATGACAGCAATGGAATTTGACTATACTTATAACAGTCCTTAACTAAACAAACATGCCGCTAATTTACAATGGATTAATTATTATTATACAATTATACAATTAATACATGACTATGCAATTTTCTAAACGTATAACTATAAACATACCAAGAAAATGAATAGTGGGATGAGTGTTTTATATAAGTTTAGATAAAAGAGAGAGTGAGGCTTTTTTAGAGGATGTATTAAATTGATATAGTGGAGAGTTGGAGAGTTTCAAGAGAGGTTAGATATTTAATTGATATAATGGAGAGTTTTGTAGGATTTTAAGAGAAGAAGAAAACTCTTTGTTAATGGTTTTTATGAATAATTAAGTAATGTATAAAAAATAAATAATTAAATTATAAAATTGATATATTGCTACAAAGCCACATCAATATCATTTTTTTTTTGGGTATATCCGTGTAGATATGCCATTACAATGGATACATGCAATGAATTCAAAGTCACAACAATACCAAGAGGATATGCAGCAAAAACCAATATATAATCAAGAGTTAACCTTATACCTAAGGTCACAAACATTACCAAAGTTCTTACTTGTCTTCAACCTTCATACTTGTTAGGCTTGATTTAACCATCGACAAAAGATAGTAGCTATATTCTCATAGTGTGCTTGAAGAAAGCTATATTCTCATAGCCAATCTACCTTATAGTGTGCTTGAAGAAAGCTATCTTACCTCTTGAGATATAAATCTATCGTACAATACTAAGGAATTCATATATGTGTTTGTGCTCTTGGTTGATGCAAAGTGTTACCACAACAACATGATAAGAGATGAGAGAAAAGATCAATATATAAATGGAACAATATTTGGTTTTCAATTGGTTAAATAAATATGTGAATTGAAAAGGTGAACTAATTAAAAGGTTATGTTCAAGTGAAAGGTATAGATTAGGAATACAAAGTGAACTTTTTTATATATTCTATTCTATATATCTTCTTTAGTGTCTACTAAACTAAATAAGAAAATAAATGTCCGTTGATTTTACAATTTTGCCCTCAGAAGGGGTATTTTCGTCATTTAGTAATTGGGTGAGTGTTCCCATATATATGCTAAATTTCCTTCTTTCTCTCATTTCTCCACCAACTTTCTCTCACTACAAAACAGATTTCTTTCCCTTCTCTCTCTAAAAAAACAAAAACGTGTTCTTCTCCTTCTCTCTTCTCAAACACGGCCTCACTTCTCTTCTCTCCTTTCCATCAAATTTCACACATGCAAATATGATTTTGTAATCTTCAGCCTAATCTAATGATCTAACAAGTTCTAATTCTTCATTTCACCCACTGAATTCTGATTTATGGTGAGTTTTGTTTGATTGGGTTTTTGTGTTTTTGTTATTTCACACACTCAATTCTGATTTATGGTGAGTTTTGTTTAATTGGGTTTCTGTGTTTTTGTTATTGTTAATGAAATTGTTAATTATGTTGATTTAATTGATGTTTTTTATTTGATCTTGTGATTTTGATTGTGTAGGTATGAAGAGGGCTGGAGAAGATAGTTGTTGATTTTAATTGTTGTTAATCTTTGATCAAAAACAGGTTTAGCTACAATTTTTTTAATTTATTTTCAGTTAATTAGTTTTAGTTTTTAAGTTGTTTACTGATTTTTTTTCCAGGACACTTCTAGATTTTAATCTATGATAATTTCATCCCATAAGGTATGTTCTATGTAAATTTATATTTAAATTGAATGTAAAAATTGTAGGCTCAAAATATTGATGTTGTAATTGTTTATTTCAATAGATTGTCTTGATAAAGAAATGTTGAAATGCACAGTGAAAAAGAAAAGAGGTGTTATCCAGTGACAGATTTCTGAGTTGCAAGTAGGCATATGCTAATAATGTTATGACCACTTGCATTTTGGACTAACTTTTGCATGACTTTTGTATCTACTGGTTTATCTATACAGTAACATGGTTTTAGCATAAATTTTCAGGAGGAGAGAGGACACTAGAGTGGGAATTGGCAAGGGTAAAAGTTTCTGCTAGCAGAATCATAATTGAAGGTAAATTACTTTTTTCTATGTAAGCATATAATAAATCAATTTTTCAGCTATAAATTACTTTGTGTTACCAATTTATGATATGAAAAGTTTTTTATTTGTGGGCTGAACAGGTGATAAGTTTTATGTGTATGTTGGTCAGGTTTAAATTAGTGATTTCCTGGGTTTGTTGATGATAAGTTTTCTTTGTGTAGACTTGAAAGTTTGATTGATTTTTAATGAATTTGGTTGATGAATCTAAATTTTTAATGTATTTTTCATACTATGCATATGTGGCAGAGGCAACACCAAAGCGTTTGATGAGGGTGATGGAGATTCCAGGACTCACTTTGGAACATCTTAAAAGCCATTTACAGGTATCATAATTTTTTTCGTGCACTGAATCCAAAAACTATAAGAGTTTGAGCTTATTTGATTTTCTGGTTATTACACAAATACAGTATAGTTCCTTATACAAGAATTGTATAAAGAATTGTATACAAGTATAGTTCCATCTCACGTTGAATTTTTTGTGATTAATTTGTTCTGTGTATATGGGTCTATCAAATTTTCATAGATTTTGAAATGAAATCTGAGGGTGGTTTAGTTAAGTATTAGGGTTTATGTAATAATCTGGAAAATGTTTAGTGAATCCACGGGTGGTACCTTTGTTGTACATTTTTCTGCTATGGTGTGATTTATAATTTTTGATCAGTGAAATAATGTCTGATTTATGCTTTTTGTTAATGGAATTAGGTGAGAATAAGAAAAGGAATATGGGGGTTGAAGGAAGAAACAGAAAGGTACTTCAAGATATCCAAAATCTTGTGATCAACCCGGCAGATCTTGGTGCTAATGCTAATGTCACCAAATGCCTCACAAGGTGCTGATTCCATAACTTTACAATTGAAATTAAATCATTACCACATGTTGTATATCTTTATAATTTGCCTGATTTTATTTGTTTTTATTGTTGTTGCAGGGCTCAGTTAGAGGCTCTTGCTCAAGCCGCAACCGAGAAGAACAAGGTACATTTGTTGTTGCTGTTATCATGTTTACTTTGTTCCATTTTCAAAGGTTGTGTTTCCTTAATACATTGTATCACTAAATTTGTTTTGATGGAACTCTTTTTGTTGTTGTAGAACATTGTTCCTGCAGCAAGGGTGGAACATGCTCAGCAGCAATGTAGACTAATAATAAGAATGGACATAATTTGTCAAACACAGACTGCTTGTAGAGTTGTGCCCAAGGATTTGGTTGAGAACATTGATTCATCTTATAAGGATAATGAATTGACTGCAACTGAGTATATTGATGACATCTACAAGTATTACAAACTCTCTGAAGTAATGTTCTATGCTTTGTTTTGTGTTTCTTCTCTATATATATCTCTACTTTTTTAACATTCTCTAATATTTTGACTTTGATGAATGACACAGGATGATGTTCGTGTGCATGATTACATGGTTTCACAGCCAGATATAAATGCTAAGATGAGATCAATTCTTATTGACTGGTTGATTGAAGTGTACAGGAAATTTGAACTCATGCTGGAAACTTTCTATCTGACTCGATATTTATTGCCCATATTAGATGGATTTGGATCTGATGATTTGTCAAAACATTACATATATATTTTGTCAAAAAAGATATGCAGGCAATAACAATGATAGGGAATGAAGAAGGCATTCGAGGTTACTTGAAGGGTAACGTACCATAGGTTTGCATCGCTACGTATTAGGGCCATAACTTATAGAGTCATCCAGCTCTTTGCTTATGAAATTTTTAAGGTTAACTGTCAATTATCCTTCACGAATTTATTATATCACATGTTCAGGTCTAAGTTATACTTTTGGATTTGTAGAAAATATTAAAGGGAAAAAACGATTACCTCTCTGTTGTGGGAAGACTTGAAGCAGATGCTTTTTCAGCCATGACATCAACTTTTTTTGAGTAATAACAGTTCTCATTGAAAGGTTTAGTGCTTGTGCTAACACTCTTGAGCCACTTTCTTTCTTTTTGTAAAGTAACTTTTTATATTTTTCTCATACTTCAAATGTCAATATATCTTACTTTGTTAATCATTTTCTTTAGATATTTCCCGTTTTAATGAAAAAAATTGTGGCTTTTCTTGGTGGCCTTGAGCATGGTAAGAGAGGAAAGTTTTGCATTGTGTTGGAACTTGAGTTTCAAGGTGTCAAAAAGAAGTTCACCATGCCTCAGGTTTATGGCCACCCCTTTTTTAGTTGCTTGATTGAAGTATTGGTCTTCCTTATCCTTCATTATAACTTAATATACATGGTGTACCAATTTTCAGAGTTGGCCTGTACGTACACCGAGGCCTGTTGCATCAAAACTTGCAGCCGATACTCCTCTTCTTACTGGTCAGGTAAGCACAATTTTTATTATCAGAATCAAACCTAGCTTGCATGCATTGCCTTAGTAGTCTGAGTGAAGGATTTATATTTATTGGCTGTTGGTCTCCTATATTTCTTCTTGGTGAACCAAGTGATAGTTCTGGTTGTGTCTTTCACTTGGCAGGTTATGAGAAAGATTTGTTAAAATATGTTCGTGTCAGGGAGTTTGCTCCAGAATGAGAGTTTCATGATCCATGTCATTCCTTCATATTACCCAATGTCATCTGCAGGTAAACAATTATAGGTTTTGATTATGAAATGAATTATAAAGAATACAACAACTTTGTTTATATTTTTTGAAAAGAATTATGAGTTTGACTAAAACTACCTCTCATCGGTCTTAGTAATTCCACTTTGATGATATTTCATTCAAGTGGCCTCTGTCAAATCTGTGTGCTCAATCACTTTCTGAGCAATCATAGAACTTATATTCAATTAGTTTCATTGTTATCCTAATTAAGCATAAGGGATGTGCTTTTCAATTTTTCAAAATAAGAACTGTTGCTAATTAGAATCAAACAATATAGCAGCTCTTTGCTTATGTTAGTTTACTATGCAGATTTTTAATTTAGCTTTAGAAACTGTGATATACACACACACACACACACACACACACACACACACACACACACACACACTATTGTTCTAGATGGTTACACCTGGTAGCACAATTGTGGTTCATACTTTTATGTATTTCGTTGTGTCAACGTTGTTGGCTTCTTTCAAGTGATAGGATTCTGAAGGTTAATTCATTAACTGTGTTTGTGTTAAGAATCCTTAGAATAGCCAGATAGAATAGCCCACATAATCGTCATTTTTTGTCGGAAATACATGGGATAGTTTAGAATTCAGAAGCCAAAAAAGGATGTTGTTTTGGATAAGAAAAGAAATGCTCTGTCAGCTGGTGTGAAGCACTCCAATTAGACTACATAATGAAATTAGACTGAATCAGGAAAAAGTGAGGCATCAAAGTTTAGGTGTTCAATTATTGTTTACAGATCTTAGTCTTTCAACTCACATAGGATGATTTATTCTTTTCATCAGGGACCTTTCTTATAATAATTTTGCTGGAGATCTGCCAAGTTCATTTGGTTCCTTGATAAACCTTGGTAGATTGTAAGTATCTTCTTTCATACGCCCCTCATTCTGTTTCCTTTATTTGATTTTCATTCCGTCTTATACTAAGAAAAGATTTTACTAAATTACGGGTCATGTTGATTTGATCTATAATGTGGTACTTATTGCAGGTTCCTGCAGCATAACATATTTATTCGACCAGTCACATACCTGACTGAGCTTCCACTCATTGATTTGTATGTTATCTCTACGCATTTCTCACGTTTACACTACCATTATTTGCTAATTTTTTTTTCTTCCAGCAACATTCAGGAAAATCTGTTTAGTGGCATTCTCCTACAACATTTTCAACATATTTATTTCTGGTTTTTTTTTTTTTGGAGTGAGGTTTGTTAATGTGCAAGATATTTTTGCGGCCTTGGCGCAGATATAGCATATACTCCTTCTTGATGTGTTTTTAAAACCCAAAATACCGACTCATTTCCAGGATTCCTTAATTTGCTATCTCTTTTAGTTTTGTCTTTATTTGTTAATTTTTCTGATGTCTTCGGTTTCTTTTCTTATTAGATAAATGGCAAAGCAGTAATGCTAGATGAGATAATAAACTATGTGCAATCACTGCAACAACAGGTTGAGGTAAGACAGCAGTGCCTTGCAATCTTTAAAGTATTAATTTATTACTACTATTCAAGGTTCAAACTTGACCTGTTTTGCACTGTGCACATGCTTAACACCAACGGAAATGAAAAAGGGAAATACTTCTATAAAATAATATAAAGGATTTAATCATTTCACTTAATAATGAATATTAAGAGATTGTTTTATGATAACTACATGACTTCAATTCCATTATATTTTGTTTTTTTTTTTTTTTGTGGCTATGCATCTTATTTTGCAGTAAGATGAATATGTGGGGTGTCCGGGGTTCGAACCCCGGCCCCTGCACATATTGTGCATTATCCCATACCAAATGAGCTAAGCTCATGGGGACTTTTTTGCTTCCTTTTCTATCAGATGTAATATTGATCTTTCTTTCTCAACCCTCAACCTCCTAGGGCGATTCACATTCTCATAAATACTTCAATTTATTTATTTTTTGGATAGATAAATACTTCAATTTAGTTAATGGAATATTTTTATTTTTGAAATAAATTATACAAATAAAGTATGACCCCAATCAAATTAAGGATATGCATGTTATTATTGAAATAAAGTTAATGTTATTTTAATTTTGCCTTCCATAGGTTTCCTTGCTGAATGTAATCTTACTCGAGACATGCCACACACATAATGCAGATATCTCTCTCAAATGAGATTTAAATATTATCTCCTCATGTTGTGAATGGATGTGATTTATTTAGTGACGTTAAGAATGTAAGCAGTTTGATAGTTGAACTGCCATGGACCAGAGCGGCTCTTATCCAAGGATGTAAGTGAGGATCTTAATCATACAGATTTAACTCCTTGGAAGTGAACTATTCACTTTGGAGGGTAAAGTAAATGATCTAAATTGTTGATGAGAAATTTAGCTATTGATGTACTGATATGCTTATGCCAAATCATAAATGTGTCCGAATATCAGTCATGGTCTCATGGATCTTCTCATCGACTGTTGGCATTACTTACTTTATCTTCCAAAGAAAATTATACACTTTAGAAAAAGATGCAACTTATTATCTGGAAATTGTTCAATTAACATTAGATCCAACTTTCATAACATCAATCATCTTGGTTGCAATTTTATTGATGTTTTCATTATATTCTTAAAGGATATTGCGTATTAGCAATAATAGAGGATACAAGTTATATTTACAAAAGTTTCTAAATTGCAGTTATTCACTTTTGTCAAAATTCTACTGTGGTCATGTTAAGAATACAAGTTTGCTAACCTATCCTACACCTATATGTTCGATACTAATTATTCACATTGTTGATGATCTTAGCAACACCACTATATGAAAACTATTACTTCAATGACACTTAGAAATTATTTTGTGTATGATTTTTCCTTATTCCCATTGCAACAGCAATCTTTCTTTGTCTGTGCTGATAATGATTCGAAACAGTTTGGAAGCTGCACTCCCGCAAAGCGTTCTTCTGATGAAAAATATCGTAACAGTATCGCATCTACCGATTGTAACCTGACACAGTTTTCTTCCGCCAAGTTGGGCAAAGAAATTAAAACGAAGTGACCAGTTTCATCCTTGGGTATTTTTTGGAAGATATGCCATTGTATCTTGCGAAGTTATTTGATCTGCGGTCTATATTGTTATATCCTTCGCATAATGGCTTTTGATTTTGCATCAGCCATGGCTGCTTTTGGTTAGGTGTAATATATTAAGTTTGACATCAAAACTTACTACAATAAGTGTGTTGTGCTCAAATATGATGCATGTAAATATCCACTTTGTTGTACTTATAAATAACTCTGTTTATATTAGTATCTACTAAACTCTGTGTTTATATTAGTATCTACTCTTCATACCAGATTACTCTTTGTATCATATAAAACCATAAAATTCTGATAAATAAACAATTTGAAGGCAAATGCAATATTCTTATATGCCTGTAATATCTATGTTTCAAATCAGTTTACTTTTAAGTATATTAAGAAATTTGTGTTTGCCTGTAATAATCTATTCCTTTATAACAAATTTTTTCGAAAAAAGGCAATTCACCCCGTGCGAAGCACGGGTTTGTAACTAGTTTATAACAAAAGAAAAAAACGTTCATAAAATTTAGAGCTTCCTTGACATATTTAATGCATAAGTATTTTGTTTTAGAATGTGTACCATTAGACCTTATTAAAAAATAATTACGTTGGAAAGGTGGAAAGGTTTTAAGAGAGGGATAATAGCAATGTTTCAATGCAATAGAGAATAAAGAGTTGAAGCTTTTTTAGATATGCCACATCATCCTAAAGCTTGCATGAGAACAACTCAAGTTTCCTTTACAAAGATATATAGATATGGACATGAATGGAAAATTAATAACAAAATAGCATTTCTACTCTCTTTCTTATATGTTTTGAAGATAATGTGAAAAGTGGAGAGTCTCGCATTTTTTTCACTTTTTATTTAACTTTTAAGTGCATATCTGGTTACGCTTTGAAATGGGTCATAAATGGTTTTGGATGTATAAAATTAATTCTTAAATATTTGGTTGCTTTTAAGTATGGTTGATTATGCATTTAGAATTGATTCTGGTTGAAGTTGTGATATGTAACTTTTGATTCTAAAATTGATTTTTACACACAAACTTATGGTTCAACTCATTTAACATAAATGTATTCAAACCCAAATAATTTTACTTTCAACTCACTTTTAGTAACAATCAATTTTAGACAATCAATTCACTCAAAATTGATTTGTGTCACTGTATAACCAAATACGTTGAATCTGAAGAGACTATGAAAAGCCATGAGCCTCGCCTTTTATTTAACTTCTAAATCAATCAAGAGAATTCATTGTCTCCTCCTTACTTCACTCCTATCTCACTCCTATCTCCTCTGCTTTTTCCAAACTAACCACACCCTTGATTTTTACCCTTTTTAAAATAATTTGTAAGTACTTGAGGGAAAATTTTGTTTGATAATACCAATTCAGAAAACTAAAACCTAAATGATATGGTTGCTCCTATATCCATCTAAGTCTGACCAACCTCGAAGTAGTTTATGCCTTAAAATGTTGACTGTTACTTTTTTCACCTTGTGCTATTCTCACGCGCCCTATTTTTTTACGAAAATGTCCATTAGGTTTTCATATTTTAAAATCCGAAAAGATTTAAAAGATGATTGAGGAATAGAGAATTGCAAAAAACGAGTTCGGTATTTCATTTCTCAATTTGGGGGAAAAAGATTAAAAAATAGATAGATGGTTGTCGTGAGTCAGAAGAATTACAAGAGTTAGGACAGTGAGCTTGATGTCGCTGGTAGAGTGGTGGTGGTGTGTAAGTTGAAATCACGTTTTTTATTTGATGGAATTTTTTATGTCGTTTTTTATGTCGTTGATGGTGGTGAGTAAGTGGAGATGGAGGAGAGAATGACAGTGGAAGTGGAAGATAACGTGAAAAAAATATAGTGTTGAGAGCATAACAAGAATGTGCTTTTTACTGGATCTACTAGTTACAAATAACTTTTCCATAGTGAGAAACTCTTTATCTTTCCTATGCAAAATCCGACTAGAAGATCAATTGGAACAACATTTGTAGTTATTTCCTTTTAGATCTAGGTAAGCCAACAATTTGAAAAGGAAGGGTGGACCGGAGAAGACAATAAGATGAACCAGTTTATGATAATACATGGAGAGACACATTGTTATTTTAAACTAATCTTTTAATCCAGACCATCGATTTTGATCAAATAGTTGAGAAACATTCATATTTTTCCCACATACTAAACCCATTCTCACACGATATGTCATCTCCCCCTGAGTCTCTCGATAAATATAAAAATATAACAATGTTAGCATTTTAGAACATAAATGATCAAATCAGAAGAAAAAATGACTAAATCATTACCTAAAATTAAATTAAAGTATTGTGGTCAAATTTTGCCATGATTTTATAAAAACTATTTGTAATAATTACTGCGATAATAGGTGGAAGAAAACAAATACGTACGACCCGATGCAAATTTATCCAATAATTTTTGCTTGAAGGGTAATTAAAAAAAAATATTTCTCTAGAAAAAAGTATTTTTTAAAATATATAGTTTTCCTACACTAACGATAAAGAATTTTAAAGAAAACATTAATGGATGTGAAAACTTTGAAAAAGGTCTTATATTAAGGACAACAAATATAGTAAATATATCCTACTATTAGAGATTATGAAAATACTCCTATTTTTAAAAAAAATTCTTAGTTAACATATCTTTTAACTAAGTATCATTAAATTAGATTTGGTATATAAAAATAATTAGGTTCATGCTAACCGGTGTTCCCAAAGCACTGGTTAAGGATACCAAAAAGAAAGTTATTGATAAAAATGTTTTTTTTTTTACTTTTTATGGATTGATTACACAATTTCAATGCAATAAATATTATATAATTTTCTTTTTTAAGTATCCTTAACCAGTGCATCGGGGACACCGGTTAACATTTTCCAAATAACTATCATGGAGATATTCAATGTTGAATCTCACATTTTTTAAACGAGAAATGATGACAACACATATTTTTTAATACACTCTTTAATTTGTTAAAATTCACGTAAGACTCGCCAAATTTATGTGGGACCCACATAATTTTGTAGGACCCATATGAATTTTAGTGTATGTTTGTTTTGGCTTTTTTTCCAGCAAAAAGCACTTCTACAACACTTCAAAAGTGGAAATTGAGTTTTCAATCATGTTTGGTTTGACTTTTCAAAATTGCTTATATCCTCTAAAAGCAATTCTGGTTGAAGCTACAATTCCTAACATTTGGGTTAACCACAATCAATTAACGAACCAATAAATTTTATATTTTAATTATTACAACCTATCATTTTTCTTTATTGCCCTTTATTAATCCTACTTCTTTTTACTTTGTAATTAATTTGATGAACCAAATTTAATCAGAAAATTTAACGAACCAAATCAGCCCCGAAAAATGTTTATGGTCACGAGTTACCAAATTTTGAATTTTCCTTTATAGTGTTTCCGTTCAGATTTACTATATTTTTTCTTTTACCTTTCTTCATGCTATATTTTATCATTTTTGACAACTAACTCTAGTATTATTTAACTTAAAAATATTTTATCAGAAAATATAAAATATATGAACAAATATTTAGCAAAAAAAATTGGTTTGATGATCGTATTAATTATTTTTTAAATTAATATATAGAAAAATTATGTATTTAAATTAAATAATATATCTACATTTAGTATTGATCTACATATACATTCAAATATATCCATTTACTTGTATTTAATGCCTGTCTGGCATCGTGTTTTTCTCTTCAAAACCTGCGTTTTCTTTACCAAAAGTCATTTTGAACTTTTTGTGTTGTTTGGGTGACAGAAAAGTGCATCTGTGAAACCCACGTTTTGCTACAAAACGCCGGTAGAGATGAAGCTGAAATTCCTAGCTTCTAAGCCATGGCAAACATGATTTAACCTTTAACTTTTCATTGAGAAGTATACTTACCAATATACCCAATGCCTTCTTTCTCCCTCTTTTTTATATTTATTCTAATTTTTTTCAAAATTGCAACTTGTAGATAAAATAGAGAAGAGAAGAGGTGAAAAAAATAATAATATAACTTTAAGAAAAAGATGAATTGAAAGAATTAGAAGGAAAAAAAAAAAAACTCTGCAGATCTGTTATGAATAGGTGCTTCAATGGAGTATCCTTTTCTCATTTGCAGTGGTGACTGGAGTGGTCTTTCTCTTGGTCAGAGAAGATTGTATGGATAATGGTCTAGTGGGCTAATCTTTTAAAAAAATAACTAAGGCCTGATATTAATTTTTTAAGGCGTGGTATTTTTGGCAGTGGCGGGGGTTTGAACCCCGGACCTTGCATATCTCATACATTGTCCCAACAAACTGAGTTAAGCTCACGAGGACAAAGACATGGTATATTTATATCATTAAAATTTATTAATTAGCTTTTTTTTTACCAATTTTTTTTATTAATTAGTTATAAATATAATTAAAACCCATTTTGGTAATTATACACTTAAAATCACTTTTGATTCAAATTATCCAAACATCATCAACTAATAAGAATCACTGGTGGAGATACCCACTTACTTGTATTGATGTCTTGTAATTGAGTTTTGTTTTGTTCGGTGGTGGCACTTTTCTTTTGTGCCTGGTCTTTGTAACAAATTTTGGATGCTTCACCATTTTAGCACATCTTGTGCGGGATGAAGTTCTCCTCTTTTGAGCAATATATTCCATTTTGATTTGTTCAAAAA
This sequence comes from Medicago sativa, assembly GCF_051527215.1. Lineage (NCBI taxonomy): Eukaryota > Viridiplantae > Streptophyta > Magnoliopsida > Fabales > Fabaceae > Medicago > Medicago sativa. The sequence goes on from NC_140752.1 coordinate 87,581,709, forward strand.
AAAAAATAAGAATCACTTTTAAAAACGTGTATCCAAACATAAATCAAGTCACATTCAACTTACTTTTAACCAAAATCAATTCTCTCAAACTCAATTCTATCAAAATCATTTCTCGCCACCGCTATACCAGACACATACTTAACTATGTCCATTTTAGTAATAATACATTCAAAGACAATTTTGATCAAAACAATTCAAACAACATTCAGTTTGTTTAATCAATTATGCATTATTGTATCCAAACATAAATCAATTATCTCAAAATCAATTCAGTGAGAATCAATTCTATCAGACAATTATGTCAGAATCAATTCTATCCAAAGTTTAACCAAACACACACTTAATCAATTAAAAAGAGTGTGTTAGAAAGTATATGCTAAAATGTGCGTTGTTAGCATTCATCTTTTAAAATATCTAAATCTAAAAGTATATGAATTATGAATTGAGATTTTATTAGCGCACTTGACAAAAAGTTGGGTTAAATATGTTTTTAGTCCTTACATTTTACCTTCCTTTGAAAAATAGTCCCTATATTTCATTAAATGTTTTTAAAGTCCCTACATTTTTCCATCGTTAACAAAATTGGTCCTTGACGTCTATCTTTGCTGACCGGGCAAACGGAACATGCCACATAAACGCCACTAGGAAGCCACATGGCCTCATTAATGACATGTCATGCCACATATTAAAATCCTAATTTAAATAAAAAATTAATTTTATTATTTATCACACTTAAAAAATTAAAATTAAAAAGTAAATCAATCCCTCTTCTTCTTCGGCGTTCTCAATGTAACAATAACACCATCCAATATCATCATCATCATCATCTCTCTTCCATCATTTTTCAATTTTTCATAAATTAGGGATTCGAAATTCCTTCATTTTGGCACACCCTCTTCTTCATCTACATCCTCTACCACCAAAGGGTTTGGTAATGCTTTATCCATAAACAGTTATAGAATTACTCTTGGTAAGGACTTGAATGGAAGACAACTCTTTTCATCTTGGATATTTTCTTCATTGAATAATAAGGCATCAAAATCATTTTCCATAAAAGCATCCTTAGATCAAAATCAACAGGAAGGAAGAAGAGGGATTCTGAAATTGTTTCTTGAGTATTAATTGGATAAGGACAGAGTTACCAAGGTGGATCTTTATGAGAATGGAACCATAGCTATTGTTGAGGCTGTGTCTCCTGAATTGGGAAATATGTTGCAGCGTCTTTCAACTTCCTGGACTTAGCCAAGTTAATGTTGATTTGGATTTGGGAGGAAAGACAAGAAAAGGTTGAGGGTAGCTTAGGTTCTAGAGAGAGGCGAGATGATAAGGGGAAGAAAAAGAAATAGGATAAGCTTAAATTTGGGTTGGAGAGATGGCAGATGGAGGAGGAAGAAGAAGAAGAATTGACATAAATTTAGGGATTGGAAACAAAATTGAAATGGGTTGGATTCGGGTCGGGTTATTTTACCCATTTCGTTTGGCCCAATCCATTTAAAAGGATAAAAAAAATTAAAAAATGCCACATAAACATTTTGTTTGATGACTGGATGAAAATTGACGGCAAGGACTAATTATGGTAACAGAATAAAAATGTGAGGATTTTAAAAACATTTAATGAATTATAGGGATTATTCTTCAAAGAGGCGCAAAATATAGGGACTAAAAATATATTTAACCCTAAAAAGTTTAAAGTATAAATTTTATCTTAAGATTTGTGTATCCAACACATTGAAATATATTTTTTCTCGACTGACAATACATTGCAATATTAAAAAACAACTTTTTCTATATAAAAGCTATTAATTGTTTCTATTTTAAAATCCTTAAGAAGGTTTTAAAACACTTCTTAGTGGTACCAAAAATAAAAAACACTTTTTTTTGAGAGAAAAAAAAATTGTTATTAAAGACTTTAAAAAATATAGTAAACATGTCTTACTACAACCAGAGATCCTGAAAAATATATATCTTTTTAACTAAACATCATTAAATTAGATTTGGTATGTAAAAATAATTATCAGGAGATTTTTAAAGTTAATCTCATATCTTTCATCCTTTTGAATATCCAAATCTAGAGTATATGAATTGAGATTTTATTAAGCTAGGCATTGCAATAATTATTAATAATACCATTTTGTCCCCGAAAAAGGAGTGGTTATCGAACAAAACGAGCCACCTCCAAAGCTTTGGTTTCTTCATCACCTCTCTCCTTCTCTCTCTAACCCATTTTGGTTTCTTCAACAAACACAAGTAACAATAATCAAAAACACAAAAAGGGCTTTTCAGAGTTAGATCTAGGGTTTCAATCGATTCGAAAACTGGATTATTGATTGGAGAAGTTGAACATGGATTCAAATTCTCATGGAAATCTCGATGAGCAGATTTCTCAGCTCATGCAGTGCAAACCTTTGTCCGAGCAAGAGGTGAATCTAATTTCCTTAATCCTTTCATTTTTCTCCACATTTTTCACTCGAGGATCTGTTTTTTTTTTCCATTGATTCTTCTAGAGTTTAGCTCGATTTGTCAATTGATCTATTGCATGTTGTAGCGAAAATTGATTTTATATTCTTGTTTCGTGAAAATCTGGATTGTTTTTTTCAAAATTGAATGGCGCATTTTGTTGCATATTCTATCAGATTTGGGGAATTTTTTTCAGTGATTCTAGGTTTTGAATTCATTTTTTGGTGAAAGTTTGTTACTTTCTGATCTAAGAGATTTTTTCATGATTGATGTTGTGATTTCTGTATTTAAGGAGTGGATACGTGATTTCTGAGAGTTACTTGAAAAGGAAAAAAGGAATCCTTCTGTATATTTGGGCGTGCATTGCAAAGGATTTTTTCTTCTTCTTCTTCAGATTGAGCTTGTATGATTTCGTAGAAGCAGGGTGATTGGGTTGTTACTTGAGTTTTTCACCAGCTTTATTTGGGAGGGTACTAACTACTAAGTGCCATGGAATGAACCCTTCATGTTAACCCTGTTCGGTGAAACACATGGTCGCCGTTAAGAGAGTTAGATACGCGTTGGCATCGAGTTTCTCGACGAAGTTTAGTGTTTTATGAAACTGTAATCCCTGAGTTAAGGTTACAACCAAAACATGAGTTCTATTGCTATTGTTTTGCTGCATGGACAATCTGTGAATATTTTAAAATAGTGGGTGGTTAGTGGCGAAACTATTTTGTCCCGTCTAGTAGTGGAAGCTTCCCGCAAGGAGAAGGAGAAATGCCAAGAAAGCTGGTTCCTTGGGCTCGAGTATATTTTTAATAACTGAAAAATCCCTGCTATAGTCATGTACTCCTTAAAACATCTGAAGTAGTTAAGCTAAATATTTCGCTTTTGGTTATTTTATTTTTGTGCATTGTATTATGTGGGTGGGTTCACTGCTTAGGTGTCATGGGTTTGGATTGATTCTTTTTTGGTAGAGTAGTTTATAGCGTCGGACCACATTGTTATGTTGCTAATGTGGGGCTGAGCTGCTTCTGCCCACTTTGAAATCCCTGTCTGCATCGCATTTTTTCACTGTATAGTTCACAATAGAGATCGAGGACTTTCACACAGGAAATCACACCTATATTGCAGCAGCAGTTCTGAACAGGGCAGTTCTTGTTTTGTCTACCCCTTTTGGAATTGTCTATAATTTGTAAGAGGAGGATTTTTGTGTTATTATTCATTTTTTAATCGGAATTATTTTAGTGTTGGAAACCAGAAAATCCTTTATCCATCAAAAAACCCCACTGCCTATATCCCCACCACCTATTCGCACTTTCACGTTTTTTCGACTACGTTGTTAAATAGCAGCCGTAGCCAACGGCGTGGAAGATTTTGTGCCAGTTGCCATAGGCAATTTGTGAAGTGCCACCTATATTGTGGAATTTTAGCCATGAGTCATAAACTGTCATCTACCATTGACAACATTGTTTTCAATTCATTTTGCCAGTACCTCTTGGCAACCTTAACAGACTATTGCCAAACCCTCTTTTAATGGAAGCCCCAACCTTTGTTTCCAGGTCTTTGCTCTTCCGTCTCTGTATGCACAACTTGGTTGTTTGCAACTTCCTCTTTCACATAGTTCTGTACTTTTCGACAAGCGATAGCATGCACCGTCTTTTTTAGCCTTGGTACTCCTTGATGGTAATTTTGAGTCTAGACTGTGATTTTTGATTATTGATTATGAGTCTTATTTTTTTTTTTATTTATAAATTTTTAAACATTTATACCTTTGTAGTATACCTTTTTAATCTCTCATCCCACTATCCCGCAACGGTATTATTAGGACGGCTGCTTTGCGCCTCTATGTAGGATTGGCAACAATGCTTTTTGGGTATAAATTGGAACTAAACCAATAAATTCAGTTCTGATTGCATAACCGAACGTCACCAATGGGTCTAAATCTGTTCTGTTCTGGTTGATTCAATTGATTTTTAGGCGAACCACCTTTTTTTGAAATTAAAAAGCAGCAAGTTAGCTATACCATTTTTTTTAATAGGAAAATTATGTGTATGCGTATATGTTTTTAAAGGAGTTAGGATTAATTGACACCAGTGTGAGACTTGTGCATTTACATCGTTAAAATACTAAATTCAATAATTATAATTGTTGAATCTGAAATATTTTTTGGTGGTTATACATATGGAATTTTCTAGACTCATTTACAAAAAGTTGAAAATTTATTAAGTGGCGTGGATATTCACTCTCTCCAGCCAGGTACACACAAACACCAAGTGAATAAGTGTTGCTGCACCACTAAAAGTCTACATATATGCTTATGACCATGCTTTCAATCAACGGGAGTGCACTTTGACTCAACTAGAATATGATGAGTTTGGCTCAGTTTCATAAATGAACACTATAAACCAAATATAATACTGACACAAAAAATAAATACAAGCATAACTAAACGTAATCTGTTGTGTTTATTTTTCATGTTTTGGGTTCTAGACTGATTTCTTTTGATTATGGATAATCGGCTATTATGCTATCTTGAGATGGTTAAAATCCGTGGAAATTACAATTAAGTTTTCAATTTTACTCTACCTTTTTAATTTATTTGAGACTGTATTCTATTTTCCCAAAAAGCAGTTTCATAGTCTAGGATATTCGCTGTCTTGTATTTGATTGATTCTCTTCTACCCCTCTCCTCTGAAAAAAGCTTTCACCATCGAGACAATGTGGTTCTTTTACATTTCGTTATCCAACTCTGACTTCACTTGTATATGCAGGTTAGGGTCTTGTGTGATAAGGCAAAAGAGATTTTGATGGAAGAAAGCAATGTCCAGGTATGTTAGTCTATTTTTTATGTTAGCATGTTCTATATATTAGTGTCCATCAGTATGTGTAGTTTTTGTGCCTTGGTTTCTTATCTTTCCCCCGCCCCCGCCCTACTCAAATTGTGTCCATCACTATTGTCGGTTCAATATTTGTTTGGTCTGCACTGTACAGTCCATATGTGATTTTGATTTTCTTTCGTAAGACTGAAAAAACTAAATATTATTTCATTTGACAAAAATTGCAGCCTGTAAAAAGTCCTGTTACAATATGCGGTGATATTCATGGGCAATTCCACGATTTGGCAGAACTTTTCCGCATCGGAGGGAAGGTATTTTTCCTCACAGTTAGCTTTATATTTAACATTTATTTGCTAAATTGATGAAAAACTTGTTAGATGTATAAAGTAGAAAATGAAAAATACTTGGAAAAATCAGAAAATGACATGCATAATATGCTGTAGAAAGGCCTTCAGTTTGAGCACCAATGTTCAAAATTATTTGTTCAGTGAAGTTTTCTTTTCCTTGTGTTTTTGTATCATAATAGATGTCCATTAGATATTTTAGGTCCTGCTCACTGCGATCAGATCTGATTCAACTTTTTGATGCAGCAGCTCCTCACAAAGTCTTGTTTTTAGTTTAGAAACTTCCTCCATTGTTTTTTTTTTTTTTTGTTTTGTTGAAAAAGCCAAACTAGCCCACCTAAATTGGCACCGGGGAGAATCGAACCTGAGACCTCCTCCAGTGTTATCAGAAGCCTTTCATACTGTCCATTTGTCTTGTTTTATTATAAATTTTAGAACTTATGTCCTATGTATTTATTTTAGAACTGGTACTTTTTGGCCCACTGTTTTTAGCATTGTATATTTATACATGTTTTCTTGCTTCAACTTGAAATATGACATCTGATGATCAAATACTAATTTCTGGTAAACCTTTTTGTTGGCAGTGTCCAGATACTAATTACTTGTTTATGGGAGATTACGTCGATCGTGGCTATTATTCTGTCGAAACTGTAACGGTGAGAATGAAGTATTATGCTTTACTTTTGTTTGTTTGTCAGTATATTTTCACATGTCTTTGTGGGAGTTTTAACTAGGGTGTTCTAGCGAAATTTCTTAGGAATTGTATCTCAAGCCAGTAGTTTGATATCTGTTTAGCAGAGTTAATAAACTACTTGGTCTATGTTTGGTTACCCGGTGAAAACCGTCTAACGCACGTTCTGCCTGGCAAAATCAATTTCAACGTGTTTGGTTCTCCACCAACACTCAACCGCCGTCGCACGTTTGCATTTCCAGAATCGATTTTTGCAGAAGCTGCTCTCCCTAGCTTCTTGGAATCAAGTTTCTCTGACGTGAAAGTAGGCAGCCCCCATTTGTCTCTTTTACCCTTGAATCTTATCCCTTTCTTTCACATTCCTTTTTATATTTGACAAATCCTCCAAATACATGAGAAATCCGATGATTTTGTATGTGTTATTTTTGTTGCCGCAAAGTTTTTTTCTTCTTTTTTCTTGGAAAAATCTCAAGCCAGGTTGAAGAAGACTGTTGAGGGATGAAACGGTGGTTTTTGACGCGACTCTATTTGTTTTTTTGGGTACATGAATGCCTATCAAAAAGCCTTTTTTAATGGCCCTGTATAACTAATAAATTAATAAAATAACTAATAGTTTTTTAATAATCTTTTTTCGTAGAACGTTTTTTTAATAATCATTACACAATTCAATTATACTTGAACATAAAATTAAATAACTAACTAAAAATGAAAATGCTCTAAAAAAAACGTAAAATTGGAAATGAATTTTGTAGAGAAAAAAAATAAATGAAATATGTTTTAAATTCACATATAAGAAAATACCCATTTTGGTCATTTTCATAACTAAAAGCAATTTTGACACAAAATATCCAAACAACATCTTTTATATAAATCACTTCTATCTTAAAGTTATCCAAAGATAAATCACGTTTGATTCAACTCACTTTTAATCAAAATCAATTATGTAAAATCAATTCAATCAAAATCAATTTTCGCCACCGTACAACCAAACACACGCTTGGTCTTCTGTAGTTGCTTGCTGTTGCGAAAATTTCTGTTTTCTGGTCCTTCAGCCCTACTATTTGTTTCCTTGTGATATATTCGTGCAGTAAAGATGGTGGATTACCATTTGTTTATTCAATTCGCCATGCTGGTGGGAATTATTGCAGTATTTTTTTTTTATATGTCACTACATAATTGAAGCAGTTGTGTTTATGCACCATGCTATCCAAAATGAAGAGAGCAAATGATTTTGTTGTGTTTGTGGATGCTATCATGTCCTCAGATCTCATGGGATACTGTAGTATTTATTTCCTAGTGCCAGAAATGTCATTTATGACATTCAATATGATGTGTGGTACAACTTGATAGCTTTTATTTTTCGAATTGCATATTTTTTATGGTGTTTATTTTGCTTCCAAATGATGCTTCTTTTGCAAGTAATTTTTTTGGCACTAATTACTTCATTATGCAGCTTTTGGTCTCCCTTAAAGTGCGTTATCGTCAGCGTATCACTATTTTGAGGGGAAATCATGAAAGTCGCCAGGTCTGTTCTTGTTTTTATCATGCAAACTTTCTGACTATAGTGAATTAAAAGATGAGATTAAAATCCTAATTATGTCCTCAGAGACAATGTAAGCATTGGTTGAGTTCTTGGCAAAAACAATTTCTATCATCACTACCGGAAAGTTACTATTGCCCGCAAATGGGCGCCTTCACTCATTTCAGACGAACTTTTTCTGAGGACCAAATTATGTTTGTCTCGAAGCATTGTACCACTGAATTTGATAAAATAATTATAGATTCAGATTTCAGAACTTATTACTTTAAATGGCTGAAATTAGTTATAATACAGAGTAAAACTTGACTTCCTACTTCAGTAGTTTGTTAAGTTATTTTATATGTTTTAGCTTTGAACAGTAATGAATGATATTGACTTTGTGCTGCAGATTACCCAAGTTTATGGATTCTATGACGAGTGCCTACGGAAGTAAGTACCTGCTAAATTCACCTTTTCAGGATGCCTTTGTTTCAGATAACTTTGATATTAATTATCACGGTCTTCTTCTTCTTGTTTTTTTTTGAAAGACACTGTCTTCTTCTATTTGAATGCTTCTATTCGAATAATTTCATGAATGCAAGTCCTTTATTCCTTATCAGCATTTAAGCACTATCATTAATGTGCATTCTTTTCCTATTGTTATATGTTTCAGAGTTACTTAAATTTTTTGTTAACGGTGTATGGAGAAGACTTGTAATGGCACCAATGAGGAGGACGTACTAGATGGGGGGATAGTCCAATAGTTAGAGATAGATGGAAACCAATGAAAACTATAGGTTAAATCATTAACAGAGATTTGGATTTAAATGGTATATCATCAAATTTATGTTCATGATAGGTTGTGTTTCTGTATGTGTGTTGATGCGTTATCTATTGTTTTGTAGTCAAAGATCCTTTTTTTTCCTTTTTTTTTTTAAAGATTTTTAATTTGGCTCACTTTTTGTACTAATAATAAAAAAGAAAATGCTGCATAGGTTTTTATTGCAGTTTGGTTTTACTATCGAGATTGAAAAGCTGAGATTTGATTCATGGATCAACAGGAAATGACGACATTACTGACTTAAGTAGTACAACAACGACAACAGTAGCTGTTAGCTAAGCCTTTTCCTACTAGATAGGGTCAACAGTACATACGTTGTAATTTTCTGTTATGTGTTAAGTTCAAAAGTAGACCATTTATCTCTTAAGTAGTAACTAACAATTAGTATAAGTAACTAAGACATATTACTTGCTTTCATGACTGACCATGTCAAATTTGCACGTTCAGTGTTAATGTTATTTACAATGAGCAAACATATACTTCGTTAAAGAAATTTGCATCCTCTCGTTTTACTTATAATAACATGACTATGTCATGTTAAAAAGAAGAAGAAATATAAGCAAATTCAGTGGACCATACAAAAATAGTGCTGGGTTCTATCTTTTACTATGGTTACTTTTAATCACGTTGTTACATCAATGTCAAGGTTCAAGTTGTAGTATATAGTTATAAAATATATCAATTTTTTTCTTTAATGATCTTTGATTTAGAATTTTTTTTATTACTGATTTAATTTTTTTATTATATCGCTAGTTGGGCTGTTTACTTCATTTTAACTTGTTTACTATGGTATCGTTCATCTTCTTCTGTTTGATACTAGCTTTATTCATTTATAATATATATATATATATATATATATATATATATATTTCATTTTAGAACTTTCATATTTGAAGTTGTGCAATCCTTTGTCAATGAATATTCTTCGTATTTGGTTTGCAGGTATGGCAGTGCTAATGTTTGGAAGATGTTTACTGATTTGTTTGACTACTTCCCATTGACAGCATTGGTCAGTATGCTTTTACTAAATTTTAGAAAGAACTATATGATATTTTGTTTGCTTCTTATTGGAGTTTTTAGCATGTTGGTTAGATTGTGATCATTCTGCAATCTTCTTTTTAGTTGTTTCTTGTTACCCGTGTCTCTTGTTTCTTCCTGAAAATGTACTCTCCTGATACTTTTTATATTGCTCTTAAAACCTCATGATGCAGTTCGTATAATACAGAGTTTTCTGGGTTTTCAATAAATAATGTTTCTGAAGTGACATATTCTTCACTTTTGCAGGTTGAATCTGAAATATTCTGTCTTCATGGTGGGTTGTCCCCATCCATTGAAACCCTTGACAACATCCGTAATTTTGATCGTGTGCAAGAAGTTCCTCATGAGGGACCCATGTGTGATCTTCTATGGTCTGATCCGGATGATCGCTGTGGTTGGGGTATCTCTCCTAGAGGTGCTGGATATACCTTCGGCCAGGTAATTAGTTCACCGTGTATAAACCTTGCATTGATCTTGCATGTCATCATTAGTTTTTGTTGATTGTGTGTGTATTGCTTTTATAGGATATATCAGAGCAGTTTAACCATACCAATAATTTGAAGCTGATTGCTAGAGCTCACCAGCTGGTTATGGAAGGATATAACTGGGGTCATGTAAATACCTGATTCTCACTTGGTTTGTTATTGTTTTCGTCTGTGGTGATAAATGGCTGATTCATAGTGCTTCATTGCAGGAGCAAAAGGTGGTTACCATATTCAGTGCTCCTAATTACTGTTATCGCTGTGGGAACATGGCATCCATCCTTGAAGTTGATGACTGCAAAGGACACACATTCATTCAGGTTGAGCTTATATTCTTTTTAATTCTTACTCAAACTACTTGTCACTCGGTATTTGCTGAAGCTGTGCTAGCATTGTAATTATTTCGTGATAAAATACTTTTAAGCTTGTGATTAATGTTTGTTAGATGAAATTATTTGTCTTAATTTTTAATCCCAGTTTGAGCCAGCACCAAGGAGGGGAGAGCCAGATGTAACCAGAAGAACCCCTGACTACTTCCTATGATACGACTTTGGTCGAGTTGCTTTTGCCAACAACTTGTGCAGTAATGTGCAAGCTCATATACCAGTGGAAACCAGAGCTGTGAATCAAATTGATCCTTATTTTCAAAGTTAGGCTTCACTGGACGTGTTATTTACCTGAATTATAATTGAATCTTTGCAAGAGAGAAGCTGAGGAGCAGGCGATGCTTTTGTGGGCGTTTGTACCATTCCAGCATGCAATGTATCAATTTGAATGTTTCTCCAAATTTTCCTTTTATATTTATTTATAACTCTGTTGACTTTCTTTTTTCATTTTAGGATTATCGTTAATGGGGATGGGTTTATGTAGATGGACAATGCTTTGACATCTTTTAATGGGTGTTTTATGATTTTTTTTTCTTTTAACCAGTCTTGTGTAGTCTTGTTTTCTTTGTTTTGCTTGAAATGAATTTTATTTTTTCAAAACTTATTTTAGTGCAACTTTTTGGTTATTTATTGACATGCATGCCATTGACCCTCAATGATTATATTGTGCGACAAAGTTAAACAAAATTTACTTGGTTGATTAGGATAGTCGTAGCCGGAGTTAAACTAAAACTAGTGGAACATAATTTGTAACAGTCATGCCTAAATTCTTACAAGTCATTCCTTAGAAGTCTATGACATTTGTTTTGTCTTAAATCGTGTTCTAAAGGGTTACACAAAAGCGATCCAGAGTTTTGTGCCATTTTTCCCTCTTCACTTCATTAAAACTTGTATGTGCATACTGAAGTTACCATCGATTACCAAACCAGGTGTATAAACCAAAATCAGAATAATTTGCAATACTAAATTGATCAGTTTTGTCTCAGATTGATATCCGAATGCGTTATAATCGGAGGTTGGGTTAAGTTTTATGTCTGCTATCTTACACAACCCTCTCCTTTTATCTAGGTTTTGTGACCAGCCATGCATACCAAAGATAAATATAGGCAGTATCATCGAAATGAATTATAATGATAACCTCAATTCAGATAAAATAGCAAAACTAACGATTTGTATTTTTATTTTTGAGAATAATTTGTTTAATTAAAACCTAATCAGCATATGCTCCAAAATCAAATTCCTTATTAGAAGACATGGAGTATCCTTATCTTTTTGACAAAGTTGGGAACAGTCAATTTTCCACCCAATCTTCTCTTGATATGTAAGCTGAGCTAGCCTGCATTCAATCTTGATACAAGCACGTGAATTCTATGCAGTGGTTTCACGTTTCTTCCCATATCTTTAGCAAACAACGTGAGTACGTGACTCATATTATCATTACAACTTTGAAAGAATTTTCTAGTATCCATATTATCATATTTGAAAAGGGGAACCCCCCTATATAAAACAGAAACAGGTATACGAATTTTCTAGTATTCATATTATCGTATCCAACACAATGCATATGCAAGACATATGTTCAGGTATATTTCTCTATTAGACAGTGTTTCCATGAGATGATTGATGATTGGTGATATGTGCATTTTATATACCTGGAATTCGAAATTCCACTTGTGTTGAACTTGAATCCCCTATACGCGTTTAACCAGGTTCAAGCATGAAGTTAACAGTTCTAATGTTTTTTCTTTATTAAATGGTGTTGAACTTGAATCCCCTATGTGCATTTTAAAAAAAGCATGTCTGAGTTGCGGGCTTAGGAGAACTGTGAGGGGAGAAGAAATTCACTGATAGGTTTTGGCAATTGAAAAATTGTGGGCGACCTTTGATCAGGGTCAGTTCTAAGATATTTGATGCCTAGACCTGTTAATTATTCGAATATCTTCATGTATTTTTTGTTGTAAAAGATTTTTTCATAATCAATGTTCTCTAAAAATATCATTTTCAAAAGAATTATTGAAAGTAAGTTAAAAATAAATATATCTACATAATACTAACTACTAAGTAAAAATAATAATTTTAGTATCCTGGGTTGCCGCCCCTCCTGCCAATCCTCAGGGCCATCCTTGCCCTTTGATAAGGTCATTCAGTTTCTGTTTTTGAAGGAAGTGGTAAGGTCATTCAGTTGCAGGCTGCTCTTGGTGACTTGTTTTGGTATTTTATTTTGAGAGGTTGTTTTGGCATTTAAGAAACTGGAAAAATAGGATTTACAAATTAACATTAGAGCAATAGATAGATAGGAATGAAACAATGAAATTCAAAAGATGATACTTTTGATCCAAAAAAAAGACTCCCATACGATTATGTATGGATACAATTTACACGGAAAGCAGTAGGGACTTTTTTTTGGTTTAATGTGCATCTTTTTTACCTGTGGTCGTGGTATAATGAAATATTTTTATCTTTACACGATCAATATGATTATTATGATACCTTGCAGCCATGGAGGACTTGCAACAGGAGATGACATTATTGAGCTTTTCGCGCACAATAATCCAACCAAAGTGCCATTGAGATGTCAAGTAAGGAGTATTAACACAGTTTTTTAGCAGACATTTAAGGTAGATATGATTAAAGTCAAAACATATTCAATGATCTAACAATTATAATTGATTGACAATATAAAAGTATTTACACCGTCGATATATATAAATTCTAGTCATATATAAAAGTATACCATTTGTATTGAGTTATGCCTAACATAGTGTATCACTAGAGTTGTGTGTAATGTTTCTTGTATAAAAGTGTATAATTACATGTCACCAGGTAACTTCTGCCCAAGTGTTATAGGCTTAAATGCAGCCAACACCACAGAAACTTTACATGCAAGAAATCCCATCATTCCAACTATGATATCTTTTGGTGTTAAGAACACTTCAAAATCATCTCCTGAGCTATACTTCACTACAAATACAGCAAACCCTAAAGTCAATGCCACACTTACTATAGGACCCTTCAATCCTCTAAATAATGCATCAGTTCCTCCTTTGTTGCTTGTGATTAATTTTGAACCTGGCAATCCGTCCACATACCTCTGCAACAATAGCAGATACAAGAAGCCTCCAATCCCACCAACAAAGAAAGCGAACCCGGTATTTTCACCAGCTGAGAGGGAAGCAATTGATGTGCCGAAAAATATCAGCACAGCATCATAAAATAGCAATGAGAATTTCAAATTTGTGTATTCCTCCATGCTTTCTTCCTTTGAGATGACAGGAGTTTGGAGCAATGTACTGTCATAAAGTTCTTTTTTGAACAAACTTATAGGATCCGTCCCTTCAAGCTGAGTCACAAGGTTAGGTCTTAATTCCAACATGGATAGATCAGTTCCTTCACCAAGCAATGCATCCTCAATTCGAAAGTCGTATTGGAAGCCGGTGTATGGTGGTACCTCTTCTTCTGGCAATGATGGTTGCCATTCAGAATTTATGACTGTTAAGGAGATATTTCCTAGTCTCCATTGACCTGACCTTAGAGGAAGAAGAAGAGTATTGTTAAATAGATAAACTCGATTGATCAAACCAACATTAATTTTTCAAGCTTCATCAAGACCTTATGTTTGATGCAGTGACAAATATAGAAATTTAAAGTTTTGGAGGTAATACTCTTAAAATATAAATAATATATGTTGGGACAGCTAATATATGATGGAATCCTAGTGGGGGAAATGACATTGATATGCCTCTGGTGGAATTGCACAATGCTTTTAAAACCAAAAATATTGTTTGAACATCAATTTGGGACAACAAAATTCGACAACTATTTAAATTATTAATGCAATTCACATACATGCTTAATGTAGTTCAATAAGTAGTTAGTGGTGAAGACAAGATCGGAAAACTTATTAACCATCAAATGAGCTTAACCAACCATGAATTCGAATATTATTAACCATGATTTCAGGTGTTCCAACTATATGTAGATTTGAACACTTGAAAATCAAGGTTAATCACGTTTAAATTTGTGGTTAGTGAAGTTTAGTAGATAAGTTTTTAGTTGCAACACCTGATATATCTATTAACCAAATGTAACGCTTCTTTTAACATTTGTGCGAACCCTGTTAACAATTTAGAAAGTTGTCGAATTTAGTTGTCTCAAGTTGATACTCAAATACCATTTCTGTTTAAAAACTGGAATGTGATCCAAATGTCAGGAAATACAATTTCACAGCACTTCAAAAAATTTGAGGGAAGACAGATGTTGATTAAAGGGACTTCAAAATTGAAGGTTAAGGATGATGTCTACTGAATCTTAATTACTCCAAAAAAAATATATACTAGAATAACTTACCTGAATCAACACCGACCCAAATAGCCTCAAGTCTTGCAATTTTTGGACCCTCAAAAATGAATTCATCAACAGAACCTCTTTGGAAATGAAGTATATCCCCTGATTCTGTAGAATGATCGGTCATCAAACTCACTGGTATTCTCTTCAATATGGAATTTCCATCTACGTCTATCAAGCATAGGAGAATTCCAGCATTGAAGTCACTTATATTTGAGCCATATAAGTTGCTGGTAACCAACTTGACCCTGAATAAAGATTTGGATTTATCCTCCTCAAGGGAAGATAAAGTATTTTCTAATGATGTATCTGTGCATACTTTCACGTCAGAGGCTGGCAAAACAACTGATGGTCTGGTATAACTCTGAAAATCTGTGGCACAAACCAGTTAGCTATGAATTATCGACACAAGCACGGACACCAGACATGAGACTGATTACATATAACAAATGACTTTTGGTGAAATTAAAAAATAAAAGTACTTTATTTGGTCCAAAATATTTACTCCAAGAAGCATGGAACTGATTAATTCTGCCATCTACCAAGACCATGCTAATATAAACCGGCTAGGTTCAAGCTTTTGAGTGCATAACTTTAAAGCAAACAAAAAGAAGTATTCTTCCAAAGTACTGAGTACATGTTTGGATTGGCAATGTGTTTGGCGAAATCCCCGTGGCACCGTTATCTTTTCAAACTCTAAATTGTAACTTTTGTAACACGGTAGTCTACTGTGATTCTGTCAAAGTCACTAGACAAAGCAAGTATAAATTTTGTACTTTTACATAAACTAAGTTGCAGATACACAAATCAGATGACACAAACAACAACTTTGACAGCCAAAACTAACCAACTATAATCATTAAGTACTCACCACACTGAAATATTTAATATACCACTTGCTAGGCCTGACAATAATAACTACAAACAACTTTGAAAAGAGTAGGTTTCTTTCAAAATTAAAATATGTGAGGATGACCAATACTTTAACAAAATCAAATGACATAATTCATATAGTTATGATAATTTAAGTTTCATAATCATCATATATGCCATATATAGGCAAACATCAAATCAGGATAAAGTGTTAAACCAAATCAGCCATGATTTGACAACCAGCTTGTAAATTACTCCCAAATTGCTTAAAAAGCTTCCTTCCAATAAAAATACCTCCAAAATTTTGAATCATATATTTAATTTAATTTTATTTTATTTTTTCTCTTCAATTAATATAATATCACAATAAATTCATATATTAAAATGAATCCCAAAATAAAGAGAACAGTTAAAATCCATTTAAGTGAAACTAAACCTTAAAAGTTAAGATTTTTAATAGTTTAACGAAGAAATTAAGAAGTGGGGTTACCTTGAAAATTAGTATCAGAGAATTTGGCACGAATAGAAAAGCGTACATGTCTTGAACTTGAAATTCTTCTAGAAGAGGTTGTGTGTGTTGTTGATTTTCTTTTGAAAGCATGATTGTGAATGAATGAAGTTGAAGGAATCATAGTTTTCACAGGAATTGTCTCCATAGCTATAGCTCTGAACCTTCTTCCCCAAAAGCACGAATTGCATTGCACAAAAGGCACAAAATTCAGAATTTGGAATTTTCTACAGAACAGTATATACTGTGTTATATATAATTTATGTTACGAACCTAAACATAAAGCGTTTGTAGTCCAACGGTTAGGATAATTGCCTTCCAAGCAATAGACCCGGGTTCGACTCCCGGCAAACGCATTTTGTGCTTTTTCGGTAGTGCCTCCTTTTTTCTTTTACTGAAATAATCATGGTGCGCTATCTTAATATTATCCTTTTGTAAATTGCAATGTCTATAGTTGTTTTTTTTTTTTTTTTGGGATTGAACTCATACTCTTTTGAATAATTGGGATTGAACTCATACTCTTTTGAATAATTTGTTTTTTTTTTTAGTTCATCAACCATTTGAGTCCAATTGTTTGATTTTGTTTATGGTAGTATATAATATAATTGATCACTTATGAAATAGTCTTCATTTTCTTAGCAAGTTTTTTGGGAGAATGTAGGATAAAAGAATTTATAACAAAACAA
The DNA here is from genome assembly GCF_051527215.1 of Medicago sativa. Classification (NCBI taxonomy): domain Eukaryota; kingdom Viridiplantae; phylum Streptophyta; class Magnoliopsida; order Fabales; family Fabaceae; genus Medicago; species Medicago sativa. The sequence goes on from NC_140752.1 coordinate 87,598,700, forward strand.
ATTTGAGACACAATGTTATGTTTAAACTGTAGCAAAATGTATTGTTAATTTTTTTAGGGTTAAATATGTTTTTTATTTCTATACATATTCAAAATTTCATTTTAGTCCATATAAAATAAAATCATATTTTTTAGTCCATGTAAAATTTTCCGTTAGCATTTTTAATCCCTAAAAAAATTTCTACCAACATTTTTAGCCGTTGTAAAATTTTCCGTCAATATTTTTGGTTCCTAGATGTTAAAAGAAAACGTTACGTTACGTTACGTTACGTAGACTAAAAAGTATGATTTTATTTATAGAGACTAAAAACAAAATTATGAATAATTATAGGAAATAAAAACATATTTAACTTTTTTCAAGAACTTTTTTTTATAGTTATCATATTTTTTAAATTCATTTTCATAAATGCTTGTTGAAAATCTATTCAAAATGGCTCCATCTAATATATATTAGTTTCTTAGTTATAGGCACACACATTTATCTACTGAAGTTTTTTCTTATTATTTGAAACCAAATTCTACGGTGGAACATCTCAATGGCTCCATCTAACATGCTCATAAGTCAGGCCTATCAATCTCGATCACATAAGATCAGAAAACACATGCAGTTTTGCCCTTGATTTATTATGATATGAAATGGTTGAGTTTGCTGTTGGAACAACCATTGTCCCCCAACATTAAGGACAATTATGGTTATGATGATAAGAGCATCTCTAATGGGGGTCCTTACTTAACAAGGACCACTTCCCGTTAAGGATCCTCCATTGGAGAAAGAAAAATTGAGTCCCCGTTAAGGAACGGGTAACTATATAAGGACACTCTCTCTCCTGGGTAACTAACGGGTCCCACGTTTAAAAAAGTAATAAAATGTGTACTACTTGGTCTCATTTGCATAAAGAATTAATAAAATATGTAGTACTTGGTCCCACTTGTAAAAATGAGTAATAGATAAATTATTTTTGTTTAACATGTAAAGATAGTGGGACATATTTAAGTACTTTTCATTGGAGTCTTTATTAGTGTATTGCCATTGGAGTCATTGAGTCCTTAATAAGTACTTTTATTAAAAAATTATAAATAAGTGATGTGTCACGTTGAGTCCATTTAAGGAGTCCTTGTTAGAGAACTATCATTGTGGATGCTCTAAGACGTGCGCAAAGAACATGTGGAGAACAACCAACATATCATTCATTGACTCAACTTGAGAAGCTTCCACTATTAGCTTGCTTGCACCGTACTTCTGACTATCCTCTTCTTCTTCTTCACCAATCAACAAGCGACACTTCAACACTAACACATGGCATAACCTAAATTTTGACTTTTTTTTCGAAGAACAAAATTATTTCATTCTCAAGATAATGTTGTTAATATAAGTCAGACTAAAATAAAAAAATACAACAACTAGCATAAGGCTTTTTTCCCTAAAAAAAAAATAAAAAAAAGCATAAGGCTTTTTTTTTGTACGATCAAAAGCGTATTGCATCGCTTCAATGATAACCACCCACGTCTTACATGACAATTCATGTTGGAATTTAATTGTGTAACAAAAAAATCATAAATACAAATTATAGAATATCAACGTATTGTTAGGTCGGATGTTGTGATCAAGGTTTGAACCTCGACCATACTATTTATGTGTGTGTGAGTTTCAATGATTATTTGTCATTTCGTCTATTTACCAACAAAAAAAATATCAACGTATTGAAATATAGATCAAGAACAACGTACTCTAGGATCATTATGGAGATAGTCAATAAGATTTTAAAAGTAAATATGATTGTTGCATCCAAATTTTTAAGTTTAAGGCAAAGACTTCTCATTGAACTTAACGTAATGGTCCAAAGTTGGTTTAAAGTTCCTACTTTGTTAATAATTTTAAAAAATATGATTTTGATATTCAATAATTTAAAGATTAATTTTAGAGATGTTTTGAATAAAAGTAGAAATTGTTGTGTTTGTTCATGGTAAAAAGTACTACTACTTTTAAAAAAAAGTTAGTTATACTTATATAAATAATATTTGAGAAGTTGTTCAAAACAATTTCTCATAGCAGTTTTTAGATTATTTTTCTCATTTTTTTATAATATGTAAAAGAAAAACGAAAGTAAGATTATAATGTTTAAAAAAATTGATATGTTCGTAACAAACAACAATTACAATGTTACCAAAAAAAAAAAAAAGGATTCAAAATAATCTTAACGCAAGAGCATATGTGAGTTCGACTTCTGCTTCTGTTATTGTCAATGGAAGCCCTGCCGATGAATTCTTGTTGGAGAGAGGATAAGACAAAGTAATCATTTATCACTTTTTTTTTTTTTTTTAATTAATTGCTCAAGGTCTCAATTCTTTGTTCAATGCTTTAGTCAACGCGGGCCTTTTTCACTAGTTTATAGTTTGGAGTAAGTTATCAGAGTGTCTTATTTATAATTTGCAAATGACACTTTTAGTTTTTGGTGAGAAAAGTTGGACTAATATTAGTTCTATCAAATCTATCTTGTGGTTTTTTGAACTTATTTCTTGTTTCAAGTTGAACCTTCACAAAAGTTTATTGGTAAGAGTGAATGTGTTGGATACTTGGTTGGGTGAGGCGTCTAATGTGTTATATTGTAGGGTTGGCCAAGTTACTTTCAAGTAGATAAATGATATTTGTGCAACTATTTTAGACAACTTTCTCTCTCTCATACTCATATGATATTCTTATCATTTATCTTCATTATTCTCTCTATTGTTTTTGACTAATAAGAAATGAGAAAAGGAAGATTGTCATAAAAGTTATCATCAAATGATTGTACAATTATCACTTCTCTTTCAAGTATTTGGGACTCCCTTTTAGAAGTAATCACAAAAGATCTTCCTTCTAAGTTGTCGTTGATTAATATTGCATTGAAAGGTGAAATGCGTCACTTATTTTGGGATGACTCAATTATCCTTGACCAAAAAAAAAAGAGTAAAATTCCACCGTAGAGAGTGATTCAAGAGATTCAATCAGTTAGATGATTATATATGGAAGCGTCATGGTGAGCAGCAGTTGATATTTGATAGGTGATTGACTTTTGTTTCGGTGATCACTTGTGAGGAAGTGTGGTGGTTTGACTTTGATTTAAGCTAAGTATTGAATTTGGTTTGGTGGTTAGATTTTTAGGTGGTGTCTCTATTGTTGTGGTTATGGTTTTATTTCTTTTAGATGTTTCGTCTATATATACCGCCTTTGTTTTGTAATTTCTGTCAACATGTTCTTGTTCATCTTGTACAAAGATTTAGCTATTAACAAATTTTACAGTTTAAAAATAAAGAGATTCTAGAAAATATACACTAAATTTCTTGCAGAGAAAAATTAATCAATTTGTTATAAGAATGGATAAACTAAACACATGCAATTTTGGCGTTCCTTTATTATAAGAATGGTTGAGATCAGTTGCTATTGGAAGAACCTTTTTTTAAGGACAATCAAGGTTACTATTATTCATTAAATAAACACGTGAAGGTGAAGGAAGTGGAGAACAACATAAACAAACATATTATTACTCCATTCATCCATTGACCCTTACTTGAGAAGCATCCACAGTTTGCTTGCACCTTTGGCTTTCCTCTTCAATAACCTATCAAGAACCGACACTGCAACATAACTAAATCTATTAGAATGTCGTCAAGGAAACATCTCTTTTTTTAGGTGACGTTTAGCATGGGAACTGACTCTTTTTTCCCACCATGGGAAAGTTGGGTTATTAACCATAGATATATTAGTATTTAAATTAAATGGCTGAGATCTAATAGTGGCTACCTAAAAGCAACTTTTTGGTCTTAAAGGCATAAAAAAAGATACTCCACAAAATTGTTTACAATTTAATTTATTAATATTTTTTTAAAGAGGAAGATGGAGAGTGGTGTTAAAAAATTCCAGACATGCTGCGATCTGGAAAGTAAAGTTTGCCAAAGCCAAGGTGCATATGGGTTGTTGTAAGGTTCTGAAGGTGAGATTAGGGAGTGCTGCAACATTGTTAATCAATTAATTAATTGCAGCAACTTCTTGATCTTCCGAAAATTTGCTCATAGATGCAAAGATAGTTTTCTTTTTTCATCAATTCTTTGATATTGTTATTGCTTTTTCGGATCCTTTCAATCACTGGTAGTCAAATGAAACAAAAAGAGATGGGTGTTAGTTTTAGAGCAAAAAGATTACGAAAGAGGAATGTGGGGCTGTCATGATAATAATTCATCATTGTTATACAAAGAGATTGAGTTAAACTTGAGCTCTGAGAAGAATGACGAAATGGGTCGTTTTCCTGCAGCATTCATGATGGATGATAGAAAGTAGTAGTATTCTGGGGAAGGGGCGTGTGAATCAGTTTTTTATTCCAACAAGAAGATGAAATAGTAACAAACATAAAACTGAATAAAATAAGTAATAAAAAATTTTATTTATTTTTAACTAGCAGGTTGAAACTGCCACCTGTTATTAATGGTCCCACTTTCCCATGGTGGGAAAAAAGAGTCTCTTCCCAGGTTAAACGTTACCCTTTTTTTAAGGCAAAAAATGAAATAATATATAAACAAAATCGAATTAGAACACCGGAAGTGCTAAGAAATGAAAAATTACAATATGATCCTCATTATTAACATATCAAAACAATGACATTACCATTACAAACAAAAACTATATCAATGGTAAAGTGAAAGATATTAAATTGAGTTATGAAATTACTATTAATTAGAATGTAAAATTGGAAAAGAAAAAAAAAAGGTATATTCGATTGAAATGTTAAATGTTTCATTATTTTATGAAAATTTTAATTTTTTTTTTTTACAAATGGATATATATATTTTTTTTATTTGGATAACAGAAGGGCCTTAGCTCGAATATATTACTCGAAACGAAGGGAATAGTAGTTAAATAAATGATTACTAAAAACCAACATAGAAAGTACTACAGTTGAGAAGGGAGATATTATTAAAGGTGACACACTGACACTTACAAACCAATTTTATAGACAAATGGTTGATCATCGATGTTGGATGTTTTACACGAATAATGGAGTAATATGGTAAAACGCTAGAGTCCTATTTGTAGACCATCGCATGTAGTTCACGTTATGAGAAAGACTTGCTTGGACACATGCTTTTAAACACAACATTTAGGCACCCACACACAAAAGTATATTTCATTTAATCATTTAAAAAATAAATATTATTTAATTATTTTCTCTCTTTACATTTTTCAATTATGTATGTGTGCTCAAACCTAGTGTTCAAACTTTTGTGTCCAATTAAGTATTTTCCTCACGTTATATAGTTATTAAATTAAATTACATTTTTTAATTAACACATTGCATGCATACATTACAATAATACATGTCTTTGCCTTGTTGTATTGGGTATAAGATGTGTGCAAGCATCATATTATTCACCTTAGACATTAGAATTGGACTACATATCATCAAAATAAAAGCCTTAAACTTTCAAATTCTAAAGCCAAATCAAAAAGAATCCAACATGGGTGCTTATGATTCTGAATCCCTTCACTCTTCAACACAAAACTCTTATCATCAACATCTTTTAAACCAAAGAGAAGAAGAAGATTCAAACCCCAAAACCAAATCACAAAAAAAGCTAGCACTTCTCCCTCTAATCTTTCTCATCTACTTTGAGGTATCTGGTGGACCTTATGGTGAAGAAGCAACAGTAAGTGCTGCAGGTCCACTTTTTGCAATTCTTGGATTTATAATTTTCCCATTTATTTGGAGTATCCCAGAAGCTCTGTTAACTGCAGAATTAGCTACAGCATTCCCTGGAAATGGTGGGTTTGTTATTTGGGCTAATGAAGCTTTTGGTCCATTTTGGGGGTCTCTTATGGGCTACTGGAAATATTTTTGTGGTGTCATAAATTTAGCATCTTTCCCAATTCTATGTATAGATTATCTCAAAGTTGTGATTCCTGTTTTGTCTTCAGGTTTACCTCGTACAGTGTCAGTTTTTGTCTCAACTGCTTTGTTGTCTTTTTTGAATTATTCTGGTTTAGCTATAGTTGGTTATACTGCAGTTGGTTTAGGTGTTATTTCCCTTTTGCCCTTTGTGTTAATGTCTTTGATTTCAGTGCCTAAAATTGATCCTAGTAGATGGTTAAGTTTAGGACAAGAGGGTGTAGAAAAAGATTGGACACTTTTTTTCAATACTATTTTTTGGAACTTGAATTTTTGGGATAGTGCTAGCACTTTAGCTGGTGAAGTTGAAGAGCCACATAAAACTTTTCCAAAAGCTTTGTTATTTGCTGGATTGTTAACTTGTTTGGGTTATATAATTCCTTTGTTGGCTACTACTGGTGCTATGCCACTTGATCAAGAAGTTTGGGTTGGTGGGTATTTTGCACATGTGGCTGGTTTGATTGCTGGGAATTGGTTGAAATATTGGATGGAAATTGGTGCTGTTTTGTCAATTATTGGATTATTTGAAGCTCAATTAAGTAGTGCTGCATATCAACTTTTAGGTATGTCTGACTTGGGATTCATACCAAAAATATTTGGTGAAAGATCAAAGTGGTTTAACACACCTTCGATGGCAATTTTGATTTCAACAATAATATCACTTGGTATGTCTTTTTTTAGTTTTACAGAGATTATATCTACAGTTAATTTTTTGTATAGTTTAGGTATGCTTTTGGAGTTTGCTTCTTTCCTTAAGTTGAGGAAAAAATTCCCTACAATGAAAAGACCTTATAAGGTTCCACTTGGATTCTTTGGTTTAATTCTAATGTGTTTTGTTCCATCTGTGCTGTTGGTTTATGTGATGACTGTTGCTACCAAAATTGTATATGTGGCTAGTGCTTTCTTAACATTCTTAGGGATAGTGTTGTATTATTTCATGAATCTTTGCAAGTCTAAGAGGTGGATTGAGTTCCGTGGAGTAGGAGATAAATTGGATGAAGATGAAGATATTATTATATAGAAGAAGTTAGGTATGTTTGCTTGCTACAATTGCTGTTATTATTACTTCGAGCGAAGCAAACTATATACCAATTTATGTAACATACTCATTTGGGGTTGAATCAATCTTTGTAATAATTTCCAGATGAGGAATGCTAGCAACACTCTCAACACTATCTCTAGCACTCATTTATTGGATAAAATCAATGTATGTCCCACCATTTTGTGTGGGTTCAATTTTCAAAGTGTAGACCCACAATGATTTAAACCAATAAAAAAAAATGAGTATTAGAGAGGGTGTTCAAAAGAGAGTGTTATTAGCATTACTCTTTGCAGATTTAGGGGTGAACAAGACTGGTCTCAAGAAGCATTACTCTATACTGTTAAGAATGCTTACTAAATTCTTACTCGTGAGGATGAAGGTGCATGGCTGCAACTTAATTTTGGTTGTCACAAAAGTTGTCATATAAATGGATGCTCAAATAACACAACTCTATTAAAATACTCCCTCCGTCTCGCAATAATTGTCTCTTTAGCATTTTTTCTTTTTATCAAAATAATTGTCACTTTAGAATATCAATGCAACATTTATTATTTTTTTCCATTATTATACCCTTATGTATTGAATTTCATTCAACTTTACTACTCTACTAACTACAGTTAATAAGGGTATTTTAGTAAATGATATTAATTTTACCATTGAAATCAACACAATTAATCATTTCCTGAATAATCGTGTACAAAACTTAAACGACTATAATTTAGAGACGGAGGGAGTATAAGCTGCTCAGCTTTTAAAAAAAAGGTAAAAAGCATGGAATGAAATGATAAATAGTCTTCTTTTAGGAGAGAATCAAATAATAAATAGTTAAGGTTTTTTTTTTTAAAGGGTTAAAAGTGTTATAATACAAAGACAAATAAATGACTACTAAAAAACCAACATAGAGATTACTTGATAGACTCTCAGGTTCAAGCTTTATGAATGAAAAAAAATGTGGTTGACCCTGTTAGAGTAGTTAATTCAGTGCTTTGAAGTTAGTTAAAGGTTGTTATAGAGTTAGTTAGTTTACTTTCAAACTAAGCAACCTAGATATAACAATGCAATGTGGAAACAATACATTGAAATTCAAATTTTTATTCATTAAAAAAGTTAATCATAGATGTTGGATATTTACATCAATAATATGGTAAAAAAATAATACTTGGTGACTTTATCTTTTACATGAAAATGAACATAATTCTTCCCCATATTAGGGAGCAAGTTTGACGAAAAAGTTGAAAAATTATTATAAGGTTTGACGAAATTAAAGCCTAAATTGATGACTTTCCCCACTATTCCTAGACCATCACATGTAGTGCACGTTATATAGTTAGTATTAAATTAAATTACAGTTTTTCAATAATCACCTTACATTTATACGTTACAGTTTTTCAAAAAATTATACATTTAATTATACATGTCTTTGCCTTGTTGTGTTGGGTATGAGATGTGTACAAGCATCATATAAACGTGTGAGTCAGATAGACACCAATAATTGCAAATATCTTACTATAATCTTATTCTATTCTATTCACCTTAGACATTGGAATTGGAATGGAATATATATCCTTACAATAATGCCTTAAATTTCCAACATCTAAGGCCAAATTCATAAAAATTCAACATGGGTGCTTATGATTCTGATTCCCTTCACTCTGCAGCACAAAATTCCTATCATCAACATCTTCTAAACCAAAGAGAAGAAGAAGATCCAAACCCCAAAACCAAATCACAAAAAAAACTAGCACTTCTCCCTCTAATCTTTCTCATCTACTTTGAGGTATCTGGTGGACCTTATGGTGAAGAAGCAACAGTAAGTGCTGCAGGTCCACTTTTTGCAATTCTTGGATTTATAATTTTCCCATTTATTTGGAGTATTCCAGAGGCTCTTTTAACTGCAGAATTAGCTACAACATTCCCTGGAAATGGTGGGTTTGTTATTTGGGCTAATGAAGCTTTTGGTCCATTTTGGGGGTCTCTTATGGGATATTGGAAATTCTTTTGTGGTGTCATAAATTTAGCATCTTACCCAATTCTATGTATAGATTATCTTAAAGTTGTGATTCCTGTTTTGTCTTCAGGTTTACCTCGTATTGTGTCTATTTTTGTCTCAACTTCTTTGTTGTCCTTTTTGAATTATTCTGGTTTAGCTATAGTTGGTTATACTGCAGTTGGTTTAGGTGTTATTTCCCTTTTGCCCTTTGTGTTAATGTCTTTGATTTCAGTGCCTAAAATTGATCCTAGTAGATGGTTAAGTTTAGGACAAGAGGGTGTGGAAAAAGATTGGACACTTTTTTTCAATACTATTTTTTGGAACTTGAATTTTTGGGATAGTGCTAGTACTTTAGCTGGTGAAGTTGAAGAGCCACATAAAACTTTTCCTAAAGCTTTGCTTTTTGCTGGATTGTTAACTTGTTTGGGTTATATAATTCCTTTGTTGGCTACTACCGGGGCTATGCCACTTGATCAAGAAGTTTGGGTTGGTGGGTATTTTGCACATGTGGCTGGTTTGATTGCTGGGAATTGGTTGAAATATTGGATGGAAATTGGTGCTGTTTTGTCAATTATTGGATTATTTGAAGCTCAATTAAGTAGTGCTGCATATCAACTTTTAGGTATGTCTGACTTGGGATTCATACCAAAAATATTTGGTGAAAGGTCAAAGTGGTTTAACACACCTTGGATGGCAATTTTGATTTCAACAATAATATCACTTGGTATGTCTTTTTTTAGTTTTACAGAGATTATATCCACTGTTAATTTTTTGTATAGTTTAGGGATGCTTTTGGAGTTTGCTTCTTTCCTTAAGTTGAGGAAAAAATTCCCTACAATGAAACGACCTTATAAGGTTCCACTTGGATTATTTGGTTTGATTGTAATGTGTTTTGTTCCATCTGTGCTGTTGGTTTATGTGATGACTGTAGCTAGCAAAATTGTATTTGTGGCTAGTACTTTCTTAACATTCTTAGGGATATTGTTGTATTATTTCATGAATCTTTGTAAGTCTAAGAGGTGGATTGAATTCAATGGAGTAGGAGATAAATTGGATGAAGATGAAGATATTATTATATAGAAGAAGTTAAGGTATGTTTGCTTGCTACAATTGCTGTTATTATTACTTCGAGCGAAGCAAACTATGTAGCAATTTATGTAACATTCTTATTTGGGGTTGAATCAATCTTTGTAATAATATATGTATATTTTTCTGTAGGAGAAATTGGAATCTCCTCTTAATCACTTGTAATTTGTCGTGCAAACGTCTGTAGATTCCTTGAAATATTATTTTATTTTAATGGGGACTTCAAGAATCAAGATCCCAACTTTGGGTGGTTATTTATTAAATAAATTAAAAAGTGTATCGAGAACAAGTTGGATTCCGACCACAGATTCACCTGTAGGGATGAAATTCTTTCAATACTTCAATTCTTTATTAAAAAAATCAGCTTTCTTTGTCGGTTAGATAATCAAATATCTAAAATGAGGGCCATGAGACGTTTGGCCATCAAATAGTTTATCTTTCCCTTTCATCATAACTATTATAAAAATCACAAGTAAAATAATTTGTGACTGATATATACTACATTAAATGTCGAGTAGATTCATTCTCCTTGAAAGCTATGCTAAATAACAATTCGACAGAGGTCGATCGTGACCTTCAGTAATGGAGGAGGATGGCATGATAACACAAACATTAATGCCAAGTGAATGTAAACATATGCTCAAGCACAACCATGTCTACCACCAAATGTAACCCAAGTGATTGGTGCGCATGGTATGGATGGTGTAAAGCCCCAATATCAGTGACGACGTTTCAAGTCCCAGCATTGGAGCACCAGCTATATTTATTTTCTTACGGTAACTACAATGTTAAATAGAGTTAGAGTTCCTCCTATGTTGCATACCACCTTACTGGCTGACGAGTGACAACAACCCAACTAATACATCAGTGACATAAACTTTGTGCCTAAAACATTCAGAGTAATGATATTTTGACATCCATTTGATGACAACTTTGTTGACAACCTTGTTTTTCTCACTTCTTATTGGTCAAAAACAATGGAGAGAGAAAAAGGAAGAGAGAGGATAACAACATCATGTGAGTATGAGAGAGAAAGTTGTCCAAAAGTTGTCAAAAAGTGGTTGTCAAAATATCATTTCTCAAACATTTATGATCCAGCTTTGCATCTCAAGTCTAGTGCCACAAACTAAGATGGCTAATGGATCAGTTCATACAAAAAGAGAGGGACAGAGGGTTAATGGATCAATAACCAACATCGATTTTTATTTTAAAAAAAATAGCTTAAATGAATTATATAAAGCAAGCATCCAAAGCAAATAGAAATTCATTATGAATATTATCATCACTAGATCTGAAGAAAAAACTGCAAACAAATAAATAAAAGGAAAAACAAAACAGAATAAAAATTGTCAGGATCATACCACTTTAGTGTAGCAATATGATACCAACAACAAAACTGAATGGCAGAAATATGAGATCATGAGGAAACTGAATATACTCCTTTGATCAACAACAAAACTGATTGCGCAGGATCATACCACTTTAGTGTAGCAATATGATACCAACAGCCTAGTCTCTTGCAACATACATTTCAATGGCAGAAATATGAGATCATGAGGAAACTGCGGGTAGTCATTTATACAGAGGCAAAAAACTCAACACCAATTGAAGCCATTTTCAAACTATAGTTATAAGAGATTAAAAATGCAAATGACAGAAATACAGAAGTCAACTATTGATTGAAAACATTCAAATTTCTTTGCTCCTCCTGCCATGATCTCCAAATCGTAACTATGGACAGCAAAAAACACAAAATTTACTCTAAAACTCAAATTGCAGCTATGCCTTCCACTCCCTTGGATTATCACATCTCAGTATCATTTCTTAGCCAATACCTCCCCTTTGCAGTCACTACCGGCAGTGACCATGTAACCGGCTCCGACCTATCAATACAAGCAATGTCACAACACTCCAATCTAAATAGTAATCATGAAAAATGCCATTATAGAAAATGTCACAACATTCCAAACAAATTGCAATCATGAAAAATTCTAGCAGACTAAGAAAAGGAGAAATGAATTACTTGGCAGTCTTTTAGTGTGGCACGTTCTTGGAGCTGTACGTTGCTGCAGATGACAGAACCTTGAATTGAACAACCGTCACCAATAGTAACATGATTCATAACTACGGAATTAACAACCTGCGTATACATATAACAAAGAAGCAAATGAAAGAAAGCTCAACAAAATTATTGAAGACAACAGATTAGTAAAGTAATCAGTGTATTACAAATAAATCAAAGGACCAAAAACTAACTTCCTGTTAAATAGCAAGAATAATATATCCCACCTTAACATTGGCACCTATCCTACAGTGGCGGCCAATGACAGACCGTTTGACACTGCATTTGTCACCCATCTGTGAACCTTCTCCCAGCATACAATGTGGCCCTACCTAAAATAGATCATAAAATTATGGACTTCAAAATGGGAAAAGGCAAATCAATGCTTTGGAAACTGAATTCCAAAAAACACAATTCTCTTCGCTCTGCAGTGTGTTTAACTAACTCACTGTTGTTTTTGCTCCAAGCTCTGCGGTAGGATCGATAATGTTGTTATGAGAAGAGAATGAATACCCTGACAAATGACTAGCTTCGCCTATCACCTGTCACATTAAAAAATGAATAAATCCCAAGTAAACAAATCTGTTGCTTGAGAAAAATGTAAAGCAATATCAGTTACTTGGCAAAAAAGTCATGACCAAATAAAAACTTACATCCCGGTTTATATCATTGTATGCTTGTAAAGAATTCAGGCGAGCACAGTATTTGTTGCTTCCAGCAATATAGACACAACATTTATGGGTTCTTCGAACAGAATCAGAACCATTAGTACTAAGTTCATGTCGTAGATGAAAGGTGGGCTCAGATGCATTAGCAAGTATTTGAGATAGCATTTGTTGATTGCTTTGAGAAATAACCTTCTCAGTTCCATTTTCTTCAGCTTGTGGCGTACCATTTAATAATACTTCCGATTTCTAGCTCTCATTTAGAAAAATATAACTAGATTAGAATCCTAACCAGTTTAGCATCCCTTAAACTATCTCTCTGCAAAAGCCTTAAACAACTAACCAGTTGACTGCGGACAAGATATGGCAATACATCATGCTTTAAGCTATGAAATTCACCATTCTGATCTAGAACTTCTAGTAGAACTGATCTGCAAGAAAATTATGTTTCAGGATACAATGAAGACTAAATTAAGATTGATAATAATATATAAGGCAGTCAAAGAGTAGATGAATATACCTTTTGAATGCATACAAGTGGGCATCCATTAGATCAGCTCTTATTTCTACCTACATGAAGAACAAATTACAAAAAATAATAGCAGAAAATGAATAAAATCTTATTTGGAACAAAAAAAAACAACAACCAAGCCTTATCCCACTAAGTGGGGTCGGCTACATGGATCAAATGACGCCATAGTGTTCTATCAAAAACCATATTTGGATCCAGCTCATTGACCTCTAAATCTTTTCTAATGGTTTCTCTAATGGTTTTCTTAGGTCTTCCTCTACCTCTTTTAACCTGACTCTCCTCCATTTGATCTACTCTTCTTACAACGGCATCTACGGGTCTTCTCTCTACATGTCCAAACCATCTAAGCCTATTTTCTACCAACTTTTCTACTATAGGTGCTGCCCCCACTCTCGCTCTAATGGTGTCATTCCTAATCCTATCCTGTCTAGTCTTACCACTCATCCAACGCAACATCCTCATCTCCGCTACGCTTACTTTACTCTCGTGTTGGCTCTTAACCGCCCAACACTCCGTACCATACAACATTGCCGGTCTGACTGCTGTCCGATAGAACTTTCCTTTCAGCTTAAGTGGTACTTTCTTATCGCACAAAACACCTGAGGCTCTTCTCCATTTCAACCACCCAGCTTGAATACGATGATGTACATCAGCTTCTATTTCTCCGTCATTTTGTACTATGGACCCAGGATATCTAAACTGCGTAACTTGGAGTATGATATGATCTCCAACTTTCACCTCCAAGGTAGACCCACTTCTCCTTTTGCTGAAGTTACATTCCATATACTCCGTCTTGCTTCTACTCAGGCGGAAGCCAGACGCTTCTAAGGCTTGCCTCCAAGTCTCTAACCTCCCGCTTAACTCCTCCCTCGACTCACCAAGCAAGACTACATCATCTGCAAAAAGCATACATCTCGGTGCTAACTCTTGGATGTGTTCCGTCAGTACATCCAAAACTAAAGTAAAAAGATAAGGACTTAGGGTTGACCCTTGGTGCAGTCCTATTGTTATGGGAAAATCTACGGTATCCCCATCCTGCGTCCTCACACTAGTCGAAGCCCCCTCATACATATCCTGGATAGCTCTTATATAGGCAATCCTCACCCCTTTCTTCTCCAAGGATTTCCACAAAATCTCTCTAGGTACTCTATCATACGCCTTCTCCAAATCAATGAAAACTAAGTGTAAGTCTTTTTTATCCGTCTGATATCGCTCCATCACGCGTCGAAGCAAGTAGATCGCTTCCATAGTCGACCTCCCAGCCCAGGCATAAAACCAAATTGGTTATCCGTAACGTGAGTCTCTTTTCTTAGTCTTCGCTCAATTACTCTTTCCCATAACTTCATGGTATGACTCATTAGCTTAATTCCCCTATAATTCGTGCAATGTTGTATATCCCCCTTGTTCTTAAAGATTGGAATTAAGGTGTTTCTTCTCCACTCGTCTGGCATTTTCTTCGTCCTCATAATCTCGTTGAAAAGTTTTGTGAGCCACACAATTCCTCTATCGCCAAGACTTTTCCACGCTTCGATAGGTATGTTGTCCGGCCCAACTGCCTTGCCATTACTCATCCTTTTCAACGCTTCTTTCACCTCGTGCTCCTGAATCCGACGATAATAGTTATAGTTTCGGTCCTCCTTTCTGATGTCTAACCTGTTAGAGTCGGGTAAGATCTCATATCCTTCATTAAATAAGTTGTGGAAATACTTCTTCCATCTATCCTTAATATCTCTTTCTTGCACCAAAACTCTACCCTCTTCGTCCTTAATACACTTCACTTGGTCTAGGTCTCTTGTCTTTCGTTCTCGTCCCTTCGCAAGCTTGTATATAGATTTCTCCCCCTCCTTGGTACCTAAAGATTGGTATAATCCTTCAAATGCTTGAGTTCTCGCTTCGCTCACCGCCTTCCACAAAATCTTATTTGGAACATGCAAAAGTATTTCGTTTTATTTTTTATACAAATGGTATGACAAATTCATTTATTTCTAAGAGAAATGTATTTTTTTTTATAAGACAGTACAATTTTCTTACTCCAACATAAGCATACCAATCACTTTTCATCTCTCGACAGACAGAACAAGAGCTTCATTAATAACGTTAAACATTGGCCTATGTGCTGAACAAGAGATGTAGTAACTGTAAATAACACAAAAATGTGCCTGAAAGACATGTTTTAGAACTAACACTTAATTTGCATGCATACCAGAACAGCTTTAGCTTTTTATAATAGGAGAAATTCAAGGCAGGTGAAACTAGGAAAAAAATAAAAACCTGGCCAACAGAACGGAGTATGCTCTTCTGAATCCGAAGATCTTTTTCAACTTCAGCTCCTGAAAAGGGTTGCAATATTCGACTTAGTTGAGAACGCATATAGTAATAAATAGTACACATATAATAAGGGTACGCTATTGAGATCTAACCAGTTGCAATGTGAAGTAAAAACTGTTTTGTGGGGTCCAGCCCTATCAAATCATAGCGGCCAGGTTTCTTGGCTTTGTCTTTCCCACCAGAGGACACCGACTCCAAAGGTCCACTTACAGGAGTATTACAAAGCAAAGCAGTGACAACTGCATCGTGTCGTCGATGAGTAGCAGCAACAGCGCCAATCGGCACATCAGAAACAAGATCACCGCTAACAATCTTCAGAAAATTAAAACAACCATAAAGATCAGTATCACCTAGATCTCATGCTTAACCAAGAAAGTACGTAAAGGCCTAAAAAAGAATACTCACCAAAATATCTTTTGCGTATAGGTGGCGTGCAATTGCTCGAATTGCACCAGCTGTTCCCACATCCTCAGGAACGGCAGCAACCTAGGACATTTATAAATACAAAAGCGTCACACATTTGGATAGACTACTACTAGACTAGAGAATCAGTAATACTTTAAGGTCAAGGTTGAGGAGAGCTATCAACACTCTCTTTCCAACATTCACTCTCTTATTGGATAAAATCGATGTGAGTCTCACACTTTGAAATGGGTCCCACATAAAATGGTAGGACACACATGGATTTCGCCAAATAAGAGAATGATTGTTAGAACCCATTTGGGTTGGTCTAGTGGTATTGGTTTGGGACCTGGGAGTGTGCTCCTCCTCAAGGTCTCAGGTTCGATTCTCTCTGGTGCCAATTTGAGTGGGCTAATTTAGCTTCTTCAAAACAAACAAAAAAGAGAGAATGATTGTTAGAGTGAGTGTTGAAAAAAGAGTCTTCCTAGCACTCCTCTAATTAAATAAGATCATTAAGAATCTGTGTCCAGGTTCCAAAGAAAGAACACTTTTATTAAGGAAAGAATAGGAGAAAAATCTCTCCTCTAAGGGTTTCCCCTTCTCACTAGTCACGAATCTATTCACAAATGTTTACGATATTCAATAATGATCCACTCTACATCTGTATTCTCCTATATATATATAACAAAACCAACTAACTAACTTCTATAACAACTCTTGACTACTCTGATGAAACGTTACTCTATTCCTAACACGAGTCATCTAAAGTGTATTGCTCACTTTAGATTAGTAAAGTGAGCAATATCAGTTGTTAAGGAACAAATCAATAATTGATATTACAATTATATGCATCTATTCCTAACACGGGTCATCTAAAGTGTGTTGCTCACTTTAGATAAGTAAAGTGAGTTAAGTTAGCAATATCAGTTGTTAAGGAACAAATCAATAGTTGATATTACAATCATATGCATAACGAATCACTCATGATTACAATCATATGCATAACGAATCACTCATGATTGAAATATGAACCCATGAATTTCTAATTTTACTTGTATGTTTGGGTCCACTTCTAAAGGGGCCATGATTGATTCTGGAGGTGCATAATTGATTCTTAGTTCTAACATGTTTGATTCTACATGAAGCTAGGATCTGTAGCTTTTGATTCTAGAATTGTTTTTTACACACATATTTATAGCTCAACTTACTTTTACATGAAAGTATCCAAACACAAATCACTTTATATTCAACCAATTTTTAATCGGAAGCAGTTGTACATAATCAATTCTAAGTGTATGTTTGGTTCCACTTTCGGAGGACCCAAAATTGATTCTAGAGGTGTAGAATTGATTTTGACATTGTTTTGTTCCTCTAAAGTAGAATTAATTTTGCCACAAGAATTGATTCTACTTGAATCTACAGTGTCTATAATTGATTTTTATATTCAAATTTATTGTTCAAATCACTTTTCCTTGAATGTATCCAAACATAAATCACTCTTCCTTAATGTATCCAAACAAAAATCATTTTACCTACAAACAACTCAATTTTAGCCAGAATCAATTCTTTCAAGATCAATTTTCATCACAGCAGAACCAAACATACACTAACTACTCGCCATAGAGAATTCTAATCCAATAATTTATACAATGCATATAGTGAGAACTGAGAATAGGAAAAAAGCGAAAACCTCGACATGGAGGCGATCAGCATAAGCTCCAGAAATCCAAGCACCAACGTTAAGAGCAGTATCTTTACCTTCAACAACCTACACAAAAACACACAAATTTCAGTACCAATTCATTGAAAAAAACGATGAAATTGATGAGAATGGTAGCATACGACGATGAGATCTTTAAGATTGCTAAGCTCCAAAAGCTCGACGACGTAAGAGAGAACGGGACGGTTAGCGACCGGAAGTAAAGCGTTAGGAAGCTCATGCGAAACGAGGGGGAGGAGTTTTTTGGAAACGCCACCGGCGAGAACCACCACTTGAAAATCCATCCAAACGGAGAGGGTTTTGGGTTTGAGGAAGAGGTTTTCTTACTCGCAAATCAAAATCTCGGATTGAACATAAAATTGATACTAAAACACTACACAGTTCACAATTTTGCTTCCTGCACCTGCAGCCAAATTTATTTATTATTTTCTTTTTTTATGGAAAACGTATTTAGTATTTATCACACCTTTTTTTCCTTAACCCGCCCCGATTAAGGGCCAAGGTTCCCATTGTTTATGTTGTCGAAGAATTTTTGTTTGAATTAGTAGAGAAATGTTATCAACATTATCTTTTTAGTGCATTCATTAACGTTTAGTCTTTTGTAAAGTGAAATTTCACGTTGGTCTAAACATTTTTGTGTGAGATTTATTTTCAATGTATGGCAAGGGAATGAATGTTAGAAAGAGTGTATCAATAACACTCATTTTGTTAGTATATTAATTATTACTCTTTTTTGTCAAAATTTGATCCTGGACCTTAAATTTTTCACCTCATTTATTCTCTTAGCTCAAATTAGCTAAGATAAATTTTGAATTCACTCTTTTGCATGTGTCTTCCATAATTTCAAAAATGCTCTTGATTTTCAGATTTTATAATTTGAAATGATGTTTTTCCTATTTTTAAAACGCAAAAAAATAGTCGTAGTTGTTTTAGCCACGATGTTCTTTTCACCAGTTCAAATTTTAATAAGTACTTTAGATTTTATAATCCAAACATCTCTTGTGTCAAAACTAAATTTTGCATGATTTTGTTAGCTAAGTTTGGGTCGATATAATTATACGAAAAATAATTAGTTTGAATTTAACATTCACAGTATAATATTATCACTGGAATGATAATATGTTATATGTTCGGTCGAGTTAGTCTTAAAAGACTTTTTCTATAGAATGCGGTATGAATATTCTAGCTAAATATATTTCTTAAAAAACCTAAGTCTCCTCTATTTTAAAAAGTTTGGTATGACTTGACCCCAACGCATGTTAGGTTGTAGGCTCCTTGTAGGTCACTCTGACATATTTCCCCCTATTTATCACAACTAAGTAACATTTTTAAATTTATACAGTAATTGTTTTCACAAAATATAAATGTGTTTATCGTTGTCACAAATAAGTATTTTCAAACAAATACGGAAATTTACTCATGACGTTGCAAAATTCAACTACCGATTTGATTGTGAAAGATAGACCGTAAAATGTCTAGGTGATTGTTCTCACTCATGTTAAAGTAATTTAAAAGAATTTTGAATTATAGACAACTTAAATGATTCAATTGAATTGTTTTTACTTTTAAATTTAATGGGTTAAATTTGGAACTTGAAAAATAAGGACCAATTTGCAAATTTTAAAAATTTTGAAGGGCCAATTTATACTTTTTAAATTTATAAGGGTTAACTTGAGATAATTTTTCTATTTTAAATGGACTAATTTGTAATCGCAATGCTTTTAAGATAATTTTTTTTATTCTTTTAACATTTGTTCTTAGAGCATAAATATCATTTCTCTTAATTATATATGTGTGACATTGTTAAGGTTGACTTACTTTCTCAAACATTTTCAATTTCTAAAACTTGTTTTCATTTTAATGGTTAATAAGGGGATGAAAGAATCATGTAATACACAATCTGTAGAGATAGATAAAAGAGAAAGTAGAAGATAGATAAGATGAGATCTATATAACACCCTCTCCAAAAAAAAATGTAAATAGATATTTTCTTCAAAATTTGTGGAAATGTTATCTCTATTTTAAAAAAATTGTAAGACAAAATAGTGGGAGAAATATTAGATCTATATTCTCTACTTTTTTAAAAAAAATCGAGTTTTTTTTTGTTTTAAATGGAGATCTACGTTCTCTTCTTACTTTACTAAGGTAAGACAAAATAAAAACATGGAAAAAGTGGAGCTAAGAGATAAGTAATTGACCTGACGTTTTTAGCTATCTATCGTGCCAATGAGTCATTGGTTATTGACCCATTAACAATAAACATTTGTCGCCATCGATGGTGACATTGAGAAATTGTCATTTTTTTTACAACACGTCTTCTCCTAATGAAAAAGATGCATCTAAACTTTTGCAGAACAGGTAAGATTGCATGTTTGCTTATCCTTAATTAATTCAGTAAGAAGATAAAGAAGGATCAATCAGCATACCATGACCAATGTACCTAATTATGGATTTAAGTTATCCGTTTTGATGTTTTCTAAGGAAAGTATGTGCAACAATCAAAACGTTTTCTATTTATATTTTTTGTTTTTATGGATAACAAACAAAATATCGCTACTATCATTTACTATCATAAAGAGATAGGGCGGCATACTTCATTGCAACATTGCAAATGAATGATGGATCAAAGCTTCGAAAGCTCAAATTACAATACCAATCTTCAACTCAAAGTGTTGTCTTGGAGATGGGTGTTGTCAAGATTGAAGGCTACTCGTTGTCTCTTTTATGAATGGTGTTGGGACCCCGGAGAATGTCTTAAGAGGTTTGGTTAAGGGGAGGGTTCTGTTAGTGGGTGGCAGCACCTTGGTGGTTGTTTAGCAGCAGATTCGTCTATGCTGGGCGGTTTTCCCTCTTGCTAGAATGCCGCTGCAGCAGGTTTGTAGGGGTTCTGGTAGTGTTTTTCTGTCTGGGCTTTTTGTGGGTTGCTGTTGTTTTGGGGTTTTGTAGTTGTCTGGTTGTGCTGTTCGCCCCTTCCCCCTCTGTTTTAGTGGCTTGATTGGCAGGGTGTTCCGCCTATATACAGCAACATTTTGTTTTGTATTGTAGTCTGTGCGAACCTTTGCGCTTCTTGTGCAGGTTTTGCGTTAATAAACTTTTGCCGTTTAAAAAAAAAAAAATCGTCAACTCAAAACTACAAATTGCATGCTAATTCTATGGTCAACAAGTAAAATAGTACTACTAGGCACATTTTTTTTCTATTATTAAATCAATAAGTTTTACCATTTTACTAGAATTAGTAAAGATGAAAACAAATTTATGTATAGTAACACATATTTCACCCACCCTTTTTTGAGTCACAGATCGTGACTTTTGTAAATTTTTTCTTTCTCAAAGTATGATATAGAAGATTAGAAGGTGCGTGACCAGCAAAAATTATTTACTTACACATCACTTAGCTGTTCTAAGATTAAGTGAAATTCATTTTTTCTTCCTTAATCTAACTATATAATATAATATCTACAATAAAATAGGCTGCATATAGCTATCTGTGTACACTCACTAGATTTCAACACAGCACCCTGATTGAACAAACCCAGAAAACCCATCAGGAACACTACTTATCTTTTTCAATTTACGGTTTTGCCCTTCATCATTCTCCACCAAATAGAACCCATACGGTGCACCTTCATATTCAGATCCAGTAACCAATTTCCTCGACGCGACCCTAACACTGCAGACCCCAATTCGGAGCCCCGGATCCACCACTTTCCCATTTTCCCTTATATCAACACATGATCTGGGACACCGACCCGCTTCCCAAACTCCTTCAACTCTCCTCCACTGACCCGACCCAATATCCAACACCTCCGCAGAATCATCAAACATCCCTTGACTCTCCGTCGCATAACCACTAACCACCCAAAACTCGCCGCCGACAACCGTCCCTTCACACTCGTCTCGTTCTTGACTCATCGGAGCCAACATCGTCCATTTATCGATTTTCGGGTCATAAGCCCAAGCAGTATTCAACGCATTCTTATTCTCATCATGTCCACCAGCAACAAAAACCCGATCGTAACCCGACCCGGTAGCAAAGAACGAACGTTTCTCCGGCATATCCTTCCCTCTCCGCCACATATTCGTTCGGAAATCGTAAACGAACACCGCGGTAAGAGGTTCGTAACTCGCTGGGTCCCACCCACCCATTACCACGAGCTTCCCTTCGCAGCTGATTAATTGACAGAACAACGGTAACCCGGATGGATATTCAGGAACCGGATCAACTCGGTCCCATGACAAACTCTCCGGGTCAAACACAGTAATATCGTAACTCGGTGGAGTTGAACTGGTTTGTTTTTCGAATTCAGAGTGAGGTTGTTGTTCATGGGCTTGAACCAAACAAGCAACTTTTCTGGTGTGACCGGTATTTTTTCTGTGAGAGTAAAACTCGTCGCTTTGGAATAAGCGTCGCCACTGGTTACAGACTCGGAGTGCGACGGGGTGAGATGAATGAGATAAACGAGTGAGACACTCGAGTCCTAGTTCGCTCGGTAAACCGGGTATTAACTCAATGAACTCGTCCATTGTTTTTTTTTTTTTTTTGTGTTTTGAAAATTGAAATTGGTTTGTGAAATTACAAGTGAGTGGGAGGAAGAAGAAAGAAGAGTGTGAAGTTATTGAGTGGCTTTTGGAGCCTTTATAACGATACGAACCGTTAAAAACTAAGATTGGATAACGTAACCAATTAATCGCGTCCAAGTCCAATTGGTTAAATGTTGCTACTTGCTTCTACTGAATCATGTAGATTTAGATATTTTTATGATATGTTTTTGGATCATTCTATTTTTTTTTAGATTCTAAAGACATTTGTCAATAATTTATAAAAGAATATATAATGCATTTAGATGAGATGTCATCGATAAGATTTAGTTTTGGAAGTACAACATCGTTAAAACTCTTATCGAGAGTTCCTTGTCCATTTAAATGTACTAGATATTAGTTTTTGCAGTCACGCGCAAATGATATCTGGATTACACCAAAGAAAAAAATTATTAGTTTTATGTCAAAAAGTTTTTTTTTTCAAAATTCCAAATGTCAAAAACACAAATCTAAGATAAATTTTCTTTCAACTTCTTAACAAATATCATTAACATCTTCAATGTTTTCTTATTGTACTTGCTATCCACTAGGGATGGGAATAGGCTAATGTAATTGCACATTAACGGATTTTGTGATATTCGATAGAGTTCTCATTTGAATTTGATATGCAATTTCTTATGTATAATGCAACTAGTTAACTTATCTCGTTTACATGTGATGAAATAAATTATGATAATCACTTACAAATGATTTTCTCTTTTGATTTATTTTCTCCAGCATCTCTTTATTTTCATTTTAAACATAGCTATCTCTTTTATTTTTATCTAAAATCACTCTATTTTTCCCTCTAAAAGATAAAGGGTCTAAATTCTCATAAATCCTTGTAGGGCACCTTATCCGTTGTCCACCCTTTTATTGATCAAAAGATTTTCTTCCGCAATAGAGAAGTTGTTCCATTGATTGAAGACATTAGTAAATGAACGTGCAAAAAATGTTTAAAGCTTTATTCTCTCTCTCTCTCTCTCTCTTTGTTGAAAAAACCTTTATACTTTTTAGTACAAATAGAGAAGATTAACAAACAAAATGGATACACAACGTTATTGGATTCTTTTATAAGGAGTTAATTGGGTTATTTTTTAGGATAGTCCACCGTGACTACCAGGTGGGTGGGTGTAATAAGTGGATAAGGTTGCAAACTTGTGTGGGGAAACGTCCCATACATATTGATAGAGATTGCACAAACAAGACTGACTCATTCATAGCATAGCACGTACTAACGGGAAACGTACGTAATTATCCGAGTCTCGGTAAATTTGACGATTTGTCGTTGTCTTACTCTTAACACTGAGTCTTACTAGGTCCCTCTCTACACTAAAAAAAGCCCATCATATACGTAAGGTATTGTATTTTTTTTTTCCTTCTAGATAAACCAATAAATTCGTTATTCGTCCATACCAATTACCATTAATGATATGAAAGTTTGTTTTGGTAAAAAGAAACAAAAACTTTGTACTATAACGCTCTTATTAATGAAACTTTTGGAAATATTCATATTTGTAAGATGAGGAAGATTCATTTAATCCGGTCAAAGAAAGAAGATTCGTTTACTTATTTGTCTTAACCTTAATTTGGGATTAATTCATAGTACTATTAAAAGAAAGATTAAGAAACTGTAAAAAGAAAAGATGAGGAAGATTCATTTAATCCGGTCAAAGAAAGAAGATTCGTTTACTTATTTGTCTTAACCTTGATTTGGGATTAATTCATAGTACTATTAAAAGAAAGATTAAGAAACTGTAAAAAGAAAAGATTAATAAGAAAAGAGTTCGTTATTTAAATTGCTTAGTGCATGTAAATCTAGCGTGGAAAGATGTGGCGTGCCAAAGTTATAAATCCTCTTATCCACTCGTATTAAATTGTTCTGTTGGAAATTTGTACTGTACGATCTAGTCATACAGCTTTTTTTTCTTCTTATCTTAGGGGTAGTAAATGAAAGGAAGAGGGCCAATAATAATCAAAAGCAAGCGTCTATTAAAATTAGGGAAATGTTAACGAGTGTCTCCGGGGCACTGTTTAAGCACTTTAAATAGTAAGTTTTTTATGAAAAGTTGGATAATCAATACATTGAAAATTGTAATAGTTGACTTTTTAAAGGAATAATTGCTAAATTGGGGAAGCTTAAAGAGTGTCCCGGAGGCACTCGTTAACAAGACCCTTAAAAATAATAGAAATTGTACCCCAAAACTCAACCAAAAAAAAATCAAACTACCAACCTATGAAAAAATGTACTTCAAACTGCCCTACATCCAAAATAAATATCTAATTTACCTTACTTTCATATTCTCTTTTATATAGGGTCAACACCATTGAAGATGACTCTTTAAGATAACGCTATATAATGAAACTATGGCATTTTTTTATATTTTTTTTGGATGTAGGATAGATTGGAGTTTTTTTTTTCCATAACTAGGGTCGACAAGAAATAAATTCCCAAAACTCATTCAACACCATCACAGAAGTAGAAATTAAAGTGATCGAAAAAAAAAAGTAGAAATTAAAAAAAAATGATTTGATAGATATTTTATGTAGATGATAAAATGAGATGAAAGATATAAAGAGAGAATGAGTTATAAACGGCGTATCAAAATAAATGGTGTTCAAATACAAGGGATACAATTTCTATTAATAAACTAGTATTTAGACCCGTGCGATGCACGGGAAGTTAGATATGACATTGATTAATAAATAAAGTAATAGTAAATGAAACAATAATAGTTGTAAGTGAGCATGAATTAACGTGTCCAAAATAAAACCAATAAAAATTTGAAGTAATTTAGAATTCTCGTTATCACATTGGACAGACAAATAAAAATAACCAAATGCAACTACTAATATAAGTTTGTCTTGAGTAATAATATACAAATTTGTGGATAATAAAGTCGTATCAATTCTCCACAATTGAATCGGTAAAACTCAGTTTAGTGTCCGACTTTTGCTGATTCCAAATTAAAAATTCATCATAAAGATGATGATCAACCTGGCATGAAATAAAATAAATTTGTATGATTATACACGATTATTTTAAATGGCATAAGGTATAAAGAGAAATACAAATTACATCACCATATAAAAAAGTATTAGAAAAATGCATAACATATTGTTAATTTGTGAAACAAATTTAGTTGATAAGTTTTGACTTTTTTGTCAACAACAAAATTCTAAATATTATTTCTTACACACGCGTGTGCGCACCCCCCCCCCCCCCCCCCCCCCACACACACACACACACACATACACATATATATATATATATATATATATATATATATATATATAGTTCGAAAGAAAGGCATTATTAAATAAAAGTGCTTTGAAAAACATAGTTAGATGCACACAACAATAAACAAATAGAAAATATATACAAATATGTATATGTGTAAATTACCTATCTTAAATTCTGAAAGACTTCTTTGTAGACAACATTATTAGTTTTGTTGGAGACACGTCCTTCATCATCGCAAATCAGCATCTTCAGCCCAGCACCTGAAGTAACGCGTGAAATAGCAACATATAACTGTCCGTGTGAAAATATGAGTTTTGGAAGATATATTCCAACATTTTTAAGAGATTGTCCTTGGCTCTTATTGATAGTCATTGCAAATGAGACCATAATAGGAAACTGTTTAAGTTGAAACGTGAAAGAAAGTTTTGTATCAGATGGAGATGGAGACAAAGTCAATCTTGGGATATATACCTTTTGTCCAATACTGTTTCCTGATATTATCTTTGCCTCAAGTACGAAATTACCCATTTGTGTAATTATAAGACGCGTACCATTGCATAATCCTAACGGTTGATCAATATTTCTCAATAACATAATTGGAACTCCAACCTTGAGATTTAACTCATGGTTTGGCAAACATGAAGATTTGACGGTGTTAAAAAATTCTGGAGTGCGAGTCTGATCAGGACCATTAATATTTTCATCCTGTGTAGACGAACTATCAGAACTTAAGTATGTTCTTTTCTCACCAGGAGTCATCGATAAAATGTAATTGTTCAGTGAATCGACAATATCATTGGTAGGTTCTAAAATTGCCCTATCTTGAAAAAATGAAATATCACTCATATTCTCCAAAAGTGATGGATATGTGCTATTAACAATTGAAGAAATTGGGTCACCTGAGTTCTTGATCAACATGACATCTGGTATTTCAATTTCAGCCTCCCTATCATTGTTTTTTTTTAGAGGGCTTCCCCATCATTGTTGTCTCCAATATTTCCATCTCCAACATTTAAAATCCAGTCAGAGAACTCTTTGAGTTCATTGACATCAGAACATGAAGATCCAGTTTGAAGCCTCATGTTTTTGGTCAATTTTAAGACTCGACAATGTTTCCAAAGGCGCGATGAATTGATGTTAGCATCAACAACATCATGTCTTGGTGCTCTTGGAATGACCGGAAGAATTTTCCTGAAATCACCGCCCAAGACGATCACTTTTCCTCCAAAAGGAATATCCGCACTTCTAGGATTAGAGACACGAAGTATATCCCTAAAAGTCTTATCAACTGCTTCAAAGCAATGCCTATGAAGCATCAGAGCTTCATCCCAAATAATAAGTTTTGACTCAACGATTAGTTGCACTAAAGGATCCTCTGGCTTGATAGGACAAGTTGAATTCTCGAATATTTGTATGGGTATGCCAAATCTAGAATGTGCTGTCTTGCCACCTGGAATAAGTAATGCTGCTATCCCACTTGATGCTATCGTCAAAACAATTTCTCCTCTCAATCTAATTTCTGCAGATATCACTTTCCAAATGAAGGTTTTACCGGTTCCGCCATACCCATCAATGAAGAAAAAACCACCGCTGTTCGCATCCACAGAACTCATGATTGTGTCGTATATGCTCCTTTGTTCTTCAGTCATTGTGGAAGTTAATTTTTTGTGCTCCAAAATTAGATCACAATGATTATAATTAAGCTTGTGAGAAATAGGTTGATTGTAAGATTCAAGATTCAAAGGCATGTTCACTTGAGGCATGGTTTCAAATTTTTTTAGACTTTTGTTCCTTCTCCGCAACAATTTTTCTATCTCCACCAAAGTTAAATTTTTCAATTCATATTCAGTCAAAACCAAATATGTTATATAGAGTGAAAACATAAGTTAAATATGATAATAGTAAAATTCAATATTATATATAATGAAGCAAAAGAAATAATGAGAATTGAATATACCTGGAATTTTCAGGTGCCTTCGTTGCCTATATAAAACGTCATCACTTAAATACCTCTAGGTATTTATCCAAACATAATTTGTACTTGGAATTTCATTTGACAGCAATAAAGTTGTAAATAAGATCCTTAGAAAACTATCTGTGCCCCACTGAGTTGCTTCTTTAATTACATCAACATGATCTTTGTCATCATTTATAAGCCCCTTGCATAGCAAGCATCCTTAAATGTTTTCAGGACAACATTGTTAACGGTCATTATATCTTCAAAAGAAGTAGTACATTTACAATAATTCAACAAAGTCCTCAAGTAATATAATTGACCACTACCAGGATGAACAAAATATATTCTTCCTATTTTAAATCCTCTTTTTCTTGGGTTCCAATGTTTTTTCTTTTCAATCCATACAAATTTGGAAGGAAATTCATTATATGTAAGTTCTCTTGCCATAGGATATTTTTTTATTGGCATCCATCCATGCCAAAAATTTGGAATTTTTTGAGTTTCCTTTATCTAGAACATTATCAATTCTCTCATGATCATAAAAGGTAACATAATGTTCATTTTCCAATTGGAAAGGCAATCTTTCAACTGATGGTTCTCTGTAACTAATGTGAAAAGCAAATAATATCCATGATGCCTCACACGATGACAAATATCTGCAATCATAATATAACTTGATTTCGTCAACCAACCCATTATGTTCTTGATCAGGAGATCCTTTATAAAATGAAGCTGTTATACGGTCATGTCCTTTGTTGATATACTTGAACAGGTATTTTATGGAACGGGATTGGTTACACCACTCAACATTTATGTGAGCATTGTATTTCATCAAAAGATGTTTATTATATGGGACAACGAATCCATTATGAACGAAAGCATTACCTTTAAACCCTGCCATCATCCCTCCTTCTATACACAGGATATCCATCTGCATCGACTGTGGTTTTATCGCAAAAAAATTTCGGAAAAAATTTCGTGAACTTCCCATTATCATCAATACATGGAGAATTCTTGTTTTGTATTCCGCAAGGACCATGGATCATAAAACTGGAAACAATTTTAAATAGCTCAGGTTCAACTTGTTCATCAGGTAGTTCAGCAGATATTATCTTGTCAATGCCATCAGGATTTGGATGTTTAAATTGAGGATGTAGGAAAATTAAGATGTGTGCATGAGGCAATCCACGTTTCTGAAACTCAATTGTGTATATCACTGTAAAATCGAAATAGAACACATCAATAATGTTTTCCATTCAATAATTTAAAAATACAAACATGTGCTAAAAAATAAGAGAACGGAAAATGCACTATAAAGTATAAAGAATATAATAGGTCTATGATTTAAAGAATATAGTTAACAGAAACAAAAAAACATATGGGATAAGTGTTTATATTGCCAAAGAAATAGAGAAAATAGCACTACCAAAAAAATAGAGAAAATAGAAAACAAATAAACTATGATGTCCATCAAACAAAAAACAAAATAAGATCATGAAAGAAAAAAAAAACAAAAAAACAAACTAAGATTATGGAAGAAAAAAAAAACGTACTTAGTGGTGTATGGCACAAATTTAACAAAAGTTTGTTCAATTGCTTAAATATATATTATTAAATAATTATGTGAAAGAAAAACAAAATAAAATTATGAAAGAAATAAAAAAAAACAAACAAACTAAGATTATGGAGAAAAAAAAACGTATTTAGTAGTTTATGGCACAAATTTAGCAAAAGTTTGTTCAATTAAAATGACAATATTAACCTCAAATTTTGGCTCCAAAAAGTTGTCTAAGAGAC
Source organism: Medicago sativa (assembly GCF_051527215.1). NCBI lineage: Eukaryota > Viridiplantae > Streptophyta > Magnoliopsida > Fabales > Fabaceae > Medicago > Medicago sativa. The sequence continues at coordinate 87,628,020 of NC_140752.1, forward strand.
TTAAGACCTTTTATAAATAAGATTGTATAAATGAAAAGGATAAAATAATATTTTTACTAAATTACTCTTATCAAATGTCAAACAAGACTCAGTTAATTCGAAAAAGTGTAAATGTGATAAAAAATTTATTTGATTTAAATAACATAATCAAAACACACTGAAAAGAAATGGAATATTGACTCGTACAAAGTAATAGGAACAGAAAGAAGGAGGGGAGAAGGATGAGGAAGAGAGTGTTTTTGTGTGATTTGGATACTTAAAATTCAAATATCTCGAGATTGATCGATAGACAAATGTGGGATTGTGAGTGTGATTGGAGTAGAGTGAGTCATGCTGATTAGTGGTGGGTAGGACACCGGATTACAATTTTCTTCTACTCCTATTTATTGATTTGAACCTTTCTTTGTTTCAAGAAAATGACTACCAGACTGTGAAGTGTGAATCCCATTGCATTAATCACCATTCATTTAGGTCACCTCCTATATATACATTGAAGGAAAATGCTTTATTGTGCGAAAGAAAAATTCGCGTAAAGCACACGAATGCCTTTGACACAGAGAATATGCAATATTACATACTCTCTTCTTGCCTTTGATTCAAGCTATGACTTATCATATGATGTTTTGGTATGTTGATGTAGATAATATCATCACTGACACAAATACACCATGTTCACACATGATTATTAAAACATAAACAAACAAAAAATCAATCCATTGGCAAAAATTGAAGTATCCAACTAATTTTGATTGCAAATCAACTAACTAGTGAAAGAAAGAAGCTATTGATTAATTGAGTTCACTGAGGTGATGGGTTGCACTAGCTGAAGCGGTGAGGTGGTGGCAGTTTGTGACAAAAGATGAGATCAGGAGTGGAGATCATGGAGGTGGGGTATTGTGTTTTTGTCCGATACATTAAAAAAAGGGCAACCCGGTGCACTGAAGCTCCCGCATATGCAGGGTCCGGGAAGGGGTCCCACCATTTGGTGTATTGTACGCAGCCTTACCCTGTTTTTACACAAGAGGCTGTTTCCAGGACTTGAACCCGTGACCTTACGGTCACATGACAACAACTTTACCAGTTGCGCCAAAGTTACCCCTCGTTTTGTCCGATACATTGATTTTTATTTATTTATTTTATTTAAAAAAATTCACACAAGCTAAATAAAATTCATGCATAACGTGTTTTAACAATTCGTGCTCCATTCGTGCATGTGGTGTGTCGCACCATTTAGCACTACTCTACATTGAATATTGTAAGATTTTGAGTAGAGATATGATTTTTGAAGAATTTAGATATATCTTAAATCTCAATTGAAAATTAACTCAAATGACGACGATATTCAACCACATATACATTCAACAATTCGAGAATCTGAACAATATAAAACTCCGATGTAACTTTAATAGTGGTGTCTCGGCTTTAGTCATAGAGCACTTGACTCGTTTTTGCCATTGACACTCTTCTCATATTCCCAAATCCCAACTATACATTATTATAGTAGTATTATGACTATTAATCGTTTATCGTGACATCTATAATCTGATATGTCAATTTGTGACTGAGATCGCAACAAAAATAAAAGACTACTAGTAGATAAAAATATATTTAGAGGCCAACATGCATTTGAATACTTGGAGTCACATGTAATAGCAACAAACGAATATTAATCCCCTAAAATTCTAGAAGCACACGTTTCGCTTTCAGTTTGAATTATCAATATCAAATTAAAGATGATATAGACATCCTCATGAATCCTTATCCTATCCTATCCGATAAATAAAAGGAAGAGCTCTTTCTTTCCATCAAATCAGCAGTTAATTTTCTTGCATAGATTGTTCTTCTTAAGATCAATGTATTGGGGTGGTTAAAAATCCCAAATACTATGGCACATCATTTCTCGTGTGTGTAATTTATTCAGCATCATTTGAAGGTTTGAGTTTGAACTTTTCATTTTGCAACTTTGCAAGTTGGTTGCTACATGATTCCTTTGACTAAACCGAAGGATAGCATGGTCCATGCCCAATCCAAGTCCAATTCAATTTTATAATATAAATGTTTGGATTACACTTAAACAAGTGTGATCAGGACGAGTTCAAATTTACGCTATTTATCTACTCTTTATTGTGCGACTCATTAGTGAAACTCATTAATTAAAATGGATCATATTAATTTATCATTTGTGTTTATCGTTTGTAGATAAATAGAGGGCAGATAAATAAAGCAAATCTAGACCCAATTTAGACATGAATTCCATATTGTTCTATACTATTTTTGTTTCACTATACAAAATACAAATCTAAAAAATCTTAATACTCAAAAAACACTTGTAAGATCTATATTTCTCTTTCTCTAAACCTACTAACAAGCTCAACCTCGCAATATTGCGATAAGGATCATACGCAAATTGAAATATTTTAAGAAAATAACCCAGCACACTTGACACTTCATTAGTGGCAAGTTAATGAATAATATATGCAAGGTCCAGGGTTCAAACCCCGGACAAAACACAAAAAAAAAAGTGGCAAGTTAATGATTTTGAAAGTTAAATCAAATCTTCAGTGCAACGAAAATTCACAATAATCATTAACTTACTGGATTTGGCGCAATGGGTCCTCCGAGTTTATCCCTACTAATAGTGACTTCCCAAAAAAGAATCAAATGGAAAATACGAAAAAAACAATGGGTTAAATATGTTTTTGGTCCCTATAAATATACCAACTTTTCATTTTAGTCCCTCTAAAATTTTCCTTCAACTTTTTGTCCCTATAAAATTTTCAATCACTACTTTTGGTCCCTATTTTAAAGTAAACTCATATTTAAAATTCATATTTTTGAATAAAATTTTGCAGAAAAATTCATAATATTATAAGAATCACTCTCAAAAAAATTTAGAATTTTTTAACAAAACATGAATTTAATATGAATTTGTATATTTTTTATGATTAAAAATTCATATTAAATTTATGTTTTGTTAAAAAAATCTAATTTTTTTTGGGAAATAATTTTATAATATTCTACACATTTCTACACAATTTCATTAAAATATACATAAATTAACTTTAAAATAGGGACCAAAAATAGTGATTGAAAATTTTATAGGGAATAAAATTTGAAGGAAAATTTTAGAGGGACTAAAATGAAAAGTTTGTATATTTATAGGGACCAAAAACATATTTAACCCAAAAACAAATGGGATCAGATTTCCTACTTTATAAAGCAATCATTTTTATTATTTTATTTTTCTACAAATAGTATTGACAACGAAAAAAAGCAATAACGGCAAATCAATTAAGTGACATTGTATATTATTAAATATTTTAGGGACATTATATTTTTTTAAAAATAATTAAAAGCAATCATTTGCTGGAAAAATATTTTTTAAATTCCAACTAATAAGTATAGCATTCCATTATACTAATTTTTTGACTGGATGCATTCCGTCAATAGTATAATTTAAAATTTTACTCAATGAATCAATTTCATTATTTTTCAATGTCTTGCCGGTTGAGACTGACATTGTAACACTTCCTATAGTGAATATCGCCGTCGTTGTCATCATCATGATCATAATATTTGCACATGAAAGGAGCTGACTCTTGATCCATGCCCTGGTCGGTTGCGAATCAATGATGTCACTAAAGTCTGCTATGAACTGATAGCTCATTTTTCATTTGATCTCTCAAGACTCTCCTTAGTATTTTGTTGGAAGCGGTTCTAGGAAACATAGGCACAATTTTAACAAGGCTTATCTGTATAGTAACAAAAAGAGTTGTGAGAATCAAATATATAAATCATCACAAGTCAGATTAAAATTTTCAATTTCAATTCAGTACTTGAGTACTGAATTGAAATTGAAAATTTTATGAAACTGAGTCATTTAAGTTATTGCTTTAAAAATGCTTTCCATAAAGTAATAAATGACATTGAGAGTTTGACCTTAAATAAAGGATTAAGGTTGGTTTGAATGGCCTTAGAGAATTTTTTCTTCAGAATTTCCGCATCGGAATCGTATCCTGTCTTCAAAACTACAAATATAACCAGTTGTTCTGGACCTCCATTTGCAGCAGAAACACTGACTGCAGCTGTTTCCAAAATGCATTCATCAGCCCTATCACAGACGCGCTCAATTTCTACAGAACTTGTCTGCAATATTAGAACAGAAAATTCCACATAAGAATAATAACCAATCAAAGATAAGCCGAAATAAGATCTTCTAAGGAATCCATTACCAGTTACAAACTATCAGCGAATGATTTATTCATTACCAGTGGCAGTTGAGATGATTTATTTTACTATCTAAATTGAGTTTCTACTTTAGAGGAGGAAAATCCACAAAACAAGATACACTCAATCTATAAGAAGGATAATATAAACATAAATATTGTGGGCCATGCGGCACCTTTATTCCACCAAGATTCATGGTATCATCAGCCCTTCCTTGCACAACAAGATGGCCTCCCACAGTTCTTTTGATTATATCTCCATGTCTTCGAAGAACCTGCTAATGCATACCATGTCAGACATCAGAAGATATAGATAAACTGACTGAAAAAGTTGATGAATAATAGAAATAGAGTAATTAAAATTTCAGCTAGTCTAATCACTGATGAAGTAATCTGCAAAGGGATTACATTAAAATCCTTTATATATATTTGACTGACCTAAAGTACATTAGAATATTTATAGCTTACATAGGTATTGACAATATTCGACATCCAACTATCCAACACATCCAAAGTTCAAAGGTAGACCTGTCCTCTCTAATTTCTGAATTTTCTATATGCAATTTGGCAGGTGTGCACATAAACTTAGCAGTGGGACCTCAGAAAGAATTTAGGATGTAATGAACCAACTTATTAAGGCTCTTAACAAAAGCCATTAGAATGTATGTTGGTAATCACAAAATATTTTCATATAACTAATGCTTCAAGATTGCTTCATCAAAATGTGAAAGTCATTGGTCACATTGGCAGTAAGAATGTTATTGAAGTATATACCTTTCCTTTGTAAAGCGGCATTCCCTTAAAGTAAATCTTCTCATGGTCAGCATTAAGCAATCTATCAGTTGCTCCCATATATACAGGGAATAAGCCCGCTTCACCAACACAAGGTACATCATCTGGCTGTCATATGGGTCCAAGAAATCAACTAAATTAGAAAACCTCTTCAAAAAAATTAGAAAACCTAAATTTGTCAATGACAGAGGATAATATTCTTATTATACAAGGTAGTGAACATTTATAAGGAAGGTAGTGGCATATGTAAATAAAATAATATGATCAAAACATAGAAACTATTCTGAAAAACATCTTACATAAGGAACTCCATTTTCATCAAGGATGACTAAACTAGTTGTCATTGACGCTGTGCTAAATGCTCCAAAAGCTTGAGGCTGTAGTAGACTCCCCATGATATAACAGGATGCAAGCTCAGTGCCTCCACAACATTCAATTATGGGTTTGTAATAAGATTTTGAAGAAAGCCAAAGGTCATCATCAACATTTGAAGTTTCCCCGGTTGAACAAAATTTTCTGCATATAACCAGTTTAATTCATTGTTCACATAAGTTAATTCATTATTTAAATTTATGAGACATTACTTTATCTTTGTCCAATCCAAGCCCTCCATACATTGTGTACTCTTCCAAGTTTTTACTAAGCTTGGAACTGTTCCCAAAATGGTAACACCTGCATCCTGAACAATTGTAGTTAAATGAATAATGTGTACTTTGGTACAATGTATAGAATTCTGTTGATGCAGCATACAACATCCAATAATGTAATTATTATGACGCACACTTAGGCCTCGTTTACTTTTGGAAAACATTTTCTGTTTTCATTCTCTAAAATTTATGTTTACTTTAAATTGCTAACAAGGAGACATAAGACTTGGGTAGTAAACAATTTTGATTGAGAGAAGAGAAGATGGAAGGCAAGCTAGGAAGAATACATTTTCGGAAACAATGTTTTGGAATTCCAAAGTTTCTGAAAATGCTAGATCTATTAAGAAATTGTAAAAGAAAATGGTGTGAAAAATGGTGGATCTATATTCTCTTAAGTTTATTAGTTGAAGTGAAAATGAAAACAGAAACATGGGAAATAAACAGGCCCTTGTCTATTAAATTATTTTTGTGTTGAGTTTATGGACTATGTACTAAAACTGTAATGCTTTTTTACACAATTATCCAATTAGATATTACCATTATGTCACTCTATTATATTACTTTCTAAATTTTTGCACTGATAGTACATAGTCCTTAAACTCTTGTTTTCAATACAATACTTTCCTTTTCACTAAGTACTTTCTATTTTGTTTCCTTAGCCAGAACACTCATTAACACTGTCCATATAAAATTTGGAAGAATCACCTGAACAAATTTTCCAAAACCATGACCTAGCGGAGATCCATGGTACAGAGCAAGAGTTGCTCCAGATAGGAAGCATGAATATAAAAGAGTTGGTCCCATCACCCAACCTAAATTTGTAGGCCAGCAATAGACGTCTCCGGGTTGAATATCGATTAAAGCCCATCCATCTGCAGCACTTCGTATGGGCGAAAGTTGAGTCCAAGGAATTGCTTTTGGATCCCCTGAAGCATAAAAATGGAAACAGAAATCATTATACTGGTAGTCCATAATTGATATGTTTTAAAGGAGAATTTTACCCGTGGTTCCAGATGAGAAAAGTATGTTAGTGACAGAATCGATTGATTGATAGATTGGAGAGTAATGATGAGACCTGCCAAGATTTAAATGTTAAAGTGAGACAAAACAAAAGAGAAATTGTGCACCTTCTATCCTTTTAAGTTTTGAGAATTTTCAGCAGCAACTAAGTAAAGCACATTACCTTAGATTCTGTTTTCCAAAAGAAAGAAAACTATTCCATGATAAGTCATGTTCTCTTAATTGTACTCCAACATCATTGTCTATCACAGGAAGCACGATAACTTTACATGCAGCTGCCTCAACGACTCGACTGGAAGAAGAAAATGCAGAATGAGATCAGCGGTCTACTTGTAAAAAGAACAGCATTAAATTCAAACATGACTTCAAGCAAACCCAATATCTTTCATCCATTCAAGTTTTGCATGGCAAAATAGTTTGAGAGTGGCATTCAATAAAATTGATCAAGAGAGGCATTCAAGCATCCAGAATAGAAATTTTGGCTAATGAGATGCAGTTGTGTATTTGTTTCTAACATATGTCTGCTGAGAAAAGTGTGTACATAACAAAATGCTAAGAAAACATCATACAATAAATGAGACATTTCTGGTAGAACTAGAAGAATCAATTCAAGCAGGATAAGGCCCAAAGTTATATTGTTGAAACAGTGAGGAAAGATGCAATAGGAGGAGATAGATGAACACTAAACATCCATCTAGTATGGAAAAGAATAAGGTCTTTTTTAATATAATTCTCACTTGGAATCATAACAAGTAAAACAAAATGACTTCGAGTGACCGGGATTATAAAATTTCATTTATATTTCATAAGTGAAAAATATATATTCCTTACAGAACTCATTCTTGTTTGTTCCTATCAAATAATTAATTTGTTCCTATGAAAGATGCAATAAAACAAACTGAAGCAGAAATGAGAAAAAGTAAACATGAATTTAAAATACAACATGGGCTTGAGGATTTAAGAATATATACATTCAGTTTGGCTCCTTTATTCTAATACATACTTTTCTATTCAATAATAGATTATCATTTCTCCAAAATTGCCTAGCATGTATATTCATGCTCGAACACATTTTTCATCAGCATGTGGATTGTGGCACTGAATTTCAATATAGACAGACAACAATAAGAGGAACAAATATAAGAGGAACAAATTATTGAAACAATTATTTATCCGACAATATTGGCAATATTGTAATTTAGTTAAAAAAAATAGGAATTGTGTTAGGCTAGTAAAACTGAAGATGCCATTATCATCTTCGGAACAAGTAGACACAAACATCATAGCAGCGGTGATGGGGTAAAAAATGACTGAGAGGTATAATGCCAACAATTTTTTTACCTGTACAAAGGGAATTTCCTGCCACCTCTTAATATGAAGTCCTAAAAACAAATTCAATCAGAAAGAGTGATATTGTACAGAGAAATTGGTAACTGAGAAATAGTTAATAGCTTTACTGGTAAAGTTGTACTTAGTACTAAATATATAAACACCTGCGTGAAAATACCCTTTGCATCGGAAACACGGAGGCGAGTTGCAATTTCTTTTGGTGCAAAGCTATCAGCTATTGATACCACAACACATCCTGCTAAAACAATGGCTAGATATATAATCACAGCATTGACGGTCATTTGCATGTCAATTGCAATTGCATCACCCTTGGAGAAATTGGCATCTATTGCATTTGCCACCAACCTGGAAGTAATGTGGCAAAAACATTAAGAAAATCAAAAGGGTGAGGTGCGACATGAGACATGAGAGGTGACATACATGACTTGCTCTCGAAGTTGTTTGAGAGTGATACGATTAACCTCAGAGTCATCAAAACCTTCATCCCTCCAGATGATAGCTATACTCTCATCTTGTTTGTTAGGGTGGGAGCTAGGTTGCAAACAGCAATCAGCAATATTAAGTACAGAACCAGGAAGCCAGGTTCCTCCGTGTTTTGATGGGTCAGAAGATGTATCTAAAATGCAATTTGGAGGTTCGACAAAGGAAATAGAAAGTTCCTTTAGAACAAGAGACCAGTACACCTGCAGTGCAATACAAATTTAATAGAGATTGAAATTACAGAAATAGAATGAAAATGTAAAGATAGAAGGGGACTAACTTGCACTTGCCTCAGGGTGTTGAACAGAAAATTTATGAAAAAGAGGAAAACTAGTAATAGGATCCTTGTACAAGGATGCTCCTAAAAGCTGAGAACCATGATTTTCCATGAGACGACCCAGGTTTGTGCGGATTGCCTGCTCTCTAAATTTAGAAACCAATAATAAATGAATACAAGAACAATGAATACACATAATAAGTGTTGAACAAACATCTTAGTTGTCATCTTTAGTTTGAATTTCAAATATCTATTCCTTTAGTTTAAATGACCGTTGTAACAACTTCTATTTTTCCTCTCATCTCATGTATCCATGAATGCATTTGTAATCTTATATTTCATAACGCAAATACAGCCATTTATTGGAAACAGCTCGTTGTTTGATGCATCAATCATCTTTATCTTTTTATCTCCACCATTTTGGATATTTGCACTACAAACAGCGGCCTACTTAATCAATAGAATTGCAACTTAAATCATAAAACCCAGCCACTGTTCATCAAGCTTTTTCATCAAAATCCAAATCTGTCAAAATCAAAGATGTTTGATTGTCTCATCTTCACATAAGTATTTATTTAACTTAGTGTAATTACATAATTTTAAATTCATGTCTTGTATATCTAAGTATGGCCGGATTAGAGCTCTATAATTCAACAATACGTATCCCTCAAGTATGGCACGTACTACACTCTTCCCTCACCAAAGAGTGTCTCTCTCAATCTTCCTTTACCAAAGAATTGAGATATTTGTCTGTGGTTAAGTCTTATAATGTGCTGCTCTCATATAACAACAATAGTCTTAGTTCTTTTACATACGTAGCTTAAGTAAGAGGAACCATCACTTATATTATTGTAACTTTAGTGGAACTAGAATTGATGTTTAAGATATCATGAAATACTAAACATGCATCTATCTTTCATTAAATAGGATCCTTTAACTTTCATTGAATTTATATTTGCAACAGTACTGCAAAAATTAGGGCCCCTTACATCCGGCGTATCTAAATTTTTTGCAGTTTGCCTTAAATTTCATACACTCCGAGTGGGTGCAAAAACCCAGTTTTATATTCTCTCCATATGTATGGTGTCTACCCACCAGCCCCTCCTACCTTCATTAAACTTCTAATTTCGACTAACCTACGCAATTTCTCTGAAGTTAAATTTATTTCTTAAACTATGCAGTTTGGTCCCTTCTGGTATAGCAAATCGTGTCCAAAAATCCAAGCTCCTACCTGAACTATGATTTCGGCAACAGCCCCTAAATTGTTTTCTTAAGGCCTTCGATGGCAACTAGGTGGTCTAAGTAAAGTTAAAATTATACTCTTTAACCTGAAACTTTACGCTCAAACAAATTCTGGGACAGAAATTCTGCACGCAAAAATGTTAGCTAAAAAACTCAGAATTGAGTTAGTACTCACACTCACAACCCTATTATAGGCATATTTATGGTCTGTTTGTATATCCTTAGGGTTTGTTTGGGAGTTTCATGGAGAGTGTAGGGGGTTTAGGAGTTTCATTCAACCTATTTTAAATTCTCATTCACATCGAGTATATCCTTGAGCTGGCTTCATCCATGCAACCTTACCTCATTATGTTTGCAAACTACAAAAGGCCCTTTATGTCCCCAAGTAAGCTCCTTGCGCCTAGTTTCATGCTCTTAGAGATTTCCCTCTTCAATTTGGATTCATAAATTTGATGAGAACAATTCCTTATTCATTTACAAGAATGGTACCATTGTTCTACTCGAAAAGAATGGTACCACTATTGCTCATTTTTTTTTTTTTTTTGTTTATCTTGATGATCTTTTGTTAATAGAGTATTGTGCCACATTTTTCAACAAGTTCAAGACTTCTCTTGCTAAATTTTTCTCTCTCAAAGATCTTAATTTTCCAAATCACTTCATGGGAGTGGAGATTTTGCCAACATCCCAGTGACTTTCTCTAACCCAACGTCACTTTATTTGGCAGCTACTTCTTACTTAAATGTACCAAGATGGCAGATGCTAAGCCAGTTTCATTACCCATGTCAACATCATTTTCACCTGCAACTCAACCGGACTCAACAACTTTTGATGCGGGCAGACATGGACACCGACACATATAATTAAACTAAATTATGTGATTTTCTCAAATTATTAGCTGTGTCAGTGTCCATGTCGTGTCCGGTGTCCGTATCCGTGCTTGATAGGGTGTGACTGATATTATGAGTATGAATATTTCATAGTCCTACAAGAAACCTATTCTCTTTGTAAAGTAAAAATACATATGAATGATAATAATTAGAGTGACTTACAGAGAAGGGAACCAATAAAGAGGAGGAGAAGAAGAAGAGTGGTGATGATGATAGATGGTATAGTAGAGAAGCTGATGCAAGGGATGAGGGTATGATGGTTTGAGGACTCTACGGCTGACGAGGTGGCGCCATGTGTCAGCTGAGGAGAGTGAAGAGAGTGGCAGTGACAGCAACACTTCCTTCAATTCATTGGCTTCGGCAGGTGATAAACCAGCCTTTACAATATCATCGATACCCAACTCCATTACACTCTTTTTTCCCATTTCTCTCTTTCAATTTTTTCAACTCCAAAATTCTAAGCAAACATTAATACGGTGGTAGTTGTAGGTGTAGATGATGATGATAGGTGGTTGGTGAATGGGTGATGTGATAGATAACAAAGCATGGTGGCTAGCTACTACGTGGTTGGTTGCTCTGTCCTTCAAGTTGGTCAATTCAAAGTTATTAGGGAAATGTTAAGAATTCCACTAATAGAAATTATGTATCGGAAATTGTGTTAATTTATTGCTCAAAATGTTTAATTATAATCTTTTTTCAATAAATTCTTACCATTTATGGAATGACATTAATGCTTAACATGTGCCCTAAGGGCACAAGTTAACATGACCTAAATTATTATAAGGGTATGATTAATTTTAATACGTACTTGTAATATTTTAATTTTACAGATGTGAAAATAAAAATTGTGATAATTATAATCATATACTATAGTTCAATGATTGTTAATATTTTGAAATGCAGTGATGTGATTATTTTAATTATATTTTATATTAAAATTGTGTTGTTTAAAAATAGGAAAATTTGTATTAATTTAAACGGTAGATTTTTGTGTAAATAGCTTAAGGACATATAATATAGTTTATGGTGGATCCAATAATATTTTATAAGTTGAAACACATATATCATGATTTATCTTAATGGTGCACTCATATGAGAACTTTTTTTTTTTGGAATTGATGAAGGGAAATCGATCACCAAAATAGGCAGCGGAATAAAAAATTTCGATTTCCTTTCCTTGGATCATTACGAGTTCGATTCCCTCCCAGAGGCGCCGCCTCAACTAGCTTCTAGGAGCCAGTTGCATTGCAGGGTACCAAAGCCTTTCTAGAGGGCATTCGAGCCCTTAGGAATATATTGACGGTCCATGGCTAAAACATAGGAGACTAAATTTGTCATTTTTTTTCTTAGGGGACCAAAATTGCAACATTGAGAAAGTTAAAGGGTCAAAAGTACACTAAAGCCTTTGAATTATAACACAGCTTGTAGGCAGGAGATAAGCTTGTTACAAGTGCATGAACACGAACCATCATTTTCATTCACATAAATATTGGAACATGATATACACGATGCAGAAGACCAACTATACAACAAACCCTTTTCAACAGAGTGAAATTCATCTGACAATAAAGTACATATTGGAAAGAATGTGAAATTGCTAGGCAACTAAACGACTCTTATATCAAATTATTCACTTGGCGAATCGGATAGTCCATTCTGCAGCAATATCATCATGTTTTGCTCTGTCTCCCAAATATAAGTGAGCAATGCCAGGAACAACAGCATTGTCTGCAACAACGAAAACAACTTTACATTCTAAGATCATTTTTTTTTTTTTTTTGAAGAAGCTACTTGGAGTATCGGCTGATTTTAAGTGTAGTTATTACTTTCTATACAAACAAAATGTAAATATTGGTATTACTAATACTGCATGTTTGAAAATTAATTGAATCCAGTGTTAAAAGACATAATCATTAGCGGAGTGTCCTATTAAACCATGCTGCTTTTTCAAGACATGGAGGTAATAATACAATAATTGGTCTCTTCAAAAAAATAATACAATAATTTCCTCTTTTCTTGCATTCAGAAGCAAAAGGCTCTAAGTATACAAGTACCATGTAAACCTTCATCCCTATATGTAAGACTCCTTTGTAATTTTTTTTTTTCCCTTTTGTAAGATCATTTTCAAATTACAAGATACATTAGTGATCTTTCACAAAAATACATACCCTTAATTAAATGGGGAAATTAAAAGACTAATCATTTATCTCTCTTAATAATTGATGTATAATTCTGAAAAGAGATTGTACATTGTTGACAAATTTAATATAGAAACATTTTTCTTAATTCTCGTGCATTAACTAAAAGGATCTTAGATATAGGGACAAAGGTAGTAGCATTCAAGAAGAGAATAGACAAACTTACAAGGGTCGGGATTTGTCAAAAGTGATCTAACAGCAAGTAGCACCTTAGTAATTGTTAGTGCCGGACTCCAACCATCCTTCAATATTCCCATACTAACACGGCCATCAGGTTCTACATTGCAGTGGTAAATGCGAGTTCTGAAGACTACCTGCTAGTTCAATTTAACAAGGCAATACACAACAATTAAATTACTTTTACCTCCCCATAAATTTTTTGTTGTCTGCATATTGCCTTTTTATTTTTTAAACCTATACCAAACTCTTCGAACAGACAAGTTTATGAAAAGTTGAGAGAAGACATGCTACAGGAAGTTTATAGGCTTTGAAAATAAAGGGACTGTACTTGAAGAATTACATAATGGGAAGGTAACAGTGATTTGCTCAGAAGGAGAAAAAAACAAGCATTTAATACAAATACTGATAGGTACTAAAACTATCAATCACAGTAACAGCATCAAATAGTATTGAAAAGATAAAATGGAGAGGATTTCATTAATGATAGAAAGGAAAAATAGCAAAGGAAGCAAACTTCCTGATACAACTGAGAGCTATGCTCACTGACTCAGAGAATATCACAAATCTCTGCTCCTAACAGAATTCTTTTTCTGACCCCTTCCTCCACTACCCCAATCCCAACATAACAGAAGTGAGTCACGCATCACACCCCTTTTCTGCCAGCTCATCATTCTCTTCTTCCTTTCTATTTTTCCTAACATACACTCTCCATATTTTGGGTACACGATGTGGATGACTAGACACGTCATCAACACCTAAACTCTCATTTCTAGCTCTATCAAATACAAGTAACCAATTTATTAAATTCTACTTGAAAAACAACTGAAAGTTCCCATTGACCCAGTTAGCTCCTTCAAATGACATGATCTTGAACAAAACAGTTAGCCAGTGAACTTTCGCTATATCAAATCAGAAGCAAAAAAATATGTTCATTCAAGCCAGTGAATAACCTTTTTTTTCAGTCAATATTAGTTGAATGCATACAAAATGATATATTGTTTATTGCTTCGAAAGTGGGAGAGTGGACTCAAATAAGAGGATGTAAGATTCAATAGTTCAAAATTGTTAAACACAATAACAGACCACCCAGTGACTAAATATCTTGTAATATCAGCTACCATACTATCCCTATCTATGTTGTCAATAGCAGGTGATCACACGTGATAATGGAATTGCAGCAGCGCAGCTGCGACACTTACAGCTGATATGTCACATTGGCATTATACAAGAGTAGCTATTTCGACGGAAAATTGTGTTGACTGCCACAACAGCCACCTTTGATGCCAAATGCCCCTTTCACCCCCTGTTCACCAGATTTATTCGGCTTTTTGGTCATTTTCCCTGAGTACTTTTGGTCAGCAGCTTCAGCCGTTCTGCACCATGCGAAAGTGAAACTCACTTTCTCCTGCCCCCGTTTTGTGAAGATCCGAAGACTCGCTTGCTCCCTTACCTTCTTTGTTTTCTTCCAGAAATGACTACTAGGTTTTATGGTAGTGGTGACGACTACCGGGTTCTCCTCTGTTCTCTGCTCCTCATTTAATTCTACTGTGTTTCTACTCAACCCTGGTATCATCTCAACCATAAACTTCCCAAAGTGAAGCCTTCCTAAACTACTTTCTAGTCTTCACAATAGAGGCTTTCCCTCTATCTACTATCCCACTTTAGCAGTTTAGGGGTCAACTGCTCCCCACCACTAGGATTAACAACACCGATCCCTTTATGAAAAAGAGAAGGATTGCAAAAACAATTTTATGCATTTTCCAAGAATTATGCTTGGTATCCCCATCCATAGAAGGGGTGAAGCATAACTGTAGAATAGTTCACTTTATCAATCTGGCTTCCCCAAGGAGGATGTTACTCCAGTCTTGCCTTTAAGAATTATGACTTGAGCCCACAAGTAAAACCATCCCAAAAGACTAACCATGAGTTGAGAGAGCATTCTGGCTAACCACCCATTATTACATTCATTCTTGACCTTTTGGTATAGGTAGCCATTTTCCTGTTTGTTCTTATTTTGCTTACCTATCCTACTCGGCAAGCTCTCAATAAAACTATCAAGTGTTTGTATGACTTGAGCTCTAGAGAAGAGTCCATCCCAAAGGACAAGCCTATTGGGTGGGAGAATCCTATGGCTTAAGTATCAATTCATTCTCTAGCTTTACTCAATGTGGTGCACAATATAAGCCTAAGCCAAGCCCATCGCCTTACCAAACTAAATGTATATAGAATTACAACTTTATGTCAATTAGTAATAAGCATTAACTTCAAGGAACTTAACGCATTCATTATATAAAAAGATTTTAATTTCTATACACTGACAGTGTAAAGTTATTTTACACATGCATCCAATAATGTGTTCTCGCGTTAATTAATAATTATGACAACTCATGTTTTCAATCACATTAAATGAAGTAACAACACATTATTAGATGCACATGTAAAATAATTTTATACCGACGGAGCATAAAGATTAAATCTATATAAAAATACAGTTTCATTTCATGCTAACATTCTTCCACATGCCAAAGCAAACACCAACTTGAGAAAAAGAAACAATAGCCGCAAAAATACCAATAGTACCTGGGGAGGCTTGAAAGGATAGTCAGTAGGAAATATTATGTCAAGGAAGAATATGCCACCTTGGTAAGGTGTTCCTACAAAAAAAAACAACTTTATGATAAATTCAATCTGAACCCAAACAACCTAAGCTGAATGGTGAAGATGGTGAACCTGGGGTGCCAATAATGGTGGCGATCCAGTGATAGAGATTATCACCCTTGGGACCAGCAGAACAATGAGGAGGAGGGTCGTTGTTGAGTTCAACCATTTCTCTTTGAATTCTCTTTCCAGAAGCAGACACTGAGGTTGTCGGTGCCCATGATGATGTTGAACTTCTTCCTCCTCCACCTGGTATCATCACTTCACCTCCTAAACCCTATTCCCCAATTCAATTTTCGTTTAGCTCATCTATTCTTCTTCAGTAATCAATGTTTTTCTCTCGTTAAGAATCAATACTGTTCAGATCAAACTCATTCAAGTTGTTGTTACTAAGACATTTTTCACCATCAACACTTTCAACAAGAATACACCGGAAGTAAATATTTGGGATAAATTCATAACGGTTTTGACAATTTTAAATGTATTTAATCTTGTTTAAGAAAGAGAAATTATGAGTAATATTACAAAATTATTTAAGAGTAGTGATATATGTACATCTCTTTCTAAACAACTTCCATGACAACTTTGTTTTTCTTTATTTTGATTGGTCAAAATCAATAGAGAGAGAAAAAGATAGAGAGAGAATAAGAACATAATGTGAGTATGAGAGAGAAACTTGTCAAAAAGTTGTTAGAAATTGGTTGTACAATTATCATTTCTCAAATTATTATTATTAATAGTATTTAAAAGAGAAATTTAAAAATTGAAAGAAGACAGAGTCTAGAGTCTTAAATAGTAAATAGTATTATAGGAAAAAAAATCGTTAATGTTTTATTGATATTTTTTTGTGAAGAATGTTTTATTGATATTATAAAATGACTTATATTTTGAGACATGTTTTTTTTACTAAATGACTCGTAATTTTTTATTGTTTTAGGACGAAGGGATATAAGGTAAATAATACATTCCAAAATAATACTAATTTGATTCCACATCTAGAGGGATTAAAATTGATTCTGAAGGTGTAGAATTGATTCTGACGTGTTTGGTTGTTGTCAAGTAAAATTGATTCTGCCACCAGAATTAATTGTACTTGAAGCTATCATTTGTAGCTTTTGATTTTAGAATACTTTAAAACCAATTTATAAAAGTGGGGCATTTAATTTGATACGTGTAAAAACAAAGGCTAAAATATGGTTTTAGTCCCTGCAAATGTCTCGTTTTGATTTTAGTCCCTATAAAAAATTTTGTTGTTGTTGATCCCTGCAAAATATTTTGTTTTTGAAAATAGTCTCTGACCCTACTTTTGTGATGATTTGCATACGTGGCACATGATGGCTGAACCTATTTTGTAGTTTTTGCTCCCTGTAAAATATTTTGTTTTTTAAAAAGGTCCCTGCAAAATATTTTGATTTTGAAAATAGTCTGTGGACTATTTTAAAAAACAAAAAAAATTGCAAGGACCAAAAACTACAATTTTTTTTACAGGGACTAAAACCAAAACGAGACATTTGCAGGGACTAAAACCATATTTTAGCCAAAAACAAATACATTTTTAGTACATAAAAATTAATCCCAAATACTTATGCACTAGCAGTGTAAATTAATCCCATGAACTTTTCGTTAAAAGACCTTGAATATTGGTGTTTCCATTGTGATGGCTTTACCTCCCCAAATTTTATATAACCAACAGATTTGACAACTTATAATCTCAGATTTTTGCAATAGAAATTCCCTCCTTGCATATCAAACAGTTTGGAACTAAGTTTATCTAATAAATCTTACAAACCCTTTAATAAAACTCAAGTTTCTCCGCTTCTACCTCCCTAGATCATCAGGGTTGCAACCTTTAGTACCAAGACTCAACTCTCCACATGGGCCTCCCCAGTTCCCTCACCACTACTTCTGCATTCTTGTACTTTGCTCCCACAATGAAGAAGAAATAAGGAAATCCCATGACCTCGTCGCCTTTATGTCACAGCCAATTCTGCAGCACTTGCCAAAGATTGAAGGAACTTGTTGCCATAACAAAGGATCAAGGGGAAGAACCCCTTCAGGATCCTCCAATTCCTCCACCGTACGCAGTCTCCGCAATACAACGGATTTAACCACCGACTTAACACCCACTTTGATTCTTGGTATTTTACATTCCAAATCCATAAGTTAAATCCCAGCCAAATAGAAACACTTTCGATGAAAAATTTCCTGTAACAAAGCTACTCTAATACCAAAGCTGTTTGTACTAAAAAAAATGCGCCAAAGCTGTCCAATTCAAATTAGAGAAAAGAACCAAAGAGGACACATGAACATGACCAATGTCATGAAATCATAACAGCAAAGAGACAATAAGAGAACCACATAAATAAATACCGGCATTCATCTCAAACCAACCAGACTACACCACAGAACCACATAAATAAATCAATAAAACAATAAGAGAGTTGTTAATTTGGCAAAAGGCAAGAAGCAACTTGTTCAGCAGGTTTCATGTGCGGTAAAGTGGTGGACTACACAGCAGAGATCAAGGTATATCATTCCTGATGTTACATGTTCATGTTCATGCAGTTGCAGATGTGCTTTGGCCAGTAACAAGCAAGCATGAAAGGTAACATACTCAACTGCAACTTCTAATCAGCGCTAACCTTCTTCTCAATACTTGAGTTGCTAAGTATTATTACACCAATTATTATGAGTAAGGCACCTGCAAACCACTGTAAAACATTTCTTTGCATCAGAGAATGTATGAATGAATAAACTGAAAGCATAAAGAGGCAAATAACCAACCACAGATTCTTTAGACTTTGTTTGCGAGCTAAGTGTAAAGGGAAGGGAAGGGCATTACTTTATGAAAGTAATCACACCACTTATTTTGATAAACACATGAGAAGGGAAATACAATGGAAGGTGATCGTCAGTATTTTACTCATTTTCTTAAGAAATGGTAAAATAATAATAAATTACAGTTATCTTTTTTAATATATATTTTTTATACAACAAACAAAGACAAATTTAAATTTTCTTAAAAATACAAATAGAGTTGCAACGTATTTTTTGTCACGTCACTCTCCGTTTGCCGCATATGCATTTTTAACAGCAAACGGGACCAATTTCAAACGAATTTGATTTTTCAGGGTTGTGTTCAAACAAAACAAGATACAGAGCTGAAAACCAAAAACTCGCCAACCTACAGGGACACGACTACATATTTAAGCCCTAATTTTATTTTACCCTTAGAACCAACCAATAGTGATTTCTGATTTTTAGCACAACAAAGCTATAAATTGGATCCTTTATCCCATATGTACTACTAATAGCAAATCATGATAAATTTCTGGTTGGACAAATGGGCTCCTTGTGGTTCATCTCTTTTTTCGAGTGCTATTAATCAATTAATTGACACAACTCTCAGTGTGAAAGATGTTCTGATGGTTGATGGGTCGTGGAATATTGACTTCCTAAATTCTCATCTTCCTCTTGACAAGGCTAATCAGGTTTTGGCCCTTCCAGCACCCATGGACACTGATGGTCCTGACACTATTGGATGGAAAGGCACTAATACTCGCCACTTCACAGTCCAGAGCGCGTACGATCTTCAACGAGGAAATTATCATCATATTGATGGGGATTGGAAGAAGATATGGGATTGGAAAGGTCCTCATAGAATCCAAACCTTCATGTGGATAGCTGCACATGAACGCCTTTTAACAAACTACCGGCGAAGTAGATGGGGAATTGGAGTTTCGCCCATTTGCCCTATTTGTGGTAATGGAGACGGAACAGTCATCCATGTTTTGCGTGATTGTGTTTACGCAACCCAGGTTTGGATCAGGTTAGTGGCATCTAATCATATTACTAATTTCTTTTCTTTGAATTGCAGGGACTGGATCTTCAATAACCTCACCCATGAGAAGCACAGATCACATGAGGAGGAATGGCGATCTATCTTTCTAGTGACATGTTGGAATCCCTGGAAGTGGAGGAACAAATCTATCTTTGAGGAGGACTTTCATCGGCCTATTGATCCTATTCGTATCATTTTTGAACTTGTCCAAGCCATTGGAAGGGGCGAACATCCTCACCTACCACAAGTGTCACAAAATTTTGACACTATCTACATCGGCTGGAAAAGACCACATGGAGATTGGGTGAAACTGAATTGTGATGGGGCTTATAAGGAGTCAATGGACATCGCAGGTTGTGGGGGCCTTATTCGAGACTCCAACGGTCAGTGGCTAAAAGGTTATGTTCGGAAGATTGGAACATGTGATGCTCTTTATGCTGAGATGTGGGGCATGTATGAGGGCTTAAGGATAGCCAGAAGACAAGGTTTTTCGCAACTCATTGTGGAAAGCGACTCCAAGCTGCTAGTGGACATGGTAACAGGAAATTGCAAGATTAATGGGGCTATCCCCGTTTTGATTCGTCGAATTCGAGATCTCATTGAACTTCCTGGGGAGGTTCAAATAAATCATACCTTGCGTGAAGGAAACAGAAGTGCAGACTGGTTAGCTGCATATAGTCTTACACAAGATTCTTTTGTGCCCATTGTTTTAGAGGTCCCTCCAAGGGAGCTGCAGAGTATTTTGTTTGAGGACATTTCCGGGGTTTGCATGCCTAGGAATGTTCGTTTAATTTCTTAATTTTCTTTGGGCATAGCCCTCTTTTCTGTACCAAAAAAAAAAAAAAATAGCAAATCATGATACTTGGTTTATCTCGATCCCAAATTAAGCAGTTGGAAACACACGTTACATATAATGGATAAATAAACATACAGAATTAAGGGTCATAATCATGACATTGGTACCATTTCAATTTTGTTTGTTCAATTATTTAGTTACAAATTGGGTAATTAATATGTCAAATTGAAATCATAGTTTTGAAACTCGGCTCAAACCGGCCGGTTGGACCGGTCGAACCGGGAACCGGTGGGTAGACCGGTTCGAGCATACCTTCGGATCGGCCATGCAGTTGGCTCGGCGAGAACCGGTCAAAACCGATCAAACTCGGTAAAAACCGGTGACTCGGCCGAGTTATGGGTTGAACCGGTTCTTCTCTTTTTTTTTTTTTTTTTGCTTTTAACTTAAATCATGTTACAAAAAATGCCACAGATGGGAGTTGAACTTATGACCCACCCAATAAGAAACAACTTCCTAACCACTGAAGTGCTTGTTCATTTTGTTTTAAATTTTCTTTTAATAAGAATATATTAAGCAAATTTTTGGATAAGATTATAATTGTCAAAATATTGAATACTGTACAATGCAAATACCCATCAATTATTATTTTTTAGTTGATTAAAATGCCTCACAAAATTAACGTTTAATACTTTACAAGGCAAATACCTATCGATTTTTTTTATAAAAATAACTCACAATATTAACGGACAAAATCATAGACATATATAATTATAAAGCTTCCCTAACAAAAATATAATTATAAAGCTCAAATATTTTATTTAAAGCTCATGAATAATTACTCTTCGCTTTTTTTTATCGCATGAATAATTAGTCTATTAAATTATGTTTGTTGGATATTTATTTTTATTTTATATATATTATTATTTTAGTTGTTGGAGTAATCGAGTCACCGATTCAATCCGATTTAATCTAATTAAATACCTATACAAATTTAATCTTAACACCGGGTTATCTAACCGAGTCATCCGATTCTGTCGTGCGGTTCAACCAATGACCAGATGGTTCAACCATCGACTCAGTGACTCAGTGCCTCTGCCGAGTCAATGACCGAGCCGAGTTTTAAAACTATGATTGAAATTGCAAAGAAAAGTAGTTACTACCTGGAAAGAAAGCGATTCGTGAAAGAAGAAGAAACCAGCTAAACCAGAAGAGATGAAATTGGTAGCGAAATTGGTGACGGTAGCTTGAAGAGAAGAGAGAGCTTTAAGACTGTTGACATAACAACACCACATGGTTACATTGAAGAATACCACGAACCCGTACTTAATGAAGATGTGAAAGCTGAACTTAGCGAAGATGGCTGCAAGAGCGGCGTTCAATCCAGCAGATACTGCCCACGCATACCCCTTTCCATTTGATCCTCCTCCCTCCATGATTCGATCACAGTTCACAATCGCAAACTAAAATTATTTTAAAAAGAAATTAAAAAACAACAAGATGATATTATATTGACAAAATTATACAATTCATCCCATAACTAAATTTTAATTAACACTTTCCTCATTTATTTATTTATTTATTTATTTATTTTTGTCCTGATTTAGTCATTTTTTATGAAATTTTTTTCAATGAAATATAATTTTTTAAGTTTGTATGATGAAGATTTGAGTTTCTTTACAGGTTTGATGATTTTTTTTTTTGAGTTTTTGATTATTATTTTTCATAAAAAAGGATAAATATCTTTACATTTTATAGCATAAAGGACTAAATTGAGACAAAAAAGATAAAAAAAAAACAAAAATGTCATATATTTACGTATTTTCTTTTAATTTCTTAAAATATCAAAGTATATACTTGTTCTTAATATACACTTAATCTTACCCTTTTTTGTAAAACTCAACTCGCAAATGCCTTTAAGGCACAATAAAGGTAGAAATTTTATATTGAAAATTGTACATTTCATTTTATTAAAAAGTCAAAAAAAAAAACATTTTTTTTTACATAATTATTAACATGTACTCTTACAACAGAAATAAAAATAGAGAAATGATATTTGAACAACCATTTTTAAATAACTTTTGAGACAACTTTCTCTCTCATACTCACATTATATTTTTATTCTCTCTCTTCCCTTTTCTCTCTCTATTATTATTGTCCAATAAGAAGAGAGAAAAAAAGGTTGTCATTAAAGTTGTTTGATTTTGGTTGTCAAAATATCACTCCTCATAAAAATAACTTGTTTTTAATTAGAAAAGTTAGTGGTTACGTTAGTTTTGGTGATCAAACTTGAAGTCTCTTATTTTAAACCTATTCAATGCCTCTTAACTCCTCCCTGGTATCTCCATAAGACAATTAATTTATGATTGATAATATTTACTTTATTCTCTAAAGTGAAGTTCGTTACTTTAGATAAATTCTATCCTTTTTATTCACACATTATAGTAGTAACATGCAAAAAATGCAGTAACCCTTACTATAAAAGTATGAACAGCTATATGGGCATCCTTCCTAGCAAACTCTTACTCTTCCAAAGAATTGAACATCTCCAGTGATATAAGTAACTCATTTAAATATTTAAGTAGATTCATGCGTGTAAACTTATTTATCACATACTATTAAGGTGGTTGATATTTATAATTGACAAAACAAACATTAAAAGAGGCGAACCATTAATTCACCCAAAACAGGCAAGAAAATGAAACTACTCAAAAAAACGTTGGTTCATAATCGCTTTCACAAGTTGCAAACCATTCACTGCACTTTCTAATGGTAAGCCATTAAAAGTTGATTGGTCTTGCGCACTCTTCTTTAACTAATATACATCAAATCAACCAACCTTATGTAACGTCACAATAAAGTAAAAGAGAAATGATATTTTGACAACCACTTTTTGACAACTTTTGGACAACTTTCTCTCTCATACTCACATGATGTTGTTATCCTCTCTCTTCCTTTCTCTCTCTCCATAATAAGAAGTGAGAAAAACAAGGTTGTCAACAAAGTTGTCATCAAATGGATGTCAAAATATCATTACTCAAAGTAAAATGAAATGAAAATTGTCATTCTATAATTTAGATGTTTTTATAGTACAAAGAGAGAAATAAAATATTTAATTGGAAGGTGATGAAAATACATTTTTATGATTCATTTTGTTCTATTTTATTTTAAACAACGTAAATGAAAAAGTTGGTATAGTTTCACCCGTTCAATTTCATCTTTCAATCAATTCAAATATAGCATTTAGAAACCGATGGATAGAGATTTTTTTTCCCCAGACAACTCAAAATGAAGTAAAAGAGATAACAGTGGCAATAATTTCTTCTAGATTTAGTTTTCAGTTTTTCTCCTAGAGCTAAACCACTAAATTAAGCAACTATCTATCATAAAAGAGATAAATTACAAGACCTCAAATGCACAAGATGTGACATAGCTATGAAGAATAAAATGGACAAAAGAAAGTAAGAATCAAAATCGATGAAAACTACATTCCAGCGAATAATTGAATTGCAATCTGAAGTGCATAAACCTTTTGGTCAAAGAATCATCAGAGCAAAAAATACACCAATAGCAGAAATCATATACTGAAGGGTAGACACTTGCAGGTTCATACTTGCTCCAAAGGGACTTGAAGGTCCAAGTGCCGTGGGAGGTAAACTCACTCCTCCAGGGCCAGAGCTGATATCAAAATAACCCATGATCAGATAAGAATTTTAAAGAGAAACAATTAGTTCTAAATTTAATTAATCATGGATGTGTATTGATTGAGATAAGATTGTATACCTTCCCGTGAATCTACAGGATCCATAACCTGAAACAAGTTATGCAGTATTAAATGGTTAAATGCTCGCAAGGAAACATTTAAGTGATTATAATCATTGAATGGAGCATAGAGACATAAAATTGTTCACACAAATTTATAAGATACATTGTTGAAAAAGTCGACTGCCACCGGAATGAATCTTTTTATGTGAAATTTTTACAGTATCTTGTCTTGTCCACAAAGGTGGGTCCACAGTGGATAAATACTGGAAAATCACTCGAAAGCCCAAAGACGACTCATGTAGTAGCTCATAGTCTTCCACATCACAATGAGTAAGATTGCGACCTGATTGGTACAAGTTTGAAAAGATAGGCGAAAACAAATGTGAGTGCATCAAAATTCAACTCATTTGTTTACCCTTGTGTTTGTCGAACTAGTACTTATCAGGTCACAGTCTCGCTCATTAGAATAAGAATCACCGTGAGCTTCTGCTTACAAAGGGCAACATTGGCCGTCAGTGGTATTTTATGAGCTAATCCACCATAGACCATTTATCAAAGGGGTCGACTGTAGAACCCAGTTATCTTGTCACAATAAATTTCATGTCTCTCTTCAAAAATACTTGCAAATTATTCGATGTCTTTGAAAAGAGAAATAGACACAGTTTTAACTTAATAAAGTCATGAAATTTTAATAAGACAGTTCACCCCCACCAATAGTTTCAGAATAATGCAATCAGTTCCAGGATGCCATAAGAAGACATTGCTAATAGCATGGTTATGTGAAGTTTCAATAAGTTTAATGCCTAGGCCATGCGCATCAGGATCACAAAAATACTACAACATTCCCAAATCTAAAAAAATGCCACATGAAACTGGACAGAATACTGAGCTGTACAGTGAGACATCAGTACGTCACTAACAATATGTTTGGATGGAGGGTTTTGAAGGGTCAAGTCTATATTTTGGTATATATTTACAATTTTTGAAAAAAATGAAAGAATAACATGATAGATGATCGTATAATATTTCAATCACACTTAATTTATTTTTAGAAGCATTTTACAGCTTCCTTGACTTAGAAAAGAAAATAAGTCCTGCCGTCCCCTTCCTTTCAAAATCCTCCATCCAAATAATACTCTAATACAGATATACGGGGAGACTAGACTTATAGAATCAGCAAGAATGCATGAGACGCATCCAAACAACATTAATACTAATACTCATGCAACCAGCTAGGATCTGGGCAATTTCCTCTATGCAAGTAAATAGATGAGTGAAGAGTGGCACAATGACATTATAACTCCGGTTCAATATTATCAATCAATGAAACTAGATTCAGCTATAAATGTTTATTTGTATAATGATTGCAAAAATGAGGAAAGTACCTTCCATATATTTGAATATCCTAAGGAGCAAAGCTAATACTAGTAAACAAAACAGGACCTATACTTGAAATAGGGTAATTATAATTCAACAACGTGATTCATGAGATGGCATCAGTGTCGCTATAATCATATATTCTAGAGTTCAATTATCGTTGCCCCCACTCTAAGTAAAAATGTTAAATGTTAGCACAAGATTGGGTGGGCTTGCATTGCCTACGCTTCAAGCCCAAAGGGTGCTCACGTGCGGCAGTGTTTTCACCCAACAGCGTAAGATTTTTGGATAGTTAGCCGATGGCATGTTCAATCTAAAAAAGGAAGCAGTTACACATATGTGACCATCTAAAGAAATAACATGGGATTTGGATTTGTTGAGGTCACGCATTCACATAGTCAGCACATTAGTGATTGTTGGATCAAAATCAGACGGTGCAAACAGCAAGTAGATTTTTTTTAAAGTCTAAAACACCAAGCTTAAAATTAGAGCGTCCAATCTTAATTCAACGGTCACCGATGTGTTCACTGCATAAATGTGAAATTGTGACCACGCCAAATCCAATAAAACAGAAGTAAGAATTCGTATCAACTTACTTGGATCCTTGGAAGTGATTTCGGCAGTACCATCAAAGTCACAAGTTCCACCAACACCTTGATTTTTCTGATAATAATCATTATAAGCATATGAGGCATGGCTTTTGACATTATTGGGGAGATAGCATCGCTGTCCTTGTTGAATAGGAGCGCAGTTTGCTCCGCCTTGTCCACAAGCCCAGCTCAGGCCATTTTGCAGCTTATCAGTGTCTGCTCCATCTTTAGCAACACAAAATATTCCCGTAGAGTTTCCATTTCCGGTGATCTGGCCAGAAGCACCACCATAACTTAAAGGATAAACGGCACTTCCATTAGTATAGACGATGCCCCAGTTTTTTTCCGATACAGGCCCATTCCTCTTGTCTTCATTAAATAGTTCATATATGTAGGTATTAATGGGTATATTTGGCTGACTAGGTGGACCAGAATCATTCAGGACCCGCTTAATCATATTATTATTGTAGGTCTCAGCATTTTCTGCAGTAGCATCGGGTTCATTTGCTCCACCAAAAGATGGCCAGCCAGTTTCTGTGACAACAACGGGTATATCTTTGAAATTTAAGGCGTCTATAGAGTAATAGGTAGCATCCACCATTGCATCAAACATACTATTATAGTGATATAGTGTGTTTGGATCAACAATTTGTTTCACTGAAGGAAGGGGTCGGAAAAGAGCATATTCAAGAGGGAAAATGCCGTCTCCTTTAGTGTATCCATAATAAGGATAGGCATTTAACATGAAAGAGGAATTCGTGTTTCTCAAAAACTGGAGGACTTGGTAGAGTGTAGAGTTCCACGAAGAGTTAAAGGTGGCAGTAGAAGGCGGAAAAGGCTTAGGGATAATATCCATAGATTGGGGAGTCGAAACCTTGACACGAAAGTTAAGGTTTGCAGCAACCAGAGCTTTGTGAAGAGAATTCATGGCAGGAACAAGAACGGGAGCAACATTTGGGATTGTGGAAAGAACCTCGCTGCCAACAGCTATTGCCGTGATATTGGTGGACGGTACATAGGCAACTACATTTTTATTAATCCAAGCTGCGGCTGCTGATGGAGACTCTCCGATTCTCAATACCTCCTCATTGGTGACACCAACCATTACGTCAATATTGGTTTTTGAAAGGGCTTGTAGTAAGTGGGCATTGGCATCATAAAGACGCACGTGAGTAATTTGATTGGCTTTTAGAATAGCAACCACGTTTGAAGCAGATGGCATATCAGAGACATCGGTGCCAATGTTTACCCCCACAAAAGCACCTACAAATTCAACAAGTTCATTCAATGTAATGGACCATGAATTATCCATCATATATCTACATCCCCAAATTGCTTGCATTTGCAGTGAATAGGACAAGCAGTACTTTTAACAGTAAAAACCTTGCTTGTAACTATAAAGCCAAGTAAAATAATAAAGGAAAACAAAATATGAACTATGGTTAATGAGTGCATATGCAAATTTAAGAGACTAATGGTTTGCATCCGAGATTTTGTGATATTAACTGGGAGTTAGCAACATAAAAAATAAATCATTTCTCACAAAACCATTGCAAAATGAATTGGGGCCTGTTTAGAATGACTTATTTGAGCTTATCTACTAACATAAGTTTTGTGAGACTGTTTGAGAGAACTTGTGAAAACAGCTCATGACAATTTTAACAAGCTTTTTTCGGCTTACTTTCATAAGTTCTCCAATATAACTTATAAAAACAGCATATAACAAATACAAAAACAATTTAACTTTATTTTATCTTTTCTATAAAAATATCTTATGTAAGCTTATGCATAGCACTTATCATGATAAGTGCTTGTGCTATAAGCTCCAAATAAGTTGTTTATCCAAACAGGCCCTTGATCTACTAGCATAAGCACTTGCGCAACTGTTTGAGAGAGCTTACCTAAACAGTTTATGCCATATCTATAAGTTGTTTTTAGTTTATTTCCATAAGCTCTCTAAGATAGCTAATGAAAACAACTTATAGTTTATACGAAAACAGTTTGACTTTATTTTATCTTTTGTTATAGAAACAGCTTATGTATAAGCACTTAAATGATAACCGCTTAATTAAAAGGAAGATGTATATTACCCAATGTAGAGGTTAGCATAGCAGTAGTGAGCAACAAAACTCCTTCATGCCATTTTTTAAGCTTCATCGCATCCAATAATCACCTAAACCAGCAAGTTCAGTCCAATATTTCTGCAGGGTAAAGCCCTGACATTCAAAATTCAACAATAAATATGAAATCACAATTTCAGCGACTAAAATTGTCAACCTATACAAAAAAGATTACTAAAAATTTGTGCATAAAAAAACAAGTAATAAAACTAGAAAAGAAACAAGGTTAACATGCTTGTGTGTACTCTCAGCTAAAATTATTGTCTATACAAAATCAAATTTAGGTTTTCATGATGTAATAAAAATAAATAGTTTTTCC
The DNA here is from genome assembly GCF_051527215.1 of Medicago sativa. Classification (NCBI taxonomy): domain Eukaryota; kingdom Viridiplantae; phylum Streptophyta; class Magnoliopsida; order Fabales; family Fabaceae; genus Medicago; species Medicago sativa. The sequence continues at coordinate 87,656,782 of NC_140752.1, forward strand.
TGGTGAAAAAAATAATCTGGAATCAATAACAACGAGAAAGGATTGGCACATTATTGTACATGATTTTTTTTAATGAAATTTCTTCAAAAAAAAATCTTAATGAAAATAAAATACCACCCTTTTTTTGTACAACGTTTTTTTAAAATACTTTCTTAAATTAAAAAGAGAGAGAAACGTGAATAAAAAAAAATTGGGGCAAAAGGTTAACAAAAAAGAACAAGAACCAAGTCAAATGAAGAAAGAAATCTAAGACAAAACAGAAACAGAAACCAGTTTGTTTCTTATGTCATAAAAAAACAGACAGAAACCTAAACAATAGGAATGAATAAGCAAAAACTGAATGGTGGTAAACAAAAGAGACATATATGAAATACCTGATCTACAAACCCTATAAGAGTTGATGCTATTTCAGCTCCACTTCTGGGTTCAAGAAACACAAAAGAACCCAGCAACTATTGAATTAACAGACTTAGATTAGATAGCAATGTGAGTGAAAGGGTTTGGAGAAATGAATAAGAAAGTTGGAGACTTTACAGTGAGGGAGATTGAAGAGGCAGACAATGCTTCTCACTTTACTGAGTCACTGGACAGTGGACACCAGTTATTACTACAAGACAAACTAACCCACCTAGATCCTTGCCCTTCTTTTAGCCCTGTTCCCTTTTATTAAAAAAATAAATCAATATTTATATGTATTTTTTTGTGACTAATACCTCAAATTCGTCCTTGAATTTTAAAAAATCGGTCAAATTCGTTCTTGAATTTTGCGAAATAGCTATTTAGTCCCTGAATTTACAAAATGTCAATCAAATCAGTCCCTCCGTTAAGTTGGTCTGTTAACGGAGGTGACGTGTAACGTTAACCTCTTACAAGGCTTGATACGTCAGATGTCATGCAAGCAGGGACCAAATTGATTGATTTACAAAAAATTGCGAAGGACCAAATTGATGGATTTTCAGAAAATTGTCAACGGCTCTTTCTCCTCTTTCTCATTAACGGCTCTTTCTCCTCTTCCTCATTAACGACTCTTTCTTCCCCAAATATATAAATTTGGAACCCGAATGTTATAATTTGTCACCTAAAGTTCAAAATCCCCCAAAATTCTTCCATGAATTGATGTCAATGTTCTTCCCCAATTCAAAAAACCTAAAACCCTACTTTTTTTGATTCAATTCGAAATTCAAAAATCAGTGGTCATTGTTGAAGATTCGGTGTTCAGAATTGATGGGTGGTGGGCGTATGGGCAAAAACACTACAACAGCCGGTCTTCATCTTCAAGCTCTATGTACAATGATGATGTGAGAGAGCTTCAATGTTGGTGTCCTGGAATATGTGTTGTAAGAAAAGCAAACACTGTCAGTAACTCAGGAGGAACTAGGTTATTTTAAAAAGAATGGTGCTGGTCATGGAAGAAATGCAAGGTTGATGGAGAAGCCAAATGATAGGGGCATAGAAGAGGTTTGGAAGGCAAGATTGATGGATAAAGTTGATTCTGTAGGAAGTGAGTTTAGGTTGATTAAGATATTGATAGGAGTATTATGTTTGATTGAGTTGTTTAAAATGTTACTGTATTGTGCCAAGTCCATGTTATGTTGTAATGTTGTAATGAAAAGAGGTTGTCAATGAATGAATCAAAGCCATTCTCCTTGTACCCATTCTCTGCAAATAAAATCAATCATATCAGCCCTTAAATTATTACAATATCCATCAAATTAGTCCTTAAATTATGACAATAAGTCTCAAATCGATCCTTATCATATAGGGGTATAATTGGAAACACAGGAAAAATTACACTGAAAAGTCAAATCTCAAATTTTTACCATTTCCATCAATTTAGTGTGTGTTTGGTATGGCGGCGGCGAGAATTGATTTTGATAGAATTGAGTTTGCAAGAATTGAGTTTGTTTAAAAGTAAGTTTGATGTGAATTGATAATGTTTGGATACACTCAATTAAAAGTGATTCTTACGAGTTGACGTTGTCTGGATAGTTTGAATCAAAATTGATTTTGAATGTGTAATGACCTAATTACCCTTGTAATTGATTTTTTTTTAGAGCATCCTTTTAATTGTCATAAATGGATTATTATTGTTCAAAAATTCAGTTTTAAAATAATTATAAGAGTTATAGTTAATATATTTTTATCATTTTAGGTAACAATTTAAAATTAATTTTAAAATATTACTAAAATCGGTTGTAATTATTATTATAACTAATAAATTCCCTAAGTAAACTCATAAATAAGTTTCAACTCTTTTGTTTTAAAATTGGCATTTTTATGAAAAAAATAAATAAAAAGGATTGGGCCTTTATCCATTACCCCACTATCCTTTGTCTTCTCAAACCAAATAAAAGAATCAAACTCCATAAAAGCACCGAGTAAGAAAAACGAGAGGTTCAAGAATGTTGAGCAATTAAATAAAATTCATTGGTCTGAAATGGAGAAAAAAAATCTGTATAAATCATCACTTTAATGAAACGAAAATCTTGTATGTCCTTACGATTGAGAAATTAAACAATATCAGTGTGGCTTGTGTTGTTGAAAGGGAGTAACCTGGTAATAGAAAACAAGTCATGGGTAATTAGGGAATTTCCAATTTGTCACCATAAATTAAATTCCAAACTGGCTTTGAGCTGCCGTAAAAGCTTCATTTTCTGGCTTTTTAGAAACGGGGGTTGGGGGCTAGAACCACGTTTGGTAGAATCCAGTTTGCAGTTATCCAAACACCTAAGAAAATGTTGAAACCACGTTTCAACCTTTAAACCCCCGTTTGAGATGGGAAAATGCTATGCCAGACAGGTACTTAGTCCTTGTACACGTGGCTGCCTTGTTGACACGTGTACAGGACAACACAGCATGCAAGAGGACACGTCATCACCACTAACGGAGCTTTTGGACGGAGGGACCATTTTGATGGACGTCTGTAAAATTTAGGGACTAAATAGATATTTCGCAAAATTCAAGGATGAATTTGGCCGATTTTTTAAAATTCAAGGACGAATTTGAGGTATTAGTCATTTTCTTGTAGATAGATTACGTCTATCTATCTTAGTTAATTTACTAAGAATCTAACTAAACTCAACTCTATTATTTTTAGAGCAATGATATTTGAACAACCATTTGCTAACAACTTTTATGACAACCTCTTTTTTCTCTCTTCTCATTGGTCAAAAACAATTGAGAGAGAAAAAGGAAGAGATAAAGTAAAAATATAATGTGAGTATGAGAGAGAAAGTTGTCAAAAAAAGTTGTACAAATATCATTTCTCTTATTTTTAAGGAAAATGCATAGAGGTGCCATTATGACAGATGTTAAGGTATCTGAAATAAAAATTATATATTGAAATTTGTATCAATTTAATTTTTAAAGTATTGAAATTTAATTTTTTAAATAAATATTTGTTTTTTGTGAAAACTATAAACTTACATGTGTTTTTAACATGTTAGCATGACTCTATTTTTAATTTGGATAAAAAAAAATTATCTCTAAAAACTCATTTAAGTTTATTTATTGGTGTTAGCTTGACACTTTTGAGTGCGTTTTTTTTAAGGTATCAAGTTTGATTCTCCTCAATGTCAATTTTGATATATTAGTTTGCTTTCTTAACATTTCAAGTAAGCTAGTTAAAATTATTACTACAAGACAAACTACCCACTTAGACTCATGTAAGCTAATTAAAATGTTTGATAAAATTAACATTTCAAGTAGCTGATAAATGTAAATCGACATGAAATGATAAGTTTAAAAAAAAAATTTAGGAGGAAAGAATATTTTTAATTCATAATAAAATTTATATCAATTAATATTTATGTATTTTTTAAGGGACTCCCTCAAAAAAAATGTATTTTTTAAGGGATGTTTATGATATTTGATAATTTAGATTTTTTAATTCCATTTATATTTTGTATAATATTAAATTAATTTTTTGGTAAAATTTTATTTTAAATTTATTTTAATTCATTATGAACTAAGAATGTCATTTTACATTATCAACTTGTTGAACTGTTAATTTTACTAAACACTTTAATTAGTTTAATTATCACCTATAAGTCATCACTCACCTATCAGCTATGAAATTTGGATACTTCAAATATGAAGACATACTCGTATCGGATAACGATACTTCGCAGATACGTACCCACGGAGTATCAGAATTAATTATTTTAATTTTAAATATATATTTTATCGAATACTTATATGATACTCAACAAATACACGCAGATACTTATAAGATATTTCACATATACGTATCCTCGAAAAAAATGAATGGTAAAAAAGTGAGACTCTATTATGAAAATCCAATGGGGTGTATAAGATTCAATTTAAGATATGAATCAATATAATTATTTTTTTATTCACTAATTAAAAAATTATGTTTTTGGTAGATGAAGGTAACGAGAGAGAAGAGATTCAATCAACCAACATTAAACAAACTTTGTCTTTAGTTCTTTTATTGATGCATTTGTTGATATCCTAGTATATAAATGACAATATGATTTATACAAAAATTTCATATTTTTATTATTTTATCACGTGACTTATTATTTTGTAAATTGTGACTTTTATGATTATATATTAATGAAGAGTGATCAATGTTTTTTTCAAGTATTTGACATGCATGTAAGTTTTAGTATAAAATTTTTGTCAACATATCTTAGTCGTATTGTATCATAAATTTAAAATTTTCGTGTACCTGTATCGTATCGTACCCGCACTTGTACTATATGTACGAGCTTCACATGCTATCAGTCATCAGTCATCGCTATAATTTATAAGTTAGCTTATTAGATCGTAAAATAAATTATACGCTTGTGAAATAAGCTATGAGCTCGTGACGATAAGACAATTACTAAATGGTTCTTTTTTAGTTAGATGAACTTATAAGCTATAAGCTCGTTTCCTGCCCTCACTAAACACAACCAATAGAGAAACTCATTTTTTTATATTAAAATGGATTTTACGTGCATACATCATTTAATTATAATTTTTTAATAACAAAACACTTAATCCCTCTCACTCAACACCTCACACAAATTTTTTAAGTGGAATTCACTAATCATACATACATACATGTTCTCTTTAAATTTAACGTTTGTCTGCGAATTATAAATTGAAACTTAGGATAAAAAGGCAAATTGTTTTCTAAATTATGCTCTCTCTCCTTAATTATAAGTACTACTTCATAGAGAAAAAAATTGTCTCAAATCTCATTTCAGTGTACTATTTCAGAGAGAAGGAAACTGTCCATAAATATAAATTCCCTTTCAAATTTCAAATGCATTTATTGTTATTTTTTTCAATCATAACTATAATTAATATTACTCTCTTCGTCTCGTAATAACTGAGCATTTTGTTCATTTCACACATGTTATGAAAGAGTGTATGAGCGAAAGAGAGGGAAAAATGGTTTTGAGTGCTTTCTAAATTATTAGTGTGTTCCCCGTTATCATAAATGCAAAGTAAAATATATTGAACTGAGAGTGATGAAAGTAACATGTATTATAATTATAATTGGAAAAAAAATAATTAATAGTCCATTGAAAAGTGAAATGAATCATTTATTTTGCAATTGACTCAATTATTTTGGGACGGATAGAATACTAATTTGTTATGGGATATAACAAGTCATCATTGAACAATTCATTATGCAACTTCATTGTAGTGTTGAACATGCGTACATGCAAGGAATGCTTGATTTGATAATACAAATTCATTATACAATTCATTTTTATACCAGATTAATCTACAAAAACTTGGACAACACTTATATAGTAAATTGTCATGCCTGGTAATTGTCAATATTTACATGCAAGTCATAGAAGTTCACATAAATCTTGATACTTCCATTTTAGACTTGATACCTTAAACGAGGAAGACCAATCCATTATGGTGTTCACATGTTGATGTGGATTTTCTCCTTCTCTAAATGACTTTGTTGTACGGGACATAGAGACTCAACTTTATCGGCAAACTTTAGTTCAAATATTTTGCATTGAACATTTCACATATGATGTTTGTTATGTTGTCAACCTTTGAGTTTTCTTTAAAACACACCCTTGTTCAAAGTCGGTTTTTTTTTGTTACAGCTTAAATGGTTGCCATCAAAATAAACTAAAATATATAAATCATATTGCATTACAACACATTTAAGTTGTAATAAACCAAAAATCATATATTCAAAAATTAAACTACATAACACGTAAAGTCGATCATTAAATACTTAAAGTGACGGTTTAGGTTTTCCAAGTGACTCGAAATCATCAATAATTGACTTGATTTCAACCGGTTTCAATTTCAATTTAACAACGTGTAATAAACAAGAATGATTGAAATTTGGCAAAGGAAGCAAAGTAAAGTAAGAACTGGACAAGACAAGTGGACTTATTAAGGTATCAATTGTGTACCATATGTATGTATTTCATTGTTTATTTCTTTGTATTATCATCTATTAAGTTAATATCAATTGTTTTTTTCTATAAGTTCATAAGTTGAACAAATACTAATCATCAACGAGTATGTTGCATTGTTGACTTATACATAATTGCACTTTGTTCTTTCCTTTTTACATGCTTTAAATATATTACAATGGCCTTAACACTATATATGTTATCAATTTTTGTATATGAAGGTAATATATGTACGTATGAATAATATACATGATTCAGACTAAATAAATGGATAAGATTTAACTGGGTGAAGTTTTTCTGCAAATTCAAGTATTTAACAGGTTTAATTTATTGACCAATTCAGTTCAATAACTTAACAAATTACATATGGTTTACATGTCTAGTAATATAATATATGAACGCATTTGATTTCATAACCATATGACAAAACTACAATATAACATGTTGTTTGTTATGTTGTCAACCTTCGAGTTTTCCTTCCAACAGACCCTTGTCTAAAGTCGATTTATGGTTTATTACAACTTAAATGTGTTGTATACAACTTAAATGGCCGCCGTTAAAATAAATTAAAATATATAAATCATATTGCATACAACACGTTAAAGTTGTAATAGACCAAAAATTGAATATTCAAAGTTTAAACTACATAATACATAAAGTTGATCATTAAATACTTAAAGTGACACTTTAAGCTTTCCAAGTTATCCATTAGAACAATTTTGCTAAAACAAAAAGCAAGCTCCCATCCTACAACATCAATAAAGTACAATTAAATTCCCTTCATATATTAGTTAGGAAGTGAAAAAATCCAATGCAAAGATATACAGCTTATTGCCAAGTGATTCTTGCTATTAGATTGGTCGAACAAGACTATCCATGCAGTCGACATCATCCAACCACTCCAGCATTTCATTCTCCTCACTAAATTCAAACTCCTACGACTCAATCACAACATTTTATCCGCAATTATAAAAAATTAAACGACGGTGATATGTCTTTATTGGTAGTATAAGAACATCAATCTCCTCAAGCATATTAAGTGGTCAGAATCTCACATATGGACTTTGATGTGCATTCACCAACATTGGCAAGGGTTCGAGGCTAATGTTGGCCAACAAAGCCTTACTTTCTTCCATTTCAAATTCCTATAATCTCCAATGATTCATATTAGAGTAATACGAAAATGAAAGTTTTTCCGACAGAACCTCAATATGGATTTTGGGAAGACATGTTATGTCCTGAATCTGAAATTTTTGCAACAATTGTTTCCGATTAAACACTTCAGTTGCCAAATTCAGGGAGATCATAAACAGTTGGTTCCAGTTGAAATCAGTTGCAATCCAGTTGATAGTTCCGTATAGATAAACATTATCATTGAGAAACTCCACAGACGAATCATTGCAATGAACTAGAACTGCATGGAAGACTCCAATATTATTCAATTGCCTAGTTTTCATGGTATATGCATACATTTTTATTTGTTAAAAACACGATAATAACTTTGTAGAGGTGGCAAACAACGTCGTGGCTAAACTCAAATACTAAATTAATGTGCTATGACGGCCAACATTGTTGCATTGCAAAAGTTGCGCCAGTTGAGAAATCATTTTCGTTGCAGGGTCAAAAAACGTAAGATGATACCCTTGATCTTCACCTATCACACGTGGAGCGTTGCGAACAAGACAAGGCTTGGAATGTTTGATTGGGCAGCCAACATGTTGGAACATCTTGTTTTTGCGGTATTGTCTGTCGGGAACCCACATTTTTCCAAGTTTATGGTACCGCCTAGGTCCTATACTTTTAATCAAACAAAGCACTCAGTTGCATGACATTGGCGGAACCAATGTATGGTCAACAAGGAATCCGAAAGCTGGTTTGATTTTTACCCCCCCTAATTTTCGATATCTGCTTTGTAGTAGTTCTTCATGATAACATATCTTCTTGTGGTATTTTGCATATAAAGATGTCGAGAGATAATTAGACTGTGGATTGTTTGCTCATGTTGAATGTTGTGATTCCTTAATGTATTACGTTTATCAGGTTATATTGATCATTTGGATTGAGTTGGTGTTGTTCTCGTTAAAGGGGATCGATGTGGTTATGTGTGTTGTTTGTTTGTTAATCAACAACTATTGAAACTTCATGTTAAATCACTTCAAATGTTTTTATTTCATATTTATTGTGCAGTATAATTTGTATGGTGTTTTGTAAATTGCATGTCATGTCTTTTATCTCAAACTATGTTGTTTCCATTGTTAAATCATCTCAAATTTCGGTGTCGTTAACTGGTTTGTCTAAATAAAATTACGTTGTTTGGTAAAAGATACATTAACATGTGTATACGCACAGGTGTCACACTAGTATCGATGCACTTAAGTTACAGTTCTGCTGAAAATAAAAAAGCTTGACTTAATTATTTATTTATTTTTGGAATAAGCTTGAGTCGTTGTATTGTTATAATAAGTCATAATTCATACATTACAGTTTTTATCAAGTATCATGTCAATTATATTGCAATTTACCATGCCCATGATAAGAAGATTATAAAGGACATGAAAACCCAACTCTTTCACTTTCCTTTCCTTAGTTAATATTTGAACCAATAATCTCTAATTTTCTATCTTCTTAAACATTTTTTTCGTCAAGTAACCCAATGGTCGAAACTCACACATTTTAAATGTTTAGAAGTGGGGTGTATGAGGTTCAAACGCCGGTAATACACAATATCCATATCAATTAAGTTAAATTTATAATGACACATATTTTATTTTATTCCTAATAACTCACAACAATCTCTTAAATATTTTGTTTTATTTTTTTTAACTCTTAATTTATAAATGTTAAACACTTTTTTTTATAATAAAATGTTGAACACTTTTTTGCCTTGACTTTGTTTTTATCATTTAATTTTCGTACCTTGAGTTATAAAAGGTTGACAACTTTAATCCCTTAAATTACAAATGTTACACGCTTATCTCTCTCTCTCTCTCTCTCACACACACACACACATATATATATATATATATATATATATATATATATATATATATATATATATATTTGTCTCTTAAATTATATTTAAAAAATGGGTCCCTTTAATATGCACCCTACTAAAAAGGGTCCAAGCATGGACCTTTCATTTATACATATAGTAACCGGTTATTTACTTTTTTAATAATTCTTTCAAGTTCTCTTTTTGTTAAACACGTTCCTCTTTCATTTCATCCTTAACTTCAATGTTAGCTTTCTCTGTCCTATGAACGACAATATTGCCCCCAACCTTGAAGGTTCTCATGACATTGTTAATTTCCAAAACAGACCATTGAAAATTTATTGATGGAAATTTTAATATTTGATTTTATTGTTTGTTAAATTAAAAGAAGTCGAAAATCTTAATCATTAATCTTTACAAATAGGATGTAAATCTACTGATCTATAAAATAATTCATGAGAAACACAACCATTAGAGAAATTAATAATTAAAATTTAATGCTGAAGTGAAAGAGAGCTGTTATTTGAGCCATATTTACTCATTCAACAATATTGGGATGATTTTATTTGAGCCATTATGCTCATAAAAACTGTCATAGGAAATGGCTCGAAATTAGAATTATTGAGCAATTGGTTGGGTGGCAACACTTACATTGAAAAGAGAAAGAGAAATGTTATTAAAACTGGGTTGAAACTAGAATAAAAGATGAGTTGTATTTTTTAGTGTTTGAAGAAGGAGAAAGAAAGTTCTTTTGCCCAAAAATGGTAACTGGCTGGAGGCTCGAAATTAGAATTATTGAGCAATTGGTTGGGTGGCAACACTTACATTGAAAAGAGAAAGAGAAATGTTATTAAAACTGGGTTGAAACTAGAATAAAAGATGAGTTGTATTTTTTAGTGTTTGAAGAAGGAGAAGGAAAGTTCTTTTGCCCAAAAATGGTAACTGGCTGGAGCCGGTCATTTAATGAGGATCACCAACGATCCTTGTAATTTGGGGTCCATATTAGGGGCTCCCTTAAAAAATAACATCTCTTTAACATAAAAAAATATCTCTTTGTCATTTCTAATTATTTCGAGTATTAAGATATACATATGATGAGTTGTACTCAACCACATTGTTATAGTGCATTAACCATATATTTTGTTGTTATTTTATGTTCATATATCTTCATAATTTTACCATTATATCTATCGATCAACATATTACATACATATATAACACTTATTTATTAACTAAAAGATTTTTAACACTTATTTAAACTTGTGCAATACTTGGGCTTTCTATCTAATTATACAATAAAGAGACCTTATGCTCTCTTCGCTAGAAGGAGAATGAAAAAAATTGTGGGTCCCATATATATATATATAATTCTTTTTTTTCTCTTCTCATTTTCTCTCAAAGGCTCGACATGGAAGATGAAAAAGTTGAATTTAATTTTTCTTTTTACATAACTAGAGTTATAAGATCTTTTTGTCAAAAAAAAAAAAAAAACTAGCTATAAGATCTTATTCGACAATAGATAGACTGAAAGGTGAAGGTTAATATCAGACCCATATGATTTGACCAAGAGTCAAAACATGAAAATAATCATGATTTTCTTGAGTTCATAAGGTATAATTGTTCTTCATGAGTTTAAGCTAATATTTATAGCATGAAATATTAGATTACCAGCTTAAACACATCATCGTACTTCGAAGGGATAACTGAGGCTCTATTTCCTATCATTGCGATGAACTAAAATCCCAAGGTATTTTTAATAACAATATTATAACTTTCAAACATAAACCACTCTAAAACAATCATTATTTGATCTTATTAAAATAGTGAAAGAAATTACAAAGTCCTATGAATCGATATTTTTACTACCCTATATAACAACACACTTACAACTTTATCAATAATGTGTTGAGAAAAATCATACTTTTAAAGGTGTAATAGAGAGTTTTTGATAGCAAAAATCATACATTTAAAAGATAAAAAGAGAAAGAAAAGGAAGAAGAAATGTATTAGGAAAATTGAGCGGTGCAAATAGTAATATTTTATATTTTTTGTGTGATGATAGAAACAATCCCTAGGCCCAACCCGACTCCATTACCATCCCAACAAACCCTAGAACAGCCGCATTGCGTAGCAAACCCTAGACACAATGCTTATATATACTTGTCATATATCATCATCACAGTTCACAGCAGCCATCAACCTAGCTTAGCAACAATGGCTGTGCCTCTTCTAACGAAGAAGATCGTGAAGAAGAGGGTCAAACATTTCAAGAGACCCCAGAGTGATCGTAAGATCTGTGTGAAGGTATAATATGCTTATCAAATCGGATGTGATGATAGTAATTGTCGCCCCAGTCTTAATTTGCACCTATAAGGTGTAATATGGTGACTGACACTTTATCTGATCCTGATTTATTTACCTTAAATTTTTGTTTTGTTTTTGTTTTCATTGTTATCTTTGAAGATTGTTACATGATGGGGATATGAGGATAAAAAAATTCAAATGTGACATCCAGTCTTACTACATACGTGGTGATTGATCGACTATCTGATCCCTAATACAAATCTCTACTTTTTGTTATCATTTTGTTCTAACTGTATTTGTCTTTAATTAAGTTATAATGTTTTGATTTGGAGCATTAAGGTATAGTTTGCAAGAGAAATGATGATATATATCCATACGGTTCTGTTATAGATGATGAAAAAAACATGCACTACCATCTGATCTCTTGCAAATTATTGTATTTTGAATTTAATGCTTTTGTTCAAATTTAGTGTAAATTGCCTATGGTATCTGATGTCCAGAATTCAGGCTTATGTCTAGTAGCTGGACATTTCGTTTTTACGGGCATAGAACAAACTTTTACAGGTCTTGCGACACAGGGGTTTTCTTACTTATAAACCTACTGTTACTAATTCCCTGTTTATATTTTCACATGTTAAAGTTGTTCAAATTTTTCCATGTTTTTTGTTGGTTTTTGTTTATTGTTCTGCAATCTATGATGCAATTAATATCCTTACTATTATGATTATCCCGTGATTAATCAAATATATCACCATCTTTCGACTGAGATTGCAGCTCAATTATTTTGTTTTACTTATTAATTATTTGTCTTTATATTATACAGTATAATGCAAAACAAAAACACATGATATGTTTATGTTCTACAGGAAAACTGGCGCAGACCTAAGGGTATTGATTCACGTGTGAGGAGAAAGTTTAAAGGATGTACTTTGATGCCAAATATTGGTTATGGATCAGATAAGAAGACTAGACATTATCTACCAAATGGTTTCAAGAAATTTGTTGTTAGCAATGTTAATGATTTGGAACTTCTTATGATGCACAATAGGACTTATTGTGCTGAAATTGCTCACCATGTATCCACTGGAAAGAGAAAGGACATAGTTGAGAGAGCAGCACAACTTGATGTTGTTGTAACGAACAAAACAGCCAGATTAAGAAGCCAAGAGGATGAATAGTTTTTACTTGTTTGAGAATTTTTTTGTATTGAATCTTCGTTTATGATTCAAATTTTGGCATTAACCAATTTACCCTTGTACATTGCTAGTTTTAGTAATCGAATCTTATAAATTAATTTGATCCATGTATTAATTTGATATAATTTGTTTTATTTTCTTTCGAACAGGTGAAATCTGTAAGAAATCTTGTGTTTTGTAATATTCCAAAAGTCTTCCAAAGAATTAAAAAAGCCACACCTGAGAAGTATCAATGTTCACGTTTCTGTTAAAATTTTAGCTTTGTTTTTGAGCATCTAGGTGTTGGCTTTGCGTTTGAAGGTGCTTGGATTTTAGGTATTGCTCAAAATCAAAGCAATCCTTCCCTTGTTCATCCTTCTTGGGATTATACAGATTTTGTGTTGCTTGGATTTTATCTTCAAACATACTCCTGTAATGGGTGATTATACAGATTTTATGTGTTGCTTGGATTTTATCTTCAAACATACTCCTGTAATGGGTAGAAGTAGCACTGAAATTTACGAGTTAAAGCCTTTAAATATTGTGTTTTGTTTTTTAAATATCCTGTTTTGTTTTGTAATATATTGGGAACAATTAAACATTTAAATTTTGAAGAAATTCTTAACCCACATCATGTTAAATAGGTTTGGATATCATCCTAAAAGGTAGCTCAGATGACAGTCTCACTGAAAAAAATAAAACAACAAACCAACTTCAACAAATAACGTGAATCCGTGATTTGATTGTAAAATGAATATTCAAGTCAAAATAATTTTAGAACGTTTCAACATTTAGAATGTTTCGACACTGTTTCCTACGGTAAAAGACATGTATCCATTGCGCATCCGTCAAACTCAACAGGCTTTTCATTGTTGAGAAGATTGGTTTCATTGTGTATCGTTCATTCGAATTCCCCTACAGACGGTCACTTTAATATCTCTTACAACAAATGTTTTAGAAGGAAAAATTATTTGATCAGGGTCAAATATAAGTATAAATATGTGACATAAATCCAGTTGGACAATCATGTCATATTCCAGTTACAACAATTAGCAAAAGATGCAAGTAAGTAACTATAGGCACATTATGGGTCATGTTAACCAGTGCTCTGGGGCACTGGTTAAGGAAACTAAAAAAGGAAAATTTAAAGTAAAAATAACACTTTTTAAGTTTTTGATAAATTGACAACACAAGTTCCGAGGCAAAACTTTCTACATTTGATTCCTTAACCAGTGCCCTGGGGCACTAGTTAACATTTCCCGCACATTATTAACATCATTAGTTCAACAAGATACTTCCATTGGTTTCACATAAGTATTTAACACAAAAGAACAAAGAAAAAAAAGCCACCAAGTTTTGTTTTGATATCTAAGAACCATATGGCGTAAGACAAGATGGCTCATTGATGATAAAGCCGTTGAAGTTCAATGTTTTCACCTTACACAATGGAAGATGAAATAAAGGAAAAGGTGAGGGAAGGCGAATTACAAAAGAAAATCAAAGTATAGGGAAAATTTGTTGCAAAGATTCGAGATTCAGCTAAGCATGGTGCTACTGCCGATGAAGCTGCAAGAGCTTATGATTGTGCTGCTTTCGATATTAGAGGTTCTTCAGCTATTCTAATTTTTCCACATGTACATTTTCCATACAATGTGGCTTATAATCCTTCTCAATTTGAATATTAACGTTGATTCACTTGTGAGATAGTAAAATAAGAGTTTTTTTTTTTTCCATACAGAGCAATTCAACCAAGATATAAGACAAACTGCATTATTATTCATCAATAACTGAATAAATACATGTCATGTCACATAATATTGAAACAAAATTTTATCCAAAGCATCAAATTATAACGATCATTTAAAAGTGGGCTTCCATTTAAAAGTCACCACAATTACAAGTCATCTTTATGCTTGCAAATTATTTGATCATAGGGTTGAACAAAGTTGGGCAAGGCCAAAAGCTGTTGGCAGGCTTACACCTTGAATTCTCCAAATTGAAACAATAGGCCTTGCCTTTAGAAAAGAGGTAAATGCAATTTCTTTGACATCCATAATAGCCTTGAGCTAACAATGAGAAGTTTGAGTCTCTACCCAAAACAAACAAAGCTTCACCCAGATCTGGCACATCAAACCATTTACCCCATTCTTGATCAAGCTTATAAATTTTCACAAAAACAACCTTGTATAAATATTGCTTATGATAGCTTTTATCATTAATATACAAATCAACCACATAGAGACTTCCATCATATTCTACTAAATGCTTCTTCTTTTTATCAGATTTCACCCATATGTGCTGCTTATTCCTATCACAACAGTACAACTTTGGTGAAAACTGAACCAACTTCAAAGTCAAAGGATTGATCCAGAAAATTGTCCCGTTTTCATCCACAACATAAAGTTGTTCCCTGTGAAGAATTATATCATCGTAACCCATGTATACATCATCATCATCCATTATTATGGTTGTTTTCTTATCTCCAATATTGCAAACATGCACTTTTTTATCACTATGCAGTGTAAAAATAATGTGATGACGAAACAAGATAACTTTACAACCACTAAGCGGTGCATACTGAAAATCACCACCTTGATATCTAGAGAAATTATGACTGAGAGTATATCCTTCAAACAACTCCACAAATCGAAAGTTCATCAAATTCAATACTTTTTGGATAGTTTTCTCCTGGGATGATACTTTTTGGGTGGTTTTCTCCGGGGATGGATATGTCTTGGGATCGAAAAGATCAAAGAGAAAAAGTTTGGAGGAATTATAATCCTGAACAAGTTTTATGAGCCACCCTTTATTAGAAGAAGTTGAAGTTGAAGTTGACAAGTGGTGATGTGGTGCTGGTTCAATACGGTATATTTTAGTTTGGTGTAGAAAATATTTAAGATATGGAATGCGAGGTGTATGAGAGGAAGGAGAAGGGACAAGAGAGCGACATAAACGACAAATACTACGAAATCGAACAACGTCAAGAGTAGTGTCGAGATTTTTTGCTATAACTAACCATAACTCTTTGGGAAGATTTATCCATTGCACCATCTTGTTATCATACATAACATCACGATCCATACTTTTTCTTTAGACTCCAGCTACACACTCGTCACTGTCAAGGTTGTCAAACTAGAGAATTTAAGTAAACTCTATTTTATCTAGGTGCAATTGACAAGTAAACGAAAATAAAATACAAATATATATGTACGTGTATAATACCATAAAGGCATCAATAATTCAAATTTTTAACTTAATTATAAAACAAAAATATATCAAATCACCTTAAAAATTTAAGAGTTTAATGGTGCTTAGTTAACAATACAAAACAAATTTGCACACGCAACCAATCAAAACATTTAGAATAGTGACAATTCTCAATGTTTTGATTATTTGTTTTCGACTGTCACCCCTTAACCATTAAAATTTAAAGTATATAATGTATTAATGCCGATAATTCATTTTACTCAAGAAATTAATTGTGATTTCGACTTCCAGTATATTTAGAGTCACTAAAATTTCATTGAACACCAACATAGAGCACCAGAAAACGATTGAAAAAAAAAAAAAGTTAATGAGATAAAAAATGAATCAAACGTGTACCTCCAAAAAAGAGATGAAGAAGGAGAGTTGGTCTTGATTGCACTGTCGAATCTGTTTGAGGGAAGGGAAAGGGATAACGCGTAGAAGAAAGTCGTTTCCGTGCGGTGGGTTTATAAAGTTGTTTTCTTAGCGATTAATAATCTTACACTTTACACTAGTGGAGGGTGACACAATTAAAGAGAATCAATCCCAACAACTTTATGAATTCATCTGATACACTTGTCAATGGTGACTTTTAGGGTGCACAAATTGTTAAATTTGTGTACCCATACACAAACACACTTTTAGCCTTGGATTTATTATTTTAAAAATGAATGGTATAGATCTAGTGATAGTCTACATGTACAAAATTGGAATAAGGGAATGTATAAAAAAAGAATTGAACAAAGGAGAGATATTTTTTCACCGTCTAATGTGGCCTATTTTTTTAACAGCGTGAATCTACTCCCTTTTCTTTGTAACATATAATTTTAAACACAAATTTTTTCCCTATTCTTTTTATTGAGGGGAATAATTTTTTCCATATTATTTATTGAGGGGAATAACTTTTTCCATATTATTTATGTTCCTCTATACGTTTTTATGTGTCATTTATGCATTTTTAATCGTTTAGTAATAGTTTTCTATATAAAAAAAACAAATCAATTAATAAATAATATATTTTTTTTATTTGGATCTAATTTGTATGCATATACTCTGTAATTTTGTAAACCTTTTTATATGTGCATGTGCATCTAATCTAATCAAATCACTTTATGATATCAACTTTTTAGATTAATTATTAAAATATCTCTACAAATACATATTAGACATGTTAAAACATGGATTATGCGTAGAAAAAAATAGTTTGCCAATGCATATAAATAGGGAAAAAGTGAAATAGAAGTCCCATAAAATGTTAAATATTCAAAATTGTAGGTTTATTCGTTGAGATAAAAGAAATCATAAAAACTAGATTTTTTTTTCACTCACAAACAGTAGAATATAAGCTCTATAAACTTCTTCAAAAAAAAAAAAAGCTCTATAAACTATACACCGAGAATTAAAAAAATGGATTTAATTCTGTTAATAAAAAAAATAGACAAAAGTTGGCGTAAACACATCAAAAAAAAATGTTTTATTAAAACATAAATGCATCCCAAAAATACTTTTTTTTAATTAAAAATCACGTCAGAGTAAATAGCTTTTGCAAACTACATTGTCAAAGTATAGCTACACGTGAAATGAGGTTTCTATCATTACATCCTAACCATTCAATTTTTAAATGATAAATCAAAGGTCAAAAGAGTGTTTGTGCATGGGTACACAAATTTAACAATTTGTGTACCCTAAATGTCACCCTTGTCAATAGGATTCCAACCTCGGAGCTAAAGACAATTTGTCATTTAAATAAAGAGAATTTGTCATTAGACACACCTTAAAAAAACCTAAAAAGAGCAACTTTACATCGGAAAACATAATATTTTAATTTTTAAATTAGAATATATAGAAGCGCACACAACTAAATACAATAGAATAAATCTCCAATCAATTCCTTATTCAATGCAAAATATATTTGTTGGGTTTTCATTATTCAATGCAAAATAAATTTGTTGGGTTAATGTTGTCGTGAACATAACTTTGTTGGTAGGGACATTAATATATCTGGACGGCACTTCAGTGACATTGAAGAAATAATGGTATGGTGACATTACCAATCAAAGGATGACACGTGGCATCTTGTTATTAAAATAATAAAAAAAACAACAAAAGCCAATTTAAATAAAACAAACTAAACAGAACTCACAAACACAGTTCTCCTCCTTCTTTCTCCCTTGCCTCGTCTACCCAAAATCCACTACCACCACCACCGGTTTTCTTAATCTGATCCAGTTTTCATTAGATACATGTTCCCTCTTTGCTCAACCAACATGTATCACAAGATACTGAAAACCATGTTTATGACCAATATAAAAACCGGAAAACAAACTAGTTAGGACAATGATTTTGGAGTTGTGTTCTTAAGCTCTTACAAACTTCATAGCAAAGCATGTGCAGCACATATACAAACATGAGATCAGAAAGTTATAGTTACTAAATAATTTAGAATTAATGTAGAAATGAGAATACTAAACAAAAATAAATTGAAAAAAAATTATATCATTGATGGATAAAACTTAATTTCATATACACATTGAGAAGGATTCCATCAATCCAGTTTCATATACACATAACAAATTTAATATGATCCTTTAAATAGATCCAACCCTCCTGCAACCCTTGACACACCAAAAATCATCTTAACAAGCTAAAAATCTTATTCAACAACAAGAATTCCGTGAATCTCCGGCAGCCTGTGACAGATTGATGTTCGACAGTGCGGCGGAAGGTGGTGGTTGAAGGTTATTACGGCGGAGGGCGAAGAAAACCGGTGGTGGTGGTAGTGGATTTTGGGTAGACGAGGCAAGGGAGAAAGAAGGAGGAGAACTGTGTTTGTGAGTTCTGTTTGGTTTGTTTTATTTAAATTGGCTTTTGTTGTTTTTTTTATTATTTTAATAAATGCCACGTGTCATCCTCTGATTGGTAATGTCACCATACCATTATTTCTTCAATGTCACTGAAGTGCCGTCCAATATATCTAGAGGCCGGAGTTTGATCCACTGGTTCTCCACTTTTTTTTTTTGAAGGAAGGTTCTCCACTTATTCATGTCTAGAGGTACCGAACAACTTGACTAAAAAAATTTAATTATTTTGTTATTTTAATTTTAAGAAAACCTACCAAAAAAACTGTAATTTTCTTTATTATATGTTTACAATTCTTATCATATTCGGGGTATGTTTGGTTTTGGGATTTCTTCTCCGTATCAATAAACATTGGCATATACTCAGATTTTGCAACTCTTATTATATAGTGCTTATCCTTAAGACAGTTGCTATTAGTTTCTGTCCGTAATCGGCTCATTTTAAACCTAGCTAAACTCCATCTTTCTTATGTTAAGAAAAACTGTCTTACTGCCATTGGTGTCTTATAGATATATAGTTCTTTGTTTTCCACTTCTAATATAGCAAAACACACGCAGATAAGTCATCCATTCTCTCTTGCCTCTCGGGCTATCATAAGGTACTGCAGGGAAGAGTCCATTATATCTTGGAGGATTTGTGTAACTATGCTGGTAAATTCTCGAGGACAATACGTTATCGTTTGTTACTGTTGCAGGTCTTGGTCATAATTTGGGAGAAGAAGCACTAAAATCAGTCTTACCTGCTTTTCCTTCTAGCGAAAAAAAGAAACGAGAAAGAAAATAACCCATTGCAAGAGACAAAGGAAAAAATTACGTTAGCTAATGGTTGCTAACCTTTGCTGATTAATTGAAAACAAATGTCTCGTTTTTGTCTCCGGATGGCTCTCTTGCAAGCGTGAATACTGATTTGTGATGTTCAAATTACAGTACATGTATTTTTATCAAACGTTCAATGTTCAAACTAATTGTGATGTTCAAATTTACATGTTTTTTGTACGCCAAAGACAATTTCTAATTGCAATATAATTCAAGATACATTAATTATCGGTATAAAATTATGCAGTGAGCATAACCCAAACAACTGATAAGAAGGTATCCTGATCCATTTTATTTTCTAATAATGCACAGACGTGCCTCTAATGTAAATTTTACCTCAATATAACAATTGATAACAGCTCTTTCCTAGTTAATACAATAACAATCAAGCCTTATGCCACTAAGTGGGGTCGGCTACATGGATCAAATTACGCCATAGTGTTGTATCATAAACCATATTTGGATCCAACTCATTGACCTTTAAATTTTTTCTAATAGTTTCTGTCATAGTTTTCTAGTTGATGCTTAGGACAATATCTGTGTCTACACAAACATAAGTTGATAACAGGCACCAAATTAGGGATGCTGCGTAATGACTATAACCAATTACCTGGGAGCAATACAAGAAAATTGTGCACAAACTATTCATCTAAAATGTGCTAAAGTTAAATACATCCTTGAGCCATAGGAATTAATTCAACGTAGCATCATAAGACCAGTCACTCAAAAATACAGAAATGACGTAAACAGTAAACTTAATACATATAGATGGTGTTAGACTTGTTTTGGGGAGATAGAGGGGGGCTGGGGGATTACAGCCATGTGTAGCTTTTAGGATTGAGGTCAAAAAAGTTTGGTCCTAAGATTAAACAGGGTGCCAAATTGTGTTTCAAGATGAAATAATGCAAGCATTCATTCTGTACAAGTTAATTTCATTAATAGATCTAAGACAATTAGGAATAGGAAAAGCAGTTACTGAGAAAGTACACAATTTAAGTACAAGAGGAAATTAAAGCATTCTATGATATGTTGTATACAAAATCATGATAATCAACAGAGGTAATCAATCATCAATCAATACAATAAAAGAACAAGCAAGCATAACAATGAGCTTAAATTTAACCCGGTCATATGAATCTAAAACTGAATCGAAAAGGAAGGTTTGATTGTACAATGAATAAGCATCAAAATCAGCGGTTCCAACCTGATCAGCATGTATTAATTCCATCTTTGCAATCTTTTGTCAAATTATAAAATGTTTCCACACGAGTCTTTCCACGGTAAAAGACCTCTGTATCCACCGCAACTCTCATGTATCCATCAAACTCAACAGGCTTTCCATTGTTAAGAAGACTAGTTTCATTGTACCATTCACTCGAATTCCCCCACAGTTCCTTATAATCATCAAGCAAATGAACCTTGAAGTTCGCTCTCAGTTTATCAAAGTAATTATAATAGGGCTCATTAGTAGCAATATACAAATTCCTCCAAGGTTGAACCAACCCTTTAAGCTTCTCAAGAAGGGCATCCGGCGAAGTATCGGAATCCAAATTAGGCCATAACTCCTTATTTTGAGCTTTCTCTCCACGAACCACATGAACCGCATCAAAATCCCAATCCATTCTTCCACTAATCTCAGTAACAATGTTCATTAACCTCTTTGATTTCCACAACGCATGCCAAGGTCTCTGAATATACTTTGCAGCTTGACCTTCACAAACCCTATACCAATAATTCTCTGGCTCAGGCGAATCAAATTGCCTCCAAATGACAGTGCTCTTATCTTTTTGAAGTTGCATAGGAGTTACCTTATGAGTAACAACTTTCCTAACAGGAACCTTCTTTTTCTTAAGATGAGTCTTATCCCATCTCTTCCAATCCCTCAAAAACTCACCTTCCTCAACAATAGAAGCAACCTCTTTCAAATGCTCAAAATCAAAGTAATACCTAAAATCCTTCCCTTCTTCATCTTTATTACTAGGGTTATACATTGCACCTAGACAGACACTCAAATCCATAACAAAAGTTCTATTCAAAAACATAGCTTCACCTAAACCACATAAAAAACTCCACATAAAATGATTCATACCCTTACAATAATCACCACCCCGCGAATAATACAAATACTTCCCATTCCTGAAATTAGTCTCCGATCCCAAACTCGGTATCGTGTCATTAATCTGATCATCACGATTCGTTATCCGCGGCAAAGTTTTCCCCTTACCACCACCAATCCGTGGCCGTGGCACTGGATTTCTCCTCGCATTTACTCCAGAATGAAATCCACCAGCATGAATAACCTTATAGCGACAATCATCAGTTACAGTTAATCTAAATCTGCGAAAATCACGATACTTCCGCCATGATTTCTCTCTCTTATTACGAAACCTCCACGAAACATCACAATCACCGGAAACAGCACCGTTCACCGGAGTTTGATACTCGAAAAACGAAATCGACTTAAAAGCACGTAGATTAAATCTCTGAATAGCAATAAGAACACGAGGATCAGAGCAATTCAGCGTTCCGAGAAGCTCGTCACAGGAGGAGGAGGATGAAGGAGCGGTGGCGGAGGAATTAGCGATATTCTCTTCGGATTTTTCGATTACAGCCTCCGTGACAGCGGGGGTGGAGTCGGCGGGAGAAGGATGAGGAGAGTCTTGTGGAGAAAGTGTGAGGTCTTCACCGGTTTTGATAACGGAGGTGTCGATGTGGAAAGTGGCGTTTTCGGGTTGAGTGAAGAGATTGGAGAGAGCTGGTGAAGATTGAAGCCATGGATCGGGTGGTTGGTAAGTGATGGCAATGACGGTGAAGATGAGAACAGAGAAGACGAAGAATGAGAAGCATAAGTTGCTTATTAGTTTGATTAGGTTTTGGCCTATTGGTTCAGTTCTACTACTGGTGCTGCTTGAGTTTGAGTTTGAGTTAGAATCTTTCATCTTTGTTTTGTTTTGTTTTTGAGATCTGAAATGGGATAAGGGTAGTATAAGGTAATGTGTGTGAATTAAGAAAGAAAGAGTGAGTGAAGTGTTGTTAAAGGTAAGGGGTTAATGGTGATTGTGACGGTGGATCTGATTCTAAATCTGGTGGGAAGCCATAGTTACCAACTCGATTGCCTTACTTTGGTTTTGTTTACTGTTGCGACTTCCCACACTTGTGTAAGTACAAAAGGAAGTGAAGCCTTTACTTTTACTCCATCATCAATAAACATTTTTTTTTTACATAAAATTTTTAGAAAAAAATTATATTTTGAAATCTTTTAAGGTAATAATATTTTATCTTTTTTCATTTCAATTTTATCCTTTTGCGCCATTTTCATATAGATTTTCAAGCTTAAAATTCATGTTTTTTAGTTTTTATTATGTCTTTTCAATCTTCAAATCTATAGTCTTTCATCTATGTTTGCATATGAATATTAGATTTGAAGCTTGAAAATTCATATGTAAATGGAGCAAAAGGAAAAAATTGAAATCAAAAAAAGGAAAGGATCAAAATGTTTCCTGAAATTAAGTTAAATAAATAAAAGTGTAATTTTGCCAAATTTCTATTTATAAAAATCAAAAGATCAATGTAAAATGAGACTTTCAATTTTAAAATAATAAGTACAAAAAAAGTACAAATATTTTTTTTTTGACGGTAAAATAAACTTCATTCATTCAACAACTAAAATAGCAAAATTACAATCAAAATGATCCTGAATTGGGACAATCCCCATCCATAGTTTTAGAGAAGTATAAGTTATCTAGATAGCTAAAATCCCCCTAGGAATACATATAGTACTTTCAGAAAACATTAAGGCAGCAACAAACCAAAATACAAATCGTAACAACCAGGCTACAATCTTCCACATATGGCCAAAGGTCACTAATAATTTGAGATCCACAATCTTTGATTTCATCCAACTTCGGAAAAAGATTATTACAGGTGTTCGCACATATCGACTATAAATGGTCTCTGAAATGACAAATTCCGCCACATGTTGAGAAGGCAGTTGCGTGATTGTGAGGATAATGAATTCGGTGATAACCGCCATAAGTCTCTTGCTTGTAATACAGTACCTATGAAACAAGTCCTTCAGAAGCATTTTAGCAAACATATAAAGTACAAACTTGAACTCAAATAAGGAACATAAAAACCAAACCAAACAACATAACAATAAAAGGAGAAAAACAGCCACAAATTTATTAGATTCCAAAACCAATGATGATGGAATAACCCAATAACATGGATACCATGGTGGCTTTCGAGAGGGACGCTTAGTTGACGTTTCAATGATTGTGATTACATCCATAACAACGAGATAAAGAGGCGGTGGGCGATCTGACGGAGGTGCATAGGAACTTCCAGAGCACAAAGAGGGGAAACACCAATCGGCGGTTGCGGAGCCGATAAGGGATAGTCGACTAATGCTGAAATCGATTTGGGTGTGATGGCGATGGTGGCAGCAAGCTATTTGGGGGTGAACGAGATTTGGGGTGGAAGGTGATTTCATGGAGGTGAGTGGGAAATTACAGCGATTTGGGGTTGAAATCATATTAAGGGTGAAGCTACGAAGACGGCATGGTGAAGGTGATTGGGAGGCAGGAAAAACCGATTGGTTAGCACGATTGAAACAGATGATGAAAACACTATACACCATAACTCCCTAAAACCCTAGCAAAGGGTGGGAGCGGTGCAAGGATGACATAAAAGGAAATGAAAAGTTTTCTCCATTTTCAGTGTTATATAACGGCCAAAAAAAGTACAAATATTATCCCTTATAAAAAATGCAAATATTATAATAAGAGTGTAAATTATAAGAAATTATATTGACATGTTTCATTAAAAAAACATTTCAATTAAAAAATATGAAAGTCTTTTATTGGCACCATCATAAATCAATATTATTTGGACTCACCTACATAAATTGAAGAAAATTAAACAAAAATAATATAGTAACATCAATTGACATCTTTTAATGTTATCTCTTTTAATTTGTTTAATATTATGTTTGCGGTTAAATATTTTTATTTAGACTTGTGTGCAAGTAAGTATTACAAATGAGATTAAGTGAAAGGAACTTACAAATGAAAAAACCTAATAAATAAAAAACTATTATTCATTTAGGAGACAATTCATATCCTCAACGCACCACATATAAAATAGACAATGGTCGTCCTATGTCGTCATCATAAACCATTTTTAAAAGTGGTTTTTAATGAGCTCAACTAAATTTTTTATTGTCTAGATCGCTCAAATAACAGATTGTTGGCTAGACATTTCCCTCCTTTTACCTCCTCACCCCAAAAGAAATGAAATTCCTTATGAATGTAAATCACTCGCATAACCATCACCACTCCGAACCATTTGCACAACTCATACTAGATAGAAAGAAAGAAAAAAAGGAATTCGCATCTTGAGAACAATAGCAATCTCGATTCTTGACTCCCACGGTACACAACTATTAGAATTAGAATCGATATTTATCTTTCTTCTAAACAAATTTAGCCTAGTTGGGAGTTTTCTCAAAATCAATTATATTGACTTGTACTTTAGAAAGTTTCACACGAAAGTTATAAACATCATTCAATCAAGTATCAACCACCATAAACAAGCAAAATCATCATTGAGGCATAATGCAATAGTCACACGAACACGATTGTATTGCATAGAGAAGAAAACATTGATGTTGCACATCACAAAACCAATATATGAATTAACAATTGTCATCTGAATGATTTCTCCAAGAACCTTCACAGGTTCCACAACAGACAAATGTTCCAAAGCACTTTTTAAGTAACAATAACTACAAGCTTTGTTTTTACAGAACTTCACTACATACTCCCTCTGATCTTATTTATAAGAGACTCTTGAGTCAACAAAAGTTAATGTATCTAGTTCAAAATTTAGATCATACACATCAATTTATGCCGGCTCAAATGTCTCTTATAAATATAGGGCCGGAGGGAGTATATACGTAACCAACTTGGAGAAATATAATGAAGGAAACACATTTCATCGAAGAGCGTACGTGGTTGAAGTCATGATATCGAAAGTTTTTGTAAATGAAGTGAGCTAACAACCGCGACAATGCGAATGAAAGTATAGCCAGCACAACTATAGAATTTCTTGTTGCAGCTGAAACCATTCCCTGCTTTATTGCGGAAACAATCCCAATTGAAGCAACTGATATGATCTGCAGCATCACTTCCACCACATTGAGGCTCTTATAGGCTAAATTGCAACTCTTGCAATTCACCGTATGGCTCCAGTACCTGTTCAAATTTAATAATTTCTAATCAAGAACATGGTACAAATACCTGTTGCATTTAGACAATGTTTGGATAAACAACTTAATTAAGTACTTCTGTCTAAGCTAATTTATAACAAATGAAATAAAATCGAGTTGTTTCATAGTTTCATATAATAAGTTATCCAAGAAAGGTTGTGGAAATATGCTGAAAACATATTTTGGACATGTCATAAGCAGTTTCACAAGCTCTCCAAAACAGTCTCACAACCTACAAGTGTTTATGCCACTAAACAAACTCAAATAAGTCAATCCAGATAGAACAAATTTTTAGCATTGTTATACTTAAGAATTTTACACTTGAAAATCTATTGGTTTATGCTTGACTTTGAGTAAAGTTCTTCAATAAAAACTTCACATATATTAAAGGAAATTTCTCACTATTTTAGAAATATAACAAAATTGAAACTTCCATGTTCCAATTCAATCTTATGTGAGTTACCTACCTGTCCATAAGCTGTTCTCTAGGAGGTGTAGGAGGCAGAGCCCCACTATATTTTCCTCTCCAATCAACTTGATCACCTGCATACTTCTTTAACCATTTTCTAAAACCAATCACAAGAGCATCTGCCTTTGTTGGCACAAAACAGGCCTTATGCCAATTTTCTTGACCAGCATCCATTATTTTTTGTTCCTAAAAAAAGTTAGTAACATTATTTGAGGAATGGAAAAACCTAATCTATTGAAAAAAAATACCAGTGATTGAATTTGATATTGTTATTGTGCAATAGTATCGACTTAATAGTACTTTTCTTACACCATTATCTATGACAGCATAACTCCCAAATCTGCAAGTGTGATGGTTTACTTTATTTGATCAACCGGATAACTAATCTGTGAATTATAAAAGGAATTACCTCAACATGGAGAAGATATAAATCTGAATCTAGAATCAAGTTTTGTCCCACATGAAGAATCCATCGCGGTACAATTTTGTCGACCCACAGTCCAAAATTTCTCGGAAAGCACCAAATCAGTCTACTATTACCAGGACTCACAGGAATACAAATAAAGATCATAGAAAATTTCTTCCGAACGGATGATTTCTGCATTAAAACTGTATTATATAACACCTATATAAAACTGAGGGCAAATTTTTAGTAGCTATTCAATGTATTACCTTAGTTTCAACAGAAGATGCAAGTTCATCTGGATCACTATATATATAAAAGATGCTTGGTGGTATAAATTTGCTTTTGCTCCAACCCAGATTTGCAGTGAAACCATTGATATCTAACTCTTCAATTGAGAAATCAAGTGGTCTTCCTCCTTCTCTATCAGCATTATTCACTGTTAAGTTATAAGTATGTACGTGTCATATATGAAACAAATAGGAATTTATTGAAGTTAAAAGATTTATCATATGTATATATGTCTACCTTTTGGGTCTGGAGTTAATCCATAGTGTGCATATGGAACATGTGAAGGGTCCATGAGGTTTTCAATCAGTACCTCGTACCTGAAATTGCATGTTCAATTAATTAGAAAGATATACTATTATGTTAGGCAAGACCAAACAGTTAGCTTATATGACTCCGTATAATTTTGTCAAAAAAAAAAAAATGACTCCGTATAATTAAAATGTAGTTGTTTGGTAACGTCAATTCCTCATGAGTTTATAGCATTTTTCACAAACTTAAATTATTTTTGAAATGCAAATTTGAAGTAGATATCGTATAAAACAGAGAATGTTTTTATAAAACCTAGAATAGTAGCATAGCATGCAAATTATGCTATAGGGAAATGCATAATGTAAATATGTAATGTAATGTTTGTGATTTTTCATCTTCCAAAACCAGATCATCAATAATTATATCAATTAGCATCCACTAAAACAATTACATTAAGCTATGCCATATGCATATGTGTTGGATTTCTACAGAAGAAATATCATTTTTTAGTCTTCAAAATTAAAATCATACCCATAAGGAATATCTCTGTTTCCCATTAAGCTAGCAAATGATGGATCATCAATTTCTGGTATGAATGGGGGTGTTTTCCTTGTAATAATATCTTTGAATCGAGGATCAGTATTTGGCCAAAACCACAAGATATTATTCTGCACAATGCTTGGATAAGCAGCTACACATGCTTTTTTGGATGTATGAATCTGAAAAGAAAAAGTTTATGCAAAAGTAAATGAGGATAGCATGATAACAAAACAAACAATGGAAAAATCAATTTACACTGCAACACATCTATGGTATCAAAACTGTAAACCCTAAAGCAAATTGTTACACATTAACTAAAAAAAATAGTCCATTTTTTAACACTAAATTTCATTTTTGGTGCCTTAACTAATTTTGGGTTTCGCTTTGGTCCTTTACATCTGTTTCGTTTCACTTTGGTCCCTTTAAGTAACAAACATTTTTCTTCAAAGACGGCGGTTAAAAAGTATCAGAAGGACTAGTTACCGGAGGTCCTTCACGAGGTGCCTGAGGAATGAACTTGCAATCACCTGATCCATTAAAACACCAACCATGATACACACACTGCAACCTACCCCATTGATCAATCCTTCCTTCAGATAAAGGTGCTAATCTATGAGGACAAGCATCATCAAAAACTTGCCATGCATTCTCATTTCTATCCCACCATATAACAACATCAATTCCCATCACCTTCTTAGCATGAGGTGCCCTTTTGTCAAGATCACATATTGGCATCAAAGGATACCACTGTGAGTACCAGTCAAATTTCTCTGAACCTGTTTCAACTTCTGGTTCATCATCCACTTCAAGGTTACTACTACTAGAATCTGTTAATGGAGAAGGTGACAAGGCAGTGAAAAGCTTGAATTTTGAAGTGTTCCCACGGATTAATGGAAGTGTTGAATACACTTGTGAGTTGAAGAACATGGATTTTTTTAATGGAGTTTGTGTTTTATGTGCTAGTGGGATGTGAAGTGAAGGAAGAGAAGAAGCTAACATAACTTCCATTGTTCCCTTGTACAAAAGAAGAAAGTGATCACAACGTACAACACTTCAATAATGTTAAATACTACAATTTAAGAGAAGTTGAAACTTGGGAACAATTATTGGCCAGCTCCTGACCGAACTTCGTTTCCCTAGGAATTGGAGTGCTAAACAGTAAACACCAAAAATAAAAGAGAGAAGTTGAAACGCGCATTTTTTGCATTCATTTTTAGTACACCCTAACTAGTGTCATTTTAACAAAGATATAAATTATTTATTTTCAACGAGGTAAGAAAAGTTTTTTTTTTTTGAAAGAGAGGTAAGAAAAGTTTTGAGAAAAGTACAATAAGCAGAGCTTTTTTCTTGCTAACAATGAAAATAAATAATTTATTCGTGACTAGCATTGTTAGCAAGAAAAAAGTAGAGGTTTTTTTCATCTAAAAAAGGTAGAGCTCTTGTATTTGATCACTATAAATTTTTCAAAGTTTATTCAACATATAATTTTCTTTTTAATATATATTATCAATTTATCACATATATCAGATCCCTCTATTATTACTCTCTTTATGTCTTCATTTATTGTGTAAATGATGCACGGATGTTTTAACTCATTTTTCAGAAGAGCATTGTCGTGGTTGAAAGGCATGAAATTTTTTCTATCAAACGCCGAGCGTCAACCACAATGTCAGGGAAATGCAGGTCCATGTTTTGTCCGTATTCTACAACCCAGCATGTGATGTGCTATCCTGCTATAGGAAACGCCGATTTAATTATTGTTATCAATTATTATCTTATCATTGTTATTTTGGTAAATAGGAAACATAGAGAGGGTGTTGGCATGACTGTGGAGAGTTGGATTGGTGGTTATTAGCGCAACTATGTTGATTTTTTTTGCTATTCAAGCAACTGTAACAATGTATGAAATTTAGAGTAAGAGGAAGGTCACTATTATTTGACACTAACAAATACCAAAGAATATAATGAAAAAATCACAAGTCATACATGACAAAAAGATAACCGAGGAAAAAGATATGATAATGATACATCCACAATAACATAGGTTAACGCAATCCAATGATGGGCATAAGGAACGCCAGCCCAGCAAAATATAACTCAAATTGAAACAACTACTTCGTAAATTAACAAATATTTTTGACAAAATTGGAATGGTAAATGAACAAAATTTGTCAGGACTAAAGCATAATTCAACTTCAGTGCTTCATGAATTAAATCCGCTCCCCCAAGAAAAGAACCTGCGACCTTGGCTGCAATCAACATCATTTAATAAGGTCTAAATTTCCTAGCAGCTCTCAACTGTTGCAGACGTTTTTTATCCTCCTCAAATTTGCTCTGCAGTTCCATTAGCTCTGCAAGCAAAACATGAATGTTTATCTCAGTTTGATCATCGTAAAAACAATTTTGAATGATCATGTGCTGATTTAAGACAGCGTCTAGGGGTGAGGGAAAATGGGGTAAAGCCGTAAAGCATGAATGAGCCTCGCATAAAATCATATAATTTTTAAGGTGTTCCAATCAACAAGATAACGATCATTTCATGACAATCTAGACACATTATTTACTAGTGTGTTTTTGTGAATCTTAACTTACTGGCAGAAGGGTTTTGAATCATAGAAACCAAGATATTAGGGAAGTGAGAAACATCACAGAAGATAAGGCAAATGAACCTGCTTATATGACTAACACAACCAATAACCCTAATATTTCTTAAACTAAAAGAAACACAAATAACATCAACTATAAGATCTGTTGCATGCTAATGCAAATTTTGATGGAACCCCCAACCCCCCTAATTAACATCTTCCATTATTTAAACCAAAACTGTTCGTTTAAATTTAATTATTGACTTTTTGTTTTAACAGAAGTAAACATATTTTGTAACAACAACAGTTAAAAATCATCTACGATATGAATATATGGCAAAACATTATGAAAAACAAGTCATACCATTTCTCTGAGCTTCTCTTTTTTGAAAGCGGTAGAAATCTTGACCAACTCCTGTTTGTTTCTTTTTGGCCAATTTATTTTCTGCAGCAGCTTGAGCAACCGAGCCCACAGCAATCCCACTTTCAGCGTCAGTAGTTTTCTTCCTACCCTTGTGGTGCTGAACCACCGTCCATCCTCCTTCTGCAGCAAGGGCTTCTTTTGCTTTTCTTTCCTGCATTGACCGAAAAATAATTACATTGAAACCAAAATAAGTAACAGATGTGGGTTCATTCATAACTGAATATTGAATAAGGAAAATTAAACACTTAAGTATCACAAAGTGGATTAATAAGCCGTTTAGTTTGGGGTTTGAGATGAGAGATTATAAAGGGCATTGTTGTGGGAGAGTACTAGGTCTTTCGTCCTGCTTGGATACTGAATATTGAATATGGAAGATTAAACACTCAAGTATCACAAAGCGAGTTAGTAAGTCTGTTAGTTTGGAGTGTGAGATGAGAGATTATGAAGGGCATTGTCGTGGGAGAGTACTAGGCCATTCGTCCTGCTAAAGGAAATTAATTTTGAAAGGTGAAGCCCAACTTAAGGAAGAGAAAGGTGTTAGAACTTTAGGGCAAGACAGTATGCAAAATGAAGCTTGAAGGAGGAATAGGTCTGTATTGGGTTGTTTCCCTTTTTGTTTGTTCCATGGCTCATTAAAGTACCCATTTCGGATGTCATGGTTAAGGTTCTAGTGAGAAGTAATTTCTATTTGCATTCCAAGTTATCTATGAGTTCACTCTTCCTCTTGCTGAAACATGTGCCACGCTGCAGCAACGACCAAGAGAAAAACACACAAATATATAGATTTCTTTAGAGACATCCACGGGAAAATAGAAGCCACCTCTAAAACTATTTAGCTAGCTATCGTTGTGAGCAATGAAGGTCTGTGGACCCCAGAGGCCATTATTGGCTCTCATCTGTATCTTGGTAATCATGTATCACAGATTGGAACCTTGGCGGAATAATGTTTTCAGCAAATACAAGGAGAACATTTTGGGGGACTATTGTTAGATGTCCATCAGGACTGTTGGTCAGGATTTCTGAATTAGTTAGGTTAGTTGAGCTGAGATAGTTGGAAGAAACATGGCATGTTGGGTAAGGAGGTTGCAGACCTTCATGATTTTGCATTATTCTTCTGCAATCAGGGGAGAGATTCCCTATTCTTACTCATAAAATACCATATTTCTATCAATTACTCTCTTTCTTGAGGAGTTATATTCTAGTCATGACAAGTATACATGATGACCAGATAAAGTCACTTTTTATGCTGCCTAAGCCAAAAAACATCAACATCAAAAAGCACGTAAGGAAAAAGAATATTCAAATTATACGCATGCAGGAACATCAAAGCAAAAATGAACTTCTAATACTGTGTCTATGGCTTTACAGCTGTGAGATACATATCAATTCATCTAGATACCCTATAAATACAAACTGAATTATCCTCCACATCCTAACAGCATATTTAGCACCAACTAACATACCCCATTAGCAACAGAAAAGCTTTGTCAAAAGCAGACAGCATCAAGTGCTAAGCACATGGAGCCAAAGCATCGTTAAACCTTATACAACTATAATAACTTGGACTCATATGTTAAAGCCCTTAGCCCTCCCTTATGAAGGAAAATAACTTTTACATGTTATTTTTCAAGGCCATAGAACTAGTAATTATACAAAAGAAAATGCTAAATAAATATTTTACAAGATCAAATTAATTTCAATTTATAATAAAATTCATGGCATCATTATCCCCACTGATAAAAGGGTTATCTGACTATAATCAGGAAGAAATTTGCTTAAGTAGAAATATTTGGAGACAATATCTGACAAGAACATCCAACCTCTATTTTGCTTTAAGGAAGATTTTCAAAATATTTTTACCTCTTCCAATTTTTCCTCGTAAGTAGATATAAACTCTTCAATTTGATGTTGCAAAACCTCCAACCCTGGTCTACTTTGATGGTATTCCATGATCCACTCTGTGGTTTGAGTATTCCCCAGTCAAAAACTAAATAATGCATGACAATATCATACAAATATGCAGAAACTATACCATGTATAACAATAAATATTAAATATACAATAGCATATGGGTGCACCACATTCCAGTAGTCAACAGGTTGAAAGAATAATTGTAGACAATATGTCTACATGCTCACTGATAGGCAGTAGGGTGGATGTTGGCAAAGGATGAAAGACATATGCACAAGAAAGTTAACATAGAGAATCTTGAAAAGTTTATCAATTACTGTATGTATATGCGTGGCAACTATTGTAAATTGGAAATAAGCTCACAATATGTAACTATGCCGACATTACAAAAAAAATCATTAAATTTGTGCATGATATTTGTTGATTTTAAGAAAATATAAAGTAAAACGCTGAAGAAAAAAGCAATTCATACTTTTCATTCCATTTGAGCAGTCATCATCTCCAGAGGAAATAATATGAATGTCATCCTGATGATTCTGTTCTCTCTTTTCTGATGATTTTGGAACCTCCTTTCTTCTTTTTTTCTTAGCTTGCTTTGACGTACCTACAAACAAAGAAAACTTCTATGAGGAAAATGAATGTATGACTTCAGGCATGACATTTCACAATACAACAATAGCATCAACCAGAAAGTGCTTTTTATTACAAGGTTTGATAGCTGCTTCAATATTAGAATCTCTAGGCTTCTTGGAGTCTTGAACCTCCTTTTCTTTAGAATCGCAATGTTCCACTACTTCATCTGATATCATTGAGGAAAAAAGGTAAGATGAACATGATTAGTTTTTTTTTGAACAAGCCAAAATCATGAACATGATTAGTTAAAAATATTTTGTTCACAGAATCCACACCCGTAACCATCAACTCACCATTTTGCTCTTCTAAATCAACTTCTCCGTCTTCTGGTGTTGGTCTTCCAACTAGATTTTTGTCCTTGTTTTTCCTTTTTCGACTAGTAGTAGCTTTCACCTTTTTTCCCTTTATAATCTCCATTTCAGGATCCACTGAAACAACCAATTTATTTCAGTTGAAGTTCAACAAAGTGTGACCCGTACAAAAACATAACACATTTATATACTTAAAGACAGTAAAATATCTTGTACACAGTATATACGCCAGGCTACATTCATCAACTCACCGTTTTGCACTTCTAAATCAACTTCAACAACGAGATTTTTGTCCTTGTTCTTTCTTTTTCGGCTAATAGGAACTTTCATCTTTTTTCCCTTTAAAAGCTGCATTCTATGATCCACTGAAACAACCAATTTATATCAGAGAAAGTTCAACAATGTGCGAGGCGTACAAAATCAAAACATATTTACATACCATTATTGTTCATCTTGACATGTGTCTCAACATCATCAGCATTTTGTTCAATGTTAATCTTTTTCTTCTTTTCCCCGGTCCGTATGCCTTTTTTTCCTTTACTAACTTTCATCATGGCAAAAATTCAACCTGTGAATCAAAACATACATATCTGTTTAAATACAGTTTAATTAAGCTCTTATAGTTATAGAATACCTAACTCCCAATTTGATCCCTCAAAATTTGCAATTTAACTACCCCAACCTAGTAGTACCTACACCTTATAATTTAGGGTAAACTATGAATTAAGCAAATATACATGTTATGGATCAAAGCTATCACTCTCAGATACCTTGAGAAATGAGGGAGCGAAAATTGAAATTGACTAGAGTTTCCACCTGCGTTTAGCGGCCAGGTTTTGCTTCTTATGTCTGAGAGAAAAGCAAATGGTGATAGCGGGTTTTTTATTTTTTATTTATTTTTATTTGCTCAATTTGTATAATGATGGGCCACATCAAAAGGTGAGGTGGAATGGACTTGATGCAGAATCTCAAGTGTTTGTTTTTTATTTGAGAATTGCTTTTCCCACTCTCCCTCCTTCTTGCGAGCTCTCCGTTTGTTTTGGCCGGAAAGATCAATTACAATCCTATGGCGTTGGAAGGTATCTTCTGATTGTATATTTAGCATGTTTCATTGTGTATTTGAAGTTAAAATGTTCCCTAGGTTACAGAATCACAAGTTATTTTCCTTTTCTTTCTTTTTTTCTTTCATTTTCCTTTTTTTTTTTTTAAGTCCATCAGAAGTTGTTTTTCGATGCCATCGAAAGCTACGTTCCGATGCAAACTTAATTAAAAAGATTAAATAAGTTTTTGGTCCCTGTAAATATAGTCAAAAATTTTTTGGTCCTCATGAAAAAGAGTGACATGTTTTAATACCTATAAAATTTATCAGCACATACTTTTAGTCCTTGTAAACTTAAAAAAAAAAATTAATTATGATTGAATTTTTAAACTTTTGAATGATTTTTTTACATACTTATTTAGAACATTCTACAAAGTTTCCCCGCAAAATATTAGATCAAAATTTGATTTTTAGGTCTAGATTTTCATTACTTTAATATCGGAATTTTTGTGTTTATAAAAGTTCCTATTTAATTCATTACATTATAAAAAAAAATTAACTTTTTATTAAAAAAAACATTTTTTATAAGGTTCTAAACAGGTCTGTAAAAAATCATTCAGAAATTTATAAGTTTAAGCGTAATTAAACAAATTTTAATCTAAGAGAGGCTAAAACTGTGTGCTGAAATTTTTTATAGGGACCAAATCCGCAAAATGATAAAAATAAAGCCTTTAAAGTATAAGGGTTAATACTGCTTTTGATCCCTGTAATATTAGCAAATTCCGGTTTTAGTCGCGGTAAAATAAAAAATTTATATTCTCTCCTTGTAATTTCATATTCCTCCACTTTTTGTCCTTTGTTTAACCACATCCGCAGAATCTGCATAAATTACGTCCCTGTAATTTCAGATTCCTCCCACTTTTGGTCCCTGTAATTTCATATTCCTCCACTTTTGGTCCCTCATTTCACGTGCCATGTATGCAGATTCTTTTGACGTGGTGAAATGAGGGACCAAAAGTGGAAGAATCTGATATTACAGGGACAAAATCTAATTTTTTTTTTACAGGGACTAAAACCGGAATTTGCTAATATTACAGGGACCAAAAGCGGTATTAACCCAAAGTATAATAAATATCAACATCTCTAGAAAAGGCAACAGTGCCCTCATTCATCCAACAAAGAATATAGGAATTTGGGTCACAATATGAAAGTGTCACCTCATCTGCATGATTTTTCCAAACAAAGCAACATACATCCCCTTCACATGTTCCACAACAGAAGGGAAAACAATTTTTATAGCAAGATGTTAGCATTAGGAATTCAAATTAAATGGACTCATTTCTTCATGCTGTTATGATGTTCATATTTTAGCCACACAAATGTTCCAACGCTCCTCTTAAGTACCAATAAAACAAGTAACGGCTTTGTTTTCGTATAACTTCACTATATATACACACACATAACAAAGTTGGAGATTAATTTCAGCGAAAGGCGTGGTTGTAGTCATGGTAACGGAAGTTTTTGTATATGAAGTGAGCTAACCACCGTGACAACGCGAATGAAAGCACTGCCAACACAACCATTGAATTTCTTGTTGTAGCTGAAACCACACCCTGCTTCATTGTGGCAACAATCCCAACTGAAGCAACTGATATGATCTGCAGCATCACTTCCACCACATTGAGACTCTTATAGGCTAAATTGCAACTCTTACAATTCACCGTATGGCTCCAGTACCTGTTCAAATACCAAATGCAATTAATAATTTTTTGAGCTTGCTCTATTTAGAATTTTATATTTGACAAATTTTAGGTTTATGCTTGACTTAAGTAAAATTCTTCACTTCAAATCACGGTTATCAAATTGTGAATCAAGAAGACGTATTTTTTTAATCTTGACTCGAATCTTATTATGAATTGTAAGATACATTACCGACAAAACTAAAACATTTTAAAGTAAAAACAGGTGATATAGCAAAATTATAAGTTGATATACAATATATATAAGTCTCAAAACCATTCAAAATTCAAGTCAAAAGTCAATTCAAATAAGAAAAGTGGCCAGCTATACAAAATTGACGACAAAAAGAAGCCGACTACACTAGGCAGTGATTCATTAGAATAATTCGAGATTCGTCATAATGAATCAGAATTCAAGATGAGAATCATGTCCAAAATAGATATGCACTAGCGATTCATGTAGATTGAGTTCAATTTTGTATTGAATCGAGATACGATTCACATGTATAGTAGGATACTCATAACCATACTTAAAACTTCACATATTAAAGGAAAATCGTTACTATTTTTGACATATAACTAAATTAAAACTTCCATGTTTAAATGCAATCACATGTGAGTTACCTGTCCATAAGTTGTTCTCTGGGAGGTGTAGGAGGAAGGGCTCCACTATATTTTCCTCTCCATTCAACTTGATCACCTGCATACTTCTTTAACCATTTTCTAAAACCAATCACAAGAGCATCTGCCTTTGTTGGCACAAACATTGCCTTCTGCCAATTGGCATGACCAACATCCATTATTTTTTTTTCCTATCAAAATAAATAATTAAAAGTGTGTATTTGTTCATCAGCATATAGTACAAACGACTTATTTCTTAAATACAATTGAGATAGAATCTTCATCAACAATTCGACCAAAATAAGGTAGGAAACACGAGTTATCAGTTTGCATCTAACCTGAAAAAGTACTATTGCTCACCCAAGACTAAGAAAAATGGATGGAGCCTATTAAAGTTTTTTTTTTAATAAAAGGAAACTTGAGCAACCAATCTTTCATAATTCAAGAAGCCGGTATGAAAAATCAATTACGCAAATGTACGCAAATAGATCAATAATTTGTGCATAAATACAATGACAAATCCAACCGAGCAGCTATTGTGCACATAAATACCAAGCATTTTAGTAATTATATCATCGATTAATATTTTAATCAGAGATTTCACTACAATTGACCGAATAAAGTAAGCAGAAGAAAAAAAAGTGATATATTGAAAAATATCAGTGATTGAATTTGATATTGTTATGTAACAGTACTGGATAATATTTTTCTTCAACGGCTCTTTATGATAGCATAACTGATTGAACCAACAAATCAACAGGACCAATGATTTGTATATTATAAAAGAAATTACCTCAACATGGAGAAGATACGTATCTGAATCTAGAACCAAGTTTTGTCTAACATGAAAAATCCATCGCGGTACAATTTTGTCAATCCACAGCCCAAAGTTTCTTGGGAAGCACCAAATCAGTCTGCTGTTGCCGGGACTAACAGGAATACAAATAAAGACCAAAGCAAATTTCTTCTGAACTGATGAATTCTGCATTCAAATGTATTGTGTAACGCCCACATAAAATTTGTTGCACATTTTTCATAATATAAGTAAGGATCATAGCTGCTCAATTTGTTACCTTAGTTTCATCAGAAGGTGCAAGTTTATTTGGATCAGTATATGCATAAAAGATGCTTGGTGGCATAAACTTGCTTTTGCTCCAACCCTGATTTGCTGTGAAACCGTTGATATCTAACTCTTCAATTGACAGGTCAAGTGGTCTTCCTCCTTCTCTATCAGCTTTCACTGTTAAGTTAATTAAGTAAGCAAGTGTCATATATAAAACAAATAGGAATTTACTGAAGTTAAATGATTTATCATATATGCATACCTTTTGGTTTTGGAGTGTTCATTATTCCGTAGTGTGCATATGTAGTATGTGCAGGGTCCATGAGGTTTTCAATCAGAACCTCATACCTGAAATTGCATATTCAACAAAATTAAAAAAAATATACCAAGCAAATACTATGGTTTTTTGGTTTAAATATGTTTGCAGTCCCTATAAAATCACAGATCTTTTAAGTTTAGTTCCTGTTAAAAAATTATTCATTTAGTCTCCACCTTTTATATAAAGGTATTTTTACTAAAAGCACCATGCTTTTGTCAAATGTGGAGACTAAAACAAATAAAAATTCAAAGGGACTTAACTCAGAAAAAAGATATTTTATAGAGACTAAAAACATATTTAACTCGTAATTTCTTAGGGTCTAACATGCAAGTTACGATCATGGGTATACATAATGTAATGTTTGTGTGTTTTCATCTTTCAATTATCAATGACAAAAAAACAGTCACATTAAGCTATGCCATATACAGATGTGTTTGAGTATTTTTTTTAGAAAAATAATAAATTAGTGCAAAAGTAACATTCTAAATCCCATTAGAGTTCTACAAAAGAAATATCATACTTTTATTAGAATTGAAGTCTTACCCATAAGCAATATCTCTGTTTCCCATTACGCTAGTAAAGGACGGATCATCAATTTCTGGTATGAATGGGGGTGTTTTCCTTGTAATAATATCTTTGTATTGAGGATCAGTATTTGGCCAAAACCACACGATACCATTCTGCACAGTACTTGGGTAAGCAGCTACACATGCTTTTTTGGACGTATGAATCTGCACATTATTTTTATGCCAAAGTAAATGCATCAAAACAAGATAACAAAACAAACAATGTGAAGAATCAATTTACTGCAACACATCTATATTCTACAGTTCTGACTGATTGCTAGAGTGATTGCAACTAGACGAAATTTAGTTGGTAGTAGTTACAAATCTAAACGTGTTCTCGGATATGTAGCACCGACACTTCAAATATGGAAAACGTATATTCAGTGTCTGACACGACACCGACACATGTAGTTACATTCAGTCGTTCCATATATTCAATTATTATCGGTGTCAGCATGTAAGTGTCAGTATTGGATTTGATGTTTGTGTCGGTGCTTCATAGGTTCTGTCCATTAGCTACACAAGGAAAGAAGCATAAAAAGTACTCATTTTCTAAGCCACGTAATAGCAATAAAACATCTACTAATCATTCTGTTTCTTTTTATTTGTTGTTTTACACTTATTTACTCGTATCAAGAAATCTAATAAATTTTGTTACTTTTGATAGAATTGTTTGTTTTTTCCTACAATACCCTGAGTTATTTGTTATCTCATTCCATCTAATTCTATTCCTGCATTCAATTGTTAAGTTATTACTGATAAAACAGTAGTTAATGTTGCATTGAACTTGAAAACTACAAATGAATAAGAACAAAATTGTCTTCAAAAGCGACTCGAAGGGAGTAGTTACCGGAGGTCCTTCAGGAGGTGCCTGAGGAATGAACTTGCAATCACCTGATCCATTAAAACACCAACCATGATACACACACTGTAACCTACCCCATTGATCAATCCTTCCTTCAGACAAAGGTGCTAATCTATGAGGACAAGCATCATCAAAAACTTGCCATGCATTCTCATTTCTATCCCACCATATAACAACATCAATCCCCATCACTTTCTTAGCATGAGGTGCCCTTTTGTCAAGATCACATATTGGCATCAAAGGATACCACTGTGAGTACCAGTCAAATTTCTCTGAACTTGTTTCATCTTCAGGTTCATCATCCACGTGAAGGTTACTACTACTGGAATCTGTTAATGGAGAAGGTGACAAGGCAGTGAAAAGCTTGAATTTTGAAGTGTTCCCACGAATTAATGGAAGTGTTGAATGCAATTGTGAGTTCAAAAATATTGATTTTTTTAATGGGATATGTGGTTCAAGTGCTATTGGTATGTGAAGTGAACTAACAGAAAAAGCTTCCATTGTTTGTTCCCTTCTGCAAAGTAATGGAACAAGAGAAAAAAGTGGAAACACTTCAATGTTAAATGATTTAGCTTAGGGATAATGAAACTAGAGGCTCAGGCTTTTTGTTATTATGCAATGAATGACATGAAACATATATGAGGCTCAATTTTATCAACTAAAGTGTGAGGGAAAAGTCCACGTGTTGCCAGTTTTGTGTACACATATCAACCATGGGATTTGGTTTTCATTTATAAAATCGCACAAGTTTACTTTTTAGTTTTTTTAAATGGGATATCCTCCGCGCGTAACGGTAAAGACTAATCCCGACTCTTGTGAGATTTAAATGGATGACAAACTATAAGAGACTTGTGTCAACTCATCTAAATGCTCTCAAGTACTTTTTAGTTTTTATAATATAAAGAGAGCCTCTGAGTTGAGTTGGGTTGGGTGGTAAATCATGGTGTATCTACACATTTGTTTCATAGATCAAATAAACTAACTATCATTTTGATGAAATAAACTTGATCAAATAAACTAACGATCATTTGTTTCACAATTTTAATCAATATCTTTAATTATTTATTAGAGTTAATTATAAATAAATTGATATTTTGAAAATATTCTTCAAGACGAATCAAACATATGATATACTACCGTTTATCTTTATATATTAATAGAAAAATATGATCAAAAAATGTTATGTGAATAATACACTTAATAAGAATACAACATTGTTAAATCTCTTGACGAGGTCTTCTTCATCCATTGTGATTTTATCTACTCAAGGAAAGAATAGTTTTTACAATTGTATAGAGAGGATATTCCTTAAAAGAGAAGTGTGATTTGATATTTTTTTTACAATTTGACACGGAATTAGTAAATATTTTCTAACCGTGGTTGAAAATTTATTTTTATTTATATCTACAAATCAACTATATACTGTAAAATTTTACACAGATATAAAATTATTCTAAATTTGATCAACATTACTGTCAAAAACACAAAGAACATTACTTACCACAAATTATAGGTAAAAAGAAACATCAAGGAGATCTGTTTCTTTCACTTCAATCACTCTTGGAGCTTCACTTTCACTTCTTCCAACATTCAATTTCAATTTCAATTTCAGTTTTGTTTCGAATCCCAACACCATATTTACCGGATCCGGGTCACGTTCCACTGTTATCACCACTCACCGCCGCCGCGTACCAGATCGATAAAATAATCAGCCAGAAAAGGTACGTAACTTCATTCTCTATTTGGCTCTTACCCTTTTGTTTTTCTCCCATCTTTCCCTCTTTTTAACTCAAAGTTTTAATTTTTAAATTCAATGAATCAATGGGGTAATTATTAGTTACTATGTATTCTGAATCAGTTTCTTGTACTTGTTTTCTCTCTCAAATTAGTAGGTAGTTGTTACATTTTTATCACATTTGTTTCCTTTTGTTATACAATGGCAGTGATGAGAATTTGAATCAAATATGGAGGGTGATCTTCAAAAGTCACTATCTTTGCGCCTAAATCGTAGAGGAGACCGAACTAATCAAAGTCCTCAAGCTAAAGGTGATTAACAACAACTTGTATCAACTCTTTTGTTTACTACAAGACATGACAGTGAAGTGAATTCCTAGTTTGTTTGTTGGCGATGCAGATTTTGATATAGGATTGTTTTCTTCAGGAAGGGTACCCCAAGATTACCCTATGAGTATGAAGATTGTTTGGAAGAAAGGATTTGTTCGATTGGTTCTTGTAGGAGGCATCTTGTGGATGTTGTTAATTCTTGTTGCATTATTGTTTCATATATGGTCTTGTCAATCTAGTGTCTCCTTTTTATCAGGTTAGCCAAAAAAATTCATATTTTCTGGTTACTTCTTGTGCGATTTTTGAAGAACATCTCCGGTCGTTAATCCCTCTTAAGTTGATTGTCATAATACTTAATTAATTTTGAAAATTGGGTAGAATGGGATAAGCTGTCTTATTTTATATTTCTCTAGCTGCACAATATCTTTAGATTTAGTCGTGCCTGGCATTGCAAAAACAGCATTTAAAGCTGAACGGGTTGGAGATTCATTACTTTTTTGGTCTCTCTCTTTCTGTAATCTATAAGCTCTAAAAGTAACATTGTTCTTTAGTAGTACTTATTAGTTACTTTGGAATAGGAATGTAAGGATTACGGAACCCTGTAATTTCTTAGTTAGAGAAATCAATAGCAGACCATGTCTTGGTACTAAAAATTGAACTCAATTCAATTTGTTATTGTTTTTTTCCTTTCACTCTTTGATGGTTGAGAGGGGGTTTGGAAGTAAAAATATCTAAAATCTGATTGGTCGATTTAGATGCAAACTTGCTATGCGTAGGAATAGAGGATAATCACTTGGTGGGAGGTGCTGTTACATTATTAAAAAGTATGCTTTTTCGAAAGGCTGTTCAACAAAAACATTCATTGTCTTTTATTTTCTTCATTAAAACTACATTATTATATCATGATTTCTAAAAACATAGCGATTTTCTGCTTGGTTTGCAGTCATGTGTAACAAAGATAGCAAGGTTTACACCATGTTAGACACTTACGGACTTGTACCAAAACTTCACAGTAAGATTTTGGCTGTTTTGTCTCCATCCATTGTTTTTGGACTTCATTATTTCATAGTTAATGTTTGATGTTGATGCTGCGTGTATCTTTTAGGATGCCCGATTCCTCTTTTCAATGACCCTGATAAAATAGTTATCCCTACTCGAAGAACTTCCGACAAAATTGTCAAAAATTTATCATATTTTACCGAAGATGAGATTCCAAATGATAGTTCCCAGTCATTTCCTCTTTTTGGAGGCCATCTAAGTTGGAAACAGAGGGAGGAGAGTTTCAAACTGAAGTCGAATATGAAGGTAAATCAATTATCATGACTTTTAAATTTTTATCAAGTTTATTCTAAATGCAACTGCTTCACAATTTATTTAGATTATCTTGTGATTGCCTCCATTAATGCAAAATGTTTCCCACTTGCTTCACCCCTTAGGTACACTGTGGATTTATCCAAGGTGGCGGTGCTGAAATGGATCCTACAGACATTAAATATGTTAAGAAATGCAAATTTGTTGTTGCATCTGGCATTTTTGACGGTTATGATATACCTCACCAACCATCAAATATAAGCCTTCGGTCAAAGAAACTTTTTTGCTTTCTTATGGTGGTTGATGAGGTATCTCTGAAATTCATGAGGGAAAATACTACTGTGGAAGAAGACAGTGCTGGTGGAAAATGGGTGGGAATTTGGCGACTTGTTCTTCTTAAGAATCAACCTTATGATGAACCAAGAAGGAATGGGAAGGTTCCTAAAATAATAACACACAGGTTGTTTCCTCAAGCACAATATAGTATATGGATCGATGGTAAAATGGAGCTGGTAGTTGATCCATTGCTTATCCTTGAGAGGTACTAATGTCTTTATCTTAGTTTATGCCCAATCTTTATGGTAATACGAATAATAAAAACATTTTAAATCTGTTTATTTAAATAGGTTTTCAAACTGCCGTCCTTTTGTTTCTTGAGATAGCTTGTTAAGGTGGAAAAAGTCGTTTGATTTTGAATTTGATATTTTCATGTCCTTGTCAGTTAATTACACAAT
This sequence comes from Medicago sativa, assembly GCF_051527215.1. NCBI lineage: Eukaryota > Viridiplantae > Streptophyta > Magnoliopsida > Fabales > Fabaceae > Medicago > Medicago sativa. The sequence continues at coordinate 87,700,985 of NC_140752.1, forward strand.
AAACATTCGTAGGCATAGCAATTTGAAGGGTTCAATTTTATGGATGTCTTTTGTGCTCTCATTTTTCTCGTATATAGGCTTAGATATTTACCATCATGAAGCTGATGCATTATAAAAGAAAATATTGCATTACTAGTGATTTGTGTTTGTGGATTTCCTTTACGGAAAACTATTGCTTGACTCTTGATAATTTACTTTCTAAGTCGCCGCTTGTGATTTGGTTTGGCAACATCTAAACAAATAAAAAAAGACACTTTTGTAATCAGAGCGGACCAAATTGTATATTTTCGTGTATTTTTATAAATGTTAAGATTCTTTATGGAGAGTAAATAGTAACATACTTGTTGGGATGGAATGGATGGCATTCTAGTCAGATGTAGCATTAGTGCATAATAGGTTTTAAAGCTTGAAATCAATCACTTGTTTACAAATTATATGTTCTGCCGAGATCCTTCTGATCTGATGATAGATATCGCGATGACTCACTTTGTAGGCAATCTTTACTTTGCAGATACCTATGGCGAGGGAAGCATACATTTGCCATTGCTCAACATAAGCATCACCGTAGTATATATGAGGAGGCTGATGCAAACAAGAGGCGAAAGCGATATGCACGACCCCTTATTGATCTTCACATGAAAATATATTATTACGAGGGGATGAAACCATGGAGTTCAAATAAAAAGACTAATAGCGGTAAGACAGGCAATGGGACTTTTTATTTATTTATTTCTACTGTTTGATTTCAATTTCAACAATTTTGTCATCTCATTCTAAGTCTGACTCCTAAGATGTCAAATCCTTAGGATTTTTTCGCTTGAACCATGGTAAATCTGTCAAAATTACACAGTAATGTAAGGCGGTATAATAATGTTAAAAGTTGTTTATGATGTTTCAGATGTCCCAGAGGGAGCGATTATCATTCGAGAACATACGGCGGTGAATAACTTGTTTAGCTGTTTGTGGTTTAATGAGGTTCACCTCTTCACGCCGAGAGACCAACTGAGTTTTGGCTATGTTGCGTACAGATTAGGGGAGTCATTTGAGTTTTTCATGTTTCCAAACTGTGAATACAATTCACTGTTTGTGTTGCACCCTCACACAAGAGAGCACTCTTCTCCCATAGAATGGGTTAAACAGTTGGATCAACTTAAAAAGAATAGTAATTTAAAAGAAAGTAGGGGAGGATTAGGCTTGTTTACCCCTTATCCTGGGGATCTTAAGTCAGTTGTTCTGCCACAAATAACAAGAACATCAAAAGCAGGATGACATTTTTGTTTATTTTGTTTTAACATATATTCATTTTATGTATTTTTTATTTCAAGAATTTCTTGATTCTAATTAATGAAAAGTAAAGATGAAGCTCAACAAGCTTATTTTGAGAGTTTATCTACGTATATTCTGTTTTTTTATTCTTCCTCTCATTGTCCACATTCCTTGCTTAAAAAAAAGAAGAAAAAAAGAATGTGATATTCGAAATAGAATAGTGTTGAGACTCAACTCACCAAACTTGGGGGCTAATCTTTTTTCATGAATTGAAGCATAAGAGATGAGTTGTTTTATAATGTTTTTAGTAACAGAATGGTGTAATGCTTTTTTTTTCTTTTTTTTTTTAATCAGCAAATTTTATTAAAATCCAGATCCCTGCTCAAGACGAACAGAGACCGGTGATACGGTACAAACGAAAGGCGCCGTATATAGGCGGAACACCTGAAGAATAAACACCAAAAACAGACTCCTACACGAACCGACCACTGAAAAACGATATCCATAACCTCTCATCGCCACTACTCAACCCAAAAATAACCCCCTCTAAATGAAACACTCCGTCCGCATCACCTAAGCTGAGCCATTATTCCAAAGATCAATCAGCTTCCACCAGCTCACAACCTCTGGTCCACCAAAAGAACACCAAATAAACCCAAAACCAAACTTGAGCCAAAGAACTGACTCCAACAAAATGGTGTAATGCTGAATACATTTTTTCCATATGATACCTGACCAATCTTCTTTGGTGATGTTGAAATACATCTTACATAAAGCTTAGTTCTTAAATCAGATATTAGGATATTTTCTCTTCAATATTAATGCCGCGATTCACGATTATTGGCTATGAAATACACTACATTAATATCCTTGATTATTGGTTCTTCGGTATGCTGATTGAATCTGGCATAAGAATAGTGATGTGTGACTAATAATAGTAGCTGCGGCATTAGTGGACAGTGGTCATGGTAGTGGTTATAGGACCAATGCAATAGTAGTAGTAGCAAAGGTAACCGTTGAGGATAACATATACTGTATATGTATGCAAACATTAATATGGCCCCTAAGTGATCACCATGAGATTGGTTCTTCATGAATCACTAGGCATGTATACATCTTAACAATGGCAAATTTACACGTTATATCACCTTAAGACACTTGAGCTTTAGAGATCACATGTTACTACATTCTAACAAAGAAAAATCACATTTGATAAAAAATATCTTCACAATTTAACATTATAAAATAATATCATTTACACAATTTAAATATCGTAGATCTATAGTACAAAATGACGAAGAAATAGACGTAGATGTAAATTATCGAATTCAATCTGTGTGATTGAAATGGAGAATAGTCTCTTGATATGAATATCTTCCCAACTTAACATTATAAAATAATTTTTCCCAAATCAAGATTTTTTTTATTTACACAATTTAAATATCTTGGATCCATAATACAAAATGATGAAGAAATAGACATATATGTTTCTTCAAAAAAAAAATAGACGTATATGTAAATTATCGTGATATGAGGGTACTGCTAAAGTTGAAGAGGAAATTCTATCAGCCATCCGGTATGACCAACGATATTGTATGAAACAAATTGATGGCCGTGAAGAATCAACATCAAAATAAAATAAACGTAGCGGAGATGAGGATTGTGTTGGATGTGTTGTAAGACTAGATCGGATAGGATTAGAAGAGGGGATGTGATAAGATTAGAAATGACAATATTAGAGAGAGATGGGGTAACACCTATAATAGAAAAGATGGTGGTAGACTTTAGGTGATTTGAACTGTAAAGAAAAGACTTATAAATTTTGTAATAAAGAGTCGAGCATAACCAGATCATTAAAGGCATTGGAATGCCTAGAAAAACTATTATTTAAAAATCATTCCGAAATACAGAACATTATGAGATAATTTGACTTATACAGCCACCTGTTTGTTTTGTAGTAATACTATCAAAACAATGTTTTAATGTTAAAATTAATTAAAAAAATTCCTTTTAAGCGTACTGCTGAAATTACTTGTCGAATAAAATATTGAAACATATTACATGAACATTTTTAAATCAAAATCCATTTTAATGACATGTTGAACACAAGTTCACAACCAAAGAAGGATTACTTGTGAAACTCCTCAAAATGGCAAAATCGTCAACTTCAAAGGTTGGATAGAATATATGGCTGAATGAATTCATTCACATTTAGCACTGTTTCCATTAAAAAACAAAATGTAGGAAAAAAAATTATAAAAAAATTATCAGTTGCAATACAATTTCACCGAACCAAATCATCCAAAGAAATGATGTTACATGATAATTTCACCTTTATAATATATGGAAGGAAAATAAAAAAAATAAAAAACTTCTTGGCTAACACCAGATATTTTGTCCATCAGAATATATAGTGCCGCTCATGGTAGGCTATCGAATGTCGACCATCCTTGATTGCGCCAACGCAAATGACTACCAGGAATCCTTCTAGACGAAGAATTGTTGCTCCGGGGATTAGTATGAGGAACTTGTGAAACTCGAGGCATCCTTGTTGAAGATGTTCTGACCCTGGGGATCACCTCTCTATAATAATTCTCAACAATCTGACTGTGAGGCATCCTTGAAGGCGAAATGTTTGATCTCCTCCATCTGGCCATACGGTTTGATGATAACAGATCATTTCTCGATCCAGCTCTATGATTTCTCTGATTAGTATGGTTTGATTGATTTGTCCGTGTATCATTTGATACCCTGTGCATAGTTTCAGATCTTCTGTCATGTGATGGCATTCTAGGTATTGAATCAGAAAACAAATTAGACATGATCCAGTCAGTGTCCTCTTCAACAGAGGGATTTGTCTGTGTATCATCTGATACCCTGTGTATTGTTTCAGACAATACACCCAATGCCGTTGCTGGCATGTGTATTGAGTGCATTGCTTCAGACCATTCGTCCTGTACTGGCATTCTAGGTCTTGAATCACTAGACACAATCCAGTCAGTGTTGCCTTCAACAGAGTAAATTTCACGCAAGACAAGGACCAAAGCCTCAGGCGACATGGAGTCTTCTCTGCTCAATCCTGCATCAGAACTTGCATTGATTGAGCTAAAAAGATCTTCAAAGTCCCTCTCCTGTTCCATCCTAAGCCAGTCATACTGACGTGACGGATCTACTTCTGTTGGTCGAACAGAAGGATGCACCAGCCTAGCATGCTTCCTAAGTTCTGGATATGTGCCCTGGAACTCACACGTCTCAGAAGAACAACTCCTTTTTTTACAGTTCATATACCTTCGAGCAGGTTCCGATACCATATATCCATATATTCCTCCCCGGCAAAGAGGGCAGATAAGCTTTGGTTGCAGCTTGCTCCCACATTGGGAGGGGTTCCCAGGCTCTGACTGAGCTTTCCTATCATGAGAGACTGTTCTTGTGAGAGGAATTGCTTCCAGCATTGCTGATGAGAGATTAGAACCAAACAACTTACAGAATTGGTCAAGACAGTTGGAGTGCCTGTAACTGGTATTGCACATGTAAGGTCGGCAACCCTTCTCATAAGAAGAACATTTCAGAAGAACAGTGTTATGAGGAATTTCCATGCAAATAGGACACCTAGTATCATCCCATTCTTTCATTTCATCAGCCGATCCAAAATTAGGTCTAGGCAGGTCAAGATTTTTGGAGATGAAAGGATAGGGATATGATCCACTGCAATCTATAGACGGGGATCGCCCTCTTCTAACTTTTGGCATTTTTGAGACGTGATGTTTCCGCTTAAAACCAAATCTACAAACAATTAAAAAAAAGAGATTAAGTGATGAAACACCGATCATAATTCAATAACAGTGTAACAAATGACAAATGTTGATAAGACCAACCCCCTAAAAACCATGACATTTCCCTCCCTTTTTTGTCTTATAACTCTTGCCTAATTCAACTGAGCAATACACACAAAAAAAAAATAATAATAATAATAATGAGGGACAAATATTTAATTGCAAAATGAAATGAAAAAGATTGTGTTTTTGGTGAAGATGAAAAGGTTTGTTTATATTTGAGGCTTTGTCTCACATGCAAAAGCAAAATGGTCTTGCACCATGCACAAGTGTATTTTTCAGCATTTCTCGCTTAATGTAATGGTGGGATTTATTGATCCGAAGGTGAAAAGTCGCTTGTGCATGGTGCAAGATTTTTCTTACTTGTGCACCATAGAATTGATTCCGAAACCTCAAAACTGAATTTCACAAGGTACATAAAACACAAGGCATTTATTTGCAGACAATATTTAAGGTCACAAGTGTGTCAGAGGAGAAAACTAAAGTTTCAGACTTGGTAACCATGCAATACAAGAACTAGTATGAAAACAGTATATAGATAGCTATCAGCCTTCAATGAATATAAGCAAACAGAGAACTATTTTGCTAGTAAGAAAACATAAATACAGAACCAAAAGGCACAACTATATAGAAGCATTTAAAATTGTTATTTTAGATTCTTACTCTCTCTAGCCTCCTAAACACCAAAAATACATCCTTATGAATACCTAGGTAGCATTGCATAGCACAGACCCCCTAGAAAACTATAGCGGTACAGCGAATAGCGGAATAGCCGCTGTTGCAATGACTAAAAATCAGTCTACGAAGTAAACGTAAATACTCAAAAATAGAAAAAATACACAAAATTAAAGAGATCAGCATACTTTTTTTTAAAAAAAAAAAAACTCAATCCGCCCACTTGCGGGGGGCCCCGTTTAAAGCCAGAGCAAGCTCTGTATGGACTTAGCCCACCGAAATTGGCACCGGAGGGAATCGAACCTGAGACCTCTGGAGGAGCAAACTCCAAGATCCCAAGCCAACCCCTAGGCCAACCCCGAAATTGGCACCAGAGATCAGCATACTTAATAATTAAAGAACCTAAAGTACAAAGAAATAAAACATAAAAAGAGAAGAAAAACATAATATAACTGAACTAAAAGTAGGAAGAAGAACATAACGATTGTTTGCCAACAAGACCATAACAGAATGAAAAACAGAACATTACCCTTAAAAGGGTTTGAATTGACATTTATACTCTTAACGAATGAGGAATTTCGTCCCAAACCCCTAATAGCGGACTTGATATTGATTTGGGGCCGCAATTAGCGGCAGCTACAACCACTATTGTTGACGGTGGCTCGCAGCGAAAAGCGTCGCGCCAAACCCTACCACCGCTACGCTATTCCACTATAGCGATGTGATTGACAACATAGACGAATACAGCAAGAAATCCAAAGCTCTCTCTAAAAGGTAAGACAATCATATTCAATGGGATCAAAACAATTAATACAGATGATTTGTTGCATAACTATTAACTGGTAGGACTCCATTACTCTTTCCTGTAATATCTATGCTATTGCCCAGAAATAACCAAAAAACTAAACCATTTTTCTGGGTGCATCCTTATATTTTAGAGTAGTTTAAGATGATTTTTTTCACCGATCAAAACCTATAAATTTCATTCCAGTATTATACAGTTTATGAGATAGGGTTTTGTTTTCTTTTGAGACCTAAGAGTTGATTTTACCAAACAAGTGCCTTAAATCCTCTAACAATAATCATAAGGAGGAATCAACAACAAAAAATTCTTAAAAAATACAATTTTTAACTACCAACACAAGAAACACAAGAAACAGAATTTGCAGAAACAAAAAAAAAAAAAAAAAAAAACATGCACCCACAAAAAAAAACACTTTTCGAACATGTTTCAATATAAAAAACCTAATTCAAAGCCAAAATCATAAAAACACGACATAAAGACCACGTAATTGTTCGAAGACAGTATCACCGTTTTGATTAACGAAAGAACGAGTTTGATCATGAAAAACAACATACAAGCAAAAATTGAAAGAGAGAATACGAGGGTATTAGCTAAGGCTAACCTGGTAGAGATTGGAGTGCGATGAATGCAGTGATTTGCGATCAACGAGTTTGATTCACCATTTATTTATAACTAGACTTTCCACCCGTGCTGCCGCACGGGTCGTATACATTGTAGATGTAGTAGGCCAAAGCAAAAGTTTAATAGTTCAATTTCAATTTATAATTTTTTAATGTTATCATTTTTTTGTACAAATAGTCAATATTTTGTAAAGGTACTTTCAACGTTGTTTATAAGAAATTATGAAAACCATCTCTATTTCCACTCCTGGTCATATACATTATAAATGTAGTAGGCCATAGCTCAATTACAACTTATAAAAGCAAAACTAATGACATCAGTGACATTCATTCATTCAGATAAAAATTAGAAGACAACAGTTTGAAGACCATATGATTTCCCAATAGTTCAGCCGCCAATTCTCAAATTACCTCAACATTTTTTGTATAAGCTGTAAATATATCAGCAGCCATGTGCCTTAAATTCTCATTACAATACTAAATTTTCTTAAAAGAAATAAGTTAGAACACACATGTAACTAACTTTCAGCCATAATAGTATTCATAGTTATCATGTCATTATAATTTCAGAAGTTATCAAACTGCAGTTACCTTTGGTCATTATTTAGTAGGAATAAAAGTAGCATTGTATCACATGTAATGCAAAGAATAAAAAAATAATATATCATATACATTTAAACACATAAATAAAATGCAATATTTTATATTACTTAAATGTACAAAAATAGTCATATGATATTAATTGCAATTATCATATCCTTTTAGTGATTATACATTTCGAAAATTTTCTTTATAGACAACATTTGTGGGGCACAGGTCGGCCAATATGTATATTACAAAAACAAAATATATAATAGAAAACATTTGGGTGACAAAGCCAAAACACTTTTTACACTATATTTTGTCTACAAAAATTGTAACCCTCAATGCACATTAGAGCCATTCTCACTAAGTTTGATTTCACGACCCTTGCAAAGGTTGAACCAAAGCATTTCTGCCAAAAAAAAAAAAAAATAACCTGGTCAAATAATATGCAAGGTTAGCACATCTTGGTTCCTACTAAATTATATAAGATCTAACTTGGTCAAATAACCTCTTATGTACAAAATTTGCATGAACATATTCTATCAAGTCTCCGGCGGTCATTCTATTATTTTTTTTGAAAACATCATATATTATAGCAGCCGACTGCAAAGCACAGCAGAAACGGGACTACAAATGCAGCCTAGGATATACACAAAGGCGGTCGACAGAGCCATAAATAAAAATAGCGCCATACAATCGCAACAGCCCCTAAAAACTGGAAAAGCTGGACACAAAATCGGTAAAAATGAACACCTTAGCAGTATCCAAAACTGCATCAAAACAGCACAGCCGCACAATGCAGTCATAACAGACCAACACAGCAGCACAGAAGGCCCAAAAACAGTCCCACCACCAAGCTAATCATTATATAATAAGGATATTTTAGAAGGATGACTCACTTGGATCAAAATTTGAGTTAAATAGTTCAACTTCAGTCCATTATGTTCTCCTGAAATTCCAAATAAAGATTAGTATTTATCCCATCAGTTGAAAATTGATAAAAACAATCAATTAGTTTACAAAGGCTAAAGTATGAGCTATTGAACCCCGCCAAAGCTAATATAGTTAGACAAATCAACAAATTCCAATTTACAACACAACCCTAATGCCTCCCTTATAAAAAGTTACCCCAATTTTACACTTCAATAGAAAATGAGCCAGTACTTGGAACCAAAACACCTCCATTGAATGAGCCAACACTCCAATAGAAGAAAGTTATGTATCTGAAATAGAATAATTAACTCAGAAAATTAATGTAAAACCAATTCAAGTTTCTACATTTGACACCTTTTGCACAAAATGGTAAAACCAAATTGGAAAGTGACAACATGAAAAGCATGACAAATATAATTTGATCACATATTCTTCCAATAATAAAGGTGATGAACTGACATCTTTTTCAAATCTCTCTCTAAAGTTCTAGTAAATGTCAGTTAGTAAACTAACCTCTCTTTTTCAAATCTTTCTCCAAAATACTCCAAGTGTCAATCACTAAATAAAAACCAAAGATTTTCCTACAAACATCATAGCCAACCTAAAATGAAATATAAATTATACTTGGACACAAACAGAGTGCAAAAGATAAATTAGACAAAGATCCATTTAAACTAAGGTGCTGAATAATTATGAAGCAATATATCAAAATCAAATTAGATAAAACTGTATGTGGTGAATTTCTCATCATGATAGACAAATGAACTTCTCCCTACAAAGCATCACACACATTCATGACAAATTTATTCCAAACAACCTGTAGGCTGTAGATTAACCCAACAACCAAATCTGAAGGAACTAAATTAGGCTCATATCATGAAATGATTATATTAAAAAAAGAACACTGTACATAGTAAAAATATTATAAAGAACATCAGCCAAATTCTATTAAATTGAAGGAAATACAGAGAAAATAATGTAGAAATATTAAAAGCTAAAAATATTAAAAGAATTCTGAATTAGCTTTCAAGACAACATTAAAATTTTCCTTATGATCACACAAATGCGGCAAAATATTAACGTAGTGCATTTAAAAAAACATATAGCTTTTAAATACTAACCAAATATTTTAACTCAAATGACAAAAAAGAGAATAACAACAGATTCATTATACAAAATTGATAAATAGTCCTTGAAGCTATTCAACCACTACAATAAGAAATTGAGAGTTTTTAGAAAATGACTTACTGTCATCACTTGCCAATAGCTATTTGACATTGTAGCCTTCAAATTTGATAATTTCACATTGTCAAAATCAAAGAAAAATATACTATTTAGTTGCTCTCAAACTCACAGAGACTGATATGATACCATACGATAAGCACATCTAAGAATTACCTCAATGGTGGAAACCGAATCGTCAGAAAGAATAAGAAGGCTTCACAATTAGGTTTTAGAATACACTCCGAAGGGAAATAATTATTGTCAAAAACTATTAAAATCAAATATCCATCTATTTAAAAGCTTTAAGCCGGGAGTCTAATTCATCTATCCAAACTAACAAAACTTTTTCTGGAGAGAATATTCAATTCACCTGGCTCTCATATTTCTGTCAGGATAGTAAATTCTCTTTGTAAATACACTGATGAACACCGTGCAGCATCACAAGCATCCCTCGGCGCTCAATCCAAACTACAATACTTTCTGATCGCATCAGATTCAACCCGTAAAACTTAAAGATCACAATTGTCAGGACCACAAAACAAAAGCTTGAAGCTTGGTAGAGTGAAATAAAAAGGAAGAGGTATATAACTGAATCGAAGATGATATTTATCAATATACCTGTGCTCTTTTTCTCTTCAGATTGTGTGGACCTTCATTAGAACCTACAATTTTAAAACAAAAAAGTTCAGAACATTAAAAGGTAAGGATTAAAAAAAAATTCAGAAATTCATCCATAATTCAAGTAGAAGAAGAACGTAAATAGAGAAGTAGCATGATTGCATGGTATTGAATTGAGACTGAAACACAGAGAAAGAAACGAAATACAACAACTAAGAGAAAAGCAAGAAATAAAGCGATTTGAGTTATGAAATTATGATTGAAATTTGAAAACTCCAAAAAAGCTTTGCAAGTTAGCATAAAAATTCAACTAAAAAACTAAATTAAATTAAAATCAATATGTCTAATCTACTATAAAACATCCAATAATTGAGACGATAAAAACAACGAAATGATGATTAGAGGGGAAAAAAATAGTCTTAACAGATTAAAGGGGGAAAAATATGGATTTACCTTCATTGATATCATACTACCAACCATCTACATGATTAGAGGGGGGGAAAAAAATACTCTTCACCAATTTCTTTTGGTAGGCCTGCATACTTTATCATTCTATCATTTCTTCTTCTCTTGCCTGAAATCATTAAGGGCCTTCTCTGGAATAAGGAGATTAAAACGAATCCTAAATCAGTAAATGAGCCATGGATTGATCAAGAGGAAATTTGAGATAATCATGAATTAATTAAGATAAAAATAAGTAATTGTACAATACTTACAATGAAGTCCTAACAATAAAAAAAAATGCTTTCATCACAGTGATGCACCTAGAGCTCTCAATTACAGGAACAAAATCATAAACTGGAGAAACCATAAACAAATTCAGATAAATTATTTAATCACATAATTGACAAAAAAAAGGTTAACAACAAAACCTTACATAAAAATCGTTTCCAGAACCAATGAACCATACATCGTTAAATCGCAGACACATACCTTCAAATCGCAGATTCAAAATCGATTAGGTTTTCCAAATCGCAACTTCAAATCGCAGAATTCTGTGTCTTTTCAAATCGCAAAACTTTGTTTTCTAGGTTTTTCGAATCACAGCATCAAGCTTGGTGTTCTAGGTTTTCATCTTCGAATCACAACATCAATCACGTTTAGCCAAAACAACAATTGGACCGATGGTTCTAGGTGTTCTAGGTGTTTCAACTTTGAGCCAAAACAAAAATCTGAGATATTTCCGTGGTTTATTTCTCATGTTTATCTGTTTATTTGTTTGTTATTTGCGTGGTTTATCTGTTTGTGGTTTTGGAAGAAATGTGCGGCATATTGGTAGGGGAGACAGATGAAAACAACTCTTTTTCTTTTTGTTTTTCATAATTAAAATTTGGATTAGGGTAAAAGAGTTAGGGTTTAGCGGAAACAACCATGTTTGTAGCGCAAAAAGATGAAAAGCCAAATTTTTCTTTTTATTTTTCATAATTAAAGTTTGTAATAGGGTAAAACAGTAATTATAAACATTAGGGTTTCTGAAAAATTAGGGCGAAATTGTTTGCTTGGGGCAACTTTTATATATAGATAAATAGGGTTTGGTCTTTTTTTGATGTGAAGAAAAAGCCCAACACTCATAATCCAGAAGTTTCTTACTCTAATACGATAAATTATACGATTAGTAAATCAAAATATTAGTGATTAAGATAAGATTAGCTGAGTAAATATTTTTTAAGTAATTTTATTATTTTATAAAAAAAGCGTTAACAACACACTCTCAAAGTAACAATTAGCTAAAAAAGAAAAACACTCTCTAATGCACTTTTTTTAACTCATGAATTTCATCAAATCATGTATGTTGCATTTGAATTTCTTTTGGTTGAAATTGACATAGGTCCCACCAAAAGTTGGTGGAAACAAAAATCATGTATATTTTAACCGATCAAAAATAATACATTGAAATTCCCAAAAAAAAATAATACATTGAAAAAGTGAATGTTGTGGACACTTTTTTTAAGTTGACAAAATATATGGATATAATATAAATTTATTAAAATAAAAATGATAAATATGTGAACAACTCACATAATCCATTTTTTTTAGGTTCGAACTCATATCATCTACAATAATAACATGAAACGACAAATATATATATATATATATATATATATATATATATATGTATATGTCTACAAATATGATTATATTTAAGTGTTTGAAATACCCATGTCCTCGTATTTGTAATGTTGATGACACCAAAGCCTTTACTTGCATTTGCATCAGATCGAAACTTATATGACAATTTAAATCGAACAAGCACAGTAACACGATGAGAAAGTAAAACAACATCGTATAAAGATGATGAACAAAACAATATCGCACTAAAACGGCGAAATCATGAAAGAAAAAACAAAACAAATGTGAAAGGAGGAAAACAATTTAGATACAAATTTACTAGAATTGATTTTTACTTCCAAATTTACTTTTCAACTCACTTTAATGTATGTTTCAAAAAAAAAAAACTCATTTTAGCATAATGTATTTAAACATAAATCATTTTACCTTCAACTTAATTTTAAGCAAAATCAATATTACATAATAAATTAACTCAAGATCAATTTTTTCACTGTAAAACAAAACATAAACTAAAATATTTCACATTGTCGTATTTTTTTTATAAAGTGTGTATATACACACACACACATATACGTATATATCACACACACACACACACACACACACATATACATATATATATATGCAGCATAACTCAGTTGGTAGAGATATTACATTGTATATGCAACATTGAGGTTTGAACCCAATTATTCGTCTTAAAATAGTGAAATTCCAGCAACTAGACTACTTGATTATATACACACGTGTGTGTATCATAAATTGTATTAATTTTTGTATCAAACAAATTACCCAGTTTGTTTTATATCATTATTTAAGTTATGTATTGAAAGTCTCGTGATGACATTTTCATTCTTCAACAAAAATTATGCACAAGTTCTAATTCAACTGGTAAAAATGTCATAATTGTTAGATCAGACGCCAAGACGCCGTGACTGTGATTCAAACTAACACTTTACCATTTGTGTTGATGAGTTTCTAACAACTATTATCATTACGTCTATCTAAAAAAAATGATATAGATGTGTTTTAAAATTTAAGATTAATTTTGATATTATTGAAAAAAGAGTTTACTTTTGAAAGATAATTAACGTATAATATTTGCAGTATCAATCAATTATAATAATTGTTTACACGCTGACGTCAATTTGGATGAGCTAATTCACTCAATCACACCATATTTAAGCGTGGTTGCATTACATTGTCTCATTTTTTTTAGTGTTCTAACAACCTCACTGACTCAAGGGAGTTAAATTAATCATTATTCTTAGTTAAACAGTTACACTCCATCCATATCATATATAAACACTCATCACAACAAAACTCCTATTTCTATTCTATTTCTTTTTCTCAAATCAAAACTCTCAATTTTCTTTACCACTTAGGACATTCTTCTCGTACCCGATTCGATTGAATGGATTTCAAGAAGAAGAAGAAGAAGAAGAAGAAGAATGGGAAAACATGTGATGATTTGGGTGCTTCTTCATCAAGAATATCATCTAAAGTGAGTTCATATTATTGTTAAAACATTTAATTTCCTAGTTTTCTACTATTGATTTACTTATGTTTTATTTAAATTCATAGTCGAAGAAGAATGTGAAAGTTGCTTTAGATATGGATATTTCTTCAACAAGAAAATCATCTAAAGCGAGTTTGTATTTATTGTTCAAACATTTGATTTCCTTATTTTCTACTATTGATTTATTGATTTTCCTTTTTAAAATTTAAAATTTATTTATTAATCATCTAAAGTGAGTTCAAATATTTTGTTCAGACGTTATTTTCATTCTTTCTACATTGTTTTTTTTTTATTACATAATTGAAGAAGAAAGTGAGAGCTACTAAAGATTGGATGCTTTTGGTGATGAGTTTACGTTTGACTAGCCTTTGAAGAAGGAAATTGTGCTTTGTACGAGTACTAGCCATTGATTTTACAACAACTGTTTGATTTTTTTAGATTAGTTATACGTGGACGAAAATTTAGAGTTGTGTAAATGATTCTCTGATTATATTGAATCTATTTGAGACTACATGTATGAAAATACCAAACTTATGAAAAATTGCAATAAAAATTAAGAAAATTGTATCAATACATTTACAGTGATTATTTGTTTATACAATAATACAAATAATGTCAAGAAGTTGAATAACATTGTTGTGTTGTCGATTAACTAACTTTCTTTCAACAAAAATATGACACCTATTCTATTTTTATTACAGGGTACAGAAATGCTTTGGCTTCAGTTCCTTCTAAAGAACTCCAGATCAAGTGGAAAGTCCCTTAAACTTTGTGTGACAACCTAAGTGTTGTCTCTCTTGCACGTAATCCTTTTCTTCACTCAGGAACATTCCTGCTCAAGACCAGTGGGCAGATATTTTGATTAAACCGCTATGTTTCTTTATCTTAGGATAAACTGAGTGTCTATGTCACCCTCAATTTGAAATGGACTGTTAGAGTAAACTAGTGTTAACAATATGTTATAATAGCCTGCACACTAAGCTAACACTTTGTTTTACGTAGTTTACGTGTAAAAATGTTATTGAATTGCATCGAAGTTGATGAAGAGGTAAAAATTGCACGAAAAATTTATCTTTTTGCCAAACAAATGTAAATATCATTGAAAACTCTTCAGATTGTTACCAGCGTTTAAATGAACATTCTTGTGTTCTCACTCGTTTGTGTATATCATCAACAATGTCCATTAACATTGTATTACAATTAATTATTACTACTATATTAAAATAAATTTAAAGTACAACAAATTTACTAATGTGTCATCTGTCAATTTCTTCATGACCCAAATTTTAATGGACTACGTCATCATTTGTGACACATAGTCATTAAAAATTGATAATAAACAATATTTAAATAATAAAATCAATTATATTAGAAAAGGAAGGATTTTTTTTCATGAAAAGTTGAAGAGTTGGGTATTATTAAAAAAATCAACAACACTTGACAAAAAAAAATCAACAACAAACTTCTTTAAAAAAGGTTATAGTAGAAAAAGGAGTGAAAAACAATTTATTTATTTATTTTTTGAGTGGATTTTTTCAGGGAAATTTATTTATTTTTGTTTCACAAAAAGTGGAGCGGTTGAATATTATTAAAAAAATAAATAAACTTCTATAAAAACGGTTATAGTAAAAAAATAAACAATTGTTTTCATAAAAATATGGGCCAATTGTAAATCAATTACTTTACTAATATAATTATTTTACAAAATTTAATAAAATTGAACTCTTGTATGAAAAAATAAAAATAAAAATTGAATACCACCAACAGTTTATTACGTTCTTTCATGTCTTTAATATAGGAAAACAATTTATTTTTACCCCTTTTAATCTATTAATCTCATTAATCTACGTATAAAACATAAGATATTTAATATAAAAGTTACATTAATGTTGTTATTTTAAAAATAATCTTTAGTTTTCAAAATTATATCATACCAATACCGAAAAATTTAATTTTGCACATACATAAAATTTGCAACAAATTCAGGCCAAATATTTAAAGGTCTTTTGTATATAAAATATTTTTTTTAATAAAAAATACAACATTAATATTGATATTTTGAAAATAGTCACGGGTTCTCAAAATTTCATCATATCGACTTTCTCATAACGGGCGTGGTGCAAATATTAATTGTATTTTCCGTATAAAACAACAAAGTATTTAATAGAAAAACTACATCAATATTTATATTTAGATAGTAGTTATGAATTTTTAAAAATTTATCATAGTGACTTTATCGTATCAACAAATAAAAATTAGCTTTCGCGGTGAAAATATTTAACGGCCTTTTGCATGTATAAAATATAAATATTTATTAGAAATACTACATTAATGCTGGTAATTTTCATTTAATATCTTTAAATTTTTGACATTATTAACAATGTGTTATTTTTTATATAACACATGTTACGCAACCCGTTCCAAATAACGAATTTGTTACTATTTTATGATGTAAAATTTAGATCTGTGATTAAAATTATAGGTATAGATATTTGTGATTTTAAAACTGTAACAAATGATGCTTATATGTATTTTTTAAGGGAAAATGCTTATATATTTTTAATGACACCAACATCAAACTGTAACAAATGATACTTATATGTATTTTTTAAGGGAAAATGCTTATATGTTTTTAATGACACCAACAATATAGTAAATATAATATCATTAAAAAATATAGTAAGTATAATATAAATTTTTTTCAATGTCATAGATAATATAGCATTCTTATGGGCAAATTTATTTAAGAGTATAATTAGAATAATAAAAAAGCTAGCCTAAAATCCCCTGTTCCCTTTGTATATAATATAAAAGTATAAATGATTAAAATTATAGACATAGATATTTGTGATATAAAAGTATAAATGATTAAAATTATAGACATAGATATTTGTGATTTTCCAATTTTAACAAATTATACTTATCTTTTCTTAATAACACCAACAATATAGTAAATATAATATTCTCACAAAAAAAATATAGTAAATATAATAGCATAAAATCTTATCTTTTTCAATGTCACAACGATACGATATTCTTAAGGACAAAATTGTTTAAGAGTGTAATTTAAATAATAAAAAAGACTTGTTTTTCTTGCTCTTTTCTATTTCCTTTTGGTTTCTGTTCTTCTTATTTTCTTTTTTATATATGTATCTAGGTGCTGCAGTTGGTTCTCCATCTGCACCCTTTTGCTTAAAAATAAATAAATAAAAAAGACATCTCAAAATCTCTTATTTCCCTTTATATATAGTATATATTTAGTTTTTAGTTACAAAACTCAAAAGTAACATTTTGTATTGTTTTAGGTAAATCTAGTAAAAAAAAAATTGTTTTAGGTAACACCAATATTTTTTTTAAGAAAACACCAATTTTTTTAGAAATATATAGAGTATGTATAAATAATTGATGTATTACGATTATTATTGTCTTCTTTTATTTATTTATAAAAGTATACGTCAATAGTTGGAGGGATGACAAATGAGAAACCAAGGAAATAATTAATGTTGTTAATTCTTCCAAAAAAATGTTGTTAATGTTTCTCGTCTAATTTTAAAGCGGTAACCAATGCTTCTGTAATAAAAACAAGTGGCAACCAATGCAATTTATAACTTGTCCATGAAATAATATAAAGCTACAAAATAATTTGTCCATAATACATAAATCTAATAGGGTTAAAATTTGCGATCACTCTGTAATTCTAATATATATAATATTCATTTTCACATGACATGTATGACTGAAATAGTCATGTTTAATATACGAAGAACAAGAAATATATGTATTCTATGCAAGATATATGGTTGGTTGATGGAAGTAGTTGATAGTGTCGTTTGTGATAGAAATTCATGACTCTAAGAGTTGTGTTTCATTCAAGATGATGAGATAAAGTCAATTGTGTGTGATTTATTTATCATACAAAACTGATTTTTTAATTTAAAATCTATGATATACTGATTTAATTTTTATAGCTTATTTTATTGATAAAACATGCATTCAATAAGGTCTGATATATTTCTAAAATGTTTCTCCTTGTAAATTAATTCAAGTAAGTTGAGAGTCAATTCACAATATTATATATTATAATGGCGGGATTTAAGTTTTTAGTTTTTAGATCATTCCACATATATCAACAACAAAAAAACTAGTTGTTCATTAGGATTGATGTTAGGTCAATTTTGAGAAAACCGTTTATGGTGTTATCTTATTTTTAAAGAAGAGTTTCTTATAATGTTCGTAACATGTCTGTAAAAAATCATTTAAAAATTTAGAAGTCAAGCATTATTAAACAAATTTTAATTTAATAGAGATTAAAACTGTATGCAGAACTTTTTTATAGAGACCAAAACATGTCACTTTTCTTTTTATGAGGATTAGAAACAAAATTCGATATATTTATAGAGATAAAAAACTTACTTAACCCTTAAAAATATTGTTTCCCCTTCAACTAACGTCTCCATCATCCTACTTCTAAAATACACTACATTTACACAGATTTTACTTTATGCACTTTTTCTGACTTTCATCTAGATTTGATCTTAATTTAAAATTAAATGTATCCAAATCTATATGTAGTCCCAATGCACTATGTGCATCAGACAACTCTACATACAATTTTGGATTTGGTATTTGTAATAGCGGCTTCATGAGTTGTTCAACCTATCAGAATGTATCTTCTGATAGGGTTTTATTTTTGCGGCCAAATACTACATTTGGTCCTTTAAGTTTGACAAAATTTTTAAGTTACTCCTTTAAATTTCGAAAGTTTCAATTAGGTCCTTTTAGTTTGACATAATTCTCAAGTTAGTCCTTTAAGTTTCAAAAGTTTCAAACAGGTCTTTTTAGTTGATAAACTATTTCACCGTTACCCATGTTGTTAGTTAATAATTAACTGATGCTGATGTAGCTGATAGGGCCAAACCGCAAGTGCACGGCCTATCGAAGTAATAGTAGTAAGAAAGAGTATCGTTCCGCTAGGGAGTTGTTCAACTTAATTAACTTTTAAAGAATGATTAGAGGAGAGAAAGTTTAGTAAAAAGGAGGGTTTTGATTGCTGAAGGTAAATAACAATATTAATAAAGAGCCTTGGGATTATTGGTTCGTCATAATAACAAACCCTTCACTAGACAAGACTTAAACATCTAATTTCATGGTTTACACCTTAATTTCTAAAGACTGGTTTCCCTTAGCCCCTCACCTTTCCGATGAAAATCCGGTGAGAGTTTACTTCTAGTAACCAAGCCTATTTCGCTGACTTGATTACTAGAAGATGCATATAGGATTGAAACTACTTGTGTCTCAATAATTGCAAAGACTATTTCACTGTTTTGCAATTATTGTCTAGATTCACTTGTTCCAACATCAAAGCTCCGCTCTCGCTTTATGAATTGATGTTTGGGATGATGGATTAACGATTATCAAACCCTCCGCTTTCGCTTCCACAGTTTGATAATTGTTAATCCACGTTAAAGCGGTGAATCTAAATTAGAAATTAGGGTTACATAAAATTAGGGTTTAAGCTTGGTTTGTTTAGGATTATGTCATTAGACTTCCCAACAATCCCAAGACAAAGAAGTCTACTCACTCATGTTCATCGTAGACATGGGGGAAGAAGAGAGGAAAACAATAAAATAAATTGCAAGAAAGAAAGTAAAAGAATAAAAGACTTTTATTGATAATTAAAATATTCTAAGCAAAAGTAAGGGTCCATGTTTATGGTGGAGAGCTACTCTATTTATAGCTTTACAATCGACTTAGAAACTAAGCAACTAAAAGGACAAAACAGTAAAGCTGCAACAGGGTAACTTGGGCCCGAAGAAAAAGCAGCAGAAGAGGTTTCTGGGACGGGCACGGGCGTGCCACATGTTGGCACGGGCCGTGCCAAGCTTCTGGTAAGGGGGGATCATATTTTTGCCCCGTATCTTCGTATTCTTGCACTGTATTTGCTCCAGTCCTCTTTCTTTCGCTCCAAGACACCTTCCACCATATATTCGTTCCTAAAATATAATAAAAAGCAATTTAAAGTAAAATATTCTAAAAGGAAATAAAATGCAATAAAATCAAATCAAATCTTAAATAAAACTAAACTAAATAATGCAATAAAATAGACTATTCTATGACTCATCAGTAGCCGTTAAGTTGTTGACTTGGATCAAAACGCTGCCTTTTAAAAGCTCCAGGGTGTCAAAACGTTACGTTTAATCGTCACAAATGATCATTCTAGCACTATAAATGCCTTTTAATAGTGCTAGAAAGACATTTGTTGTTGTAAATAGCTGTCTTTCTAGCACTATAAATGATCATTTGTGACAATTGAACGTAGCATTTTGACACCCTCGAGCTTTTAAAAGGCTGCATTTTGATCCAAGTCAACAACTTAACGACTACATTAACATCAGTTAAACGGAGACTGGCAGCAGGGGTAACGGTGAAATAGTTTATCAACTAAAAGGACCTATTTGAAACTTTTGAAACTTAAAGGACTAACTTGGGAATTCTGTCAAACTAAAAGGACCTAATTGAAACTTTCAACACTTAAAGGACTAACTAGGGAATTCTGTCAAACTAAAAGGACCAAAAGTGGCATCTGACCTATTTTTGCTTACGGAATCTATTGGAAGCTACTTTTTGATAGGTGATTTCACACAATTTTAAGCAATGCAGAGGGTATTTAAAGCAAATCTCTTCAAATTTAGATCATCTATTATCGTTACTTAAAGAGTCTAGCGACTAAACTCACACATGCTTAATATAGAGAAAATGAGAAACTGCGGATTCAAACCCATACTTTAGCATATCAAATGTCCTTGCAACATTTTCTCATATGCATTGCATTTTACAATACTTTTTAGGCGTGTAAGAGGAGCTGATGAGAGAGAAGAATAACTTGTCCCAACTTTTTTTGGTTTGTGCTTATATACTAGTTTTTCTTTCACTTGTCCAACCTAATAGGCTTTTCAATTTCTACTTGATCTAGTCGACTCTTCTTGTTTCTTTTATGCACTAAGGTCGGTTTTCTACATTTAAGCAAGCCTATACCACATTTCAAGAAATGTGGATTAGACTTAAATTTTAGTTGAAGCAGGAAGAAATAAACTTACATCAGGATAGCTTTGAAGTTTAAACCTTCAATATATAAATGTATGTATATTTGAATCAAGAAATCTGCAGTATCTTTTGAGTTCAAAAAACTTGTCCCATGTTAGAAAATTAGATGTTTCCTTTGAATTTGGAGAATTACATATAGACCCTAAAACAATTTTACAATATTGATTCTAGGACCTAGATTATACATGAGTGAAAAAAGAATGCCTAATAGTTTAATAATGAAAAGAATAACAACAAAAAATTAATAGTTGTTACTTATTCACACAAAAAGAATAAATTAATGGAGGGAATGTGAATCCTATTTACTCATGACATATTAATTACTGGTATCACTGATGTTCCTCTTGCCAATGGAGAGAATTCTGATCTTGGAGTCATACTTTTATCTTCAACAAGTAGTGGTTCAGTTGTTGCGTCGCCGCTTAAACACGAAAGGCATGAAACATTTGAGTTCAAACTAGTGGTGCTCCTAAGAGAAAACGACGATTTCGTGCGTGATCCGCTTCTTGGAGACAGATTAACCTGTTCCAGTGCTCGAAACTGAAGCTCGCAAGGGTAGTCCCTTACGCAGCCGATGCGTGGTCCAGCTCCAGTTGTCCATTTGAAAGACAACTGCTTCCCTAGTTGGTATGATTTCGTTTCTTTATGTGAGTTGATTCTTTTGAGTATTGCCTCTTCTGGAATTATTTCTATGTCATTATCATCGTCGAAGTTTTTCGTTGGAACTGTATGTTCTAGCTTTGATACAAGTGCTTCTGCTGTTTCTTGACCACTACTTGTAAGAGATTCTGTTTGGAAACTTGGAGAAGTTTGTCTGACGCTTTCTTTCTCGTTTTCTTGTCCTTCAAACAACTGACCTCTTTTCGGTATTTGAAGATTGGACAGTTTTTTTCCAAGTATCTGGAATTGCCTTGTGATAGGGGTAACCAACGCAGACTCGCTCTCAGTTTCCATCAAATGATCATTCTTCAAAATCGATTCTTGGACAACGGTCCCTTCCATCTCCACGCCGTTTATGGTCTCGGTGTAGTCCTCTTCGGATGAGTGGTTTCTAAGATGAACACTGCTTCTAAGTGAACGGAGTTCGTCAGCCTCGTCAACCGGATCCATCTGCATATAAAGTAAAATGAATTTCTTCAAAATACGCTCTTTCACATCTTGTAATTACAGATCTAAACCGCAACAGAATAATGTTTAAAGCCATTGTTTCAAAATTTTCATACCTTGACATCTGATAGGTTCACATTGTTCTCCTGAAGGAATGAAATAAATTCCTTAAAGTTTTCTTCGGTTGGTCGGTAATGACCACTGTGAGGCCAAACAGCCTGTCGAAAACAAACAATAAATTCATTAATAATTAATCACATAAAAGGATCCATCAAAAGAGTGAAAAAATAATAGCTTTGGTCAGATTTATACCTTTAAGACACCGTGTTCAATCACCAATCTTCCAGCAGAAGATGTAGCTCCTCCAGCCAAGAAGCTAGAATGCTGAAATGAACCTTTTGTCTTTTTGCCAACATACAATGACTTAGAAGTGCTTAGCACAAAAATCCACTTGGCATGTGCATCTTCTGCTGCAGTGTGAAGAAGCTCTCCTGAATGCTTGTAGAAGAACTTTCCGTCCTCGACGACAACTTCATACGCCAACCTTTCCATCTGGAAGAAAGATAAATTAAAAATGTTATTAGAAATTTAAATAAAAAAGTTATTAGAACTTTCCACGTTCACATCAAAGTGAGAAACCGTACCGGCCCAAGATATTTAATACACTGTAGTTGAAGTTTAGATCGAGGACACTTCTCAAGATTTATTTCCCTTCCTTCTCCTATATCTAGCCTGCAATTTCAAAGAATTTCAATTAATTTCAAATTTTGGCGATTTAAGATCTATATAAAACAGAAGCCTATGTTGTAACCTATCAATAAAATACTTGGAGAAGAATAATTACCAGTAGAAGAAGGGTTCTCTGCTTTGACACTGAAGCCATTTATCATAATAAAAGTGTAGATTATGTCCGTATCGATGTCGTGGGTCAATCTAGTACACATTAAAAAGTAAACATTTCAGTCAGTATAATAAACCGATGAATGAACACCAGATCAATTAAAAGTAGTTTATAAAGAACGAGTGAAATCCAGTCTGACTAACCGCTTCGAGCCAATGCTGCAGAGCAAGTTTTTGTGCTTTCTCATCTTTGGATAAACCTTTTCCAACCTTAGCAGCTCTAGTTCTAGCTCTAGACCAACGTGAAATCGCAGTTTCATGTTTCTCAATGTCAAAGAAAGATATCGAACTGCGCTTAAGTTCAGCGAAATCTAAAAGCTTCCACCTATTAACAAAATCAAAAGATCAAATATAAAA
The DNA here is from genome assembly GCF_051527215.1 of Medicago sativa. Lineage (NCBI taxonomy): Eukaryota > Viridiplantae > Streptophyta > Magnoliopsida > Fabales > Fabaceae > Medicago > Medicago sativa. The sequence goes on from NC_140752.1 coordinate 87,724,598, forward strand.
AAGTTAGAAATTTACAATTTTTTCTAAAGAATGAAAAAGACTAAAGTTTTTTTCAGGCTAATAAATAGTTACCAGCTTTGTTCAACAAGAATTGCACAATCTGCTAGCTTTCGCCTTGTACGAAAGCTCTTGTATACTTTCTGCAATTTAAGTGCAGCGATGTGTTTAGGGCTGCCTGGATTCAAAAGTGCTGATTGAATTGTTTCCACTTCTTGACGTTCCGACTTAAGAGACAAATCATCGAATTGTTTCCACTTCTTGTTGTTATTGTCTTTGTCGAATGAAAGTGTGTTTGTTGATAAAATGTTATCAAAATCTGTTTTTTTGAAGCTTACAGCTGTTTCAATTGTCATCTTTCCAGAACCTATAGATTTAAGGATGGTAGGTTCTAAATATTCACTTTTGAAACTGATTGATCTTAGTGGAGTTTTGATTTCATCATTGCCAAAGTTGATGGATTTTACAACCATTGAATCTATTTCATCTTCTAAATCATTGTACTTTGCAAATGGACATGAAAAAGATATCCCCATATGACAGCAAAACCAATCTTCTGAATGAATCTTTTGGTCCTGTAAATTGTAAATGCATTTTTCGTTAGTCAAAGTAGATAAAATAAGATCATTGCACCGCACTGACACGGAGACATTAGTAATAATTAAAAAAAAATTAAAGTAATTTAATGAAACTACATTTATCGATGAGTCAAACAATAACATGTGTCGGACATTAGACATGTTTTCGATCCGAAGTCTTTCATACATTATTCTTAACCACACAAATTCATGAAAAAAGTTACTAACACATGAAAATTGTGATGACCCATTTTATCAAAATGCATTTGGACATTTAGAATATTTTGTCGGTGAGAACAAAAAACATGAACCATTCTCATCAAACTGATCTAGAACTAAAAATTAGTACGGATCCACAAAAACTCAAAAGAAAAAGATTCCATTTTTAGCCAAACAAAAAAATCCATGAAACAGATTCATATTCATGAAAGCAGAATCTAAAACATTTTTTGGTTACAAAAGCAGAATCTAAAACATAGTACCAAAAGAATCCCATTTTGTTTCTATAAAAACAGATTCCAAATAAACCAAACATTCTTTCATTATCAACACAAATTTTTTTATAAAAAAAAAAATATCATATTTAGTAGTATTGGGTTAATTACCTGAAGAATCAATAAGTGAAAAACAAGAAAATGATTAAGAATATGTAGTGTGTTGAGACAAAGGAAAAGTATAGGTGTTGCGTGTTTGATTGAAATGGTGATGATGATGCAAAAATGTACTAAGTAGCTAAGTTTTGAAGTTGTAAACAATGGTAATGGGATTCTTAAGTTGTGAATAATGGACCTCGTATATATACATAGTGATATGATAAAAAAAAAATAAAAAAAAAAAAACAAGATGAAGAGAGAGAAAGGTGAAAAGGGGTAAAGATCCTCTCAATTTGTAATTTGTTCCATTTGTTGCAATTTGGAGAGAGATAGACACAAAAAATAAGTGATGGATCCCACCATCATTAATTTTGTTGTATCTATCTCTCTCCAAATTGCAACAAATGGAACAAATTACAAATGGAGAGGATCTTAACCAGGTGAAAAGGACAGTATGTGATGCAGAAGTAGGAACCGTAGATGAGAGAGAGAGAGTTTTCCAACCACGTGGAGTCGACAATTAGACTCTCTTTTTTAATGTTTTATTTAGTATTTTTTTCCTTAGGGTCCGCTTGGTTCGAGAGTTTTAGAAGGGAGGAGAGATTTTTAATTTGAAGTGTTTGGTTTAATTTTTAGAGGGGAAGGGGAGGGGAGCAAATATTATTGCACTGCCAAAATTATCCTTATATTAATTTAAAATCTCAATATTATCCTTGTAACAATATTTATTATTATTAGGTTATATTATTTTGAAACAACTTTTACTATTATTAGGTTATAGGTTATATTATTTTGTAACAACTTTTATTCCATATTATTAACAATTTTTTCTTGTAACAACTTTTATTACTACTTGTAATTGTAACAACCCTATTACTAATTCATTATTCCATCGTCTACATCGTGTTGTTATCGATTACATCGTTATTGTTTCGTTACTTTATTATCCTTATTTAATTAAGTTTAAGGGTAAAACAGTAAAATAATTTTAAAATCTCTCCCCTCCCCTTGTGAACCAAACACACTTTTAATTAAAATATTTCCCCTCCCCTCCTCTCCGTTAAAATTCCTCCCCTCCCCTCCCCTCCTAATTCTCAAACCAAACGGACCCTTAGTGAAATTATTTTCGTTTTTATAAAAAGACTTTGATTTCTTTTTACAATATGCATAATTCCATATCCATGAGGCTGAGATAGATTATTGGTAAAATTTAACTACAAGATATGGTAACTTGGTAAGTATCCGTAATAGAACTCTAAAAGAAATTCACAAGAGTATATTTAATTTTTTTTCAATCTAGAACTTAAAAAAGGGTCCTCTCAACAACAAAAAAACTTTTTGATTCATATAATCAAACATTTTGATATTATACCATCTTTAGTTTATCATTTGAATGAAGTTATTTTTGTGTAGAAAAAATATATCAGAAAAACTATAAATACACTTTTTTTTTACAAGCTCTAAAAATATACTTAAAATTGGGTTATTGAATTTATATAGAAAAATAAAATAGATTGAGAACTACTTTACTTCAAGAGGAAATATTAGATTGAAAAAGAAAATACAATCTTTGTTTATTTAAGATTATGTGTCAAACATCCATATCATTAGTTTTATTGATTGATCTCCTTTTAATTGCAAGAAATGAAAAATTATTACGTATATTGCTGTAAAATTTATATTCTTCATTCTTTATAAAAAAAAATATAATTTTATATAGTAAAATCATAAGTACACTAAACAAAATAGTGAAAAATTCTAGAATGTTGTTATAAAATGGATAAGAATATGGCTTTATTTGTAGTAGCAAACCGGCCAAATTGAATTGTGGTTCACAATATGTTTGTTGGTTGGTTAGTGCATATTGATTCGTTAGTTAGTACATATTACTCTACTTACTTAATTAGTATATCTACTTTCGTTTTGGCCATTCATGAGTGCAAAGTTACATAAGAAAACATTTTTAATTATGACTGTCTCTTTTATTTTATTTTCTTTTCACACGTTACACGTATATAGTACTCCATATACTATGAAATTATTCATATATATAATTTAGTTTCTAGGAAATAATCCTCTCCCCTTTTATTTGCTATCTTATATGAAGGGTCATTTTCACTACAAAGTCTTGAAGTAAACTCTAATCCAACCCAAGTGAGAATGATCTTGACTTTATCAAAATCAACCATTCCACATTGTCTTAGGTCATCCTCATACAATTCTCCAAGCTACCTAGTCAAAGTGATAACGTAGCTTAACCATCAAGCTTTTTAATTACTCCCCAAGATAACCAATAAATTAAAATACAAATTTAATTGAATTCGTGACATCTGGTCAAAAAAAAATCGTATCATGAACCTTAGCCTGGATGATTTAGTTGGAGCTAATTGTTTTTATTTTTATAATAGTTGGAGCTAATTGCTGACGAAAAATATTTCACTTTTTAATATATCCATTGATACTTTATCGTTATTTTTTTATTACATTGAAAATATTTTAGAATGTGAAAGCTAGAAGAGTTCGAAAGTTCCTAGCAATGAATGTTCTCAGCATGTCCCACTGACACTACTCAATTCAATCGAACTTGTAGTAATACTAGCTAATAAAAACAAAAAGACTTGTGCTTCAAAAGCATAAAAGATCATGTAAAAAGCGATCAATCCTGGAGGCTCTTTAAACCAGTGTATAAAATATTTAAAAGTATATACATATATATGTAAATAATCATTTTATTTTTTGGTAAATAGTTTGATTGATCGTAGATCTAATCATCTAATGAAACTTTTATTCCTAAAACAAATTAATTGTTGGAGTATTTTTATATTAATTAAATCTTTTTGCACAAAAAGTTTAAGGCGCACACCTCCAAAATCAGGCACACATTAAAATAAGAGAAATGATATTTTGACAACCATTTTTTGACAACTTTTGGACAACTTTCTCTCTCATACTCACATGATGTTGTTATCCGCTCTCTTCCTTTTTCTCTCTCCATTGTTTTTGACCAATAAGAAGTGAGAAAAACAAGGTTGTCAACAAAGTTGCCATCAAATGGATGTCAAAATATCATTACTCTTAAAATAATTGTATATGTTCTTTTCAAAACAAAAAAAAATTGTATATGTAAAGTGTACGGTGTCGGAAAGTAGTATACAGCATATGCAAAACAACGTAAGTTGGTGCGACGATAATAGTATATAATTACAGAAATGCTAAATAAAAGTTATTAGGTTATGAATACATTTATTATGTAGGAGAACGACTATAGAAATATTGTACTGAAATATAGTGAAAACAGAAAAGTGAAGAGTTCAATTTTTTCAAAGTTTAAAAACTATGGTTTTCTTCATAAAAAAAATTAATGTTTTCAATACTAAACTATTATTTTTAATATCTTTAACAAATTAGTGTAGACACTTGTTAACGTGACCCATATAATTAAACTTTGATGGTGATAACAAATGTCACAAAGACGTTAATATTTTTTATTTTTGGTATAAGTCATAAAGACATTATTGTTTATTGAATAATAAAACTTGTGTGCATATTGTACCCGAAAAAAAACTTGTGTGCATATTTTAGATGCTTTTTATATAGTTCTTAATTAAAAATATTTTTTTTTATAACAATGTTAGATAAAATTATGGATTTGAGAAAATCATATATAGTTTAGTTAAATTTTGGCTAAACGGTTACTTGAGGATATGGTTGGGAATAGGCTAAGCCGACCTATTGAGGTCTACGACCTAGCCTAATCTATTTATTAAAAAGGTTAGCATTAGACTTTTGAAAAAATATATTTAAGTAAATATAGGTCAGACGGACTTTTAAAAAAGCCTACGAAGCCTAATAGGCCGGCCTATTTATATGCATATTATTAAAACTTAATTTTTATATATAATAAAATATAATTTATATTAAACATAAAAATCAAGAAATAACCCAAATAATAGACTTTTTAAATAGGTTTTAAGGTCTCATAATGAAATAAGCTTTTAAGACTTTATAGTGATAGATAATCCTTTCAGTAAAATAATAAGTGAGTCGATTCGATCTAACCCATTTATGTTATTGGCCCAATCGGGCTAGAGCAGGGTAGATCGAAGATGCTCATTTTCTAGATTTGAATAAAAGTTGAGAATTAGTTACATTTAGTATTTGACAATGTCTTAAACATGATAACCACCTTTGTTGAAAAAAATCTATAAAAAACAACAAACTGAAAACAAAGGATCACACAAAAACAAAGGATCATACAAGTACACTGTATGTTAACATCCATTAATTATTTGCATTCATGAAAACAAAGGAGAGTACACTACTGTACATTGTATGTTTAGATCCATTAATCATTTTCATTGTTAATTACAAAATAATTCATAATAAGAAAACTATAAAACCAAAACCAAATCTAAATAACATGTTTAATATTTTGAAACGAATTCGTGGACGATTGTGAAACCTTAAAATTTTGATAGAAACCACAACACGTCTCAACTTGAACAAACGGGAAAATTAAATTATTTATTAAAAAAAGGGACACTCCATAATCCATATCAAAAAAATGCTAATTTAATTAATAGAAAAATTTAGATAAAACATTGTCCACTGTCTTGTCAGTACTCTCCAAACTCAAATTCATATACTTCCTCTGTCTCAGAATATCTGGCCCAATTTGGTTTTTCACACAGATTAAGAAAAATGTATAAATAAAAGGGAAAGTGAAATATACTCCCTCTGTCTCACGATAATTGTCACTTTACCATTTTTTATTTTTCTCAAAATAATTGTCACTTTAGAATACCAATACAACATTTATTATTTTTTTCCATTAATATACCCTTATTTATTGAATTTCATCAAACTTAACTACTCCACTAACTACAATTAATAAGGGTGTTTAAGTAAATGACACTAATTTTACTATCAAAATCAACCCAGTATTAAACGACTATAATTTAGAGACGGAGGGAGTATTGTATTGATAATGATGAAAGTAGTACTCCCTCCGTCCCAGTATATCTGAGCCAGTTTGGTTTTTCACACAGATTAAGAAAAATGTATAAATAAAGGGGAAAGTGGATTGTACCAAAAAAAAAAAAAAAAGGGGGAAAGTGGAATATATTGAATTGGGAATGATGAAAGTAGTACTCCCTCCGGTCACTATTATAAGCAAAATTTGACTTTTTAGGTTCATTCAATAAATGATGTATGTAGTCTATATATACACTACATACATCATTTATTGAATGAATCTAAAAAGTGAACTTTTGCTTATAATAGTGACCGGAGGGAGTTATTAATTAGAGTTATATTGTATTGGGAATGATGAAAGTTGTATTGAAAATTGAAATGACTCGGTTATTTTGGGACACTTTTTTTTAGTAAATGGGTCAGATATTCCGGGACGGAGGGAGTATTAATTAGAATTATATTGTATTGGGAATGATGAAAGTTGTATTGAAAATTGAAATGTGTCAGTTATTTTGGGACACTTTTTTTTAGTAAATGGGTCAGATATTCCGGGACGGAGGGAGTATATCAATTGACATTATATGCACATCTTGATTTAACATCTGTAACTTGTAAGTCAAACTAGGAAGGAAGGGGAGTTACTTTTCCCACCCTATGCCTTTCCTAGCGCGCCCTATTTTTTTTCCCCAAAATACCCTTCGTCCGGATTATCTATTCCGAACCAGTTCCGGAATACATATTCCGGATTTATTCGTGTAGTTTGACACCATTCACCCTGATGGTTGATGATACCAGTTATAAAAATAGTGGTCTGGATTATATAATCCGAAACGTTAGAGATATTCCGGATTATATAATCCGAAACATGTAAATCACCCCGTTGAAAGTCAACAAAAGGGGGGGGGGGGTGAACGACAGTTTCGGATTATATAATCCGGAAAGCGTTAAATATGTCCGGGGTTTATAATCCGGAGTGCATCAGTTCAGAGGCAGAAGCCATCTGTTTTGGCTGAGCCTCTGTTTTAGAGCAAATTCAGTCAATGTTTTTGGCCTTTGACCATACGCAAACCAGAAAATCAAATTATAACATCAAAATTAACAACATAATATAATTTTTAAACTTTAATAAAATATCAAAATTATCCAAATGGTACATAACATAATTATCTAAAATATTCAAACAATAAAATTACATAAAATTATCAGTCCCTAATAACTACACCTCTGCTACCACTGCTGCCACCACCTCTGCCACCACCCCTGCCACCCTCAGTAGCTTTCCGACGACGGTAAACTTTGGCATCATGCACCTCTCTCAAGGCATCCTCCAAATGCTGCCATTCCTCACTCCCTTTCGGCACCAGACCGCTTCTCATCACAGCATAGATGTTGTCTCTGATGCGGCTCATCCTACCGCTAAGCTGTAAGTACGCAAGGTCTCCATCATCTTGAGCAGCTCGGGCATCAAGGACCTCACGCTCTGGTGGCTGTGGCACCGGTACCGGCATGTCTGTAAGAATCATGCGTGGATGAGACACCTGGTAAAACCAGTCGATGTATCCATCTGCTACCTCCACACCATGAACTGTGATAGGGCCAAACCGCAAGTGCACGACCTATCGAAGTAATAGTAGTAAGTAAGAGTATCGTTCCGCTAGGGAGTTGTTCAACTTAATTAACTTTTAGTGAATGATTAGAGGAGAGAAAGTTAGAAAAAGGGAGTTTTATTGCTGAAGGTAAAAACAATAATAATAAAGGGTCTCGGGATCATTGGTTCATCATAATGACAAATCCTTCACTAGACAAGACCTAAACATCTAATTTCATGGTTTACACACTAATTTCTAAAGACCGGTTTCCCTTAGCCCCTCACCTTTCCGATGAAAGTCCGGTGAGAGTTTACTTCTAGCAACCAAGCCTATTTCGCTGACATGATTACTAGAAGATGCATAGAGGATTGAAACTACTCTTTGTCTCAATAATTGCAAAGACTATTTCACTGTTTTGCAATTATTGTCTAGATTCACTTGTTCCAACATCAAGACTCCGCTCTCGCTTTATGAATTGATGTTTGGGATGATGGATTAACGATCATCAAACCCTCCGCTTTCGCTTCCACAGTTTGATAATTGTTAATCCACGTTAAGACGGTGAATCTAGATTAGAAATTAGGGTTACATAGAAATTAGGGTTTAGGCTTGTTTTGTTTATTGAGTCATTAGACTCCCCAACAATCCCAAGACGAAGAAGTCTACTCACTCATGTTCATCGTAGACATGGGGGAAGAAGTGAGATAAACAGTAAAGTAAATTGCAAAGAAAATAAAAAGGAAATAAAGACTTTTTATTGAAATAATACTTGAAATAAACAAAGTAAAAGGTGAATGTTTTATGGTGGAGAGCTACTCTATTTATAGCTTTACACTTGACTTAGAAACTAAGCAACTAAAGGGATAAAACAGTAAAGCTGCAACAGGGTAACTTGGGTCCGAAGAAAAGCAGCAAAAGAGTGTTCTGGGACGGGCACGGCCGTGCCACATGTTGGCACGGGCCGTGCCAAGCTTCTGAGTTTGGGGGAACATATTTTTGTCCCGTATCTTCGTATTCTTGCGCTGTATTTGCTCCAGTCCTCTTTCTTTCGCTCCAAGGCACCTTCCACCATATATTCATTCCTAAAATAAAATAAAAGACAATTTAAAGTAAAATATTCTAAAAGGAAATAAAATGCAATAAAATAAAACCAAATCTTAAATAAAACTAAACTAAATAAAGCATTAAATTAGACTATCTATGACTCATCAAACTCCCCCACACTTGAATCTTTGCTTGTCCTCAAGCAAAAGGCAACAGACATAGCAGCAACAAAAGATTATTATGGCAACGTTAAGAACACATGTCTCAAAAGAAAGGCTTTGCTTCAAGTACACTAATTACAATTTCAAATACTTCTCATGAACCTATTCTACCCAACATCAAGTCTCAAGTGAGTGTGTGTGTGCAGTCCAACCCTTTTCTTGCTCCTGTATAAGACAGATATTATGAGGAATAGGTTCTATCCTTAATGCTAAAGTAACCGAGAAAAGTCCTTTCTTCATTTCATATAAGAGTGGTGGGAATTTAAGTTAAAATTAGATTAGATTAACAATTAAGCACAAGGGACTGCAGATGCTTAGGGGCTATCTATCCTCGTATGAAGTCTTCTCGGATGTAATTGTCCTTTCCCCCTAGATTCAAAATCACCCTAAGCAGTGCTGCAAAATTTTATTTGTTTCATCTCCGCGTAGGAAGTCTTTTTGGATGTAATTGTCCTTTCCCCCTAGCATTGATGAATTTGTTTCACTTTAAGTTCAAATTAGGGAGTCACCACCACAATTAGGAAGTTAGGGATTGTCCTTTCCCCCACATGTTGGTGCCATTCTCCCGCCCCATTATAACTTTAACAATTTAAGAATATAACAATTAAGAACATTTGATTAATTTCCCACACAAACTTATACTACTTTTACTCTTAAGATTTTAAAGGGTCTAAGTTAACACTAAAGATAGAACGTGTTCCTTAAAATACCTATTCATACATTTGCTCAAGGATTGCAACCGGGTGCTTTTCTCATTGGAGAATTTTCACAATAAAACAAGACATGGGTATAGCATGATCATAAGAAACACAAGAAACTACTTTCATGTACAAGAAGCAACCTAAAGAAGAGACAAAACAAAAATTTTCATGCCATTTTTTACATTAAAAACAAGCTACTAGTCATGCCTCTTGCTATAAAAACAAAACAAAAAGAATAAAGTTCAAGGGAGTTTGGACACTACGACTCTAGACACTTTATTAGGCCCCCCCCCCCACTTAGGGGAAGCATTGTCCTCAATGATTCAAAAGAAAAGAAATTAAAAGAGAAGAAGAAGTAGAAGACGAAGAAGAAGAGAGAAGGAGTAGAAGAAGAATAGTAGAGAGAGAGAAGAGAGAAGGGAAGAGAGGAAGAGGAAAGCTCACAATTTATTGGGGTCCATAAGGAGGACCTTGAAGTTGGAGGTGTTGCATCATCCGACGGAGCATCTCATTATTTTCATCATTGACACGGTTGCCCCTTTGAACTTCATTGCGAAGGCCGGAGATCTCAACATCTTGCCTTTGTTGCTCGGTGCTCATCCTCTCGATTTCATTGTGAATCCATGTCCATCTTTGATTTTCATTAAGCTCACCGGCTTCATGGCCATGGTGCCCCTCTTGGTGCAAGTTAGCACCCTCTCCCATGTCATGGTGCAAGTTAGCACCGTCTCCTTCATCATCTTGTTGTTCCAGAACCTGCACATCATCAACATACAACCAATTTTCTTCCACCTCGGTGGTAGTCCGAGATGGGTTAGGCAATAAAAACATGATTGGCAAATTTAGCTTAAGTTGGTAATGTAGTGGTGGGCGATGTTTAATGAAATTCATAGCAATGAGGGTTTCCCGGTTAAGCTTATTGTTTCCCTCAATTGGTTTGATTCCCTCATCCTCACTCACACCAAAAAACCTAGCTATGTATGTAATGATGCCACCCACCACTATGTCTCCCCTACCGGCTGGTCTAGTAGCTACAAAGTCTAGGTAATCAATCAAATAAAAGCCAGTGTTGACAGGGTGGTTGTAGAGCATTGCCCATAACATGAACAACTCATCGGTTCTAGTGTTTCCTAGCTCGGTTCTACCCTAAATAGTGCAAGCCATGACCCTCTGAAGGTACCTAAGTACGGGGTTGTGGATGTTGCTAGCTTTGTTGGCTCTAGGAACATAGTTGGAAACGCCGGTGATGCGGTTCCAAAAGGCAGCTGGTTCATAGTTATCCGGTTTTAGACTATCATCCCAATGATCATGAATATACCCCTCATTGACAAAACCTAAGGCTTCACAAAAGTGCTGAAGAGACATATTATAATCAATGTTCATTAACCGGAAAACAACTCTATGATTAGGGTTATCAAAATTCAACTTATCTTTGGTAAAAACAAGTGAGCTTAAAAATTCATAAGTAAAATTCTCATAACCCCTCATAGGTGTTAGCATATCAGTCCAACCTAGCCTACCCATCAACCTAAAAACATCATCTCTAAGCCCTAGCACTTGCAAATCATAGGAATCAGGATATCTAGAGGGATGTAAGGTTTTAGAAGTAAGAATTTTATACCTGTCCCTTTGTTTGTTGTCTTTGAACTGAATTCCATGATTCTTGACTTGTGTTTGCTTCTTTGGGGGTGGACCTCCTTGAGAACTTGCTGGTTCTTTACCACTTCTTCTTGAAGCCATTGACCTTTGTTTGGATTGTTTTGAAGGTTTAGGGTTTGGGAAGATTTTTGGTGGAAAGGATTGGGTTAGGTTTGGGGTTGATGTTTAAGTAAGGTTTGTGGGTTTAGATGTGAAGATTGGTTAAGGTTTTGTGGTGTTTGGGTTAGGTTTTGAAAGATTAGGGTTTTGGTGAATTATAGGTTTGGATGGTTGAAAGCTGTTTTTGATTGGTGGTTTGTGTTTAGGAAGAAGTTTGTGATTGATTGGTGAAAGAATTGAGTGATTTGGTTAAGTTTTGATGAAGATGTGAAGGTTTGAAGTTTGGGAGTTATGGAGGTTTAGAGAGAGGGTTAGAAGATGAAAGAAGTTTGTGGTTTGAGAATGAATGGAGAAGAAGAAGAAAAATTGGTATATAGTGGGCTAGAAGTCGGGCACGGCCGTGCCACCCTTGGCACGGGCCGTGCCAACACTCTGTGGCTCCTGGCTGATTTTGTGTTACAAACCATGGCACGGCCGTGCCAACCTCAGCACGGGCCGTGCCAACACTCTGGTAAGGAGGCTTCAAATTTTTTTTTCAATTTCATGATTTTTTCGAATCACACTTGGACAAATACCTACAAAACAAATTAAAACAAAGAAAAACAAAACAAAAGCAATTAAATGCGTGAGTTGCCTCCCACGAAGCGCTCTTTTAATGTCATTAGCTTGACGGTTAGAAAGAGTCCTTAGAATGGATCAAAGATATCATATTGTGTAGATGACGCTATAAAACGTTCTTTCACAACATGATCGTTAAGCATGCAACAAGAGTAAAGAGCGGGACCCTTCATAACATTTTCCAACTCGTATCCTACCATTTGATCACTCACTTGAAAGACTATCCTACCGTGCTTGACATCTATGAGAGCTCCTGCAGTGGCTAGGAAGGGTCTACCTAGGATTATGGGGACGTCTTCGTCCTCCGCAATGTCAACGACTACAAAATCAGTTGGGATATATATCCCTTCTATTTTAACCGGTATGTCCTCAACGAATCCTACAAGTTTCATGGTAGAACGATCAGCTAGCTTTAATTCCATTTCGGTAGATTTCAACTCTTCTATCCCTATCCTTTTAAGAAGAGACAAAGGCAACAAACTAACACTAGCTCCTAAGTCACATAAGGCTTTGTTTATGGTTTCATTCCCAATTTCACACGGTATGGCAAAGCTACCTGGATCTCTAAGCTTAGGGGGCGCTTCTTGGATGATTGCACTTCCTTAGCCAAGGCTATTGTCTCATTATGCTCTATAGCCCTTTTCTTTGAAAAAATTTCCTTTAAAAACTTGGCATATAGAGGCATCCTAGACAAAGCTTCAGCAAAGGGAAGTTTAATGCAAATTTTCCTAAGTATGTTAACAAATTTTTCAAACTTACCCTCTAGTTTAAGCTTATCAAGATTTAAGGGGGATGAAGTTTTGTTTTCTTCAAGCGGTTTTGCTTCTTCTATCACAATAGGCTTGACACTTTCTTTCCCAATGTTTTTAACCTTAGCAAAAGTTTCGTTTAACTTACTACCCCCAAAAGATATGACATTAACTTGGGCTTTGGGATTGGCTTCGGTTTGACCAGGAAAGACTCCCGGTGTTTGGGAAGAGGTAGCCACTTGTTGGGCTATTTGAGCAATTTGAGTTTCAAGCATTTTAGAGTGAGTAGCAATAGAATCAACCTTGGTATTGAGCTTAGAAAGAGAATCATTCAGAAATCCGGTTTGGTTTTTAAGTTCTTGAAGTTGTTTGGTTTGGTTGGCAATAGAGTTTTCCAACAAAATTTCCAAATTGGATTTCTGAGTGAATCTTTGGTTGTTTGCATAACCGGGTGGTGCTACTTGTCCATAGGGATTTTGGTTTTTATAAAAATTTTGATTTTGTCGCATCCCTTGGTTGTATTGAGCATAATTCATTTGCTCAACACCATTAATAGCACTACCTAGTTGGCAATCAACACCAGCATGACCAGTTATACCACATATTTCACAAGAAGGAGTAGAAGCAGAATTGATAGCACTAACATTGAGTTTTTCAAGTTTTTCGGTTAGTGTATCAATTTTAGAAGCGAGATGGTCATAGTTAGAGACTTCGTACATACCTGCCTCCTTTTTGGAGGATGAAGAACTAGTGGTGGCTCTCTCGTCGGTCCATTTGTAATGATTTTGAGCCATGTCTTCAATCAAGGCATACGCCTCTGTGTAGTTCTTATTCATAAGTGCTCCACCTGCAGCTGCATCAACAGACATCTTAGTGGTATAAGACAAGCCATTATAAAAAGTGTGGACTATAAGCCACTTCTCTAGGCCATGGTGGGGACAAAGTCTTCGCATTTCTTTGAAACGCTCCCACGCATCATAGAGAGATTCCCCATCTTTTTAGTTGAACCGCGTGATTTGGTCTCTAAGTTTAGCGGTTTTAGATGGTGGAAAGAAACGGGCAAGGAATGCTTGCCTCATATGATCCCATGAAGTAATGGAACCGACTTCGAGGGAATGGAACCAAGCGCTAGCTCTATCCCTTAAGGAAAAGGGAAAGAGATGAAGTCTTACGGCTTCTTGGTTCTCCTTCATGGTTCCACTAATTCGTAGGAAAACAGAGATGTGAAGATTGGGATCCTCAGTGGGGGATCCCGAGAATTGGTTTTGCTGCACCAAGTTAAGTAGGGCAGGCTTAATTTCAAAATTGTCATCCTCAACCGTTGGGTACACAATAACAGCTTGTGGCTCAGCCGTAGACGGCGTTGCATACTCTTTGAGAGTGCGATTGGCCATGGCGGTGTTATTTTGTGCCGCTCTCCTTCTTCTATGTAAGAACCTTTCGATCTCGGGTATGAATACCGCTCAATTTCTAGTTCTTCGCATAAAAGGTTGAGAACCCAAGAAGTTAACGATAACAGAAAAATAAAAAGTTAAAAATAAAAAGAAAAGAGAAAGAAGAGAGAATTATAATCACTAAGAAAAAGCTAATTAAATTAGTTAACTCCCCGGCAACGGCGCCAAAAACTTGATAGGGCCAAACCGCAAGTGCACGGCCTATCGAAGCAATAGTAGTAAGTAAGAGTATCGTTCCGCTAGGGAGTTGTTCAACTTAATTAACTTTTAGTGAATGATTAGAGGAGAGAAAGTTAGAAAAAGGGAGTTTTATTGCTGAAGGTAAAAACAATAATAATAAAGGGCCTCGGGATCATTGGTTCATCATAATGACAAATCCTTCACTAGACAAGACCTAAACATCTAATTTCATGGTTTACACACTAATTTCTAAAGAACGGTTTCCCTTAGCCCCTCACCTTTCCGATGAAAGTCCGGTGAGAGTTTACTTCTAGCAACCAAGCCTATTTCGCTGACATGATTACTAGAAGATGCATAGAGGATTGAAACTACTCTTTGTCTCAATAATTGCAAAGACTATTTCACTGTTTTGCAATTATTGTCTAGATTCACTTGTTCCAACATCAATACTCCGCTCTCGCTTTATGAATTGATGTTTGGGATGATGGATTAACGATCATCAAACCCTCCGCTTTCGCTTCCACAGTTTGATAATTGTTAATCCACGTTAAGACGGTGAATCTAGATTAGAAATTAGGGTTACATAGAAATTAGGGTTTAGGCTTGTTTTGTTTAGGATTGAGTCATTAGACTCCCCAACAATCCCAAGACGAAGAAGTCTACTCACTCATGTTCATCGTAGACAAGGGGGAAGAAGAGAGATAAACAGTAAAATAAATTGCAAAGAAAGTAAAAAGGAAATAAAGACTTTTTATTGAAATAATACTTGAAATAAACAAAGTAAAAGGTGAATGTTTTATGGTGGAGAGCTACTCTATTTATAGCTTTACACTTGACTTAGAAACTAAGCAACTAAAGGGATAAAACAGTAAAGCTGCAACTGGGTAACTTGGGCCCGAAGAAAAGCAGCAAAAGAGTGTTCTGGGACGGGCACGGCCGTGCCACATGTTGGCACGGGCCGTGCCAAGCTTCTGAGTTTGGGGGAACATATTTTTGTCCCGTATCTTCGTATTCCTGCGCTGTATTTGCTCCAGTCCTCTTTCTTTCGCTCCAAGGCACCTTCCACCATATATTCATTCCTAAAATAAAATAAAAGACAATTTAAAGTAAAATATTCTAAAAGGAAATAAAATGCAATAAAATAAAACCAAATCTTAAATAAAACTAAACTAAATAAAGCATTAAATTAGACTATCTATGACTCATCAAACTGCAACCTGTCCCAACTCCTGAGGTGTCAGCGCATAATCAAGTGCACGCTGAAAGCGGTTTGTGATCTCCGCCAAGTTAACATCAACAGGTGCACTCTGAACAGGATGTCTCGGTATGGTCTGAACCCACCCAGACTGGCGAAGCACCCTCTCCGGCAGGTATCTCACCATGCGCTCTCCGCATCTCAGCCATCCAGAGTAAAGGCTGACCCGCTCAAATGGACGCGTCTGACGGTGCTCTCCATATGGGGCCATGACAACCCTCGTCAAATCCAGCGCATCTAGATAGCTCCTGTACTGGTCCACTGTGCCTAAACCATGCAATGGCACAAAAAGCATCGCGCGTGGATACAAATTCTCCACATATCCCTCCCAGACATCCTTGCTGACCATACATATGAAGTGATGAAACACCCAAGCCTGCACCAAAGACAACCACATATAAATATACAAACCATATACACTTAAATTAAAAAAAAATAAAACATAGTTCTTAATTTATACCTGCAGCAAACTCAGGTATCCTGCCACCTGACTGGTGTTCCAACGTGCAGCATTGTTGAGCTCCTTATACAACTGAGTTAGTGCCGCAGCTCCCCACGAAAAACCAGCACAAATATCAAGGTCTCTGAAGTACTTCAGGTAGACAACATGGACATTCCACTGGCTTTTGTCACTGAAGATCGTGATGCCCACCAAGTACAGCAAATATATGCGGACAGCCTGGTCCCGCAACCTCTCCACCTCCTCAGTCACACCATACTCTTCCACCAAATCCCTCTGCTCCTTCAACCGCTCCTTGAATATCCTCTCCAAGTAGTTAAATCTGCAATGTGCACCTTTGGTCATCTCGATCTCTTTGAGTGCATCACCCATATCAGACCCCAAGTACTCCACCATCCATTCCACTGCCTCGTCTCGTGTTATGGACCCGTGGGATAGGAGCATGCCGTCAATGGGGATATGCAGCAAAGCGGCCACATCATCAAGTGTGACCGTCATCTCCCCAAACGGAAGGTGGAAGCTGGAAGTCTCCTCGTGCCACCTCTCCACGAAAGCACATATCAGCCCATGATCAATAATCGTGTAGCTCGTATCCTGGAGCCAACCAAGGCCTGTGCGACGCAATCTGCTCTCCCACCACCGTGCAGCCATGATAGGTCTGGTATCATCATCATGCATCGCCTCTATCTTCTTTCCGTTGTTGATGCATTTTAATTTTCCACGCCACTGCATATATTTAAAATTAATAAAGTGAGTTTAAACAGTACATAAACAGGCAGTTCCAAATATAAATCATATATAAAGTGAGTTTAACAGTGCATACCACGCCATCAGCCGCCTTCCTGGCCACGTGCACATGATACCTCCACAGCAGGTCAGTCTGGTGTGGGCCACCGGGATAGTCCTGTAGTGGCTCAGGGTCCACCACCTTCTCCTTCTTCTTTCGCCTTTGCTGTGGCTCGGCATCTTCCATCTCCTGGTCCATACCCTGTAGCTCCTCCTCAAGCTCCTGCTCCTCCATATGCTGCAATTCCACATCAGCATCAGCCTGCTCCTGCTCCTGCTCCATATACTGTTGATGCTCGACATCAGGCTCGACATCAGCATGGCGTCCTCTACCACCCCGACGCCTCGGACGAAGACCACCTTCCTCCTGCATCCGTCGAGAACGCTCTCTCCTATGGGAAGCATGCCCTGCCTCTCTTACGCGTCGGGTATCTGATGTTGAACCTTCTGTAACATTCAAATTAGGGTAATTAACAATAACAATCAAACAACACAAAACAGAAACAAAACAACGTACTGGGTTACTCCGGATTTCGTAATCCGGAGGAGCAACAACCTAGTCCGGAAAACGAAATCCGGATTTCATTCGAACGAAATTAAAAAAAAAAATACGAAATAATTGAACTTGCTTGTGTAGAGAAATCGAACTTACCTTCCATGATGCTTGACAAGGGTTGAAATGCGGTGCTTTTGAGCAAGAAAACTCCAAATTTGGTCAAGATTTTTGGTGTCCGGATTTTGGGATAATGTAGAGAGAGAGAGAGAGAGAGAAGTGAAACTGTAAAACTGTAAAAATGGGGGGTGAAGTTTCTTTTATACCTCGCAACTGTCCGGATTATATAATCCGGAGGTTTTACCTATATTTCGGATTACATAATCCGGAGGGTATGTTTGTAATTTGCGTAGGGCGCGCGAGGAGGCCATAGGGTGGGAAAAGTAATACTCGGAAGGAAGAGATAGGAGTACATTTTTACAATTATTTTGAAATGATTAAAATACTGTTGAAATAATTATTACTACCTCCGTCCCAATTTAATTGACACAATTTTGTTTTTCACACATATTAAGAAAATTGTATAAATAAAGGAGAAAGTGGAATATATTGTATTGGGAATGATAAAAGTACTACTACCTCCGTCCCGGTATAATTGACCTACTTTGGTTTTTCACACAGATTAAGAAAAGTGTATAAATAAAGAGGAAAGTGGAATATATTGTATTGGGAATGATAAAAGTAGTATTATTTAGTGTTATATTGTATTGGGAATGATGAAAGTTGTATTGAAAATTGAAATGGGTCAGTTATTTTGGGACACTTTTTTTTAGAAAATGGGTCAGTTATTCCGGGACGGAGGGAGTATTATTTAGTGTTATATTGTATTGGGAATGATGAAAGTTGTATTGAAAATTGAAATGGGTCAGTTATTTTGGGACAATTTTGTTTAGAAAATGGGTCATTTATTCCGGAACGGAGGGAGTATTAATTAAAAATTTATTACACTATCACGTAAATAGATACGGTCAATTATTTGAAATTAAGAAGAAAACAAAAGAATTATAGAAGGACAAGACATTGTCACTTCCAACTGTCATATTTTGAGATCTGCATGCATCGCGTGCTGGAAGAGTAATACGATGAGAAAGTCTATCATGTTCACAAATATAAATGTACAGTGTTTAGGCACACACATAAAAATATTTTTTCTAATAATAAAAAAGAACTTGATAATAAAATGATTTAGTCTTTTGAGAAAAAAGTTTTTGATGTGTGTGTGACCAAATACTATGCATTTATATTTGTCCATGCAAGAATGCCTCTAATACGATAGCTCACGTGGCACATTTACAGTGGTCCAGGAGACTCTGTTCAACACTCGTTCTACCACCGTACCGTTTCCCAAGACAACTAAATCTCTGAGCCAGTTTCTGCTGGCTCTTATACGTTGTTAGTTGTTACCGTGGATTTGATTCATATAAAATAACCACTTTTTTAACGTTTTTTTTAGTACATATATCTTGGTAGTGAAATGTTGCTTAGATACCTCATAGTGTATGTACATCAAGAGAGAGATACAAATAAGAGAAACTGATCTGATAAATGTGTTATTTGAATACACAAATTTTGACACCGTATCGACATTGTATAAATAGATTATGAACACCAATCCCAAGCAAATAGCACCATAAATTATAAGTTTTGTCAGCACCACAAAATAGGATATGCATGCTCCTGAAAAATCATGGTAAATTTGTAAAAGAATGATTGTTGCTAAAAAATTATAGAAATTTATGCGATATAAGTTATCTACTATAAGCTAACTATAAATAGTAAATACAAGATGTGGGTAGGTAGATGTGGGTAGGTAATACTCCCTTGCTCCACATCCCCACTACCTAAAGTGCCTCTTATCCATCCCCATGGGACCCAATAACATAAAAAAAAACAATTTTCTAGCATTAATTTATAATTAAATAAAGACTTGAATATTTTTGTGTTTTCATTTCTCAAAAGTTTTTAATATATATATATGAGGTTAGATCTTATATTATATACTTATTTCTTAACAGAACTCGGAGTTTATGATTAAAGAACAAAGACTCGCACGGATAGTGGATGGCTTGAAGGAGTTCTCCATAAAGAGATGGAGGCCAAATTTTGAAGAGGTGGAGTTGATAACAATGAAGAGGGTGTACATGTAAAGACTCTGACGCTCGTCATTATATGTTTGAGGTGGATTTTAAGATTAGAATGAGACATACCTTATTAGGTTGTGAGGCGAGACTTATATAGACCAACATATATGGTATTGGGTTGATAGACGTGTTATTGGACTTGACCCAACCCAAAGTCCAATCCAGAACACTATGCGACGAATGTGGTGCAATTATTGTTTGCAAAAATGAGTGAGGTGAAAAATGATCACTAATTCATAATGGACTTGAAGACGACGGTCAGAGTTGTTCGGATACAACAAATGATAGAAGCTATTCAATGGAGGGAGTGTTGTACTTGCAAAGACTTAATGCCCAAGTTAGTGAGAGTTATAGGAGAGAAACTTGTTAAGGATTCAAAATTAAAAATGATTGATGAATTTTATGTATAAAAAGTTACTTTTTGTTATTTTAATTTGTTGAATGCACAATTTCCAATATAAAATTTTTATTTTAAATTTCTTAACAAGTGTCTAATCTTTCGGGCGCTAATTGGCGTTTAGCATTTTCTAGAGAAATAAAACACACTTTTCACTCAATGTGATGCCATTTTTTTAGGTGGCATGTAAGGGATAGTCCAAAATGGTTATGCGGTTGCTCGTAATTTAGTGCGAATCACAAATTGTCGACTAGTTACACTATAAGAGGATCGTGTTTCATTCACATGATTTGGTTACAAGAATACAAATCCATATAATAACCAGATGTGAGTCATTGCAGATTAAATTGTACTTTTCAGGCGAAGGCCTTTGATCCAAACCACAACAACATCCTTAATTTTAAAATCTAAGCTGGATCATTTAACACGAGACACGAGTTGGGTAATACTAACGGAATGGTAGATGGTACTATCAGCCAGCCACCAAACCAGAACGGTGTGAAATAAATAATGCCAGCTGGTCTGTAAAGTGTAGGGCATGGATTCTTGTTTTCAATTTTTGGTGATATTTTCTATTCAGAATCAGTGGTCACTGCTTACTTACTACTACTAGTCAAGTCAGAGGCTAATGTGAACACTGTAATGAAACCAAAAAGAGCAATCAAAGACAGCATGCATGGTAAGAAAAAACGCAACGCGCATAGCAAAGATAGGGCACAACACAAATATTGCAAAATCACCGACTGTCCTTCTCAAAAGCAGAATACCTACGGAATTTTCTGTTTTGAGTCTTTTGACCGTACGGGAGGTGGAATGGAACATCCATCACATTAAGTCAGTAACATGTACAAAAGTCAAACACTGCCCACCACCTTATATTATACTATTAATTCTTTTGTTGACGTTTGCTGGATTTGCTTTCCTCTATGTGTCATCATGATATCTTTCTATTCTTCATCTACCGCCGCATCACACTTCATACATTTTTGAGTTTAGTGAAAGGATTTAGACTCACGAAAATATTTTGAAGTTATGTTGAAATTAAATTTCGATTATAAGAGGTACTCACGAATCTATGTTTAGTATTTGATACGTCTAAAATAAGATTATATTTAATTGAAAAAAATTATAGTAGAAAAGAAAGATTAATATAAATTTTACCCAACTTCTAATTGAACGCCGAAAACTCAAAACAGAAAAATATGACCAACGAAACCAGGTGGTATTGACACACTTTTGCTTAGTTATATTAGTATAACAACCATTTTGATACCACGGTAGATTCGTCTAAGTGATAATGAGTTTGGACTCTTTAAACATGTGGTCAGAGGTTTAATTTCTAACTCTTACATATATGTGACGATGAAAACTTCGTATCAATGGATCATTTCAAAAATAAATTTTTTAGAAATAATTGATAGACAGAGAAAGTCACTTTTTAAAATGTTAAATGGATCATTTCTAAGATAATTTTTTTTATGAAAGAAGATGATTTTTTTTAAAAAACCTCTTAAATATAGCACTTCCTATTTTTAAAGATCAAAAGATGGTCCCCGTGAGCTTAGCTCAGTTGGTAAGGATAAGGACAATGTATAATATATGCAAGGTCCGGGGTTCGAACCCCGGACACCACCAAAAAGATCAAAAGATGACGCGAGTCGCCGACGAGAGTGGTAGAAGACACAAGCTGGGAGACATATCTGGTTAAATGCGGTCCAAGAAAGGACAGAATTAATTACTCAAAACTAGCTCTCCATCAAGTCTCAACCATCACCTACAAACATATGTTAGATAAAATATCCATCAAATTGTGTAATAGTGTTTGAATTAAATGATTCAAGTATTTTCAGTTTAATAAATCTTATGAAATACAACAACAATTTAAAATTCTTAAGAAACGTTTTTTTTCTACTCAATGTGTAAATGTGTTTTGTTATCCGACTCAATGATTAATCTCTACGTATTATATTAAACATAAAGGATACTTGATTTTCATAAATGATTGACGTGTATATGCAATACACACTTGATTTTTTTTAGGGGATGCAATACGTACTTAAACACCTAAATAAAAAAATTATTATGGATGCTCTAAATCCTCTCAATTTTTTTGGATCAAGAGCTCTCTCAAATAATATTACCTTTAGACATTCACTCTTTCAGCCTAGTTTTTTTTTTCTTCCGATAAATAATTTTTTTTATTAGGGTTAAATATGTTTTTGGTCTCTATAAATATGTCAACTTTTCGTTTTAGTCCCTCTAAAATTTTCCTTCAACTTTTAGTCCCTATAAAATTTTTAATCACTACTTTTGGTCTCTATTTTTAATTTAATTTTTGTATTTTTTAATGAAATTGTGCAGAAATGTATAAAATATTCTAAAAAAAATTCCTAAAAAAAATTAGAATTTTTTAACAAAACACAAATTAAATATGAATTTTTAACCTTAAAACATATAAAAATTCATATTAAATTCATGTTTTGTTAAAAAATTCTGTATTTTTTTTGGAGTGATTCTTATAATATTTTGAATTTTTCTGGAAAATTTTATTAAATAATATGAATTCTACATATGAGTAATGAGTTTACTTTAAAAGAGGGACCAAAAGTGAAGATTGAAAATTTTATAGGGACTAAAAGTTGAAGGAAAATTTTAGAGGGACTAAAACGAAAAATTGACATATTTATAGGGACCAAAAACATATTTAACCCTTTTTATTAATTCAAAACCAACATCTTAGTAAAAAAAACTTTATTCCCCTTTTGAGAAGGGCAGCAGAGATTCCATCCTATCATTTGTTGAAAAGTAAGATAAAAGCTATACAATTTGCTAATACAAAATAAGATAGTATGTGGTTCACATCTTCTAATCTTAGATCCAACCTATAATATACATTTTTTTTTGACGTTAAAAATAATTTTATTAACGAAAATCTGGCAATAAATCAAATGTCAAGACTGCAGAAATACAAGGCGGAGTTTCTTCGACCCATATACAATCTAAATTCTTAAGAGCATATTTAGCTAAATAATGAGCAGCTTGGTTGGCTTCACGCCTAACATGCAAAAAATTTAAACTACGAAAACCACCCTTAAAACTAATGCAATCTCGAATAATAACGCCAACATAGTTGGAAGATTGTTGGTGAGCATTCAACGCTGAAACCACATTAGAAGCATCTGATTCTGCTATAAGATTCAGAAAAGACATGTCTTTTGCAAATTCCAAACCCTTCCGCATAGCTAAGGCTTCTGCAACCTCTGAATCTAGTAATGAAAAAACTTGCCAAGAACTAGCACCAACCACAACACCTTCATTATCTCTCAACACAACACTAGCACCCCACTTATCACTCTCTATCGGACCTGCTGCGTCAACATTAAGCTTATAGAAACCACTAAAAGGAGGTGTCCAATGAACATCAGATATTGGCAAAGTTGGACCTCCACTTAGTGTCTCCACCAACACCGTACTAGCACTCTTAAAATTAGGACTGAGCAAGATACCCACACCCGCCCGAAACCCGAACAAGTCGAGCCAACCGTGGGTATATCAGGGCGGGTTGAAACGGACGTCGGGTGGAAAATATGAAAAAATTGGGTCTGCATGGGTTCCAACGGTTGGGCTCGATTTTCAAAGAAACCAAACCGCTATACCCACACCCGACCGTTCCCATACACTATAAGCCCATTCCAAGCCCAATTATTATATCAGTCCAAAGTACAAATACTACAAACCCTAATTCATCATCGGATTTCATTACTCTTCTCTCTCTTCAAGGCTACCGTTCTCTTCTCTCTCAAAAACTCAAACACCAGATCTGTCTCCATCTCCCAATTCTTGTGCTTTGAGTTGTGAGATGCAAACAGCCAAACACTCAAAACTCCTCTCTTTCTATCCCTTTCTCTCGTTTTGTTACTCTCTTCAATCATTTAGACTTTTATCTTCTCCATTCAACCACACGTTATGAAGATTTGTTTCAAATGGCTTGAATGATGTTTAAAACCCATGTTTATTTTGATTGATAAGATGTTCAAACAAACTTGTGATTGGGTTTGGATTTAAATGCTACCGTTTTTTCTTTGTCTGTTAATTGATCCAGATCTCTCACTGGTTTAATCTTTGCTATGATTATTTTTCCTTGCTCTGGAATTTTTTTCTGCTACTTGTTCTATCTTGCCCGAACAAACCGAACCGCCCTGACCGAGAACCGCACAAACCGAAAACCGCTCAAACCGAATGTGTTTGTGGGCGGAATTGGGTCTTGAAATGTGATTATCGGTTTCATCTATCTTGACGAATTCAGCCCCGAACCCGTCCGATGCTCTACCCTACTTAAAATTCACAATAGATTTTTGTGTCTTTTGAATAGTGGCAGCCACATCAACATCAGTCCCCTCAAAACATTTCTTGGTTACAAGTATAAATAAATCAATTTAGACACACCCACATAAATAATTGAAATATGATCGAGAAAAATATTAAATAAAATGTATTTTTAAAATAGTACGTTAA
Organism: Medicago sativa; assembly: GCF_051527215.1. Lineage (NCBI taxonomy): Eukaryota > Viridiplantae > Streptophyta > Magnoliopsida > Fabales > Fabaceae > Medicago > Medicago sativa. Next base: position 87,749,161 of record NC_140752.1, read on the forward strand.
ATGATACTATATAATTGGGAAATGCTAATAAGTATGTGCTAAATAATTTTGATTTGGGATTGTGACTACGTACAAGTGTTTCTCCTCAACCTAGTTTTATTTTGGGTCCCAACCTAGTGTTGTACGTCTGATTTTAACCCTTATTGAACACTGATTTGATGTAAGATAGTTGAAATACAAATCAATAATAAATTTTTCTAGGGCATATTTTGTATTTGAACCCGTCAAATAATTCAGAAAGTTAGCATACAAGAACTTAACATGGATTCTTTCAAACAAAAAGAAAGAACTTAACATGGATAATGGGAGTACAATAACAATAAAATCATAAAATTCAACACGGATATATACCATTGGTCCCTATTAACGTGTGTTTACTTATCGAATCAAACTTTGATGTAGCCTCCACTGCCAAAAAATGAAAACTTTCATATAGTCTCAAATCTGTATTTGTTTTTTAATCTTTTACTTATTTATCATACAATACATTGTCTTTCTTGTTTTTTAATCTCAACGATTTTTTTTAAAATTCGATATCCGATAAAGATCGACTAATCCAAAAGATTCAATTCACTTGTGGATGATCCATTTAAAAACAAAGCAAAACTTTATATAAATTGCAATGAAATATTCTTAACTTAACATAGTAAGTAAACCTCCTTCACTTATATTTTGCCATTGAATACCAAGGTCATATATGAGTGGGTTGGTCCATGATCCTTGCGGTACAAGTCGGTGACTTGGTCTTTTATGTGTTTTGGCATTCTTACAAATAAATTGAATTTCAATTTTAGAATGAATGAATGAGGAAGTATCCACGAAGTCACCTAAAATATGATTTGTATAAATACATGTGTTTGACTTGGTTTGTCTGATCTGTTTGTCACAGCCAGAAATAAGGATCTAGATCACTAGTATGCTGGTAAAGTGATAGATATACACGTATATAACTTTTGGTACTTTCCCTCTCTTTTGTTTCAATGTGAAGTTGACAAATGTTCAATGCAAAAAGTTTAATTTAAGGTCAGCCAACAAACAAGTACTAGTACTTAACCACTATGCATTTTCCAATAGCGTGTGCATAAATGTGTGTGACTGAATAATAGTACAATTTATTTGACATATATAGAAGTCAATCAGTGATGCTACTTGCAATTTGTCAATTGCAACTTGTAGTAGTAATTCTATAATCAGTGATGCTACTTGCTATAAGTCTTCATACTATACTATGCTTAATTCTATGTTTGGAACTTTTTTATGAGCAAATGAATCACGGGTTAAGCAGATGATCAAACCATGTACTAATTTAATTAATTAGACTTAATCATGTTATAAGGTGATCATGACAAAAAATAAAATTAATATTTGAGTTCAGTTATACAGCCTGCCATGCATGCTTGTTGATTATGTAAGCATGTATCACGCATATATATAGATGAATGCAATAGCAAAATAAGGAGTAGGTTTTTTATGATATTGCAACAGCTTAAACAGGCAGAAACATGTCACTTATTTGTCAGTGGTTGATCTATATACACATATAAATTAAACCAATTATAAGTTCTAATGATAATTTAACAATAATTCATTTTTATGAATCATGCATATAAATTGAACTTGAGGGTGAAAAAAGTCTCAAAGAAAGAAGAAAAAAAAGTTTAATGAGCTGCACATGATTTCCTCTAAAACATTGCCGGCAGCAAGATATTCCACAGCTTTGTTTGTATTGATTTGCAAACAAACCCAAATACCACTAAAGATCTCTAAAATTTGACTAAACTATAAAATTAATTTAATCCTAGATCCTAAAATAAAATAAGTTGATTTCTTGACATTGTAACTTTTCGTTCTCTCGAAATTGTTAAAAAAATACATGATGGTTAAGAAGGTAGTGATTTCTTCACAAATCTCAAAAATCACAACATGTGGTCAACTATATAAATAAAAACCACACCAAATGAACAAAGCTGGCATGTATGAGTCATGCACAAACCACCTACCAATAGTACCATTCCTATTTCGCTATCGGATAACAATAGGCATTAATTAAATTTTCATTATTGCATGGTTGGATCAACATATACAGCTTGATAATATAATTGCAAGTTAGTTGCTTCAATTAAAATAAATAAAATAAAACTCATACTCCTTGCCCTGCTCCCTATAATGGATCCCCATGTGACCATTTTCACCCAAAAGATTGGTATATGAATTAGTAGTGAATTGTATTATGACCATTGTAATTCATCATTAAGGAACCATTACTGCTGTGTAGAGGAATCCTAAACACAAATACATTAAATATGTAGTATGAACACTAGCAAAGCAACATGCAAAAGGTACAAGGCCAGCATATATGGTACTACGGAAAATCAGATCTGTCATTAATTTTTTTTTTTTAATAAGGTCCCTTTGGGACGTGTAGCACATGGAAATTTACTAAATCCTGTGATCAAACCAATTTCTGAACTTTCCAGCATGATGGTCGGATTTCACTATTTAAGAATAGCTGGCTGTTATCAAGTCTTCATTATCTGCTGATTCTGCCCATAATGTATGCTGCAAGTGCATGATGAACAAAATAATGAAAATGAAAATATGAAATAAAGGGAATTCTAAGGTCTCAATTTTAATCAAATTAAGCCTGAGGTTTTATGAATGTTCAGCTTATTAATAGTTAATGAGATTGAATATATTAACTTTTTAGTTTATAGTATATCAACCAAAATTTATGCCACATAATTCATTTATTTCAAAATTTAACTAGCTAAGCCAAGCATAAAATCAAATGCAGATATCAAAACTCGAGTTCAAGGCATAATGCTTAGGATTGAAAATCTCTCAAAATGTCTTAAAAAGATTCATAAGGAATTAGTCAAATACAAATATACAATTAATAAGTCAAAGAGTGAGCAACATTTTTTAGTCAAAAGCAAGCTAGCAACAATTTGTTTACTGACTAAATGAAGTACAATTTATTAGTCAAGCAAGTGAACAACATGAGTGATATTTTACCAAGTACCAACCAACTTCTATATAATAACATTGATCCAAGTCTTTATTAATGTTGAACTTAGAGTGTGAATCCAGTTCGAATTTTCTCCTTTCCTTACCCAGGTATATGTATCCATTATCTAACCTTTATTAAATTATCAAGTCAAATGGACAGGAATTCTAATTTAATTTCCCAGTATACATTTCACAATCGCTTCCAAAAGTTGAATAACTTGATTCTGAAGAAACTATCACTCTATTCATTTACACGTCGCATTTGCCTAACGACTCTATGATTCCTGCCATAGAGAACGGGGCTGCGATTAACAATAGCAATTAGCATAGTTAGATTCCCACCCTACCAGCTTGTTCTCAGTGCATTACAACGACAATATCCAAAATAAAACAAGTCAAGATGGCAAAAAGTTACAAGACCACTTGAAAAGCTATATTAATATACACGATGGATGTTTACAAAATTCAGTACATTTTATCCTTACGTTTTATACATCAACATGCACCCGGGCAATCTATGAAACCTTAAAGTGAGGAACTAACCATACTTATAACACGACTTGCCATAATCGAATCCTACCAAACTGGTAATGTCTGCACTTTTAAGTGCTTATATTTCTGTTCTTTGTTGAACCTTTTTGCACTCACTTCCAAACCTTTAAATAGAAGAAGCTTCAAGGCATCAACCCCCTCGTGCAAAGCCTCGTCAATCTGTCCAACAAGAAAGATAAGAGAAAAAGAAACATTGAACAAATGAAGATTTTTGTAACTTGGCTCGTTTCCATAGTGTGGATGTAGCCTGATGTTCGAAAATGAAATAGAATCAGCTAGTGGCTGGTGCTATTTTCATTTTGGATGTTCGAGAAAATTTCATGTTGGATGCAACTAATAACTATTGCTCCCATTTGCCCAAATGTTTTCCAATTCATCACATTAATATTTAATTATTAAAGAGCCACCCAATCAGTTGACATGTTTTTTTGACATTGCACTAACATGACAAGTAACCACCATGATATTTGCCAAGTGAACTATGAGAACCCAATTGAATTTGAAACCTTAGTTACACTAGAGTAACAAAAGGTGCATTTTCAACAGGAAACCAAGAACTTACTCGTTGTCTAGCTGTTACATTAAACTTTTGAAGCAAAAATGCTTTAGGATCCATTTGTCCAGGAGGCTTCCCAATCCCTGTCAACAAAACAAATTGAAAATAAAAATCATTACAATATTAATCTAAAAAGCATGGGGAAAAATAAACAGTTTGTAACAAAAATACTAACCAATTCTTAGACGAGGAAATTCACTATTATCTCTGAAGTTATAAATAACACTCTTTAGCCTGGATCATTGAAAAGCAAGAGTAGAGTACAATGAGTGGTAGCACGTGAGAGAAGCACTTGATTAGAAAATATCAGAGATAGCAAGATTTCATGAACTCATTTTCTAGCACAGTTGATCCCATAAACAATATTATTGAATCATAAACACTTGCTTCCAACTTCAGCTCAAAAAATTAATTTTCCTTCCCCTAAAATAGTGACAAGCAAAAATGTATGGTGGATCATGCTGGCAGGCCAAAAATCCACAGCAGATGGCTTTGCAAGCTATGATGGAAGCATCGGGGATATATATGTATGTGTATATATAGACAAATACTCCAGAAAATAAAATTAAAAAAACTAACATGCAAAGAATAAACTAAATTGATAGAAAATATAAGTTTCATAATAACAAATCACAAACAGCTAATATGTCTTATGGCCATCAAGTTCAAGACTCCAAGTAACTACAAAATCATAAAATACAAAAAAAGGGCAACCCGGTGCACTAAAGCTCCCGTATACGCAGGGTTCGGGAAGGGGTCCCACCATTTGGTGTATTGTACGCAGCCTTACCCTGTTTTTTTACACAAGAGGCTGTTTCCAGGACTTGAACCCGTGACCTTTCAGTCACATGACAACAACTTTACCAGTTGCGCCAAGGTTACCCCTCAAACGCATAAAATACAAAAACATAACATAAATGTCTAAACCTTAAGCCCAACATAGTCATTTTTTTGTTGTCTATTGAGGCATATATCCGCCTCCCTCTTCTCTTTTAAATCCCTGGAAGTTGTTTTCAAATTCTGTTAGGGTACTAGAAGTCTTGACGAGGATTTATTTGCGGGAAAAAAAGAATAACATCTCAGAGGATAATCCTCTCTGTCACCTAGCCAACGCTCTAGGCAACTGAATCTCGAAATACAGAAAAGAGCTACTTGACATTAGTGGAGCTTCTCTGCTATAGGTTTACTGACTAACCACCGACTATTTACAAGTTTTGGGCAGGTTTAACAATATTGGGCTATCCCCAAAGACAATCCACTCCTCTCCTCCAAAGGAACATTACCAAGATAAATTGATCCCGGATCATAGTAATATCTACCGAAGTCATCTATCTAAGTAGCTAACTGGTATGTTGAACCATTTAATCGTCAATTCATCATCTAGTCCAAGTCCTCGACATTCTAGATATCTTACTTTGTTCTAGCACCTGCTCTAGTAGATAATATTCAATTTCAACCTACCATTCCAGATCCAATAGGAAAATATCCTCATCCTGCCCATTTCCTGCTGCCTTTTTAAGTGTAAAACGTACAAGTCTGGATGCTTTCTAGATTGTGGTGGAAGCTGGAATTTGAATGCAACTATCCCAATTGCTTGAGTACCAAAATATGGCCCGTAACAGCTACCTTGTGTCCAACTTACGATGTAATATGCTCAACATATAGTCATAGACTACTGCATATGGGGACTAATTTTCAAGTAAACTGATAAGTACGCAAGCACTTGGGGAGTCCTCCCTTAAAAGCTAGCTATTAAGGTGGAAGAACCAAGCCACTTAAGTAATCCACCAAGCATCCCATACTACTCATTATGGGACTTAAGCACCCATAATACCTAAATCCCTATCATAAACCCAGACCTTTTTCTCCACCTTCATCCCTATTTGATGATAACCACTCCTCACTTATGTTCGCTTGCCTAATATGGCCCATAACACTCCTCACTTGTGGTTCACTAAACATATGCAGTTCAGGATTTGTCATGCCTATTGGGAAGGAAATGTGAGTGTTTTCCTTTTGGCTTCTTGTGGCATTGTTAGCCATGGGTTTACTTGGTGAGATTTAGCCTTTCCTTTATTCTTGGTGACTTACTCGAATAGAGAGAACATTTTTCACAGTTCCAATAAGCATTTGGATGGCATCATAGCGACAACAATTATCCCTGTGTCAATGCCAGATGAATTGGACAAGCCTGTCAAAATTTAGGTATAGGCATACAACTGGAGGAGGTTGTGATGAAGAAAGGAAAAGGAGAGACCAACTCCAAATACCATACCATTAACAACTCCAAATGTCAGGACCAGGACTAAAACAATTTTTTAGTGTCAACTATTACCCCCTACATCTATATGCATGTCTTTAATGAATAAATTTCATGATTCAGTCGTTAGTACTCCTTCCGTCCCTAATCTTTGGTCCTACAAGGTTTGGACACACAATATTAAGAAATAACAAAGTGTAATAAGTTAAGACCCTTTTATCCTTAATTTATTAAAAGAAATTTATCAAGGTGTGTTTTTGGTTTTTTTAAGGGTACAATAGGAAAAACATCATCAATACTATCTTGATTTCCTAAAAGAACCAAAGTTTTGGTACAAAAATAAAAAGCTAAAAGGACGAAAATTTAGGGCCAGAGGGAGTAATTAATTTTCTCTTCTTTCTAGTATATTTTCAAGTGTAATGCAGATAGCCCTGTAAATGTTTTACAATAATTCTGCACAAAGGACGAGAATCCAAAAAACACCACAAACTAAACTGGAAATACTACCAACAAAGGAAAAAGGCCTCCAAATCTGAAGTGCATAACAAACAAAAAAAAGTCAGATATCATGCTCAAGTTGCTGAGCAGAATCAAAGGATACTAAACTGCTTGATAACGCAATAAATGAGTGAGGCCACAAAATGTATGACCATTTACCAACATGTTACATCAGTACAAGCACACTATATCTCTCATTGTGCGAGTTTATGAGATCAAAGAAAATTGCATGCAAGAAGAAATGCAAAAAACAAACAACTTCAAATGAGAGAAGAGACTAAGATGTGAAACACAGTCTGCAATATGTATGATCAAAGAAAAAATACATAAGTAATGAGATTCTATCCCTTAGACAACGATGCAACACAAACCAGGACTCCAATAAATACACAGATAATTCTTGAGATTGTGTTGCCAATATACAAATGCAAAGGCTGTCTGCCAACACATGTAATTTGATTTCTACACCTTCCTAGACTGTCTTCCGGGTCATCATCATCATCATCATAACAAAAGGTAGAATTGGATTTCAGAAGAGTGGTGATTGTAAACTATGACTCCAATAACATCTACATGACTTCATTTTAGATTTTGAAAAAACATTTGTTGGGTTCTGTAATTAGTGAATTACATAATCTAATATGTAATAAACCTCATGATATCTCTAGAGGAATATGTACTTGGGCTCGGCAACAGGTTTATTACGGCCAGTGTGATAATTCAATATATATATATATATATATATATATATATATATATATATACATATATATATATATACATATACATATACATATATATATCTATATACATATACATATATATATCTATATACATATACATATATATATATATCTATATACATATATATATATATATATCTATATACATATACATATATATATATACATATATATATATATATATATATATATATATATACATATATATACACACACACACACACACACACACACACACTATATGGGTTTTGCTAGAAGACACCCTTTAGTTTTTATGAAGGTGTCTTTTAGCAATCCACACCTCAAGGTGTGATTATCCACTTTTTAGTTATAACTTGCTAAAAGACCCCTTCGTAAAAGGTGTCTTCTAGCAAAACCCTATATATATATATATATATATATATATATATATATATATATATATATATATATATATATATATATATATATATATAGGTGTGTACATAACAATAAATGTGTCCACAATTAGTCAATTATCATATAATGGTGTACCCTTTGTGGCTTCCATGACCCCCTTTTTCATTAAGACGAAGCACCCCACATGGCAGGTTCATATCATCATGGAACTGCATCCATAAAAAATATATTGAATGAAAAAGAACACACCTATGACCAATTAGAAACTTAAAAGAGAAGGTGCAACAATATGTAATAACTTACCACAAGCACCTGATTAAGGGGTAACTTGTAATAAGCAGCCAGTGGTCCTGCCTACAGTAAAAGAAAGAGTCATCTCTTAGTATAACATAATTGATAACCAGCATACGGCTTCGCACATACATAAAAGTATAAGCAGATGAATTTATGAAACCAGTTGTATACTGCTTCAAAAACTGAAACCTCGCATGGAATTGATGTCAGTACTCAGTAATACTACCATACCACAGCAAAAAAATGGCACTTAAAATACAAATAAAACAGTAAAAGCAGACAATAATATAAGCAATCAGACATGAGGGCCATTCCGAATATGAGGGCATTAGTCTGTCTAGATACAAAAGAAACTAACAATTGCCTAAAATAATTAAAGAATGCACACCAGAAAATCGAATGATGTCAGAAGAAGCATTCAAAATGGATATACATCTCACACTGATACAATAGACATTTTGAAGTATCGTAAAGTTTTCACACAATATATACTCTCAATTACTAAAAAACATACAACACTAAAGCATATGAAGTCCTTCATATGTGCGGAAGAAAATCTAGTAAACCAGGTTCTTTTATTTAGTTATTTACTCTTTTGGAGTTTTCACATGTACGAGCTTACATAAACCAATGCCTCATGGCTGTATTAGCCGGAATTTCCAGTCTTTAAATTAATAATCTTTCTTGACTGCTAAATAATACAGACAAGAAAGATACTCATCTGAAGCCCTAAATTGGCAAATAAAATCCTCTCTGATCGATTCTTAATTTACTCGGTCAACACAATCTGTCATTATAGCCGACCCCACTTAGTGGGAAAAGGTTTGGTTGTTGTTGTAACACAATCTGTCATCAAATCACCATTGATCATTTAGAATACCATTTCGTTGGAATCAAACACTGTCCACTCTATATGAGTAGTGAAATCTGATGCCACCTCATCCCTTTAGCAGTCATTCTCACTTACAAGGTTTTCTTATTACAGTTACAACAACAACAACAACAACCAAGATTTATCCCACTAAGTGGGGTAGGCTACATTGATCAAAATATGGCAGTGTTCTATCATAACCATATTTCGATCTAACTCATTAATCTCTAGATCTTTCTTAATAGTTTTTCTAGGTCTTCCTCTGCCTCTAGTGATCTGACTATCCTCCAGCTGATCTATTCTCCTTACTACAGGTCTTCTCTCTACATGCCCAAACCACTAAGCATATTTTCCATCATCTTTTCTACTAGTATATGTTTTCTTATTACAGTTACCATGACATAGGGCCTGTTAGGATTGGCTTATTTGGGCTTATCTGCTGGCATAATTTTTGTGAGACTGTTTGGGAGAACCTATGAAAACAGTTTATCAATATTTTCATATGCTTTTTTCTACTTATTTTCATAAGCTCTCCAATATAGTTTATATAAACAACTTATACTAAAACAATTCGTATTTTATCTTTTGCTAGAAAAATAGCTTATACATAAGTGTTTGTGATCTAAACTGCAAATAAGTAGTTTATTCAAACAGGCCCATAATCTCACAAACTTTTGACTTTCAATTTTTAGCTTCAGATGCAACTTCCAATAATGCATGGTGTGTATTAACTTTTAACCTGGCAACAATTCTAATCAACTATAGTAAATTTCAATATTGTAACCAGAACACCCGCCCCTCAGATTCAATTATTAATGTGAGCAACCAATATATAATGAAATGAATTCACAGGTTAAGACATTTTTGCATGTAGAAAGTGGTAAACTAAAAAGTAGAATATTTGAATTCCTTACTGATTCACCACTGAGATTCATATAAGTTTGAGGCTTTGCAAGGAAAACGGGAACATCACCAACAAAACCTGTAAGTAACAAATATTCAACTATTACAAATGATGAAAGAAAAACATAAAAGAGGAATGAATGAGAAAAAACCTTTTCCAAAAATAGCTTTGCAATGAACTGTATCCAGGGCAATTCCTTGTGACTCAGCAAATGCATCAATCATCTCAAAACCTACCTGATTCAAACGAAAACATTTTCAATCAAATTTCATCATCAAATACCAAAAAAGCCCCTCCCTCCGTGATCGAAAACTAACTAACTAACTAACTCGTACATTGTGTCGAGTTCCTTTGTATTTGTCGCCGGGGTTACCCAATCCAACGAAAAGCCAAGGGCGTGGAGCGACGGTGCAAAAGCTACGTTTCGTTAATGTACTCAGCATATCCCCGCCGTGTTTAGGTGGTTTAGTCACGGACTCACGGTTTCATTGCTTCGGGTTTGGTATGTGCCTTTTTTCTAATTAAAACATTCTTTTTTCAGGGATAATTAAAACATTCTATCACTTTTTTTTATTGCATTAAGATATTTATACTAATAATATTTGTAACGTCAAAAAAAAAAAAAAAGACTAATAATATTTGTAGAACTATTTTGTGTGACAATGTTTCGGACTGAGTAAGACCGCAATAAAAATATGAAAGAATTGTTTTGAGATTTTTTTTTAATAATAAAGAATTGTTTTGAAATAGTTGTATAAATATTATTTTTTCATATTTTTAACTGTTATTTTGTGCAATTATGTTCGTCTATCCGTTTTTTTCTATTGCATTCACATGTTCAAATTATTTTGTAGATTATATAACATACGGAAACATACCAACAAATTGTAAAGCGGTATATAAATAATTTCCAATATACCGAAGTGTGAGATCAAGTATATTTATCGCGAAGCTAATCCATATGCAAATCAACTTACAAATATCAGACATAATGGCAAGCTTGGTTTGATAGAGTTCTCAACTCCTCGTCCTTCCTTAGTTTTGATGTTATCCGACAATTGTCGAGGGATAAGATCTTATCCCTCGTCATATTCCTTAGTTTTCGCTTTTTAATTTTCCTTTTTATCAAAATAAAAAAAATCCAATATACACTGTCAAATAACGATGAGAAGAATAAAACAAATCAATAATTATAACAAAATAAATTCACATTCTTCTCATCTAGGTGATATCATGAAAATACAAAAGAAATAGAAAGAAAGAAAAAAAACTATCTAACGGTTTTAGACTATTTGCACAACACTCGTGCTTGTTGGTCTTCCCACCAAGGAACATTTTCCTTATGAAATTTGTGGTGCAAAAAAAGAATCTAGTTGAAGGTCACAGTAGATTGCATCACAAGCTCATACATTGCTGTGTTTTTGGTAATCACGTCATTAGTATTAATTACTCTTAAGGTTTTCGAAAACAAACTTGTTTTGAAGAATGAAAATTTAATTTTATACCGTCGCCTGCACAGCTTCTACTGAAATTTTTAGGCATAAATAAATCTTCAGAACGCTTTTACAAATAACTTGTCGCATGAAAGGTGTAGTAGACAGTGTTTTAGACCCTATCGTCCCATAGTTCATTAAGATAATTAATTCTTCAATTTCACTTTCGATCACATGACAAAAACAATATCAGTTGCATCTAAGCAAAATACCCCTATAACTCCAAACAGATGCTACAATAATGAAGATAGTTTAGTACTCACTAAAGCATATTACAGTACTCTGACAGTAAATCAAGAATGGAACTTAACCGTGTACCAGTCCCCTTTGCGCATAATTAAGCCATTAATACATTATTGTGTGCAAGAATATGAAAGCATAGGATAGAATTTCAAATCTAGGGCATCAAAGATTTGCTATGAAAATAATTCTTTTAGACAGGAACATAGTTCTTACATTACATACACACACTTTTGAACTCAGACTAGCAAATGTATTATACTTACAAGATAGTGGGGAATGGATCTTTTATGGTTGCGTGGCCGTGTTCAGTTTCCTCAACAGTAAAAGGAAAAATAAATAAAAATGTGCTAACCATAAAAAATTACAACTGCCCCAATAGGAGTGCTCGTTTTCTAAGACACCATTGTATTGATAAGTAGCTGCTGCCCTAAAACATTGCAAAATTGTCAGGCTTTGACGACAAGTTTAAACAAAAGACTCTGTAGTTGTAGCAGATAATCTGATTTTAGATGGCAATCTCTGGTGCCTGAAACCCGTATTTCGGAGATTTGGGTGTGATGGACATTTTGTTAAAGTCAGGATCAAAATCAAGACCCGCGTCAACACTCCCAATCATATCATAATCAATCATATCCTTTGCATTCATGTCAACAAAATCGTCGTCTGCTGCTTCACTTCCACTCTCGCTGAGCTCCTCATTGGCATATGTATCATATGCAGTTCTGACTCTTGACCAGCGGACAAAATGTGGCCTCAAGTAGCTGGAGTTTGTCAGCACAGACAGTTGAAATGGAGAAAAAAAAGGTAAAATTAGAAACCAATATAGTGACAGAAAGTGAGGTCAGATCAAGACAAATATTTCAGTTGAATAATAATATCTCTTCATCATCCCAGAAAAGCAACACACCTTTCACTTTTCTTCAACAAAAAGTGGATCAAATGGGAAGAACATGTCAAGTCTATTCATCCCACCATAAGCGTTGGAAAGATCCACCTCGAGCAAATCATCGAAAATGAATAACTCCGCTGACATGAAAAGTCGAGCAGTTGGACTGTTTTAGAAATTCCTCTACTACGCTAGGCAAACACACCTGTCAAAAAATTTTATATCAGGCTCAAAGTTTTGTTTCCAGACAATCAACACAAGGTTGCAAGAGAAATTTAAAATGTGAACTCCACTCAAATATTTATCCATAATCCTACAGTCGAACATTCTGTTTACTATAAAAACCATGACAGCTTTCTAAATTGTTCCTTACCTTCAAGGGATTCAATTTATGTTTCCAGATTAGCTCCATGAGCATTTTGATAAGCTTCACTTTAAGTCTAGGAACCTCCATCAATGATCTCATGGAAAAGCACAAAATGTACATGATAGAATAACTAGAAACCAATGTTTCCGAACAGGACACAATGTTTCCGAACCTTTGTATGATGCTAGCAACCAACTCAGATGAAAGAAACTTTGCACGAGATAAATAACTAGAAAGATAAGCAACATCACTCATCCTGAAACATATCAAGACAATTACAAATTTAAGTTATATTTTAACAATATAAAATGAGGACTTCCGAAGAAGTAATGATTAAAATTACTAATGCTGGTCTATCATGCTGGTAATTGCATTAAGCAAGGACAAGTGGTTCATCACGGCTACTGAAATTACTGTGTTAAGTTAAAAACTTGATCAAATAGGGGGATTAGGTGAATCATGATTTTGAAAACACAAGGCGAAGCAGCATTACCTAGTAATATGGGGATTAACACGTGACTCAAACATCTCTGTGAGAACCAGGGCAAAATTCTCACCACATCCTTCCGAATCCAATGCACATGCATAGAACATCACAAACTGCAGCAAAACGAAGTCAGTGGCAATGCATTTCATAGAAATAGTGCCAACAAGAAACATAATATAGACAAGTTAGAAACAGTAAAAACCAAACAAAGAGTACCTGGGCAAATTTTGACTTGTATGTATTCAACACAGTTCTCTTAAATGACTTCAGTAAAATATCAAAGACCTAACCAAGGAATTCAATTAACAGTTAGTAAATCATTCCATGGACTATTTGTAGATTATATAAGTTACGTTGGGTGTGTGATTTGCACACAAGAGGGTGTAGTCGGGAATACCTCAGCCAATCGGCCACTGCTGTGACAGGATTCAAGATGCCAAAAAGTCAGCACAATTAGGCTATCTAGTTTCTCCACAACCTGATTGCCTTGCAAATTGTTCCTATTGAACAACTCTGTGGTACACTGAAAAATGGAGACCAAAATCCAATTTAAATAACACACTAATAATAAGGATCACACAATGATCAGCTATAATGGAAGATTCAAAATAGAAACTATCATTTCATTACAAAAATATAGATATTGATGATCAAGAATACTAACAATTAAGCTTTTTTTTTTTTTGAAGGAGTAATGATTTAGCTTATATCCCAAAAAATGTGTATTGCGTATATATGATATATGATAAATAACAATCGCCAAAAACTTGATACTATTGAATAATTTGTAAAATAATCTAAATACTCGCCAAAGATGATGATCAAAGCTCATGCTATAAAGCACATAAACAAAAGAGATCCTCCATTACTAAAAGCAGTGTCAGGGCAAGCAATTAACTCTCAAAAATCAAAAATATTTTTCAGCACTAATACTTTGGCAGCATATAGAAAGTCGATAAAAAGATGTTTTGCAAGTTTCAGAAGGCTTAGGTGATGGAAGATATATGGGCATGCCATCGAAATTGGAAGGAACAAGAAGAATATATTTGGTTATGTGAGGGGTCGAGTATGGAGTAGAATCCAACAGTGGTCACATAAACAATTATCAAACTAGTGGCGCAAGCAATCCCAACCTATTGTCTGAGCATTTTTCTATTGTCGACTACTTTAGGGGAAGAGATACAGAAGATGGTTTATTATTTTGGTGGGGAACAAACAAAAGACAATGCACATGCATACACTGGCTTATAGTACGGAAGGAACACGAAGGTATGCGTTTTCCACACCTATTTGGCTTTAATTTAGCTATGATAGGGAAACAAAGTTGGAAGTTACAAACTGAACAGAATACTATTGTTACGCAAATCTGCAAAACTAAATATTCTTCGAGAACTGATTGGCGCGTTGGAAATGGGATGAATATAAGTGTGCGGGAGGATCCATGGTTGCTTTTGGAAGAGAATCCTTTTATTTCCAGTCTGATTATAAATGGTTTGGAACATTCGAAGGTTGAAGACTTGTTCAATTTGGATGGGATTACATAGAACTGGAAGGGCATCATTGAGTTGTTTAATGAAAGGGATCATGCGAAATTCACAAAACAATGCCATCACTACAAGAGAACGAGGATAAACTTACTTGGAAGTTTAATAGCAAGGGACATTACACGTGATATCGGCTTACAAATATGATATGGAAACTCTTGTGAACAATGAAAAATATAGAATATTGGGTGATTGGATGCGCATGTGGAAAATACGGGTTCCTCGAAGGCGCAAAGTTTTTCTTTGGCGAGAACTTAGAGAGGTTTTTCCCACGCATGTGAGTCTACAAGATAGAGGTATTCCTTGTTCAAATATTTGCCCGCATTGTGAAACCAACTATGAGAATGATTAACACATGTTTATTGGTTGTAAAGTGGCAAAACAACATGGCAAAAGGCGGGATTATGGGAAAGAATAAGTGAAAAAGTTGTTAATGCCACTGGCTTGGTAGCATGTTTTTTTTTTTTTATGCAGGCTTCTTCAGCAGGTATGTAACGACATATCAATGATGTTATGTGCATTTGGCGTCGTCGGACAACAAAGTGTGGGAGACCGAGCAACATCATGTATGACAAACTGTGCAAAGGGCTCGAAGTTTGTTTTTTCGAATGGCGTGCAACTTGTGAACAACCCTAAATAATTGAATAACCGTGCAATGATCAGCTGGAAGTGTGATGGCAACCCTCGACATAAGGGTGTGTGAAGTACAACATAGACGCAACATTGTTTGGTGACCAACAATGCATTGTAATCAAAATGTGTATTTGAAATGCTCAAGGTCAGTTTTTGAAAGCTTAACCTGAATGGTTCGAGTGTTATCATCTCCATTGGAAGCAGAGACGTTGAGATTGAGGGAGGCTATATCTATATTGGCTTGGGGAAATAGGATTATCAATGCTGCAAAATTAAGCTACACTACAAGCTAGTGGCGAAAGGCATCATGGGTAAATTTAACAACTAGCTAATTGGATTTTGACAATATTACGTCTAATTGTAGATCGTTATAACAACAATTCCCAAACTTTAAGATAAGTTTTGTTCGAAGAAAAGCAGATTATGTTTCCCATACTTTAGCAAGGGTGTCAAACTTGTATGATAGACGCGTGCACACACACACACAATTCATTCTACCTCCCTTGTGTGGGGCCCATTTAAAGCCGGAAGAAAGCTCTGTATGTACCTGTCCACCAAAATTGGCACCAAAGGGAATCAAACCCGATACCTTAAGAGGAACACACTCCAACATCTCAAGCTAACCATTAGGCCAACCCCAAACTGGTGCCTTATTTTTTTTATTTAATTTCATCTTATCTTGTATTAGTTCTATCATGTTGAATGAAATAATATAAGTTACCTTTTGTAAAAAAAATTAAATTAAATTACTTTGTCTTAATGTTTTCATATTTCCTCTTTCTCTCGATTTTTCATTCATTTATTGACATTTCTTTAACTTGTTTTCTTTGTGGTATATGGACAAAGCTCATATACGAGAATAGTTGAGGCTACTAGGACTAAGTAGAGTTGAGATCCTCTCCATTTCCTACATGACAATATCCATTATTATAGTTTTGGTGTATAAATGTCTAACTAATGTCATATATTATAGAAATGTGTTCATCTATATCATGTATTTACACCAAAACTATAGTAAAAGACATTGCAATTTATTATAGCGAATGGAGAGGATCTCAACTCGACCAAATAATTGGTGAATAATTGGAGTTAAGATCCTCTCCATTTATAAAAATAAATTTAGAAATAGAGATTGTCATTATAAAAAAGATATAGACACAAAAAAAACAAGTGATGAGTCATATCATTAAATAGGCCTCACCATCATTAATTATTTTTAAAAAAAATGTGTTTTTATCTCTTTAAATGAAAAAAGTTTAAATGAAGAAGATCCTAACTCAAATAAATGAGGCATATAAGAATGGTGTATAGATGAGAGAGTGAAATTGATATTGTAGGAATGCTATTACAATTTTGCATAATTTTGTTAGCGAGAGAGACATGCGTTGTTTTTTTTTCTCTCGTTGAACCAGGCAAAATTGAGACATGTGTTGTTGTTAGCTAAAGTCAAAACCAAGTATTATGTTTTATTTATTTAAAAGTATTTCGCATTAATTTTTTTTCGTGGCTGGGTTTGAACCCTAGACATTCACATCAATTGTCACTCTAAGTTACATGTACCCGGTTTCTACCTAAAAGAAAAAGCAACCATCTTGTTTGTAAGTACGGGTGTCCAATTTTAAAATTTTGTTACAATAAATTTTGTTTTTCTTTTTAAAATATCACTAAATATATATTTAAGAAAAATATCAAGTTTCTAAAAATATAGAAATATTCTTTGAATTTTAACATAGTTGTGACCTACCAAAGAAAGAAGCAGCCGTCTTATGTGTACGTGCAACCACGCGGGTATTCAATTTCAAAAATTTGAAATTTAATAGAGTTGTGACTTACCTAAAAAAAGAAGCAACCATCATGTGTGTACGCGCGGCCGCGCTGGTACTCAGTTTCAAAATTTTGAAATTGTAAATTTAACATCTCTCTAAAATGATCACTAAACATATATTTTCAAAAATATATAATATAGAAATATTTTTGAAGTTTAACACCTTTGCGACCTACCAAAACAAAGAGAAGTGATTTTGTGTACTTGCGTACCAAGTTTTGAAATTTTGTAATCGTAAATCTCATAATTTCATTTCAAAAGATCACAAAATATATATTAGCAAAATGTATAAGTTTTTCATAATATAAAAATATTACTTAACTATTTAAACGAAACACATCTGCAACTTAACACAATTGCGAACGACCCAGAAAAAGAAGCAACAATCTTGTGTGTATGCTCATAGCCGATTTCATAGTTTTCTTTAAAAAAATGACAGAATAACACGCACATATACCAAATTTCAAAGTTTTGTTACTATAACTTTCATACCCCCTCTTTAAAAAGATCACAAATTTTAAACTGGATACTAAATTATAAGTATACGTAACATTTTAATTTTCATATGCGCTTAAATTTCTACTCATATACTATCAAAGTTTTGTTACTATAACTTTCATACCCCCTCTTTAAAAAGATCACAAATTTTAAACTGGATACTAAATTATAAGTATACGTAACATTTTAATTTTCATATGCGCTTAAATTTCTACTCATATACTATCACGGCGTCTATTTTTTGTAATTTATATACACGAATATAGTTTTAAATGCGCTTTTGGTCCCTTAACTATTTATTTAGTATTGCTTTGGTCTCTTAACTAAAAACTATTTTTTGTAATTTATAGGGTTAATTATGTTTTAGGTCCCTATAAATAGGCGTGTTTCCAACATTAGTCCTTACTTAAATTTTATTAAATTTTTGGTCCCTAACGTTTTTTTCCGTTAGCAAAATAGGTCCTCGCTGTTAATTGTTGCTGATTGAGCAAACGGTGAAGCACACGTGGATGCAACATCTGACTTTTTTTGTTGGATTAAATATGTTTTTAGTCCCTGTAAAATCGAGGCATTTTAAGTTTAGTCCTTACTTAATTTTAATAGTTGTTTTAGTCCTTACAAAAATACTATGCATTCAATATTAGTCTCTGCTCAATTCAAATTTGTTTAATTTATGCTTAAACTCTTAAGTTTTTTAACAATTTTTTGTAGACGTGTTAAGAACATTACTAAAAGTTTCTCTGCAAAAAATTATCGCAAAAATTGATTTATATATGCAGATTTTATTACTTTTATCTTTAACTTTTATTGTTTTCAAAAATTCATACTTAATTCGTTTCATGTTAAAAAATTCTAAATTTTAGTAACTGAACCTTTCATAGTGTTCTAAACTTGTCTCAAAAAAATCGTTCAAAAATTTAAGAGTTTAAGGATAATTAAACAAACTTTATTTTAGCAGGGACTAAAATTAGAAGTAATTTTTTTTGTAAGGACTAAAACAACTATTAAAATTAAGTAAGGACTAAACTTAAAATGCCTCAATTTTATAGGGACTAAAAACATATTTAACCCAACAAAAAACGTCATATGTGGCATCCACGTGTGCTTCATGTAGCACCCCGTTTTCCCAACATAAAAATTTCATAATAAAAATCAGAGTAATTCAACTTAAACGGAATGTCACATTCTTTTTCTAAAAACATAAACTGAATAAATAAATATTTATCCTTCAAAATCCAATATCATATTATTTTAAACTTCGCAGCGGAATAATTTCAACAACTTAAATAATCTTTGGTACAAGGGCCTCAATATAAAATCTCATAAAACTTAGTTCAACATCAATTCTTGAAAGATTCATAAAGTAATACGTAAGGAACAGAAAGTAAAGACATAATCCCATCCCGTTACGTATCAGAGCACCTAAGACACACTTGTGAGGAGTCCACTCACGACCGCAACTAATATTGGTTACCTGCAAGTTACCCATACGAAGAGCAACATTTTCAAGCAAATGGGTGAGATTTCACCAACAACAATATTAAGCATATAATTCATCAATCACATTTAACGACTTAAACTTCATTAACTAATATCATTAATCTTCCTACATTAGTCATAAACTTCATCTTATATTATCATAATAAATAATCATAGACATCATATATCATCTTATTTATAACATCATATATCACATTAATCATAACATCATATATATCATCATAAATATCACAAACATCATCACATATCATCATTAGTAAACATGTAGCATCTTATCATAAATCACATAGCATCATATCATAAATCACATAGCATCTTATCATAAACAACTTCATAATCAATCATCATAAGCAACTTCATAATCAATCATCATAAACATCATAATCATTCATCATCTTAAGCATCATAATCATTCATAAAACACTTCATTAATAGCTCATCAACTTGACATCTTAACATCTTAACAACTCGACAACTTGACATCTTAACAACTCGACAACTCGACATCTTAACATCTTAACAACTCGACAACTTGACATCTTAACATCTTAACAACTTCGACTCGACTATGTAACTTCAACTTCTCAAATCATCTTGACAAATGCAAATGCATGTGGTACCATTCTAGGGCATCAGCCCTCATCGTCGTGGTTGAGCATAAATATACTCATAGGGCATAAGCCCTCATCATCGTGGTTGAGCAAAAGCTCCATCGTCGTGGTTGAGCATAAATATACTCATAGGGCATAAGCCCTCATCGTCGTGGTTGAGCAAAAGCTCCACCGTCGTGGTTGAGCAAAAGCTCCAGGGCATGAGCCCTCATCTTTAAATGAGTATGCACGGACTCAACATCTTACGTCTTAGAAACTTCATGAACATCTATGACATCCTAACATCTTGATATCTTGACAACATAACATCTTAATAACTTGATGACTTCATAACGACTTGACGACTTAACAACTCTTATCATCTTAACATCTTGACAACATATGGATCACATAAATAATTCATGTCATATCATAATATAACAATATCAAATGATAATAAACAACATCTTAAAACATCATATTCATCAATCATAAACAACTTCATATAACATCGTATTTAAACATCAACAATAATTTACTATGTATCTTTGTAAAAACATAATAAATTATCCACAACATATTTTCATGTCAAACCAAAACTATTGGAAAGATATCACAAATATCAACAACTTTCATGTTAATTCAAAACAGAAACATATGAACAAAACGCAAAAACATGAAACAGAGAATGTTGTCACCGTACAATTTCGCTAAGACCTCCTTGGAGTATTTTCATCATAACTCAAAAACTAAAAATCATATTCACGTCAAACCAAAGCCACTGGAAAGCTAACAAAATTATCTAAAACATTCATGTTTACGCCTAAGACCAATTCTGCACCGATCAATACCAGTTTTCATTTTAAATTCGGAAAAGTTGTGCTGAAAGTCCATAAAAATTTACTGTGACCTACGTGCAGTAATTTGATCATAACTCAAGTTCTATATATCGTTTTGACGTGAGACCAACGACATTAGAAAGCTAACATCCATACCTACAACTTTCGTGTTTACACCTAAGACCAATTCGGCACCAATCAATTCCAGTTTTAATATCAAAATTCGGGTTGAATGCAGATTTTCTTCAAGTTTCACCTAATCTCATGGTGCTAACCTCAAAACTACTTCCAATAATCATCCTATGGATTATCTAAGGTCTGTACACAATTTCTACATCAATTCAACAAGTTTTCATCATCTAATCATCAAATCTCTCTCAAAACCCCAATTCTCAAATTCTCACAAACTCTCCCCAACTTGTTAGATGTAATCTAATGATTTAACAACTTAATATTAATGCAAGATAGTCTCACCCTCACCTTAGATTAATTCCTGAATCAGCGGCAGCGTTCTTCTTTCCTAAGGTCTTCTCCTCTTCTCTTGACTTTTCTCTCCTCTTATCTTCTTTCTTGTTCTCCTCTTTTCCAAAAAGCGGTTTCCGGTCAACTCTTTCTAACCTAAGCTTCTCTATTTATAATACTAAAATATTCTTCCCAAATCTATTTAGGCCCAACAACTTATTCTTCTTTCTATTCTAACCCCCAATTCCACTCACACTAATAATCCTCATATTCTAATGAATAATATTTATCTACTAAATATATATCTCTCCCACTTGATAATATTAATACACCAAATAACATATATATTTCCACATAAAATAACAAATATACTTCTGCACCAAATAACATATATATTTCTACACAAAATAACAAATATATTTCTACACCAAATAACATATATATTTCTACACAAAATAACAAATATATTTCTACACCAAATAATATATAGATTATGCTAGTAAATACCAACATATAACATAACAAAATATCACTCAACAAAATATATTAACTAAATTATAAAAAGACATCTAATCTCAATAAATCATATATCCCTCATATAAATCATATAAATACATAAATATATTCTAAAACTAATTAAATTAATTAAATAAAAAGGAGGGCGTTACAACTCTCCCCAACTTAAAAGAATTTCGTCCTCGAAATTTAAGCACAATAGAAAATAAATTTAGTCATTACTTCTTCAAACAAAACACAAAAACCACATCAAGTTAGTCAGTTAAACATGATCACATAACATGACGACACGACACAACGACTCATCTACTTGGCCGGACGGACCGACCTGCTCTGATACCAATTGTAACACCCCGTTTTCCCAACATAAAAATTTCATAATAAAAATCAGAGTAATTCAACTTAAACGGAATGTCACATTCTTTTTCTAAAAACATAAACTGAATAAATAAATATTTATCCTTCAAAATCCAATATCATATTATTTTAAACTTCGCAGCGGAATAATTTCAACAACTTAAATAATCTTTGGTACAAGGGCCTCAATATAAAATCTCATAAAACTTAGTTCAACATCAATTCTTGAAAGATTCATAAAGTAATACCCTATATTTTGCCAATTGTGCGATTTTGCACCCCATTGTTTCAAACGAGCGATTTTGCATAGTTTTCCCCCTTTCTGATTTTGCACCCCAGAAAATCATAAAAATATTTTTCCAAAAAATTTAAAAAATCGAAAAAAATTTAAAAAATTAGATAAAAATCAGAAAATATAATCAGATTTTTTTTAAAATTCTGGAATTTAATTTTCAAAATACAAAAAAAAAAAAAATTTCAAAATTTTAAAAAAATCTGACCTTTTTTTAAATTGGTATCCAGATTTTTAAAAATTAAATTTTGTTCCTAAAAAAAATCTGACCTTTTTTTATAAATTTTGAAAATTTACTTTTTTTTTTATTTTGAAAATTAAATTCCAGAATTTTTAAAAAAATCTGATTATATTTTCTAATTTTTTAAATTTTTTGGAAAAAAACTGAATATTTTTTTGATTTTTTGGGGTGCAAAATCAGAAAGGGGGAAAACTATGGGGTGCAAAATCGCTCGTTTGAAACAATGGGGTGCAAAATCGCACAATTGGCAAAATATAGGGTGCAAAATCGCTCGTTTGAAACAATGGGGTGCAAAATCGCACAATTGGCAAAATATAGGGGGCAAAAGTGCAATTAAGCCTTAAATAAATTCAAAAAAAACGTTAGGGTTTGTACTATTCATTTTCTTCCTTCTCCTTCCATCCTGTTCTTCATGATCTTCATCATCAACAACACACCAACCCAGATTTTGGGACCAAAACGATACCAAATAAATACTTAAGGGACCAAAAGAACATTTAAGTTTTTTTTTTATCATCTTCTTCATCTTCATCAAAACTCATATTCATCAATTAAATCCAGAAAAAAAAAAACACAGAATGCTCATATTTGGAAGAGTTATGCATAATGCTCTAATCAAAACTCATATTTGGCTTAAACTCATATCAAAATAAAAAAAAACACATAATGCTCAAATCAAAACTCAAATTTGGCTTAAACTCATATCAAAATCAAAACTTTAGAAGAGTTATGCAGAATGCTCGAAAAACCCATCCTTCAAAAATTCGAAACAGGAGAAGAGTAAGGTTCTGCAGAATGAATTTGAAACAGGAAAAGAGTAAGATTATGCAGAATGAATTCGAAATGGATGAAAATTAAGGTTCAAAAATTTGAGTTTTGCGAGAAGAGATTGAGGTTGTAAACAGGAGAAGATTTGAGTTTGAGATTCAACAAAGGATTACTCAAAGAAGGAGGTTTAAGTTTGAGATTCAACACAGGACACATAAGAGGAAAAGATTGAAGGATATGCTATTTTTTAGTTTTTTTTGGGATTATTTTCTGTGTTTTTTTTTTCCTGGATTTAATTGATGAATATGAGTTTTGATGAAGATGAAGAAGATGATAAAAAAAAACTTAAATGTTCTTTTGGTCCCTTAAGTATTTATTTGGTATCGTTTTGGTCCCAAAATCTGGGTTTAGTTGATGAATGATGAAGGTCTGGGTTTAGTTGATGAATGATGAAGGTTTTGAGAAGGAAGAAGATGAATAGTACAAACCCTAACGTTTTTTTGAATTTATTTAACGGAAAGGACCAAAACAGGTAACGGAGATAAAGATAAAATACCAAAACAATCTTTTTTTTAGTTAAGGGACCAAAGCGATACCAAATAAATAGTTAAGGGACCAAAAACGCATTTAAGCCTATATATTAATACGAGACATATTTTTGTTGGTAATTTCCAAAGAGCCTACAAACCCATAAAATCTAACACCGTTAGATTAGATTGTACTGTTATAGTTACATTGTTTATATAAGGGGCATACAGAAGAAGATAAGACAGACAAGGTCGTTATCTAGTCACAAATTTGGTCTTATATATCCTTACAATGAAGCCAAAACAAAAACCAAATTCAAATATCAAAATTAACAAAAAAAACAGCAAACGAGTCACAGGACAGTAGACACAAAATTTACACTACATTACAACATACGGGTAAATTATTACATACGGGTAAATTAAAAGTGTAACCCTAATCATGAACCATGACCTACAAAAACAAAACACAGCTAATAAAAATGGTATATGATACCCTAATTAGCCCCACTCAAGCATACCCCAAACCCCTTTTCTTCCTAAACCAAACCCATAGTGCGGCAACATCATTCATCATTCTAAATTCTACCCGCGAGCGTATATAAAAAAACACAAGTAACGAGTCGTAATTCTCATTCTCATCATTGAATCAAAAGAGCGAAACCCTAAAACTATTTTTCGCTCTTCTTCCCTCTCGCCGCCACAATCACCATCATCATCATGGATCCCGAGTCAACTCAGCTACAACAATCCCAACTCGCGGCGATTCTCGGCGCCGATCCATCACCGTTTGAGACTCTGATCTCACACTTGATGTCTTCCACCAACGAAGAACGTTCTCAAGCCGAAGCTCTCTTCAACCTCTGCAAACAAACCGATCCAGACGCACTCGTTTTGAAGCTAGGTCATCTTCTTCATTCTTCACCTCATCAAGAAGCTCGTGCTATGTCCGCTATTCTTCTTCGGAAGCAACTCACGCGTGATGATTCATTCCTCTGGCCTCGTCTTTCGTCCAACACTCAAGCTTCTCTCAAATCGCTTCTGCTTTCGTCGATTCAATCCGAAAATGCTAAATCGATTTCGAAGAAGCTTTGTGATACAATCTCTGAACTCGCTTCGAGTATATTGCCGGATAACGGTTGGCCTGAATTGCTTCCGTTTATGTTTCAGTGCGTTTCGTCTGATTCGGCGAAATTACAAGAATCTGCGTTTTTGATTTTCGCTCAATTGTCGCAGTATATTGGTGATTCTCTCACGCCGCATATCAAACACCTTCATGATATTTTTCTTCAGTGTCTTACTAGCTCTGCTGTTAATCCTGATGTCAGAATTGCTGCTTTGAATGCTGTTATTAATTTTATTCAGTGTTTATCTGGTTCCGCCGATAGAGATAGGTTTCAGGATTTGTTACCGGCTATGATGACGACGTTGACGGAGGCGTTGAATTCAGGTCAAGAGGCGACTGCTCAAGAGGCGCTTGAGTTGCTTATTGAGCTTGCGGGGACTGAGCCTAGGTTTTTGAGGAGGCAGATTGTTGATGTTGTTGGTGCAATGCTTCAGATTGCGGAGGCCGAGTCTTTAGAGGAAGGGACTAGGCATTTGGCTATTGAGTTTGTGATTACTCTTGCTGAAGCTAGGGAGCGTGCTCCTGGTATGATGAGGAAGATGCCGCAGTTTATTAGTAGGTTGTTTGCTATTCTGATGAAGATGCTTTTGGATATTGAGGATGATCCCGCATGGCACACTGCGGATACTGAAGATGAGGATGCTGGTGAATCTAGCAACTATAGTGTTGGACAGGAGTGTTTGGATAGGTTATCAATATCTTTGGGAGGAAATACGATTGTTCCTGTTGCTTCTGAACAATTACCTGCGTATTTGGCTGCACCGGAGTGGCAAAAACGCCATGCTGCATTGATTGCGCTTGCTCAGATAGCCGAGGGAAGCTCAAAGGTAGTCAGGATGTTAGACTTTTTCCTTTTTGGTTATGTTGTTATGAGAGAAAGATGATTAAAATTTACTGCCGTTGCTTTATGCTTTTATTTATTTATTTATACATGTCTTATTTTGAAAGGTCATGATAAAAACTTTAGAGCAAGTGGTGGCTATGGTATTGAATTCCTTTCCTGATCAACATCCTCGTGTAAGGTGGGCAGCCATTAATGCAATTGGACAATTGTCTACTGATTTGGGTCCGGATTTGCAAGTTCAATATCATCAAGGGGTGATGCCAGCCCTAGCTGCTGCCATGGATGATTTCCAGAATCCCCGCGTACAGGTGAGCTTTCCTTTGGTTTAACTAGTTAGTTTTCTCGCAACTATTAAGGGTAAACTTGTTTAAGATTTTTTAAGAAAAAAGCTATTTTTTTTTATAAAAAAAATTTACTTTTGTCATTTTTAGTGTTTGTTTAGGATTTTTAGAGAAATGGTTTTATCAATTTAGGATTTTCAGCAAAGTGCTTTTTTGGAAAATCATTTTTCTAACACATAACTAATTAATTTTTTTTTTGAAAAGTTATTTTTTGGATAGTAAACAAAAAAAAAATAGCAAGCTATTTTTTTTTTTGTTTGTAAAATCTCTAAAAAAAAATCTCTAGATTTTTCAAACACAATCCATTTTTTAAGCTATTACAAACGCACCTTAAATTGAATTCTAATATGAAAATATGTGATTTTTTTGGAAGTGTGTAAGAGCTATGGTTTTGATAAAAATGCAAGCAATATTTTGTATAAAACTCACACATAGTAACAAAAAAGAAGTAATATCACTTAATTTGTATTTTGCATTGTAACAAAAAACAACAATAAAAGCAAATCAAATTATTAGATGCTTGTAATATTTTAGATATTACATCTAATGCAAATATAAACGAATGAGAAGTAGAAATTGAATATATATCTCAAGGAATACCTCAGATTTTTGTTGTCAACTTAAGGTCTAAAGAACGAGTGGGAAAACCAACAAAAGAATGACGAACCCAGCAACAAAAGCAGGAAATAACATGACGGGGGAATCCATGATGATGTTCATTATCGTCATCATCACCTTGACTGTAGTAGACTAAACCTTTTTCTTCAACGGATGAAAACTGGTACTTCTTAGTACGCAGACAACGTCCTTGATGGTTGATCCTGGAGTCAATGTTGCTGCTACGCGATTCAGAGAATCTTCCTTCACCCGATTCCAAGAATCGTCTAACAACACTTTGTGTCCTAGAATAACCGTCAAGGACATTGTCAATGTCCTTGAAATTATTATTAGTTTCCATCCGTTGGAGAAAAAGGCTTTGTCTATTGTCACAGTGATGACGACAATGATAAACATCATTGCAGGTTATCTGATTGCTGTTATTTCATTGCCTTTGTTGCTAGGTTTCTCATTATCTTCTTGGTTTTTCACTCGTTCTTTGGACCCTAAGTTGAAAGAAAAACCAATTGGTCTGTGTGTGTGTGTATCAAGGACTAGATTGGATTTTTGTTGTGAACTTAAAGGTTAAAAACGAGTGGGAAAACCTACAAGAGAATGGCAAACCCAACCACAAAAGGTGGAAATAACATGATGAGAGAATCTATGATGATGTTCATCATCATCACCTTGACTCTAGTAGACAAAACCTTTTTCTTCAATGGATGGTAACTGATACTTTAAAGGATGTCGTCGACAATGTCCTTGATGGTTGATCACGGAGTCAATTTTGCTGCTACGCGATTCATAGAATCTTCCTTCACATGATTCCAAGAATCGTCTAACAGCAGCATTGCTTCCTAGAGCAACCGTCAAGGACATTGTCGATGCCCTTGGAATTCTCAGTTTCCATCTGTTGAAGAAAAAAGCTTTGTCTTCTGTCACAGTGATGTTGACAATGATGAACATCATCACATATTATCTCATTGTTGTTGGGTTTCTCATTATCTTCTTGGTTTCTCACTCGTTCTTTGGACCCTAAGTTGAAAGAAAAACATATTGTTCTGTGTAAATATATTCTACTCCTCTTTTGTTTTAATTATATTTGTATTAGATGTAATATTACACTTTACATGTGTGCAATCATTTGATTATGATTCTATTTGATGTGACGCTATTTAAAACTGTTTTTATTTTTGTTTTCAATGCAAATACAAATTTCGTGATATTTAATCCTTTGTTTTGTTCTATTCTTTATGGTCAATCTTATTTTAAGTCTTCCATTTGTTAAGTCATTATTTATTAATTGAATAAACTGTGGTATGAATGCTTTCCTAATATTGTTCACACAGGCTCATGCTGCTTCAGCAGTGCTCAACTTCAGTGAGAATTGCACACCTGAAATTTTAACGCCATACTTGGATGGAATAGTTAGCAAATTGCTTGTACTTCTTCAGGTTAGTTTATGGAATATTATTTCCAATAGCAATGCTACTATCACTAGGGTCATTTTGCTGCATCATCGTATATGATTATTATTGTCGTTCACTTAAATTTGGATATTCTGTATTTCAGAATGGTAAACAAATGGTGCAAGAGGGAGCCTTGACTGCTTTGGCATCAGTTGCTGATTCATCTCAGGTATTTATATAAATCCTGTTCTTCAACATTTATATTTTCATTTAATTGGATTACTCATTTTACACTTTGATCTTCTTTAGGAACACTTCCAGAAATATTATGATGCTGTCATACCGTACCTGAAGGCTATATTGGTCAATGCAACTGACAAGTCTAACCGCATGCTTCGTGCTAAGTCTATGGAATGCATAAGTTTGGTTGGAATGGCTGTCGGAAAGGAGAAATTTAGGGCTGATGCTAAGCAGGTTGGTAGTTATTGTTTTTTTTTCCATATATTTCTGTCGAACTCCATTTGAACTTGATATTTTGCAATTGCAACTTAATGGGTCAAGAGTGGGTGGTTTGCTTTATATATCCACTTCTTCAACCACACTCCACCATTAAATTACTTCGTTCTTTCCTTAAATCAACTATATTTAAATGGAAAAGGGTTAATTTAGTTTATATGATGTGTTTAATATTTTGTTTTGGTAGGATCTTAGATCTTGGTTACAATCCTACATTTTGTGATCTTGCTATCACCTCCCGATCCTAGTTAATTATTTGGGTAGA
Organism: Medicago sativa; assembly: GCF_051527215.1. Classification (NCBI taxonomy): domain Eukaryota; kingdom Viridiplantae; phylum Streptophyta; class Magnoliopsida; order Fabales; family Fabaceae; genus Medicago; species Medicago sativa. The sequence goes on from NC_140752.1 coordinate 87,778,392, forward strand.
ATCTTAAAACTCTGCTTCTGATATTTCGTGTTGCAATCTTGCTATCACCTCCCGATCCTTGGTAATTATTTGGGTAGAATCTTACCATCCTAGTTTCAATCTAACATGCTGCGGTCTTGGTACCCTCTACTGATCTTTAGTCAGGATTGCGATCTAAACACTCAAACAAAGAATGCATTCTCTTTTCTGCGGAGATTCTCTCTCTCTCTCGCCCCCCCCCCCCCCCCCCCCCCCCCCCCCCCCCCCACACACCATCTGTAATATCTTTTATGATTTTAACTTTACCATCCTACATATCATGGTTCTTTACTAGGTCATGGAAGTTCTTATGTCCTTGCAAGGATCACAAATGGAGACAGATGATCCAACAACAAGTTACATGCTACAGGTATGCTTTATATATGACTTATAGCTTATACACAAATTGCCAATTGGACCATATGTTCAGTATTGACAGGTTTTATTTGTTACAGGCATGGGCTAGACTCTGCAAGTGTCTGGGGCAAGATTTTCTTCCTTATATGGAATTTGTCATGCCACCATTGCTTCAGTCTGCTTCACTTAAACCTGACGTTACCATCACATCTGCTGATTCAGACAATGATATAGATGATTCTGATGATGAAAGGTCTTGATTTTAACCATTTTCATAGATGTTCAAATTGCATGATGTATCCCTTTTATCACACACTTTTCTCTTCATTTTGATCTTATATGTTCGTTAGTAGTTTAAACATCAAGAGTTGAGACTTTTATTTTGTAGCTTAAGTGGTTCTGTTGTAGTGTTTGTTATCCAAATGGTTATATGCTCTTCACATTTCACATGCTTCACACATGGGCATAAACAAAATCCTTTTAACATTCTTTTTTGTACTCACTTATTATGCTTAAGCAATATAAATCTAAGTAAGTTTTATTTATTATAGTATGGAAACTATCACTCTCGGTGACAAAAGAATTGGAATCAAGACTAGTGTTCTGGAGGAAAAAGCTACAGCATGTAACATGCTTTGTTGTTATGCCGATGAGTTGAAAGAAGGATTCTTTCCATGGATTGATCAGGTTAGACTCTAGACCTTAGACCACTATCGAACGCTTTTGCATACTGAGTTTTGTTGAAGCATTATTTTACATTGATTTCCTCATCAATTATTTTATGATGCAGGTTGCAGGAACTTTGGTTCCACTCCTTAAATTTTATTTCCACGAGGAGGTTAGAAAAGCTGCCGTTTCAGGTATGAGAATGATCGTTTGTGTTTTGGTCAGCGATTTTCTCTTGCAGTGTTAATTAATGTACTGTATCTTGTTATCCTAACTGTTTCAATTATTATTTACAATATCTCTATAGCAATGCCGGAGCTATTACGATCTGCAAAGTTAGCCATTGAGAAAGGGCAATCTCAAGGTCGGGATGTGAGCTATTTGAAGTTTCTGACTGACAGTATCATCCCAGCTTTGGTGGAAGCATTGCATAAGGTGATTGTTATTCAAGTTCACCCCATTCTTAATGTTTGTCCATTCTTTGCTGTTTTATTGTGAAATTCATATGTTCTGGTTGTAATAATTTAATATTTCCGTCTTTTGTTTTGAGAGTATACACGTATTTTTAATATTCACTTAATTCAAAGCAAACTTTGCTGAGTGCAGAGTGCACTTTCTTAATAATTTGTTTCAGTTTAGGTATAAATTTGAGAAACCGGATCAATCTAGATGATATTTGTGCTGCACTTTGCCTGGATTGGATGAATCCCAAATTTGCATTTCTTTCTAAAATTCTCCCACTTCTGTTTGATTGCAGGAACCTGACACAGAAATTTGTGCAAGTATGTTGGATTCAGTAAATGAATGCTTACAGGTTCGGCTCACGAGTTAACTTGGTTATATCTGTCTATGTTTTTGCCTTATGCATTACCATTATTTATTTTTTAGAATTTAGATTGTTAAATATATGATGGCCTAGTTGTTGCTGTAATTCACAACTGAAGAGCCTCTTATAGAAAAACAGTCTACATTAGCCCCACTGGCACTGTTGTTACTTGATGTTACTACTGATGCTGTATGTGCTGGCTTTTTGATTGTCAGTTAGCATATGAAATCAGAATTTAACCGTTTGATTTCGCCCTGTTTTATGATTGTCTTGTTAGAGGATTTAAACAGTTTTTCAGCTGAGAATAGTCACAAACTTCCCCTATTTCACGGAACAACTCTGTCTTATTAATACTTGATGTTGGGTGCACTTCTCTTTGTACTTATTATTATGGATTTTGCAGTCTTGTTTATATTGAAAGAGATACGTTATGCCAGAATTTGATGTGCCTTCACTATCAAGGCGTCGAATTGTTGTGTACATCATTTTGCACCTCTGTTTTTTTACTACTGTTTTAATCTTAATAGTCAACTACTTATTTTTACGAGGCAAGGTGCTTCCCATGTACTCTCCATCTCTTTTTGTTCACTGCAATATTTCTCTCAATTTTAAGTGATGTGTATGATTTGTTGATATTATTGTTCACGTGAAGGTGCTTTTTGAAATGCTTGTTAACAGTATTAGCTCTCTTTGTTTGTCTGTCCTTCCTTTTTTTAGTACATAAATGTAAACCACTATTGGATGTTCTCTTATAATTGTTTTTGTTTTACAGATCTCCGGGATGCTTTTGGATGAAAAGCAGGTCAAGTCAATAGTTGAAGAGGTAAAACAGGTGATCACAGCCAGTTCAAGTAGAAAAAGAGAGAGAGCAGAGAGGGCCCAAGCTGAAGATTTTGATGCTGAAGAGGGGGAGCTGATTAAAGAGGAAAACGAGCAGGAGGAAGAAGTTTTTGACCAAGTTAGTATTTCTTTGTATTATAATTTAAACCTTCACATTTACTTGGCTGCTACCTTTGTTTGCTGGTCCTCCTTTTAAAATATTTGACACCTTTGTTTGCTTGGCTGCTATCAGGTGGGCGAGATATTGGGAACCTTGATCAAAACCTTCAAAGCATCCTTCTTGCCTTTCTTTGAAGAATTGTCATCTTATTTGACTCCTATGTGGGTATGTTCGTCCAGGAAGCTACCACATCTGTATTTAGTTTTTCTTATGATATTAGATTCTGTTTATTCACGTAAACGTCTTTCAGCCATTCCTATCCCTGAACCTGGACCTTCTTAAAGTTGTGGTGATTGCTCTGTTTGAGTCACATCCATGAAAATTGTAGTTTGCTTAAATGATGAATATTCAAACTTGCTTTGAGTTTTTAAAATTAGTGGTCGTTATGTGCAAATGTTGATAGAGCTTTATAAAATTCAAAGCGCATATTTGCATTTACTGCGTCTAACTTTTAGTGTAACTGCCCTGCTCTTAAGTATTTAGAGTTTTGAGTTTGATTCATAATTATAAATATGACAAAATCTGTATAAGTCAGTTTGTTCTTTCAATGAACATTTTCAGGATACAAAGCTCCTCTGATTTTCTGTCTGTTTTCTCGACTTCTATCACTTTCGAGCTTGTCGCCTTGTTCTTGATTTGTTCAGTGTTTTTAGATCTTCATTCTCCTGTGCATCTTAGACTGCATGATTTTCTTTTCTATTAACTCCAAAAATTTATAATCTTTTCTTCAAATGTGCATATGCTGAGCGACTTTTGTTGTGTTTCATTTTGCAAATTGACTGGTCTAATCTTACTTCGAGCAGATTTCCTACAGGATTTGAGCCTTTGGACTAATTTAATATTTTTTTCTTTCAAGAAGTAAAACATTTATTTCATTGTTTTGACTTTTAGTCTATTGTTTTGGATATAGGGAAGGGACAAGACTCCTGAAGAGAGAAGGATCGCAATTTGCATTTTTGATGATGTTGCAGAGCAGTGTCGTGAAGGAGCTATTAAGTAAGTACTTTGTGTTAGATTTCCACTTAAGCATGCAGTGATATTTATCAAGACAAGTTATCAATTTCATTATATTTCGTTGCCAATTGAGCAGGTATTATGATACGTATCTTCCATTCTTGTTGGAGGCATGTAATGATGAAACTCCAGATGTTAGACAGGTTAGCATTAGTCATTCTCTGTTGCTCTACATTGTAAATACCATTTTTATTGTTCAAGCTTTTCGATTGTTGATATTGGTATTTCTTCATATTTCTGCAGGCAGCGGTATACGGCCTCGGTGTTTGTGCTGAGTTTGGGGGTTCTGTGTTCAAACCTCTTGTTGGAGGTACTGCTTAACACACGAATGATCTTAAAACCAACCTTTTGTTATATTGAGTAACACATTTGTGACTTATGCAGAGGCTCTATCGAGGTTAAATGCTGTGATCCAACATCCTAATGCGCTTCATCCAGATAATGTAATGGCATATGACAATGCAGTTTCTGCTCTGGGAAAAATTTGCCAATTTCACCAGGACAGTATTGACTCTGCCCAGGTCTTTATTTATTTTCCCTGTTTTTCTTTTACCTGCTTTTATGGTTTTGTTCTTCAACCATGTTTAACAATACTAAGATATATTCTTTTTAACTGTTTGAGTTTCTTTTTAGGTATTTTTTTGTTAGGAAAACATTTGTTTATTTAATGTCTTTGCTAATCTCCTGCTGCATTTGCAGGTAGTTCCGGCATGGTTGAACTGTCTGCCCATTAAAGGTGATTTGATTGAGGCTAAAGTTGTTCACGATCAACTTTGTTCTATGGCGGAGAGGTTAACAGCTCAAATATCTTTTTAGTTTTTTTTGTCCTATTGCTCTGGTTCTAATTTTCCTTGTATATCTGCAGGTCCGACAGCTCTCTCTTAGGCCCAAACAATCAATACCTTCCCAAAATAGTAGCGGTATTTGCAGAGGTTAGTTTTTCATCATGAATTTGCTACATTGTAATCACCCTGCCTTTACCTAAATTAAGCTATCCAAAAAGTGAACAGATTTTTGTTTTTGATGAAAGGAAATTTAATAGGAAAACAAAGCTATACCCAGTGGAAGTATGATTGCTTACCGAAAAACAACAGGACAAAAATATAAGTGTACATGATTATTTTTGGCATATGGCTACAACAGTAGTAGGCCATAAAATTTTCTCATTCTATAGGCCATGTCAAGCGTTCAAAATTTTCCATTAATAGTTTGGCGACTGCCTAGAAAAGTGAGCATATATTTTATGCAGTATTTTTTCTTTGTAACATATTTTACGCGTATATTGCCTTTGTAAACATGTATATTTTGAATTTTTTTGGGAAAAATTGGAATCTAGTCAAAATATTATTGCCTTTATAAACATCAAAAAAAAAAAATCTAGTGGAGAAATCAGCATTGCTACTGTATCATTAACCAAGAATTAACAGCACAAACTCCTAACTTTTACAACTACAAATTGATTTTTGTTTATTGCCTCTGATGTTTATAAGCCTCTCTGTTCATAACGTTTATAAGCCTCTGATATTTATAAGCCTTTCTGTACAACTAGTTAATTAATTGACTTCACAATCCAGGTTTTTCTCGGATAATACATATTGGATTTGCTTAAAGCTATTTCTCTTTTTAATATAATTCTTTTTATGTTAACTAGGTTTTATGTGCTGGTAAAGACCTTGCAACAGAACAAACAGCTGGCCGAATGGTTAGTTTACTCAGACAGCTCCAGCAAACATTACCGCCTGCTACCCTTGCTTCCACCTGGTCATCTTTGCAGCCGCAACAACAGCTTGCTTTACAATCCATCCTTTCTTCATAGTTTGCATAGTTTGCTGTTTGCAATTCATCGTTTCTCCATAGCATCTGGGTTGGCAGTTGGTGTCTCGCACTTTTTGGGGAACAAGCTTTTTCCAGTTTGGTGGTCTCTATATTTGTTACCCATTCTTTTTGCCATAAGATGGTTTCCATCATTCATTCTTGCATATGGTGTTTTTATAGCAGCATGGCTTCAGTTTTGAGAATGCAGAGTCAATTGTGAATGTGTATATTGAGTGTTCATGGTGCGATTGAGTCCAAAAGGAGGTTAGACAGTTGTTGCATCGGAGCTTCACGTGCTATTCCTCTTTTTATTTTGTTCTTGCCGTATTGCGTGAGAAAATAGGGTTGTCTGTGGGGCAATTCGTGCAGTTTTGGCCTGTTGTATTGTTTTTTTTTTTTCCTTTTTTTTTTCTTTCCCTTTCTGATATCAGATTTTGAAAGTGTATCATATGAATTACCGATGCTATTTATCAAGTTTGCTGACATTTTATTTATCCAAGTAATAATTTGTCGTCGATCAACAGTGTGTCCACTTATATTCCTGAATCTGTGACTTCCGTAGTGTATATGGATCGTGCTCGGTTAATTCTGATGTTTATTTGGATATTGGCCGAGTAGGTAATTTATTTTTAGAGTGAATATTGTGTTTATTGAAGATAAATATTTAGTTTTTGAGCGTGTTTGGTGTATTAGAACTACCTTTTATAATCATTGTCTATATTTACTACAACTATTTTTTATGAGACAATATTTACTTCAATATTTAAACCAGGGATTTACTATATCAACAGCACTAGGGATTATCAACTATAGTCCTATAGGAAACTATTATTTCATCTCACAAATGCAACTGATAATCGTTGTCTTATCAACAAAAGTTTTACAATACATCAACGTTAGAACTATCTTTAATAATCAACAATAATCTTTTACACAAATGATTATAAGTTTTGTTGATGACACATTTACTCTATCAACGTTAGAACTACCTTTTATAAGCATTGTCTCCTTTATAATAATTATTTAATTTAAGGATTGTATTCCATCGACCTTAAAAATTTAGTCCACAATACATCAATGTTAGAACTACCTTTCATGCCTTATTTCATTTTGGAGGTAGTATAGAACTTTTGTTGATGAGACAACGATTATAAGTTGGTTTTTTCTAGATTACCCTCTCTTGTTTAGAGGGTATTTACCCCTTCATGATATCAACCAATCAAAATGTAATATACATTGGCAATATTAAATGTCAAATAAATGAGTCAATTTTTTCTAAAAAAAAATCATACGGTAACTTTTAATACTTTTAATTTTTATTTAATTATAGACAAGATTATATTATAGGTCCTTTATCTTATTTATTTGTAACACTTTGGTCCTTTATCTTTATTTTTTCCGTTTAGGTCTTTTATCTCTCATAAAAGCACATATACATCATTTTTCTCATTTTTTTAATAAAAAATACATAATTTTTTTTTAAAAATATGTTTTTATTAAAAATGAAAAAAATCCAGAAATATGATGAAGATGTTCATCATCTTCATCTTCTTCCTTTGAATCTTTATCATCTTCATTGAATCAAAAAAATTTATACACCAATATATATCCAAATATCATGAATTAACGTTATGTTCACCTTAAATCTTCTTTTAAACATACAAATCAAAACCCTATAGAGAAAGAGATTTAGTTTCATCACAAAAAAAAAGATTTAGTTATATAAATTGTCACACCGATTATTATTATTATTATTATTATTATTATTATTATTATTATTATTATTATTATTATTATTTTCTAACTCAATATTCAAACACGGCATAAAAATAACCCCAAAATTGAGAGCAGCTTTGCCCATCAATTTTGTTGTTTCCAGAACAATCTTAACTTTCGTAAAGCCTAACCCTTCCGCCAATGACTAAGCCTCCACCATCCGCCTTGCAACATTTGTGAAATTAAGGTTTTGATTTTTGTGTTTAAAAGAAGATTTGAGGTGAATATAACATTAATTCACGATATTTGAAGATATATTTTAGTAGAATTTTTGTTGATTTAAAGAAGATGATGAAGATTCAAAGGAAGAAGATGAAGATGATGAACATCTTCATCATATTTCTGGATTTTTTTTCATTTTAAAAAAAAAGTTTTTTAAAAATTTTTATGTATTTTTTAATCAAAATGAGAAAAAAGATGTATACGTGCTTTTAAGAGAGATAAAGGAGCTAAACGGGAAAAAATAAAGATAAAAGACCGAAGTGTTACAAATAAATAAGATAAAGGACCCCTAATGTAATCTTGCCTTAATTATATTTAGGTGTTCAATTAAAATTTCACATCAAATTTCTTTCATCTGAATGTCCTTAAATTTATCAGTTACATTCATAATATTTCTTCTTCCCATTATGATTGTTCAATTTTGTCGTTCCAAACTGCCGCATTTTTTAATTTTTGTGAGAATCGTTGTCGTTCGTTTGATTCCAAATATCGTGAGAATTGTCGTTATTTCTAGAACCACGTTAGGTATGGTGACTTGATTTTTCTTTTTGATTTGATTTTTATTGGTTGTGAGGTAGTTAATTATAACAATTGAGTAAGTCACCAGTTGTACTTTGAGGACTGCTAGCAGGTGTTGTTGTTGTGATGTTGTGGGAGTTTGTTAGCATTTTTTTCGGTTGCTGCTGAAATGGTTATGTCACGAGGCTTTTGTTCTTTTGTTTGGACTTAAAGGCTTTGACTGATAGTGAGGCAGGTCTATGCGTGTTAGCAGATTTTATTAGATTGGCTGCTTAAATAAGAAAAATCAAGTCACGATACCTGACGCAGTTCTAGAAATAACGACAATTCTCACTATAATTGGAAACAGCGGCAGTTTGGAAAGACAAAATTGAACAATCAAAATGGGAAGAAGAATGAAAAAGAAACAAGAATTGATCAATAGGGAAGAATAAAGAAGAAGAAATTTGAATGAAGAAGATGTTTTTGTTCTCACGTTCGGGGTTCTGGAATGGAAGAAATTTTATGAATGTAAGTGATGAATTTAAGGACATCTAGATGAAAGAAATTTGATGTAAAATTTTATTTGTTAGAAGTCTTGTAGTGTAAATTAATTAAGATTGAACACCTTAATATAATTAAATAAAAATTAAAAGTATTTTTTTTAAGAATACTTTTAATTTTTATTTAATTAAAAGTAAAAGGTAAAAGTATTAAAAGTTACCTTATGATTAACTCTTCTATTTTTAGAAAAAATTTACTTATTTATTTGACATTTAATGTTGCCTATATATATTACATTTTGATTGGTTGATATAATGAGATAGTAATTACCCTCTAAACAAGAGAGGGTAACGTAGGCCTCACCTTATAAGTTGCATTTGTGAGATGAAACACAGCTTTAAGGTTGATTCATAAATACCGCGAAATAGAACATAATTTCATGCCACATTTTGAGATAGAACATAAGTGCTGTGACATTAAGTTGGAAATAATGCACACGTATCACGTGAATCTGGTTCGTTGTACAATATTCTAAATGATCATATCCTGGAAGCATTTAAAAATTTAAGCGTGAAAAACAACATTCTAGGTAAGTGGTCATCACGAATCGTGTTTTGCTTCATTTGGTTGACCAAACCAAGCCACGATGATGATAATTAAATCATGAGGTAATGCCAACCACTACAGTTATAAGCAAAATACTAACCCCACATTTAGTATAGATAAAAAAACGAGCTCTCCACTACTCTAAACCATCTGAAAAAGTGAAGATGAAAACCATTTTTTTTCAAGCACGCACACATATATATATTTATGTTCCTCTTTTGGCTATCTTGATTGCTTATATATAAATAAGTATGGATTATCAAAACCAAAAGAGCAACAAGAACAAACACAGAGAGAAACTTATGATGAAGAATAGGTCAAAATTTGTTGGAGTGAGACAAAGAGCTTCGGGGAAATGGGCAGCAGAGATAAAAGACACATCAAAGAACATTAGGATGTGGCTTGGTACCTATAAAACTGCTGAGGAAGCTGCTCGAGCTTACGATGAAGCTGCTTTTCTCCTTAGAGGTTCAAACACTCGTACCAATTTCTCTACTACTCATTCCATCCCTACCAATTCTCCAATATCTCTCAAACTCAAAAACCTCCTTCATCGTAAATCCATCTCAAATCAAAGTCAAAGTAAAAATCAGTGCACTTTGATGAGTTCCTCTTTACAAGGTGCACCTATTGATAATAGCATCATGGTAATGGAAAATGAAAACAAATCTTCATGTAGTAGTGAAGAGTCAAAGTCTTTGTTTTGGGTTCAGAACCAATTAGTATCTGAATATAATCCTTATGGGGTGGATATCAATATGATGAACTGCTCAATGGGTATTACACCAAATACATTACAGATTGATTATTCTTGGCCATTACCTCAACAAAGGATTAACGAGTTACCAACACTAAATGATAGTGAGAACGTGAATGAGTGCTATGTGGATGGTACATATGAATCTAAGTATGAATATGATGTCAATTATCCTCTTTCCCACTTGTTCTGTTTTACTTGAAAATTCTTGGAAAACTATGCTTTGTAATTGATAATAGAATTGATGGTCCTTATATACTCTTTAGTTTGTAGTATAGCGTTACACTATTATCTTGTTTCCATGTCGTATTCCTTGTCAGGATAAATAAAGAGCACATTTTTATTGATTCATCTTCAAAACACACTTGTACAAAATCCATCGTATTTTGTTATAAATTATGTGCAAAGAAACCATCATGCTGTAAAATATTTTTTTGAGAGGAACATACTGTAAAATATGTCTTTCAGGTGTCACAGTCATTAAATAAATCAATGATTATCATCAAATAGATAGATAAATAGGTAAAGGTGTTCAAAACCACAAGGAGTTGACCAGTGACTAAGGAGTTATGCTTCTTAAATTCCACCTAGTTGAGGTGTGATTTATTTCTTAAAAAACAAAGGACTAGATATATGTTTTTTGTACTTTATTTATTTTATAAGTACTCATGAGCCTTGAGGACAACAAGGAAATATTTTTTTAAGTCTTAGAAATTCGCAAAATGCTAATTTGGTCACTTAAATTAAATTAATATTGACGAATGTTTCATCAAGACATATTTTAATGGAAACACAAAATTAGGAAATTAGGAGACCAAATGTCATTTTGTGAATTTGAGATTAGATTGATGGAACCTTATAATTTAAAGGCAAAAGTGCTTGTTTACTATCAAAACTACTTATCGATTTGGCCAAATTACATCAACATCAATGGAAAAAATCAGAATCCACCACCTTCTACTTTGTGTTGTATGTACCGGCCAAACTGCTGACAAAACAAAAAATGGTAGTCTTACTCTTAGCCACTTGTATTGTCCTGCTCTGTTTTTGAATCAGACACATCAAAAGTAAATTTTGGATTGTAATCGAAGCCAACACCAATTAAAGGAGTATTGGCTGGCCTGCCAAAACTCAAAGGAGTATTTTGGCCATCTAACTGATAGGTTTGAGATTTAGCATTCGGTGAAGTCAAAAATATCCATGCTTGCTTGGAATGGGGCCAAAGACTTGCCGAGCATCTAAGCATCATCATCCTGCTTAAAAGTTTTTTAAAAAGTTTGATCACAGGGAGATAGATCTTTGTTACATAAATCACGTTGAAAGTCTTTTTTTTTTGACAGAATCACGTTGAAAGATATAACTTTTTTTTCGTGATCAACGCTCAAAATTGTTATCGACTTGGGTGAACAAATACTTGGCAGAAGCTTTAGTTGAATTTTCATGCAGTGGAATGATATAATCTCGGTAATATTGTAAGTGCACAAGCTTGAGCTTATATAATCAAACTCTAAACTTAGTCTAAAGCTCTAATCCTTTTGGCGTCATTCATACATTACTTTGAAAGAAGCTCAAGTATTGACGAGAGCTCATATTCACTTCAGATATTTGTGTCAACTATGATTCACTACTAGTAATTCACTTGTCCTAAGTAATTACATTTTGATCAAAATCTTTCAATTTGCAATTCACTTTCATATTTAGGCCATAACATAATGAGCGCAACTACACTACGTACTTTCCATTTAAGGCATCGCTATAGAAACGTCGATTATGAGGGTTGTGTAAGAGAAGTATTCACAGCTGTAGTACTGAAATCATCTCTCTAGAACACTAAACTGAATACAAAAAAAACTGCAAGCGGCAATCAATTACTAAAAGATTAGATTGCGTACGCGTACTGCAAGAGGCAATAAATTCAGTGTTGGCTTCACCTTGACTTCCTGACTATCTAAACAAAAACAAACTGGATATTTATGACCTTTGTTTCCCAAATAAAGGGTTGCTAAAAAAGAGACCGCATACTGTATACTGTTAATATTGTGAGAATCAAAACGAAAATGTTGTCGGAACAGACAGTAGGCATGAACAAAAGATAATGAACATTTGACATTAACAATTCTAAATGCATAATTGTGCTGTAAACAACAGATCCTACAACAAAATTAGACGCATACTGATTACCATTTCACAAGTTTGAATGATGGAACTATATCACACTGGAAATAAAAGAACAATACGAGTGGAGGGCAATGTAACAAAGCATTACCCTCTTTTTGCTTGAAACAATCAACTGTAAGAAAAATGTCTTGAACTTATACAATAGGACATCAATAATCCTCTCCTTCCTCATCATCTTCTGCTCCCTCAGCACCAACTTCTTCATAATCTTTCTCGAGAGCAGCAAGATCTTCACGGGCTTCTGAGAACTCCCCTTCTTCCATGCCCTCACCGACATACCAGTGGACAAAGGCTCTCTTGGCATACATCAGATCGAACTTGTGATCAATGCGGGAGAAGACCTCCGCAACAGCAGTGTTGTTACTGATCATACACACAGCTCTTTGCACCTTAGCAAGGTCACCGCCAGGAACAACTGAAGGAGGCTGATAGTTGATACCACATTTGAAACCAGTTGGGCACCTGTCATACATTATAATATGAACAATGTTATAGAGAATATCACCATAAGAGAAATTAGTAGCCCAGATCACATTAAGTCCTAGTAACAAGTTGTGAATTGTTGCTAAAGAAAAAAAATTTGATTATTTCAAATCAGTATTATTAGTTGCTATAGTTTTTCAAGCTCTTAATTATTATGCTATCTTCCAAATTATCTACCCTTATAAAATATGCAGCTACGGATAATTCTAAACAGATCAGAACATGCAATGCGAGACAACACCGTCATTCTACAAATAGTTATTGAAAGAGTCGTTACCAGTCAACAAACTGAACAGTCCTCTTTGTTTTGATGGTGCCAACAGCAGCATTGACATCCTTTGGAACAACATCACCACGGTACATCAAACAGCAAGCCATATATTTCCCATGCCTTGGATCACACTTAGCCATCATACTAGCAGGCTCAAACACAGCATTGGTAATTTCCGGCACAGATAGCTGCTCATGATAAGCCTTAGCAGCAGAGATAACAGGTGCATATGACGAAAGCATGAAATGAATACGAGGATACGGCACAAGATTGGTCTGGAACTCAGTAATATCAACATTGATAGCACCATCAAACCTCAACGAGGTGGTGAGGGATGATATGATCTGTGATATCAACCTGTTCAAGTTGGTATAAGTTGGCCTCTCAATATCAAGAGATCTCCTACAAATGTCATAGATCGCCTCATTATCCAAGAGCACCGCCACATCAGTGTGCTCAAGAAGAGAATGTGTCGATAGAACACTGTTGTATGGCTCCACAACAGCAGTTGAAACCTAGATCCAAAAATAACAATTCACCATTACAAACAGAAAAACCAATCCACCACTATGATCTATACATCAATCAACACCAATATTTACATCAACATGATTTAAACATTGCAATAACAATAACAGTATTAAAGATCTTGAATGTTGTACCTGAGGGGAAGGGTAGATGGTGAATCCAAGTTTGGATTTCTTTCCATAATCAACAGAAAGACGTTCCAAAAGAAGTGAACCCAAACCTGAACCGGTTCCACCACCAACAGCGTTGAAAACCAAAAACCCTTGAAGACCGGTACAGTTATCAGCCAATTTCCTAACACGATCCAAACACAGATCTACAATTTCCTTGCCAACTGAACCACAAAAAAAGAACAGAAAATCAATAAAAAGCAAGAAATCTCGAAATTAGGGTTAGGGTTTGAAAAAGAAACTGACCAGTGTAGTGTCCTCTAGCGAAATTGTTAGCAGCGTCTTCTTTGCCGGAGATGAGTTGTTCAGGGTGGAAGAGTTGTCGGTAGGTACCGGAACGAACTTCATCGATGACGGTGGGTTCGAGATCTACGAAGACGGCGCGTGGAACGTGTTTGCCTGAACCAGTTTCGCTGAAGAATGTGTTGAATGCATCGTGTGCTACTCCAACGGAAGAATCACTGTAATAAAATGAATCAAATCAAATAATCATAAGATTCACAAATTAAAAAAACTTTAGGTTAAAAAAAAGAAATGAAATAAACTAACCTAGGCATCATGCCATCAGGCTGAATGCCATGTTCGAGACAGTAAAGCTCCCAGCAAGAATTACCGACTTGGATTCCGGCTTGACCGATGTGAATACTGATAATTTCTCTCATTTTTTTCTTTTTTGGATCGAGATTTGAAATTTTAGAAAGAAGAAGTGGTTAGAGAGAGTGAGAGAGAAATGAAATGAGAAATGAGAAATGAGAAGGGTTTTGAATCGTGTGTAGTGAGTGAGTAGTATTAGTAGTAGTAAATTAAGGAGTGTGACAAATCAAATCAGATGGTGCACATGTTAGCGTAGCGTGGGGTGTAGGATAAGATAAAGCGGGAATTGATAAGGGTTTAGAATCCGGGTCGCATCGCTGGACCCTTTGGTGTGCCAGCCTAGCATCGACCCTTCTCTTCTCCAATCATCACCGATTTAACTCTGTCCCACCACCATATGCTGGCTAGTGCATCTTGATCTAAGTTTTTCTTTATTTTTTTGATCCATAATTAACTCTTTATTTGTTTTTGGTAAAAAGGTTAATTTAGTTATAATAAAAAAAAAAAAGTTGTGTAGGTAGCACGAAATTGCTGTTAAAAAAAAGAAGAATGGGTGAGGCTACTTTTTGTTGATTATTTCTCTTTTTGGTGATTATTGAAATCATTCTATTTTGTTTTGGGAATTATTTCTACTTTTTGAAATATCATCCATAGATTTTTTCTTCAAATGGCAAACTCAAATAGTGTCTAAATTAAATATAGAGATATACTATTTAAACAATCATTTTTTTTTGTTTGCATGACAACTAAAGATATAAAGGATAATATAGATAGAAGTATTGCTAACTAGTGCTCTCAAGGCAACTCAAATGTATTATTGCATAAAAAATAAACGAGATTAACCCCTATTCTATTTTGAATAAAGGCTTAATTGCTACGTTAGTCCCTTAAGTTTTTTTTTAGTATCGCTTTGGTCCCATAAGTAGTAAAAAGCTCATTTGAGTCCTTTAATTTTATTTTCGTTACACTTTTTGGTTCATTCCGTCAAGGGGTTAACCTCAAATGTCTTAGATGGACTAACATTATAGATGGTCTAAACCTCGTTAATTTTTTAATCTTTTTTTTTTGACAGTAAAAATGCTTCATTCAATAAATTAAGCCACAAGCATTACAGATAGATTGACACAGTTGAATTGGGGCATTCCCCATCCATTGTTGAAGGACAAATTTTAAATAAAAACTAACACACAGACACACATAGTTGACAATACACATAGCTTGTTCAAAAGCCAAAAGAACATAACCAATCCAAGAACAACAAACTAGCATCCGCTCATTCAATCTCTTACGAACCCGTACTTTGGCAATATAAGAATGAGAATCCACAGTCTTTTTCCCAATCCAGTTACAGATAATTTCTTTGACTTGTGTTCGCACAATTCGACTATCATTGGTCTCAAAATTGTCCAATTTTATCGGATGTTTGAAAGTAGGTTGCTGATTAGAGAGTTTGTTGTGATGGGAGTCAGTCTCATAAGCTTTTTCAGTCACTATGGATTGCCAAGGTACACCAACTAACTTGTTCCAAAAAAACAGAATCCTTTTGAGGCATTTTGACAAACACCAATAGTGCATCCTTAAACCACAAAAAGAAAAGACACATACTAGAAATAAAACAAACACCAAAAGCCTGATTTGAAGGGGCCAAGAGCAACAAACCGTGGAACCACCATGGTGGCTTCGGAGATGGACGGATGAGTGCCAAAAGTGAAGGTGTAGCAACATTAACGGAGGCATCAATTTTCTCAAGATTCTCATAGTTCGGTGGCGGTGGCTCAGGTGGAGGTCGCGTCGTTGAAAGAGGAAATTCGTGTTCAGCTTGCGGTGGGCAGAGAAGATCTCCTCTTGAGGTCGTCTCCACCATCTGATCTGGCCTTTTGTTATGGATGTCGAAAAAAGGGAAGATGGAGGTCGTAGATGATGTTGGTGGAAGGGTCGTGGTGAGATGGGGTGGTATCAGGTTGAGGTGTGATGGCAGTGGAGTAGTTATGGGGAAACAGGGCCTTGAGAGGAAGGGGAAAGGACTAGGATCACCTAGGTGCAGCGAACCATATGGTCGGGGAAGACAGATCACAGAGATCTGGTCTGATTCGCCGCCGCTTAACCAAGGAGAAACCCTAGTTTGGGTGGCTGAATACATGTTAAGTTTAGAGAGAGAAGGTCTACCTTCTCTCTAAAAACACATGGGGAGTTTTGATACATATGTGAAGTGTTAATTTTTTAATCTTAACCGTTGAATCTATTTGTTAAAACATAAACCATTGAATTTTGGAGGTTTATTGTAAGTAATAGAAAGGAAAAAAAACCACAATTCCCTCCTCCAGCCACCCCATTCTCTTCTCCTCCAGCCACACCATTCTCTTCTCTTCTTCCTCCTTCCCTAATCCAAAAATTCTGCTTCCTGAAACTAAAATCCATCTCAATTCTTATTATTTAAAAAAAAATTGTCCAATCCCTCTAACAGAATCATCACCAACAATTTCTTATTCTCTTGTTCCCTTATCTCTTGTTCCAATTGATAAATGGTAACTAAAAAACACAAATCTCGGACCCATTCATCAATTCCCCAATTTTTTATTCTTCAAAAAGTTCAAACTTTCTTTAATGTCGTTGACGTTCAAGAAACATAGAAGAATGAGGTTTCTTTGGTTGATTCAAACAGAGGGGATATTGGAATTTGAGGACAAAATTGCAGTGTTATTATTGTTCCAGATACAAAAATTGCAGTGTTATTCGATTGATTCCATGTTAGATCTGAATTGCAGATGATGAGGGTGTATTTATTTGATGAGTTAAGCATTTAACTTTTTTTTTGTGGGTATGTATGAAGGTCTATGACAATTTGTTGAAGATGAATTTTTTTTTCTAAGTTTTTCTAGGTTTGTTTGTTGTGGAAGATGAAGATCAAGAAGAAGAGGAGTGAATAACAGGAAGAAACAGACTAAGATTTTTTCTAACGTTTTTTGAATTTAATCTAACGGAAGGGACCAAAATATGTAACGGAGATGAAATTAGAAGACTGAAACGGAATTTTTATTACCTATAGGACCAAAACAATACTAAAAAAATACTTAAGGGACTAAAATAGCAATTAAGCCTTTAATAAATTAACCATTACACTGGTTAACATGACCCTTATTTTAAATACGTGTTTGATTTGTTACTCTAACAAAAAATATTGTTGCGGATTCGTCTGGTATAATTCTAACAACACATTCTTTAATACACTTTTTTATCTATAAAAAGAGAGTTTGTTGAAAATAGAACCTCATTTTTTTTTGTCAGGTAGTTTAGTGGTTAAAATTCATCTTTTTTCAAGATGAATAAATGGGGTGTCCTGGGTTCGAACCCCGGTCCCTGCATATAACAATACACGTCCATGCTAACTGAGTTATGCTCACGGAGACAACCACATCTTTTTCTTTTACTACCAAATATAGAACCTTATTGTCCTCTATAATGTCCACCGTTGTTTTAATTTTTTTGGAAAATGAAAATGGATTTTGGTGGAGCATTGCGGCCATGTGATGCGTCCATAACTTAACTGTGATTTACAATTATGAAGACAACGAGACAAACTAAAGTGCCTCCACTTTTGTCAATGCTTCCAAAATATCTTCACTTCTTCAACTTAAATACCATCTTCGGTAAAAAATGAAAAACTCAAATACCAACCTCTTTTCTTTCATACAGCATACTAATGGTGTGTGTTTACTTTAAACGTAAATAAAAGCATGCGTGCCAATTGCATTTTTCTCTAATTCTTTTATAAATATTATCCTCTCAGTCTCAATTTAATAATCCCGTGATTTATCTCGGTTAATAGGAATATTACATATTATATGTAGAGATCGGAGTTCGAATCTCGTACACCACACTTCTCCACGTTTAAAAAATGTGAAACCACTAGGCTATTAACAAAAAAAAATACAATTAATTATACGAGAAGGAAAAAAATACAATTACTTTACAAAATTTCTTTTTATTAGTAGTATGGAAAAAATAAATTACAAGAGTGTTTTTTTCGACAAAATAAATTTACAAGAGTTGAAAAGAATATAATCAGAGTATAATATGAAAAATAAAATTAAGGATTATTATAGTAGTTTTTAATCCATGTAATACGAGTCAAACCTGGTTTAACTGATATTGGTAAAACTTGTCAAGATATTGAACTTATCTAAAACTATAAACATTCATATATTTTAAATCAGTTTTTCTTCCTCATTTTTTACAAACAAAAAGAGTATTAACATATAAAATTATTTTTACATTGCACTCTTGCATTGACAACAAAACTACTAATCAAATAATAGACACAGATTAGGAAATCAAGTAGGGTTTCTTTCGAATGAGAAAGTTTCATATTTAAGTAACTAGTCATTGCACCCGTGCTGCCGCATGGGTCATACAAATTGCATATGTGTAAATCCTAAAAGCAAATTTTAATAGTAAGTATCAAACCTTGAAGGTACATCTTAGTGATCACACATCTCTCTGTTGTTATGGATAAAATATGAAAATAAAACTGTATTAATCTAAGAAAATAATGTGTTCTCTATGTATAATCTTATATGCTATATGTGTGGGATATATGAACTTCTTTTTGAGAAAACATATCAACCAATTTACGGACCTTCCTTAAAAAAAAACCAATTTATGGACCGAAAATGTATACCCAAACACAAAAAATAAGGAAAGGAAAGTAAAAGGAGAACCACATCACCTTAACAAAGCAGAAAAGCATAAATGATCATGGTAGTAGAGTTGGGCAATCATGCATATATAAGATAAGTTGGGGCAAGATTTTATTGAAAAAAATTAAAACGTTCATTTTTAGAGTTTTCAATCTAATGAATGGAACTTTTTTTGGATATCATAATCATTTTAATCTTCTTATCATGTTAGGATTGTCTTTTCCTAAATTTTCTGACAATTTGATTAGTGTATACGTTTTTTTATTTATTTTATGTGGACATATGGATTTAATTATTTAATAATTGTAGCATACATATTTTTCTTTGAGGTATATAGTACTAACTGTCAAGTAAGTCTTTGTTTTCTCCTTTCATTTTGTGTGACATGCAGAATGGGAAGTTCCTTTTTTTTTCAATAGTGGAGGAAACTATTCAATTTGATAATTAATTAATTCTTTAATTCTTCAAAGATAATTGGAAAGTCAAGTTGATAATTAATAGTGTAAATTTTTTTTAGATGTACAAATTCAAAGATATATAAATATATAGAAGATAGAGAGATAGATGTGTAACTTGGATCATATCCTTTAACCTTCTCTATATATTGTTTTTAGAGGCACTATTCTTTATTCATCTCAATTTTATCTATCTTTATCTTAATTACACATACACAATGTTTATCTCTATCATTATACTTGGACTAATATGTTTATTATTATTTTTATACGAAAAAATGGTAGACACTTGTCTTCACCTTTATAAAAAAAAACAGTATTATTTATAAATATACCCCTTATTTATATTACCAATTTGTATTAATTAATAGCCAAAAAATAAAGAGTAAAAAAGAGAAGAAAAACTATAACACCAAATTGAAGAGGAATCATCCAATAGTTTCATGGAGAAAGTGACGATAAACAACCATTTTTAATAAGCTTCTTCCTCACCATCAATGATGCAACAAAATAAAAAATAGAAGCGTCATTTATCCTAACTCACAAAAAAAATCAAAAATTCACATACACATTAAGGAATAAAAAAATATATAAAAGAAAGTTCGAAAAATAGAGTAATAAACATTTGAAGCTTAACTATTTGATCAATCTAAGAGTAACTTGACTCCCTATCAATTATCATATTATAGAAACCAATTAATAATCAAGAGATAAGAGAAAAATTGTACCTACACTAATGAATAAATCGTCATATAATTAATACCTAGAAATATTGAAAAATGGATTCAAATCCAAATCCAACACCAAAACTCACTGGTTTCTAGCTTTCATCTTTTGCTGCGAATCAAGACTACCACCACCACATAGTATTATTAGAATTGTGAATATTGTTATTTCCTTTCATATTTGAAGCTTTATGTCTCCTCATGTAGCCACTTAAAGCTTGTCCTATTGCAAACTCCAATCCACAAATAGAACACTCTTGTTTTAGACTTTGATAATCAAAAGATGAAGAATAAAAGTGAGTGGAAAAACAACAATACAAAATTGAAGATAAACTATCCAATTGTTACTTGAAAGTGATGATGAACAAAACCCAAAATATGATGCACAAAATCACATATTTATACACAATGTTTTCAATGTAGAAACTAAAAATATTGAGATCATATTAGTGGTTCTATATATAATGAGTGAGTGTATGGTCATAATTAAAAAATGAGTTACGGAATAAATAAAAAAAGCAGTTCAAAGGTTGTGATAGAAATGAGTCCATCCATCCATAATCCATAATAAACATGTAAAGAATGTGTGAAGGAGGTATAACGTAAAATGAAACAAAAAGCATAACGTCAAATTAAAAGTTAATTGTACCTTGTATTACTTGACCTTGTGTATTCTTTTTAATTGTTGATATCAACTGCTGTATTAATTCATTGTTGGTTTGTTCATGATATGCTATTCATTCATTTCAATCATAATGTATTAGTGGAAGCGATATTATAACACTAAAACAGCTACTGGTCAAGTGGTTAAAGTGCTTGGATGGAGGCTATGGGTTGCGAGTTCAACTCCCCGCAGAGACTTTTTTCATAAAGATTTTTTAAACCTCTCAAAAAAGGCAGGATTAGGTTTAGGGTTTCATAATGAGCATGCATTATGAACCTTAGTATTATATATTAAGATATGATATTTTTGTAATTTTTTAATAATTTAGTAAAGGGTAGAGATATATGCATGTACATATGTATACTGTTACCACCTCCGCCTTCACATACACGATCTAACATGTAGTCGAAAAATCTATTTATTGTACCCACAACTCCTCTCCTCGTTTACGTGGCAAATTTAATACTATAGATACTTGTCCTGTCTAATTTTTCCCCAACTGCGAAGAACAGTTGAAGACGAAGGTTGAAGAAGTGGAGGTTGAAATGCAATGATTAAAAATGATTTACTGAAAGAGATGAAGCGAGAAAGTTTGGAATGCGATTTGCACAAGCAAGAGAGGTTGGAACACGATTTGCAGAAACGAGAAGTTGGAAAGAAGGACTTTCAATTTTAGGAGCGCATAAGGAATATGTAAGCTAATGATATCTAGTTGCATACTCAGTCTATATTTAGGATAAAAAACAGAAAAGACAAATAAAATAGGATACATGATGTGATTAGCATATCATATCCTGTTGATACATCAAATGATATATTAAAAATATGATATGATAAAATTATCACACCATATCTCTTTATCCTACGTACCAAACTGATCCTAAAAGAAAAAGTAACTTGGTAGGGACTAAGGTCCTTATGGCTCATGAGTCATAGGGAGCTTCACTCTTAATTCTTATTAATGTAAAAAAAAAAAACATTTTTATTAAACATTTCAACATTTGCAAGTATATTGTTTATTTTTAAAAAATACCTAGTTTATTGAAAGAAACTAGAGACCAATCATGGCCAAATCAATCACAAATTGACATAAAAGAAATTAAAAGACATCTTCTATCCACACCCGGTCTAAATTGAATAAATGAAATACAGCTAAAAAAATCGACTAATATATTGCAATCTCTCTTTGTACAATAAATCTCTAAAGTTATCAAGTTGGGCTAATCAATGATGGGAATGGGATCATGAAGCATATAGCCTCTTTAAACTTTATTTCATTTGAAGCATGAAGCAACATCTCCTTAGAGAGCTTGCAAAATGAGTCTTGAGATTAACACTTATAAATTTCGCAAGAAGACGCAACAAATTTTTAAGTTTATAGAGGAAAACCTTACAACTTTTTTTCTTTGAAGGGAACCTTACGACTTATAAGCTCATACGATCAAAATAGGCTTATTTGGTTTCCTATAAGCTTAAAACCTATTTTAGCTTAAACATTTTTGAGAAACTACTTTAAGTAACATTTGAACTTACAACTAATCATTTCCCTGCTTGATTTAACCATTTGTATCTTGTTCAGAAAAAAAAAATTTAAAAATATATATTTTTATGTCATTCATTTTATATCCCCCAGCTAGTTCAAACATTAACTTTATCAAACACTGGAAAATTCTATAAGCCAACTTATCCGTTATTTTCTATATAAAAAAAAAACAACTTATCCATTATCATCAATCGAATATGAATCATCTTCTTCACTTTTTGCTCTTTCCCTCTCCTAACACTATCCCTCTCTCTCTCTGAAACTCAATCTCTGTCTTCATTAAAAAAAAATATAATCAAGCGAGACAATAAGATTAAGAGAGATAGAGAGTTAAGAGGGAGAATGATAGAAAAATGAAGGAGATGATCCAATTTAACCACCTACCAACTATCTTAACTATGAAAAAAGCTACCAACTATTTTATTCACTACGAGCTATAAAATAATTCACTATTTTTTATTTTTCACCAAATAAAGCCATTGCCCATTGTTTATGAAACAATATTTGCATATTAGAAATTAATATGATTATGATTATGAAAAAATCGTATACAGGTCCTCTCCTAAAAAAAGAGAAAATCATATACAGGTCCTCAATAGTAGACTACTTATGTTTTTCTTTTCATATAATGGCAATATAATTTTTTTATAGAATAAATTTCGGGTGAGGAGAAGATGCCTCTATCTAAAATAGAGAAGACATTCATACTCAAAGAACACTTAAATAAATATTTATATTTATCTTCCTCGAGAAAAACCAACAAGACTTAAACCGGAACCTCCAAATCCAAGACTTGATAATATAATAACTTTGTTATCTATATTATCTCGTTTATGAAATACACACACTTTTATCTAATTTTTTTTAACAATTTATCTCAATTTCTCATATACTTCAATTTTGTAAAAGAAAATATATATTTATTTTTTTAAACTTATTTTTCAAAAAAGAAAAAAGAAAAGAAAACAAATAAAAATTTGAATCGTCTAAATTATTTTGAGTTGGATTATAATATATACCATATTTAAAATTCAAAATTAAACTCTTAAACTAATTGGATTTGGATGATGATAAAAAATAAAAGATAACATAACTTTTCGTTTTAATTAATAACTTTGAATGAAAAAAAGAGAGAGGGAAATTCTGTTGAGAAATAGAAAACCCTAATAAATAAATGGCTATAAATACCAAGTGAGGGGATGTGTTGAATCACTCTCCACCAAACCAAAGAACTACTGTTACAGGTCTGTACAATACATTGCCTTCAATTATTTTTTTTGTAGATATTTATTTTTTCGTACATTTGTTTTAAAGATAGATATATGCCTCTAATTAGTAATATTGATTTGACAAGAAACTTGCCCATTTGTTTGTGACCTAATAATCAAAAGAAAAAGAAAAAACGAAGAAGCAACGCATGTACCAATTTAGTTTGTGATGATGGGTTAAAGTTAACGTGATAAATAGAAAAAACATTACGAAACTTAGATTTATATAGTTCTATTGTATTTTCCAAAGGCCAAATACGAAACCTGTCGTTTTATGCCTTCTCTTGCGGGTAAAGCAAAGTAAACTCAACCGGTAATGATATCAAATAGAATATCCGTGTCGGTTAGGGTCGTTTATCTCCGCTCAGGTAAGTCACGAGGCATGTGTTGTGTTAAGGTTGAGTTCGACTAGTGCCCTAAACGCTAAACCCTAAACGTAAATATTTTATAAGTGTTCTAATATTCAATTTCACTAGTTTCACTAAAGCACCACCCCACCCTAGATTTTCTCTATCAAAAAATTGCTAATATTCAATTTCACTAGTTTCTAATCACTTTTATTGTAAAGAGGTTCTAATTACTTTCTTCTCAAATTAACCCTCCTTCCCAATTTTATTGTCATTCCTATTCTATTCTATGCCTAGGTAAGGATAATAATAACATTAAGGATATGCTATATTATTTCTTTGTGAATACATTATGATGTAGTGCCCGTTTGGTTCAGCTTTGAATATAATTGATTCTGAGAGAATTGATTCTGATAAAATTGATTCTGACAGAATTGATTCTGAGAGAATTGATTTATGTTTGGATATAATTATGTATAATTGATTAAACAAAATGATTTATGTTTGGATGCAATTATGTAGAATTGCTTTTGAATGTATAATTACTAAAATAGACATAGCTAAAGGAGAATTGATAAAGAATGAGAATTGATAAAGGACAATAAAGTAAAATAACATGTTGGAATAATAAAATATACAAACCTATACACGTTGTTCAAGGAGAATTGATTCTAGAAAAGCTAGAAGCTAGGATTTGTAGCTTCATGGAGAATTACTTTTGGAGGACAAAAGCAATTCTGAAAAGCTGAACCAAACACGTTGTTTTTGGCTAGAATTGCTTTTGGCACTGTAGAGAATTGATTTTGGACTAGAATTGCTTCTCAGAAGCCAAACCAAACAGGCCCGTAATATGATTATGGTTTTAAAACCTCGGATGTATGATCTATCCACGTCCTCAGTTTTTTTCTTTTTCCTAAATAAAAAAAAAAAGTAATTTGATAAGATTAGATTTGAATTCATACATTTTATTGTTTTCAAAATTGGATTTTGCAGAGCTTTTACTTGAAGCTTACATCACCTGAGGGGATTCTTGGTCTTTGGATTTGCTTTTGTGTCTCGAGGAGAATTCAGATTCTTTGAAGAAAGTTGAATTGTGTGGTATGAATGTTTTTCTAACTCTTTTGGAATCAATGATTTGGTTTATTTGTTATTGGTTGTGTGTTCTGTAGCTAAGATCAGGGAATAAGAAAGATAAAAAGTGTATATTTTTTTTTTAATATTTTAAGAAGAAAAGAAGCATTCAATAAGAGACATAGTGACATCAAAAGATCCAAACCTAGATTTAGAAATAGCAACTAAGAATTGATTCCAACCTTCTTTATATGGCAATATAAAGTACCAATAATTCACCTTTATGAATCCAATAGTGTTAATTTTGCTTAATATATTGTGGTGAACTGGTGATGTTAATTTGCAGGGAAAAATGGCAAAGTTAGTTGAACCTCCTTACAGAATTAAGCCAAAGGGAAAGCATTATTATAGAATATCAAAAGCATTGTTTGAGGTTGATATGAAGTATGTTCCAATTAAGGCTATTGGCAGAGGAACATATGGTGTGGTGTGCTCATCCATCAATAAAGATACTGATGAGAAAGTTGCAATTAAGAAGATTAGCAATATATTTGATAATTGTATTGATTCAGTGAGAACTTTAAGGGAGATGATGCTGCTTAGAAATATTCGACACGAGAATGTGATTGCTTTGAAAGATGTTATGATGCCGGTAAATAGAACAAGTTTTAAGGATGTCTACTTGGTTTATGAACTCATGGAAACAGATCTTCATCAGATTATCAAGTCTACTCAGCCACTTTCTAATGATCATTGCAAATATTTTTTGTTTCAGGTACCAATTAGTCTGTTATGATAAAAATAATCAAGTCATTGTGAAAACAATAAAAAAAACTTGTTATGAACTAAATTGTAATACACATTCTCAGCATTTTTTGAGCTTGAGTATTATGGTGATCAGCATTGATAATAGAAACAGTAATTTACTAGTAGAATGCAATTAATCTGTCCTTTATGAATTTTAAATATTTGCTTAATTCAGTTAACCTTTGAAGTGTATACTCTTATTCTAGCTACTACGTGGTCTTAATTATATTCACTCTGCAAAGATTCTTCACCGAGATTTGAAGCCTAGTAATCTGCTTGTCAATAGCAATTGTGATTTGAAGATATGTGACTTTGGTCTTGCCCGAACCAATGGAGTTTATGGCGAGTTTATGACGGAGTATGTTGTCACGCGCTGGTATCGTGCTCCCGAGCTTCTATTAAGTTGTTACAATTACGGAACCTCCATCGATGTGTGGTCCGTAGGATGTATTCTTGCTGAGATTCTTGGTAGAAAGCCAATCTTCCCCGGAACTAGTAGTTTGGATCAACTGAAACTAATTGTAAGTGTTCTTGGGAGTCCGCATGAATATGATCTCGAGTTCATTGATACTCCAAGAGAGAGGATGTTTATCGAATCATTTCCTTATACACGGGGGGTACACTTCTCTAATCTATTCCCAGAAGCGGATCCATTAGCAATAGATTTGTTACAAAAAATGCTTGTGTTTGATCCAACTAAAAGAATTACTGTCTCAAAAGCACTTCAACATCCATATATGGCTGATCTATATGATCCATGGTGTAATCCTCCTGCCGAAGTCCCTATAAATCTCGACATTGATGAAACTTGGGGCGAACAAATGATTAGAGAAATGATGTGGAATGAGATGCTACATCACCATCCTGAAGTTGCTTATGCCAACGCATAAGTGGTAGTGTTTCTAATTCACAGTTTTTATATAGGAGTGATTTTGTTTTTTAATAGAGAGGCTTCAACCCGAAGTGCTTATAGCTACCAGATTTTTGCTTGTACCATGTTACTTTATTTAATGGGCCCTTTGTGCTATTCCCTCCCATATTGATAATGACATGTTTTAGTCTTTGGTTAAGGTTGAATTATTTAATGATGATCAGCAGTTTCTTTAAATTTGACAAATGAGCACTTGGTCACACTAGTTTGTTTCATTTTGTTCCAGAACGATGAACATTACAGCCATGATTCTACTATGCATTAAGTGAAATGAGGTTTTTAACATACAATTTGTTCTCAAAATGTTGTCAAAATTGAAGGTGAAGGATGATATTAAATAACACAAATAAGAGTAAAACTGGTATTGATGATGAGAGCCAATGTCAATTCATTTTTGTCAAATGCATATTGAGACTGATTTGCACTTCTTTTACGTTTGCAGTTTTTCAGCACAAGTTTGGGATGAAGCATACAAACAACGTATTGGAAAACACAAATTCGATAACATACAACTAGACAAATACTACTTGATAACACCATGTCCTCCCCTAGCACCCCCTATACACAAACCCTCCCTGAGCTTCAACCACGATCTGCTCCAAATTCTTGCCATAATGTATGCTTCACTTGGTCACTAGCCATTATACCCAAAATTCTGCTCTTTTCCCAACAGAAATTGCTCGCTCCCAACTAAAATGACTATAATGCCCCTGCGTGAGTTAACCCACGCTAGTGTAAATCTCTGTGTAAATATCTGCGTGAGTTAACTCACGCAAGAGTATTTTTGGAATTTCAGTTGGGAATGAGCAAAATGTGTTGGGTAAAGAGCAGAATTCTTATACCCAGGTAGGTCTCTTGTGCAGCCTAACTGTGGGCCCATGTCTCCATACTGCATGTCCTATTCATGTTCACCAACTATCTCATCAAGGACCTTATGTTCAGGTAGCCTAGGAGGATCTTCCACAGGTGTAGGCAGCAAGTACGGATGTGAAATCCTAAAATACCACCTCATGTATGTGTATGCTGTCTCGATACCATGTTGGACATTAGTTCCTAAGTCTTTAACAGACAACACACAATCAAGAAACTAGGTATATGACTCAGACACCTACTGTCGTACATGTAGTAGGCACAATGCATAGCTATGACCCGATCCAGGTGTGCTCTATAAGGATTTGTGACAGTGAGACACTTCCCAGATACAAAAATCATAACACTCGAGTGTCGTTCCTCCATGCATCCTTGCCAATAATCTCGGGGCTCGACTCCCTCAAAGTGTTGAAATATCCATGTTTGCATCAACACATACTAATCAGTAAACAACACATAATATAACATGTTTAACATTTACGTAAATAAAAATTTCTCGATTATACATGTAGTATTGTCATGTATCCATAAGCTTCATGTACAAGTGAGCTAGGACAACAACTGCCCATGCAAAGTCACTGACCAACTTGAGGTCACAAAAGTACCGCATATATGTTACATTAAGATAAGGGACACTCTATTCGATAAAGAGTGTGACGACTACCAAGTACAACAACTAAATCGTGACAACCTGATCTCGGTTCAACTACATCTCCTCTTCATCACCCTCCACCTCAATTGCAGCAGCTACATCCAGACGACTTTCGAATTGTGTAACCAGGTAGCTGAATTGTGCATGTGCCCCGTTCGTGTGCTCCACCTCATAGTCCGCCTTCTTCAGATCAACACTTATCAATTCAACCATCAGCTCTGTTGCATCACTTATGGACATAGGACCACCGTGGTCCAGGAGAAGACCCTCAATGGGCATATGCAGGAAACAAGAGACATCATCTAGAGTCACTATCATCTCCCCAATCGAAAGATGGAAGTTCAATGTCTCCTCGTGCCACCTCTCAGTAAATACTGACAGTAGGTCGTGATCAACTGTGTCATAGTTGACACGCGTAAACATGTAAAGACCATTGTTTTTGATGGTATGTCTAAACCACGACTCACTCAACCTTTACTCATTATTGTCACGCAACTTCTTCAGCTTCTTCCCGCTGTTCTCAAATTTGTGTTAGAACTGCAACAAAGATAATATTATCTTAAATTGGACATATAAACACAATCCACAACAATATAGAGGAGAAACGATTCACAACTATTGATTTTTTTTTGAAAACAAATAAAAATTATTTATTAAATTGACTTGTTATACAAATTTTTACAACTGGGTATCTCCTCCATCTAAAGAGAGTTGGGCTTGTAAAGAGCTAGGTGAGTTAAGTTATGGGCCTGTACGTTGTCCCTACTCCTAGTGAGATTGAATGCGCACTTTCTAAAATTCCTCTTCAAAGAAGCGATATGAACAACATTGAACACTATATAAAAAACACTTATTTTGACCTTATATAAAAAAACATTTTGTTTTGGTGTAATACATTTTCTTCCATTTTTTTCTCCACTTAATTATTTTTTTTACCATTTTATCGTTTCTTGTCAAAAAAAAAGTGAAAACATGGTCACATTAGTGTCTATGTTAGACTCAATTTTTATCTTTCAATTATACCTTTAATTTAAACTATTCAAAATATAATCTTTTGTATAAAATTATTTAAATCTTTGATTAAAAAATTAGTTAAATTCCATTATAATAGGAGGGTTCCACTATAATATAAACAATATAAGTTAAATCTTTAATACATTATTTTGGTATGATAGGTGGGTAGGAGATGTTCCTTTGTGTAGTAGGTTTGCTCGCTTATTCAATCTAGCGACGGATAAGCTGATCACAGTGGCGGAAATGTTTTCTCTTGGTTGGGAGGTAGGTGGTGATGCTTGGAGTTGGCGGAGACGTTTGTGGGCGTGGGAGGATGAGTTGGTAGAAGAGTGTAGGGTTTTACTTGATACTGTTATTGTGCAAAATAATGTTTCTGACAGGTGGCAGTGGGATCCGGATATTCATGGCGGTTATACAGTGAAAAGTGCGTATCAGATTCTGACATCTACGGTCTTTTCTACTCCTGCTGCAACGGACGAACTAGTATGACACAAACAGGTTCCTTTGAAGGTTTCCATTGTGGCTTGGCGTTTGTTGAAGGACAGGTTACCTACTAAAATCAATTTGCAAAGGCGTGGCTCTCTGCAGGATGCGGCTACTACGTGTGTAGCGGGGTGCGGTTTTGATGAGACGGCTTCTCATTTGTTCTTGCATTGTGAGGTCTTTAGCTCTTTATGGCAGCATATTAGGACCTGGATTGGTGTGTCAGGAGTTGATCCTCAAAACATACACGATCATTTTTACCAATTCATACATTCCACAAGTCACTCAAGTGCGCGTAAGTCGTTTCTTCAATTGGTTTGGCTTCTTTGCATTTGGCTGGTTTGGACTGAACGAAACAACATGTTATTTAACAACGTTGAAACATTTGTTATTCAGCTATTAGAAAAAGCAAAATCACACTCGTTCTGGTGGCTAAAAGCTAATAATATCTCTTTTGTGTATGGTTCACAAAGATGGTGGTCGGACCCTCTTCTTTGCTTGGGTATCGACTGATTTTTCTTGTAAATTCTTTGTATGACACTTTGTTTTCCGGGGTGTTTCTCTTAGTACACCTTGTACTAACGAGTTAGCACCGCCGTTGTTATTATATTCCATTTTGAGTTCTTCAAAAAAAAAAATACAACGAAATATGATAAAATTATCATACAATTGATGCCCGTTCTTACTTTTCACTCTCGCTAGTGTATATAATATAATAGGAAAATAAAATAAGTTTTGGTTTGAATGAAGAAAAGAGAGGGAAATCCAGTTCTCAATTTTTCATACACAAAAACCTAAGATCTATTCTTTCAGGTATGCGCAATACATTTTGTCAAAAAAAAAAAGGTATGCGCAATACATCGCCGTCATATTTTTTAGATGGAAAATGTTACTTCTCTAGAAAAATAGCATCAAGAATTTTTCAAGACACAGTTGGCAAGTTTTAATTGCATGATTTATTTGTTCACTTCCTATTTTTCAACCACACCTCCTTGAATTGTGACAAATAGTGCATTGTGATTGACTGCTCTTTATTCTTGAAGAATTCTTGATGTTATTTTTCTAGAGATATAGCATTGCTCTTTTTAGATATACATTTTTTCGTTCAATTTTCTTCTTAGATATTTGCTACTAACTATTAATATTGATTGTAACCAAAAAAAAAACTATTAATATTGATTTCTTTTAAAAAAATACTATTAGGGTGTTTTTGTTTCAAGTTTACCAAATTTATTCTTAAGAATAACATTCCTTGAACATAAAGATGGGAATTTTATTTCAAGGTATATAGAAAAAAGATGTTTGTTTAACATTATAATATTTCCGCGAACCATAAAAATAGGGATTATAATAGGTAATTACATATGAAATTATTCTCATCTTCATGGGAACTTTATTCCCACCCTTTTCTTTGGGAAAAATTTTCTATTTCCAAAAACTTTTTATATCAAGAATAAATTTAGTAAACTTGTAACAAATATAGACATGCATCTTTCTATCTTTTTATTTCCGAATCTACGAATATAACTTGAAACACATGTACATATTGATTTGAGTGGAAACTTGGCAATTTGTTTGTGACCTAATCAAAATAAAAACGAAAAACGAGGAATCAATGCATGAACCAATTGGTTTGTGATGATGGGTTAAAGTTAACGTGACAAAGAAAAATTCTCATGCATTTTCCAAAGGCCGAATACGAAATCTATCGTTTTATGCATTCTCTTACGGGCAAAGCAAAGTAAACTCAGCCAATAATCATTTCTTACCAAATAGAATAGCCGAATAATAGTGCAGTGTGGGTTAGGGTTGTTTATCGCCACTCATGTGAGTCATGAGGCATGTGTTGCGATGAAGTACACATATTCCTCGTATTAGGTGTGCTCCGCTGTTGGATAAGTATGGTGTGACATGATACTGACACCGACACATATGATTACATCAAATTATGTTATTTCTTTAAATTATCGATGTCAATGTGTGCGTCATATCTGATATCCGTGTCTGAGTATGTGTTTCAATGTCTTAAGATTTGAGTTCGCCTAGTCTACTAAATCCTAAATGTAAATATTTTTGTAAGTATTCTTTAAACCCTGTAGTCTTTTCAGTTTTGGACTAGATCGTCATCCTCAACATAGATTTTTTGTATAAAAAAAATGCTAATACTCCATTTCACTAGTTTCTAATTTTTTTTTCATAAAGAGTTTCTAATTATTCTCTTCTCTCATACACCCTCCTTTTCAATTTTATTGTCATTCCTATTATATTCTATGCCAAGGTAAGGATAATAATAATCATTTTGTCAAAAAAAAAAGGTAAGGATAATAATAAATAACAGTAAGGATATGCTATATTATTTCTTTGTGAATACATTATGATGTAATTTGATAAGGATTTAAAACCTGTATAATGATCTATGTCATGTCCTCAGTTTTTTCTTCTTGATAGAAGAATGTAATTTTATAAGATTAGATTTGAATTGATACATTTCATTTTTTTGGTAATAAGATAAGATCAGGTTTGAATTAACACATTTTATTGTTTTTTTACAGAATTTATTCCATTTCCTGAGTCCATTCCGTTATCCATTTCATTTTAAATTGAATTTTGCAAAGCTTTTACTTGAAGCTACATCAGCTGAGGGATTCTTCTTTGGATTTGCTTTTGGTGTCTCGAGGCAACAGAGAAAACTTGGATCCTTTAAAGAAAGTTTAATTTTGTGGTATGAATGCTTTTTTATTATAACTCTTTTACAATCAACCTGATTTGGTTTCTTTGTTTTTGGAGTGTTTTTGAAGCTAAGTTCAGGGAATATGAAAGATAAAAATGACTTCTGTTTTTTGAATATTTTAATAAATAGGCTTACCCAAAATAATGGGTTAAGAGAGGCATAAGCTTAATAAAGGGACAAAGTGACGTCAAAAAATTAAAATCTAGATTTGGAAATAAGAACTAAGAATTGATTCCAACCTTCTCTTACATGGCAATATAAAGTTTCAATAATTCACTTTTATGCATTCAAGTAAGTGTTAATTTTGCTTAACACATTGTGGTGATGCTAATTTGCAGGTAAAATGGCAAAATTAGTTGAACCTCCTTACAAAATTAAGCCAAAGGGAAAGCATTATTATTCAATATCAAAAGTATTGTTTGAGGTTGATATGAAGTATGTTCCAATCAAGGCTATTGGCAGAGGAGCAAATGGTTTGGTGTGTTCATCCATCAATAAGGATACTAATGAGAAAGTTGCAATTAAGAAGATTAGCAATATCTTTGATAATTGTGTTGATTCAATGAGAACTTTAAGGGAGATGATGATGCTGCTCAGAAATATTCGACATGAAAATGTGATCGTTTTGAAAGATGTTATGATGCCGGTAAATAGAACAAGTTTTAAGGATGTCTACTTGGTTTATGAACTCATGGATACAGATCTTCATCAAATTATCAAGTCTACTCAGCCACTTTCTAATGATATTTGCAGATATTTTTTGTTTCAGGTACTAATTAGTCTTGTTATGATATTTCAAATATTTGCTTACTTTACATATCCTTCTGATTGTTACTAATCATTAACTCTTATTTTAGCTACTCCTAGGTCTCAAATATCTCCACTCTGCAAATGTTCTTCACCGAGACCTGAAGCCTGGTAATCTGCTCGTCAGTCGCAATTGTGATTTGAAAATATGTGACTTTGGTCTTGCCCGAACCAATGGAGTTGATGGCGAGTTTATGACCGAGTATGTTGTCACACGCTGGTATCGTGCTCCCGAGCTTCTATTAAGTTGTTACAATTATGGAACCTCCATCGATGTGTGGTCCGTAGGATGCATTTTGGCTGAGATTCTTGGTAGAAAACCAATCTTCCCTGGAACTGATCGTCTAAACCAACTGAAACTAATTGTAAGTGTTCTCGGGAGCCCGTATGAATCTGAACTTGACTTTATAAATGATCTAAGAGCTAAGAGGTTTATCGAATCATTGCCCTATACAAGGGGGATACACTTCTCTCAGCTATTCCCACAAGCGGATCCATTAGCCATAGACTTGTTACAAAAAATGCTTGTGTTCGATCCAACTAGAAGAATTACCGTCTTAGAAGCACTTCAACATCCATATATGGTTGGTCTATATGATCCAGGGTGTAATCCTCCTGCTGAAGTCCCTATCAATCTTGACATTGATGAAAATTGGGGTGAAGAGATGATAAGAGAAATGATGTGGAATGAGATGCTACATTACCATCCTGAAGCTGCTTATGCCAATGCTTAGATGATTTTGCTTCACATTGTTTGTCTTTAGGAGTAGTTCTATTTTTCAATAGAGAAACTGCAATCAGAAGTACTAATAGCTACCAGATTTGGTTTGTTACTTGCATCAAATTGCTTTATTTAATGGGTACTTTTTTTTTACGGGACATTCCCATTTTGATAATGGCATGTTGTAACTTGTATATAGCATTATAGCCATGTAACTGTTTTGGTCTTTGGCTAAGTTTGAAATATTCAATGCTTATAAGCTGTTTCCTTAAATTTGATCACACTAGTTAGTTTCATTTTGTTCAACTTCCAGAATGGTGAACATTACATCCATGTTTGTTGGTGGTTGGGCATTAACTTTTCAATTCCTTAGAATTGTTACCCTTTTTTTTATAGTTTTGTTCTTTTAGACGACAGTTTGGGCTCTAATTGAATTTCTGTTATTTGATGTATATGAAACCTTAGAAATATGAAATTATCCTCTCAAATCTTGTTGCATATTTCATTTTCCTTTGAGATAAATTTAAGACTCTGATCTGGAATTGATTTTTGGTGAGATGTGAGATAAATTATGGTCTTATCTATCTGAATGGATTATCAGTCCTGTAGGTGTATGGTCACAACTCACAAACACAAATGATTTGAATTTAGACACACACAATTAATAAAAAAATCTAAAAAAAAAATATATATAATATCAATAATAAAAAATGATTTTGCTCTTGTACTTTTTATCGATTGTGTGCATGCTCAAATCCAAATTATTTATACTTGTGACCATATAAGTCTTTCTTCACATTGGTTGCATTTCTAACCAATAGTTCTCAAATGGGGAAATGTATTTCATGTCGTCATAAAGACTGCGGGATTGATCTCCGTCTTTGAATAGATTAAAAGGTTAAAATTTCAATTTTATTTTAATAGACAACCATTTTATTTTTTCCTAATGACTCAAGTGTACTTGCTTTGTGTGAATTTAGGTACAACTGGGTCTGGGTGGGATTCTCTAACAGTAGGAATTATGGTTCTTGCAAATGGGTGGGATTTTACAATTATGTGTGTTGTTTTAATCCATTAATATATCCTTTACAAATAAACTTTGTGTTGTCTTTTAAAATAATATCTATATTTTAATGAAGTTTAAACATAAAATTAATTTTGATTAAAAAATTAGATATCAGCATTTTTTGTTGTTGTGAAACCATGTAATGTTGGCATGAATCTGAAATATGGAGGTTGTTACCCAAATCCAAACATGTTGCATGCATCCATCTTTTCATTGTAGATGATTTGGGCTGTGACTGTCCCATATGTTCCTTTGCATATTAGGTTAGCTTTTGGTACAAATGCCTCCTAATTATCAATTTCCCTAATTCAATCATGTTTGTAATTTAATTTAGAGAGTTTCTA
The DNA here is from genome assembly GCF_051527215.1 of Medicago sativa. Lineage (NCBI taxonomy): Eukaryota > Viridiplantae > Streptophyta > Magnoliopsida > Fabales > Fabaceae > Medicago > Medicago sativa. The sequence goes on from NC_140752.1 coordinate 87,813,871, forward strand.
CACAACATTCATATATTGAAATGTACTGGTACGTTTGATTCATAAATCAAATAACTATTTATAGACTTTGGTATTTTAAGAAATATCATTTGGTCAAGAGAGAAAAATTGTGTGAGAGGTGTGAGCCATTTTGACCATTTGGTTAAAGTTTGCACATGATAAAAAAACTCTTACTATATTATATTACTAAAAAAACAAATTCTAATTAGTTTGTGCAGAGATAAGTTCACACAAGCCAACACATACATCCGTCCTTGTTTAACGATGTATTGTTATATGTTAAATTTTCGTGTGTACGATAGAAATTATTCTTAATTTGTATCTACATTAATACAAAATGCTTAGAGATAGTTATAGAGCGTATAAAACCAAAAACAAAAAAAAGTTTCTAAAGGGTTTAAGGTTTCTTAACTGGTCAGAAAACTTAATTACTGATAAGTATTATGGCTTAACTTTTGCAATAGCTTATTTGCCACATAGTGTATATATGGCTGAAGTCTGTTTCTTTATCGTGTAACTCACAACATAACCCCCTCCCCCCATAAACTTTGTAATATATATATATATACATACATATATATATATATATATATGTATATACATATATCTATATATCTGTATATACATATATGTATATATATATATATATATATATATATATATATATATATATATATATATATATATATATATATATATATATATATATATATATATATATATGGGTTATGATAGAAGACACCTTTTATGAAGGTGTCTTTTATCAAGTTACTCTATGAGCATTTGCGAAAAGACACCAACTTACTTTTAGGAAGGTGTCTTTTATCAAAGTTATAACTAAAAAGTGAAAATCACACCTTAAGGTGTGACTTGATAAAAGACACCACCAAAGGGTGGCTTGTAACATAACCCTATATATATATATATATATATATATATATATATATATATATATATATATATATAAGACTGTTTGGTAAGACACCTCTATTAGCTTATAGCTTATAGCTTATAAGCTCGTTTGACAAAAAAAGCTCTGTTTGGTAACACTTTTTCACCATGAGCTTATAGCTTATTTCACGAGCTTATAAGCTATTTTTCAGAAGCTATTCCAAGTAGCATTTGAGCTTATAGCTTATAGCTTCTCACTTTTAATTCTAGTTTTACCCTTATTATTCTAACTATTTTACCCTTAATCATTTATTATATTACTCCCTCCGGTCCTATTTACAAGAGAAAGTTGACTTTTTAGATACATTGAATAATGTATGTATCTAGTCAAGAACCTAAACCAAATACATAAATTATTTGATGTATCTAAAAAGTAAATTGTCTCTTGTAAATAGGACCGGAGGGAGTATAAAGTAAAATACATATATTTTAAATATGAATGCTATTTTTTTATGAATGAAAGATCCTTTTTTTTCTCAATAGAAAAAGGTATTTTTTATACCGTTACGTTTAAGTTTTTTTCGTTACAATCGTTACGCTTTTTTTTTGTGTGACTATTTCAATATTTAATGTCACCTTTTTTTTTTTGCGAAATGACACGTTATTTTTGTGTGATATAACATAATTGTAGAGAATAAGAATAAAGACAATGATTTACTCCAAAAAAAAAAAATGAGAACGTTACGTTTACCTTCACTATATATATATTTTTGTACAAACTATATTTTATTTATTGTTACGTTTAAACTTTTTTACATTTTATATCTAATTTTTTTAGGCAAATTAAAATAAATTAACAATGTTTAATTTAATAATAATATTAAATTAACAATGTTTAATTTTTAATTTTTAAATACTTTAAACATTAATTGATACAAACTTTATTATGAATTAAAAATGTCCTTTTATGTAATTTTACATCTATCAGCTAATTGAACCGCTAATTTTACCAAACACTTCAAGTAGCTTATCAGCTATCAGTCATCAACTATAAGGTATCAGCTATCAGCCATCAGCTATAACCTATCAGCAATCTTATCAGTCATCCGCTATTTTTACTAAACAGAGCCTTTGTGTTGATTTAAGGTGTTTCAAGCGGAAACCTCAAAATATTGATATTTATTTAATAAGTTGACATTTTTAAGAAGTATTGCGTGTGAACTAAATTGACTATAAAATAAATTTGTAAATAATAGATCCAAATGAGAATATTAATTTTTTTGACAACAAAGATAGTACTGCTATACTCCCTCAGTCCCTCAATAGATGACCTAGTTGACTCCGACACACGTACCAATGCATATGTTTCATCTTTGATATCTTCAATTCTCTACTAAAAAAAATTATGAAAATTTAATATTTTAAAAATATTCATCGAGACAAATCCAACAACATCTTACATGATACTCTTCCTTCAAAAAAAAAAAAATCCTACATGATACTCCCTCCGTCCCTCAATAAATGACCTAGTTGACTTCAACACACGTACCAATGCATATGTTTTATCTTTAATATCTTCAATTATCTACTAAAAAAAAATTATGAAAAATTTAATATTTTTAAAATATTCATCGAGACGAATCCAACAACATCTTACATGATATTGTTTATCTTTGTGAATTAGTAGAAAAATATGGTCAAAGTATGTCAAGTCAATAATGTATATTGTCAACTAGGTCATCTATTGAGGGACAGAGGGAGTATTATTTATCTTTGTGAATTAGAGAAAAATATGGTCAAAGTATGTGAAGTTAATAATGTATATTGTCAACTAGGTCATCAATTGAGGGACGGAGGGAGTATTTCATTACTGATCAAAGAAGTAAAGTGATACGCTATGATCATGGTTAAAATCACAAAGACTAGTCATGCATTTAGATCATTAATTAGTCGAAAGATGTATGAAACTGAAGCAGCCATATAACTTAGTCTAGTTGGTATAAAATTATTATCACTCATTCTACCACGTGAATAGTGTTGCTAATTTCCTATAGCTTGGTGAATTCCGCAAGAAGTAGAAGGAGTCAAAAGTCTATTAACAAGTGGTGTAAAATTTGGCTGGCGCTGGTGGTGGCAATAACTTAAGCAAGAAGGTTTATATTTATAAAATATATACGTATTTTGTATGTAACATGGACGAACGTGTGTTGTTAACATTGAAGCTTCGTAGAAACTACATAAAGATGAAAACGAGAAGACCCAAGTGATGCAAGTTGGTTAGAAAAAGGTTATTTGCATAGGTGGCTTGTACCTTTTCGTCACAGATGTAATATTAAAAGTCTGCAAAAAAAATATCATTGAGTTGGTAGAGTGTGAGAGATATAGATTCTTTTAAGTAACAAGCTAGGTTCATGGTTTAAATGTGAATATATATATTAAATTATGGTATACAAGGTCTTCATTATGCTCAACAATTACAAATCATGTATATTCTGTTGGTCACAAATTAAAAGAGTACTAATAACATATTCATTTCAAAATATTTTTTATTAAACAAAATTGAATTCAAATATATTTTACTAAATTATTCCATGTGAATTCACTTAAATTATTAGACCGTAGTTTGTAGTAACAAGAACAGTTTTGGTTTTTGATAATGTAAGTTCACTTAAATTTAAAGAGACAAATATAAATTTAAAATCAAATAATAAAAAAGTAAAGGGAGTATTGTACTATTGTTAACCTAATTAAAGAAATTAAACAGCAACAAATAGGTAGGCTGTACATGACCACCGCACTGGATTTTGGTCGGGAAACTTTTTCCTTTCTTTTTTCAGCAACACATTACATACAACTGGAACCATGTGCTTATTGCATTATAAGATTCATTCATAGTATATTAATCTGTAATATTCATCTATTTTGCCGGTCAAATGTCGGCTTAGGCATTGATATTTGTTTGATAGTGGATCTCATTCATGAAAGGTGAGAATATGTTGTCTTTAGAATGGTTTTTTAATTGATTTACTATGCTTATATTTTTATAGTAATTTAAATATTTATTATATTTGAAGTGTTCTTTTTTTTTAAAAGGCCAAAACATTAATGTTATATTAAAACAACACAATTAGAACATAAAGAGGGCTGAGATTGAAAAAATACAAAAATTTAAAGATTACAAAATAGGCATTAAAACAATAACGATATCTAGTTTTGTAGTGAGAGAAACTTCAATTTCTCTCTAAGTTCTCTTCCTTTTTCACTCATCAAATATGAGTGATTTTAGAGCATTTTTTGATCAAGAACCATCCCTCACATATTTTTCCCTTTTTCTTTCATTCTAAATAAGTGATTTATGATAATGTATGAAGTGTGAGGAAGAAGTACTTCACATCGATGAAATATGAGATATTGTTGAACAACATATAAATGTGAGAAGATCAATATTTAAGAAATGATCAGATATTGTGAATCTTAGATGGATATACATTTTAAAAATTTAGACAAAAATGTGACGTCGGAACTCATTTGTGTGATTGTTCTTAGTCAAATGTGTCTATCCTATTGTAGACTCCCTCAAAAGTGCCTACAATTGTAAATAGTCATAATTGAATAATTAGATAAATTATTTAATTAAATGAGTGCATCGTTAAAAAAATAAATTAATAAATACTATCTTCATATTTTAAATTTATAAAAAATTGAGACAAATATATATGGTAAAAAAACCATTTATTCAATGGCTATTTTTTTTGAAGGATAATACGACGGCTATTGTTAAAAAAAATAAAATACGACGGCTATAATGGCTTCGAAATATCTATGTATAATACATCTCAAAAAAAGGTAGATGCACAAAATGAAGAGTCCCATAATATAAGAATTCTTTTATATTTTATATATAAACTTCAATTTCTCATACATGGCAAAACAATAATCACAAAGTTGGAATTGAGGTATAGTATGTTGAATTTATTGTGACAGATAGGTCAAAAGCTTTTGCTGATCTCTCAACAATCACCATTTATTTTGACAAAAAAAATCACAATTGGTGATTTGCCATATAACAAATTAAAATAACATAAAAAATACGAATAATACTAAGGTGATATAGTTTTTGATGATATTGATGTATAAACGAATAATACTAAGGTATAGTATGATAAATGAATGAATAAAATAAATTATTTAGATAAGATAGAATGATTAATTAAAAGAGAGATATGTAACCAAAAAGAATTAAAAGAGGGATAGAAACAATGTCATTAATGTCACCTAAGACCAATGTTACTAGACCCCAAAGTGCTGAGTATGTACTACTCCCTCCATTCATTTTCTTTTGATGTTTTAACTCTTGGCACAAGTTTTAAGGAGTAATTAAAGTATATAAATATTTATGTGTTTTTGACTAAAATGTCCTTATTTATCATTAAATTCACATGTGATAAACCAAATGTCAGAACTACTTTAATAGTTTATGGTGTTTTCCAACAAGGGTAAACTTGAGAAAACAATAATAAATTCACTAAAACATCAAAAATTTTAGAATATAATAAACTCTAAAACATCAAAAAAAAAAAAAAAAAAAAGGAATGGAGGGAGTAATAAAGAAGAAGAAAAATCACAGACGTCTAGTACGAGTAACAAATAAGAAAAAAGAGAAATGATTCTTTCTAATTAAATACTGCAACTAACCCTTCTTTACCTAAGATTCCAAGAGCATATTCTATCCATAAATAAAAATTACTCAATCCGTTTCAAAATGAGTGTCGTTTTAGGTGTTTATACACATATTAAGAAATGCAATGATTAAAAGAAAGAGAATGATTATTTTACCAAATTATCCTTATTAACTATTGGTTAGTTTTAAAAGTACTCCCTCCGTTTCAAAATACATGTCCATTTTTTGCAATGTGCACTATTCACTTGACTTACTTTGACCATATTTTTTAACTAATCTATAAATACAAATATTAGCATGTAAGATGTTGTTTGATTTGTCTCGACAAATATTTTCAAAATATTAAATTTTTATAATTTTTTACTTTAGATAATTAAAGATATTAATTGTGCATTGGCATATGTGAAGTGGTTGACTTGGACATGTATTTTGAAACGGAGGGAGTAATAAATTGGAAGTAGTGTGCAAAGTATTAATTGGAGGGTACAATTGAAAAGAAAAAGTTATTATTGCATTGAAAACTGAAAGTGACATTCATTTTGAAACAATTTTTTTTGGTTAAAGCGACACTCATTTTAAAACGGATGGAATACAAATGAAAAATTTAGAAGTGGTCCAACCTAAAATAGTAGCAAATCAACATCATACTGCGTTGCCATTTGGTAAGATTGCCAAATGATAATCAAGCTATAAAAAGTATCACAATGAACCTACTCAGATTTGGTACTTAAATAGTTCAATGTACAAATCACTTTTTTTTCTTCTTCTCGAAATAGGTCCAAATCATTTTAATTATAACTTTTTTAAAGCACTTAATTATAACTTTTAATAATAATATTTAATAAATAGTATCTCTAAAATATTTATCATTTTTTAAAAGGAATTTACCATTTTAACCTTTTATGCATTTCCCTTGATCTTTTTTATGGGAGTGACATTTTCCTTGATCTAATTTACTAATATATTTTCTGTCAATTTTTTGCTAATTATATTTAAGCAAACAAATAAGTTTTAACTAACATAGATTAAATATTAAAAACCGTGAAAGTTAGTTTTGGTTATCATGACTTTTACGGCTGTTAAACGGTGATTAATCTCTATCAAAAAATTGGTTAGATATACAAAGTGAATCTTTCCCTTTTCATATGAATTTTTTCACACATACTGTATTAAATTGAATTCTAATAACTTGTTTAATTCTTAACATAATATTTTGTTTAAATTTCTTATCACTTGAACAACTCTACGGTGTTAAAGTAAAAACTTTATATAGTACTACTCCCTCCGTTCCGGAATATTTGACCCATTTTCTAAAAAAAAGTGTCCCAAAATAACTGAGCCATTTCAATTTTCAATACAACTTTCATCGTTCCCAATACAATATAACTCTAATTAATACTACTTTCATCATTCCCAATACAATATATTTCACTTTCCCCTTTACTCCCTCCGGTCTCAAATATAGAAAAGATTCATTTTCTAGGTTCATTGAATAATTAATGTATTTGGTTTACAATGTAGACCAAATACATTAACTACTCAATGAACCTAAAAAAGGAATCTTTTCTTATATTTGAGACCGGAGGGAGTATTTATACATTTTTCTTAATCTGTGTGAAAAACCAAACTGACTCAGATAAAATGGGACGGAGGAGTATCATTTATTTAACTTTTGAATACATAATTGCTTTGTTTTTAGAGGTAAGCGTGCACGTGAATAGTAGGAATGGCCATTGTCATGCTGTCTAACTAATGCTTTCCAAGTCCCTTCCTTTCTGGCTCACGGGTTCAGGGTGTCACACAATAAGTGTTAAAAACACTCATTTTTCAACATTCTTCATATAATTTCCTTATAAGAAAAGCTAACAAGTGTCTAAAATACTTTTTAAAAAGATTAAAGAGAAAATTTTATCTTAAAAATAATGTATTTAATACATTTAAAATTTAAAAATACATTTTTTAATTTAAAACTTATAATTTATTTCTATTTTTGAATCATTAACAAGTGCTCTTGACATTTGTTAACAAAATCCTTTCACTTATTTATTGAATAGAATCAACCTTGATTTCATCACTTTTCTATCATTCACTTATTTATTGAATGGAATCTACATTGATTTCATCACGCGAGATCTATTCGTAAAGTGTAAGATTCACATTGATTCCGTCTAATAAAAAAATGTTGGCAACACTCTTCCTTTAGAGCAATGTTATTTGAACATCAATTTGAATGACAACCACATAGACAACCATATTTTTAGAAAGAAAAATATGTATTGGCACGAAAATCAAAGTAATAGAGAGAGAAAGTAAAAATATAATATGAATATGAGAGATAAAATTGTCACAAAATTTTTAAAAAATGGTTGTACAAATATCATTTCACCTTCCTTTATCTATTATCAATCGATTCAATACCTCTTTTTTTTTTTTTTTTTTCTATCTCTTGTTCGTATCACATTATCAAATCATTACATTTATTATATCACCCTCTCTTATTTCTTTCCCTCTCAAGATATATGTATACACTCGATAGGTGTCCATCAACATTAAAATTCCAATTCAACCTACACTCAATTCTATAATAAATTAATAAATTAAAGGGTTATGTTAACCAGTGCTCTCGGGACACTAGTTAAAAAATCATAAAGAGAAAATTTTAATTTAAAAAAGACACTTTATTGACTTTTAAGAGATTGAAAACATAATTTCCAATGCAATACGTTACTATATTTGATCTTAACTAATGTCTCGAGGCACTAGTTAACATTACCTTAAATTAAATTGTTATAAAATATGAAAATGTTAGTAATAACAAGCATTGGATGCAGATCCCTTAGCCCCACTTTCACCGTCTTTTTCTATTTGTATTATGCATTTTTGTTTTAATTATGCAGTACACCATTAGTAATGACCAAACCAACCACCCATTGTCCAATTTTTTATGTTATTTTAATTCAATAATTCCAATGGGCACAATCATTTTTCTCTATAAATTCAACTACTGAATCCCCATCAAAACCTCTTTCCTTCTCTTCTTATCATCTCTTCTAAAAATTGGTCAAAACTAATCCCCCCTCTTCCATTTGCATATTCTTCTTTATCATCTTTTCTTCCCTAAATTAGAGTCTATCCTTCCGCCCATAGTCTTTGACACCCTTTTCAAAATTCTAGAACAAGAATTTTATTCTTCATATATATAACCAATTAACCATCTCATATTCACAAATACCTCCTAAACCATCCATAACCTCCTTAAAAACCCTGTAAGCCCTTTCAAACTTTGATTTGTAATTGTTTCTCTTACAAGTCTTAACCTGCACAAATCAATTTTAATTTCTCTTGTTCATATAGTTATGAATGATTGAAAAAAACACAAATGACTCCAGTTATCTGTGAGATCTCTATGATAAACTCCACTCTCAGACGCAGGACACATTTAGTTCAATCTTTCTCTGTTGTTTTCCTCTACTGGTTCTATATTTTCTCATGAATTATTAATTAACCTATTTTCTTTCTTTTCAATACAAATTTAGTTTCATTATTTCTATCAACATAATCAATTAAACTACCTAGTTAGAAAAATAGTCCTATTACCACGATCTAAGCCGCGACATCAAAGTTTTTTAGTTTTTAACAAACACAACGTAACTGCAATTGAGGCCGCATCAGTAATATCAAAGATCGCAACACGCGACCTTGATATGGCTTCTCCTGGTGGAACTTATTCATCTGGCACAAGCTCTCTTCAAAACTCTGGATCAGAGGGAGATCATAATAACATGCAGGTGAACATAACAGATCAAAAGAAGAGGAAGAGAATGCAATCCAACCGAGAATCAGCACGAAGATCAAGGATGAAGAAACAACAACACATGGAAGATCTAAGCAACCAAATTGAACAGCTGAAAAAAGAGAACATTCAAATAAGCACAAACGTTGGAGTAACTACTCAGATGTACCTGAACGTGGAATCTGAAAATGCTATTCTTAGGGTTCAAATGGCTGAACTTAGCCACAGGTTGCAATCACTTAATGATATTATTCATTACATTGAATCAAGTAACTCACTTTTTCAGGAGACAGATCAATTGTTCAATGATTGTGGATTCTTGGACACATGGAACACTTTTCCTGTTAGTCAACAACCAATCATGGCTTCTTCTGATCATATGTTAATGTATTGATTGGTGAATTTTGATGACAAATTATGCATGAATGGCTTTTGGTTGCTTCTGTGTGCTAGTTGATTGTAACATGTAACAACCCCTGCTTGTCTTGTCTCTAGTATTTTTATTTTGGTTTAGTTGTAATGTCAAATTGTCAATTGCTTTCATTTTATATTAGATTATTATTATTATTATATTATAAGTTTTATATGAGATGTATTAAGGTTGAGTAAAAAAAAATTCAGATGTATTAGGGTCTGTGTGTCTATGTAACTTTTTAGAAGGGGTTTTTATTTTGATGATTTATGCAATTGGAATTATTACCAATCTTGCAATTTTTTTCTTATAAGAATGTGTTGGTTTTAAGGATTAGTATCTCATTTATATATATAAATTATTTTTACACATAGCATACATTTCTACCGTGTTTGGAATCGAGTGGGGATGAAGCTAGATACACGTTTTTTTAAGCTACACTTTGTCGCTTCTTGTTTTCCACAACGGCAAGAAGCTATACGTGCAGCTGCAATAGAAAAAGTGGAACAAAACACTCCCGCTTCGTCTAAGAGCATCTCCAACGAAAAGTTGTTAGAGAGTTCCTGAGTTTAAAAAGTGTGTTCTAACGAATTCTACCATTGGAGGAGATTGTTGTGACGACGACTAGCTAGGACGATTATTTGCAGAAGTAACCCGTCCTTAACAATATGTTACTCCCTCCGTCCCAGAATATCTGGCCCAATTTGGTTTTTCATACATATTAAGAAAAATGTATAAATAAAGGGGAAAGTGAAATATATTGTATTGGGAATGATGAAAGTAATAATATTAATTAGAGTTATATTGTATTGGGAATGATGAAAGTTGTATTGAAAATTGAAATGAATCAGTTATTTTGGGACATTTTTTTTAGTAAATGAGTCAGATATTCCGGGACGGAGGGAGTAAGTAACTTCTGGACTCATCCTAGATTAGTAAGCATTGCACCAACTACTTTAAAGTGATGTGACATTGTAGAGCTCACTTTAACTACTACCCTTAAAAAAGAAAAGGATTGCATTGCACCATTGCTCTAACAATACAAAGTCTTGTGGCAATATAATTTATCAACTATAGATCTAATGTCGTTATTAAATTTGAGATTGTAAAATCAATTAAATTGATGATATAATGTATATGAAATAGGTGAAAAATGTTTTGAATTTTATTTGGTTTGAAAGAAAATTTGATTTGATTTAAATTTTACAAAACTTTAGACAATATTTTTTTTAATAAACCTTGACTTATAGTTAAAGAAACTGTGGGTGTGGGGGGTTTGCGTTTGCTTCTGTAATTTTTCTCAAGATGCATAACACGACATATATGTTTACTTTTGGTTTTATGCAGTGTCACAGTGGATCCCACCCATGGTTGAAATACAATCACTATGTACGATATTTTTATCACTTTATTTCTGTGTCTATTTGGTACTGGTTTTTGTTTCAATTGGGTATCTGTTTATATCACTTATGGTTATATATCACACTATGTACAGGCTCAATAATATAATTGGGGACCCAATTTCTGAGAATTTGTACTGCATTAGTAATGTTATTGTACTGGCTATATCAATTTGGTGCTATTGCTATAAGTAACTGCTCTTGAAGCATGAAAATGATGTTCAATTTAGCCAGTGATTTTTATTTACAGCTTGTTTTGTTTATACTTGGTATTGATTTTTCAAATTGGTGGTGGTTAATATTTGTTATTTATTTTTCCATTCCATCACCAAAATTGTATTGTAGAATATGGATACTGTCATGAATCATAAACTACAGGGAATCCATGACTAATGCTAAAAGTAACATAACCACCCATGGTTTATATTGACATTTGGTGCTGGTTTTGGAACAAGTTTTTGCTACTGGTTCAGTTTAATACTAGTGTTGCACCAGATTTGGCTATTGGTACCTGTCATGTCACATGGTTTGGTGAATAAAACTGGTTTGTGTCGTGAATCAACATGTGAATAATGGTCCGTCGATTGTTATTTTTCTAAATTTTCAAGCATTTGCGACCATTGATTGATGAGTACTATACATGCCTAATATTTGTTCATATATAGACATTGTCACCATGTGGTTGTGATGTTTGCCACATTAACAAAACAATTAATACCTATCATAACCAGCTAATACACAAGCTTGAAGCATCTATAATCTATATTTAAAGGGGGAAACTAATTAAATATGTGGCGGTTACTTCGATCTTTTCAGAAAAAAGACCATTATTACAAATATAATAATATAATGATAGAATAATATGAACCTTCCTTAACAAATAAAGGCAAGTTATGCATGACAGCATGGGAATATAATACTCGCATTATTGGTTACGCATGCCTTCATTGTTGAACATAATAAGGAGGAAAAGATGTAACCAAATAGAAATAAAAAGGGTCTTGTTACTCAATTTTGTTGCTTAACCAATACCTTTTTTTTGAAGGAAACCAATACCTTGAAAGTACTGTTTAGTATTCTCCAAATAAAAATTAGGAGAAAAGTACAAAATATTCAAAGTTAGAGTTAGCTAATTAATAGAATTTGCCTAATTAGCTAGCTAATTAATATTCTTTGAAATATGTTTTGTACTGGGCCAAGAATGCCCACAAATTCCAACAACTACATTAATGCATAGGATCCTTGCTAGCCGTAACTCCAACAACATCAACAGACTAACAATTGTAGGTTTCCTCCATTGAAACTATCTATTCGTAATGACTTTGTTGAGGCTCCCCAATGACCGACTATAGCGACAACCATATAAATACATGATTTTACTACAAAGTAAGGTACACAATCTTTCTGCCATAATATAATTCTCACCCTTCCTCTCTTATTGACTTAAGCATGAGAGTGCTTGCAAATTACCCCTACTTTCAACTCAATGGATCACTGTTTCAATTTGACCAACCATTCTCGATCACTTCAGATCAAAATCTATCAAGAAAAAAAACTATAAAATGATATATCGTTTTAAAGATATGAAAATATAAAGGTCGTTTAAAGTTATAAGACAAATTATAAGTTATAAGGAGAATGGACTAACTTATAGTACTATTTTGTTTCGAGAACTATATAATTTGAGCTGATTGTAGTTGGACTCAAATAATTAACGAACTTTAGTAATTAATATCAAATTAATCAAAACTATATGAGTTTGATCCTTGACTGAAACAATTAACCCTTCAAATTAAAGATTTGCATGTATATGCAATAATGAGTTACTGTATATTTTTTTGGTTTGCCCAAGGTATTCTCATTCGAAAGCCAAACACTAATCATTTAAGCTACCTAGTTCCACTTAAGGGTTTGATCTATTTCAACAAGTGTTCTCCATGCACGCCATTAATTAAGACAAAAATAGCATGGTTAAGACCCAAAATATAATTAAATTACTATCCAATGATAATGTAAATGTATACATGCTTACAATGAGTTGATTTTGGTCCAACTAGTAAGAAATACGTACCCCTTAATCAAATGGTCAAGCGTTCAATCTTTGCCTCTTGCATATAAAAAAATTTTGGTAAGGAAAATTCACCTTGTGTTTAATCACGTCTAATCAACATTAGAAACTTGATATCTACTCCCTCCGGTCATTATTATAAGCAAAATTTCATTTTTTAGATACATTGATTAGTTAATGTATCTAAAAAGTAGAGTTTTGCTTATAATAATGACCGGAGGGAGTATAAGATAAGATGGGTAACCCAAAAAAATGTAAATGTAAAGATAAGAGCACAATCATTTATAGTGTATAACGAGTAGTAGTTTATAGTGTCTCAACTCTCAAGGATAGTAGTATAGCACGAGCTAAGGAAATACGAGAACTCGAATTAATTGTGTTTTCATTAAATACTCTCCCGTCTTAAATTATACTTTGGAAAATGCTAAATATCAAGAATGATTTTATCAAGAAAGATTCAAGAATGATATGGTAGAATAATCACCCTTAGATTTCAGTCTTATTTATTAACCTTTCATAAAAAAAAATACATAACACCCATCACCCCATGATTTCCGGTCAGGTTGAGATTTTATTGGCTAACATTAACTTCGGGACAATTTCTTGATAAAATTTAAGGGTGATTATTCTGCCATGTCATTCTTGAAATTTTCTTGAAAAAATCTTTCTTGATATATAGCATTGCTCTTAAAAATTTAATATCCTTCTTCGATAGTTAATATGCAGCCACAAAGCAATTCTTTACATTTGCTGATGACAGAAAATGGTCACTCCCACATCAAAGTTATTCCTTCAACGCCAATATGTCTGTTTTTCACCTCCACATGTACCTAGTCTTGGTCACAAAAAATTATTACAAGAGCAAGTCCCATTAAGGAAGGTGGAATCTCATGTTATCCCTCAACAATTTTTTTCTTGTTACTTCGGATGCACCACACATTACAATATGACAATCTTCACATATCCTAAGGTTCTTCATTATCTTTATAGTGGAACCAGCATGTGTACTAAACAATTTAAATGCCGAAGCAAGTTTTTCACTATGAGACATAATTAAGAGCCTCTTTCCATCACAGAATTTAGTTTTGGTTGATATCCAATAGCCTTCAGTCACCGTAAAAGATCATCTAATGCCTTATTTATCTCATTAATTTCTGGATGTTGAACAATACCCTTTTTCACTTCGACCCAGCTACACCTGGGATATTTTCTCAAAATATCAATTGCTTCAAAAATCTTGAGATTCTATATTGCCACTCAATTCCTTCAGCAAAGTAGAGATGAAAATCTTTGACTTCAATTCGTCTAAACCGTTCTGTTGACAAGTAACAGCCTAGAGTGCATCGGTGAATTAACTTTTCCCAATAAATACTCTTGTCAGTTTCAAAATGATAAATTGCATTCTGGAACGATGATAAGATCATATGCCAAGAGCAATATCTTTTTTATCCAGCTACATAACACAACAAACTTCACAAAAATGTACTGTTATTCATCTTCCAAGGCATACTTGAGGTGATATATTGTTGAGTGAATAAATAGTAGATAAAAAAGCGCTGAGCCCCACATATCAGACAATAATTTATGGACCTAAAATGCAAAGAAACAGAACAGGCAAAGACTATAACCGTTGGCAAGCTTTAGCAGATAACGTAGTTGTAAACGCAGACGGTGATTCTCATACTGAATTTTTTTACTAAATTATTCTGATATAAAGGGAGAGTAAAGTGTATACTTTTGAAAAATCAATGGAAAATAATATACTCCCTCCGTACTTATATGTAAGCACCATTTTATCAGAGACAAAGAGTGCTTACATACAGGGATGGAGGGAGTAGTGAACAATAGCAGCACTAATTTGCAAGCAGGCAACAGTCAATACTTGCCAATAAGATTACTTACCAACCACAGTAGTCATTTCACATGGACCAAATGCATCCTCGACGAACTAAACAACACTTTGAAAATATGATGCAAGCATCCCAATGCTGAATGCAATTCTTCTTTACTACGGTAGACCGAACACTTTACTCTCAATAATGTATTGACATAAAAAACGAAGCAACAAGAATGTATTGACATCAATAGCACAATCATCCCACATTGAAATTACAAGGATCTATGATTGGAGAAAATTAAATCAACAGCATCCGAAAAAGAAGATATGAAAAAACCTTGAGCTATTGGATGTTTTGGATCCAAAGATTCTCCAGCAGTTGGATTGAATGATTTGGACAAAATTAAAAGCAACACAGCTTTTTCACTTTTGTTTAGTTCACCCAATCCCCGCGCTGAAGGAACTCTGGAACAAAATCATTTAAAAGACTAAAGAGTAAAATGCAGTAATTCACCGCTTTATAATCGGTGAGTTAACAGTCTTCCCGATTTATTATGGATAAAGCGGATTCTTGTCTTTGTGGTTGAAATGCTAAGAATTTGTCTTCTTTTGGAAGACCGACTTTAACTAAAATGGTTATGTAAGCTCTGCCTAGTTATGTTATGCAGTTATAGTGCATCTTCCTAAATCTTTCTAAGATATTGTTGATAAAAATTGTTAGGATTTTCCATGGGTTTATGTTACAACATCAACTCGTTACAGGGTGTCCTGACTCAAAAAAATTGAGACTAAAATAGACTTTTACTAGTGTAACACCACTTGATAATACAGTTATACACCCCAAAATTACTCAAATATCCTTATTGAAAAATGAGTCTTGTTAACGATTGTCTAAAGCACTCTTTAAGAATTCTATATTAAGTAATTATTTTTTAAAAAGAATTCTATATTAAGTAATTATTTTTCAAAAATATCAAACTTTTCAATTTTCAATGCATTAATTACACAAACTATTTTAACTGCTCTCTCCGTTTCTAAATGAGTGTCGTTTTAGGCTTTAGCACACATATTAAGAAATGAAATGAAATAATCATTGGATATAACGCTTTTACTAAACTGCCCTTACTTTATAAGAAAAAGACAAAATTAAAGTTGCATTGAAAATTATAGGAGAGAAAAGTTGGAGTATTTGTTGAGGGTAAAGTTGGAAGAAAAAATTAAAGTTGTATTGGAAATGTAAAGTGACATTCATTTTGAAACAATTTTTTTTTGTTAAAGTGACACTCATTTTAAAACGGAGGGAGTAAATCACATCCAACGATAATTCACGGTCCTAATTAAAGTAAATCACATCCAATCCAAAATACTGTCAAACAATAACGTATGGTCAAGCAGAACAAGTACACTCCAAAATAAGAAGAAATAAAAAAATAACCTTATGAATAAACGAAAGAAAAAGAAAATTTTTAAACTAATAATGTTATGAGTCATAGATCTTCACCTTGAATAGCCGATGTGAAAATAAATATAACAGCGCAATAATAGGCCTACTCATATTTATTCACATCGGCTTATACCTAGAAAAAGATCTCTGGGCTCAAAACAAAACATTCGAGACTATGCAGTACCACTTGGTATTGACGAGTAAGTGTCCACTGCTCGTTTATATATCTAAGCCCTCTTCAACTTTTAAGCTTTCTTTCGATGTGGGGCTTTATTAAATTCAAAAGGTTAGACTTACAATACGTTTGGTTTATATGAAAGGTGACTCTATACAGATGAAGGCTGATGGTTGAAAGGAGATCGATGAAACGTGATGTCACTATGTTGGGGGTAATTAAACCTGCTGAGCCGGATTGAACGATATTCCAAATCAAGGTTCTCCTCATTATGTTCCATGGATGTGTTTGTAAAAAAGAAAAAGAAAAAAAGAACAAGATAGAAATAATATAGGTGGCAAAAATTCTCAATTGACTAGCGTTAGTTAGATAACCAATTTAGTTAAAGTCGTCTTCCTCAAAGGACAATTTATTAGCTTTCCAACCATTAAGACATGATTCCACTTTATCTAGAATAAATTGAAAGGACTGATTACGAACTTTATTGTGAATAAAAGCCACCCCAAACCAAATGATGGTTCAAACTAGCACTCTTTCTGCTCTCAATTATATTTTATTTTTTTAGATTTATTGAATAAATGATTAAATTCAAATGATATGTATTCTACATCATTTTATCTAACGAATCTAAAAATAAAAAATTGTTTTTAATTGAGACTAGAGAGAGTACAAAAGAAATATAAATAAAAGGGGGACAATTAAGCTCCCTAATTATGTTATGTAGTTGGTGTCTCTTCCTCGATCTTTCCATGGTATTGTTGATAAGAAGTGTTAGGATTTTCTGCGGAGCGACTTAAGACAATGATAGAAAATAAACATTGTTCAAAGCACAAGCAGTGTTAGGAAAAATTCAATACATTGTCTTTTAACAAAAAATGATTTTAGTTAAAAATGAATTAAATGTAAAATGATTTATGTTGTGATACATTCATGTAAAAGTGAATGAAACAATAAATTTAAGTGTAAAAATCATTTTAAAGTAAAAAACTACAAATTTTATCCGAGTTAGAATTAATTATTGAAACAAAATTAATTTTAAATCTCTATAATCAATATTTACTCCTCTAAAAATGGACCAAACATACACTATGTGTCCAATTGTTTTGTGAGTAGACAGTTTTCGAACCATATAATTTGTTTTTATGGAGAAAAAAGAGGCAACTAAATATAATCATTTGATAGTTTTGAGCGAAAAGGAATTTGGATTTTAGAGTAGACTAAGAAAAAGGATCAAACAATTTATTGTCAAATACTCAAATATATGTGGTTATTCATTTATTCCAAAAATTTCTACTCAAATATATTAATCAGGTTCAGTGGGGAATCTCCTCCTTGAAGCAAAGCGAAGGAAGACAATATGACACAATAGAAATAGAATATAGTTGCATATGATCCCAAAACCCATCCATAATTTATACTAAAGCTAGGTGCTAAGAAGAGGGTGCTAAGAAGTTGTTTTGATGTGATATTGACATGAATTCAAACTACTAAAGCTAGGTGCTAGAAAAGATGCAAGTGCCACAGAGAAAGCACAAGATCAAGCAAGCCCTAAATTCTAAAGCAACAAGATCTTTGAGTTAATGAAGTCATAATAAATCTTAAGGACAGTAGTGTACCACTAAAACAAAGCAATTTCCACAAAGAGCTACCATATCATAGCTCATGATGTAGAACAAATTTTGCAGGGTATTCTCTAGCAGCCTGCTATATTATATTCATAGAAGACTGAAAAGGATAAAGGCCAACTTTATCTGGTTTTTTTAGTACCTGTGTAGTACCACTTGATTTCACTACTAAATGATCACACGTCCGATCATATATTGCAGTTTCCCTAACTTGCCAAGTAGTTCTTGTATGAGCAAGTGTTAGTAGATATACCAGAACATACCAATGCTCACACATTTATCATTCCTCACTCACCTTTCCATCTTTAATTTTCTGTGATACATTGACGGCCCTGTTAAGTGAATAGGTGTGCAGTTGATTTAAAATTTAAATATCCTTCTCAGATAGTTAATCTGTGGGAAGCCACAAAGCAATTCTTTACATTTTGCCAATAACAAAAAATGGTCACTCCCACTTCAAAGTTATTCCAACAACACCAATATGTTTGTTTTTGACCTCCACATAGACCTAGTCTTGGTCACCAAAATTATTACAAGAGCAAGTCCCGTTAAGGAAGTGGTGGAATCTCATGTTATTTCTCACAACAATTTTCCTTCCTGTAACTTTGGATGCATCACACAATACAATATGACAATCCTCACATATCCTAAGGTTCTTCATAATCTTTATAGTGGAACCAGCATCTGTACTTAAAAGTCCATATGTCAAAGCAAGTTTTCACTGTGAGACATAAGTAAATGCTTCTTTCCTTCATCATCAATATCATATGTCACAGATTTAGTATGTTTCACATCAAAAGATCACCTATAGTGCCTTCTTTATCGCACCACTCAATGCCACTTCTCTTACTACGGTGACCAAACACTTTGCATAGTGATGTGATTCAGTTTAAAATGTTAAAAATTGACTCATGATAATTGATAAAACTAAACATCAATAACCAGGTAAATAAAACAACTAAAAAGTATTGAAATCAATAGTACAATCATCGCACATTGAAATTATCAACATGAAATACTCTATGGTTGGAGGAATTTGAAACACCAACATCCAAATCCAAAAAAGAAAAAATAGGAAGAAATGAGAAAACTTTTGAGTTATTGGATGTTTTTTTGGGTCTGCCGATCCTTCCAAAATGAACCTTCTGAAATGAATAGTGATCCGAACAAAATCAAAAGCACAACTGTTCAAATCACACATTCAAGCCCTGAACGTTCAAGCTGTCGAAGGATTTCCGACTATAAAAACATTTGAGAGTAAATTCACCGCTTTCCATGAGAGTAAATTACATACAATCCCACAAATAATACAACTGTAAGTGTCACTGCTCGTTTATATATCCAATCTCCCTTTCTATATTAATATTTTCTTTCGATGTGGGACTTATTTATATAGGAGGTGACTCTGTGCAGATAGATGAAACCATTGCTGGGTGTGAGAAAGAATAAAAAAATGGCCAAATACCTCCCCAGGTCCTTTAAGTTTCATGTTTGTTTAATATAGATCCTTTAAGTTTCTAAGGTTTCAGATAGATCCTTTAAGTTTTGAGTTTGTTTCGGATTGGTCCTTTAAGTTTCTAAGGTTTCAGATAGGTCCTTTAAGTTTCGAGTTTGTTTGAGATAGGTCATTTCTATCAACCTTCGTTAAGCCAAAGTTGATCTGTCCGTTAAGCCAAAGTTGATCTGGTTGGGAAAAAAATTGATGTCAAGTGTCAGAGAGAACCACCTTACCCACTTAACTAACATATCAACTTTGGTTTAACGGACAGAACAACTTTGGCTTAACGGAGGCTGACAGAAAGGAGCTATCCGAAACAAACTCAGAACTTAAAGGATCTATCTGAAACCTTAGAAACATAAAGAACCTATCTGAAACAAACGTGAAACTTAAAGGACCCAGGGAGGTATTTGACCTAAAAAAATTAATGCTGAGCCTCAAATTATGCACAATGGACCTCATCATTCAAATAGCTGTTTAAATGGTGAGAATTATAAGAGGGTTATTATGATATGAAGTTGGATAAAGTGGCAAAAATTCAGGTGACAAATATTCTCAACAGTCTCACCTTAGTTAGTGAAATTGAAAAAGAAAAAAAAAACTATTACTTTTTATACCCTATTCATTTCTCGCGCGCTCTATTTTTTTTCTTCCGAAAATGCCCTTGAGATTTTCTGATTTTAGAATCCAAACTGAGTTTTTCCTTTGTTATGGGGTGAAAAAAAATAAGATTTTCACCAATTCATATTTTATAATCCGAAAACCTCAGAAAGTAAGGCGCCTTCCTTATTTTTTTCGGATTATAGAATCCGAACACCCCATAAACACCATTTTTTCAAGGGAAAAAACATTTAGTATTATATAATCCGAACTGTATCAGCACAAATTTTGAACATGTTTGTAACATGGATAGTCATTTTAATGACAATATTAATCTTCTAACTCTCATAGATAGTCATTTTAGGTCATTGTTAGCTGTTCTTAGTCATTTACAGGGTGTGTGAGAATGTCATAGGATGGGTAAAGTAATAGTAAAAAAAATGGTACATAAAGTGGGCTTAAGCACAAAGCCCATCCTACAAATTCTTTGAGAAAGCTACTTTTACACCCCCTATGGTTCTTAAAAGTCTCCAAACTACTTATATTAATATAATTTTTGATTGGAGGAAATTAAGAACGGCTTTTGGTTGCTCCTTGGTGCTAGCTGATTGTAACGACCCCTTTTTGTCTTGTCTCTAGTATTATTATTTCATTTTTCATGTAATGTCAACTAGTTTCATTTTATATATATTAGTCACTATAAGAATGATTCATGTTTGTGCCCAAGTTAAAAAAGGTTTGTGGTCAACATCGAAAAATCAATCACAAATGATAAATTTCAACTCAATTATTACTTGTGCCTACAAAACCCATCACAAATAGCAAATAAAATTTGTGGCAAACTTTTTAATTTGTGTGGGCTAAAAACGGCAACAAATATAAAAAGCATTTGAATATGTGGCTGTTTGTACGAACATAAATGGTGAACTGAAAATAAATGTACGAATATAAATGGTGAACTGAAAATAAAAATAGGGTAATGCTATATGGCAGGACAAAATTTGTCGTGCAAATTGAATGAATGTGCTATAAGTTAATTTAAAATCAAAATATCACACAAATATTGAAATGAAAGTTAATATACAACATACCATATGGTCCACGTATGATCCATCTTTTAAAATGTGTATTTATGTAGATTGCCATTAGCCCACCACCATCACATGATTTGCCTTGTTGTCATCATGGCAAACTTACAACACACAACATGAACAACACAATAAGAGATGAATTTCAATGTAAAAGTGGTACTAAAATCTATATTAGTAACTTTAGATCAAATTGAATTTAGAAAACATTGAAAATAAGTATCTCAGTAGTGGTGAGTTTTCAGTCGTGTGTTTTACACGACAAATGCAGTCGTGCATAACAGCATTTTCCATAAAAATAACTCCGATAAGATTTTTCTTTTTTGTTCAGATCAATAAATCAAATTGTTCAAGAATTCATTACTCTGAACAAAAACATTTGACACTAAAAAGGGTATATATTTCCATCTGCACAAAAGATAAAGAAAACATGGGTTGATTTTTTTGTTTTGTTTTGATGAAAACATGAATTGATTCTTAGAAGGAGCATAATGCGAGACAAAGTAATTTGGCTTTCAAATCTTAATGCATAAGAATTGACAAGCTCCAATTGAAAAGGATGCTCAAATTATTGCTTAGAGTATAAGTTTGAGACTATTCATGCTGTACTTTTTCAGCATAAGACAAGTTTAACAATACTTTTTTTTTTTCTTATTTTTGGGTTAACGATTTGGGAATGAGTTCTGGTAATTTAGTGTTCGGCCGAAAGTTTATTAAACACATGAACTCAATTATTTAATTAGTTTAATAATGTTTTTTTGAACCCAGAGAAATCGCAAAATCAAGCAAGCTCTAAGTTCTGAAGCAACAAGATCTTTGAGTTAATCGAGTCATAAATCTTATAAGAACCAATTAGAAGCTCAAGGTAATATATTAATTAGCATAGTATATGAGCCATTTTGAGGTTCTTTGTATATCTACAGACACTATACAAGAATTTTTGGCATGTAAGGGTAACAAGACAAAATATTGGTTCAAATCAAAGTAAATGTTACACCGATATTTGATCAGTGTAACTATGTCGTTGTAAAATCAAGTGCTACACGGAGATGAGACACAAGGGATGGAACGGGAATCTAAAAGAGCTGAATTATTTTGATTTTGGTGGAATAGTGAAACTTCAAATAGGCAGAGACGGTGAATAAGGCAATGGAAAGCAACAAGGAATGAGATGTCTAAGATAGTTGATTAATTAAAGAAACATAATATTAGGTTTAACTATACAGTTGAAATTAATTAATAAAAATAGCAAAAAACATATTTTATTCGATAAAATTAAAAGTTGAAGATATGTTTTCCATGGAATACCTAGACACTTTTAACATAATTGAATAGAATGATTATGGTCTATATTATGGTTTGATTTTGAATACGTACACCAAATTGTCACAATAAACTTCTGCAAATTTAAATCGGACATGTTTTCGTGGTACACCAAATTATCACACTAAATTATAATTATTTTAGTATGAAATCAAACTCAAATGACAACCTTTGTAACATGGTGTAAAAATATATTTAAATAAGTTATTTTTTTTCGAGAAAACAAGTGTTCGTTTATTAAAGGAAGAAAAAAAAAAACCAAGATGGAGTTTGATAGTATAAGACTTAATTACCGGATCATAAGTGTTCTCACACTAAGCAACAGTTCCACAATCACCTGTACTGCTTTCATCTATGTGCAGAGTCTACTTCCATAGAAACAAACAAGTCCCACATCGAAAGAAAATATAAATATTGAAAGAAGGTTTGGATTATAAACGAGCAGTGACCCTCCGACAAGTATATGAGGGATTGAATGTATTTTACCGTAAAGGTTAAAAGCTTCTCTAGAATAAGCGGTTAATTACCGCATTTTAGTCTCTACATGTTTAAGTTTTATGGGTTATGAGATCTCCCGACTGGATGATTTTGTTGATCTGAACAATGTTCTTATTTTTTTTAGTTTGTTCAGTTCATCAAACTCAGTTTTCAGTCGGAGGATCTGTAGGCTCAAAACATCTAACAGTCCAAGTTTATTTCATTGTAATTATTTTTTCTCTTTCAAGCGATTTCCTGCCTTTTATAAGATTTTTCTTCTTTGTTTTTTTTTGAAAGAATAAGATTTTTCTTCATATTCATTATATTTTCTCTTGTATGCAATTTTTTCTCTATAAGATTAAAGATTATGGGAAATGTTTCTATGAGCACTTTTAAGGACCTTTAATAGTAAAGATTTTATGAAAATATTTCGGATCTTTAAAGAGTATCCGGGAATACCCGTCAATAAGACCCATGGATTTCCTGCCTTGGAAGATGGATTTCAGTACTTTTTTTTTTTTGTATATTGTGTTTTATGTAGTTAAATAAAAAAGATATTACTCTTGGCACATTTTATTATCATTTGACAATGCAGTTTATCCTTTTGAAATTACCAAGAGTATGTACCAGGAAACGTTAATTCACAAATGCACTCTAGATTGTTACTTGTCAAAAGCGGCATTAAGTTTATGAACCGGAACGATTTAAATGAATTGAAGACAAGGATTTAATATCTACTTTGCTGAAGGAATTGAGTGGCAATTACATCACAATTCCATGACCTCCAGGTTCAAGCTGGAGTGCTTCTTAGAACTTAGAAGGCGTCCAATTATGCATTGATAGACATGTACTCTAAATGTGGTAATGTGGGGGAAGCTTCTAACATGTTTAAGGGAATGAAGGAAATGAATGTCTTTTCTTACAGTTCTACGATTGTTGGGTTTGCAGTACATGATCATGCTCATGCTGCGATCAAATTGTTCTATGAGGTGTTCGAGATTGGGATAAAACCAAAACATGTACTTTTGTTGGTTTGTTTACGGCGTTGAGTCATCCAGGCATGGTAGAACAAGGTCAGCAGCTCTTTTTGGTGCCATGGAAGAATGTTGCGGTGTTGCTCCAACTGCCGATCATTATGCTTGCATACCTGATCTTCTTGGTCGGGTAGGATAGTTAAAAGCGCTTCAGCTTGTTCAGACAATGCCTATGGAGCCCAATGGAGGAGTGTGGGGAACACTTCTTGGAGCACCACACATATCCACGGGAACCCTGATGTTGCATGCTGCTTGTCATTTGTTTGAGCTTGAACTTGATAACTTGGGGAAATATTTATTGATGTCCAACACTTTTACATTGGCTGGAAGATGGGGTGATGTGTCTAGGGTCAGAAAAGCAATTATGAAAATATTCAGGGTGTAGCTGGTTTGAAGAAAAAAATGGTACTGTTAATGAGTTATTTGTGGAATAAACATTCAATTTAGTCCATAAACCATCACTATCTCACCAATTTGGTCCGGAAACTTTTAAAATCAGCTAAAAGGTCCCTAAACTAAGAGAAAAACATCAATTTGGTCCTTTAGTTGACTGATCTAGGGACCAAATTGATGGACGAGAGTATAGTTTATGGATCATATTGATGCAACTGAAGGCAATCAGATATCAATCAAAACTAAATTATGTGCCATATGATATCGATGATGAAGGAAAAAGGCTTTTACTTATGTCTCATTGCAAAAAACTTGCGTTGGCATTTGGATCGTTAGATACAGATGCTGGTTCCACTATAAAGATTACGAAGAACCTTAGGATATGTTTGGATTGCTTTGTGGTTGCCTGTAGATTAACTATCGAAGAAGGATATTTAATTTGTAAATCAACTGCACACCTATTCACTTAACAGGACTGTCAATTTGTGTCATGAAAGAGAATTAAAGACGGAGAAGACAAGTGTGGAGCAGATCTTGTGTGAGCATTGGTATCTATAGGTATAACTAATCAAGAGCCAATTTTGAGGTTCTCGGTATATCTATAGACACTTGCTTGTACAATAACTACTTGGCAAGTAAGGGAAACTTCAAGACAAATTTTTGTTCATAGAAAAGCAAATGTTAATCCGATATATGATTAGTGTAATTATGAGGTAGTAAAATCAAGTGATGCTACACTGAGATGAGAAACAAGGGCTGTAATGCATAACGAAAAGAGATGTATTATATTGATTATGAGGGAATGTGAAACTTCAAATATGCAGGGAAAGAAAATAAGGCAATACAAAGCAACAAGGAATGATGAGGTACTAAAGAAACCAGTTAAAGTTAGCCTTCATCTTCTTCAGTCTTCAATGGATATAGCAGGATATATTAGAGAATACCTTGGAAAATTTGTTCTAAATCATGAGCTATGATATGGTAGCTCTTTGTGGAAATTGCTTCATATTCTCTAAATGGAACACTTTATTATTTCTTTAAAGAAGATGCCCTTTTTAGTGTTACGCTATTGTTCTTAAGATTTATGACATGATTAACTAAAAGATGTTGTTACTTCAGAATTTAGAGCTTGCTTGATCTTGTGCTTTCTCTGGGTTCTTCCATCTTTGCCGGAACCTAGCTTAAGTAGTTAGAATTCTTGTGCTTTCTCTGGGTTCTTCCATCTTTGCCGGAACCTAGCTTAAGTAGTTAGAATTCTTGTCAATGTCACATCTGAAGAACTTCTTAGCACCCTCTCTTGCTGCACCTAAAATATGAGTTGTATATTTATTTACACTTTTGAGCTATAGCAAGTATAAAGTAAAAATTACGGATGGGTTTTGGGATCATGTATGCAATTATATTCCATTTCTTTAATGTCGTATCGTCTTCCCTAGCTTTTCAAAAATTCTTTGTCGAATTGGGTTAGTATTACGTGGATTATACATGTGGAAAATTTTGGTACAAATGAACAACCTCATGCATTTTAGTATTTGCTAATAAATTGTTTGATCCTTTTTCATAGTCCACTCTAAAATCTAAATTTTTCTCCGCTTAAAACTATCATAATGCATTATATACTTGCCTCTTTTTTCTCCATAGATTATTTTATTTTTTTCTCATTGGATTTTTTATCAAACTCCGGATTGTTAGGGCTCCTTTACCTGATAATCGGAAAGTTAACACAGAAAAAAGAAACATTATTAAACTTGTCTTTCTTAAGCTGAAAAAGTGCATCATGAAGAGTCTCAAACTTATACCGTAGGCAATAAAATTTGAGTATACTTTTCAGTTGAAGATTCTTAATTCTTATGCATTAAGATTTGAAGCCAAATTACTTCGTTGCTCGCATTATGCCCCTTCTAAGAATCAACTCATTCCTTCAAAAAAGAAAAAAAAGAAAAAAGAATCAAACTCATGTTTTATTTATCATTTCCACATATGGATGTTTATACCCCAGTATTTAGTGTTTGATTTCAATTCGCTGTTAAGTAACCCTTGTCATCCAATATTAGGTTCAACAAAATAATTCACAGTAACAACCTAGAGTGCATTAATGAATTAACATTTCCCGGTATATACTCTTGGTGATTTCAAAAGGATAAACTGCATTCTCAAATGATGATAAGATGTGATAAGAGTAATAGCTTTTAATTTAACTACAGAACACAAACTATACAAAAATGCACTGATATTTGTCTTCCAAGGCAATACTTGAGGTAATAGACTATTGAGTGAATGAATAGGTGCTAAAAGAGTTGAACTACCACATATCACACAATAAGTTATGCAGCAAATAACAACTAAACTAGATGTATTGGATTCAATAGCACCATCATCTCACATTAAAATTATCAATACTAGGTAGATGGGGCACGTTGTAATTAGTTGTATAAAGAAATAGAAAAAGGAATTGGTAAGTAAAGATTAAAGTAAGGGTTTTTTATAGTGTAGTGGGTTGTTTTTCTTTTTGTTGTGCATTGTTCTATTTTAATGAGATTTTTATAATTTTTTATTTAATAATTGTAGTGTATTGTTCCTATTTTGTGTAAAATTGAAAGTAAAAATTCAACCAAAAATTGTTATCTTAAAACTGAAACAATTAATAAGATTTATGATTGGAGAAAACTGAAACAACGTCCAAAAAAATAGGAATAATGTAAAAACATTTAAGGAAAATAAAAAATAAAAACTTGAACTAGTGGATGTTTTGAGTCATTAAAATGTAGTAATTCACCATGGAGAAGCAAGTTACCTTTAAATCAAGGTAGATTTCCTTCAATCCTGAAATACCGTTCAAATTATTACTACTCGTTTATATAGCTAATCCTCCTTTCTAAGTAAATGTTCAATGTGGGACTTGTTTATTTAAAAACATACACCAACAGTACGTATGGTTTACATGGAAGGTATTGGTTGGAAGGAGATCGATGAAAGCAATGCAGGTGATGTTACTATATTGACAACGGGGGCGGCTGATCATGTAACTATTGATAGGGGCGAGAACACTCATGAATCATGATCCAACTGCTATAATGGGAGCTGGATTTGATGATCACCGAGCCGGATTTAATGATATTCCAAATCAAGGTTCTCCTCCTTACTGTATGTTACTACTATGTTCTATGAATGTTGGTCAAAAAACAAGATAGAAACAATACAGGCAGGAAAAGTGATAGATAAAGTGGGTCTAAGCACAAGTCCCATTCTATGAATTCTTTGAGAAAGCTACTTTTACCCCCTATATTGTTCTTGATTGTACCCAAATATATGCCTAGACGAGAAATATCTTTCTTATTGAACTACATAACACAAACTAGACAAAAATGCACTTATCATTTTTTTTTTTGGGTACAAAATGCACTGATAAGTTATTCACCAAAGGACAAGCAAACAAAATGTACTGGAATCAGATTAAGTTATTTTTTATAGTATAGTGGATTGTTTATCTTATTGTCGTGAATCGTTCCTAATTTAATGAGATTTAAATAATTTTAATACTCCATTCGATTCTTATTATAAAAAAACATCAAAATCAATGCAATAATTAATTCTTATAATTTTTTAAATGTTTTTACAATTATATTATCGTAGAAAATTGTGAAACATTAGAATAGATGCATCCCCACTAATATTAAAGAGAAAAAATTCTTTTAAAATAATTACACGTGTGACATTTCTTTTTTTAAAATTTTCTTATGATAGGAGGGAGTAATATTATAAAAATGATAAAATAGCTTAAATAAAGAGGTAAAATTGAAATCCAAAACCAAAAGATTTATCTATATTGTTATAGATACATTTTATCCCAATATAACTAGCATACAAGATGCTTTGAATTACTCTATGATGGGAGAAAACTGAAATAACAAAAGAAAAGGAGAAGTAGGAATAATGTAAAAACATTATAGAAGGAAAAAATAGGAAGGAAAAATGAAAAACTTGAACTAGTTGATGTTTTGAGTCAATTAATCGTTTTAAATGGAGCTCATCTGAACAAAAATAAAACGCGCAACATTACGTTTAGTCTATGTTTGGATAAGCTACAAGTGAAAAAATTTATGAACTCAACAAAAAACCACATTGAGATCAAATCAAAGACAAAGAATAGGAAGTGTTCCTTCAATCCCTTGATAACATTCTAGATTCTACTACTCGTTTATATAGCTAATCCTCCTTTCTATTTCCAAGAAAATGTCCGATGTGGGACATATTTATTTAAAAACATACACCAACAGTATGTGTGGTTTATACGGACGGTAATGGTTAGAAGGAGATCAATGAAAGCATGCTACAATGTCGACAACGGTGGCTGTCGATCATGGAACTGTTGATAAGGGTGAGAACACTTATGATCTCCGGCAGGTAATTAAGCATGTTGTAAAGGAGCTGAATATTGAGAAGATGAAATTCAGAGAAGAAAAAGAGAAAAATATGAAGAATGAAGAATAATTCTCATTAGCTTTGAATCACTGATACAACAGCCTTATATAGGTTTATAAAATGAAGCTATACTATAAGCTACTATGAACCATCTCGCACAGGATTATAACTAACTAATTGACAGCTAAGCAAGTTAGTTACAAGAAACTTGGGCTACAAGTTAGCCATATAAGCTAGTGACTTGAGCTAACAAGGCTGGTAACTTGAGCTGCAAGTTATTGAACAGCAGCTTCTGGAGTACATCAGCTTCTGATCATGTGCTTCTGAAGTACTGCTTCTGAACATGTGCTTCTGAAGTACAGCTTCTGAACAGCAGTTTATTCAACTCTAGCTTATTTCTGCTTCTTCTTCATTTAACAGATGCATTTCTATCTTTTTCATATCTTCTTTCAACAGCCTCCCACAAGCTGGAGCATGATATATGTTGATCATTCCCAGCTTGCATATGAAAGAATTAAACTTTGGAGGTGGAAGTGCTTTTGTTAAGAAATCTGCCAGCTGCTCATTGGTTGAAATGGGTAGGAGCTTAAGAACACCCTTATGTAATTTTTCTCTAACTAGATGACAGTCAATTTCAAGATGTTTTGTTCTCTCATGAAAGACTGGATTTGATGCTATGTGAATAGCACTCTGACTATCACAATAAAGAACTGGCTGCTTAACACATTTAATGTTGAGATCCTTCAACAAGTACAGTATCCATTGAAGCTCACAAGTTGCCACTGATAGAGCCCTATATTCAGCTTCTGAAGAGGACCTGGAGATAGTTGGCTGTTTCTTTGCCTTCCAAGATATGAGTGAAGAACCCAAAAAGAAACAGAAGCCAGTAGTTGACCTTCTAGTGTCCACACAACCTGCCCAATCTGCATCAACATACCCCAATATTTGTACTTCTGACTTTCTTGGAAACAGAAGACCAAGGCCAGGAGCATTTTTGAGGTATCTTAGAATTCTACACGCAGCTTTATAATGAGTAGTGGTAGGAGCATTGAGAAACTGACTCAGTTGTTGAGTGGCCAATGAAATATCAGGTCTTGTAGTTGTTGAGGCAAAATCCCTAATTAATTTTAAAGATAATAAACCAATATGATTAAAGAATTAATGGACTTTGATTATTTCCTTGGTATTTAACTTGTGCTCTTGAGTGTTTTACTAAGACAGGAACAAGGCTTAAATCATACCAAGAATCAAGTAATCAAAGGACATTTGATTTCAAGATCTAACACTGAGATCAGAAAGTTAGATCAGAATGTTGCTCAGAGATCAGAATGTTCGCTCAAGAGATCAGAAGGTTGCTTCTATACAAGCCCAAAATCTCAAGAACATAGATCAAGGTCATGCAAGGCACATGTGACATAAATAAATGTCAAGAGAAGTACTTCTGCATGGATCAAGCAATAAAGGCATCTATGATGATTAAAAGATTAATGGACTTTGATAGTTCTTGGTATTTGTGCATTCTTGAGTGATTAACCAAGACACAAACAAAGTTTAAATCATACCAAGATACAAGAAATCAAAGTACATTTGAATTCATGAACTAACTCTGAAGTTCAGAAAGTTAGTTCAGAATGTTGATCAGAAAGTTGATCAGAACGTTCTGATGATAGTCCAGAAGGTTGTTCATAAGCAAACCCAGATTCATCAAGAACGTGAAGAACATGCAAGCACACTTGACATGAATAAAAGGTCCAGAAAAGTACATCTGCATGGATCTGTCAACAACAAAGGCATGAACAAGGAACTATGTCAAAAAGGTCTTTAATGTTCATCTAAGACTATGAACATTAAAGTACTAGGATTATTCCAATGAGAATTTAATCCTAGATGTTGCATTCACTGCACTTCAGTTTTGTTTTCACTATTAGGATTGATTACACCAGATACAAGTCTTACAAATCATCCTAAGTGAAACAGATGGAACATTCTGATGGTCAGAATGTTCACTCCTGCACATGCTTCCAGCCATGAACAGTGTAGTTGGTAAAAAGAAGAAAAAGGTAGCAAAAGGAGATCTTGCATCAGAGATAACTTGTACTCTGAACAAAATCAAGCAAATCTCCTAGAAGCATGGGCCTGAAGCTGCAGACCACTATCCTCTCTTTCCTGCACAAAGTCCAAGACAGATTTGGTTCACTTTATCCTACTTTTCCAGCAACTTTTGAAGCATATGGAGAAGCTACTTTTTGGAGGATAAAACTCAAACAAATCTCACATCACGTGCTGGGCAAGCCCAGAAATTCATCCAACATTCATCCATGATGAACCCAGATGAAGAACATCATGAATTTTCAACATTCTGATGAAGAACACAGCAACATTCTGATGTTCATCCTGGGAACGCAACAACATTCTGATGATCAGAATGTTCACCCAGATTTTCAAGTAAAAGCTTGTGGGGCCCAGGACACATGGCATAACACCATTGGACACCCTACAACGGCTATTTGAGCCCAAAGACTCTATAAATACAGATCTAAGGCTCAGCAAAACTTGCACCTTGCCAAAGCATTCAAATAAACAACTTGAAGATTGTTTAAAAGCTCTTGCAACAGAAATTGATCAATGGCTAAGGCTTTCATTTACTTAGTGCACATCAATACTCTTTGTTATCTCTTGCAAAGATAACTTCTCTTCCCCCTCCTCTGTTTGATTCTCAAACATTCAAACTCCACACAAATTGCAAAGCATACAAGAAAACAACTTGATTTTGTTTGAAGCTTTTGCAAACTGAAATTGATCAATGACTAAGGCTTTCATTACTTAGTGCAAATCAATACTCTCTGTTATCTCCAAGATAACTTCTTCTTCTTTCTTCTTCTGTTTGTTTCTCAAACATTCAAACTTCAAACATCTTGTAAAGTCTCATCTAGCTTTAGGGGTACTAAAGTGTTAGTTTGAGCTGAAGGTGCAAAGTCTAAGTGGGTAACTTAGCAAGAAGAAAAGAAAGTCTCATCTAGCTTTAGAGGTGCTAAAGTGTTAGTTTGAGCTGAAGGTGCAAAGTCTAAGTGGGTAACTTAGCAAGAAGAAAAGAAAGTCTCATCTAGCTTTAGAGGTGCTAAAGTGTTAGTTTGAGCAGAAGGTGTAAAAGTCTAAGTGGGTAACTTAGCAACAAGATGCAAGCCTGCTGAGGCTTAGAGAATACAGGATTGTAAGTGTTCAGGTGAACACAGATTGTAAGGTGCAGGATTTGAGAGGTTATCTCAAGCATCATAGTGGAAACTCTCACAAGATTGTGAGGAGTGGACTAACCCACATTGGGTGAACCACTATAAACTTCTGTGTGTTGATTCTCTCTTCCCTATACTCTTTACTTACTGCAAACACAAACACACACAAACACATTTACTTTGTTAAACTGTCTTTGCACTCAGACACCAGAACATTCTGAAGTCTGCTTTAAACTGTTTTTGCACTCAGACATCAGAACGTTCTGAAGTCTGCTATTAACTTAACTATTCCAAGTTTCCACTTGAGAATCATTTTTAAAGTTGCAGGATAATTTTTAAAGGGTCACAATTCAAACCCCCCCCTTTCTTGTGACTATTTTATCCACTTCAATTGGCATCAGAGCCCGCCTCTATGGGTTGAGCACTTAACAGTGTATGAGGAAAAGATCCAGAAGGAAGTGATGTCAAAACCTGCAAATCAAAGTGCATGTCACATCTGAATGATCTTTGAAGAAGAAGATGCAAAGATGACAACCAGAGATGATTCTGAAGAAAAAGGAGAAGTCAACACATGAGTAAAGACAAACACAAGAAGTGAAGAGGTAAGAAATTCTAATCCTTATCTTTTATATAAAGTGTTTAAAAATATCTCATATGACTCATGCATTTTATCTTAAAAGTATGAACTTTTAAAATAATAACTTTTCTTGTATAAAGAAAGAAAATGTGACTCATGCATTTTAAAATATTTGAGAAACATAAGATTCTCAATATGCAAAAATTTGTAAGATTTAGAAAAGTCTGAATTTTTGAAACAAAATGATATTTCTAAAAGGGAAGTAAAATTTTGAAAATGACATATTCAACATTTTAAAGTCTGTTAAGACCTTTCAAAAAAAAGGCTGGTTTAGGTTTCATAACCTATCACTAACAAAAGTGAGAAGGTAAATAAAAATGATCATTTTGAAAAAGAATTCAACCATTTCAAAAAGACATTTTATCCTAAATTAATATTGGTCTCAAAAGGTTGAGATTGGTAAAACATAATGTTCTTATTACAACAAATCTGATTATCTTAAATCAGAATGTGGTCATAAGAAAGAATCTCTCCAAAAGAGAGTCACTAACCTTCAAGGACCCAAAGTAATATGGGTACCAAAAGCTTTGTCAATCTGTGATGCAGGAATATTTGCTTCCAAGATTATATGTGAAGAAAATGTTCAATCACTAGAAGATAAGCAAATGGAATTTGCAACTAGTTTTGATCACAACACAGATGATCTAAAACTCAGACCTCAACACTGATGTGTTTCAAGATGATGGGAAAAACAGTTCAGACTGTTCAAGAAACATCTGAAATGGAAGATCAGAATGTTCAGGTGTCTGCAGATCAGAATGTTCAAGAAAATGCTCCTGATGATGAAGCTACTCAATTCAAAAAATTGAAAGCTTCAAAGTTCATCCCTCTGTTTTCAAGCAAGAACAAGAAGACTTCTCATATTCTATATGAATTGGATTTCACACTCACATTCAAGCATTTTAAGATGTCTCTGAAAAAGTGAAATGTATGAAAAAAAATTATCAAATCTTTAACATAAAGAATTTGACAACAATGAGGATTTTCCAACAATGGATCAAGACATCCCTGAAGAAACCTTCCAATAAGTTGCAGACATTGCTAAGGAAGCTGTTCAGAAAGTTGATGAAGCTCAGAATGTTGAACAACGTCAAAAGGAAGTTGATGTTGCTGAGAATGGAAATCAGCAAGTTAAAGCAATACCTCAAATATTGAGATTGCAACCAATAAGGTTTGGGAAGCTGATGCAACTACTGAAACATGAATTCAGAAAAGTTGATGAAGTTCCTGCATAACAACTTCAGAAAGTTAATGAAATTGAAAAAGCTTCTGAAAAATACCTCAGAAAGCTAACAAAGCTAGAAGCCTTTATTGGAGAAGAATCCTTTAAATCTTCTACTACTGAAACAATTTCAAAATCTGAAGTGATGTTACAAACATCATAAGTAAACTCCAGTTTGATAAACAATAAATTGTTCTAGAATCTGATGAGGATGAGCAAGCTGGAAATGAAGCGGGTTTTGATCTGAATATAGAGGAATTCAGCTCAGATCACAATGCAAGTGTCTTTGAGGACTCTCAGATGAAAAATGATGGAACAATTCCTTCAACTCAAGTTCAGAATGTTCAAGGAAACATTCTTCATGAACAAAGCATTTCATCTGTTGATCATATGTCTGAAACATCTGGATATGTTAAAAGACAGTCAGATCAGAAAGTTGGAAAGACTAAGAAGAAGAGAAGGCTACTGATGATTAAACTGCTTCAGAAGGACATCCTTATTGATGCTTGGAGTTCTCCATCCAAATGAGAAAGTATTTCAAAGAAAGAGAAGCATGCTCTCTTCATTGAATCTCAAAGTAAGGAACATCATCCTATAAGGTACACATTTATTTGCACTATAATAAATATGATGATTGAATGCATGTTTAATATATGCTTATATCAAATGTTTAAACTTAAATGCAATAATTGTTTCATACTTTGTTCACACTCCTTTCATGATGGTATGATACTCATTTACAACTGCACAAGTCATAATTGATGTTTAAAATCATTACATGATGTCTTATGCTTTAAATGCGTTACATCAATTTGTGAATACTTATCTTTTCACATTTGAAATAAATGATTTTGATACATTTATGAATTATTAACATGAGTTGCAAACTAAATCATCATTGTTGATAGGGAGATTTATGTTTGATCGTTGATGTTAAATCATGATTGTTCATTAATTTGAAACATAAAAAATGTCTAAATTTGTCAAACTTCAGAATAATCTAAAACAAGAAGATACTCACTTGTTTTTGATATGGTTTATGAAAATACCATTCTTCAGACATAATCCCAAAAGAATCTTATGTTTGAAATTCCCATTAGAAGATTTTTTATATACTTGATCTTCATGTTGATGCTGTGTATGATCTTGTTATAATCTTCAAATATTGCTCTAAGGTTTGCATATTTTGTTCTTAAACTTATATTGGCCTTGCTTTGAGCATAAAAGTTTGTTTAATTATCTTACTTTAATTGCCAAAATTGAAGACAAAGATAAAAGTGCAAACATCATTATGTGTTGGATTTCAAACATGTGCAAAAGAATCTCATTTAACTCCAGTTAAAAGGATTTTCTGAAATCTAGTAGGTACTACTGATCTTGGCCTTTGGTATAGAAAAGGTTCTTGTTTTGATCTTGTAGAATATGCTAATTATGCTGAAGACAAAGTTGAGAAGAAGAGTACAAGTGGCTTCTGTCAAGTCTTGGGACAAGCATTAATTGAATGGTCTTGATACCATTGCATTCTCCACAACTGAAGTTGAGTGTGTATCTGCAGCTAGTTGTTGCTCTCAAATTTTGTGAGTAAGAAATCAGTTGGAAAATTACACACTAAGGTACACAAGTACTCCTATTTTTTTGTGATAATAAAAGTGCAATTAATCCTTTTAAGAATCCTATTTAGCATTCTAGGTCTTAACATATTGAAATAAAGCATCATTTCATTAGAGACCATGATCAGGAAAAGAATATTGCATTAAGCTTTGTTGATACTGAAAATCAACTAGCTGACTTTTTCACAAAATCCCTTGTTGAGGATAGATTCAGTTTTCTTAAAGAAAAATTGTTAATCATGAAAAATCCCAATAAAGATTGATTACAGATCACTAAGGGCCTTAGACTAAACCCCTTGATGTCATCTGATGCAAATCAGATAGATCTATCTCAATCTGGACATTCATCAGAATGTTCCAGAGTTCAGAATGTTCCTGAGTTCAGAATGTTCATCAGGTCAGAATGTTCATGAATATCAGAATGTTCAAAACCTGAAATCTGGGTCAGAAATCTCATGCGTGAGATTTTGCGTTGATTTTCTCCAGAAATATTTCTACAATCTTAAGCATTTAATGCTTGGTTATAAGAAGTTACATTTAAGGTTTAACCACCATGTAAAACCTTAACTATCAAATCAACCAATCCCCTTTCACTTTTCAAAACGGCTACTTTCTTCTCTCTCTCCTGTCCGTTCCAAATTTTCCTCCTTCCCAATGTAACTGCTACTTTCTCTTTCCTTCTTTCTTTTCACTCTGCACGTTTGGTCTATATAATCAGTAACAACTCTGATTATTTCACATCTACTTCAAATCCAAACTTCTTTCTCCTCAAAAATTCAAATCACTATGTTCTTCATTTTTTCGAAGAAACATGGCCAGAACCAAAACCATTTCAAAGTTCTCTGATGATGAAACAAGTCAAGTGGAACGTTCTCAATCACCACCACCAAATTCCGCTGCTGGTCAATCCTCTGATCAACAACCTTTAAATGAAAACCCTGTTCACACAATCCTTCCTGACGTCATTTACCCTGCTTTTGACGCTCCAAAATCTTCCCAATCAAAATCCTCTAAGAAACCCATCACCAAACCTAGACCCATTCCTACCAGACGATCAACTAGGATGAAGAAATCCTCAAAGGAACCAAAGGTCTCTCATGTGAATCTAGTCTCTGATGAAGAGAAGAAGACAGATTCAAGTGATGATGAAAAGGTAGAAGATTCTGAAGAGGAAATTGAAGAAGATCCTGAAGAAGAAACGGAAATCCCTGAAGAGGAAGATGAAGAGAAAGTAGAAGAGGACTCTGAACAAACTCTCATTGAAATGGTTAAGGCTGCAAGAAAAACCTATAAGAAGGAAAAGAAAGTTGCTTCTCCTTCAGAGGAAAAACCTTCATCTCAGCATGATGGTGAAAATGCTGCAAAAGTAGATGAAGAAGATGTAGAGGCTGATGAAGATGAAGCTTCTTCTAAAAAGCATGGCAAAGGAAAGGATTTTGCCAAGGTTGCTGCAGTTATAAGGGCTCAAAGAGCAGAGAAGATTGCTCTCAGACCAATGAGCAGAACAAAATACTTTGAGTTTGGGAGTTTGGAAACAAAGGGGTGGAATCTGAAGGAGTTCACTGATCCACAAGGATGGACAAACTTTGTATCTTTGCAAGAACACACATATGAAGATCTGGTTAGAGAGTTCTACACCAACTTGACTGTGAAGCAGAAGAAGAATGAAAATGAGAACTTTCTCATCTCATCTGTCAAGGGTATTCAGATCACTGTAACTCAAGACTTTCTCTCTGAAGCCTTGAAAATCCCAAATGAAGGTAATAAGCTGTTTTCTTGTTCATGGTACAATGATGTTAGAGTTAACCGTAATCAACTCATGGTCAAGTACACCAAAGAAAATCACACCTTTAACTCCACAAATCTAGAGGATGTCCCAAAAATCCTTCACAACATGGTTAGACATACCCTAGTACCCAAATGTGGATCTTTTGATGTTGTCTCTGATATGGACCTATGCATCATCTACCACCTCATGAACAAAACCAAGCTGAACCTTTGCTTCATCATCATTCAACATATGATTGATTCCTGTTTGGCCTACAAACAAACAGTTGCTGGGTTACCCTATGGAATGCACCTAACCCCCATCTTTCAGAAAGCAAAAGTACCTCTTGAGGGAGAAAAACGTAAGCTTGACTTCATGAAGTTCACATCAAAGACTTTAGGTCAACTTCGCATCACCACCTCTAACATGCCATCCTTCACAACTTCTGGAACTTCTGGGTCTGCTAAGAGGACTTCTAATAAGAATGTTCAGAAAATTAGAAAGAAGAGAAAGGTAGAGGAAATCAGAGATGAATCTCCTAAGAATGAAGAAACCAGACCTTCCTCTCCACCAGAATTGGAAATGTTCTCTGAAGTCTCCAAGCTTGCAAGGGAGACTGTTGAAGAAGGAAGCTCTCAGTTCAAAACTTTGCTTGAGGAGTCACTAACTGAAGATGATGCTCAGAAGGATAATGATGCATCTCTTCAAAGGGAAGCTGAGAATGTTAAGCAAGCTATTGAGGCTTATAATGGTATACCTCAAACTGCTGATGGAAACTCTGTTGATCTAGATCAAAGAGTTGAAGAAAATACTGAGAAGGAAACTCAGAATGTAGATGAAGATACTCAGGAAGTGGCTGAGATATTAGCTTCAAACATGTCAATTGAGGGAGATGCTCAAGTTGCACAAATGGAGTTCTCAACTGGGTTTGACCTTAACATTGAAGATGTCAATACTGAGTTCAACAATGAAGTATTTCAAGATGGTCAGGAATCAACTGTGGCTCAGGAAGTTGTAATTCCTGAAGCTCAGAATGTTGAAGTCTCTGCAGCTCAGAATGTTGAAGTTTCTGCAGCTCAGAAGGTTGAAGTTTCTGCTGCTGAACCTGGAGTTCAGAATGTGCAAGTTGCTGAACCCATTCAAGTTGATGAAAATTGTCCCTTTGTGGAAATTGCTCCAACTGCTGAAGAAACACAAACAGTTGATCAGAATGCTCAAGGTGCTGAGCTGAATCAACTTTTTGCTGATCAACACATTGATCAAAATGCTTCAAATGAGCCTGCTATGTCAGCAGATCCAATGCCTTTGGCCTCTGGATCTTTACCATCTGAAGAAGTTCAACGTATGGCTCAGACAGCTCAGAATGTTAACCTCTCTTCTTCAACTATGGGGTCTGTTGCTGGTGCAAGCAACTTCTTGGTCTCTGATCTTCCCACTCCAAACACCATTCCCTCATACACTCCACCACCACCACCAATGAAAACCACCACTACAAGCAAGCTTCCTAACATAGCTGCTCTTTTTGAATCCCTCAATACCTTTGTGACTGCCAACAAAGAGAAGGCTGAAGCTTCTGATGCTGCTCCACCTGCTCCTCCCTCTAAGCCTTCAAGGGCTGAGAAGTTAGCCTCTAGGGCACTCAGGGTCTCTACCAAGACTCACAAAATTGTGTGTGCACTGGCTGATTGGACTGTCAAAGTCCATGCTCCTGGTTTGGCCATTGCTGGACCAACCTTTGCTGACCAATTCATCTTTGATGAAGAACCATCCTCTGATTCTGGGGATTCTACTCCCTGAATCTGTCTGTGTTATCCTCCCTATCCTTTTTGCAGATGACTAAAGGGGGAGAAGCTTTAGGATTTAAGGTCTTAAGTTTTTCTTAGTTTTAGGCCCTAAGTAGGTATAGTGATCAATAGTTATTGAAGTTTTTTAAACTTCATTTTTTGCTTGATCACATACTATGAATTGCTTTTTTGTTTTGAACCATATATATCATGTAGTGTACTTCATGCTTTATATCAATGAATGAATATTGATTTTGGTTCAATCCTGCATATGTTTATTTTATGCAATATATTATGAAATTGAGGGGGAGCTTTTTAAAGTTCTTAAAAACTCTGCATAATGGATTATAAAAATGAGGGGGAGCATTAAAATAAATTTTCAAGCTCTGTTATTCTTCATATATATAATCAAAATCCTTAATCCTAAATCATAGGTTTATCATCTTCAAAAAGGGGGAGATTGTTGAGGCAAAATCCCTAATTAATTTTAAAGATAATAAACCAATATGATTAAAGAATTAATGGACTTTGATTATTTCCTTGGTATTTAACTTGTGCTCTTGAGTATTTTACTAAGACAGGAACAAGGCTTAAATCATACCAAGAATCAAGTAATCAAAGGACATTTGATTTCAAGATCTAACACTGAGATCAGAAAGTTAGATCAGAATGTTGCTCAGAGATCAGAATGTTCGCTCAAGAGATCAGAAGGTTGCTTCTATACAAGCCCAAAATCTCAAGAACATAGATCAAGGTCATGCAAGGCACATGTGACATAAATAAATGTCAAGAGAAGTACTTCTGCATGGATCAAGCAATAAAGGCATCTATGATGATTAAAAGATTAATGGACTTTGATAGTTCTTGGTATTTGTGCATTCTTGAGTGATTAACCAAGACACAAACAAAGTTTAAATCATACCAAGATACAAGAAATCAAAGTACATTTGAATTCATGAACTAACTCTGAAGTTCAGAAAGTTAGTTCAGAATGTTGATCAGAAAGTTGATCAGAACGTTCTGATGATAGTCCAGAAGGTTGTTCATAAGCAAACCCAGATTCATCAAGAACGTGAAGAACATGCAAGCACACTTGACATGAATAAAAGGTCCAGAAAAGTACATCTGCATGGATCTGTCAACAACAAAGGCATGAACAAGGAACTATGTCAAAAAGGTCTTTAATGTTCATCTAAGACTATGAACATTAAAGTACTAGGATTATTCCAATGAGAATTTAATCCTAGATGTTGCATTCACTGCACTTCAGTTTTGTTTTCACTATTAGGATTGATTACACCAGATACAAGTCTTACAAATCATCCTAAGTGAAACAGATGGAACATTCTGATGGTCAGAATGTTCACTCCTGCACATGCTTCCAGCCATGAACAGTGTAGTTGGTAAAAAGAAGAAAAAGGTAGCAAAAGGAGATCTTGCATCAGAGATAACTTGTACTCTGAACAAAATCAAGCAAATCTCCTAGAAGCATGGGCCTGAAGCTGCAGACCACTATCCTCTCTTTCCTGCACAAAGTCCAAGACAGATTTGGTTCACTTTATCCTACTTTTCCAGCAACTTTTGAAGCATATGGAGAAGCTACTTTTTGGAGGATAAAACTCAAACAAATCTCACATCACGTGCTGGGCAAGCCCAGAAATTCATCCAACATTCATCCATGATGAACCCAGATGAAGAACATCATGAATTTTCAACATTCTGATGAAGAACACAGCAACATTCTGATGTTCATCCTGGGAACGCAACAACATTCTGATGATCAGAATGTTCACCCAGATTTTCAAGTAAAAGCTTGTGGGGCCCAGGACACATGGCATAACACCATTGGACACCCTACAACGGCTATTTGAGCCCAAAGACTCTATAAATACAGATCTAAGGCTCAGCAAAACTTGCACCTTGCCAAAGCATTCAAATAAACAACTTGAAGATTGTTTAAAAGCTCTTGCAACAGAAATTGATCAATGGCTAAGGCTTTCATTTACTTAGTGCACATCAATACTCTTTGTTATCTCTTGCAAAGATAACTTCTCTTCCCCCTCCTCTGTTTGATTCTCAAACATTCAAACTCCACACAAATTGCAAAGCATACAAGAAAACAACTTGATTTTGTTTGAAGCTTTTGCAAACTGAAATTGATCAATGACTAAGGCTTTCATTA
Source organism: Medicago sativa (assembly GCF_051527215.1). NCBI lineage: Eukaryota > Viridiplantae > Streptophyta > Magnoliopsida > Fabales > Fabaceae > Medicago > Medicago sativa. Next base: position 87,855,465 of record NC_140752.1, read on the forward strand.
CTTAGTGCAAATCAATACTCTCTGTTATCTCCAAGATAACTTCTTCTTCTTTCTTCTTCTGTTTGTTTCTCAAACATTCAAACTTCAAACATCTTGTAAAGTCTCATCTAGCTTTAGGGGTACTAAAGTGTTAGTTTGAGCTGAAGGTGCAAAGTCTAAGTGGGTAACTTAGCAAGAAGAAAAGAAAGTCTCATCTAGCTTTAGAGGTGCTAAAGTGTTAGTTTGAGCTGAAGGTGCAAAGTCTAAGTGGGTAACTTAGCAAGAAGAAAAGAAAGTCTCATCTAGCTTTAGAGGTGCTAAAGTGTTAGTTTGAGCAGAAGGTGTAAAAGTCTAAGTGGGTAACTTAGCAACAAGATGCAAGCCTGCTGAGGCTTAGAGAATACAGGATTGTAAGTGTTCAGGTGAACACAGATTGTAAGGTGCAGGATTTGAGAGGTTATCTCAAGCATCATAGTGGAAACTCTCACAAGATTGTGAGGAGTGGACTAACCCACATTGGGTGAACCACTATAAACTTCTGTGTGTTGATTCTCTCTTCCCTATACTCTTTACTTACTGCAAACACAAACACACACAAACACATTTACTTTGTTAAACTGTCTTTGCACTCAGACACCAGAACATTCTGAAGTCTGCTTTAAACTGTTTTTGCACTCAGACATCAGAACGTTCTGAAGTCTGCTATTAACTTAACTATTCCAAGTTTCCACTTGAGAATCATTTTTAAAGTTGCAGGATAATTTTTAAAGGGTCACAATTCAAACCCCCCCTTTCTTGTGACTATTTTATCCACTTCAGTAGTGTTTAAATACAACAGTCTTCCAATAAGCCTCCTGTAGCAAGACACATCTGTAAAAGGTTTACTTGTGTCTTGATGCAATTTGACTGAAGTGTCTAAAGGTGTAGGAGCAGGTTTGGCACCTAAAAGACCTGATGAATCAAGCAAATCAAGACAGTATTTTCTCTGTGAAATAGAGATTCCTTCCTTGGAATGAGCTACCTCTAATCCCAAAAAGTATTTAAGAATCCCTAAATCCTTGATTTTGAATTGATTATCAAGAATATTCTTGATTCTCTGAAACTCATCAAGTGAAGTGCCAGCTAGTATAATGTCATCCACATACACTAGAAGTGCTGTGAAATCACTACCATGTTGAAGGGTAAACAAAGAGTAGTCAGCAGTGGATTGATTGTATCCTTCAGCTAAAAGCAATGTAGTCAGTTTCTCATACCATTTTCTACTAGCTTGCTTCAAACCATAGAGGCTTTTCTTCAATTTACAGACTTTGCCAGATGAACATGAGACACCTTCTGGAATTGTCATGTAAACAGTTTCTTGTAGCTCCCCGTGAAGAAAAGCATTGTTCACATCTAGCTGGTGCAAATGCCAATTTTGAATAGATGCAATAGCAAGAAGGGTCCTCACAGTGGTTAATTTGGCTACTGGTGAAAATGTATCAAAATAATCAAGACCCTCTATTTGATTATATCCTTTAGCCACCAATCTTGCTTTGTATCTTTCAATAGAACCATCAGCTTGGTATTTGATTCTATACACCCATTTACAACCAATAGGTTTCACATTTGGTGGTGTATCAACAATGCACCAGGTGCCATTATTGGCTAATGCCTGCAATTCAACATTCATTGCTTTTAACCAATGATCAGACTGACATGCTTCTTTATAGGTTTTAAGCTCAGTACTTTGTGTGACAGAAGTAGAAAAAGCTTTATGTGAAGATGATAAATGAGAAAAAGAATGAAAAGAGGAGAGTGGATATGGTATACCTGAGTTGACTGATGATGGTGATTGAGCAGATGAGCTGCATACAAAATCTTTCAAATAAGCTGGTTGAGACCTAAGTCTTGTGGGTTTGGGTGAATGAATAGTGGAAGTGGTGGATGGGGATGTTGATGTGGATGTGTCATTGGTAGTGGGAAGAGAGAATTCAATGGATAAAGGTGAAGTATCAGAAACAGGTTCGGCACTAGGGGAAAAAGAAATGTCAGAAACAGGTTGTATGTTGGTATGATAGGTCCAAGGAATATGTGAAGGATTGGACTGATAAGGAAGAATAGTTTCATGATGTGTGACATTTCTAGAAACAAATATTTGTTTTGAGTGTATGTCTAAAAGCACAACACCTTTCATGCCACTTTTGTAGCCAAGAAAGATGCACTTTCTTGCTCTAGAATCAAGTTTGCTTCTTTGAGCTTGTAAAGTAGAGGCATAGGCTAAGGAGCCAAAAACTTTAAGTTGATGTAAATCAGGTTGCATGTTATGCAATAGAAAATAGGGTGATTGATTTTGTAAAATGGGGCTGGGCACTCTATTCATGATAAAAACTGCATGAACTGCAGCATAGGACCAAAATTGTTTAGGTAAATGAGATTGAAAAAGTAATGCTCTAGTAATGTTTAAAATGTGCTGATGTTTTCTCTCAACTCTTGCATTTTGCTGAGGTGTTTCAACACAACTAGTTTGGTGTAAAATTCCTTTGGATGCATAAAATGAAGGGATGTTAAATTCAGGACCATTATCACTTCTGACAGTTTTCACATTACAGTTGAAATGATTTTCAATGAGGGTTATAAAAGCAATGACATGTTGTCTGGTTTCACTTTTTGTTTTCATTAGGGTTAACCAAGTATATCTACTATAATCATCAACTGCAGTGAGGAAATAAACATGATTATGAACAGAAGGAACAGAAATGGGGCCCCAAATATCAAAATGTATTAGATCAAACAGTTTTGAAGCTTTATTACAACTGATAGGGAAAGGGAGTTTTCTATGCTTAGAAAAATGGCATACATCACATGTTGCCTTAGAATCAACATGAACAAAAGGGAAACTAGATTGCAACAAATTCATTCTAGAAAATGAAAGATGGCCAAGTCTGAAATGCCAAAGGGCACTGTCAGGTAAAGGGATGGTTGAGTGAATGGTCTTGCTTGCAGAACAAGCCAACTTATTATCCAGATTCAAGTAGTACAGGTCTTCTCTCTTATCACCAGAACCAATCATCCTCATGGTTTTCTTGTCCTGAATCAAACATTGAAAACCATTAAAACTGACAATAGTATTCAGGGAACTATTCATTTTGGACACAGAAAGCAAATTGTAATTAAAATCAGGGACATAAAGAACGTCATAAAGAATAAGAATGGAAGAAAATTTAACAGTTCCTGAATATATTGCCATACTAATATGACCTGTAGGTAACTTTATGGACATGGGAGCAATTTCATTGTAAGAATGAAACCACTTCAGATTGCAACAAATATGATGAGAAGCTCCTGAATCTATGATCCAGGAGTTTTGAGTGAAATTATAATTTGCCAAAGAATTAATGAAACTTGTACCTTGCCTATCTGATGGTGAATGACCAACAGACATAGAAGTAACCTGATTGGAAGCATGCACAGTTCCTGAACTTTGATTAAGAGATGAACCTTGAAGAAGAGTCATTAACCTTTCATACTGCTCATGTGTAATAGCTGGAGCACTACCCTTGCTATCAACACTAGTTGGGGATTCTGCAACATTATTATCTCCCTCAGGTGCAGCATGATTGGCATAAGCAGAATTGAATTGTTTCTGAAGATGTGGTGGAACTCCATGCTTCTTCCAACATGTTTCAACGGTGTGATTGCTCTTTCCACAAAAGGTGCAAACACGAGAAGTACCTTTAGAATTTGATCCTTGAAATGATGATTTACCAAAAAAGTTGTTGCCTTTAAACTTCTTGGAATCAACAGAGTTGATTAAAACAGAGTCATCAACAGTAGGAGAAGGATTATATTGTCTTTCATATTGTAAAACCATGGAGAAAATCTTGTTCATAGAGGGAAGAGGATCCATTAACAGAATTTGAGATTTCACCATACTAAAGCTTTCATTCAAACCAGTAAGAAAACGAATAGCGTAGAGTAGAGTATGATTACGTCGTGCATTTCTCATGAATTCACAAGAACAACGTACTCTACAAGTGCAGTTTGGTATAGGCATGTAAATCTCCAATTCTTCCCAAAGAATCTTCAATTCAGAGTAGAAAGTGGTAACGGTTTTGGAATCTTGTTGTAAGGAGTAAATTTCTTGCATTAGTTCAGAGATCCTTACCAAGTCACCTTGTGCAAATCGTTCCTTCAAATCCACCCAAACATCACATGCATTTTCCATAAACACAATGGATTGAGCAATTGAAGGAGAAACCGAATTCACAATCCAAGAATGAACGAGCATGTTACAGCGATTCCAAGCGCGAAAAAGAGGATCGAATTCATCAAGAATTGGAGAGATTGATCCATCAACAAATTCAAACTTCATTTTCCCGCCCAAAGCTCTTCGCATTGAACGAGCCCAAGAATGATAATTTGATCCGTCATGAACCGGAGAAACAGAAACTGAAGAAGGACCATCGCTTGGATGAACAAAATAAGGACTTGAATGATTTGTGGGATCCTCCTCGAAAGTAGAAGAAGTGCCAACGTCTTTGTTGCGTGGCGCCATTGATGAAGAGGTTGAAAAGCTTGAAAAGCTTGCGGAAGAAACGTGTTTAGATCTGAAGGCTCAATGATACCATATTGAGAAGATGAAATTCAGAGAAGAAAAAGAGAAAAATATGAAGAATGAAGAATAATTCTCATTAGCTTTGAATCACTGATACAACAGCCTTATATAGGTTTATAAAATGAAGCTATACTATAAGCTACTATGAACCATCTCGCACAGGATTATAACTAACTAATTGACAGCTAAGCAAGTTAGTTACAAGAAACTTGGGCTACAAGTTAGCCATATAAGCTAGTGACTTGAGCTAACAAGGCTGGTAACTTGAGCTGCAAGTTATTGAACAGCAGCTTCTGGAGTACAGCAGCTTCTGATCATGTGCTTCTGAAGTACTGCTTCTGAACATGTGCTTCTGAAGTACAGCTTCTGAACAGCAGTTTATTCAACTCTAGCTTATTTCTGCTTCTTCTTCATTTAACAGATGCATTTCTATCTTTTTCATATCTTCTTTCAACATTGAACTTGGTGAGCAATGAGTGGAGTGGAGCATTCCCAAAATTAAATGATATTCCAAACAATGGTTCTCCTCATTATGCTCCATGGATGTTAGTAAAAATTAACAAGATAGAATAATAAAAAGACCTCAGGATTCAAGTAGCGATTTAGAATAGTAAAAGATCATCTATTGTCTTCTTTATCATCAGCAAAGAACTTGTGAACAATACCATTTTTGCTTCCACCCAGCTACACTCTGGATATTTTTTCAATTGTTTCTCTCTTATCAACAATAGTATTCATTTCACTTCACATAGACCAAAGGCATCCTTAACAAACTCAACATAAGATACAAGCTTCGCAATGCTCAAGGATCAACAATTTGTGCTATTTCATCTCACATTGAATTATCAACTATCCCGAAAGAAAGAGCATACAAGGATCTATGATTGGAGAAAATTGAAACAACAATCTTTCTAAAATAAAAATAGGAAGAAATGGAAAAACTTGAACTATCTGATGTTTGGGTCGGAGGATCTTCACCTAATGAATGAGGATGTGAACAAAAGTTAAACAGCACAACAATATGCTTTTCATTTTTTATTCACCTCACCATTACATTAGGCGAAGAACCTCTTGCCTCAAACAAAAGCATGCAATAATTCAACCCTCAACACTACTGTTACATGAGTCACTGCTCGTTTATATATGTAATCTTCCTTTCTATTTCCAAGAAAACGCTCGATGTGGGACTTAATTATGTTAAAACTTACGCTAATAGTACGTGTGGCGATGGTTGGAAGGAATGAAACGTGAAAAAAAAATACATGAAAAAAATAAGAGGATATTTAAGCTTCAAGCTATATTAAAATAAATTTCAATAATGATATCACAATATGTGCTAAATAGATGGTCAGAAGTTCGATCTCTGATTCATGTGTATGGAAAAAAAAATCATATTGAAAGGGAGAACTCACCTTATGTGCCCCACAAGTTTTCTGATGAAGATTAGTCACAGTTAAACGGAAATGGAAACTTCGTAACAAAAAAAATAGCAATTTTAAAGATACAACAACTTGTGAGTCAAATAATTTGGTTTAACATCCCTATCCGATCAACCAAAACAATTCAATCGGGTTGAATAACCAACTTTGACCATTTAATATATGATGTTAAAAATTATACAAATAATCAATTAACAACTTTCGATTAAAGTCTCTATTTTGTCTAAGAATGTGTCATTTTTCTTTCAAAATGATGAAATTCGTAAGTTGAAAAATGCAAACCTTAACAAATAGTAATTGCAAAATTATATAATTTGTTTCTTAACTTAATATTTGGTAACATTTTCGTCCTTTGTTTTTTTTCTTCCGATTTAGTCCTTTATTTTATAAAATATCAATATAGTTATCCTTTTTTATAAAAAAAATCAAAAACTTCCAAAAAAAATCATCAAACTCATAAACAAACCCAAATCTTCATCACACAAACCTAGAAAATCAAATTTGATTGAAAAAATCTCAAAAAATGATAAGATATTGTCATTTTATAATATAAAATACTAAATAAGGACAAAAAAATAAAGAACGAAAGTGTTACCTGAAATTAAATTAAGAGACAAAATTTGTAATTTTACCAATATTAATATTATACCATCAACACTTTATAACTTTTTTTTTTTGTGACTAAGCCACTTAGTAAAGTTATCCTTGCATTTGGAATCACAGCAACAAAAATATAAGAATTAAGTATGTTCTTGGTACCTCTCAGTATACCAACTTCCATTTTCAATCTCTCTGAAAATTTCATTAAAACTTTGATCCCTATAAACTGTGTTGGCCATTTAGTCCATGTAATTTAACAAAATTTCAGATCGCATGTTCCACTTGATTTTTTAATGACAGGCCATTAAATCCTCAAAAAAAAAAAAAAATGACATGCCATTAATAAAACTTTACAATATCATAATAAATTTAATAATTTATCACAAGTAATTAAAACACTTCTTATATAAGGGAAATTATCAACACAATTAATATGTGTAGGGATAAAACCCTGAGACTATCAATAAGTTTAGTCCAAATTTCAAACACAAATAACTCTTAATAAAAAACTAAAGATAGCAAAGCCTTGTACAACATTTTAAAAACATTTGAAGACTATGGTCAGCTAGGAAACTACCTGTTTATTCAAGATAATTTCAGAAGGTAAAGTCCAATTTGTCAAAAGAGACAATATAACCTTTGACTCTTCTGTCATTTAAGCAACATGAAACACATTATTGTCTCTCTGATATTTGTGATTGACAGGAGAAAATTCAAGATCAAGAAGTTTGTCCCAAATCACAATAGAATTATTATCATGTAAAAAGTAGGTAAAAGGCTGCATAATTGATTTAAATCAATACTATATACTTTCAAACATTGAACATGTGAATAGGTAATTGCGTTGTTTTAACATTATCATGATCAAAATGTAGTATAAATAACATGAACACGCTTCAAAATTCCTCATCCATTAAAAAAACTCTACGACAAAAATAGGTTGAGCAGTGTTAACCAGCAAGCTAACAATATTGGTAGATAAAGTAACAAAAAATAACAATAAACCGGCAAGCTCTGCACATAACATCTTATGTGTTTGAGAATCTACAGAACAATATTAACAACATCAGCATCCTTTTGCTTGTTCTTTATTAGGTAAAACCCCTTACCAAATGAAAGGACTAAACTCTTATTCATCCATCAATAACATCGGCAATTGTTGTATAGCGAGGACTGCAATTGCACATGATTTTTACTCCATTACAGGTACCATTTGAGTAGTACAAAACAACAATGACAAATTTTAAAACACCAAGAGAAAATTGTGTACATGCAAATGCTCATAAATTAAAAGAAGGCACTTAACTTCCTCAATAAAGTGTTTCATGGTTTCACTGAGGGGAAGGACTAAAGAGTGTGCTTCATTAACATTCTTTTACTTCCCCTAAATTGATACTACTATTAGAACCAACAAAAAAATATTGCGTTAAAAATTTGAAACATGAAGTTGCAACAATTGGGAGATAATAATAAAGCTAAGTCAGCATTTAGGAATGAAAGACAAACAAATGCTCGCTTACTTTCAATGGAATGAAGATGAATGCAAAAAAGAAAAAGAAAATCATACAATCGGCAAAATACCTAGCATGCCAAATTCAAGATTTCTTGTTCCCATCAGTCTATTGCACTGTCATCTTAGGTAAAACAGCAACAAAGGAGAACCAGAAATTTTTTTAAAATCAAGATTAGGAATGGAGTCGAAGATGCAGTAAAAAAAGCTATTAATGTACTGACACCTCTCTCCATTCTGATTGAACTGGAAAAGCTTCGATTTGCTTCACTAAATGAAAAAACATGATCAATGTAAGGTAAAACCCAAAAAATAAGGAGAAATAGGAAAAGGGAAATACATATAAATATAGAATGGTATCTTCGTTACTTTGTCAGTAGTCAAGGCAACCTGCTCATGCTTGACGACGGTAGCAACTTGAACTCCAAAGTTATTCCAACTTCAAAGTGATTTCACTAACACCAAATAGGAAAAGGAAAACGTTATAAACTAGAGAGAAAAAGCAATAGAATGCATTATGATAGTTTTGAGCTGAGGAAAATTTAGAGTGGACTAAAAAAAGGGTCAAGGAAGTTATTGTTATTTCAAATACTCAAATATCTCAGTGTTTGGAGAGATATTTCACACTTGTAAGGAATCCATGTCATACAAAATACAAACCCAACAATTTCAACAAAAATTTAAGGCAATAAGAACATGAGGTTGAACGAGGACTCTCCTTGAAGCGAAGCTTGGGGGTGGAAGGCCATAATGGAATAAAGATGCATGAATAATGCTAGGGTAGGGACACACTCTTTAACATATATGATCTCCAAACTCATCCAAAATTTCAACTTTATCCTTGCTCTAACTCAAAAGAGTAAATAACAAAATTCAAGTCCATTAATTTTTTGGTGCATCAGGAGAGGATGCTAAGAAGTTTTATGACGTGATATTGACGAATTAGCAGCCTGTGTGTTCTAACAACTTGAACTAGGCGCTGGCAAAAATGCAAGTACACAGAGAAAGCACAGGATCATGCAAGCCCTAAATTCTGAAGCAACAAGATCTTTGAGTTTGTCAAGTCATAAGATCATTAGTGTAACACAAAAAAGGGAACCTGCTATAACCAATTGAAGACCGAAAAACGATAAGGGCTTTCTTTAGCCGGTTTCTTCAGTACCTCCCCATTCCTTGTTGTTTTCTTTTGCCTTCTTCAGTACCTTTCCATGTAGGATCACATTATTTTACTACTACATAATTACACTGATGATATATCAGTACAACATTTGCTTTGCTATAAACAAAAACATCTCTTGCAGTTGACTTTACATGCCAAATAGTTCGATATAAGCTAGTGTCTGCAGATATATACCAGATAACCTCAAAACTGGCTCTGATATTATGCCTTCTCCATCTTTAACTCCAGTTTGTGATGAATTGAACAACCCTGTAAAGTGAATAGGAGTATAATTGATTTAAAATTAAAATATCCTTCTTCGATGGTAATCTATATGCAGACATAAAGCAATTCTTTACATTTGTCAATAACAGAAAATGGTACTCCCACTTCAAAGTTATTCCTCTAACACCAAAATATCTGTTTTAAACCTCCACATGGACCTCGTCTTGCTCACCAAATATTATTACAAGAGCAAGTTCCATTAAGTGGTGGAACCTCATGTTATCCCTCACAACAATTTTCCTTCCTGTAACTTTGGATGCGCCACACATTACAATATGACAGTCCTCGCATATCCTAAGGTTTTTCATAATCTTTATAGTGGAATCGGCATCTGTACTTGACAGTCTATATGCGAAAGCAAGTTTTTCACTATGTGACATAAATAAAAGCCTTTTTCCTTCGTCATCAATATCATATAGCACAGAATTTAGTTTCTGTTGATATCCAATAGCCTTCAGTCACTGCAAAAGATCATCTAATGCCCTTCTTTATCTAATTACTTTATGGATGTTTCACATCACCAGTAAAGAACTCGTGAACAATACCATTCTTCGCTTCGACCCAGCTACAACCTGGATTTTTTTCTCAATTGTTTCTCTCTCACCAATTTCCTGACACTGGTATACGTCATCCCATCTTCCAGCTAATGCATACGTGTTGGACAACAATAAATAATTCCCCAGGTTATTAGGTTCAAGCTCAAACAAAAGGCGAGAAGCAATTTCAGCAACATCAGGCTTCCCGTGGATGTGTGATGCTCCAGGAAGTTCTCCGCACACATGTCCATTGGGCTCCGTAGGCATTGTCTAAACAAGCTGGAGTGCTTTTTCCAAGTGTCCTGCTCGGCCAAGAATATCAGCTTGCAAGCATAATGATCTGCAGTTGGAGCAACACCATAACATTCTTCCATGGCACCAAAGAGCTGCTGACCTTGTTCTACCATGCCTGCATGACTACACGCCGTAAACAAACTTACAAAAGTAACATGATTTGGTTTTATCGCAGTCTCCAACGACTCATACAACAATTTAATCGCAACATGAGCACGATCATGTACTGCAAACCCAACAATCGTAGAACTGTAAGAAAAAACATTCATTTCCTTCATTCTTCTAAACATGTTATAAGCTTCCTCCACATTACCACATTTAAAGTACATGTCTATCAATGCATAATTGGACGCCTTCTAAGAAGCAATCCAGCTTGAATCTGGAGGTCATGGAATTGGGATATAATTGCCACTCAATCCTTTTAGCAAAATAGAGACTAAATCCTTGTCTTCAATTCACCTAAACAGTTCTGTTTTATCAACTTAAAGTGCTGCTATTGACAAGTAACAGCATAGAGTGCAATAATTAACTTTTCCCAGTATATACTCTTGGTAATTTCAAAAGGATAAACTATGCTAAGAGTAATATCTTTTTTATTTAACTACATAATACAAAATAGGGTTAATACGTTTTTACCCCCTGTAATATAGGCGAGTTCCGGTTTTCCCCCTGTAAAAAAGATTCTTTCGATTCCAACCTTGTAATATAAAGATTCCGTCGAAAACCCCCTGGTCGAATATTGGACCCCCCAACTGATGACGTGGCGTGACGTGGCGCGCTGAGTCACCCTTTTCTACTGACGTGACGTGCTGACTGTATAATTATTTTTATTTTTTATTTTTTTATAGGGTACACGTGGCATTTGTCATTTGTTTATGTCTTTATCCCCCTGTAATTTAGGCGAGTTCCAGTTTTCCCCCTGTAAAAATTTTAAAAATAAAAAATAAAATCTGGAAAATTTTAAAAAATAATTATTTTTTTAAAAAAAGGGTTAATTATGTTTCTAGTCCCTATAAAATAGCGACCTTGTAAGTTTAGTCCTTACTTAATTTTAATAGCATTTTTAGTCCCTAATTTTGTTTTTTTGCCCTGAGTATTAGTCCCTACTCAATTCAAATTTGTTTAATTTATGCTAAAACTCTTAAATTTTTGAACAATTTTTTGCAGACATGTTTAGAACATTACTAAAAGTTCCTCCGCAAAAAATTATCGCAAAATTTGATTTCTATATCCAGATTTTATTACTTTTTATCTTTAACTTTTGTCGTTTTAAAAAATTCATATTTAATTCATTTCATGTTTGAAAATTCTAAATTTTAGTAAACGAACCTTTCATAGTGTTCTAATCTTGTCTCAAAAAAATCGTTCTAAAATTTAAGAGTTTAAGGATAATTAATCAAACTTTGTTTTAGCAGGGACTAAAATTATAAGTAAATTTTTTTTTATAGGGACTAAAAATGCTATTAAAATTAAGTAAGGAATAAACTTACAAGGTCGCTATTTTATAGGGACTAGAAACATAATTAACCCTAAAAAAAATGCTGCAAAATTAATAAAAATTGAAAATAATGAAAAAATACTGAAAAAATTTTAAAAAATTAAAAATCTGGAAAAAAAAATTCGCATGACATGTGTGTATATACATACCACATCATTAAATCATTTTAATAATAAAAATTAAAAACTGAAAATCTTTTAAAAATAACAAAAATCAGATTATTTTTTTTTAAAAAGTAAAAGATTGATTTTTTTAAAAATTTTAAAAATAACAAAAAATCAGATTATTTTTTTCGAAAAATAAAATAAAAAAGCAGAAAGGACATTTAGATTTTTTTTCGAAATTTAAAAAATTGGAAAAAAGTTCGGATTTTTTTTGAAATTTAGAAGATATTTAAAAATACTGGAATTTAATTTTCAAAATAAATAAAAGTTTAGATTTTTTTGCGAAATAAAAAAACTGGAAAATATTTAAAATTTTAAAAATCTGGATCAATAACTGGAATCTATTTGATAAAACATAAACCGTTGGATTTTAGACGTCTATTGTAAGTAATAGTGCACTATAACTACCCGATATTTTTTTCCTTTCTTCATCTTATTCTCTTATCACCTTCATCATCTTCATCAATATTAATAAAAAAATACCCAGAAAAAATCATAACCCTGAAAAATTTCGTCAATATTCAGGATGTATGTTAATGGGGGGTTGCCTTAGGAAAACATGTTTTTTTGCAATAATAAATAAATTACTGAAGAATGAAGAATAAAACTGGTTTTGAAATATGATTAGAGAAATGATTAAGGTCTTTCATATCATCTATTCATCACTTATTAGTAATCTGCACCTAAATCATATGATTGTTAATCGGTTTACGACAATTAAAAAAACAGCTCAGATCAATCCCTTAACTCAAAGCCCTTTTCTCTAATTATAATTCCCTAAAATCAATTATATTGGGTAAGAATCATAAAAGCATTACGTACAATTTATACTGAATAAACTATAATAACTTTCATGGTCTTGAGCTAGAACAAAATCATTTATGACTCAATCATAAAGGAATTAGTTAGACATCATCAAGGAATAAACAACATAAAAGAGAAAATAAACCGGAAGACTGAACAATTTTTTATTTTTTTTTATTTTCAATTTTTATTAATTTTCCAGAATTTTTTTAAAAAAATAATTATTTTTTAAAATTTTCCAGATTTTATTTTTTATTTTTAAAATTTTTACAGGGGGGAAAACTGGAACTCGCCTAAATTACAGGGGGATAAAGACATAAACAAATGACAAATGCCACGTGTACCCTATAAAAAAATAAAAAATAAAAATAATTATACAGTCAGCACGCCACGTCAGCAGAAAAGGGTGACTCAGCGCGCCACGGCATCAGCTGGGGGTCCAATATTCGACCGGGGGGTTTTCGACGGAATCTTTATATTACAAGGTTGGAATCGAAAGAATCTTTTTTACAGGGGGAAAACCGAAACTCGCCTATATTACAGAGGGTAAAAACGTATTAACCCTACAAAATATACAAAAATGCACTGAAATTCATCTTCCAAGGGAATCCTTGAGGTAATAGATTTGTTGAGTGAATGAATAGTTGATGAAAGAGTTGATCCACCACATATCAGACAATAATCCGTTCTTATGCAGAAAGAACATTCATACAAGAGAAAATAGAAAGAATAAGAAGAAATGAATAAATCTATAAAAGGCAGCAAAACCGTGTTCTTTTTTGGTTCATCATTTTTTTCTTGCATAGGATTGAACTCTAAAGAATTTCAACTCAGCCGAAGAAGAAATGATGATTCAAAAACATATGTGACTAAAATGCAATATTATTGGGAGAAGGGAATTGCCCTTTAAAGAAGTAATTTAACATCAATCCCACAATATTGTTCCAAGAGACACCGCTTGATTATATATTTAATCCTCTTTTCTATAGTATAATTGTAATCAGAAATGAAACAAAGTTGGACTAGTATAATTGTTTTGGGTTCTTAGATTTTCCGCAGAAAAGTTCGATGATATGAACAAAATAAAAAACACAACAATCTTTGTTTTTTATTCATTTTTGTTCAATCCATCGAACATTTACTTAGGAGAATCTTTTTACCTTTACGTGAACGTAAAATACATTCAATCCCACAAATACTTGTTGGAGTGTCACTGCTCGTTTATATATCCAATCCTTCTTTCTATATCTATATTTTCTTTCGATGTGGGACTTGTTTGTTTCTATCGAAGTAGACTCTGCAGTCTGCACATAGATGAAACTGGAACTGTTGCTTGGCGTGAGAACACTCATGACCCGGTAATTAAGTCATGTCAAACTCCATTTTGTTATATTTTTTCTCCCTCATTTAATCAAACTGACACTTGTATATTTACACCATGTCATTGTCACCAAAATTGTCATTTGAATTTGATATCTTACCAAAATAATTATAGTTATTGGTTAAACTTTACTCATCTATTGTCGAACTCCAATGCTCCATACCATCAGCACAATTTTCTTTTGAAATAGTAGGTTTACGACAAAAAATATATGATTTATTTATATGCATTGACTTGTTGTTAACCCTTCCGTTTTAAAGAGAAGAGTCATAGTAATTTGGTTTGGTGATTGCTCTATAAGCCATTCAGCATTACTCAACCTATCGGAAAACAATTTTTGATAAGCATTTTTTCTACTTAGAAGTGGATCAGATTTTACCATATGACGTTTGTTTTCACGAAATTTTGAGCAATTCAAGCGGTCTATAGACCAATCACCATTCGATCTTAGGTCGAAAAGTAAATTTAAGTCCATTTCAACTAATAATTGAATATGCATTGGCAATTTAAACACAATACAATCATATCTTACAATGTATAATGTTTAGCATTTTTTATGAATAATCTTATAGCAAGACAATAATTGTATATTATTGGATTGATGTCGGCATAATTTATCTAAAATTGTTGGTGCATAATAATTAAGAGAAATTTTTTGATAGACACTCAAAGTCCAATTGACACTTTGAAAGAGAAAGAAATAGATAGAATGATATGATACATATGATATATTAGTAAATGATATAAAGATAACTAAAGGAGAAAAAATAAAATGTTGAATGAGTAAATGAGAATTAAAAATGTTCACCTATCAGTAGTCCTAATAAATTCCTAAAATATATTATGTTAGAACAAACCACCCTCAGAGTAGTCTAGCACAAGCTCATGAAATATGAGTACCCTAATTATTTGTGTTCTAAAAAACAATAATTCTTTATTTTTATTTTAAATTGAAAACTCAAACTTGTTTTAGATTTTTAAAAGAATGCGACGGGAAACCATAAAACTGTATCTTTTAACTTTTAAAAATAATCTTTGTACCCAAAAAATAAAAACATCTAAATAATCTTGTATCATATTACTTTTTTAATCTCGAAGTGATTGAGTAGAAAAATATAATTCTAGGACAGTCTAAACACCTGTATAGTAATGTTCATTTCAAACAACCTTCAATTTTGCCTCTTTTTTTTTTTTTTAAAACAAAAACATTTTCTTGTTTCAGTTTTTGTCTAGTCGAAGATGCTAGACTTCTACAATGTAGCCAAAATTTGATCTTAAAATCTAATAAAGAAGCTTCAAAATTTGATCTTAAAGAGGTAAGTATATAATGCATTATGATAGTTTTGAGCTGCGAGGAATTTAGAGTGGACTAAGAAAAAGAATCAAGCAATACATTGTCAAATACCAAAACATTTTGAGGTTATTCATTGTGGACCAATATCTCTCACTTGTAAGGAATTCATGTCATACAAAATGCTAAGTTGCGAACCCAATTTCAACAAAGAATTAAAGAAATGGCATGAGGTTCATTAACTCATCATTCCTTGGTAGTGAAGTCTGGAGATGAGAGGCAATATGACATTAAAAAAAATGGAAGATAGATGCAATTGAATATATGATCCCCAAACCCATCCATAATTTCTACTTTATCCTTGCTCTAACTCTTCGTAAATAACAACTATACAAGTCCATTTTTGGTGCAGCAGGAGAGGGTGCCAAGCTGTCCTTCCGACAAGATGTCGACAAATTAGCAGCCTGTGAATGAAAGTCTGTATGTGTTCTAACAAGTTGAACTAGATGCCGGCAAAAATGCAAGTACCCAGAGAAAGCACAGAATCATGCAAGCCCTAAATTCTGAAGCAACGAGATCTTTGAGTTTATCAAGTCATAAGAACTGTAGTGTAACACTAACAAGGAACCTACTATATCTGCTAGAAGACCGAAAGCAATAAGGGCTTCCTTTAGCCGGTTCACTTCCTATTTGACGTTTTACTATTCAACCAGAATCAATATAATAGGAATCCTTTGATTCCCCATGATAGCCCTTGTTTCTCATCTCCATGTAGGATCACTTAATCTTACGTAATTATACTTGATCATATATCAGTATAACATTTGCTTTTCTATGAGATTTTTTTGTCTTGCAGTTGCCCTTACTTGGCAATTAATTACTATACGAGGAAGTGTCTTATTACTATATACCAGAGAATCTCAAAACTAGCTCTTATAATATATTAATACATTATTGAGCTTCTGGTTGGTTATACCTATAAATATCAACGCTCACACAAGAATTGCTCTAACTTTCCTTCTCCATCTCTAACTCCCTGATGTGATAAATCAGCTTTGTTATGTAAATTGGTGTGCAGTTGATTTAAAATTTAAACATCCTTCATCGATAGTCAATCTGTAGGCAGCCGCAAAGCAATTCTTTACATTGGTCAATAACAGAAAATGGTCACTCTCACCTCAACGTAATTCCTCCAACACCAAAATATCTGTTTTAAACCTCAACATGGACCTGTCTTGCTCACCAAAAATTTTTACAAGAGCAAGTTCCATTAAGGAAGTGGTGGAATCTCATGTTATCCCTCACAACAATTTTCCTTCCTGTAAGCTTGGATGCGCCGCACAATACAATATGACAATCCTCACATATCCTAAGGTTTTTCATAATCTTTATAGTGGAGCCAGCATCTGTACTTAACAGTCCATATGCCAAAGCAAGTTTTTCACTATGAGACACAAGTAAACACCTCTTTCCTTCATCATCAATATCATATGGCACAGAATTTAGTTTTGCTTGATATCCAGTAGCCTTCAGTCGCTGCAAAAGATCATCTATAGCCTTCTTTATCTCATTAATTTCTGGATGTTTCGCATCACCAGCAAAGAACTCGTGAACAATACCATTCTTCGCTTCAACCCAACTACACCCCGGAGTTTTTCTCAATTGCTTCTCTCTCATCAATTTCCTGACCCTGGATACATCATCCCATCTTGCAGCCAGTGCATACGTTTTGGACAACAATAAATAATTCCCCAGGTTATCAGGTTCAAGCTCAAACAAATGGCGAGAAGCAATTTCGGCAACATCAGGGTTCCCATGGATGTGTGATGCTCCAAGAAGTGCTCCCCACACACCTCCATTGGGCTCCATAGGCATTGTCTGAACAAGCTGGAGTGCTTTTTCCAAATGTCCTGCCCGGCCAAGAAGATCAGCAATGCAAGCATAATGATCTGCAGTTGGAGCAACACCGTAACATTGTTCCATGGCACCAAAGAGCTGCTGACCCTGTTCAACCATGCCGGCATGACTACACGCCGTAAACAAACCAACAAAAGTAACATGATTGGGTTTTATCCCATTCTCCAACATCTCATAAAACAATTTGATCGCGGCACGAGCACAACCATGTACTGCAAATCCAACGATCGTAGAACTGTAAGAAAAAACATTCCTTTCCTTCATTCCTTTAAACACATTATAAGCCTCCTCCATATTACCACATTTAGAGTACATATCTATCAATGCAGACCCGACAAGAACATTACTTGTAGACCCAAATCTAGAATTCTCAGCAATCGCCCTTATCCAATTAGCATAGCCAGAAACACCCAATTGAGCACAGGCAGAAATAGCACCAACTAACGTAATCTCATCAGTCTCTACACCATTCTCTTGCATTTTCCGGAAAAACTCCAATGCTTTCTTCGGCATGGCATTCTGAGAATACCCAGTAACCATAGAAGTCCAAGCAACCATATCCTTAACAGGCAACCCATCAAACAACTCACACGCAGAATCCATATCACCCCTTCTGGCATACGCAACAATCAACTCAGTCCAAGTAACCACATCCCGGTGTGGCATTTCATCAAACACCTTACGTGCACACTCCAAAATCCCACATTTCACATACATATCAATAATAGTATTACCAACATACAAATCATTAACAAAACCAAACAAGAATGCATGAACATGAAGCTGTGATCCCAAGCTAGGATTCTTTAGCGACGAAAAAAGAGCTGAATAAGTGAATGAAACAGGAGAAACGTTATTGTTTAACATGGAAGAGTATAAACGAATGGAATGGTGGAAGGGTCCGTTACGAGCATAAGCGCGGATGAGAGCGGAGTAGAGAAAGGGGTTAGGGGAATGGACTTGTGAGAAGAGAAGGTGAGGGTAGGTGTGAACAGGGAGGTGAGGGAGTGTGGTAATGAAACGGAGAAGGTTGGTGATAACGTAGGAAGATTGGTGAAGATTGTTGCGGTAGATGTGAGCGTGGAGTTGTTTTGCGTGGTTGAGTGTGGTGCAATGAGACTCGATGATTCGTACTGCTTCCCATTCCAAAACACGGATTCGACCAACAACCATCTCCTTCTAACAGATGGATTTCTTTGTTGTAAGGATTTCTTTGTTGTTCTGCTACAGAGGGTATAAACTCACTGGTTTAATAATGATATTGATACATCACAATTTTCCCCGATGACCAATTCAATTCTTGAGAAATTAAGCGCTAATATTCATTCTATACCAATATATAAAGATGATCAATCATCTTGGGTTGGATTTTTTCACAATATTTTTTTTTACTATAAACTCACTGATTTAATAATGATTGATTCATCTTGGGTTGGATTTTTTTACAATATTAGACATTATAAAAATAATTTATTTTAATTTTATTTAAAAAATATTTGATCATGATATATGTCAAACTTAATATAGTTGTTGATAACCAACATCAAAACCATGATAAACACAAATATTTTAGGAAAAAACACACATCTCGTTGCCCATTAGTATAATAGAAGTCAACTATTCAATCTTCGTGATCACCAACACCAAACATGTGTTGGCGAAGCTCGATGCTTTTCAAGATTATGTGCGACTTTTTGTCATGTCGTTCCGTTTGAATTGGAGTTTGTGTTGATGCTTGATAACTCTAAGATGGACCTTGTTCTGAGTATTCTCTTTTTTATTTTCCTTTTAAGTCATTCTACCAAAAAAAATATGTCAAATTTGATATCTTTTAATTGGGTCTTCACTCTTGAAAATAAATAAATAATTGTTTTTGAAAACTAAATTTATTATTTGTATCTAGATATATATAAATGGAATTTAAAATTCAGTGTACTTTTTTTTTTCAATTCTATCTTGTATTTAAAATATTTTACTTATATATATTTTTTTTTATCATTTTAACTATTTAAATAATTAAATTTAACCAAATTTTATCTCACATAACTTATGTTTTTACTCTAATCTAATTTTATCTTGGGTCTTGTTAACGAGTGCCTCCGGGACACTCTTAAGCAACCCAAATTTAGTAATTATTCTTGTAAAAAGTCAACTACTACAATTTCCAATGCATTCAAAACACAACTTTTCATTAAAAACTTTCTATTTAAAGTGTTTAAAGAGTGCACCGGGGGCACTTGTTAACATTTCCCTTTTACTTTATACTCCCTCCGTTTCAAAATGAGTGTCGCTTTAGCCAATTGCACCCAAATTAAGGAATGAAATAATGTTGTCTAAAGATATGATATTTTTACTAAAATAACCTCGTTAGCTATTGATGCATTTGCCATCATTATAAATTAAAGTACAAAATGATACTTTGGGAGTTGTGCGGATAATAATAATTAAGGGTACTATTGGAAAAAAGTAATTAATAGTACATTGAAAAGTGAGAATGACATTTATTTTGAAACAAATTATTTCTGTTAAAGCGACGTTCATTTTGAAACGGATGGAGTATTATATTATAGGTTATTACTCTACACATCTTAATTCCCATTCCCTTTCTCCATTATGTACTTGTGGAAATGGTTGACGTGATGTGTTTACTAATGTCCTGGAATGGAATCGGCTTCTGTCGTCTAGAACATTGAAGTTCATTTTAAAAAAAAAATTGACCAATAAATATTTCATTAAATTTTAAATCGTGAAAAGATAAGTAAGATAAAGCTATGGATTTTCAAACATGAGACATGCAAGTCCCACCTACTCCCAAACTAGAGTATGTTAGGTGGGCAGGGAGGCTGGGCTCCACCTGTTGACTCTACTCAACTCCACAGCCACCGCCCACAAGTACTACTACCAGCGAAGGAAGGTTTGAATAACCATTCATGTTTGCTTACAATTTTGAAGTTGAAAAAAAGTGAAAGAGAGAAAGAAATGGGAAAAAAGAGCGTAACGGAGTTGGGTGTCGATGATTTTGTAAAGGCAGGTTTATCACCTGTTGAAGCCAATGAATTGAAGAAAGTTCTGCTCTCATTGCCATTGTCCTCACTCTCCTCAGCTGACACATGGCGCCACCTAGTCAGTCGTAGAGTCCTCAAACCATCATACCCTCACCCCTTGCATCAGCTTCTCTACTATACCATCTATAATCATGATCATCACTCTTCTTCTTCTCCTCCACCTCTTTATTGGTTTCCTTCTCTGTAAGTCACTCTCATTTTATATAGTGCTTACTTATATGTATTCATTGTTTATGTGTTTATTTATAATTGTTGATTGGTTTCCATATTTAGACAGCAAGCAAGACGCACCAACATGGGGTGTTTCATGGAAGCTCATGGTTCAGAGCTTTTGGGAGCATCCTCCTACAAAGATCCTGTTACTAGTTTTCCTCTTTTTCATAACTTCTCTGTTCAACACCCCGAGGCAAGTGCACGTTTCTTTTCTTTTTATATAGTTTTCAGATAAATTCTAATGTGAACAACCTTCACAAATGGTCCACCGTAGATTAGTTTACAAAATGTTTAAAACTCCAACGACGGCTGAAATTAGTAAATAATGACTTAATTGAAATAGTGATTTTATTGTTATTGGTTTGATTAAAACAACGGTAAATAAATATGTAGCTTATATTGAACTGACATCAATCAAGTCAATGTCTTAGCCGTAAATATGAGAAAGGTCATGAATTTTTGTTTCTGAATAGTATCGCCAACCGTTGTTGGAATTTCTGATAATTTTAAGTTATGGTCCATGGGCACATATGATATGAAGGAGGTCCACTGTAGAACTCACCATAGTTTTCATTCTATTTCTGTAATGTAGTTTCAACCTCTCTTGTCTTGTATACTGCAGGTGTACTGGTCTCTTGTTCTAAAGGAACTTTCTATTTCCTTTGTTCAACCTCCAAATTGCATTTTAGATACATCTTCCTACCCTTCAAAACATGGAGGAACATGGCTTCCTGGTTCTGTCCTCAATATTGCTGACTGTTGTTTGCAACCTAGCTCCCACCCTAACAAACCAGACGACAGTATAGCCATTGTTTGGAGGGATGAAGGTTCTGATAACTCCGAGGTTAATCATATCACTCTCAAACAGCTTCGTCAGCAAGTCATGTATGTTACTTCTCATGTCTCATGTCACACCTCACCCTTTTGGTTTTCTTAATGTGTTTGTCATGTTATTTCCAGGTTGGTGGCGAATGCAATAGATGCCAATTTCTCCAAGGGTGATGCAATTGCAATTGACATGCAAATGACGGTCAATGCCGTTATTATATATCTGGCCATTGTTTTAGCTGGATGTGTTGTGGTATCAATAGCTGATAGCTTTGCACCAAAAGAAATTGCCACTCGACTCCGCGTTTCCAATGCAAAGGGTGTTTTCACACAGGTAATGTTCTAAATTTGGTACTATGTTTATGACTTTAGCAGGACTTGTCTTTCTCTGTTACCAATCTATGTGTATCATAGTAGTATTCAGTGTGTGTTTGAAGGAATACTACAATAAGCAAGTCCTTGTTGTGCCTCGGAAAGTTTCATTTTCATTCAACTCTTATGTCTTCTGTTTCCTGTATGATATGATAAGATTCGATACATAATGTGTTTAGGTGCCTCGTATTAAAGAAAAAATGATAGTACTTGACTAGGATTGTTTGGTTATGTGAGGATAAGATTCATTGGGCTTCCAGTGAGAAGAGCTGGTCATACAAAGGAAAGCTCAAAAAACAGATACAGAGGAACAACAAAAAAGTTCTGTGAGAAGCTACTAAGAAACACCTTAATCCAATTATCGTTTTCTAAATATATTGTTTTCTACTGAAAAAATAGGATTGTTGGATCCATGTGGTTCAATCTTACTAGAGTGAGGAAAAGCTTTTGATGTAATTGATGATTAAAAAAAACACAAAGAAGCCTAAGTTTTGGAACTCTAGGTTAGTTCTCCTCTTGATATGTCCCATTGAACATCTTTGTCTAACAACATTTATTAGTATTGCTTATATTTGTTTCATAATGGTTGAACCAAATTTCAGCTGGATGCATATATGATTCCTTTAAAATCATATTGCAAGAGTGCAAGTATTTTTCATTCCTTTTTGTTTTCTAAAACTTCGATTGTGCCTGTATTTTCAACCTATCTGTTGGAATAGATCCTATCTTCTGGAAGATTAACCTTACAATGTGGGGGATTCTTAAAGCTTGCAGAATTCCAAACCAAATTGTTTATGTCTAGTCTACATGGAAATTTTATCTTCAGATAACAAACATTCTATTAGGTTTTTAAAACTCCTTTTGAAATTTATATTGCTTTACTTCATATTTTACCAGTATTACTTTTACTTTTTTTAATAAAAAAGAGGGGAGAGGCAAAAAGGCGTTCTTGTAAAAAAATCAGTCCTTCAAATGTATATTGGTACCTTGAGGGATTAGTCTCTGTCTCCTCTCCTGTTCGGGATACCCTGGTTCACCAATGAAATGACCCACAAGTGCAAAAAATGGTGAGGAAAAACTGAAAAAGGGATTACGCATAGAGCATTCCATTGTTAAGTGCCTGGAAAAATTGCACCCAGGATAGGAAGAATGAAGTGGGTATGCAGTCTATTAGATTATTCAAAGTAGAGAGAGTGGGAAAAGAAAATCAAGCAAGTATACTGCGGGAAAAGTGAAACTTGGGAGGAAGCGAACCTCTCGAAGAGTTAGCCTAATTACTGTAGTGCTCCATTTTTGTTTCTTTCATTCAGTTTCTGCAATTTCTGGGTTAACTCCCAGTTTTCATCAATATTAGAGTGGGTTTCTATCAATTTCCAATTTTTTAACAAATTAAAATGGTATTTCACTCAGCTTTTGTTTTCAGGATTTCATATCAGGAGGTGGCAGGAAAATCCCATTGTACAGGTAAAATAAATCACTAGTACTTGTTACTACATTTTTGGCAGCAATTCAACTTTTGAATACCAGAATCATGCTTTACTTGGGTCTGGGACTCTGGGTCACCGTTATGATGCCTTAGTCTGATTTATCTATTTAAAGATAGTTGGCATGTTAAGTGAAAATAAAGTTTACTTAAGACAGTTAGGTTATGTAATGATCATATATTGATGCATTATTTAGTTAATGTTTCAATTCTAGATGCTGATATTGAAAACACTTACTTGACTGCTTCTCTCAGACTGATTTACTGCCCTTAACTTGAGCTTGATATTACTGTTTGAATGGTTGTTAGATGGATTTACAACCGTTCTTTAAGCACATATATCATTTGAGATCTATTTCTGCATATTTGTCTTTGCAGTCGAGTCATTGAGGCAGCTGCAAGTAAAGTTATTGTGCTCCCTGCGATAGGTGATGATGTAGCTGTACAATTAAGGGAACAAGACTTATCATGGAAAGATTTTCTCTCTTCTGGAAGTCAGAGCTCCAGGTATTGCATATTGCAATGAATTCAATAGACAATACCTTAATTCAATTAAGTGGTCACTTGTACATACTAAATATCCACAGCAAAATATCCCGAAAATGGGTCAAATGAGACAGATTGAGAATTTTCATGTTTTCTCTTTCGTAAGTTTTGTTTTGTCTGACCTTAACACCGGACCCTTTGCAGATCAGATCATTACTCTCCAGTCTATCAATCGATTGATTCTGTCACTAATATACTATTCTCATCTGGAACCACAGGTAAAGATTATCCCTTATTATGTATGACATATCAGGTAGATTTTCCTTGGACTCAACTTGCCCCAATACTCTCCACTCATTATAATGATTTTCTGGTTATATTTTGGCTTTTATCAGGTGACCCAAAAGCTATTCCTTGGACTCAACTTGCCCCAATACGAAGTGCTGCTGATGGATGGGCTGCTATTGACGTTCAAGTTGGGGATGTCTATTGCTGGCCGACAAATTTGGGATGGGTGATAGGACCTACTCTGTTATATCACTGCTTTCTAAATGGTGCAACTCTTGCTTTGTACCATGGATCTCCTCAAGGCCATGGTTTTGGGAAATTTGTTCAGGTGAGTCTTCCAAGTTAATATTTCATTACTTTTATAATTTTTCTATACATAAATAATGAATTTATTTAGTATTTTCTTCCGTATATGGTGGTTATCACTTATTGTTTTGGTCAACTAAAATGTTGGAACAACAAACAAAAATATAAACGCTGATTTGTAATGAGAACCATTACTACAGTTCTCCTCTCGATTACTAAAGTGTTGGGGCGTACAGAGGATATTTGTACCTCACCTGATATCACAAAAGCATATTTTATTTTCATAATAATAACGGAGGAAATAATGGGATTAAGTAACGGAGAGGATCCACTTGCAGAGTATATAGACCATCTCACTATGAAAATCTATTTCACTCCTATAGTTGACCAGTCTTGATGGAATATGGTTGGCGTCCAACTTTATATCATCATCACCTCAAATCCACTATTCATTTACTATCATCAAACTCTGACTCAAAAAGCTGCTTAAAGAACTAATGTTTGGGGATGTTACATAGATGAAACATGTTTATGATAATCAGACTCCCCTGCATATCTCTCAAATCCAATATTCCACAAGGGAACCAAACATTTGAGATAGAATGTCATTTCATTGAAGGAAAGATTTTATCTAGAAACATTATCACTAGCTTCATAAATTGGAAGATGTGTGCACTTTAAATTAGTTATATATGTAACAAATATGATTTATAAGCTTCAGTTGGAGGGGGAGTGTTCGAAATAATTTAAATAGGGTAATGATTCTATGTAGTAACGGTAACCGTACATTGTTGTATCTATACAGCATTCTCAGATTTTAATTTAAACACAGATTCTATAACATGCCTATCATCTATTTTCCTTCTTGGCAAATACATCACACCAAGGCACAACTTTACTCATTGTACTATGATTGTTCAGGATGCAGGCGTTACCATTTTGGGAACCGTTCCAAGCTTAGTGAAATCTTGGAAGAGTACTCGATGTATGGAGGGCTTGGATTGGACAAAAATAAAGTAATATCTATTGAAAGTGTAACGAATAAAATAGCTACTAAGAAAGATGAACTAAACTGCCCTTGTATACAGGTTATTTTGTTCCACTGGAGAAACATCAAATGTTGATGATGATCTATGGCTTTCTTCAAAGTCTTATTACAATCCAATCATTGAATTATGTGGAGGAACTGAGCTTGCGTCCAGTTACATTACGGGAAGTCCCCTGCAGCCTCAAGCTTTTGGAGCATTCAGCACAGCATCAATGACAACTGGCTTTGTCATTCTTGACGACAATGGAGTTCCTTATGTAAGTACGTTTTCTGGACAATTTATATTCTTTGGTCATAATTTTATTTACTTGTGCTGCTAGTCTGCCACTTCTCACCACATTACATTGTGACAATACATCAGTATAATTTGTTGTGGCAAGGGTGATGGATGTGTGCTTACTTCATCTTCCAGACTAGGGAACGGAAAGGTTATTATGAAGCACTGATAACACACAAACACTGGACACTGATAACTATTTGAAAAAATGAATTAATTGAATGCTATCACACGTGTACGCCTCTGATCAGAAGTGTCAGTGCTACAGAGTATGTTGGCGTGATAATGGCCAATCAGATATCCTAGTCTCTCAAAATCTATGATCCATAGTTCCTAATGGCCATCAATTTGAATTCTGCACATGAAT
The DNA here is from genome assembly GCF_051527215.1 of Medicago sativa. Taxonomy (NCBI): domain Eukaryota; kingdom Viridiplantae; phylum Streptophyta; class Magnoliopsida; order Fabales; family Fabaceae; genus Medicago; species Medicago sativa. The sequence continues at coordinate 87,881,649 of NC_140752.1, forward strand.
CTTTTTCAATACTTGTTTCTGTACAGGTCTAGTTTTTATGCTAGCCCTATGTTCACCAACTTTTTCTTGTAACTTTCAGTCCCTATTGCACTCTTAAATTTATTGACAGGTTTTCTGATTCATTGCTCTCTTTGACCAATATGACAGCCAGAAAATGTTCCTTGTGTTGGTGAAGTGGGTTTATTCCCCATCTCTCTTGGAGCATCTGATAGATTGCTGAATGCCGACCATGATGAGGTTTACTTTAAAGGAATGCCCTTGTATAAAGGGAAGGTATCTACTACTTCAACTAATATGCTTAGAATGATTTCCCCATTTTGTCTCGACATACCAACACATTTCGATACAACTATGAAATTTCAGTTTGTTCATTCTCACCGTATGTCCTAAAGGCTTTTAAGGATTGTTTTCATGTGCAATTACCAAATTACACATCGAACATCGAAACTAGATGAAGCGAAAAGATAGGAAAAACTTTTATTCTGAACTTTTGGATAAATCAAATGTCCAACAGAACTGTATATTAGTTAGATATACATCAAGGATTTTCAAACAATCCCTTCATTATAAATTACATAGGCTTAATCTGTAATTTTGACTAGTCTCATTCTGCTATTATTGCTATAACTTGTCATGTCTATCATGATATGTGTATTAGCAGGTTCTTAGAAGACATGGAGATATAATCAAGAGAATGGTTGGTGGCTATATCATTGTGCAAGGGAGGGCTGATGACACCATGAATCTTGGTGGAATAAAGGTACGAGTCTTTCAGGAAAAATGCGTAATAAGAAAACTACTATGAATTTCAATGAATCTGAGAGTAGTCAAAATCATAATCCAGGGAAGTCAGGAGAAAAATTGGAAAAAAAACGAGAATTCATGTGTATTTAATTCTTCTATTGGCCTAATGAAGTATGTTTAACTTAACATGAACATCACTCTTTGGCATTATATGGACTGGATAATGTTATTCACACGTAGAATTTTCTGTTGCTGGTATGCAGACAAGTTCAATAGAAATTGAGCGTGTATGTGACAGGGCTGATGAATGCATTTTGGAGACAGCTGCAGTCGGTGTTGCAACTGAAAATAGGGGCCCAGAACAGCTTGTTATATTTGTAGTTCTAAAGGAAGGATACAGTTCAAATGCAGAAACTCTAAGGATGAAATTTTCTAAAGCTATTCAAAGCAACCTCAATCCTTTGTTTAAGGTCCGACCCTTTGGTTGAATTTTAACAATCATCAATTGATTGCAGCTTATTATTTACCATTTGAAAAGTGAAAACTGAACTGTCTTGGGTTTAACTGATGTCACCAACACTCACAACCAACTCTTTTGATTACATTGTTTCAGGTCAGCGTTGTTAAAATAGTCCCCGAGTTTCCTCGAACATCTTCCAACAAAATCCTGAGGAGGGTAATGAGGGATCAAATGAAGCATGAACTATCAGTTCAGAGCAGACTTTAGTGACCATGAATTCGCAGGCAGACAAGGACAGGCAGTTCTTTTCATGTGGATAAAAAAGTGAGGGATGAACAAGACAGTCAATCCTTTGGTTTGGAAGCCTGGAGATTTTAACTACAATAATATAGGATAGAATAAATTTCTGCCACGTGAAGTCCTAGGAGAAAAGCAAAGTTAATAACTACAATAAGTGACACTGGTGATGTGTGTATGAATGAATTTAAAACTTATTTACGAAGTACCATGGAGAAAAGAAAAACTAATTATAGAATTACAAGTTACAACCATTCATACAATGTTGTTATTACAATGTAAGGGACATTTTCTGTCTGTAGTGCAGGTAAATTTTGCATTTTTTTTGGCACATGCAAATTCAAATATATCGCTAGCATAACCCCAAGCTCAAGTTGTTGTTAAGAAAACTAGTAGGGCCATGCTAAATTGTTAGCATGTTAGATACGTTTTGGACACCGACACTTATCGGACACACCTTGAGCACACATGTCAAACATCTTTTCGTGATGTTCAAACACTTATTTGACATGTCTTGGATATTCGCCAACAAACTAAGCCGACACTTCTTCTGCTAATTTGTCCCAATTGTTTTTCCTAACATCATATTAAAGTTTTTCATGCGCTAGCGATAATTGTTTAACAAGTATCATAGAAAAAAACAAAACTAATTGTAGAATTACAAGTTACAACCATTCACTCAAACAATGTTTTGGAAGGGACAATTTCTGTAGTGCAGGTGAATTTTGCATTTTCTTGGACATTTGCAAATTCAAATTCATATTTTGAGTTAGCGCATGAAAAACCTTAACACGGTGTTGGAAAGTGTTCAATGGGTTGGATCTCACATTTGAACTAACTTTTGGGTTAATCTTCGCTTTGATTCTCTATATTGTTAACAAAAGCTTACTCTATATTAATTCTCTATATTGTTAACAGAAACTTAAATTAGTTAGTTTCTGTTAACAATATAAATAATCAAAAAGAAGAATGACCCAAAAATTAGCTCAAGTTTTTTGACCTGATCAATAATAACCCCGAGCTCAATTTGTTGTTAACAAAACTATTAGGGTCATGCTAAGTTGCTTGCATGTCAGATACGTTTTAGACACGACACTTCTCAAACATGCCTTGAACACACGTGTCAAACATCTCTTCGTGATGTTCCAACATTTATTAGACATATCTCATATATACGCCAACAAACTAAGGTTGGTCTTGACCATAAACTTAGACACTTCTAACTTAGATTAGATCTTTTACGCCAACAATAAAACGAAGACTCTTATCTTTTTTTTTAATTTTTTTATCGTAAGACTTGTAATCATAGGATTAACTAATTATTATAAAAGACATGATGCATATTCTTTTCTTAGGATATTTATGTAAGAATTCAAATTATAAGTGATTCCTCTTTGCTAATTATGGAGGTGTAAGTAGCAAGGCTCAAACTAGCAAGTTATAACTACCGAAATGGATTAAAAGATCTTATACATACGTGGCGATACAGAAAACTTAGTAGCAGCATAGCATATGCTTACCTTACCAAAAAGAAACGAGCTAGGAGAAAGAGGGAAAAGAAAAGTAGAACATTCAAATAGTCACGGCTACAACAAGGTATATATTGGTTCCTTCTCTTCTCAGAAGCTTCTTTTTCACGACTTGTTTGAAACCCCAATTATAGTAAGTAGTTAATTTAGTGAGTATTTGTGTTCCCGCGTGTTTTGAGCACCAACTGTTTGTTAAAATTACCCAACCATAGTTTTCAATTTCTATTCAACAAAATGGTGATTCTCCAAACAGCTCTTATGCCTCCAACGTTCTCACCTTTTTCTCATTCGAGATTCTTATCTTATTCCACTTTATCTACTCATCACATTGTAAAGCCTATTTCAATATCATGTTCTGTTTCAACTAACTCTAGTTCAAAACCCGAACCCGAACCTAATCCTACATCCAAACAAAAACTGAAAAATAAGGGGAAAAGTTTCCAACGTGGAGATGGTGTGACCATTAATAAGGATGATAGAAACTCTGAGGATGAATTTCCAACAACAATTCCAAGGAAGCCAAGGCGCGGTCGTAAAAGTGAGGCTATGAAAGTTGAAGATTTTGTACGCGACAGACTGGAGAACACGTTTGCTGCAATTCGGCAACAAAATGCGGGTGCTTTGGAGAATCATAAAGATATAATGAAGGACAGTGTCGGTGATGATTCTGAATCAAAACCAAAACGCAGCAATGATGATAGTGATGAGGAGGAGGTGGAAGAAGAGGAAGATGGTGGTGGAGAGAAGGCGGTGATTGAGGAAGAGAGTGAGAGCTGGCCATTGGATACGGATGTCGGGTGGGGAATAAGAGCTTCTGAGTATTTTGAGAAGCATCCGATTAAGAATGTAGTAGGAGATGATGGTGCTGAAATTGATTGGGAAGGGGAGACTGAGGATAACTGGGTGCAGGAGATCAATTGTTTGGAGTGGGAGAGTTTTGCTTTCCATCCTAGCCCTTTAATCGTACTTGTTTTTGAACGCTATAACAGGTACTACTAATTCATATTCTTATATGGATTTGATTGAGTTAAGAGTGATAGAGTTTTTGTCAGCACTTAATATCAGTATATACTTCTATGCTAAGTGTTTAATGGTAACATGCATTTGTTAGTTATATATACTTGAAATCGGGTGTACAAGTCTTAAGTGCCTGCGTGCAACTCTAGACTCAGATTAATCGGTATATAATGTCTTAAGTCTTGATGTGCTTTCATGAAATTGATTCTTCTGTATAAAAAATCTAAATTTTCAAAATATTTCATGTTGACGATGATTTACTTACCTTTTGCTTTTAAGATGTCTTTTGTTCCCAAAAGATGATTGTAATTTATTCGTAGGTACTGTAATTTATAACGCAAAAAACCAATAGGTCGAATGTAGGAATAAATAAAAAAGTGTATTAGAAATGAATTTATGTATCAATTGTGTTAGTTATATGCATTTTTTATTTTAAAATTTGAGTGTATGTAAATGCTCACATTATTATAATGATATGTTGATAGATTTAAATAATTCCCAAGTTACCTATGTTGGAATTAAAATGCGAATGAATAGTCTCACATTAGTTAGGATTGGGCTAAATAAATGATATATAAAAAGGTGACTTTGTATACTCAATGCTTTTTGAGTGAATCTGTCGTGTTCTAGTCAGCTCGTTGTTGCTCCTGATGTTTCTAGACTCCCCAAAAACTTATAGCTAAATCCAGCTTTTGGTGTTTGATTTTGTTATTCCACAGGGCAAATGATAACTGGAAAAATTTGAAAGAGCTGGAGAAAGCAATAAAGGTGTACTGGAGTGCTAAAGATCGGTTACCTCCCAGGGTATGGTCAATTTATTTTCAGTGTACTAAAACTGCATTTTTCATCTATTACATTACCTGAAATGAAAAAAAAAATGATGTCTGCTTTTCATCACTATAGACCTTACTTCATGATCACTCACTAGTCACTAGTTAGATCCATCTTTTCTGTTATTTATCAGTACACAAGTGTTACAAGCGGTAACCTCGCCATATAACACCTGGAGTCTCTTACGTTTTCCATAATCACGTATTACTTTAAATTTCCTATTGTAGGCGATTAAGATTGACATTAACATCGAGAAAGACTTGGCTTATGCCCTGAAAGTTCGAGAATGTCCTCAAATTTTGTTTCTACGAGGGAATAAGATGGTGTACAGGGAGAAAGGTGAGATTGTTGTTCATTCTCTTCACCTTCAATGTGTGTACAATAAGCATAGTTTTGTTTGTTTTGGCAACAAGGCATGCACTCTCTTCTTGTCTATGTTCTATCCTCATAATGATGCACTGTTGCTTATGTCTTTGCAGAACTCAGAACTGCGGATGAGCTGGTTCAGATGATTGCATTTTTTTATTACAATGCAAAGAAGCCTGCATGGATTGATGATAAGGCCTTGTATTTACGTTATTAATTGTTTTTTTAATGTCACATGGTCCTTGTGGCACTGCAATTCTATATTACAATAATGATGAAATATATGAAATTAAATATATAAAACTATTTCAACCTAAAAAAAATCTTGTTGACCAGCCTCCCTTCTCAATTGATCATCTAAAATGAGTATGGTAGTGATTTGTTGCCATGCCTGTCTGTGCTGGATCAAGATTTGAAAATGCATGTGGTAGGAAAATCGAATATAAAATGTTTTCCTTGAGATTTGTCTGGCTGTAAAATAATACAGTTTTCATTATCTTAAACCATCATAACCTTTTTAAAATCATTTTGTTTTTGTCCGTTAAAAAAATGAAAATAATTCAGATACAAACAAATGCACATTCATTGAAGAACACAAGTTTAATGTAATAATCGCCATTCGTTGGCGAATCCAAAGGGAGAGATTCTTACTTTGAGAATTAAGATAGTGGGGCAGTGCTAAGCTTCCACAAGATTTATATCCTCTGCCTAAACCAACCACTTTCTACAAGTTGGCACACATGGAATCACACATCCTCGTGTGGAACATCAACATTGAACATGCCAAACCTTATTTGTCAATGCTCTAAAATGCCCTTCGTATCTTGCTTATTTTACTCTTGATGTCCATGTGTGATAGATACATCTTGTTTAATTTACAATTGATCATTATATAAAAATTAAGTAGAGCCAGTGCATATTTGAATGACACACTGTTTCCACACTTATCAATGTGTAATAGGCATTCGCTTATTTAAATAGGCTGATTAACTAATTCGACCATTACAATCAATTTTGATAACATTTTATGACTAGCTCTCTTATGTTTTCTCAATGTCTCTAGTTTCATCGCAGTTCATGGTAAAAAATGAAGAGGTCAATTTTGTTCCATTTGCTTTGCTTCATATATTGTTCATTTATAAAAGAGATAGACACAAGTGATAGTCTATTGGGATCCACTGGTAAAATCCACTAAATTACTTATTTCATGTATCTATTTTCTTCGTAAATACTCCCTCCGTTTCAAAATGAGTGTCGTTTTAGGTGTTTACACACATATTAAGAAATGCAATGATTAAAAGAAAGAGAATGGTTATTTTACCAAATTATCCTTATTAACTATTGGTTAGTTTTAAAAGTAATACTTTGGAAGTAGTGTGCAAAGTATTAATTGGAGGGTACAATTGAAAAGAAAAAGTTATTATTGCATTGGAAACTGAAAGTGACATTCATTTTGAAACAAATTTTTTTGGCTAAAGCGACACTCATTTTGAAACGGAGGGAGTAGAAGAAAGCAATTGGAGCAAAATAAATTTAGAGAGGTTGACACATTTTGTTTGGTGCCTTTCATATTAAATATTGATAGGGTATTTCTTTTTTTAGGAAAATAGGGTATGTTGCTGACCAAACTTCTTTTCTAATGAGACTTATTTATTCCTTATTTAGCAAGAGCAATGTAAACATATTTAAATAAAAACATGGTAAAAGTATTAAAAATTGTATCGCTTTATTATAAAAAAGATATCAAGAATTATACATTGTCAATCAAAGTATGAGAAATTAGCACATCGATGTAGTATGGGGAGTAGTGGACCATACTCCACTACCATCAGGATGGGCATTGCTTGCTTTATACTCTTATTCTTTTTTTAGGGAGTGCTTTATACTCTTATTACTTACACCCTTTAATTAGTTAATTTAACTAAAGCTCATTCCTTCCAAGATATGAAAGCAACCCAACTCCAAGGGACACTTACCTAAGGCCAGCCTTCTTTCTTTTTCTGTCAGGTTAAATATGTTGTTTTTAATCTTTTCCAAAAAAAATGATGATATGTTTTTTAGGGGTATAACAATAAATATATTTACCATATATATATATATATATATATATATATATATATATATATATATATATATATTCCTCCAGAAAATTAGTAAATTAGAATAGGTTTTTTTTCTTCATTCTCTGAGCTTTCAAAAGTGACCGGAGTAATTATGATCATATAAGAATCACTTCATAAAGATTTTCATCCAGTTGTAAGGTTCATCACGCATCACACCACCACAACTTGCTTCGTTGCCTCTAGCCGTAGAAACCAAAGCCATCAATGCTCCTTTTAAACCAATCATGCGTGAGGTGCTTTCCAGCTGACTTTGTTAATGTTCGTGAAACGCTTCCCCATATGCAAATCTTCAAGGTTATTTTTTATTTTGTGTTCTCATCAATATGTAAGTAAAGTTTTACAGAAAATAACGATCGTTTCTTGGTTGTGAAACACTATTATTAAAGAGAAATGATATTTTGACAACTTTTGGACAACTTTCTCTCTCATACTCACATGATGTTGTTATCCTCTCTCTTCCTTTTTCTCTCTCCATTGTTTTTGACCAATAAGAAGTGAGAAAAACAAGGTTGTCAACAAAGTTGTCATCAAATGGATGTCAAAATATCATTACTCATTGTTAAATGTTACATATGTATTCTAGAATGACAATTATTTTGAGATAGAGAAAAATATAAGCAACAATTAAAATAAGAGTATATTTTCAACTATTCATAATCTTAGAGCATCCACAATGGTAGTTCCTTATCAAGGACTCCTTAAATAGACCTCACGTGACACATCACTTATTTATAATTTTTTAATAAAAGTACATATTAAGGACTCAATGACTCCAATGACAATACACTAATAAGGACTCCAATGAAAAGTACTTAAATATGTCCCACTATCTTTACATATTAAACAAAAATAATTTATCTATTGCTCATTTTTACAAGTGGGATCAAGTAGTACACATTTTATTACTTCTTTATGCAAGTGGGACCAAGTAATACACATTTTATTACTTTTTTAAACGTGGGACCCGTTAGTTACCCAGGAGAGAGAGGGTCCTTATATAGTTGTCCGTTCCTTAATGGAGACTCAATTTTTCTTCCTCCAATGGAGGGTCCTTAACGGGGAGTGGTCCTTGTTAAGTAAAGACCCCCATTGGAGATGCTCTTAGAGCCTTATTTGAGGGCATTCTACAAAACCATGGACAAACTTTGTGATTTACTTAAAAAATATCAGGTATTTACAAAGTGTAGTATGTTGAAGATAGTTAACTGCATTTATGTTGCAAGGAATAATGAAGAAGCATTCAATTAAAAACTACCGTGTAAATTATTTCATGAACTTATTGTTGGTATAATTCTTTTAACAAAAATATGTATTTATACACTTAAGTTAAAATGTAGATATTTGAATATCTGTACAATTTTTATTTCGATAAAATAATTTACAAATATTTTATAAAATGCAAATGATGTCCTCATATTGACAGGAATTAAGCACACTTACTCAAAAAACAATACGAGATTAATTGCTATACATAGACTTTTAAAACATTCTTTCAAAAAAAAAGAAAAATAGATTTTTTGAAACATTTTGACAAATATATTTAGCCAAAATCACACAACGATATCATTTTATTATGCTAATTTTTTTGAAAAATTCATAAATATCTATGGATTACTGAAAATGCAAAGTCAATCCAAAAATGAATTAAACTCAATTAAAATCCAATCCAAAATACTTTTAAGTAGTAATTATTTGAAAGGAAATGAAGATTCATATTCCACTCCAGTGGCTGAAAACCATTTTCGTAAAATATGGAAAAGGTAAGGTCGATAAAATAAATTCAACAAAAATAAAAACATAACATTATTAATAACTCGATTCCTTTTCATTGTTTTCCTTGTTTGTTGGGTTAAGAAGAAGAGAGAGAAAGAGTGTGTGTTTTTTGCAAAACAAAGTAAGCCACAAAAACCAAACAAGAGCTTATAAAACTCTTCCACTAGATTCGTTCTTCACTTCTCTTTAATCAAATCAAATAAACTCTTTCTTCTCTCTCGTTCTCCCTCGTTTTCTTCGCTTCATTTCTCTCATCAACTTCGCTAATACCAACAATGGGAGACGAGAAGAAGCCTAAGCCTGTTGCTGCTGGTTTCTGGCCAACCATCAAGCCTTTCGTCAATGGTGGTGCTTCTGGTATGCTCGCTACCTGTGTTATTCAACCTATTGATATGATCAAGGTATGTTCTAAAGTTTTCATTTTTCTTTCATTTTTTGATGATTTGGTATTTGGGTCTGTTTTATTTTTCTCATTGAACTCAGATCTGTGTTTTTTTGTTTTGAATTCAGGTTAGGATTCAACTGGGTCAAGGTTCAGCTGCTAGTGTCACTTCTACCATGCTTAAGAATGAGGGTGTTGGTGCTTTCTATAAGGTTTTTTTTTCCTTCTTTTTTTCCAGATGTTGTTTCAATTATCTTCAATTATAGATAGATCTTTGATTGCTTTGTTCTTAGTGGATAAGATTTGTGTTGATAATTTCAATGTGGGATGATTGTGATATTGATTATGATGCATTTTTATTGTTTTATTTACCTGCTTTTAGATCTGTGAGTTGAAGGGGATTTTTTTATATTGTTTACTTTGGCTTATGAATTTATTGAGTCATTGTATTTGGTTTTGGACTTCATCCTTTGTTGAGGTATGGATTTAGTGGTGTCTAAGCTGAATCACTTCTTGCAGGGTCTATCAGCTGGGTTACTCAGGCAGGCTACTTACACCACTGCACGCCTTGGAACATTTAGGTGAGTTGTTATGACTTATGATTGCAATATTCATCAAAATTGGATCTGGAATTGGATTACCTTTTGTAATTTCTTTCAGAGCTTTCTTCAGAAATTACATATTTGTTATTTTTAAACACCCATCCTACAATTACATTGTGTTTTTATACAAATAAATCAGCCCTTAATCCATTCAAAAGGATATGTTTTATTGATTTTCTTTATGAGCCTTTGTCATTAGTCCTTTGCATTGGTTATGGAATGCATTTTTTATGGTGTTAACGGTTGTCTTACTTATTGGTTTTTATGATTTTGTAGAATCTTGACAAATAAAGCAATTGAGGCCAATGATGGCAAGCCCCTGCCACTCTACCAAAAAGCTCTATGTGGGCTGACTGCTGGTGCAATTGGAGCAACAGTTGGTAGTCCAGCTGATTTGGCACTCATTCGTATGCAGGCTGATGCGACTTTACCTCTTGCTCAGCGCCGAAACTACACAAACGCCTTCCAGGCACTTTACCGTATCGGTGCAGATGAAGGGATTCTTTCACTGTGGAAAGGTGCTGGGCCTACTGTAGTAAGAGCCATGGCATTGAACATGGGGATGCTTGCTTCTTATGATCAAAGTGTTGAGTTCTTCAAGGATACCGTTGGTCTAGGTGAAATGACTACTGTGGTTGGTAAGTAACCATTTTGATATTGTTGACTCATATTACTTGAAAATATTGCCAAATCTTTTAGCAAGTGTCAATACTTTTTGCTACTATTGTTGATTACATTTTGTTCCATTGATGTTTCAAAAGTATTCCACAAACCCCTTTTTATAAAGGGAAATGTTAACTTATGCCCTTGGGGCATAAGTTAAAAAGGCTAAAGGTAGAAAAAAAATCTTGGAAATTGTGCATTCAATGCATTAAAAGTTTCAAAAGTTGTATTTATAATATAAAAGTTGCTTTGACTTTCCATTTTAAGCTCCTTAACTTGTGCCCTAAGGGCACAAGTTAACATGACCCTTTTATAAAAGAATAAATTAGTCAAACTTTTTATTAGGAGAGTCATCATCATCATCTTCATCTACAATTACTTTATCTGCAAAATTTGCTAGATGATATAGTCTTTGCCTGTTCTGTTTCTTTGCTGTTTAGGACAATAAAATGCCCTGTTTCATTTTTGTGGAGTTTGTGTTATATAAGCAAATAATAAAAGATATTTCTCTTAGCCTATCTTTTCATCATTTGAGAATGTAGTTTATCCTTTTGAAACTAACAACAGTATATTATGGGGAAAGTTAATTCTTCAATGCACTCTAAGTTGTCAATAGCAGCACTTTAAGTATACGAATCAGAACATATTTGATGAATTGAAGACTAATTTTTAATTTCTACTTTGCTGAAGGGATTGAGTGGCAATAAAAAATCTTAAGGTTTTGAAATCTAATATTGGATGATAAGGGTTACTCAACGAGTGAATTGAAAATGAAATACTAAAAACATAGATGACCTTTTTTTAATAGATAACAGAAACCATCATCTAATCTTCCTCCCTATTTCCTTTACACCACAGTAGATAAAATCCCCTAGTTTCCCCTTTATTCATCATATCAAATGGACTCTCACTCTCTAGCTAGCTTTCTGGCTAACTATTGTATTTACTAGCTAATTGGTGGGATTACATAACATTCTCTCCCCTTTTCAAAACTAGACTCGTATAGATCAAAGGTATTATGATATGTATTAAGTAAATCCTTTCTTGTGCTATAGTTGTATTTTGTTTTTCTTTTAAATGTCCTGATTGTAAAAAACTGAAATATTTCATCTTAGTTCATGTTTGGTTGTGATTATTTGCACTTTTGAAAATTTGTTTTAAGTCAAAATCTTATTTTGATTACAAGTTTTTTGATAGAACAATACACTAGTTAAAATAGATACTATCTTGAGTAGGGTTGGAATGAATTGTACTTTCCAAGCCAGACCTAGTTCAATTCAAACTCAAGTGCTTAACTGAATAAGAAATCAGTCTTAATTTCATGGTCCAATTTGGATTAATTTAAGCTCCCCGACTTTTGAAACTCAATGAGCCAATCTTGTATAAATTGAGTCTTTTATGCTCAGTGGGTTAATTTCAATTTTGTAACTTGGTTAAATTGTTTTTGCATATATTTTGTTTGAAAAACAGTTTAGCAAAACAATAGTAAAACTGAATTCTAATATATATTCAGAAGCATCACTGTTATTCGAGGCGGTTCTCAAGATAATAAGTTTAATGTATGTAAGTTCAAGTTTGGTTCATTTAATACGTCAACTTCTCATCTTTCTGTACTGAGTTGAGTAGGCACAGGAGTTGGCTCAGCTTATTTACCGCCCTAATGTCAAGTTTGACAATACAAGTAGTGTCATTTAAGAGATACACGAAGATGAAGGTTATATCTGGTTGTTCAACTTGAATAATTTTATTACAGAACAAATTTTACAAATTTGTGAACAATCAGATTCAGCAGTGCTCAAAATACTCGTAGATTATAAATTCATTTTTTTTAACTGGGCATTTCTTTCTAGTTGGATAGGATACCCTTAACAAATTACACTTAGATCTGAAAGTTTTTTTGTCAAGTAAATTCCTATAGTGCGATTGCTACAATTTAGTTTTGGAGAGTGTCTATGTGAATTATTAACTCAGTGAACTGTGAAGAGGTTGTTTATTTATTGGTGCCTATCTTTTTTGTTTTTTTTTGCTCAAACTTCCGTTTTAAGAATTGTTCACACATCAAAAGTGAACTGGAACAACCTAATAAACATTGATGGCCCTAGCTCACTTAATTTTAAACCATGCGTCAGCCTTTTAAAAGACACAGAAAAAGTTTAACCTTGTTTTGTTGCTGTAAGTTGGTATTCATGTTGTAAATAATTAAAACTTATCCTTAATCAAACTATAATTTCACTGTTCTTTGAAATAGTGAATCTGGTTCTTTATCTGGCCAATGTCAATGGTACTATGTTCACAAACTCTTTATGCACACCCAAGAGATGGCATATTTAGTTATTCGCCTGTTGCCACATGTTTTTGTTTCTATCATTGCCCTTGCAATATGTGTCTTGAACTTCGTCTGATATTTTGTTTCAATTATTTGCATTCCAATTTGTGATTATGGTACAATCGGTAGTCTTGGATATTTCAGAAGCTTATACAATACAACAATTATGTAACAAAATTTCTAGTCTAAGTCATGTAAGGGAATTCTCCTTTTCTGATTACCAATTTTCTTCTAATCGGAGATATGATATTCCATTTGGATTGTGTACATTAATTAAACTACATGTCCCTTTTTATTATACTGCAAAAAAGAGTTTATTCTCACCATTTGCTACTGAATCTCTTCTTTAGGTGCAAGTAGTGTATCTGGATTTTTCGCAGCAGCTTGCAGTTTGCCATTTGATTATGTGAAGACTCAAATTCAAAAGATGCAACCTGATGCTGAGGGAAAATATCCATACACCGGCTCTCTTGACTGTGCTGTCAAGACCTTCAAATCTGGAGGACCCTTCAAATTTTACACCGGATTCCCTGTCTACTGTGTCAGGATTGCTCCCCATGTCATGGTACTATTCTCTTTACATTGATTTTTTTATTGCCTTTGGTATGTTTTTCTAGCTATTTTTATTAATTTATATTTGAGTGTTTTTCTCAAGTTTATATACTGCTTATGGCAGATGACATGGATTTTCCTCAACCAGCTCCAGAAATTGGAGAAAAGTTATGGGTTATAGGTGATGGTCAAGCATTTTGCTGTTGAATTCAAGCTTTGAGCATTGAATAATTTGTTGGCTGTGTTGTAGGCCCTTTTTGGAAATTGGATATCAATGGATCTGATCATTTTTTTTAAAGATTTAATTAGTCATGCAATTCAAGCGGGGAATTTAACTTACATTACTTTGTATCAGTAATATATAGAATATGATATGATATGATGCGTTGGAGCATATAGTAGTAGTATAAATCCCATTTTTGAATGGAGAACTTGTTGAGATATCTTGAACTAGAATAATAAGTACTCTCTACCTCAGACATCTTTTCGACACATGTTTTTTTAATTCTTTTTCTTCTTTCAAGTACATCTTATTTATTAAATGCTGTATTTTTTTTATGTATTTTTTAATTTGGGTTTTGTTATAACATGTACAATATCTCGTGGGTTAGATTGATTTATTTATAAACATGCTTTGACATGATATGATGTAGAAATCAAAATAAATTGACTGTGAACAATACTAAAAAATGTATATATAATTCGAGTATGATAAGTATGTTCAATCAGTCCCTGGTCTTAAGTTGTCAATGACTCAGTGATAAGTATATATAAATAAAATGTTTGCTCTAAAAAAGCTTTGATAGTGAATGAAATTAAATGTACATTTTTTTGTCCTTCAAGAACATTACAGTATTAATGTTAGAAATACACCTGTATGATTAGTTTATTTACGTGAGTTTGTTTTTATCATTAAACTGTCCAAACTTGTGTCAATGAATCTGTTTTTTCAAACCATTCTGAATTCAGACTGTGGTTTTAACCGAAAAATCTAAGATGGCCAAATCAAACTAGAGTTAGAATTAAAAGACATGTCCAACATGTGACCCCTCTCTTGGAGATATATAGCGTCCATTTGATATCTTCAGACTGTGGTTTTAACCGAAACATATGGAACATGCAATATTAGGAGTATAGCCAGAGGATCAAAGCAGAGCATTTAGCTAAAGGCAGAAGCCTTAGGCGAACGTTGTAAAGATGTAGATCTTGCTTCAACTGCATAATGAAAGTCTATAAGATTGTTCATGATGCAAATTATCATTATAATAGATAGATTACATTTTACGAAACCAAAATACATGGAAAAAAAAGTAATACTTATCTACTAGTACCCTTTAACGTTTGCATGATAACTGGAACAACCAATAGTGCCAATTTCATTCATTCTCATCGAATTCATTTGCATCTGCTAACGTCCTTTGCCAGGTTAAGAGAGATTCAGGATCAGGTGGAAGGTGTTGTGGAACTTCATCTCCTTCAAGCATATCTATCACTTCATTCATTGAGGGGCGATCATCTGGTTTCATTTGTATGCATTTTAATGCTATCACAATCATCTTCATAGCAATATTTTTCTTCTCCTGTGTTCCATTGTTTGTATCTATTGTTTCCTCAAATTGATCATAAATCCATCTAGCAAAGTAATCTTGCCAATAATTCTCTATATAATCTTTGTTCTTTTTTCTACCTGCCATTTCCATCAACATCATTCCAAAACTATAAACATCAGCTCTGTGAGATATGCTTCCAATGTTCTTGTACAGCAACTCTGGAGCCATTGTTCCTCTTGCTGCTGTTAAAGTTAAAATGTTTTGATCTATTCGGTACAACTTCGCCAAACCGAAGTCAGATATTTTCGGGTTGAAATTCTCATTGAGAAGAATGTTATGATGTTTTATATTAAAATGTATGATTTTAATATCACATCCTTGGTGTAAGTAATGAACTTCACGAGCAACTACAAGTTTGCATTGCTAAATTTTGCATTCATGTAGTGTACTAATTATTTAATAAATGCATTTCTCTCCTTTTTTTGGGGGGGTTTGATTTGACAATACAAGTAGTGTCATTTAAGTGATACATGAATATGAAGGTTATATCTGGCTATTCAATTTGAATAATTTTATTACAGAACAATTTTAGTGCACAAAATACTTGTAGATTATAAATTCATATTTTTTCCTAACTATGCATTTGCTTCTAGTTGGATACGATACACTTAACATGATACACTTATGTTTGAAAGTTCGTATGTGTGATTGCTACGATTTGGTTTTACGGAGTGTCTCGGTGAATTGTATGTGTGATTTCTCCTTTATTGAACACTAATTTTCTTTAGATTGGAAATGTGATATTCCGTGTGAATTGTGTGCATTAGTAGTTGTATAAAATCTTGAAATAAGAGAAAGAGGATATGCTAGAAATCTTGAAGGAAGAGAAAAATGATAGACATGAAGCGTTTCAAGGACTGAAGATAGAAGAAGAGAAGTTTAGTTTGTATGATTGCCCATCATTCAATCTGTCTAATAAAGAGGAAGTTTAGTTTGATTTAACACATCTTCTCGCTATGTTTGAACTCAAAAGATCAGTTCTATGAAATAGAATATGAAGGTCTTTGTATGATTTGCCTCACGTGTGAGAGAGGTTTGATCACTATATTGATCAATTGAGGAAAATTACATAAAATAATGAAGGGACAATTTGTCATATTTTTAGAATAATAAAATTAAGGCTTAATTTCATGTTTGGTCCCTTATTTTTTTATTTTAGGTTTTAAGTTGGTCGATTATATTTTAAAACTTTTAAACTGCACTTTTATGCTTTAAAAGTTTCAATTTCAAAAAATATTTTTTTTTTTGAAGAAATTTCAAAAAATATTTTAAAAGTTTCAATTTGGTCCTAAACGTTACTCACAGTTAAATAAGTTAGTCCCTTCATCCGGTCCAAAACATTACTCACAGTTAATTTTTTTTGAAGGATATAATATTGAGTTTAATAAAAAAAAATAATAATATTTTAAAACTGATTACGTAAATAAGTTGTATTCTCAACCATCCTTAAAAAATTTAAAAATTGTATTCTCAACCTAAAATTGACAACTTTCTCCTTCTCCTACTCTCGTTATGTTTTTACTCTCTATGTTGTTTTTGTCCCAAGATACAAAGAAAAAAATAAGGTTGTCCTAAAAATTGTCAACTTTTGATTGTTGAGATATCATTAATAAAAAAAAATTACGTTTGCCTATTGGTGTGATAAAAATCAAGGTCTTGTTAACGAGTGTTTTCAAGGACACTCTTTAAGGATACTCAATTAAGAAACTACTCCCTCCGTTTCAAAATAAGTCTTTTCTAAAAAAAATATCTGTCTCAAAATAATTGTCACTTTAAAATATCAATGTAGCATTTATTTATTTTTTCCTACTATTACACTCTTATTTATTGAATTTCATCTAACTTTACTACTCCACTAATTACAATTAATATGAGTATTTTAGTAAATGATACTAATTTTATTATTAAATTAAAATTAACAAAATTAATCATTTTCCTTAAAAATCGTACACATAACTTAAACAACTATTATTTTGAGACGGATGGATTATTCATTGGAAAAACTTATATTTCAATTTTCGATTGATTGAGTACACAAATATCTTCCTATAAAAACTTAATATTAAAGTCTTAAAAGTACCCTTAAGATACTCATTAGCAATTTTTCCTTAAAAAATAATAATAACTCTTCAATCCGCTAAGAAGAAATAAAGCATCTGCTCTGCAAATTAGCCAAACGTGTAGTGAAGTAAAGCTGGAAATTCAGAATATTCTGAACGGATTAAACATTTACATGTTTCCAACCACAACCACAAATTTACCACAAATTTCTGTACAGATTATACATTTACAAGTTCCAATCAAAAACACAATTTTCTACACAGAGGTAAGCAAATGTAGCCATATGTATTTCACAATACTCGTGATCACTTTGCTTGGAGACCTGCACACAAAAGAAACAAGGGGAGAAATAGAGACCCGTATAACCATTGGCTGGTATAAAATCAATATATTATTGCAACATATAAAACAAGGGAAGGATTATATACCATGAACAACAACCATCCTCGAGAAAGAATGTCAAAATAGCAACCATCTGCCATATGATAAGCAATGGTTAATAAACATAGAATACCCTTGAAATTTAACATATATATTCAAAAATTAATAAGCAGCAACAATACCACAAGGTAAGGAGCAATCCTAGAGTAATGGTCCGCAAATCCAGTGTAAAATCTCAATACTCCTCCTTCTTGGAACGTTTGAGTAATACAATGAAAAATACCATGATAGGGCATCCACCGAATCTGAATCCTCACATATTCTATGGGGAAAATTATCGTTGGAGCAAAAACCGCAGATACAACAACTGCAATTGAACCTGAACAGGATTCAAAAAAAAGTTGAATTACTAAATATGCAATATCTTGGGTATAAAGAGTTTATGAATATAGTATCATACCATGGATATTGTGAAAATAAAGAACCGGATTCAATGTTTTAAACAACAAGAAATTGATAGTTGGATTAAGAGTTAGTTTTACCCAATTGCATTGTCAATATCCAACTTACTCCAACAAAATAAGGTTAAACTATTCCTCCTGTCCTGGAACAAGTCAACACTTGGTCTAAATTTTAATCAGCCAGAGCCATCAAATCTTATCAGGTTGTTTAATTTTGATGTATGCACAGTGCACAATACCATTAAAAAGTTTGAGCAAAGAAAATAAGGTAGGATACATACAATAAAAAAGCAACCTCTCTTCAAGTTCACTGAGCCAGTAAATCACAGACACTCCCAAAAAAATTAAACTGTAGCAATCATACACTTAATTGGAATTTACATAAGTCATTTGTTAAGGCTGGCTACAAGTAATGTGTTAAATTCATTCTACCAAGCAAGCTGTTTGTTAAAAAATTTGTAGCGATCACAAACGATGTAGGAATTTACATGACCAAAAACAATTTTGAATAGTTTAGGAAGATCACTTTACCAACAACAATATCCATTTCTTCTTGACCAATAGTTTCCCTTAAGAAATGAAGGATTCCACAATAAGATAAAACATGGACTTCAACTCTTAATAAACCAAGAGCAGCTTGTTCGAAAAATAGGAGATCAGCCCATAAACTGAAACAACAAAAAAATTAAGTTAAAATCAATTAAACATATTGTTTTTAATGGATTAAGGTCTCATTTATGTGTGTGTTTATTTGAAGAAAAAGGGAAACTCTAAAGCCCTAAAAGCCAAAACAATGTCTGAAGAAAGCTCTTAAAGAAAGTGCATCATAAAGTCATTGTTTACAAAAAAGAATTGACATATAATTGATGAATAATGAGATCATAGCAACTCACAAGTATGGTCTAATTGTGGCAGAGATAGTGTCACCCCACACCAGCCCAGCAAATGCTGCAGACAATCCTAGAATCTGCAAGAAATGATTCAGATTAAACATCGATACATTCAACCACAGCCAACAATGCCGAAGCATTTATTCATACCAATTTAGGCTCAGCAAAATTCATGGATAGGATGTATTTGAATTGGATTTGGATATACTAGATGGATTAAATTAATCCATCAAAACGTCAAATGTTCTTTAAAACAATAAAAAATGACTTCATGTAATAAACATAAAAATTATCCAATCTATCAATTATCATTTTTCTCAATGGATGAATATCCATCCAATCCATCTATTTAAAATTATACTTTTTACAAAAAGGTAAACAACAGAAGAAACAATACCATATAGAATAATGTCAAAAGAAAATTCTTCAACATGGTCATGATGGATTGCACTAGACTCTTAAGCCAACTGATTGGCGACCTAAACAAAAAAGAAACATAGATAGCAAATGTGGTGAGAAAAATCAACCTAGATAACCATTGGGGAGAGGGGGGAATATAATAATCAATATAAGAGAAGGGGCATGTCTTATCACCTATAACAACGTCCCATGTTGAACAACATGCATATCATCTGTCATAAGCAAAATATACAACAGTCAAAAGAAAAATAGTAGTGACCAGTGAGTAATTACAGTATGCAGCGGTATTTGGAAACACATAACAAGGGCAAAAACAAAAATACCAAAAGGTGGGGAGCAATTCTGGAACAGTGGTTAGCAAATCCGGCATAAAATCTTAATATTCCTCCTTCTTCGAAGGTTGTAAGAGCACAATCCAGATACCCGGAGTAGGGGTAATTTCCCTCGGTGTTAGGTTGCATCCCTCGAAACTCAGTAATCACATATTCAATGGGAAAAAAGAAAGCTAGAGTAAAAAACACTGATACAACAACTGCACCACCTGAACAAGAGATTCAAAAAAAGTTAGTCCCTTGGGTACACATAAAGAGAGTGAATATAGTATCATACCATGAATGTTGCATTGTAAATATCCAACAAGCTGCAACAACCTCCTGTCCTTTTACAAGCCAACACTTGGTCTAAAATTTAATCAAATCTTATTAGGTTCCTCCGGTTCTCTTTTGATGTGTGTATAGTGCACAATTTGTTAAACTAAAGTTTCAGCCAAAAAATAAAATAAGGTAGGATACAATAAAAAATCAACCTCTTCAAAGTTGACTGAGCCAATAAATCACAAAGACACTCCCAAAAAAAAAATTGTAGAAATCACACACATTTTATAGAAATTTATTTGGCCAAAAACGTTCAGACATAAGTCATTTGTTAAGGCAGGTATAAGTAATTTGTTCAAGTCATTTTAAAAAAAACATATGAATTTATATGGCAAAAAATAGTTATCAATAGTTTTGATAAATTACTTACAAACCACGATATTCATTTCCTCCAGACCAAAAGTGCCTTTCATGAAACGAAGGCTTCCACAATACGATAAAACCAACATGACAACCCTTAATATAGCAAGAGCAGCATGTTCCCAAACTAGGAGACCAGTTTCAAAATCAGCTCTAAACCTGAAGAACAATAAAACGACCAAGTTAAAACGATAAAAGATGCGTTACATAAGAAATGTGAAGCACTCACACAAAGAAAACCAATAAACCATATCCTTTTTAATGGATTAAGGCCCCATTTCTGTGTGTGTGTGTGTGTGTGTGTGTGTGTGTGTGTGTGTGTGTGTGTGTGTTTGATTAAAGAAAAAGGGAAATCCAAAATCCACTGCTCAAGCTTACAAAAGGCAATTGAAATACAATTATGATGAATAATGTGATTACAACTCACATTAGATCTGCGATTAAGTGACGCGCCATAAACCCGTAAGCTAGCACAACAGATATTAGTGCCTGCTTGAACTGCATGAAGTAATTCAGTTTTGGACACACATACGCAGATTCATAACTCAACAAATTAAGGAGTGAAGACTTGATTGATAAAATAATTTGATTATAATAGTCATGATTTTCTTCCAATTTCTTTCCTTTACAGTTGATATACATCTCAGTAAAGAGTTTTCTTGCGCCACCAGATCACATACAAACATGCTCTATCCAAAAGCTACAACAACTCAAAATAGTGCACCATAACAGTGTGTGAAATAAAATGTATATTGATTGGTTGGAGAAAACCCCTAGTTGTGGTAAGGTTATGATCTTTAGGAAACTAGCTTAATAAAGCTCAAGATCATTCCTTCTTTAAGTACATTAACATGAGATTGTTTTAGTAACACTTCAATTAGCAACCATAACCAAGATCTTTGGGAATTAATTAGCTTAATAAAGCTTGCAGAAATTTCCATCCAACTACTTATCTAAGTGACAATAAGTTTATCTCTCTATACAGGTGAGTATATAAACATGGAGAAGTGCTAGAACGTGGCCAATTTCTTGGTAACACAAGGGTGCCACTGCCAATTTCCAAAGGCCTTAGCAAGGTGGCTCGTGCAGCAGAAAACACCTTGAAGTCGGTGTTGTCTATGGCGGAGACCTAAAATCTCGCAATCTCAATCGTTTTATGGTGCAGATATAGTGGAATATCGGCGTCAAGTTAAAATCTGCCACCAAAATCCAACATGGCACCGCTATTCGATAACAATGGAAGTCTTTAAATATACTATAATATGATCAGATGATGCAATTGCAATTTAGTCATCCTAGAAAAATGAATCGCACAGTCTTTCTACAACAATGGATCATAGTATAGTGTATAGAAAAGTCAAGAACAAAAATCATGAACAGCAATTGCAATTCAATAGCAAAAATCAGAGCGTAACTACAACTAGGGTTTCTACATTACATAACTCAACACAAATTATGAGAATGTAAATGTATATTGAACAAAAATCCAAAAAAGGTAAAGAAGTGAAGAAAGTAGAAAACCTAACCATAGAGAGAAGAGCATGACCAAAACCAGACATGGTGACAGTTGCAAAGTTGTGATTCTAAGAAGCATGAAAAGTGTTTGGTTAAGCCACGCATTGCTGCTCTTTTATAGTGGTTTGGGAATTTGGAGTTGTGGCGCGGTGATGCCTCTACTGCGGAGGAGCAGAGAATCCCAATCACCCTCATCCCACTGTGGCTCACCAACATCACAATTCTTTTTAGAATCACTAAACCACAAGCTCTCAGGTTTAGAGCTGTCAATTTTAAGTTGATTGAAGGAAAGATTTTAGGAAATAACAAATATATCATACTTGTTAAGTTGCTATTAATGAATAAATAATATTTTTAAAAATATGACCGTTAAGAAATTCTAGTGTATGATGATATTTTAAAAGAGTAAATAGTCAATTGCCCTCTGAAATTATCCCCTGAAATTAACAAAACTTCAATTACCCCCTGAAATTGCACAACGTTAATCAGTTTACCTCATCCGTCAAATTTTTCTGTTAGTAAACATGACCTTTTGCAAATACCCCCCGAAGTTTGGCACTTATGTGCAAAATGCCCCCTGAACTTGAAAATTTATATTTTTTTCTTATCCTTAAAAGTGACTGCATTATCACTGAATTGTGTAGTATATTAGCTAAGTTTTGACGGTATATATACAACCATATATGTTCCTTTAAACGATCAAACATTAACCATGTATTAGAGTCTAATGATATGCAAGTCAACATAGTAAAGTACAGCCACACTTGTCAGATGGAAAACTAATACATGTCATACATAATGAAGCACATAAATAATAAATAATATATGATTGGCATAACCAAGAATACCAAGATGTCAAAATATATGGGTTTGCTATTGCTAATTTTAACCACACCAAAAATTTTCACTTCCTTTATATTGTGAGCGGTGCACACCACCAACACACTTATCTCATTTTCAAGAAAAAATACATAAACTTGTTACTTCTCTCACTTTATAAAAGATCTTGAAGGAATCATGGTCTTCTTCCCCCGTTAGGATTCAAAGAAATGGTAATAATATTATATTATGTATATTTCATTATTTTTTTAAGAGAATAAAAAAACATGATAGCCACCATCCTTTTGATCTCTAATGGGGTGAAGGACAACTTGAAAAAGAAAAAACAACATCTAATGTTGGAACAAAGAAATACTTTTATGTTTGTTTTGTAAATATTCTTGAGTTTTGAACATTATTGTAGAGTTTACCAAATACTGCCAATTTGTTCTACCATACTGCCAATATATGGTTGTATATCGTCAAAATTTAGCTAATATGCTCCACAATTCAGTGATAATGCAATCACTTTTAAGGATAAGAAAAAAAATATAAATTTTCAAGTTTAGGGAGTATTTTGCACATAAGTGCAAAACTTCAGGGGGTATTTGCAAAACGTCATGTTGACTAACATAAAAATTTGACGGAGGGGGCAAATTGATTAACGTTGTGCAATTTCAGGGGGGGTAATTGAAGTTTTGTTAATTTCAGGGGGTAATTAACGAAACTTACAATTTTAGGGGGGGTAATTGACTATTTACTCTATTTTAAAAGCTAGGAAGAAAGCTTCATACTTATTTTTAGAGGAAGAAAGTTTTAGGATGTGTTTGATTGCTAGAAGTGCGTACTAAATAGAACAACACAAGATAGAATCGCAAAACAAAAAACTGAATAATACATGACAAACTTTTATGTTATTGAATAACTTTTGTTCTAATACGATTTTTTGTGGACAAAAAGTTATTTATGTATTTCAGATAACTTGGACGTGGAACAAAAAGTTGTGTTGTTGTTTAATGAGAGACAAAAATTTATGTTTTTGTCCCCTTGCCTCTAATTTGTCTTGTACAAGAAACAGTTTTATAAATCAAACACTGTACAACTCGACTTGTCTTGTCCTTCACTTTTTTGCATATCAAACGCATACTTAGTGTGTCTTTGGTTTTGCAATGGATAGAATTGATTATGACAAAATTTATTTTGACAAAATTGTCACAAAATAATTGTTCAAATATCGTTTCTCATACAAATAGTGTGTCCAACCAAACAATTATTTACTTCTATAGTTAGATGATCTTCTGTGGCAGCTCACACGGTTAAAAGCGAAAAAAAATAGAAAGAAAGAAAGAAAAAAAAAGAGTTAGATGATCTTGAGTAAGTTTAATTCTCGTGTTTTTTGTTCTACTTTAATATACCTTTTGATTTATAATTTATTTATTTGTAGGGAATGAGAGAAACCCTAATGTATATATTTTTGATGTGCAATTGTAAAGACTAATATCTTGAACCGGATATGACGATAATGAGTGGCAAAACTCTCCATTAAAAGATTTGATATTGTTGTATTTCGAGTGCTGAATTTGAACTCATAACCTCTAGTTAAGTTAGAAGAAAACACTTAGTATCTCATCCAAAAGCTCATGAGTGATACTCCATGTCTAATATAACAGAAAAAAAAACCAACGTATATTGCAAGGAAAAATGTAAATCAACTAACTCAATGTATATTGCTGGGGAAAATGTAAATCAACTACTTGAGTCTCTTCTAACTTAACCAAACTCTCAAGTTTAAACTCGAGTTTTAGCATGCATCAACATCAAAATTTTTAAAGAGAATTTTCTACTCATTTAACTCTCAGAGAGCTGGATGATTAATTTTGAAAGTTGTGTGTGGAAGATACACAATTTATAAGGAAAAAAATCGCTTGAATACAATATACTTTTTTTTTTGGTACAACAATATACTTTTTTTAATACAATATACTTATATATGCACGTGCACGCATTTATTTATAAGTACATATAACTTAGGTAAGGTATGTCCATATGGGTGGGAATAAGTCGGATTGGCCGACAAGAGTCTACCACTTGGCATGTTTAGGCCTTGCACGATTTGGTTATTAAAAAGGTTAGACTTAGGCCTTTAAAAAAGCATATTTAAGTAAATAGATCAAACTTAGGCTATCAAAAAAGCATAAGAAGCCCTGTAGGACGACCTTTTTATGCATATTATTAAAACTTTATTTTTATTTGTATTAAAATGTAATTTATATCAAAGATAAAAAAACAAGAAACAACTCAAATAATGGACTGTTTAAATAGACATTAAGATCTTACAGTGAAATAGACCTTTAAGGCCTTATACTGATAGACAAACCTTACAGTAAAATAGATTTTAAGACATGTTGAGCCTATTTAAAAATAGATAAAATGGACTATTTAATGGATTTAATATAAAATAGACATGTAAATAGACTTTCAGGTCAGATCAGACTTTTAAATAGGTTATGCCAATCCAAAAAAAAAAAAGACCTACGAAAAACTATATGCCAAACTTAAGCTTACAAATCTTTCATATACTAGGCTCAGGGCCATCGACACCTGACCTAGTCTTGTCTATTCCCACCCTTATCTGTCCCTTCACTAGTAAAAATAAAAATAAGATCATTTAACAAAATAATAAAGATGTATAATCTGTCAAAAGAAAAAATGTATAAAACTAGAAAGAAAGAAAGAAAGTTTATCCAGGCCCCTAAAACAAATCGAGGAAAGAAGTCCCACGTCGAAATATCTGAAAAATAGAGAAGGGGACTGACTATAGATGTTTGATAGCGTCGATAAGCTGTTTACTGCATTAGCTTATAAAGCTTGTTGGATCAAAATGTGATATGGTAACAAGCTTGTTTTGCGAACTTATAGTATTTTAGAGATGCCATTTTAAGTAGCTTTGAACTTAGGGTTAGAGACGCCTTTATTTTTTTACGCTTTTTACAACTGCACACTAACTTAAACAGGTCTTTTTTTCTTCTTGTAAGCATCGGTACACGTTACGCCATTGCTTGCCTCTTGTTCTTCAATTGTACTGATATAAATGCATCTTACTCTTTCTACTGATATCTAGCTATTGTTCATAGAGCTGTGTAGTATTTAACTTGAAATAAAAAACATATTATAACGAAGTTAAACAACAGTAGTAAAACATTGTAAAGAAACAATAGTAAAACCAAAAAATCTCAATTAAATTCATGGCGTACATTTGACATTTTGATGCTTTGCCCCTTTGCCCATCCAAACGAAGTGTCAAAAATGTTTAAAGTAATGAGTAGGGGTGTTCGTGGTTCGGTTTGGATCGGTTTTGAGGCAAAAACTCATCCGATCCAAAGATAAAATTATATGCGGTTCGGTTCGGTTATGGATGATTAATTTTAAAAAATCGATTCGATCCGATCCAATTTAACACGGTTTAATTTGGAACGGTTTTTGGATATCTAAATTACAAATTGTAACTATTTTTATTAATAATAATCTTATTAAAATATGATAAAATAATACGTTTGATATGGTATATAACATATGATTTACAAAAAAATTAATAGTACAAAATAAAAATGATTGATTATCTTTGAAACATATGAAAGAGAAACAAAATTGATTAAATTAAACTCACATGTAATATTAAAAGAATTAAAAAGAAAATAAATAATAGCTTAATATAATATATTATAATTATAAAAATAGAAATATATATTAAAATACATGTATGCGGTTCGGTTTGATTTTGAAAATTCAATCCAATCCGAACGATTTTCATAAAATGCCATCCAAAAACATCCAATATTATTCGGTTTTATGCGGTTTTTGATTTTATTGGATCGGTTTGGATTTGAATATCCCTACTAATAGGATAGCACTTGTGTATCATGATGGTATACACGAAGATGCATGTGTAAAGGGAAAGTAAGAATATCTTAATAATTTAGATTACAATTCTACCCTTTTGTCTTCACATATTTCAAGAGGAAAATCTGGGTTTTATTATGTCCAATTTAAAAGGTGTGATTCACAAACACCTTAAAAGTGAGTGGTGTTTTGAAAGAGCAAAACCCCGTATATATAAAAGAGTGCCGTGGTGCCGAGAGTATCAAAGGTTATTGATTTTCTTTTGAAAGCGATTTTCCTTTTGAAAGCGATTTTCCCATCCACCGTGCCTATGAATAAGGGTGTTGCTGCTGCCGCCGACAAGGTTTTTTTCAATTCTTACCTTGTTTTTATTTTCTTCAATCACACCTCCTTGCTTTACTTTCTTAATCATCCTCGATTTGCTTTGTCGATTGTTTATTTTGATATTTTGATATTTTAGGCTTTGGCTCTGGTTTTTGTTATTTACCACTTGTTTAGGTATGTTTTAAACTGGTGTATAACCTGAATCACTTGATGCAGGGTCTGCCTTTTTGGCATGACAAAACTCTTACTGCTGTAAGAGTCGCTGCACTGTATTTTTCCTATCGTCCAACCAAAGAGTTCTTCAAGGATACTATTGGTCTCGACTTAACGCCTACTGCTCTGTGTAAGTAATCTTACTTGAACCTGTTCTGTCCCTTTGCTTTTGTATGTGTATGTTGTTAAGATTTATGTATTGCTTGTGTATTATGTTTTCGGTTTTGGCTATCCAATATTAAAAAACATAGTATAGTATCCAATGGTCTCTCACTCACTAAGTAACTTCCTAGCTAGGTATGACAACCAAACTCGCATTAGCCCGAACCAAACCTTGACTGGTTTTGGGTTTCCCTGATTTCAAATAACGGGTACGTATATAGGTATCCATCCACCTGAACCAATACCCAAACCCATCATAAACGTAGAAAATCAATTTATTACCCCTTTATATAAATAGAAACTCAAACCTAAATCATTTCACTACATTCACTTATCTGATTTCTCTATCTTCTCTTTCCACGTCTCACACCCTCGATCTCTCTCTTCTCCATCTGCATAGCCATCGATTGCCATCATCTCGATAATGTAATACAACATTGCTCTCAGGGCTGAAAAATACTTTTTTTTTTTATTTTTTTTTTAAATTATGCGCTACGGGGGTGGGGCGGGGATACCCAAACCCGTCGGGATGAGATTCTATTTCTCATCCCTGTTGAATATGGATAGAGTAATGGGCAAATATATGGGATTAGTGTATAGGAACGGAATTTTATTTACTAGCTGATTGGTGGATTACCTAATTGTCTCTCCCCCACAACGTAGATACGTTGTCAGTAAGCTAGATTCGTGTATATCATAGGTATTATGATATGTATTTAGTAAGCCAAAATTGCTGGAACTATTTGATTAGAAGTTTTTTAATAGCAAAAACACTAGTTCAAACCAATGCCATTTTGTGTAAGGTTGAATGAGTTGAACTATTCATGCCAGGCTGAGGTGTTCAACTAAACAAAAAATATATCTTAACTTTATGGCGGCTTAATTTATCCTTTTTCTGGAGCTCAATGTTCCAATTTTTATTAAATGAGTCTTTCACCTTTATTTATACGCTTTTGTTTCATTAATGCTCTTGCAATTTGTCTCTTGAACTTTGTTTGATGCTCTGTTTCATTCTACCTGCTTTCCATGAGTTCTTCCTTTAGTTGACCCTAATTTGCTATTGGATATTTTGTTCAGGTACAATTTTTGTATCTATTATTTATGCAGCTGCTTGCAGTTTACCATTTGAATATGTGATGATTCAGATTCAGAAGATGCAACCTGATGCTGAAGGGAAATATCCATACACCGGCTTTCTTGATTGCGCTGTCAAAACCTACAAAGCAGGAGGAATTTTGAAATTTTACACTGGATTCCCTCTCTATTGTGTCAGGATTTCTTTTCGTGTCTTGGTATTATTCTTTTACCTTTGTTTTGTTTTTCTAACTACTACTGCTATTATTGTTGCTGCTGCTGCTATTAGTTTATAATTTATAGGAAAAATGCATCTTAGGGTTATTTAAGTTTAACGTTCATACCGAATTAGTCCTTATAGTTTTTTTAGTTTCAAACTGCTATTTTGTTGTTGCTTCTATTAATTTATAATTTATAGGCTAAATGCATCTTTAAATGACCAATTTAAAGTTAAAAAGACTAATTCGGTACAAACGTTAAACTTAAAGGCCCATAATACACTTGGCCTAATTTATATTTGGGAATGTTGTTGTGAATTTTATAATTTATATTTGAGTATATTCTCAAGTTTATATATTGCTCGTTGCAGATGGCATGTATAGCCGTCAACAACCTTGGCGACGGTAGAAAAATTGCAGGTTATTGCCAAGTAGCAGTGAAGTTGCTTATTGAAAAATTGTCTATTTTGCTGGATAGACTTTGTTTTTGAATATTCTAACTTAATTGAGCTTATCTATTGACATAAGTTTTGCGAGGATGTTTAAGAGAACTTATGAAAATAGCTTGTAGCATTTTTCATAAGCTTTTTTCAACATATTTTCATAAGTTCTTTAAGGAAACAACTTATATAAAAAAACAATTAACTTAGTTTTAACTTATGCTATAAAAATAGTCTATGCAAACTTATACAAAAATGCTTATTATGAAGCGTTTATGCTATAAGTTGCTGGTCAATGTCTATATCTCACTGCCCAAATAATATTTTGGGATGGTATTAGAGGATTGCAAAGTTTAAGTTTGGACTTCAGTTCTTTTATTATGTTTAGATTATTATAGTGACTATTGGCTATCCTATTAATTAGATAATATATTAGCTAAATTTGCTTTGGCAAATGCTGATTTAGTTTGGATAGAGAATGTGTGCCTCAAGATACTGTTTCTGCTTTGACCTCTGATTTCATGCAAAATTCTTTCTACAATGAATGTTAAAAAACAAATCAATATTTCTAATCAAATGTTTTAACATAAAAGTAAATTAATATATAAACAAGATTCACTGATTTCGAACAATTTGTCAAAATGATTCACATTATAAACATTAATTAATTAGTTGAGAGGTTCCAATGGAGATATCCACTTTTGGATATCCAACAATTTTCTATATAATTTTTGTTCTTTTTTCTTCCTGCCATTTCCATTAGCATCATTCCGAAACTATCAGCTTTATTATAGACACTTCCGATGTTCTTGTACAACAATTCAAGAGCCATGTACCCCAATGTTCCTCTTAAGGCTGTTATAGTTAAAATCAGGGGTGGGCAAAAAGAACCATGAACCGAATCACCGTGCGAACCGAACCGAACCAAACCAAAAATAACCGAACCATTATAATGGTTCACGAACCGAACCGTTAATTTATTAACAGTTCTTGAACCATAACCGAACCATCTTGAACCGAACCGAACCGTTTGAACCGAACCAAACCACTTGAACTTTTTTTTTTTTTTTAAGGAAACCACTTGAACTCTTTGTTGGATCTTTCCAAAAAAAAACAACTTATTTGAAATAGCTTATTTAAAAAGCTTATTTTATGCAAAACACCTTATTTTAAAAACAGCTTATTTTATGAAAACAACTCATTTTAAAAAAACAGCTTATTCAAAACAGCTTATTTGAAAAACAACTTACTTAAAAAAAACAACTTATTCAAAACAGCTTATTTTATGCAAAACACCTTATTTTAAAAAACAGCTTATTTAAAAAAAACAACTTATTTTTAAAAAAACAGCTTATTCAAAACAACTTATTTTAAAAAACAATTTATTTTATGAAAAACACCTTATTTTAAAAACAGCTTATTCAAAACAGCTTATTTTCAAAAAACAACTTATTCAAAACATGTTTTGAATAAAATAAGTTGTTTTAAATAAAATAAGTTGTTTTAAATAAGCTGTTTTAAAATAAGCTGTTTTTCTAAAATAAGTTGTTTTCATAAAATTAGCTGTTTGAATAAGCTGTTTTTTAAAATAAGGTGTTTTGCATAAAATAAGTTGTTTTGATTAAGTTGTTTTTAAAAAGAGATCGTAACAAGCTATTTTTAATAAAATAAGCTTTTTTGAATAAACTGTTTTTCATAAAAGAAGCTGTTTTGAATAAGTTGTTTTAAAAAATATAAGTTGTTTTTCATAAAATAAGCTGTTTTTTAAAATAAGGTGTTTAGCATAAAATAAGTTGTTTTGAATAAGTTGTTTTTAAAAAAATAAGTTGTTTTTAAAAAAATAAGTTGTTTATCAAATAAGCTGTTTATTTTAAATAAGGTATTTTCATAAAATAAGCTGTTTTGAATAAGCTGTTTTTTAAAATAAGGTGTTTTACATAAAATAAGCGGTTTTGAATAAGCTATTTTTAAAAAGAGATCGTAATAAATTGTTTTTCATAAAATAAGTTTTTTTGAATAAGCACTTTTTACATATTAATACATATTTTTTTACCGTGTTTAATCTTATATTTTTTTTTTGACAGAGTGTTTAATCTTATATATTACATTAATTTAATCTATATTATTATTACTTCATATCTTTCAAAAAATAATCGATAATAATTTTCATACTATAATTTTTACTTCTTAATATATTTTGCATTAAACTTATTATTTTACTGTGTTTGTGTAATAATAATATTAATAAAAAAAATTATATTCTTAAAAAAAGTAAATAAAAAAATATTTTGCATTTTGGATAAAAAAAGGATAAAAAAACACAATTAAATTCACAAAAGGATAAAAAAAAAATACATTTCGGTTCAAAATATTGGTTTTGGTTCGGTTCGGTTCATAGGTAAGAAAACGGTTAACCGAACCATAACTTTGGTTCAGTTCGGTTAGCTCCATACTTGAAACGGTTCGGTTTTCCCGAACCATTTCAAAATTTCAGTTCGGTTCGGTTCGGTTTTTTAGGTTAACCGAACCATGCCCACCCCTAGTTAAAATGCTTTGATCTATTCGGTACAACTTCGCCAAACCAAAATCAGAATCTTTGGGTTGAAATTTTCATAAAACCAAACCAAAATCGGAATCTTCGGGTTGAAATTTTCATAAAAAAATGTTACGGTGTTTTATACTAAAATGTATGATTTGCATGTCACAACCTTGGTGTTAGTATTGATTTCCATGAGGAATTCCAAGAGAAATGTCATAAATTTTATCGTAGCTTAATGAGGATGAATTTCCTTGCTCATGTGAAAATGTGTGTTTATCAACAGAACCATTAGGCATGAACTCGTAGATCAGAGCTGGCTTTGTTCTTTCTGCACAAAATCCAATTACCTGCACTACATTGACATGGGAAATTCTTCCAATAGTTGCAACTTCGTTGATGAAGTCTTGTCCATTGGTTTCAGACTTAGACGATACCTTAACAACTACTTTGTGTTTGCTTTGTTGCACTCCTTCATAGACAGAACCGTAACCTCCTTCACCCAACTTATGCTTGAAATGTTTGGTCATTTTTTAATTTAAGAGTAAGAATATCTAATGGGCATGAAATTGTTGTGACTTTGGATGAAATCTTCAACCGTGTCAGCATAACCCAAAAAGATACATTTCCTGGACTTAGAGTATGTGATTGTGGTTATTGGAGGCTAACTGGTTTACCATGCAAGCATGCATGTTCATGTATTGCATATAAGAGAGCTAATTAATGTGGAGATGTTCTGTGATGATTCTTATTCTACCACAACAGTTTGTGTTACTCAGAGATCATACATCCCATGCCTGAATCAGGTTTAATATGATAAAAAGTCAAATGCTAAGAAATAACAAAACTAATTAGCTCGATTGACAGGCCTCACAACCATGATTGTCTCAATCATTCACGTTCTGGCAATTTCAACCATTTTAAAAGAAGTTTTTATACTCCAATTGACAAATACCGTGCATACTTCTACCAAAAAAACTTTCAGATCTAAATTGTTTCTCCCAAACGATGCCATTGACATTGAGTGGAATATACTTCCCAAATTCCTATTGAAATCTAAATTAATAACCCAAAAAATGGTTATACTGATTTTCAATTACAAGAAGAAAGAGAATGCCTCCTTCAGTATACCCAGGATAAATAGACAGAATATTGAACAAAAGATCTGAAAAAACAAATTAAAAACTGCAACAAAAACAGAACCCAGAACCAACCACAATATTTCATAAGAAGTGTAATCCCCATCTCGAAAAACGGTATACATCACCGGCGACAAAGACATTAACGTCCAAAACTTCGACATGAGACTGACATATCGATGACAGCTAAATGACTATGAGATGGAACAAATTTAACATCGCGAGAAAGACAATAGATCTCCCCATAAAGATGTTTCAGATACAAGGATGTCTAATGGTGCATGAGACAGGGAAAGAGATAACCATGGGATAACGTAGCAAAGTTAAAGTAAAGTTTTTTTTTTTTTTTTCACACCCAGAATGTTGTTTGTCAGCCTTGTTTTTGATTGGATTTAGTGTTGTTTTTCAAAAACAAACAAAAAATTAGAGGAGTGTGGCCAGTTATAATTGGAGTTTGTTAGAGGGTGTGACCCTAGCATTCCTCTTTTAGATATGGTTCAAACTTCTACATCGTAGAGATTTAAAACTGAATCTAGGATGACTAGTTATAACAATTCATAAAACAGATATTCTCCTGTCTTCTGCCATTTCCTCATGCTCACAACATATAACACAAATTCATAAAACAATAGACATTCTTTCATCGTTCTCCACAGACAGTTAATGCACACAAAGACACGAAGCTATCTACGAATTGTAAAGTGTTACAAGCAACCCATTGTTGCACAAACTATGCAATGCAATTGTTATCATTCACCTACACAATCAAACATATATATCTACATTTACTCATTTTATAAGCAACTTTATTTATAATAAGAGTAGAACATTATCATTTGATAAAATAGAAAAATAACATAACTGACATTAAAATTAAAATAAGAACCGATGTGTTTTATAATCAAATGGAAAACTACAAAATAATTTAAGCATTGAAATGGTAAATTCGGTGATGTTTTTTATATTCATATACATCATCTGTGGCAACTCCAATATCGTTGTCTGTATTTTTGGCTACCAACCTAAAAGCCTCTACATCGTGAGCTCTAGGAATTCCAACACGCTTATAATAGCAATACATTACCATCCTTTCATCGTGTTCTTTCCACGCTTCCATGAAATACACACTACGTGCATTTGAGATGTCTACACTCCAAGTTAAAGCATGAAAGCTTGCAAGTAACACCGACGGTTTACCCCTCACCACCTCTTCACCATGAAATTATTTTGCAACAAAGAGCTTAGATTCTAAGTCCAACTCAATACCTTTGACCACCTCTTCTTTGACAACAAGAGTAGCAGTGACGGATCTTCTCAAGAGCCCATTGAAATTGTTTTGCAACAGAGAGCTTAGATTCTAAGTCCAACTCAATACCTTTGACCACCTCTTCTTTGACAACAAGAGTAGCAGTGGCGGATCTTCTCAAGAGTCCATGGTAGCCATGGCTCCCCCCAAGTTCAGTATTAATACCATATTAGGCATAAACCGTAAGACGTTTCGCAGGGTAGAATTAAGCCTAGCGAACCATTGCACCACATAAGATTTTAATATATGAAACAAACTATATATATATATATATATATATATATATATATATATATATATATATATATATATATATATTACAAATATCTGGCTCCCCCTACATTTTTAGTCAAGATCTGCCACTGAAGTAGATTCTTATCCAAATAAACATAGTTTGTTAGGGTACTATTTAAAAGTCACAAACATATAATTTGTTATATATAGTTTCTTATACATATAATTTTAATCAAAATTCAAATTTCATAAAAAAATATAAGAATTTATATTATATTTTTTATATTGTTGATATCATTGAAAAATATAAGTATAGTTTGTTACAATACGAAAGTGCAAAATATCTATTATCTATACCTATATTTTTTTTTGTCCTTCTCTACCTATAATTTTAATCAAAGTCAAAACAATTTTAATCAAAATTTTATAAAAAATATTGTTCGTAATTTATACGAATTAGCACGGTAAAAAGAGCAGACAGACTGGCACGGAGTGTCCGTCTGAACGCTAGTAATATATAGATGCAGTAAATTTTTTAGGGGGTAAATGTAATAAGGGTCATAACTAACTATAATTCTCTAAAAAAAAACTAATGTATGATTCTAAAAAATTTATTTAATGCATGAAGAATTTGGAAGAAGGTCTAAAATTCATGCATGAAGTTAGTTGATGGTATTTTTAGTGATTGATATGTTTGTAGTTGATTGATGGTATTTTGATGATCGATATGCATGACTCCTTTTTTGACAAATGATATTCATGACTTAGGAGTCATTTTATTTAGTTTAATTAAATTTAAAAATATTTATTATTTGTGCTTCAATCCTTTATTTTTAATTAAAATTTGTAACACTTAAATTTCTAAGTCAAAAATAATATTCTTAACTTTATATTAAGTTCAAAATTAATTATCAATCAAGAGTATCCAAGTTCGATCTCTAGTTAGCATAGTATTTCATAAGTTTGCGAGTTATACCCAATGATACCTCATGTTTCCATTATGAAGACAACTACATTACCCATCAACAAAAGGTGGATAACTCTATACGATTCATTTATTTTTCACTATAAATAGTGGAAGGTAAATCAACACAATTTAAAAAATAACAGGGATTTGAACCCCTGACCAGAGGAATTCACGCGCTACTCTTTAACACTAGAATGCTACAAATTGATTAAAAATGGTTAGCGTTGATACTATATAATGAATATTTTGAGTTTTATATGTATAAAAAATACTATGGGCACCCAAAAATTATGAGTCTCGATGGTCTAACCCATCCTCGACGAACAATGAACCGGCCCTATGTTAACACATAGTAGAGTTATCCATATTTTATTGATGAGAAAATAAAAATTTATTTCCTATTTAAAATGTCGAAGGATTGAAGCTGTCGTCGACATTGATTTTAATGCTCCCAAGTGGAGGGGGTACCAACATTAACTACACTAGTGAAACATTTTGATAATAGTATTACTTCCGTCCTAAATACAAATCCATTGTCAAATCACACGAATTACTCAAGCTTGTTGTATTTCGAAGACATGTACTCCCTCCGTCTCTAACTATAAGCAAATTTGATTTTTTTAGTTCATTCAATTGATAATGTATGTGATTCATATTATGGACCACATACATCATTAATTGAATGAACAAAAAAATCAAATTTGCTTATAATTAGGGACGGATGGAGTACTACTCTCTGTTACTAATTATAAATAAAATTAACTTTTTCGGTTCGTTCAATTAATAGTGTATGTGATCCATATTATGAACTACATCATACTCCCTCCGTCTCTAAATTATAGTCGTTTAAGGTTTGTGCACGGTTATTAAGGAAATGATTAGTTGGGTTGATTTTGATAGTAAAATTAGTGTCATTTACTAAAACACCCTTATTAATTGTAGTTAGTGAAGTAGTTAAGTTAGATGAAATTCAATAAATATGGGTATATTAATGGAAAAAATAAATAAATGCTGCATTGGTATTCTAAAGTGACAATTATTTTGAGAAAAAGAAAAAATGGTAAAGTGACAATTATTGTGAGACGGAGGGAGTACATCATTAATTTAATGAACCTAAAAATTAAAATTTGCTTATAATTAAAAATGGATGGAGTAGTTAATAACACTCCTCGAGATGAGCAAGGATTATTTATGAAAATAAATGGAAGACGCCACTTAGAGAGAGAAATACACAAAAAATAAATGATGTGGGTCCTACCATTAAGTGGTTTCTACCATCATTAATTATTTGTTTATTTTTAAAACTTTATGTGTCTTTATATCTCTAAATGGAAAAAATGGAGAAGAACATAAATATGATCTTGACTCCCTCGAGATGGGGTTAAGATCCTCTCCATTTTGCAAAATAAATGGAGTTTGCAATTTAGAGAGACATACACACAAAAAATAGATCGTGGGTCCTACCATTAAGTGAGTCCCACCATCATTAATTATATTTTACTTTTTTCAAAATTTTATGTGTCTTTATTATCTCTCTAAATGGAAGGAATGGAGAAAGAGATAAATGAAGAAGATCTACATGAGTCAATATTATCTCCATTTTGGATCTCGTCCATTTCTTCCATTTGGAGAGATAAATACACAACAAAATTTGAAAATAATTAATGATGATGAAATTCACTTGTTGGTAGAACCTATAATCTATATTTTGTGTGTATCTCTTTATAAATAATAATGTCCATTTATTTTTATAAATGGAGAGGATCCTAACTCTCTCTCGACATATAGAAAAGTTAAGAGCCAACATAAATTGATCTAGTTGGTAAGCCTGCTTAACCCATAAAAACCTAAGCTCAAGTGATAATTACGATGTAATGATCTTGTTGGTGAGTACTCTCTCTTGTCAATTATAAGCAAATTTTGATTTTTTTAGATTCATTCAATAAATAATGTAAATGATCTATATTATAGACCACATACATCATTAATTGAATGAACCTAAAAAGTTAAAATTTGCTTATAATTAACAACGGATGAATAATATGTTATTACATCAGTTAACTCGCTAGTCGCTAAGTTTGAGATTTTCTTTGGCTCTTTTGAATCTCCAAGACACGACTACTAGTCGTCGACTAGCTTTAACATTATACTATACAATAAAAAAAAAAAACTTTGGCTCTTTTTGACGTTTATGTTTTTATTTTATTTTTATACTATACATTCTTATGTTCTTTTTAATTTTTATCGACCAATGAAAAAATATAATTACTTTTTATTGCTCTAAAGTCAAAAAATTGTTCCACATTACCAAAGTGTTCAACTCCTATTCTAAACAGTAACACTAAATATTGTAGGAAACTATTTTTTTTTACATCCACAAACTATTCAATACCATGAAAGAGATACAAATAGAGAGAGTGATGTAATAAAAAGAAAGAGATGGCATGAGATGCTTATCTTTTTTTAAAGGAAGAAAATGAAAAGAAATAGAGAAAATGAGATGTTGAATTGATGTTTGAGAATTATGGATGTCTAAATATAAAGGTCGAATGTTATATAAACAATTAGAAGAAAGAAAGTTGCACTAAGGTAACCCAAATCCAATTAATACGGGAGACATATGACAGTAGGTGTTCAAGTCCCTTGAGTGGTACGATAGTGAAGTACCATACAAAAACCACCACCATAGACAAGACTTACAAAGAGCATAATAAATAATATTACGAGCAAACGATAAATTGCTTTGAAGACTTTGTAAACACAGTCAATAATAAAGTCAGTGTATGGATATTTTCCTTCAGATGAAAAACTGCATGCTGCTTCAGAACATACATATGCACTAATTGCACCTACAAAGAGATAAATAAGCAAATGGTGAAAGTAAAATCTTCTTGCAGCATAATAAAAAGAGACTTCCACATATGTAGCTTAACTAATGTACATAATCAAAATGGAAAATCACATTACAAGTCACACGAAAATTAGCGTTCAATAAATGAGAAATCTTGATATATAAGTGTTGAATTATATCCAAACTTAGAATGAAAATAATTGAAACAAAAAGCACCGAACAAAGTTCAAGAGCACTAATAGAAACAAAAAAAGTGAATAACTATAAATATATAGTCTCTTGGGTATACATAAAGAGTTTGTACAGAGTATAGTGCCATACCATGGATATTGCAAGATAAAGAACGGGATTCAACGTTTCAAAAACAATGAATTGATAGTTGGATTAAGGATAAGTTTTAATTATTTGCATAGTGAATAACCAACTTACTGCAACAAAATAAGATTAACCTTTAACAGGCCGGCATATGGTGTAAAATATATAAGCTAGGGCAATCAAATCTTATTAGCTTGCTCGAGCTTTTGATGTGTGTACAGTGCTCAATTCTTTAAACTAAAATTTGAGAAAACAAAAAGGTAGGTTAAATTAAAAAAACAACCACTTCAAAGTTCATCCAGCCAATAAATCAAAGAGACACTCTCAAAAAAATTAAAATAATTGAATTGACTTTCCAAAAACTCAAGTAATTTGTTATAGTCATCCTATCAAACTAGCTGATTGTTCAAAAAAAATTGTAAAGCTTTTCCAGTACTAGGAACTATTCATATTAAATAACTGGATATAACCTTAATCTCATGG
Source organism: Medicago sativa (assembly GCF_051527215.1). Classification (NCBI taxonomy): domain Eukaryota; kingdom Viridiplantae; phylum Streptophyta; class Magnoliopsida; order Fabales; family Fabaceae; genus Medicago; species Medicago sativa. The sequence goes on from NC_140752.1 coordinate 87,920,646, forward strand.
AGGGTTGGAGATAGGGGTGTGCAAATGGTTTATCCAAACTGAACCAAATTAGATTTATGGATACAATTTGGATCAAAAAACTTGGAGAGCTCAACCGGTTTGAGTTAAAGATTAAGGACTTTGAGGTCAAGAGTTCAAACCAAAAAAAGAGAAAGTAATGCATTTATTTATTAAATACTCCCTCCGTTTCAAAATGAGTGTCGTTTTAGGTGTTTACACACATATTAAGAAATGCAATGATTAAGAGAAAGAGAATGGTTATTTTACCAAATTATCCTTATTAACTATTGGTTAGTTTTAAAAGTAATGCTTTGGAAGTAGTGAACAGAGTATTAATTGGAGGGTACAATTGAAAAGAAAAAGTTATTATTGCATTGGAAACTGAAAGCGACACTCATTTTGAAACAAATTTTTTTGGCTAAAGCGACACTCATTTTGAAACGGAGGGAGTAATTTGCAAGCACTCAACACTTACCATCCTTAGATACTTTATTTGCCTCTGCCAAGGTTCTGAAAAACATTTTAGATGCTTTATTTGCCAAGGTTCTGAAAAACATTAAAACCATTATATTAAAACGATAGAAGATGCATCACATAAGAATGGAAAGGACTCACACAAACATTGAAAAGAAAACAAATAAAACATGCCCCCCTTTTCAAAGGGTGCCCTTGTTTCAAACTTTACTAAATTTATTCCGAGAACAACTTTATGGGAATATAAAGAGTAAAGTTGTATTTCTAGCATTTTAAAGATAAAGTTTTGTTAATATTTGTATATTCCTTGGAACCATTATCAAAGAGAGGTTAATGAGTAGCTACACTTGAATCTATTATTATCTTCATGGAAAAAAAATCACCCTTTTCTTTGGGGATGTTTTTCTTTCTTAGACATCTTTTGTACTAAAGAATAAAATTTATAACAAACAAGGCATATTTTTTTTATCATTTTATTTTTAGAAATATACAAAGTATCTTGAAACAAACCCGCTATAATGGATTAAGGTTCCATGTGTGCTTACTTGAAGAAAAAGAAAAATTCAAAAGCCCCACATCAGAATAAAACAACGGTGTTTGAGGAAAGCTAAGGAAATTGCGCCATAAAATATTTTTTTTAGTAAAAGCGCCATAAAATAATTGTTAACAAAAGTGAATCCAATTCCAAAATAAAAATAAAAATTCCAACTGTGATGAATAATTCGGTCATAACAACTCACAGAAACCGTCCAAGTCCGAGCCGATATCTAGCAATGAGAGCTGCAAGCAACCCTAGTAAAATAGCTGCTAATGGACCCTGCATGAATGAGGTGATTCAATTTAGACACTGGTAGATTCAATAAAGTACTCATCAATCAATAACCAAAAAAATAAAACAAGTACTCTCTTTGTACTTGTTAATGTACACCAATCTAAAAAAATTAAACCTAAATCAACAAGTATGTACTTTTTATTTAGATCTAAAAACATTAGATTAACATTAAGATGCAAATTAACAAGAGTTGTTATAATAATAAACGGTTGCTCTTTAGACCTTTATATTATTCAAAAGTCCATCTAATTTATCGAGTCTTAAAATACGATGCACCAAATTTTTTGGGAGTTACAATCCTTGCTTATTAATCGGGTTGCAACCATGATGTACTTACTTCAAAGCTGTTAAACAATTTGAAGGACATATAAAGAGCAATTGCCAAAATGTTAACCCTAAAATGGATTTGTAACAGCCGCATCCCTAGAAAGGATTTATAGTAACCGTAAAGTCCACAAACTTAATCTTCATCCTCTAGAACTAAAATCCTCTGCTGTGATTTTTCTTCTTGACGACTATGGTGTTTTATTTATACTCCCAAACGCTGCCACAACAACCGCGTATAGAGACGGCCATAATAATTTTTAAACCAAAGCAACCAAATATAAATTCCACTAGCACATCCATGGCTAGACAAATAAAATAATAAAATATATTTTTGTCGAAAAAAAAACAATAAAATGTATTGAAAACAATATCACAAAATCGCAAATACAGCAAGATTAATAGAAAAATAAAACAAGATCCAAGAGAGAAACAATGGAAGAAATAAAATAAGAAAACCTTTGCAAACTGGTTTACCATAGTGTGGATGCGACAATTGCAGCCGACTCAGAGCAAAATCAAGAAACTAAAAAAAGTAGTTATTTCACAGCTCTATATATAGGACAAGCAAATAGCCATACCTAATTTAATCGAATTTTGCTCTTCACCCAACACAAAACACTCGCGCCCTGCAGGCATTCCAAAAATACCCCTGCGCTAGTTAACTAACGCAAGTGTAAAAAATACGTGACTTAGTTTTTACACATGCGTGACTTAAGTCACGCTGCGTGAGTTAACTCACGCTGAAATTAACACTTGCGTGAATTAACTCACGCAAGCTTTGTTTTTGCATTTTCACATGCGTGACTTAGTTTTGTTTGTGCGTGAGTTAACTGAGTTAAAGTGAAACAGAACAGAGTCAACAGTGACAGCTTCATAGCAATCAAATTCATTCTAAGCCTTTTCGAGACTCCTCAACAGTAACACTCACCAACTTGTCACCTACCACTTCACTATGCTATGCTTTTTTACACATACATAAATTCTCTTCTTCTTTTTTTCCCATTCTGAATTCAATTTTACAACATAAATAACTCACTCAACTACCTCACCAATTTCATTAACTATCTCACCAATTTCATTATTTTTGTTCAACCAATTGTCTCTATCTACATAATTTTAGTAGTAGTAAAAGGAACAAAATCAGTGTCTTAACATAACACATGCCTGCCCCTCACTTGATAATAGAACTGTTCATTGAAACATTTTGAAAATGCAAAAACAAAACTTGCGTGAGTTAACTCACGCACGTGTTAATTTCAGCGTGAGTTAACTCACGCAGCGTGACTTAAGTCACGTAAGTGTAAAAAAACGGTTTTTACACGTGCGTTACTTAAGTCACGCTGCGTTAGTTAAGTAACGCATAATTTTACACTTGCGTTAGTTAACTAATGCAAGGGCATTTTTGGGATGGCTGCAGGGCGCGAGCGAAAAGTGCAGGGGAAAAACAGAATTCAATTTAATCTCTCCTTTTTTTCATAGCCCAATTTAAAAAAAAAATTTTGGCCCAATTTATTATCTTACTAAAAAACTATTCTTATTTTTTTTCCCCCACCCCCCAAAAAAATTATTCAAATTAATCTTAACATTTTTATAAAAATACATATATTAGTCAACAACTCATTTCAAAAAAAGGAGAGCCGACCCTAATTTTTTAGTGAGAGAAACTTTGTCTCCTCTCTAAGTTTTCTTCCTCTTTCACTCATCGAGGAGGGGTGATTTTAGGTCAATTTTTGACCTAGAATCATCCCTCTGCATCTTTTTTCCCCCTTTCTTTCAATCTAAATAAGTGATTTCCACATACATCAAGTTTTTCTTTCGTGATTTCGTCGTCTTAGTGCGACATTGTGTTGTTTGTCGTCTTGTGCGGCGTTGTTTGATTTCGCATCTTTTGTTGTGCGGTGTTCGTTTGGTTCGTATTGAAAGATCAGCTTCAGACAATCACAAATTCAATCAATGATTTGGGCGTCAACGTTGCAGATCCAGCAGCATGAGTATTCTGGTGATTTCGATTTTATCATATTACTTGTAGACATTTTGCCGTTGTATGCTATTAACTTGGGTGCTGTGAGTTTGTTCGCAGATTCACCCTTTACGTTTTTAACGATATTGATCAAGTTATTGTCTCTGATGTATTCTATCAATTTGAATAAATGAATATCATTTGTTTCTGTCAAAAAAAAACTCGTTTCAAAAAAATTTGTCAAAAAAACAAAACTCGTTACAAAAAAAGAACACTGACTTCTATTTTATTTTTTTTGACCAGAAGAATAGTGGCTTATTTATCCCAATTTTAAAATATCAAAACTAGTTTTGTATTACTTTTTTGTTGGGATCAAGTTGGGCGGCCCAAAAAATTGCCGTGGACCAAAATACTAAAAATTGTCATGGATCAAAATACTACATTAATTTTTTTTTTTTAAGAAGCGAATTTATTCAAAACGCAAAGAATCATAATGAGCACAAGAAACGTTAGGCCAAGAGTCTTAAATATTGTTTGTAGGTTGGGTAACTCAAACTTATTTGAGATTAACGATAAAAAGTTGGAGGTCATGTGTTCAAATCCGAACAAAGAAATTTTTTTTAGTACTTGCTAACATTCGTTATAAAATAAAATATTTACGTTATCACTTATATAGGTAATATGTCTCTCCAAAAATCTTGTCGAATTAATGAAACGGAAAGTATTTTTGACTAGAAACAATTACCACCAAATTAAAGAAAGAAAACGGCACTAAAGTAATCAAACTCCAATTATCACGAAGCCCCCCAATTCCCTAGAGTATTACACACGTGACTTCCCTCCTCCGTTGCTGGATAGAATAATGAATATAAAAAGGCGAGAGAATAATAGAAGAAAACGAAAAATCTTGGCACAAATGAGAGAGAATCCAGTAAAAAATTTGAATGGTCCTCCTGCTTGGAAGGTTTTGACAGCACAGTCAAGATAGCCGGTGTATGGATATTTTCCTTCAGCATCAGGTTGCATCTTGTTAATCCGAGTCATCACATATTCAAATGGAAAACTGCAAGCTGCTGCAAAGAATACAGCTACACTAAATGCACCTGAACAAGAGATTATGTAGCAAACAGTGAGAATACAATCTTTTTTGCAGTAATCCATATGGAATATCACATTTCCAATCAGAAGAAAACTAGTGATCAATAAATGAGAAATCTTGATATATAAGTGTTGAATTATATAAACTTTTGAAATATCCAGAATCACAACTTGGTACACAAATAGAACAAACAAAAAACAACAAAGTACAAGAGCACTAATAGAAACAAAAGCATACAAAAAAAGGTGAATAACTATAAATATGCAGTCTCTTGGGTATACATTAAGAGTTCATATTAAATAACTGGATATAACCTTAATCTTCATGGAGGGTTAGATAGTTCAATTGATTTGAACTAAGGTTAAAAAGTTGGAGGTAACATAACAATTAACATTTGTCATTAAAAAAAAAAAACTTAATATTCATGTATCATTACTTGTATTGTCATTTCAAGCCAAAAAAAGAGAAATAATGCATTTATTAAATAATTTGCAAGCACTCAACACTTACCAACAATACAATATATTTCTTCTATGCCAACGGTATCCTTAAAGAATTCAAAACTTCCACTATAAGATGCAAACAATGCCACGACTCTTACTATAGCAACGACAACATGTTGCCAAAGTGACAGACCCCCTTCATCCTCAACATCATCCTTAAATACTTTATTTGCCAAGGTTCCGAAAAACATTTTTGATACTTTTGCCAAGGTTTTGAAAAACATTATAATCATTAATACAGCAAGGAAGGCATATTGCCAAAGTGACCCAACATGATCCTGAAATACTTTATTTTCCATGGTTCTGAAAAAAGAAATTAAAACCATTAAGTTAAAACGATAAAAGATGCATCTGATAGAAGCTCTAAGCTTCATCAATGGAGGTTGTTACAGAAACGGTTAGAGGAGAGAGAGAGAGAGAAAGATAAAGGAGAGAGAAAGAGGGAAAGTGAAATCAGAAAGTATTATTCATTATTATCTGAATAGTTCAATACAAGTATGAGAAATGTTATCTTGTGCCCTCAAGACTTAGAAGCCAAAGATAAAAATATTTTGTTGGAAATTGTGCATTCAATATTCTTGAAATTTGATTTTTTATTTTTTCAAGACAAAATTTATTATTTAATTCCATTATTAGATTCTTAACATGTGCCCTGAGGGCACAAGTTAACACTACCCTACAAGTAATTTATTACTTTTTACTTTTTCCAATTTTTTTTGAGTCTATATCTCTCCAAATGCAGAAATGGAGATGATACAAAATGGAGAAGATCTTGACTCTATATGGATTAGAATCCTCTCCATTTGATAAAATAAATGGAAGTACACAATTTGGAGAGAGATAGACAAATAAAATAGATAGTGAATCCTACCACTAAGTGGGTCCCACAATCATTAATTATTTTTTACTTTTTCCAATTTTTTTTGAGTCTATATCTCTCCAAATGCAGAAATGGAGATGATACAAAATGGAGAAGATCTTGACTCTATGGATTAGAATCCTCTCCATTTGATAAAATAAATGGAAGTACACAATTTGGAGAGAGATAGACAAATAAAATAGATAGTGAATCCTACCACTAAGTGGGTCCCACAATCATTAATTATTTTTTACTTTTTCCAATTTTTTTTGAGTCTATATCTCTCCAAATGCAGAAATGGAGATGATACAAAATGGAGAAGATCTTGACTCTATATGGATTAGAATCCTCTCCATTTGATAAAATAAATGGAAGTACACAATTTGGAGAGAGATAGACAAATAAAATAGATAGTGAATCCTACCACTAAGTGGGTCCCACAATCATTAATTATTTTTTACTTTTTCCAATTTTTTTTTGAGTCTATATCTCTCCAAATGCAGAAATGGAGATGATACAAAATGGAGAAGATCTTGACTCTATATGGATTAGAATCCTCTCCATTTGATAAAATAAATGGAAGTACACAATTTGGAGAGAGATAGACAAATAAAATAGATAGTGAATCCTACCACTAAGTGGGTCCCACAATCATTAATTATTTTTTACTTTTTCCAATTTTTTTGAGTCTATATCTCTCCAAATGCAGAAATGGAGATGATACAAAATGGAGAAGATCTTGACTCTATATGGATTAGAATCCTCTCCATTTGATAAAATAAATGGAAGTACACAATTTGGAGAGAGATAGACAAATAAAATAGATAGTGAATCCTACCACTAAGTGGGTCCCACAATCATTAATTATTTTTTACTTTTTCCAATTTTTTTTGAGTCTATATCTCTCCAAATGCATAAATGGAGATGATACAAAATGGAGAAGATCTTGACTCATTAGTATATATAGAGTACAATGATGTACTTAAGTGACTAATCTTAATAGGCTTAGGCTGAAGTAACTATACTTAAGTCTAATGCACTAATACACTAATAGCATCACATAAAGAAATGCAAAGGACTCAATAACATTGAAAAGAAAACAAATAAAACATGCCACCTTTTCAAAGTGTGCTTTTGTTTCAAATTTTACTAAATTTATCACGCGAATAACTTTATGGAATATAAACAGGAAAATTTTATTTCTAGCATGTAAAAGAAAAATGTTTTGTTAATATTTATATAGAGCAATGTTATATCTCTAGAAAAATAACATCAAGAATTATTTAAGAATAAAGAGCAGTCAATCACAATGCACTATTTGCCACAATTCAAGGATGTGTGGCTGAAAAATAGGAAGTGAACAAATAAATCATGCAATTAAAACTTGCCAACTGTGTCTTGAAAAATTCTTGATGCTATTTTTCTAGAGAAATAGCATTTTCCATTTATATATTCCTTAGAACCATTATTATTAAATAGATGTTAATGAGTAGTTAGTTAGTTACTCATGAATTTATTCAAATCTTTATGAAAGAACAAAATTCACCACTATATGCAGTAAAAACAAACTATCACGAGGGTTTCACGAATTGATTGCCATCGTTGGATTCTTTTAGTAGAAATCATTGGTTGGATTTAAAGACATCAATATGCAACAGTTACAAATTTAAAACAATATAAATAGTCGGGATACTTTACCGAAGCAATTTTTCGCGAGAAGCAGCGTTACTCAATTCAGAATAAAACAACCGTAGTGTTTAAAGAAGTTAGGCCATAAAATATTTTTTTACAAAAGTGAATCCAATTCCAAATAAAATAAAAAATCCAACTGTGATGTGAATCCAATTCCAAATAAAATAAAAAATCCAACTGTGATGAATAATTCGATTGTAACAACTCACCGAAACCATCCAAGTCCAGCGGTAACAGATGAATGCAACAACTCATATCTACCAGGGATGAGAACTACAAGCAACCCGAGTAACGCCGATAGTAATAGAGCCTGCATGAAGTGATTCAATTTAAACACCGGTAGATTCAATAGCACTCAATTTAAACACCGGTAGATTCAATAGCACAAAAAAGCTAATCCTATTGACAAAGCAAATTCAGGAAGATTAAGAAAGCAAGATATATCATTGAAGAAAATAAAAACCTACCTTATCAAAGGTAGCAACAGTTGGCATGATATCTCTCAAGTAAATTATCTTCTAAATCCCAAAACAAAACACTCGGTGTCGACAAAGGTGAACCTTAGCAAAGTGTGAGTGCGACAATTGCAGCAAAAACACGAGACTAAAAAAAGTAGTTATTTACCGCTCTATATATAGGACAAGCAAATAGCCTAGCCTAATTTCTTTGTAGCCCAATTTAATTTTTTTTCAGCCTAATTTATTATCTTACAAAAAAACAATATTCAAAGTAATCTTTATTTTTTTCAAGAAACTAAGAGAAACAATATTCAAATTAATCTTAACGTTTTTTTAAAGAAAATTAATCTTAACGTTTAGATGGGTACAGTTACACTAATGCGTATAAATTATAAACGATAGTTTTTATAAAATTTTGATTAAAATTAATTTGATTTTTATTAAGGAAAATTAATTTGATTTTTATTAAAATTGTAGGTATAAATAATAGATATTTTGTACTTTCATATTATAACAAACTATATTTATCTTTGTACCACAAAAAAAAGCTATATTTATCTTTTTTTTACCGATACCAACAATATAATAAATATAATATCTTTAAAAAAATATAATCTATACTATATACTAGCAAAAAGACATGCGCTCATGTGCCCGTCTTTCCGCTCTTTTTATTGCATTAATGTTTAAAAATTACGAACGTTGTTTTTTTATAAAATTTTGATTTTGATTAAAACTAAAAATATAAATGTTTGTTGCTTTTTTATTAATGACATCAACAACAATCTTTATTATAGAAAAAGTTGTTTAAGGATATAATTGAGATAATGAAAAAGTAAGAATAAATATACTCATCAAATTTGTTATACTTTTTTATTATACTAGCATGGAAACCCGTGCCAAGCACGGGCTAGAATTCCTTCAAACTTAAGAGATAATATTGCGATGTAGCAAAAGTCAATTAAAGTTCAACATTAGATGAAAGAGTACAGGTTGAACATCAAAAGAGTGAAAAACTCATACTTAAGCCTTAAATTTTTGGATGAAACTGTAGTATCATTTTCACCGTGTGGTTGCCCTTTCTCCGATGAGCTGATCCAAATTATTGTTGGCTCCTCCAGAAAGTCCAACTGTGGTATGATATCATGGTTCAACGTTGTAGGGGAGCGGGAGTGTTCTAGGTGGTGAGTCACGAACACGGAGAGTCTGACACTTAATGGAGAGATGTTAATGTGTTAAGTGTAAGTTAAAATTTCACATTGTATGCAAGAGTAGATGTGACCAACAAATAAATAATATGCTCCATGCTGTAATACCTTGAGACATTGGATGAAGGTGTGATGTTAAGCTCACTCGTGTGATTGCTCTTAACCTAATGTGATCATACAACTCAATTTTAACTCTCACAGAAGTTCCAACGTTGTGATATTTTTATTTGTTAGTTTTTGAATGTCGTTTTGTTTAATTTTTTATCTTAAATGTCAAAAAATTATTCAACCTTTGTTATATCTGATTCATTCACTTTTGATCTTTGGTAAGATCTGACAATAGTAAAATGTAGATGTGTTTTGTTGAGATAAAAAATACATACATGTTTATTAGAAATTTTAAATTGTTGTGGCATTTTTTTAATGAGTCTAATATTTTGGTAAGATAATTACAGATTAATTCTTATCTCCTTCAATAAATGTATAATATTACCAATAACTCATTATATACTTTATTATCTTAGAGAAAAACAATCACTCCTTACTTGTTTCTCTTTTCATTTCTCTCATGTTCAAATTCCTTTTTCGTCTTCTTTATTTTTCTAATATACTTTCTCCTTTCTCATGAAAGAAAGGAAAAAAAACATTTCCCTATAAAACCACTACCAACCCATATTTTTTAACATGTTATGCCTCTGATCTTATTTGGCTCTCTCACCAGATCAGAAATACGGACTGTCTCACACATAATAGAGATATGTTTATGTGTCATGTGTGAGTTAAACTTCTACCTTGGAAGCAAAAGTATATATTGAGAAACATGAATGTGAGATGACCAATACCAATATACATAATGTCTTTCAGGTTTTATGTGAAGATGTGGTGTCAATCTCATTTTTGGGGTTTCTATTAGTCAAATGTGATGATCAATCCATTATAAGCTCGCTCAAAACTCCAAACACTATGATGAACTATTTTTTTTAGTTTTTTGATGTCATTGGTTTAATTTTATTATATTAAATATAAGTTTTTAGATGTTCACTCTCATGAAAGAAAAAAATATCCAATCTCTACTATTTTAAATACCTTCACTTTTGGTCTTTGGTGGGATCTAGTAATAGAAAAATGTAGACGTGTTATGTTAAGTTAACAAATCACATACTTATCTCCCTAAAAAAAAAAATCACATGTTTATCAGACATTTAAAATTGATGTAATATTTTTTAATTGATTATATCTTTTTTGGGTGAAATAATTACTAATAAATCTTCAACTATATCATAAAATTACCAGTAACCCGCTATATTCCTAACACGTCAATGAATAAAACACACTACTTTTTTCCTTTATCATTTCTATTATCTTTAAATATATTTTTTATATTCTTTCTTTTTCTAATTTCCTTTCTCTTTTTTATGAAAGATGATCATAAACCTACGTCCATCAAAACACTATCAACCCATATTTTTTACCATGTTGTGCCTCTGGTTGACCTTATTTGGCTATGTCACCAGACCTCATGCGCAAGAGTCTCACACTTATGGGAGATATGTTAAAGTGCCAATTGTGACTTAAAATTCCACAATATATGCAAGTACGTAGATCTTTAAAAACATATAAGTGAGATGACCAATATACATAATATTTTAAGGTTTTGGGCGATGATGTGGTGTCAATCTCAGTTTTGTGCTTTGTGATGATCTACCTCATTGTAGGTGGCCATGAAACTCTAAACATTTTGATGAATTATTTTGTTAGTTTTTTCAACGTTGTTTGTATAATTTTTATATTAAATTGAAGTTTTTTGATGTTGTTCGCTTGCATGCAATATTTCATAATATCAATCTCTATTATTTTAACTTCCTTCAGTTTTGGTCTTCGTTGGGATTTCACGATAGAAAAACGTTGATGTGTTATGTTGAGTTGTCAAAATACATGTTTATTGAACATTTTTAAATGTTGTGGCGTATTTTTAATTGAGTTTAATTTTTTGGTAAATTGATTACCCAAACATCTCAAACTCCTTCAATAGACCGATAAAATTACTATAAAATCACTCTATTTGTTATAACCTCATGGACAAAACACACAATTCTTATTTTTATTTTTTTACCACTATCACATCTCTTAATCTCAAATTTATTTTTCATGATCTTCTTTCTTTTTCTAATTTTTTTATCTCTATTCTCATGAAAGATAGGAACATAAACCCCAATCCATTAAATTACATCAATCCACCTTTTTGACCATGTTGTGCCTCAATTTGACCTTATTTGACTATGTAGTATGTCACATAATTAAGGACACAAAGTCTCACATTGGGGAGAGAGAGAGAGAGAGAGAGAGAGAGAGAGAGAGAGAGAGAGAGAGAGAGAGAGAGAGAGAGAGAGAGAGAGAGAGAGAGAGAGAGAGAGAGAGAGAGAGAGAGAGAGATGTTAATGTGTTTGATATGAGTTAAAATTTTACAATAGATGGAAGAGTAGATGATGAATAACATATAAGTGAAATGACTCATATACATTTATCTAAAGATTTTGGATAAAAATGTGGTGCCAATCTCATTTGTGTGATTTCTTTTGGTGTGATGTTGAATATAGTTCAATGTAAGCTTCATAGGAAGTCCCAGCATTACAATGATTTGTTTTTGTTAATTTTTAGGTGTCATTTGTGTTAATTTTATTATCTTACATTTTAAACTTTTGATGTCATTCACTTTGATGGAATTATTTTTTGGTGAAAGCAATATTTAACATTCCTTCACTTTTGGTCTTTGGATGATCTAAAAAAGGAAATATATAGATGTGTTATGATGAGTTGACAAAATACACATTTATTAGACATTTTAAATTTATGTGACATTTTTTAATGATTCTAATATTAGGTAGAAAAATTACCTAATAATTTATAACTTCATCAACAAACTCATAAATTATCAAAAACTCGTTATTTTCCCTTACCATTTCTCTCATGTTTAAATTTCGTTTTCATCTTCTTTCTTTTTCTATTTTACTTACGCTCTTCTCATGAAAGAAATGGGTAAAAACGCCCCTCTATAAAAGTGCCACCAACCCATCTTTTTTACAGGTTGTGTCTCCAATCTTATTTGGATATTTCGTCAAATCATAGACACCAAGATTCTCACCCTTAGAGAGAAGAAGTTAATGTGACATGTGTGAGTTAACCTTTTACATTTGATGCAAGAGTAAATATTGAGAAACACATAAATGAGATGTCCAATATACCTAATGTCTTAAGGTTTTGAATGAAGATGTGGTGTTAATCTCATTTGTGGGGTTTCTCTTAGACAAATGTAATGATCCAACTCATTGTAGGCTTCCTCATAACTCTGAACTTTATGATGTATTGATTGCAGAGATATTCATTATCATTTCTCTCATGTTCATTTTTTTTTTATCATCTTTCATTTCCTAATTTACTTTCTCTTTTCTCATGAAAGAAATGAGCATAAACCTTCATCCATTAAATCACACTAAGTGGTGCTAATGTGTCATATGTGAGTTAAAGTTTCACATTGAATGCATCAGTAGATGAGGAGAAACATATAAATGAGATGATCCATATATCTAATGTCTTAAGGATTTTGACGAAGATGCAGTGTTAATTTGAAACACCCCTACTAGAAAATTTCTTAGTATATCTAGCAAGAGTGTTAAACTTAGCATCGGGTACATTAAAATTACAATAAATAAAAACTCTCTGAACAAATCATAGAATTTCTCACCTGTTAACTCAGAAATAGTGCCACTGACATGTACTTTATATGGTCCAGCTACTTTTGTTTCTTCATCAAGAACCTTCCATTGTATAATAACTCGTATATCTGAAATAAATAAAAGGGACTGGGGTGAGACAAAATGTCTCAGTGAGTTCCATCTATCCTAGGTTGTAGGCAATCTCGGTAAACCTAGGATCGCCATCTGTTTCTAACCTCAACCCATTTTGAGTTTATACAATTTCATTATGCATAACTGAGCGATCAGGGGATAACTAAAATCGCTGCCTGAAATACTATTTTGATCATATAATAAATATAGTCATACTCATAACTTTAATCATAAACATAACAATAATCATAAACATATATCCAATCTATTGTATTCTGATATAACTTATACTTTGACATACTTATTTGAGTATGTCTCTGATTCTTTTCTGATAACAACTAGTTTCGGCTAACTAAGCCGGATTTCCATAACTAAAATTCCTCATTTCCAACGATTAGTAGAATGCCCATAAAATATTGCTTCGTAGCTAATTCATTCCAAACATAATTTTCATATCGATACACTTCTCTAAAGAACAAAGCTACTGAAATTTAACACATTCCCGTATACTTTATCATCTCATCTCATGATGTGAATTTACTATCAACAAAGTATATAAATTATTTTCTCATTTATACAACTCAATATAAATTATCTCATCAATATAAAATATTTTCTCATTTGTACCATTCAATATAAACTATTTCATCATTTATCTCTTTTCATTATTTGTACATAAACCACATTATCTCTTCGTTGTGGCGAACGGAAATATACCACATTATCTCTTCGTTGTGGCGAACGGAAATATACCACATTATCTCTTCGTTGTGGCGAACGGGGAAATATACCACATTATCTCTTCGTTGTAGCAAACGGAGTTTTTCTCAATATTCTCATTTTTTTCTTCTTTTCTTTCTCTTTCTTTTTTCTATGAGCATGTTACTCATTTCAATTTTTCTCCTCGTTCCATTTTTCTGTGATTTTCTATAATTCAATGTGAGCATATTACTCATAGGGTGCATTTCAAATTTTCTTTCAAATCATTTCATATGCAATTAGGACATCAATAACTTTCTAGGTTTAACTTACCTAGCATTTATTCATCAGACCACTTCAAGAATTCAGTAAACCACATCAATCACAGTTAGTTTCGGTACAACAAATTTAATTTACTTTCTAGCACATACTAATATCAACCATTAACATACCAATAAATTAATAACTTTAATTCTCTAACAATCAAAACATCAAACATATAATATGCATATGACTGCACTATTTCCTCAGCTATAAAGACTCATGTGTGAGTTCTTTAAATTCATTATTAATTTGCCCAACATCTTAATTCATCAATTTCAATCTCTAATTCAAATGTTCATACTCATCATCAAAATACCCCAAACCTAATTCAGAAATAATCATTCTACTATCTCATTTTTATTATGTTTCAAATGTACCAATCATATGGCATGATAGTCATGCTTGCACAGTCGGCCAATAATCATAAAAATGGTCTAATTATTCATATTATCTCAATAATCTAACATAATCATAATTGATCCCCAAAGGTGGGTTCTAAACTAAAGGAACTCACCTTGGCATTAGTCCCGAAATTGCAAGCAGCTTATCCACAATTTGCAGCTTTTGCTAGCTCCAAATCTCCATAATCCATTTTCCAAAATAGCTTATGTCTTGGCTTATAGGTCTTGCTCTTTCCAAAACAACTCAACTCATTTGTGACATACTCTTACTTCATCAACCAGCATACACGAAAATTTTAATTTCAGTCCTTGCACCAGAACTACGTCGTTTGGCTATTTAAGCACTTACAAACAGCTTAATTAGCAGCTTATGGCTTCTATCAAATTAATTTCGACCCATCCTTTAACAAAGATGTTCCAACATATATACTCAGCCCCATGAACCACTTATACAACCGGTTAATCCACAACTTAGTCATTTAAGGCAAAATTCCCAAAATAGCTTACTGACAGCTTATGACCTCTAGACAATTCAATTTCAACTCAAATTTTCCAGAATCAAAGAAAATATGTATACACAGCTCCTACACCAGTCATAAAGAAATTCTAACATATTTAACTCAATGATCAATTATGGAAGCTTTTGGAACAACTTATGGCTTTTAACTTCTAACTTTTCATTCCAAACAGCAGCAACAACAAAATTTATACTACTAACAGCCCAAAAACAGAGTCATCACAGCATCCCAAAGGCAGTAAAAACTTTTACTTCTAATCAATCAACATAACTTGAATTTCTTCTCAAAATAATCACTTTTACCTCAATTTAAGCTATTAATCACTTATACTTACATTCAGCCCCTGCCTCAATCTTCTTACCAAGCCAAACCCTAGCTTCAATGTTCTTGTTTCTTGCCCAAGCTTGCCTCTAATGCTCAAAACACAACACAAAATCATTTTTCTACAACATGAAATGTCATTTCTAGCTTGATTTTGCTACAAAAGTGAAATAGGTAATGGTGGGAGTGAAAGAATGAAACACGTGAGGGAGGAGGAAGAGAAGAGGGAGGTGCTGATTTTTTTGTGAGAGAAGAGTGTAGAAGAATGAAGAAAGTGAGGGATTTTTCATTTAAATAATCTTAGGTGGAAATATTACCAAAATGCCCTTCAAGTGAAAAAGACATAATTATCCTCCGTTAATTCGTAACCATTTAATTTCTCATGTCCGTTGGAATAGTAATACGAGAAACTTACCGAATATCGTCGATTTCTCAATAAGTAATTAATCCTTTGAAAATTATTTCCGTTATGACATGTAACTGATACGACAATTTATTACAAATTCAGCGGGATATTACATAATTAATGTGGTTGTTCTTAACCTAATGTGATTATACAACTTAGTTCATGTTGGCTCTTTTCTTGGATTCAATTTATGTCCCTAAATTTTTATCAGATTAGGTTTACGTCTCCTAGTTTTTTTTTTTGTTTTTTCTCCATAAATTTTTATCTTAAGAAAACATATTGGAAAAGATCCTTAAAATATCAATTATTTTCTATTTTTAATTTAAAAAATGTCTAGAATACTATTTAAAATGAAAGACATAAGATTTTGTTGATCATCATAGGTTAAAAGTTATATATTTAATGTATTTAATTAAGAAAAAATATATCCTATTAAACAAATGCTTTGTATTGGCAAATTTTAATAATTAGTTGTTAGATTAATTTTTCTTTCTTTCTCAAAAAAAAAAATTAATTTTTTTCTTCTTCATCTGAGTTTGTACCAAGAACCTCTAACATCATCTGAAAAACACAATGAAAGAAAACCAATAAATACATTCAATTAGACAATTGATATTTCATTAAATGCTAAGATGATTTTGCATCTTTCGTAGAAAAATAAAATGATACTCTTCATAGCATTATAATTAAATCAACTATATAATCTGACATATTTTTAGGATCCTTTTTTTTTATCAAAACAAATTGACCAGAAATAATTTGAATTAATTCAATTTTAGAAGCAATTCAAAGGTCCTTGCAATGACATACACTCATACTCTCACCCGATGTTTATTTCTATTTTTCAGGTATAAGTAATTTTCAAAGTATCATCAGAGGCCGGATCACAGTAGAGTCTAGTTTAGGGTCTCATTATTCGTTGTATTTTTAAAGGTGTCTTTTATGTAAATGTAAATATTTTGTAAATCTTTCTTCTAAATAAAGTTATTCAAAGTCATTTATATGAAATTTTAAGTTGAAATCTTAAAGTAAAACTCCATTTGAGTTGAAAAAATTTTAAATTCTTAATACTCAAATTGGAATGTTACACATACTCATTATGTTATATCATATACTCGTACTCAATGGTCCTTTAAGATTTTGCATGTTAGAAAGTTATATTTGTTGTACCTATATATATATATATATATATTTGACTTACTTGTTAACAAATACGTGTATGATTGAAACCTATAATGATTTAGTTACTCTAATTGGTAGAAAGTTAAGGCAAAGAGTACATGACCACATGACCCCATTTGATTGGTTGAGAAATCAAACAATGACGATAATTTGATGGTTGCCTTTGAAACATGATTAATAAGTGATAAAAAATTCAATTAGTTTTTCATTGAAAAAAAAAATGAAGCTATTTTTTATTTGTTTACAATAGTGAAATTTGCATATACCAATTATTTTTTTAAGAAAAACAATTAAAAAACTTTATATTTTGGTGCGTCTCACACGGATTCAATCCAAATGTGATTGTTACCATTTTTGGTAAAAAAAAATAATTTAGCGGAGTAAACTTCGTAATATTATACAAACAATAATCAACTCATAAATATTTTTTTCTTAACAATTTTTTTTGGTAATGAATGGGTATTTCTTTTTAGGAAATGGATCCTTAATCGGCGGTAAAAGGGTTAACATCGTTTTATTTATTATCTTAGTGAAATTAAAAATAAAAGAAGATTTACATAGGATCTTTAGTGCACTCTTGTTGAGATTAAAATACTAAGTAAAATGTACCAAAAAACAAATATTACTAAGCAAAAGGATTTGTCCAATGTAATTGTTCTTATTTGGATATTTTTATAAGCTTTATTTTAAATAAAAAATTTCATTAAGCTTTATTTTTTTTCGAGAGAATTAAGCTTTATTTTAACGGTTATTTTTCATTCAAACTCATTCATGAATTTTCATTGTCATTTAATCCTTCATTTAATTTAATTATACATTTTATTTGATGTTATAAAATTTCTGTTTCAAGCAAGAGAAGTAAAACACGTTGTTTGATTAATTTTTTTCTAACGTTAATGGTTGATTCATATTTAGAAACAATGGAAATGGAACATGTGTATGGTACCATTGCAAATTTTTTAAAGGTAATAAGATCGTATGTAAGATGGATCGACTATATATAGGGAAAAGGCTAGCAGATTATTGAACATTAAACATATGATTAAAAACGCAAATCATCCATTTATCATGTTGAAGGAATTGAACAAATTATTTTTTAGAGGAAAAAGAAATTGAAGGTAAATGATGATCACCATTAAGGAATTGAAGGTAAATGTTATTAATTATCTTTGACCATGCATATTATGTAATCAACTAAAATCAATGCATATAATTTTCATTCAAAACAAAATTCTTGCAGGGATAATGTATGATTAAAAGGACACTTCTCAACCAAAATTCTTGCTTGTTCAATTTTTTAACAAAATATGGCCTAATAAGTTTGATTGGAAAATTTGCCTACCTTGATTTATTTTTCCAAAAATTAAAACAAATATTTGGAAAATTATTTTATTAAATTTTTCGTAGGAAAATTAATACGTAAAAATGATTTTCTATTTACTTAGGATATTATTTTCATAGATTAAAAAAATCATGAAGAAAATACAACGATTAAGTTATAATTGAGTAATAAAATAGAGTTGAAACTGTATAATAAAATCATAATCAGTTTTTTTAGTACAATTTAAATCAATAATTATTCGCCTATTTTGATTTATTTTTGTTGTGCATGCCTTTTGTTTATTATAGAGATTCGAAGTAGATATTTTTTTTTATTTTGTTTAAGATTATTAATTGAATTGTTAGCATGTATAGAAATGATTGACAAAAAATTATAAAATTTTCACCATAAAAAAGGACAATTGTTTTGGCATGTGAAAATCTTCTCTTTCTTGATTTGATTATGAATGTTCATAAAAATTACTAAATTAATATGAGTAAGTAAAATAACTTTGAATGTTCGTAAAAATTACTAAATTAATATGAGTAAGTAATAATAACAAAAAAGAAGTAACGTGTTTATTGTAGGAAATTTACAAATGAAGAATTAAGAGCAATTAAGTCTTGTAAGCAAATTAAAATGTCACGTGTAATATTTTTTTTTATCTTTATAATAATATAGATTCATAATTTCATATATAGTGAATGAGTTAACTTGTATATAGCAACAATTTTTTTTATTGATATATCAAATCACTTTGTTTTATTGGTGCATCTAATCAAATTGCTTTGTTTTAAAATATAATTAAAAAATATGAAAAAATAAACAAAGACAATAAAAACCAACCAACAACATTCCTTCAAAAAAAAACCAACAACATTAACGTAGCAAAATTATAATTTGAAACGACCAGATTATTTTTTTAAGGAGAAACAACTAAATTATTCCTTCAAAAAAAACTAAATTATATATTTCAGCCAAAAGAAATAAATGATCAACAAACAATTTGATGATAATGCCAGTAAACACTAAAAAGAACATTAGTACTTGTTTATATCCATGTTTCATAGAAAGAAAAAAAAATCTCCATGTTTCATAGATCCTTATCAATCCTTCTCAACCTTAATATTCTTCTAAAATTCTTGGACGAAATTGTACTGCTGCTACGTGTTGATCCTGATATCAAATGATCGCTTGAAAGGTGTGAGTTCAAAATTTAGATGTCTAATTGCTAGGTCTAGCCTCCACGTTACATATTAGATCCATAATCCCTGGATTTTGATAAAGAAGTCTAGAATTTATAAGTGAATTAAAAAAAATGATAGATAATACTATCAAATATAAACAATACAATGAGAGAAAACTAACAAAAAATAGTATAAATGAAAACACCTTTTTACCCGAACCACCATCATATACAACTTTCGTTACGATATTTGGAAAGAATTCTAAATTCTTTGAATGAATATGAAATGGTGAAAGTTGAACCAATATTTATAGAGAAAAATTGAGCAATAAAATTGTTGATGCAGATCTTAAATTAGAACTTTTTTCACATGTAATTATAAGACATTTATGGACATTAAAGGGTGATTGTTTGATTAGTGGAAATATTAATACAAAATGAAATGGTTGTAGGTTCAATAGAGAGCATATTCTTATAGGATGCCACTTTTGTATTGGCATTCATATTAATAAATGGCAAGGTCAAACATGTGTTAATATGTAACAATGATTTGTCAATAGCCAATAATCAAGCTACAATTAGATGATGATGTGCACATGTGTATTAGTGATGCTTAGGTGTGTAATACATTAAATGAAGTTTAACATAGAAGAGTGCCAAGTGTACTTTTCAAAAAAATTAAGGCAAATATATATAATAGAGATTTGTTATATTATTGTTGTCATTGAAGAAGATAAATATGGTTTGTAGATTTTATTACATTTGAAAGTCACATTATATTATTACTCTCTGCGTTCCTTTTTAAGTGTCGTTTAGGAATATTAACATCAAATTAGCTAAGTGTATTTTTGCACATTTACTTCCTATTATACATTTATTTTAATACACCAATATGTTCATTTTTTTTCACACACTTTCTCTTTCCAATAAACTTAATATGTTATTTTTATCTCGTAACAAACAATTGTTAGTTACTATAATTTTCTTCAATAAATTTCTATTTTTTTGCACACTATATCTCTCTCATAACAAACAATTGTCAATTTTAAGATGACAACAAAACAAACTTTGTTTTAAAAAATAAAAAAAAAATAAACTTTAGTTTTCCAAATATATAACATTAATTAATTACAAGCTTTTAAGTCATTAAAATGATAAACAATTGCTCTTTTGTCCCTTCAAATTACTCAAAAGTCCATCTGATTGATCGGTTCTTAAAATTTGATTGATCGGATCTTAAATTCCATCTGATTGATCGGATCTTAAAATTTGATTGATCGGATCTTAAATTTTTTTTTGTGATGGCCGAGGTTCGAACCCCGGACTGCATATATTTTATGCATTGTCCATACCAACTGAGCTAAGCTCACGAGGACAACCCAATTATATCCTTAAAATATGATAGCATCAAATTTATTGGGAGTTACAATCCTTGTTTTTTTTTTGGTCAGGTAGCCTAGTGGCTAGAAATCACCTTATAAGGTGAATAAGTGGGGTGTCCGGGGTTCGAACCCCAACCCCTACTTATAATAATGCATTGTCCTACCAACTGAGCTATGTTCACGGGACACAATCCTTGTTTTCTAATTAGATTATAACTATGATGTACTTACTTCAAAGTGTTAAACAAAAGATCTGAAGGACATATAAGAGCAATCGCCAAAATGTTAACCCTAAAATGGATTTGTAGCAGCCGCATCCCTAGAATGGATTTATAGGAACCGTAGGTCCACAAACTTCATCTTCATCCTCTATAATCCTCTTCTACGATTTTTCTGCCACAACAACCGTGTCTAAGGGCGGCCGTAATAATATTTAAACTAAAACAACCAGATATAAATTCCACTGACACATCCACGGTCAGGTAAATTAAACAATAAAATGTATTTTTGTAAAAAAAAAAACAATAAAATGTTTTTTTGCACAAATCAAAATGGAATTATATTAACAGCAACAGCAGTGAAGTTCCCTTTCAATGAAAATTTGCCAAGAATCCATGTCCTTGCAACTTGTGCAAAGCTCATTTGACAAAGGTACAAAGTTTAACAACAAGCAAATTGTTGTAGTTGATGATGGTTTAGGAAAAAGCGATGCTAAAAGTGTTCTGCACCTTCTTTCCCCACCGTTGCCAAAGTCACCTTCTGAGTCGTGGCTTTCTCGTCCTTTAGTTTCTTTGAAGAGTCTGTCCATGTATTCGAGTCGAGGAACACAATCACAGGCTGTTAAAAGGAAACAATAGTGAAAACTTCAAATTTGCATCATGATCATGAATTCTGTTCTAAGGTAACCTCATTTATCCATTTAGCTAATATCTTATGTTCAGTCTCAAAGATATAAAAAATTTACTAACAATTAACTTTCATTACAGGAACTAACCTTATATAAACCTAATCATTCAAAATCTTTGAGATAGAACTCTGACTATGCTTTATATTCCTATATTCTCTCAGGCTTTTGGGATTTAGTCCTCCAAATATTGGTTTGTTTTGCATGATATCATAGGTAACTACATTTATCCTGGTTAATTATATTGTTATACACTTGACATTTATTTTCAGTTTTCCATTATGTTTACATTTGTTTTCTTAAAACTGAGCCCTGACACCATTGCATTTTTCTTGATACATTTGTACAGAGAAGAATACATATCCTAATTGGTGATCAATAAAAACAAACAAAGCTTCTTTTGGACTAATGGTACCTTCAATGGATTCAAAATTTCATAATTCTCTTCCCAAAAGTACATATAAACTAATGTTGAGTGCTGTTGTTCTCACTTCATTTTTCTTTTTTGATTATAATTTTATTACACGCACACATTGTATTACATAAGAAAATTCTTTTTAACATTTACTCCGCCTTTTCTTGCAATTTCACAAATTATGTCCAAATATGAAAATCAGATCAATTGCGACTTAGTCGAACTTCATATGATGTGCATTTCAGGTATTTTTTGTGTCATATGCATGCATGTTAGAAAACTTACAACAGATCAATATTCAGTATATAATCGCAGTCATGACATATTTAAGTAACCTATATATGCTGTAGATTAGTCTTTTTAAATGCCATGAAATAAAAAGCATACAACCTACTTCAAGTTGTTACTAGCAAATTTCAGTGTTTAAGGGTCAAAAGTAACAACTATATTTCCAAAACAAAATTTTTATTTATGGATTTCTTAACCAATGGTCTGGATGCACCGGTTAGCAAGACTTATATTTAAAAACACTCATATTTTGACAAAGTACCATTTTCCTTTGAGAAAAATTCGAAAGTGAAAAGAAAAGAATTAAATAATATCCATAGTTTTAATAAATATTCTTGCCCTTTCCCTAAAAAAGGAAGTGCGTGAACTTAAGAAGAGTACACACTTAAATTGAAAGTAGAAATTTTATTATGGGAAATTGTGTATTCAATAACTTTTTCTAAACAAAATTAAAAAATAAAATTGTGTACTGTGCATTCATTACATTAAAATATTAAAAAATAATTTTTTCTAAACAAAATTTATCAATTGCTTTGAAACTAACTTTTTTTAAATAAAATTTATCAATTGCTTTAGAACTTTTTAACATGACCCTTTATATTACTTTTTAAAGAAAATGTTAATTTGTTCTTTTAAGACACAAGTTAATGAATCAAATATAGAAATATTTTATAGAATTTGTGTTTGGATTTGATTTTTTATTTTTTAATGAATTGAATGTACATTTTAAGATAATATTTTACTTGAGTTATCTAACATTGCGTTTAGTAGCATGACCTTTAAAATAAGAGAAATGATATTTATACAACCAATTTTTGATATTTTGAAAATATACCTAAAGACAAATCCAACATCTTATATGCAACAATTTATCTTTATATAATAGTATAAAATTAAAAATGTAATCAATGTATATTATGTGAATAATGTACACACTCAAACAAAATCAAATATTTTGAAATAGAGGAGTATATATTTTGGTGAGCGTTGTCCAATTGTTGTGCCCAAGTCATTGCGGCCATACAATAGTTTCCGTGTCTAATTTGATACAAATTGGATTCACACCACAAATTCGGATTTTGCAAAATTCCTATAGGATAGGAATTTAAAAGTATAAAGTCTAAGTAAGGGATTAAAGTAAAAAAAAAAGTCTTTTTAAAGCCATAGTAGATGTGAATGTAAGTGACAGAGGCAGAAGATTCATCGCCAGGGGAGAGAGGTGAGAGAGGAAGAGACGGTGGCGGATCCGATGAAGTGGTGGGGGCAAGGAGCAAGATTCATTGTCTAACTTGTTTTTGTTATGTTAAATCTAATAATTGTTTTTCTCCTTTTGGTCCTTGTATATGAATTTTCAACCATCAAATCTAAAATTAATGTTATAACATAAAATTTTGTTAGCACAGCTATAGCTTGATGAACAGGCTTAGGGTTTTTCTAGGGTTTTGAATTTGTTGAATTAGAGAGAATGAGAAGAATAGGTGAATGAAGAGAATGGAAGTATTAAAGTTGTGATTTCAATGATTTGTGAAAATACACATGAAAGTAACTTATATACATGGTTATGCTAGGTTGCTTGAAGTACAAGTCATATAACAAACACTAACAACCTTAAGCTAAAATCTAGTAAATTTGTAACAAACTATTAACAAACTAAACTAACTAGGTTTCTAATGTGATTAACCAAACAAGCCTGATTAGATCACTAACAAACTTGAATTATCAACTAACAAATTTAAACATTAAGAGTTCATAACGAAATGACGTAAAAAAATAAAAAGAAAAAAATCTTATCTGAAATTAAATTTGGAGACGACAATGTCTAAAAACAATTACAACCAAATTAAAGAAAATGGAACTAAAGTAATCCAAATCCAATCAACACGGAAGACATATCAGTGAGGCCCTAAGTGCACCTGGATAGAACAAACAACATAACAAGGCGAGGGAATAATGCTACAAGAAAATGAAAAATCCTGTCACAAATGAGAGAGAATCCAGTAAAAAATTTGAATGGTCCTCCTGCTTGGAAGGTTTTGACAGCACAGTCAAGATAGCCGGTGTATGGATATTTTCCTTCAGCATCAGGTTGCATCTTGTTAATCTGAGTCATCACATATTCAAATGGAAAACTGCAAGCTGCTGCAAAGAATACAGATACACTAAGAGTACCTGAACAGGAGATTAAGTACCAAACAGTGAGAATACAATCTTTTTTGCAGTATAATAAAAAGGGACTTGTAGCTTAATTAGTGTACATAATCCATATGGAATATCACATTTCCAATCAGAAGAAAATTAGTGATCAATAATTGAGAAATCTTGATATATAAGTGTTTAATTATAGAAGCTTTTGAAATATCCAGAATCACAACTTGGTACACAAATAGAACAAACAAAAAACAACAAAGTACAAGAGCACTAATAGAAACAAAAGCATACAAAAAAAGGTGAATAACTATAAATATGCAGTCTCTTGGGTATACATTAAGAGTTCATATCAAATAACTGGATATAACCTTAATCTTCATGGAGGGTTGGATAGTTCAATTGATTTGAACTAAAGTTAAAAAGTTGGAGGTCTAGGGTGGCAAAGACAAAAAACTAACATAACAATTAACATTTTAACGTTTGTCATTAAAAAAAAAAAACTTAATATTCATGTATCATTACTTGTATTGTCATTTCAAGCCAAAAAAGAGAAATAATGCATTAATTAAATAATTTGCAAGCACTCAACACTTACCAACAATACAATATATTTCTTCTATGCCAACGGTATCCTTAAAGAATTCAAAACTTCCACTATAAGATGCAAACAATGCCACAACTCTTACTATAGCAACGACAACATGTTGCCAAAGTGACAGACCCCCTTCATCCTCAACATCATCCTTAGATACTTCATTTGCCATTGCCAAGGTTCTGGAAAACATTACTACATCAAGGACGGCATGTTGCCCAAGTGACAGACCCCCTTCATCCTCAACATCATCCTTAAATACTTTATTTGCCAAGGTTCCGAAAAACATTTTAGATACTTTTGCCAAGGTTTTGAAAAACATTATAATCATTAATACAGCAAGGAAGGCATATTGCCAAAGTGACCCAACATGATCCTGAAATACTTTATTTTCCATGGTTCTGAAAAAACAAATTAAAACCATTAAGTTAAAACGATAAAAGATGCATCTGATAGAAGCTCTAAGCTTCATCAATGGAGGTTGTTACAGAAACGGTTAGAGGAGAGAGACAAAGATAAAGAAGAGAGAAAGAGGGAAAGTGAAATCAGAAAGTATTATTCACTATTATCGGAACAGTTCAATACAAGTATATATAGAGTACAGTGATGTACTTAAGTGACTAATCTCAATAGGCTTAGTCTAAAGTAACTATACTTAAGTCTAATGCACTAATACTCTAATAGCATCACATAAAGAAATGCAAAGGACTCAATAACATTGAAAAGAAAACAAATAAAACATGCCACCTTTTCAAAGTGTGCTCTTGTTTCACATTTTACTAAATTTATTACGAGAATAACTTTATGGAATATAAACAGGAAAATTTTATTTCTAGCATGTAAAAGAAAAATGTTTTGTTAATATTTATATATTCCTTATAACCATTATTATTAAATAGATGTTAATGAGTAGTTAGTTACTCATGAATTTATTCAAATTTTTATGAAAGAACAAAATTCACCGCTATATGCAGTAAAAACAAATTATCACGAGGGTTTCACGAATTGATTGCCATCGTTGGATTCTTTTAGCAGAAATCATTGGTTGGATTTAAAGACATCAATATGCAACAGTTACAAATTAAAAAAAAATATATAAATGGTCGGGATACTTTCCCGAAGCAATTTTTCGCGAGAAGCAGCATTACTCAATTCAGAATAAAACAACCGTAGTGTTTAAAGAAGTTAGGCCATAAAATATTTTTTTACAAAAGTGAATCCAATTCCAAATAAAATAAAAAATCCAACTGTGATAAATAATTCGATTGTAACAACTCACCGAAACCATCCAAGTCCAGCGGTAACAGATGAATGCAACAACTCATATCCAGCAGAGATGAGAACTACAAGCATTCCGAGTAACGCCGATAGTAATAGAGCCTGCATGAAGTGATTCAATTTAAACACCGGTAGATTCAATAGCACTCAATTTAGACACCGGTAGATTCAATAGCACAAAAAAGCTAATCCTATTGACAAAGCAAATTCAGGAAGATTAAGAAATCAAGATATATCATTGAAGAAAATAAAAACCTACCTTATCAAAGGTAGCAACAGTTGGCATGATATCTCTCAAGTAAATTATCTTCTAAATCCCAAAACAAAACACTCGGTGTCGACAAAGGTAAACCTTAGCAAAGTGAGAGTGCGACAATTGCAGCAAAAACACGAGACTAAAAAAAGTAGTTATTTACCGCTCTATATATAGGACAAGCAAATAGCCTAGCCTAATTTCTTTGTAGCCCAATTTAATTTTTTTTCGGCCTAATTTATTATCTTACAAAAAAACAATATTCAAAGTAATCTTTTTTTTTTCTTCAAGAAACTAAGAGAAACAATATTCAAATTAATCTTATCGTTTTTTTAAAGAAAATTAATCTTAACGTTTAGATGGGTACAATTACACTAATGCGTATAAATTATAAACGATAGTTTTTATAAAAACGATTGTTAGTTACTATAATTTTCTTCAATAAATTCCTATTTTTTTGCACACTATATCTCTCTCATAACAAACAATTGTCAATTTTAAGATGACAACAAAACAAACTTTGTTTTAAAAAATAAAAAAACAAACTTTAGTTTTCCAAATATATAACATTAATTAATTACAAGCTTTTAAGTCATTAAAATGATAAACAGTTGCTCTTTTGTCCCTTCAGGGTTTGTTTGGTAAAATTAAGCTATAAGTTAGCTGATAGGTGATAAGCTAGCTGATAGCTGAAAAGCTAGCTTATAGCTGATGACTGGTAGCTGAAAGCTTGTAGCTGAAAAACTAGTTGAATGAAATTAAAGTGTTTGATAAAATTAATTTTTGAAGTGACTGATAAATATAAAATGACATAAAAGTACACATGTTTAATATTTTTTTAAGGACATATATTTAATATGTTATAAATATAATTTATAAACATTTTTAACTAATATATTTATTATAACAATTTTAGTTTATGTCAAAGTAATTTTTATCTTTAAAATGATAAATGTAATATATGAATTTAATTGAGATTAGGGGAGCTTTTTATGGATATTTATTTCTTTGTGTAAATTGGTAAATATGTTTAAAGAAAAAATAATGATAAATATGTATATATGAATTTAATTGATATATCACATAACTACGTGGGTAGTTTCTTTTTCTTGAGTGGGTATGTATATATATAAAAAAAATCAAATAACGGAACCGTAAAAAAACATAAGCACAACGTGGATAGTTTTTTTAAAATAAAAAATAATATTAAAGGTTAAAACTGGAATAAAATGTGAAAAGCTACAAGCTATAAGTTAAAAGGCTACTTGGATTAGCTTCTTAAAAAACGCTATAAGCTAGTGAAAAAAGCTTTTTACCAAACACATCTCATTCTATCAAAACAAGCTTATAAGCTAGTCCAACAAGCTATAAGCTAGCTTTTTTGTGTTACCAAACACAACCTCAAATTACTCAAAAGTCCATCTGATTGATCGGATCTTAAAATATGATAGCATCAAATTTATTGGGAGTTACAATCCTTGTTTTCTTTTTTTTGTCAGGTAGCCTAGTGGCTAGAAATCATCTTATAAGGTGAATAAGTGGGGTGTCCGGGGTTCGAACCCCAACCCCTGCTTATAATAATGTATTGTCCTACCAACTGAGCTATGCTCACGGGACACAATCCTTGTTTTCTAATTAGATTGTAATTCTATGATGTACTTACTTCAGAGTGTTAAACAAAAGATCTGAAGGACATATAAGAGCAATCGCCAAAATGTTAACCCTAAAATGGATTTGTAACAGCCGCATCCCTAGAATGGATTTATAGGAACCGTAGGTCCACAAACTTCATCTTCATCCTCTATAATCCTCTTCTACGATTTTTCTGCCACAACAACCGCGTCTAAGGGCGGCCGTAATAATATTTAAACTAAAACAACCAGATATAAATTCCACCGACACATCCACGGTCAGGTAAATTATACAATAAAATGTATTTTTGTAAAAAAAAAACAATAAAATGTTTTTTTGCACAAATCAAAATGGAATTATATTAACAGCAACAACAGTGAAGTTCCCTGCACAATGAGTGCAAAGAACAACACCGATCAAAGTTTACAAAGCAAAGGTGCCGAAAAGAGCACCAGTAAAACAGAAAAAATTAGTGGACACCCATACAAGGTAGCGGGTGTTTCCACCAATCATGATAACAATAATCAAAGGAAGCGTGTTTTGCTTTCAACCACAAAAATGAGAATAACTTGACTTTCTCAATTATAACCAATGGAGTAGACACCGAATTTTTGAATATACGATTGTTATGATCCTTCCAAATCACCCACACGCAAGCAAACCAAATAACCTTAAAGAATGTGTGAGTACCTCGCGGCATTCCCACCACGCAAGATAACTGATTGAAATGATGCGAAGCTGACAAGGAGCAATAAAATGTATTGAAATCAATATCACAAATCGCAAATCCAACATGATTAATCAAGCAAGAGAAAAATAAAACAAAATCCGAGAAAGAAAACAAAGGAAAAAATAAAATAAAATAAGAAAACCTTTTAGCTTAATAAACTGGTCTACCATAGTGTGGATGCGACAATTGCAGCTGACTCAGAGCAAAAACAAGAAACTGAAAAAAGTAGTTATTTACCGCTCTATATGTATAGGTATCGATAAAAAAAATACCATATACAAACTATGCGTCCCTTATAGAGAGTCGATAGAACGATGTTCATTCACCTTATTTGATGCAATAGTTACATTAAAACGTAATAAATATCTGATATTTATTACGTTTTAATGTAACTATTGCATCAAATAAGGTGAATGAACATCGTTCTATCGACTCTCTATAAGGGACGCATAGTTTGTATATGGTATTAATACCTAATTTTAATCTCTCTTAATTTTTCCGTAGCCCAATTTAATTTATTTTGGCCCAATTTATTACCTTACGAAAAAACAATATTCAAATTTTTTTTTTGAACAAGCTACAATATTCAAATTAATCTATCATTTTTTTTTATAAAAATACATATATCAGTCAATAACTCGTTACAAAAAATATCAAAAATAGTTTTGTATTATTTTTTGTTGGGATCAAATTGGGCGGCCAAAAAAATTGTCATGGACCAAAATACTAGTAAAAATTGTCGTGGATCAAAAAATACTACATTAAATATTGTTTAAGTTTAGAGGTTGGATAACTCGACTCGTTTGAAATAAGGAGTTGAAGGTCACGTGTTTAAACCCGAACAAAAGAGAAAATTATATCAAACAATTAGTTACTAACATTTGTCATTCAAAACAACGTTATTTACGATGTCACTTATATGCATAGGTAATATGTCTCTCCAAAAATCTTGTCGAATTAAAGAAATGGGAACGTGCATGCCAATAGCATGTGATCTAGTAAAAATGAAAAAAAAAATGTAAGGGTAAAAGTGCATAAAGTAAGAAATAAAGATAGAAAAGTAAAACGGTATTATTATGAATATATGAGTTGCATACTTCCATATATCGTTCGTTCAACAACCAATATCATGCATTATCTTATGAGAGTGGATGTGTTATATCAAGTCGGCAAGTTTTTGAAAAGTGGATGAACTTATTATATCATGGAATTTGATTCTATGATTTATAGAAAGGAAAAAAAAAAAAAAACTGACCCCTATGATGCATAACTATCAAGTAACTTCTAACTTCCTTAAAGTGTCTTTTTCTACAAGTTTTTTCTTATTGGTCTTTGTCTTTGGATTTTTGCATATTGGTCTTCAAAATAATAGTCTTCAAATTCTTCCATTGTTGACAAGATATTCCTGACTTGAGTGTTGAACTTCGACAAAAAGGTATTAATGTATTTTGAGAAATTGTAATCAATCAAATTGAAAACGTTCAATGAAATTTTTGCATACAACATGTCAGTTAGATTAGTTAGTTGTCTTAATTGGCTATATAAGTCTAGATGTATTTACTTGGTGTAACAACTCTCTTACAATCAATATTATTTCCATTTCACTTTTCTATATTTTTCTCTCAATTATGTGTTCTATATTCTATAATTTTCTCTCAATTATGTGATCTATAAGAATTGCAATAATTTCATATAAAAGGAAAACATAGGCATGGCAATGGGGCGGGGTGGGGACGGGTTTTACCTTCCCCGTCCCATACCCGATTCTCATATACTTACCCGTTACCCTACCCATACCCAACAGGGATGAGAAATTGAATCCCATCCCCGTCCCCGACGGGTTCGGGTATTCCCGACCCATCCCCGTCCCCGCATTGAATAATTTTTTTAATAAAAAATAGAAGTTTTTTTGCATCATCAAGAGCAACGTTGCAATACATTATCAAACAATACGCGCACTTTAACATTTGTTAGACGAAATGATTTAGTTGATCCTTTAAATATCAATGGTAGTTTTATTAACATGACAATTATCAAACAAAATAACATGACATATCAACATAAAGTATTTTTTTACATTTGGGACGGGTTTGGGTATGGGTTCGGGGTGGGTACCTATATACCCGTTACCCGTCCCATACCCATGTTTTGAAATCGGGGAAAACCCATACCCATACCCAAACCCAGTCAAAACGGGGAAAACCCGTCAAATTGGGTTTGGTTCGGGCGGGTAACCACGGGTATGAGTTTTGTTGCCATGCCTAGGAAAACATACCTAGAACGAACAAATAGCCCGTATTTGACGAAATCCCAAAATAATTTGTATATTGGATGCTGCAACTAGTGCACCTTGGACTTCCCTCATTGTGCTAAGAAAATTATGCAGATACGTGAAGAATTCAAGAGGCGTACCAGACTAGTAAAGTAGACAATTTCATCAAAGAGTTGTGGTATGTGGATTTCACAAGTTCAATATAATTTGTATGCTTTATCATCTATTTATTATAAACTAGTTGATTAGTTATTTTAATTTTAATAAATGACTAGTAAAGTATATAATTTCATCATAACATGTAGGTACTAATTAGATCCCACATATTCAATATACCCACACATTGAAATGAAAAACTGCAAGCTTATGCAAAACATACAGATACACTAATTGCACATAAAAAGAGACAAATTAGCAAATGGTGATAGTAAAATCTTTTTGCTTAATTAATGATTTGGTCCCTTAAGTTATTTGTTGGTTATATTTTGGTCTCATAAGTTATTAACGTTACAATTTTGTCCCTTAAGTTATTTGTTGGTTACATTTTGGTCCCATAAGTTATTAACGTTACAATTTGGTCCCTTAACTTATTTTTTGGTTTCGTTTTGGTACCTTAACTCTTCCTCCGTCAACCACTCTGGTCCTTTATGTTATTAGAGTTAAGCCTAGAAAGGGACTTTTTTGTACCCATAAAAAAAAAAAAAAACGACTTTCAGATATGTACTTGAATGAATCCACATAATCCACATGGAATATCACATTTCCAATCACCAAGAAAATTAGTGTTCGATAAATTAGAAATCTAATAGAAACAAAAGCATACAGGTGAATAACTAAAGAGAAATGATATTTTGACAACCATTTTTTGATAACTTTTGGACAACTTTCTCTCTCATACTCACATGATGTTGTTATCCTCTCTCTTCCTTTTTCTCTCTCCATTATTTTTGACCAATAAGAAGTGAGAAAAACAAGGTTGTCAACAAAGTTGTCATCAAATGAATGTCAAAATATCATTACTCATAACTAAATATGATGTTCCTATAGTTTACATAAGGAGTTTGTGAAAATAATATCATACCATGGATATTGGCAAGATAAAGAGCCAGATTCAACATTTCAAAGAACAATGAATTATTTTTAGTGGTGTCTCGGGTTTGAACCTCAAACCTTGTATATATCATATATTGTTTTTATCAATTGAGTAAGCTGATGGAAACAAAGAACAATGAATTTATCAGAGTGAATAACCAACTTACGCAACAAAATAAGATTAACCTAATTATAATAATCTATTTTTAGCTGAAGTTTGAGCAAAAATAAAGGTAGGTTAAAATAAAAAAAGCAACCTCTTCAAAGTTCACTGAGCCAGAAAATTAAAGAGACGCCAAAATATTTAAATTGCAGTAATCACACACCTCATAGGAATTTACTTGCCAACAACTTTCAGCTATAAGTAATTTGTTAAAGCCATCGTATCCAACTAGCTGATTGTTCAATAAAATAGTAAAGTTTCTCCTGTAATAGAACTATTCAGATTAAATAACCTAACATAACATCGATAGCAATATTATATATCTCTCAAGTCCATGGATCGATGTTGTGTTTAAAGGAATAGTTTCATCATCCAAAAAAGATTAGCGGCGTAACTTTTTGCTTGTTTGCCTTCCATTCCTTTCTGATTTGTTTTTCTACAAATTCATATGTCGTTCCAAAGACAATGGAAATGCAAAACAAGACTTTGGAAATGCAAAATAAAGGTAGTTTTATCATCCAAAAAAGATTAGTGGCGCAACTTATTAATAATTTCCACTCATTCTTAAGAAATCCATTTAATGTCTATAAGCATCTATCAAATCGGGTTGATGTTAAGAAATACACAAGAAAATCTCAACAAAGTGAAAGCACAACCACAAAAGAAGCACGGTTCGAACACTTAATATTTCACTTATTTACCTTAATGACTAAATTTCTAGTCACTAGACTATTTGACAAAAAATAATTATAACTCAAAATATTTTATTACTCAATTTACAATTTTTATAAGGAGACAATCACAAACTCTCATACAATTTTTGCGTAGACAAAATTGCAAACTCTCTCAATACACAACTACCAAAGCTTCCAAGTACACCCCCAATATGCTAAATATATTGTGGTGAAAAAATTAACAAATTTATACTTTAAAATGAAGTGCAAAATTTAGTATATATTATCAATAATGATAAAGAATAATCATTATTGTTTAATTAAGTATGTCGGCCTAGTAGACCTAAAATAATTTTTTTTATGGTCCATACATATCTTAGCT
This sequence comes from Medicago sativa, assembly GCF_051527215.1. NCBI lineage: Eukaryota > Viridiplantae > Streptophyta > Magnoliopsida > Fabales > Fabaceae > Medicago > Medicago sativa. The sequence goes on from NC_140752.1 coordinate 87,954,466, forward strand.
TTTTTAATTAAATAGGCTTCTAAAAAATATTAATCTTCTATATTTAAAAAACTAAAAAAAACCTATCTAACTTCTATTTATAAGAATGAACAGTTACAGTTACACGTTCTTTCAAGGTTTTCCTTTTTCTTTTCATTTCTTCCCCAACCATACTTCCCTTATTAGCTATGTTACTCAGGCTGTATTCATCCATCACTGCTCGATTTGAATTGTTCATGTGAGTTTTTAAGATCACTTTATTCATCTCAATTAGGGTTTTAATGAGTATTTTAGCTTCTGAGTAGGAACTTTTGAATTTTCCTTTTTCATCAAATAAACACACGCACAAATGGATATGTTTTATTGATTTTCTTTGTATGAGTCATTTGCATTTCTTATGCAATGCATCTTTTATCGTTTTAACTTACTTTAAGGGTTTTAACTACTTCTTCTTTTTTATGTTGAAAGGGGTCCGTCTTTTTGTCAAGCTGCAGCTATTACTTACTTTAGTAAGAGCCGTTCCGTTGTTAGTATCTCAACGTCGTCGAACTGTTGAGTTCTTCAAGTATACTGTTGGTCTGGAAGCCTTACCCACTGCTTTGTGTAAGAATGTTACTTGAACTTCTTTAAATATCATGCTACAGCGGTTTTCAGTTTTCGCTATTCGATATTAACAGTATAGTATCCCATGACAAAAAATACTTGGGTGACAAAAAATCCATGCCAGCCATAGTTCAAATTGAAGTGTTCAACTGAATAAAAATCAATCTTAAATTTATGACCCAGTATTCCAATCTTCTAATAACCGAGTGTTTAACCTTTTTTTATATGCTTTTGTTTCATTCGTGCTCTTGTAATTTGTCTCTTAAACTTTGTCTGATGCTCTTTGTTTCATTTTATTTGCATTCCAAGAGTTCTTCCTTTATTGAACATTAATTTTCTATTGAATATTTTGTTCAGGTGCACTTCTTGCAACTATTATTTTTGTAGCTGCTTGCAGTTTGCCATTTGAATATGTGATGAATCAGCTTCAGAAAATGCAACCTGATGCTGAAGGGAAATATCCATACACTAGCTTTCTTGACTGCGCTGTCAAAACGTTCAAAGCAGAAGGACCTTCGAAATTTTACACTGGATTCCCTCTCTATTGTGCCAGAATGTCTCCTCGTGTCGTGGTATAATTCTCTTACCTTTGTTTTGTTTTTCTAACTACTAGTGCATTGCTGCTACTATTAATACTACTGTTGTTGTGGTTGTTGTTAATTTACAACTTATATTTGAGGATATTTTCAAGTTTATATATTGCTCATGGCAGATGACATGTTTCTTCGTCCACGAGTTTCGTAAATGGCAGAAAAATGTTAGGTGATTGCCATGTAGAAGTGAAGTTGCTTATTGAAAACCTGTCTATTTTGCTGGATCAATTATGTTTCTGAATATTCAAATCGATATAGATTCCTCGAATGTAAATAAGTTAATGTTTGTATGTCACACTCTCAACTCATATTTTGGGATTGCAGAGCTTTAAGTTTGGACTCCAGTTCTTTTGTTATGTTTAGATTCTTTATTATAGTGGCTATCTTATTAGAAAATGTATGAGCTAAATTTGCTTTGGCAAATTTTGTTTTAGTTTGGATAGAGGATGTGTGCCTGAAGGTACTGTTTCTGCTTTGACCTCTAATTTCATGCTAAATTCTTTATACAAATGTATGATATATCAATTTTCCATTAAAAAAAACTAATCAATACTTCTAATCAAATGTATTAACATAAAAATAAATTAATATACGAACATGATTCACTGATTTCAAACAATTTGTCAAAATGTTTCTCCTTAGAAGGATTATGATGTCAATAACATCAGGGTATTTATGAATTATGATGCAGTGTGGAGTTTTAGTTCATTCATTTTTGGGGGTATACTAGTGGGAAAAGCTTATGTTCTTCTGTATAGCTTTCTCTTTAACGAGACTTGAATAACGCAATTGAAGTTGACCATCATGTATTGATCATCAAATCATTCTTTTTAACTTGTTTTATTTCACCAGAGGCTTCGGTTGATTTTCAGTGTTATTCTTTGAATGTGATTAAGGCAATGTCATTTGCTCAAAATTCAAATCATGTTTTTGGGATGATACTAAAGGATTGCAAAACTTAAACTTTAATTAGTTAGACTTTATTAGTTATTTTGTTATGTTTAGAACAGTGGTTAACCAATTTGCTATTTCATCAAGACGTATCGAAATAAAGCATCTTACTTCAAACGTGTAATACCCTGCTTAAAAACACTCTCAATTTTATGTGTCGGTTAATTTTATCTTTGAGACTTAAGTGAGGATAATCTTGCCTTACAAGATATTTTAAAAGTCCAAAGGCCATTTTTTTTTCCTCATTCTTTCCCTTTATCCTCTAACACAACCTTCTTTCTCTTGCGACCCCTAACCCTTTTCTCTTCAAATCTTCATTCTTTCACTCTAATCTTCATGAGACAAGCATGCAAGCCAATTTCTATAACTCTCGTCATCTCCTAAATCAACTGTAAGCTTTACTTTTCTCTTTCCCTCTCTTAACTGAACCCATCTCTCCCTCATAATTGCTGGGGTTTTTAAGAAAATCAACTTGTGGGTTAATGTATGGTGTGCTTGAAGCTTTAGTCATGGTTTATTGATGTTTAAAAGCAAGGATGCAACAAGAAAATTTGAAGTTAGGGTTTGGGTGTTGAAAAAAACAACTTGAGGAAAGTGATAGAGGTAATTATTGTTGTTGTTTGAGTGAGAATTAAAAATAGGAGCAAAATCAAAGATTGTTGAAGAAATTTCAAGCTGTTTGGACAAGCTGTGTGTTTTGGGTCGTGATCTGTTTTGTGGGTGGTATCTTCTACTGTGCTGATCAGAATTAAGTAATTATTGGATATTTAGATTGTACATTCAATTCCCTTCAAATCGGATATAAATTTCATGTGATTCCGATTAGTAATGAACTCGGAAAGTGCGTTTGAAGTTGGATAATTCTGCTGGAAAAAGGCTTACGGGTTTTGTCATGATTTTTGCGAAATGAGCTAAATTGTGGATTTAGACTAGTTAGAAAGGTGCAGAATTGAACGCCTATGATTAATAAGAGTTTTGATCAAAGTTTGGAATGAATTCGGAACACGCAGAAGCCATAAGCTGCAGTTAAGATGTTTAGGATAAAAGTGCTTACGGAGCACACCGGGAGCTTAACTAGGACTCAAGCAGCGCGGAGACTTCAGAAAATGTTACGGTGAGTTGATGGCGATCATTATCACTTATTTTCATTATCGTTATTATTGATATTTTTATGATTTTATATGTTAAAGTGTTTATAAAAATGGGGAACACACCCTTTGAACATTTTTCCTCTCATTGATACTTATGTTAAAAGTCATTGATATTATTATGGTCACTATTTAGATTTATCTTTGACTTATTGAGCAAAGGATTTGAAATTGAGATTTGGTTGCATATACAACGACATGAGTTCTAAGATGTGGGGAATACGGTTTTGAGATATATGTTCTTGAGAATTTTCGATGTTAATATGCGCTCCATTTGGATATGGATTTTACTTGTGATTTATAAAGTAAAGAAATTGAGACGGAGGATTGGATTTTATGTATTTTAGTAGTTGTTTTGATATGTTGTAAAATGCGGTTTTGAAATATACGTTTTGAAAGGATTTGATATTAATATGTACGCGATTTGGATTTGGATTTGAATTTGGATTTACTTATGATGATAAGTAGTAGGTTTTCAATTGAGTTTTGATGAACGTATTTTGATATAAGTTTCGTTATGTTGCGAAATATGGTTTTAGACATGTGTTTTAAGAATGAGGTTTTGAAAGTTACGGTTATAATGACGACGACCTAGGTGCACCTAGTATGTGATTTCAATTAGGTAAAGTTACCCCGTTAGATGGAGCCGCCCCTATGGAAAGGCCGCCATTAGGAGGAGAGGGCTATCAATGAGAGGTAAACTCCCTAATTGAAAATGTTTTACACTTTGTTTTGAGTCGAGAGAAAAGAGCTATCCGTTAGATGGAGCCGTCCCTATGGAAAGGCCACCATTAGGAGGAGAGGGCTATCAACGAGATGGAGCTAGTTCTCGATTCACCCATTTTGATTATTTTCATTAAACGGAGTTTTCTATATTTTTACACTTTGTTTTGAGTCGAGAGAAAAGAGATATCCGTTAGATGGAGCCGCCCCTATGGAAAGGCCACCATTAGGAGGAGAGGGCTATCAACGAGATGGAGCTAGTTCTCGATTCACCCATTTTGTTTATTTTCACTAAATGGAGTTTTCTATATATTTTTAAAGGTTATTTATCAAGATTTTCGGCAATATATTTTTAAAGGCTTTTATTTTGATTTTCGGCAATTTATTTTAAAGGCTTGTAATGTTATCTTCATGTCTTTACGATGTTGGACTTTTCGTTGAAGTTACCTATTTGATTGGAAGTATATACAATGTGTGGATTTTCATGCGTATAAAGGTTTGCGGATTATTAGAATTTTAAACGATTACTATTTTTGTAATTGACAATAGATTTGATAAAGTAAATAATCGTGCCCTGTGTGTTTCCCTTCTAGTTGGTGGTGGTTGTTGTCTCTCACTAAGTCCTTGTGGCTTACTCTTTCATTTTTTATTTTTTTTTTCAGATTTCCAAGCAGCTAAGTAGAAAGATGCTAGTAGACTTGAAGTTCATCTGTGTCACTCTTGGTGGTAGGTTTCCTTGATGAATGTGGAAAGGTTTATGTGAGATTGATAACCATGATTGGTTCTATGAGTTTATGAGGAAAATCGTTGGGAATAGAGAAAGCACTTCTTTTTAGCTTGATCCTTGGCTTTTGAAGATCCCTCTTAGTGAAGCATTCCCTAGGTTATTGTTATGTCTCTCCAAAAAATTCTAGTGTCCGTGATATGGGATCATTTGTGCATGGGTCTTGGATTTGGGATGTTAAGTGGGGGAGAGATCTTTTCGAATGGAAACAACCCCTTTTTGAAGACTTGACCGCAAAACTTGAGGAGGAGTTAGTACTTGAGAAGACAAATGGATTTGGGTTCTTGATCAATTCGATGTTTTCTCCATGAAATCTCTTTATGTGGCTCTTGCAAAAATATTCTTTAGGTTCCTATCTTGTCTGCGGCCACCCGTAGAGGATTGAAAGCAAGTACTATCTAGTTTTTTCCTTCCTTAATCCGGTGTGGTAGGTTAAGTACTAATTGTACTTTTCTTATTTTATGGAATAAAATCCATTTGGAGCTAAAAGCAGAAAAGGAAACACAAAAAAACATAGAATCCTAATGAAAATGAAAATTTTCTAGTAATGAATATTTGATGCCAAAAACCAGATATAAATGCAATGTTTGTTTTAGCCAGAACATAGAAGTTCACATTATTGGTAGAAGTCGCATTGTTTTATAGTGCTCTGAACCAAGTTGGTATTGGTATTGGTATTCGAAATGATCAAAGAATGTTTGTTTTAGCCGGAACATAGAAGTTCACACTAATGATAGAAGTAAATACATAAGCCCTAGGTTTACTAATGACATATATGGACAGAGGTGGACTTGAACAGTGGCGGACAACATATATGGAAAGAGCAACAACATATCAGATTTTGGAGCATCATCAACGATTGTCATCAGCTCTTAGTCTCGAATCTTTTAACCTATCATTTTAGGTTCATTATGAGACAAAGAAATCGATGAAGTTGTCCATAAGTTAGCTAGGACAGCTCCATTTATAGCTTGTTTCTATATCTATATAACATTCCAATAAGTATCCAAACTTTTATTTTAAATGAAATTCATTAAGCTTGTTTTTATATATATATATTTTTTTCAACATTAAAATAACATCAATCGTATTAGAAAAGAAAAATAAAATTACATTAATCATATATAAATAAAAAAAGTACCCACAAGTTTTTTGAGGATATTAGAGCGGTAGAAACTTCATATTAATATCATGAAGTCCTCGTGGATTTAATTAAATATATTGAAGGTATGAGATCAAATCAATCCTACCACCACCAAATTAAAAATATCATGATACAATAACAAAAAAATAGGCAATGAAACAAAAAATATTTAGTGGTTTGGCGCCGTGCTTACGTCAGTCTATGATGGCCAATCATGAATCATATCGCAATTGTCTTCTTGTTCCGATAAATGAAATACAAATAATTTTTGTTTTATTATCATCTTTGGATTGGAATGGTACTTCTGAAATGAAAGTGCAAAGTTATTCGATTGTATCTCGATTTGGTCAATAAGCACAACACAAGCAACAGACACTTTGCTTTGAAAAGAGAGAATTCAGGATAGATTTACATCCATCTCTATCTATAGCTAGCTATATATATATATATATATAAATAAACTTCATGGCAACGTCTCCGTTCTTTCACGCTCGTTGTTCTTACTCATCTCCAATTTCCAATTTCATCAACAACAACAACAACAACAAAATCGGTTCTCAACAATCCCCGATTCTACCCTCATCTTCTTCCTCTTCCTCTTCATCCTCCAATTCCGGTTTCACTTTTCCTTCTGGTATTTTCTTCCTTTATATTCATACCTTAATTGTTTTATTGTGATTTTCTTTTTCCTTCTTTTTTCATTTTATTATTCTATGATTTCTTGTTTTATTGTTCGTATATGAGGTAGCTTTTCTGTTTTAGGCATGTGAATGGATTACAACAATGTGAATTAAAAGGGTTTTCATTTTGCAAATTCTAATATTCTATGAATTCATACATAGGGATTTTGATCATTTTAATGCAATACCTATTGATTTTTTGTATTTTGGTACTGCCTAATTAATATTGCTGCAATTAACGGTTGTCTCTACAAATTAGACTCTTGCTGATTCAAAATTTGATAAACTATAGGCCAAATACCTCCATGGGTGGATCCTTTAAGTTTCACGTTTGTTTCAGATAGGTCCTTTAAGTTTCTAAGGTTTCAGATAGGTCCTTTAAGTTTCGAGTTTGTTTCGGATAGGTCCTTTAAGTTTCTAAGGTTTCAGATAGGTCCTTTAAGTTTCGAGTTTGTTTCAGATAGGTCCTTTCTATCAAATCAACTTTGGCTTAACGGAGGTTGATAGAAAGGACCTATCTGAAACAAACTCGAAACTTAAAGGACCTATCTGAAACCTTAGAAACTTAAAGGATCTATCCAAAACAAACTTCAAACTTAAAGACCTATCTGAAACCTTAGAAACTTAAAGGATCTATCTGAAACAAACATGAAACTTAAAGGACCCGGGGAGGTATTTGGCCTAAACTATACTAAGGGTCTGTTTGGCAAGTCTCATTTTTGAGCTTATAGCTTATAAAAAAGACCTTTTTGGTAATCTTCACTTTCTTATGAGGTTATAGCTTATTTTTAGAAGCTTATAAGCTAATTCAAGAAGGTTATAGCTTATCATTATTTATTTCAATTTTACCCTTGTATTCATAATTGAAAAAAAATTAAATATATTATTTTTATGTCATTTCATATTTATAAACTAGTTCAACCGCTAATTTTACTAAACACTACAAATTCAATCAACTAGATTATCAACTATTAGCTATAAGTTAGCTTATCAGCTACCCACTATAACCTCATCCGCTAAAAACTAGTTTATCAGTTATTCACTATTCTTTACCAAACAGAACCTAAAACTAAAACGAAGTAAGTATATGAAAATCTTTGTTAAATACCCTCTTAGTGCTAAGCTTATTGATCAAATTTATTAACCCTGCTATAATAAAGCTGAGCAATCAACCCTATCAAACCTTTAAACCCCACTGCTATGAATCTTAGCAATTGAAACCATTGATAACGTTGGCCTTGTGTTTGTGTATTTTTCAACTGTTTCAGTTCAGGAGTGTAAACTAACTCCAATTCTTTCTTTGTTCTTTGTTTTCTATCGATATCTTACATACTTTAATGGAGTAGAGAAATACAGTTTCCATTTGTGCAATGTAGAATTGAGATGCTTTAGATTTTTCAATTTTTGAATAGTCAAATCAACCACACGATGGTGCTTTAGACTTGATAAATGCAACAGAAGGAAGTTGATCAAAATCAAGTGTAACTCTCTGATTTTTAGAGTTTGTTGATATATCTCTTGATTTTTGGGTCTTGATGTGTCATTTTATCATGCAATTGGAAATCCCATATCTCTAGGTATGATTGGATTTCTGTTAGGAACGTACATATCGCTACAAACAAATGTATGTTTTCCCCAAAAAAGAACTATAGATACTTTTAGTGCAGACATATATGTTTTTCAGTTTTGAAACAGTTAACCTAACATACACTAACCCACTGCCTTCAATTTAAACAAATAATGTTTTGGTGGTCAAGCATTAGTCAATATGAAATCACTCATTTTCCCGTAGAAATGATTGTAAAGTTAAGTGCCATATATGGAGGGCAACCCAGTGCTGTAGAGCTCCCATCATAGTGGGGTCCAAGAAATGGTGAAGCCCTTTGCATATCTATAAAGAAAAGACAAAATCTACTGTAGGTGCAGTCTTACCTTGCATTTGCAGGAGTTTGATTCGACAACTCATACCCGTGATCCCAATCGCACGGAAACTATTACGCCAGTGTAAAATTTCTATCTATTAGTAGATATATGTCTTGGTGGTGATCCATAGTCGTTGGGGCTATAGTAGGATTGGAGTCACGAGTCGCTACACGTTCTAGTCGTGGGAATAGCCTATCCAATCAGAAGTGTAGGATTTTGTGCATATAGTGCTCCACTGATCCTAGAGTAGTGGCAACATTGTGCATTGGGAAACGCTTTTTTACAGTTATGGCCTCCCTGACTTGCTTCCTCCATCCTCTTTCTTTGACGATCATTTTTCTGTAGCAGTACTAGCGCAAGCCTAGTAACAACTAGTTTAATAGTCCAATTATGATAACGAATTAACGACCATACTGGCTTAATAATCCAAGTATGAATAACATTTGGCTTTCATTAAGGCTGGCAGTTGAACTTTGGCAGGTACAAACAGTGGACAGAGACACCAGGGCCTTAGAGCTCAAGCTATGAGTTCTACCACTAATGGAAACTCTATTTCTAGCATGGGAAATTCTAGGAGTGACCCAGACCATCTCCTTGTTCTTGTTCATGGCATCTTGGCTAGGTATTTTTATAGTTATATTAAGAAAATAATAAGTTGCTCAAATTGTTGTGCTGAATTGTGGGTTAAAACTGAAAGATGAGATTAGTATGCATAAAAACTTTTACTGGTAGTTACTGTCTTCACTATATTAAAGTTTAACTGAAAAGAGTAATGGTTGTGATACTGTTTATGAATAGTTGGTACCCTTTCCAGTTTATTTGTCAATCATAAATCTGATTCATTTTATAAAAGTAATATAGGCTCGCAATTTAGCAGATGCAAGTGTGAAAAGTCAAACTTTGGGGCAATGGATATGTGCCATACGTACATACATTTATTTCTGTTGGTCATTTGGTCGTTGTTCTGTATTTAGTGATAGGAGTCTGTATAGGCCTGAACCAGTAGAAGGTGATGTGTTGGTGGGCAGTAAGGAGAAGCCCAAAGTTTGGAGGGTTGATAGAAGGAAAAAGAAGTAAGCAAGTGGGGACAAAGGGAGGGTGGTGAGCTGGCAGTTAGTTAGAATATCCCTCAATAAGAGAGTGTGTGTGAGGGGTGTAGAGGGATCATGAATGAGTTCGTTAGAACCTTTACGGTTAGGCAGTGAGAGAAACCTTTTCTTCTTACTGAGGAGCTTATGCTCTGGGCGGCAGTTGCAGATTGTTCACCACTATCTCATAATTCAATAATATTCATTCACCTATTTCTTTTTCTGTTTGTTACTGTATTTTCAATTGTTACTTTTGCTCTTTCACTTAGTTTTGTACAAAGCTGTGCTGATGTTTTTACTGATACAGCACAGCGGACTGGACTTATGCAGAAGCAGAGTTGAAAAAGCGCCTTGGAAAGAACTTCCTAATTTATGGTTAGTACATTTCTCACCTGTGGTTCTCTATGTTATGTTGGATAAGACTACTCTACAGTGATTTTTTTTTTTTTTTTGGTAAAGCATGGATATAAGGTAACACGGAAATTTGAGACATAACAAATTTGTACATCTGTAACATTTAATGGAGGAGTTAGACATGAATTCCATTTTTTTGTCTTTAATTTCAGTCAGTAATTCAACTTTTTCTGGTAGTTATGATTTGGCCTGCGAAATCAAACTCTTGCTCTTGTGATGAATCTTCTTCCTTTGTCTTTAACTTCTTTTCCTGAGGTAATGCATTAAAAGGTCTATTTGTGTTGTTTGGAAAGTAGAGATCCTAAGCTATTTAAAATAACAATAGTTGTCTTAATGTTTTGGAATTTTTCTTTGGAATTACCTGAGTGCCTCTTCAATGAACGTAAAATTAATTGTCTGGCTGAAACTTCGTTCTCTGCAGTAAGTTCATCAAATGCTTATACTAAGACATTTACTGGGATTGATGGAGCAGGAAAGCGATTAGCTGATGAAGTAAGTCATGAGATATGCAGATTTGTGTGTTAAATGTTTGGACACCCAATTTCAGTTCTGATTCTTTTGAGTTTCTTCTGAATTGTTTCATGTTGTATGATTATTTCCTTTTATCAAAACAGGTATTGCAAGTTGTCAAAAAGACAGAGAGTCTGAAAAGAATCTCCTTTCTGGCCCACTCTTTAGGAGGCTTATTTGCTAGATATGCAATAGCTGTCCTTTATTCACATGATACCTATAATAAGGACCAACCTGGTGATCTTGCACACAGAACGGCAGGCAATTCCCAAAGTACAAGCTTTTCGAAAGGAGGGATGATTGCTGGGTTGGAGCCAATCAATTTTATTACTTTAGCATCTCCACATCTTGGTGTAAGAGGAAAAAGGCAGGTCTGTTCTGGACCATATAAATATGTGCCTATGGTTTTTTTGCCATATATAAATTTTAGTTGTAAATGAGTGTTGTTTATGGTGGCTATGTGTCTTACATTTGATAATATTCAAACTGTCTTGGTTCTCTGTGTTGATGATTCACGGTTTGGAGCTTACATAATACTGCCAATATGGACCAATTGCGGATCTATTATAGGCTACATTACCTTGCATTTGCAAAGCATATGCTGGAGACTGATCTAATGAACTTCTTGTCACATGGCAGCAACTTCAACCGTTGTGCTTAGGGTTCCCTTCGCTAGCAGCTCCAATAATTAGAGAAATTTCAATCAGGATGTACATTATCCACAAACAAACCCTAACAAAATTTAAATTATACTGGATAAGTCTGATGCCAGTCTTGAAAATGATGTTGATGACACTGAGTCAAACCTTCGTTGAAACTCTTCATATTTCTCAATTTATACTAAAAATTTACTGGAAATAAGAGTTTTGACTGTTTATTGTGCATATTTTCCAGCTTCCATTTCTGTTGGGCGTCCCAATACTAGAAAAGCTTGCTGCACCTATGGCTCCTTTATTTGTTGGTCGGACTGGTAGTCAGTTGTTCCTTACCGATGGTAAACCCAACAGACCACCTCTTCTGTTGAGAATGGCTTCTGATTGTGAAGATGGAAAATTTCTGTAAGCAAAGGAATCTATTTCTTTGTATTCCTCTTTTTCAATTAATCCTTTACTTACAAGATCTAGTGTTACTGTAGATCTGCACTTGGAGCATTTAAATGTCGCATTGTTTATGCTAATGTTTCGTACGATCGTATCCTCTCAGTATGTTTTCTTTGTTCTACAACCTGCTAGGTGTATCAATGATAACTTTTGGCACTCTCTTCCTCAATTTTGGTAATTTCTTTAACTTGATATAGATATGGTTGGGTGGCGCACATCCTCGATAAGGAGGGAAATGGAGCTCAGTAAGGTGAATATGATGATTTCTCCCTTTGGGTTGTCTTGTGACTTGTTATTAATCTCCAGTATTTAACATATGTAAGATGCTTAGAGTTACACGCTTGACTTCATGACATTGTTAAAGTTATGTTCATAAAAAAAAAAATGATACTGTTAGGGTCTTGCACTTGTAAATTAATCATTAACATTCTAAGTTGTTAACAAGTGAAATGAAAAGCAGAAAAGCATGTACATAAATATTCTATCCTAAACTAGTGCTAGTTACATATTTACAACACTCGTCAAACCATTGAATAGATGTCAATCATTCTCAGCTTTGCACATAAGATCTTGGATCTGCTTTGTGGTGGTAAGTCCACTGGTGTCTGTCAATTGAAGTCCACAAGGGAGGTAGGTTATAGTATAAGGCCACTATATAATTTCTCTATGATGAAGTGCTGGTCTATCTCTATGGGCTTGGTTCTATAATGTTGTACTGGGTTGTGTGCAGTTCTACTGACAAAATTATTATCACAGAATAGCGTCATCGGATCCTCGTAATTTATAATTAGGTCATCAAGTTTGATTTTCAATTCTTCATACATAACACCTCATAGACACTGAGCCATAGCTCAAAATTATGCCTTTGCACTCGACCTTGCAACTACATTTTTCTTTTACTCCACCATATTTCCTCACTTTACATTTAGTACCCTGAGGTAGACCCTCTGTCAACAAACCGCATTAGCATACACCTCCATGGATAACTTTCATTCTCTTTTGAATAACAATCATCTGTGTACCCGAGGTAGGTAGTCCTTCTATCAAGAAGGGTTAATAATTGGCACTATGTTAACCCAGTTCATTGGTTGCCTAATCTCCAGTGTCCCTCCGTAATTACATATTGAAATTCAAAGCGAAAAGTCCTATCACTGCAGAGTCACTGCCTGTTGGCATAAAATGAAAGCATGTGTCCAAGAATGCATGTGGTAGCATTTGTAAGTTGTATCTGTATTAGTTAATACTTGCATAATTGCAATACTAGTGTTCTCGGATGTCGCCAGAAAACCTTTAAAATTAGTTAAATAAACAAATGATGGATCAAATCAATTAATACTGGAACAAAAATATTGTCAGTGGTGCTATTTATGCATCTTGTTGGCCAGTGTCGGGTTATGTGTTGTAAACTTGGATGAAGATTTGTTAAGTGTTGGGAAAGAGGTAATGATGGCATCCGTGTTCAAGGAAGATTCCATACGAAAATTTGGAGGCGAAACTATTAATATAGAAATGGAAGATGTTTGAAATGGAAATGTGAGAATGCTTATATGTTACTAGGGTACTAACATTTTTTATTGTATTAGCAGCCTCCTCGCCAATCTTTAGATGGATACCAGCACGTGGTTGATGTTGAATATTGCCCTGCAGTCCCTTCCGATGGCCCTCAGTTTCCTCCAGAAGCAGTGAAAGCAAAGGAAGCAGCTCAAAATGCGCCTGATACCCAGAAAACTGTGGAATATCATGAAATTGTCGAAGGTGACATTTTTGCTTAGAGTAGCTCAAGAATTACGAATTATCTGTACTGTATTGTTTGATGTTCCACTAAAGCCACTATGTATCTTCTTAACAGAGGAGATGATTCAAGGATTACAACAGTTGGGATGGAGAAAAGTTGATGTCAGCTTTCACTCATCATTTTGGCCTTTCTTTGCTCATAACAACATTCATGTCAGTATCCTCCTTATTGATCTCTCAGATGATGACAGTATCATTGATGAGTTTTTAACACAAGAACTTCTCAATTTCAGGTGAAAAATGAATGGTTTCACAATGCTGGTGTAGGAGTAATTGCTCATGTGGCTGACAGCTTAAGACAACAAGAAACATCGTCAATATTGGTTGCTAGCTTGTAACTAGTGTATATAATTTCACTGTGCCTGGGAAATGACTAAACTGCACAATACATGATGAAAAATTCAGTCTTTTATTTTAGGTGTCACCGATATATTTACAACACTTCGTATTGATCGTATATTCATGAAAGCATATAGTATAATGAAAGCATATTGCAGTTTTACTTAATTGTAATTATTATGCAACTTTGTAGAATGATTCGTTATCACACCAATGATTTTTTTTGCGTGCGCGCATCAAGACATTTAGAAGAAGTAGGATACACATTTGAGTTTCTTCATTCTTGAACCTGACTGTATGATTGTTCTGTTTTTTTAAGGAATGTATGAATTGTTCTGTTCTTGACATGTTAAGTGACTTTTAAATGGACTAAAACCTCAAATTCGTCCTTGAATTATCAAAAATCGGCCAAATTCGTCCCTGAATTTTGCAGACGTCCATCAAATCAGTCCCTCCGTCCAAAAGCACCGTTAGTGGTGATGACATGACCTCTTGCATGTTGTGTTGTCATGTACACGTGTCAACAAGGCAGCCACGTGTACAAGGACTAAATTGATGGAAATGGTAAAAATTTGAGATTTAACTTTTCAGTGTCATTTTTTCTGTTTCCAATTATACCCCTCTATGATAAGGATCGATTTGATACTTATTGTGATAATATAAGGACTGGTTTGATGGATAGTGTTATAATTTAAGGTCTGATTTAATTGATTTTATTTCAGGGAATGAGTACAAGGAAATATGGCATGAGATGACCAATGATTTCAAATGACATGCATAAACAAACACCACTGAGGGGTCATGCTCCTTGAATTATTAGAGTTCCAAATCCAAATTACGGGTCATCCGCCTCTACTCAACCCCAATACATGGAGTTTATCCCAACTCCAAGATTTCCAAAGCATTGATGCTTGTTTAAATTATGCTTTTGGACTAGTTTAATTATTGCTTTTTGGACTTGTTTAGTTTATGCTTTTTTGGATATGTAATCACTTAAGAACATCAAATGATTTGATGACTTGATGGCTATGTAATTTGCATTTTTTGGCTATGTAATGACTTATCAACGTCAAATATATGACTTATGATGGTATGCAATGTATGTCTTTTTATAATCAAAGTGTCTGTCTTTTACTTTTTACTTTATTCAGCAAATGTATGCACCAAGGATCAAAGTGATATCTGTTGTGAAAATTCAAGGACCTATTTGATGGTAATTTCACTAATTTGAGGATCGATATGATGGATATGCATATAATTCAAGGACCAATTTGATTGAAATTTTTTGACAGAAGGATTTGATTCATTCATTGACAACCTCTTTTCATTACAGCATTACACATTACATAACCATTGTTAAACAAACCTTAGGCAGGGGGCAGGCATAGAAAGGCCTTCCTGGGTTACTGACAGTGTTTGCTTTTCTTACAACACAAATTCTAGGACACCAACAATGAAGCTCTCTCACATGATCATTGTACATAGAGCTTGAAGATGAAGACTAACTGTTGTAGTTGTTTTTGCCCATACGCCCACCACCTATCATTTCTGAACACCGAATCTTCAACAATGACCAATGATTTTTGAATTTCGAATTGAATCAACAAAATTAGGGTTTTAAGTTTTTTGAATTGGGGAAGAACACCTTCTCAATTCATGGAAGAATTTTGGGTGATTTTGAACTCTAGGTGACAAATTATAACATTAGGGTTCCAAATTTATATATTTGGGGAAGAAAGAGCCGTTAATTTGGAAGAGGAGAAAGAGTCGTTGCCAATTTTCTGAAAATCCATCAATTTGGTCCTTGGAAATTTTCTGTAAATCAATCAATTTGGTCCCTGCTTGCGTGACATCTGACGTGGCAAGCCTTGTAAGAGGTTAACGTTACACGCCACCTCCGTTAACAGACCAACTTAACGGAGGGACTGATTTGATTGACATTTTGTAAATTCAGGGACTAAATAGATATTTCGATAAATTCAGGGACGAATTTGGCCGATTTTTGATAATTCAAGGACGAATTTGAGGTTTTAGTCCTTTTAAATGAGGGTTAATTAAGTTTTTAGTCCCTATAAATATTCACAGTTTTGTTTTTAATCCCTACAAAATAAAATCACACTTTTTAGTCCCAATAAAATTTTCCATCAGCATTTTTAGTCCCTATAAAAATTTTCCATCACCATTTTTGTCCCTATAAAATTTTTCCATCAGCATTTTTAGTCCCTAAAATGCTTAAGGAAAATATCACATGTACTAAAAAGTGTGATTTTATTTTGTAGGGACTAAAAACAAAACTGTTGATATTTATAGGGACTAAAAACTTAATTAACACTTTAAATGATAATTTAAATGATAATTTAAATGATAATTTTCCTTGTTAAGTGCCACATCATTATCTCTGAGATCAATGTCATATGTATCCACAACGTCAGCTCTACGTATATTGGACGTGTTAACCTTTATTCCCGCATCAACATTTCTAGCTAACTAGACCATCGACCCGTGCTCCGCACGGGTCTTATCCACTTTAATAGAAATCAATAAGTTATATTTTATATTTTCATTGATATTAAATAAGTCAGGAAAAAGTGTATTACCATTGAAATGAGTTGCAGACAATATTAATTATCATAAATTATAAAATATTTCTGTAGACTTTCATTTGATGGCTCTCCAATCTATTTGCATATAAGTGTTTTATTAGTACACACATCACTGATTTGGAAATATTAATAAAAACATTTTATAAGAACGATTGAGTACTATGATCTATATGTGGCAGTAAGCAAAGATACAAAGTAAAAGGATTATCCAACAGTTGCTATTAGTTGGATGATCAAAGCATACAAAGTAGGCATGTAGTGAGGATTAAAAGTTAGCATGAATTTCTTTCTTTTTATTCGAAGAGAAAAATATCTTTCATGAAGACTTTCAATAGAATATCTTTCATGAAGGCTTTCAATAGATATCTTTCAGTTTTTAGGAAAATAGATATGAAGCTAGCATGATAATCTATTTATTTTTTATTTTTTTAAAAAGAAGATATTTTCCTGATTATTGATCGACATTAATTTCTGCAAGTGTTGGTCCTTAAGCCAGATCATCGGCTATTCAAGTGAGGAAAACATCAAAGCAATGTTATCGGTTATCGAGGTCCTTATTTGTATATATAAGTTCATTTATATACTACCTTTCCGCATGTAGAGTTTCTTACACAATGAGTAGTGATTAATAATACAATTTTGCTTAGAGAAGATATATAACCTGATACAAACCTGATTCTATGAATTTTATCTCCTTTGATGCCTAAACAATTTCTTTACACGATACTTGGCTGATCCACGTTTGGTCATGATACAAATACTTGGCAAATCCACATTTGATCATAATACAATAAAAAAAAGTCATATATAACTTCACACTTAAAGGCCTTAAGTAAGCTTATGCATTCATCATTTGGTCCCTTGAGTCAAGTGGTAAATATTATGTAGCAACTTACACAAATTGCAGACGTGGTCTGCAATTAACTCAACTCTAGATTAAACATATTGCTTATGTCATGCTAAAGAGAAGCAATAATTGAAAAAGTATGACAACTTATTCAATTAGCAGATAGGGACTCCTCAACAACATTGTTGAATTTTAGTTTCCTTCAAAACCATCCATGATAAAGCATTTGTCTGTCATGGCACAACAACTACCATCAGATGATACAAAATGCAGAATAAGCAAGTCATTAGGGGCAAAAATATGGGGAGGCACACACATTTAGTATCATGAAAGATAAATCAACTTTCCCATTCAAATTTCAAAGCATCAACTTTCCTATTTGTTGTATGAATCATTGTATATACCGCAAATGATATAAGTATGAAATGCAAGAATTCTATTATAACAATTATAGCCCTCTTATATTTGTTTCATGCTGTACACCATACATATTGAGTTTGATTTACTCCTTTCATTTGGAATGGACATTAGCCTTGCCAATATTTCTTTCATCCCTTAATTACAGTAGTTATTATATTTTAAATTTGACAAACTCCAACTCTGAAACCTCTTCTCTAAACATATACTGATCATATATTGATATACTGCTAACATCATGAGAAAACACACAAAAAAACATCATCTCATATTAGAAATTCTATACAACAGAAACTCACAACCCAAAACAAAATTGAGTAAAGCTTTAGGTGTGACTGCCAAACTGCCTTGCGCTGAGCATTGTCATCAGTGGGCCGTGATAGGAAAAAACTCAAGTTCAAATTTGAATTGTTGAGTTGCTCCTTGCTGAGCAATTGCCGAAGCAGATGAGAGAGGTAGAGGGGATCAGTAAGAAAGAGAAAGGGACATGAATCATCTAATTGGAAACAAAGCAGAAATATAAGCCAACAGATAAACTGAGAAATCAGAATGGCACAGTAAGTAATAAAACACCTTCTGTTTTATCTTCTGTGCAGCTGCAGGATCCTTCTCATGAATCATATAATTGGAAACAAAAATTATATCCCTTAAATGACAACGACTTTCTTTGACCTTGCTAGCAAGGAACATGCACGCTGTTGCAATGATCTGTAAAAATGTTCAACAATTGGATTATTAATTCAAATAAACCAATCTTTGAGTTTATATTGCTTTTATATCTATCATTTTCCTGATATAAAGCTGGAACGAAACTACAATCTCTCGACAATAAAATCTCGAATAATAAAGCACTAATATGTTGACAATTCTGACACTTGATTAACAGAAAACTTCAAGAAGAAAAATGCTTAATTTTCTATGATTTTTGTGCTATACTCATTTTTGTATGTTGAAAATGTATCAATGATTTCTGTAATGCTTAATGGTTTTGATGTTGCCAAAACCACAACCCAACTGCGATTGAATATGCATTAGCCGTATTTGAAGGACAATTTTCTGTAATATAAATGGTGATGATTCTTCCTCTCCCTCTTATGTGGCTAATGATTTCAATCAAATTTTCATAATATACGATATGCTAATCAAAATATGCTAATCTTCACAAAAAGGTAACGAAAATGAACACAGTAAAGAGCCCATTACATATACCATGTATCTGCAAAAGAAAATCAAAGAAATTAATGTGCACTCCTAAATCTTGATAATTAACAATAAAAATATGATACAGAGACAAAAAAAATTGAAAATGTGAACAGAAATCAGAAATAATATCCTTCAAAATCATGCTGAAACTAACTACACATACCTTGATAGGTTTAAGATTCCCTCTATGAGTAGACTGTAGAACCCCAATTACTATCAAAACACAAAAGCCTTAAACTACTATCCCTTCTGATTGAGTCTGTAGCGACCACATAACACAACATCCAGAAGGATAGAACAATGTAGGGGAAGTTTTGTTGAATGAATGGGAAAAAAGACGAAAAGAAAATGTGAGGGAGCCATAAAATTGATTGGATTGGAATTTATAGGCTTTAGATTCATCAAGAATTTCTCCATTCTCACTATTATAAATGATGTATATAATGGTGATAATGGATAAAGTATTGGTGGTTCTTCTGCAGCTAAAATGAATTCAAGTCTACACAAACAGTAATTACTAACGTAAAATTCAACTACTATAAATTCTGTGTAAAATATTCTAATTTAACTACTTCAATCCCAACAATGTCATAGTCTTCAACACCTTTGACCTTTGAATTGTTTTCATCATTGAAGGTGCGAGATTAAGGTCGAACGTGTTGGTTGTTACGGTATGATGCCAGTTATTCATGCTAGAACCTGATATAGGCTGCGATGTAATGGTTTTGATGTTGCCAAAACCACAACCCAACTGCGATTGAATATGCATTAGCCGCATTTGAAGGACAATTTTCTGTAATATAAATGGTGATGATTCTTCCTCTCCCTCTTATGTGGCTAATGGTCAATTCATGCTAGAAAAGTGATATCTTTCAGATCAATGAGTTGCTTTGTTCACATGAATTGGAAAATACATAAAAACAATAACTTTTGTTCACGCCACCTACTCATGATGACCAAAACAACGAAAAAATTGAGGGATGTGGGAAGAAAAAATCAACGAAAAAAGGTTGTGATTAGAAGAGAAAAAGTGCATCAGTGAGAAAGAGAAGAATAAGAGAGAAGGCTTGTTGGGAAGAATAAGATGAAGGGGAAAATATATAGAGTAATTAATTGGTGGAAAAGAGGGGCCCAACATTAAATGACAGATACAAATGGAGAGAATTTGCAATTTGAAATCAGCATTTATGGCTGTTAGTTGACAATTCAAATTTTGCACATGAAAGTCACAATAAATTGGAGGAAACCCGCCATCTCAGACTCTGCATTTAAGGGAGCCGCATAGCTTGTTGTGAAAGCTTGGTAAGGCACCTAAGGAGGGAAAACACCAAAGCTATTATGATTTGAAATTCAAATTTCAAATCATGAAACAGCATTTAATGAGTAACCATCAGCTTGTCAGCTTGCAAAGCACGATTTCATTAAGTATTTGGGAGGGAAATTAGCATAGAATTAGGGCTAAGCCAATTGCTTGACCTAATTGGCTTTTAGAGTAAGTATGATCGTGTGGATTATTAATAAAAATGAGACTAAAATTTCAAAAACAAAAAAAAAAAAGACGAAAATCATGAATTGATGATGATGATGATATAGAAAATAAAAAATGCATCTAGATTGTTTTTTTTTTATTTATTTTGGGTCTTGTGAGACTTTGTAAGAAAGATTATAATACGTAATTAAAAATAGTTGCATAAATATGAATGTGAAAATCAATTCTAAAATCAAAAACGACAATTTTTAACTTCAAGTAAAATCAATTATAAAGAAAAAGTCAATTCTACTTTAATAGAATCAAATATTTTAAAATCAATTTTACATTTCTAAAATCAATTTTAATCTATTCAAAAATGAAATCAAACAGTAAACTAAGGCTTTGTTTGCGAGTTTGGAGGGGAAGGAAAGAAAAGGCTTTGAGGGGTGCAAAATATGAAGAAAAATAGAGAAATCTTACAAAATTTTTAAAAGAGTAGTTTTTTTTTTTTGACAAGTTTTAAAAGAGTAGTTTTTTAGAGAATGATAAATTAATGCATATGATTACTTTATTTTTAATTTTAAAAATATTATAACAACATAAATTAAATTTGAAAAATTCTTATTAACCCTCCAAAACCCTCCTCCAATACAATTTTTTAGTTCCTCCAAATGAGAAGGGTTTTGTATTATGAAGAAAAGTTAACCCCCCAAAGCCCTCCTCTTCCATTTTCCTCTATTTCTTCCACTTGCTCATTCATTTTTTCCTAAGCCTTCCCCTCCCTTTCCCTCCAAACTAAGCCTAGGTTTTCTTGTGTTGAAGATAATTTTCTTGTATGAAAAAAATGATTTGAAATTTCAAAGCATACCAAACGCTAATGAAAAAAATAGAGTTTGAAGTTTGAATGCTTACGAAACGCCATCAATTTGCCTTGAATCTATTCTCACTAACAACACACTGCCGTGAACATCACTTGCCAACCCCTTCTATAAAACCGCCAGAACGTGACATCCACTCTCCGTATAGCGCGTGGGATTGAGTCCACGAACAACATGTTCCGTCGTGCGTAGCTTGTCTTGTCTCATTGTCCCTCCCATTCAAAGTTCAAACCTTAGAAATTTTCGAAATTCAAGAGAGAGAAAGTTAGCAGAATTTCCATGGCTTCCACCAAGGAACGTGAAAACTTCGTCTACATCGCCAAGCTCGCTGAACAAGCTGAACGCTATGAAGGTACCTTCTCTCTAACCCATTTTCTTTACTTCCATTTTTTTCTCTTAAAGTTCACTTTTTTTCTTGCTATGATTCCTATATATACAGATTTAAGAGTCTCCAATGTTCTAAGCTTGATGTTTCTTGGTCACACCCCTTGATTTTTTTTATGATGATTCTTTTTACATATATTGAAATTGAAATTTTCATTGTGTTTTGGAATTGATAAAGAAATTGAAATTGGGTTTTTTATAATTATTTTCTTAATTATATTGATAAAGTTGTATACTTTTACTGTTTTGGTTGATAGAAATGGTGGAAGCAATGAAGAATGTGGCGAAGCTAGATGTTGAGTTGACAGTGGAAGAGAGAAACCTTCTATCAGTTGGCTACAAGAACGTAGTGGGTGCTCATAGGGCTTCATGGAGGATTCTATCCTCAATTGAGCATAAGGAAGAATCTAAAGGGAATGATGTGAATGTGAAGAGGATAAAGGAGTATAGACACAAGGTGGAATCTGAATTATCCAATATATGCAGTGATATCATGTCTATTATTGATGATCATCTTATTCCATCGTCCTCTGCTGGTGAATCTAGTGTCTTTTTCTATAAAATGAAAGGGGATTATTATCGGTATTTGGCGGAATTTAAGAATGGTGATGAGCGAAAAGAGGCTGCTGATCATTCCATGGAAGCATATCAGGTCTGCTGGTATTCAGAACTTTTTATATCTTTGCGGTTTAAAATGGACTTGATGTTTTCTGCCTATGATGGTTATCATGTGTGTTGTGGATATGTAGTTGCTTGGCATGTCTATCTTAACTGAGGATGGAAAATTGTTTTTTGTTTCCCTTCGCTTCTTTAGTCACAAGTCTTGTATGTTTGGTTTCACTTTTGGAGGAGATAAAATTGATTTTAGAGGTGTAGAATTGATTTTGAAATGCTTGGATGTTCTTGAGTAGAATTGATTTTGTCTTCAGAATTTGGAGCTTTTGTCTCTACAATTGATTTTTAGCCTTGAATTCATTGTTCAATCCACTTTTACATGAATGTATCATATCAAAAATTACTTCACATTTAACTCACTTTTATTATGAATCATTTTCATAGAATCAATTCATTTAAAATTAATTTTTGTCACCTCAGAACCGAACAGTTTTTTTTTTTTGGTAGTGTAGAACCAAACAGTTTAGGAAGAGCCAAAAGTGATTCCAAACACATAAAATTGATTTTAACATGTTTATGTGATATTGTTTACAATTTAATTTGTCTTTAGAATTGATTCTAACTTGAACCTATTATTTGTAGCTTTTAACTCCAAACGAGATTTTTTAACTCAAATTTACTGATCACTCCTTTTATCCAAAATCAATTTTTGTCACCGCAAAATCAAGTGTGTCTATTTCTGAGCCGGTACTTGTCATAGGTGATATGAGCTTTGAGGACTTGTTAGGTAGGAGAAAGTGGAGTGATGATTTGTAGTTCATTTTGTGGCAAATAAATGATAATGTTAGAGTAGACACTCACTTTAATGTGTTTCATGTAGAGAAGAAAAGGAGCGGGAAGATAAGAGGGGGAAATATGATATTCATTATACCTTTATATTTATCCCATAACTACCTACGATCTCTGATAAGATATTCTGTTGTTATACATTGCAACACTTATTTGAATGAAGGCATCAACCAATGTGAAGTTGGCTGTTGAGTTTTGAGTAGTCAGAAGTAGTTTTCCGCCAAGTCCTGTTAATCTGATAATTCATAAATATTGCAGACCGCTTCCACTGCAGCAGAAGGGGAGTTACCTCCCACGCATCCCATTCGATTGGGTTTGGCTTTGAACTTCTCTGTGTTTTATTATGAAATTTTGAACTCTCCTGAAAGGTATGCATATTATTGTTATTGTGAAATTTGAACTCTCCTGAAACTTTGGTGATATGTTTAGCATGACACTCCTCATATTTCAGGGCATGTCACCTTGCTAAGCAGGCATTTGATGAAGCAATCTCTGAGTTGGATACTCTGAGTGAGGAGTCTTACAAAGACAGCACATTGATTATGCAGCTTCTAAGGGACAACCTCACATTGTGGACTTCTGACATCCCTGAAGATGGAGGTAATCATTAATTGAAATTAGTATTCTTTTCTAGTATGTTAGCTGGACTCTATCTGAAATGTGAATGGAGTAAATCCGAATCATTTATTTTTATTTGATAGAATTAAGGATGAAAATAGGTCAAACCAACCGACGGGAGCCAATGGCCCTACCCCAAGCTAGAACATACTTTTTTTTTAAATAGACAATGCTAAGACTTATTTCAGATGCCTATTTAGCTATAAGACTAGACTTCTGGCTACCAAAAAATCCATTTGGGCCTCAGACCGGCCTACTTAAAGTAAATACAGATAATACTTTTCATTACTATTATTGTTATATTAGATTTTGTACTTTGTCTTAGACCATAAATTTGTCAAGCTTTTCAGCAATTTTAAGCATACCAGCCTCCATCAGTTTTTCACATATTTAAAGGTAGTATTATAAAATAGAATCTAAATATAAAGTCAGATTTTCTAGAAGGTCATGCTAAATCTCAAAATAGAAGTTTATATCACTACCAGATTTTCTAGGTGGATTCTAGGGTGAGGGTTCAATTAAGTCCCTCACCGGTGTACCATTAAATTTCACCATCAGATTAAATTGCCCTACATAACATTTGGTAGTCATTACCGCACCAGATCAAACCACTCCTCTTTGATTCACTTTCTTTCTACTCGCAACTTCGGCATCTTCCGGCGAACAATCTCCGTCTCCATCTAAATTCTCTACAATTTTTTATCTAGGTTATGTGTGGACAATTTTTTCTTCAAAAATTAAAAATTGGATCTCGATTCTAGAAACATTTTTTCTTTCTTCGGGTACGTTTTAGAGAGAAGTGGGATGTAATAAAGGAGGGGAAAGAAGATTAAAATTAAATACTAATATGAAATCTAAACACTTTTCCTCTTTCAATCTCAAAAAAATTGTTGTTTGTTTGGTGAGAAACTCTCGGACACACTTGTATTTGTCTTTGAAATACTAACTTAGTTACATATTATATGGCCACCTTGATTATCACCATGCTGTAGTTATACGTGTACATAATTTCAATTCAATGGATTTGGATTAATCACAAAAAAACAAGACACTTGGTTGGAAGTGAGATTAGAGATCTTGTGAAATTTCACCATTGAAGCAGTGTATAAGAGAACGCAGTTACACAGATGGGAGATTCAGGGGAAGATTTGTGTGTGGAAATCTATAAATACTCTCTTCTTTATTTTTGACACATCTAGACCGTGTATTAAATCTAATGGTTTAATTTAGTGGTACACCGGTGAGGGACTTGTTTGAACCCTCACCCTAGAATCCACCGATTTTCTATGCTGTAGGAAGCTGATAATCATGCAATTTGTTTATGTAACTGGTAGTGGTGTGTCATTCATTGTATCCTTAACGTGTTCAAAATCAAATGCCTCAGTTTCTTATGTACTTATTTTAAGCTCACTAAAAAGCATCTTGAGAAAACATTTTTTAAATATTATGGAAGAGGTTTAGCTCTGCTGTATAGAAAGATCAAAATCCATGAACAAGCGAGGGGCATTCTATATTTGACTCGTTTTAGCCAACAATTAAGCGATCTGTTTAGCAGTTCTGACATTTTCATCTTGGTTTCCTGTCAACTTTACTCATATTTTGCTGTTATTTCAAAACCTGGCTATTTTCTTTATAATTTTCAAGCGATTAATATTACTTACCTCGTTTTTCTAACAGATGAGGAACAAAAGGTGGAATCTTCAGGAGCTGTTGGAGGTGAAAATGCATAGGTAGGCATAATTGACCGAACTCTGATCAAATCTAGTTTTGTATTTTCATATCTGTTTCTTTTGGTGTTCTAACACTATGTGCACCGACTTAACAAAAGTTATGTTATGTGTACCGACTTAACAAAAGTTATGTTTTGCAGTGAAGAGAAGCAGATATAAGCTAGGAATTTGTGGTGTGCATACAAGAGTGTTTATCATTATGATGTTGTGATAAGAGCAGGAAGTTCGTTGCATGAAGTCGAGGTTGCATGGTGTTTGACTGTAATTTAATGTTTGCTTCGTTTTGACGTACATATCTGAAAAAGGGATGTTGACTTAAAAATGTGTCCTTATAAATATAATCTTGATCTCAAAATATATTTATTATTATTTTAAATTTAAATATATCCCTTGTTAATACTAAATGCCAAAGAATGAACATCATCAGATTCATTTTAGTGTGAAAAGGGATGTATCACTGGCAGTGCATCTGATTCATTTTATGTGAAATGAGCATGGGTGGTAAGAATGTGGATGAAGAGACAGACGCAAAAATGCATTACAAGTTCACCTCTTTTCTTATGTCTTTTTTTTAAGAGGGTGTTCAATTCTTTTCTTATACGAATTCGTTCTTTTTCTATACATTTGTTTTTCGCTTTACATACTCTAATACTAATTATTATTTCTTTGTTTTTGCTTTACACTTACTAAACACATACTCTATTTTCTATAAGCTTTAAAATTATGGGAAATGTTAACCGGTGCCCCCGGGCACTGGGTCTTTTTTTTAAGAGGGTGTTCAATTCTTTTCTTATACGAATTCGTTCTTTTTCTATACATTTGTTTTTCGCTTTACATACTCTAATACTAATTATTATTTCTTTGTTTTTGCTTTACACTTACTAAACACATACTCTATTTTCTATAAGCTTTAAAATTATGGGAAATGTTAACCGGTGCCCCCGGGCACTGGTTAAGGAATCAAATATGGTAGTATTTGCATTGAAAGCAGTGTTGTCATTGCATTAAAAGTTTAAAAAGTGTTATTTTTAGAGTTAAAATTTCCCCTTTTGGCTTCCTTAACCAGTGCTCCGGAGGCACCGGTTAACAAGACCCTAAAATTATTTAGTTCTCTCATAGGTCTAATCTTCTCGTATACCAATTTTATTTTTTTGTTTAGCTATATTTTGTGCCCGTAGTTTCTGTTATTTTTCATTCGGTAAATTGCAGTCATCTCCCCTAAGATCTATCAAAATGACATTGAAATCCCCTCTATTTTCAAAACATACACGAACCTCCCTTAAGTTTTCATAAAATAGATCAACACTTCCCTTCTCTCTTAACTCTGCTAATGCTCTGTTAATTTGCCTTTTTTCTTCTTCTTTCTTTTACGTCATTCCATGGTCACCATCAGACAAAAAACAGAAGGGATCATTGTTAGTTTTCACCATCAGTTCCATATGGACTCATTGTGAAACAACAACCATTAGCTCATGATCAAGTTTTATGTGATGCATCTCCATATTATCATCCAATTATTCCCCCAAATTGAAATTTTTTATTTTCGTTAATTTCAACTTCATAGATAAAAAAAATGGTTTAAATGTGTCATTGGTCCCTGCACTTTCATCAGATTTTGACATTGGTCCCTGCACTTTTTTTTGTTTGGCATTGGTCCCTGCACTTTGTAAAAATATTGGTATTGGCCCCTCTGTTAACTTTCTGTTAAAAAAAACACAAAACTAATGGAGTGCCACGTGGCCCAATCATTTCACGCCACGTGGCACCAATACCAATATTTTTACAAAGTGCAGGGACCAATACCAAGAGTTTTGTGTTTTTTTTTTAACAGAAAGTTAACATAGGGACCAATACCAATATTTTTACAAAGTGAAGGGACCAATTCCAAACAAAAAAAAGTGCAGGGACTAATGCCAAAATCTTATGAAAGTGCAGGGACTAAAGGCATATTTAAGCCAAAAAAAATCAATTCAATTCAATCGACAACAAAACCCTTCCCATTTTCTATATCTTTATCTCCATGCTAATAATTCCCCTAAATTGCAATTTTCTTCATTAATTTCAATTCAATTTCTCATGACATGGTTACAAATACATTAACGATGTAGTATATTGTATTATGTGTACATAACACTTTTGAAGAACAGCAAGAGGTTTGAATTAGAGGAACAGTACAATATTGATGATCATGCAAAACCAGGGAGTGGCATGCCTCTAAGGATCAATTCAAGAAAATCAATTGAAGAAGAAGTTCCTCCCGAGAACAATGATTATAACGTAAAATGCGCTCTGATCTCAATTTTCGTGTGAAACTACAGATGAGCCCTTTTGTTTTATATTTTATGAATACTTAAGGGAGGTTAGTGTAAGTTTTAAAAATAGAGCGGATGTCAGTGTCATTTTAATAGAATTCAAGGGAGGTGACTGTAATTTGCCCTTTTTCATTTATATTAATATATCTTAAGTTTATAAAAAAAAATGTCTTAATTTTAATTTATCCAATCTTTCTAATTCAAAATCATAAACTACTATAATGCTAGTTTATTTTTTTCATTTTGATAATATTTAATGTTAGTTTTTTTACAAAAATAAACGATATTCATTTATTCAAATTGATAGAGTACATTGATATAATACAAATTCAAAGTCGCTAAAAACCAAAATGATGAATATGCAAACCGACTCGCAACATCCATGTTAATAACTTAAAACATGAGTACATGAGCCTACAAATACGACTATATTCAAACCACCAAAATATTCATGTTTTTAGATATGCACGTCGACGACGCAAAAGCCATTGATTGAATATGCACTTGATCTAAACTAATTTTTCAACCTAAATCAAATAAATGCCGAACTAAGATGGAAAATAAAAAACACATCGCACAAAGACGGAAAATCAAAATAAATAAAGTCGTATTAGACAATGAAGTCACAAAAACCCAACCATTGCTTTTTTCATTTGAAACGTGTCATTCATCCAAACGAAGAACAGGAAAATAGAAGAAACAAGAACCGAAGCAGATCCAAACTCAAATTAATGATAGTTTGAAGTTGTGAATTGTGTTAAATTGTTTTGGTTATAATCAAGAGCGCTTAGATGAGATGACATGAGTCTCTTTTAGTATAACTAGGGTCCTAGATTCGAATTCAGTATTGGGCATGCATGAGCATTAAAACCCTTAGGGTCTATTTTGTTGAAGGTTTTTCGAGGTTTTTGGAGGGATAGGGAGGGGATATTTTTAACTCTTATGTGTTTGGTTCAATTTATAAGAGGAAGGGAAGGGGAGGAGAGCAAAACCCCTTCTAAACTCATTAATCGCATCCTCGCCAATTATTTTTATCATCAACTTTTATATATTTATGTAGAATTTTTAATCTATTGAGTAAGATCGATTGTCAAACCTCCCTTTGTAAATTAGTTTTAAGGGTAAAAAGATACATTAATTTTAAAGTTTTTCCTATCCTCTCGTTAATAAAACATATTTTTAATTAAAATCTCTTCCTTTTCCTAACCACTTTTCTTTTGATTCAAACATTAATTTAATCTCGGACGGATGAAGGACTAAATTAAATTAATGTTTGAATCAAAAGAAAAGTGGTTAGGAAAAGGGGGGCATCTTTACAGCTAGACAAGCTGAGAAATTTTCAAATATGATGGAGCAATGTAATCTTATTGACCTTGGAGCTACGGGTAGTAGGGCTGGACAAAAAAACCGTATCCGGCCCAAACCGTCCGAACCGCATGGCCCGATGCATGTCGGGTCGGATTTAACGGGTAAATCGGGTTGAGCGGGTTCAAATGAATGGGTTTCTTTGGATAGCAGTGGTCGGATTCGGATGGGCTCAACTGACCCAACGAAATCCGCACCCGTCCGACATATACACATGATGAGTATGCAGTCAACTAGCAACCCAAAATGAATGGCCACTATTTACTCATTATATCTATCACGTGTGGCTTTTCTACTTTCTCTTTACCCAATAAAATTATTATATCAAATAGAAAAATATGTAAATTAATATAATTATCATATAATGTTTACAGCTTTACAGCTGTATACAACTATCCCTTAATCTTTCCAATTCCAAGTTCAAACCCATCATCAACATCATTCCATCTGCAACTCTTCCTCATCATCTCTCATTTTAATAAGCCCAGAAATCAAAATCCCTCAACCCCTTTGAACATGAGATGGATTTGTTGTAAACTGCTATGTTTCTTTTTTTTAAAGAGCAAAAAAGACATTCCATTAAAATAGAAGCACAAGATGTGCCATCACCGAACAGAACTACAAATACCATAAAAATGTTCCAAATTTGATCTGTAAATGACACCTCTATCTGTAACAACCGCAACAAGTCCAACTAAACAAAATGGACTATCCTCCCCACAATACATATGATAACATACAGTCTATAATGCTGCATCTCAGCATATAACAGCAGAATCTCAGATGCCGCTAGTTCTGATAACCTCACCAGTTTCTTTTATGGTCTTCAACCTTTCTTTTTCTTTCCCCTTCTCTCTGATTTATTTCAGCTTGCGATGAGTTTTCTTTATGTCAACGAAATCCGACGAAACCCACCCGCTCAACCGAAAAACCGACAAAACCGAAACCGATCTAACCGCAAACACCAAACGGACGGAAGTGGGCTGGATTTTCTCCCCCGTCGGCCTACTCGGATTGGGATTTCGAACCCGAAATCCGACCGAGCCCGACCGTTGTCCACCGCTAACGGGTAGTACTTATACTTGGACTTGTAAGGAACGAGGGATTTTGAAGGTTGCTAAAAGGTTGGACATGGCCCTTGGTGATTGTGCGTGGCGTACTACTTTTCCTGAAGCTTATGTAGAGAACTTGACATGGATTTATTCCGACCATTGCCCTATCCTCTTAAGGGGCGTCGGTTTTGTTCCAGCTAAACGTGTGCGACCCTTTCGCTTTCAAGCTGCTTGGCTAACACATAAAGATTTTCCAGAGGTAGTCAACAAAGCTTGGGATAAAGGTGAGCATATTGTACCCGCGAGTCTTGAGCATGTTCGGTTAGATGCGACTACATTCAACAAAGAGGTGTTTGGGGACATTCATAAAAGGAAGGGTATTCTTGCGGAGAAATTAAAGCAGGTGCAACACATGTTAGAAACGGTTGATTCAACCCACCTCATCATGACCGAGGCATCACTCCAAAAAGAATATAATGATGTTTTGAAACAGGAAGAGATCCTTTGATACCAAAATTCAAGGGAGAATTGGGTGAAATTGGGAGACCGTAACACGAGCTTTTTCCATACTAAGACACTAGTGAGGAGAAAGCGAAATAAGATCCAAGGTCTCTTTCTTGAAAATGGTCAATGGAGTACTGATGATGTTATCCTCCAAGCAGAAGCCATAAATTACTTTAAACAGTTATTTGAGGTAGACCACTCCACTACTCCTAATACTTTATTGGTTAATGACATGCCTCGTTTAAGTGAACAATGCAGAGATTCTCTAACAGCACCAGTTCTTAAGGAAGAAGTGAGGAGAGCCGTGTTTAGTATGAAGTCATATAAAGTGCCTGATGGCTTCCAACCCATATTTTTTAAACATTTTTGGGAAAGAATTGGTGATGACATATGGCATCTCGTGCATACAACTTTCAATATGGGTACTATTAACGCTACAATTGCAGAGACATTAATTGTCCTAATACCCAAGGAGAGTAATCCCCAAAGGTTAAAGAATTTTAGACTCATCGGTCTTTGTAATGTCATTTTTAAGGTCATCACAAAAGTTTTGGTTAGTCGCTTGCGACCATTTCTTGTTGACCTGATAAGCCCTCTCCAAAGTAGCTTCATCCCCGGTTAAGGTACTACAGATAATGGCATCCTGGCCCAAGAGGTTGTTCATTTCATACATCATTCTCGTGCAAAAAAGGGCTATATTGCATTCAAAATTGATCTTGAAAAGGCATATGATAGGCTTAATTGAGACTTTTTGGAACTCACTCTCCATGATTTTGGTTTCCCCCAGGCAACTATCTCTCTCATCATGAGTTGTGTCTGATCTAGCAATTTGAGTGTTCTTTGGAATGGTGCAAAAACTGATCATATTACTCCATCTAGAGGTCTACGCCAAGGCGATCCTTTATCCCCTTACTTGTTTGTTCTTTGTATGTAGAAACTATCTCTTAGTATTCAACAGAAAGTCTTAAGTGGAATATGGAAACCTATACAGGTATCTAAGGGTGGCCCACAATTATCACATGTTCTTTTTGCTGATGATGTTATGTTGTTTTGTGAAGCTAGTACTGAACAGGTCAAAGTGGTTATGGATACCTTATAGGAGTTTTGTTCAGCTTCAGGATTAAGGATCAATACCTTAAAATCCAAAGCTATGTGTTCTAGAATGGTTCAAGGGGAAAGAAAGCGTGAGATGCAAGATATTTCAGCTATTAAATTTGTGGCGGATTTGGGACATTATCTTGGTTTTCCTCTTGTCAAAGGTCGAGTTTCTCGAGATGTATATAATGACGTTGTTGATAAAGTTTCAAAAAGGCTAGCTACTTGGAAAGGAAATATCTTGAATAAAGCAGGACGAGCATGCCTAGTTAAGTCTGTTACAACAGCAATTCCCGTGTATACCATGCAACTTTATTATCTTCCTACTTATGTTTGCAACAGGTTAGATAAGATGGCAAGGAGTTTCCTTTGGGGGGGGTGATGGGCGCTCTCGAACTTGGAATCATGTTAATTGGAATATGGTTACAACCCCTAAATGATTTGGTGGCCTAGGTATTCGTGAAGCTAGACTTACTAATTTAGCTCTGCTTGGTAAGTTAGTGTGGAACATGCTTCATAATAAAGATAAATTGTGGGTGAAAGTTCTTTCCCATAAATACAAGGGCAACACGTCTTTATGGATGAATAAGAAACATAATAAACCATCAATCACTTGGCGTGGTATTCAACATGCCATTACAAAGTTTGCAGAAGGGTATAGTTTTCGAGTAGGCTCTGGAGACTCATCGATTTGGAATATTGACTGGACACAACTCGGTCCCCTTTGTCAATTGGTCCCATTTATTAACATCAGTGATTCAGTTATGTGTTTGAAGGATGTGTGGGAGGATGGTAGGTGAAACCTGCAAGGTCTTGCCACTATGATACCAACCGATATTATTCACTATATTCATCAACTTCCAGCTCCTAATAACTTGGATGTACGACTTCAAGATGCGTGGACTTGGAGGCATGCAAAGAAAGGTGAATATACTTGCTCGAGTGGATACTATTGGCTTCTTCAACAAAATAGAGATTGGAATGTGAATTGTAACATGAATTGGCTTTGGCGCCTTAAAGTACCAGCAAAACTCCAACACTTTATATGGCTTTGTTTTCATAATGCTCTCCCTATTAATGCCCGTCGGCATCATTGCAACATGGTATCTTCTCCAAGATGCACTCGTTGCTCTTCATCCATAGAGGATATTCTTCACTGTTTACGTGATTGCCCACACTCTAGAGAGCTTTGGCTCCGCTTGAATATGGGGCGTTATAATAATTTTTTCTCTGAATTTGATGTCAAGGTTTAGCTTCATGAGATGACAAAGAGTACTTCCTCTATTTTGTTTGTTACAGGAGTATGGTATGCGTCGTGTTGGAGAAACAATACTATTTTTGAGGATCAACATTGGCGTATTCAAGATGTGGTGCAAAAGACTTTTTTGTTACATGATGAATGTATTTCTTACTATCCCAATCTTGGTTTAGACCCACACTCAGCGCGCCTCTTAGCTCATCGGATCCCCCCCGGAAGGTACACTCAAACTCAATATTGATGGTAGCTTTCTGGAAGATTTTGGTTGTTTAGGCGCTGGTGGTGTTGTTCGTAACCACGATGGAGATTAGATAGCTGGTTTTTCTCACTATGAAGTTGGAGGCGATGCATTATTAACTGAGTTACATGCTATCCAGATAGGTCTTGATTTTTGTAGTAAAAAAGGCTATGTCAACATTATTTATGAGTAGGCATGGCAATGGGGCGGGGTGGGGACGGGTCTTACCTTCCCCGTCCCCATACCCGATTCTCATATACTTACCCGTTACCCTACCCATACCCAACGGGGATGAGAAATCGAATCCCATCCCCGTACCCGACGGGTTCGGGTATCCCCGCCCCATCCCCGTCCCCGCATTGAATAATTGTTTTTAATAAAAAATAGAAGTTTTTTTCATTCCCAAGAGCAACGTTGTAATACATTATCGAACAATACGCTCATTTTAACATTTGTTAGATGAAATGATTTAGTTGATACTTTAAATATCAATGGTAGTTTTTATTAACATGACAATTATCAAACAAAATTGTTTTATCTTGGTTTTCGGGTGTCAAACATTGATTACGTTTGAACCTTTTAAACCGGTGATATCTTATTTTTTCTTGGGAAGGGAAAAAGTAAGCAAAACCCTTGAGAATCGAGGTCCGGGAGTTGTTTTCGCTACGGGAAGGTGTTAGGCACCCATAACGACTATAGTAACCTATAGGAACCGTCTTTAATTTCTACGCGCGCGCTTTATTTTTAAATGCTATTTGAAAATGTTATTTACACCTAAAATTTGCTAAGTGAAGAATTGGAGGGAGAAGAATGTTTTTGGATTTTTATTTTAGTTGAATTGAAGGAATTTTGTTCCTTGCCTACGTACCCGTTTAAGGGATCAAATCCACCGTAGTTCTCTCTCAAAAATGTTTTTGTTTTTGTTGGTTGTTTTTAAGTTTGAAAATGGGGTTTGAAGAATAGAAAGAGGCCTCAAGGGCATGAGATTGGAAAATAGTGAGGTTGAATTAGTGAATTGCAAAATATGGTCAAAGTAGGATTAGAGTTCATTGAATTTTTTGATTAAGAAAACAAAAGGAAAATTCAATGGGATGTTGGATCCCAAGGTTTATTTGGAAAAGATTTGAGTGAAGTTGTTCACATTTGTTTGGAAAATTGGTTTTTTCTAAGTATAAGTCCTAGGCATTCATCTAAACATACAATCCTAAACATACATCTAAACATGCATATTCTAGCTATATTATAGTGATGTGTGTGCATGTGTCGGTGCTTGTGTCGGTGTACATCATTAGAGTCCATTGTCCTTTACATCATACCCTAGATACATTCTATGGCCTCTTTGCCAAGAAATTAAAAGCATGAAAGTAAAATATTACAAGAACTCCTAAGTGTTTACATTCTAACTTTGGTACAAATTAAATTGCAAGAAAGAAAATAGAGATGAATATGAGATGAAATGAAGATGCTTATGATGAATATGAAACAATGAACAAATGGTTAGTAGCACAAGATATAAAGCAAGTCTAAGCCATCATAACAAAAGTAAGAAAATTAACATAAGAAAAACAAGCAAAAACAAATGTGAAATAGGCCTAAAAATCATCACCAATGCAAGGCTTGAATATGACCTATAATCCTCATACTTCAAAGAGTTTTCAAAGAATTTCAATTCAATTTTCACAAAGAGGATTAAAGGGATATACACTACCAAGCATTTGAGACAAAAATTAGGCAAATTTTACATTATTTATTCACAAACAAAACTTGGAACACAAGGCGTTAATGACATATTCACAAACAGCACCAATTTCATGGATTCACAATCACAAATTTCATAAAACTCATATAACAAGGCTCCATATCAAATACTCAAGATTGAGGGCCAAGATCATGCAAAATTTTCACAAGAAATTATCAAAAAGTAACATAAAATCACAAGAAAACTCCACATGTATTTTTACCAATTTTAACATGCAAAAATTATCACAAAAATACCACAAAACTATCAAGAAATATGCATGAAATTTTTAGAATTTTTTTTAGAGAATTTTTAGACACAAAAACACATAAAATTTCACAATTTTTTAACAAAAATAGCAAACAATTGACAAGAAAATATCACACACTTTTTTAACCAAAATTCAACATGTAAAAACATCAAAAACAGTCAAGAAAATAAGCAAGAACACATGAAAAGATATTAGGAATTTTTAAAGGTTTTTTGGACTAAAAAAGTGCAAGAAAATCCCAAATATGAACAAAAAATAGCAAACAAATAGAAAAAATGCTACACATAATTTTTTATCAAGATTCACCACATAACAATATCACAAAAAAGTCAAGAAAAATGATCAAAGACACGTAAAAAAATTTTAGGACTCTTATCATGAAGATCTAACACAACAGGGGGCACGAATAGCAGAAATAGCAAGAAAACACGCAGGGAAGGGGGGGGCGCATAGCAAAATGGAATGGCAATTGGTTGTTGGGCCTTAAGAGGCCACTGGAGCGGGCTGCTCCATGGGTCATGGGTCAGGATCCATGGATTCTATGAAACTAAGCAAAACACGTGAGCACAAAAGAAGAAAAAACACAGTTCCCTCTCCTTCTTATCTTCTTCCTCGCGTACTCCCTCCCTTCTAATGCTTCAGGCTTCGCCCCCCTCCAACAACTTCCCGGCGGCGGTTGGCCGGCCAGGGGTGGCGGCGCCGCCGCCTGGACCTCTCTTTCTCTCTAACAGTTCCTTCTCTCTCTCTTGTTCGATTTCGAAATTCAGTTTCGGCAAGACAAACTCACAATCAAATTCAGTTTTCATAAAGCAAATCAAGCTAATCCGAAACCAGTCCCAAAAACGTTAATCAAGAAAAGGAGGGGAAGAAAGTGTGACCTGTTACCGATTCAATTGTGCTTTCGCCGAATTCGTCGCCGTTGTTCGCGAATCCAATTGCTTGCTGCGATTTCCCCTTTGAATTCACAATTTCAGTTTCAGACTTCTTCTTTCACCACTTGATTCGATCTAGACTTGGTGTTTGAAGCTTCAATCCGATTTGGACACTGTTGGATTCGAAGTGGAATTTCGTTGTTGCTTCAGAACCTGCGCAGTGCTCTCTTCTTCTTCCCTTGCTTCATTTCGATTCTGGATTCCATTATTGAATTGTGTCGAGGTTGCGATTCTGATGGTTTTGCGGTGATGATGATTGAATTCTGATTGTTTTTGTGGAGAATTGAATTGGTTGAGGTTTGTGATGAATTTGGGAGGTTGAATGATGATGAATGTGAGGATGAAGTGGATTGTGGCGGTTTTGGTGGTGGAAAGTGGAGGTTTGAGGTGGTTAGAGGTGGAGGAGAAGTTTGTTATGGAGGTTTTGGTGGTGGTTGTGGTTTGTTGTGGTGGTGGAATGGGTGGTTAGAAGAGTTAGTTATGGAGGTGGTGTTTTTGTCACGTGAGAGAAGAGGAGAAAGAGGGAAGAAAAGAAAAATTATTTTGTGACTTTTTGTGAAATTTGTAAAAAATGATTGGTGTTGTGAAATTTTGACCATAGTTTGACTTATATAGGGGATGAAAGGAATGTATGGACCAATGAGACAATGCCATGTGTACTTGACTTGTAACAAACTTTTAAAGACCAATAACATTTGGACACATGGCACTTGGACTCTAACAAACTTAAAAGGGATTAAAATGCAAATAACAAAAGTACGAGGACTAAAACGAAAATTAAACTAAAATTGAATTGAAAAAAGTAAATTGAAAATTAACGTAAAGCGAGACGATTAAAAACAACGAAGCAGATTAAAACGTATCAGAAATATTATGTGAAATGACCAAAACGCCCCTAGGGACTAAAATGACTAAAAGCGACTCAAATGCAATTTTAAAATGATTTTTTAACAAGGGATTAAAGCAAGAGCTTATACAAGCGAATTAAAAGACTCAGAGACAATTTTTAGAATTTAAACAGGGTTTTAACACATGAAAAGACTAAAATGCCCCTAGGGGCAAAACTGACTTAAAAATGACTTCAAATGCAATTTAAAAATGGATTTTGACATAGAATTGAAATGAAGACTTATTCAAACTATTTGAAAGGACTCAACCAAATTTTTAAAAGACTGAAAGAAATTTTAACACAGGAAATGACTAAAATGCCCCTAGGGGCTAAATTGACTAAAAAATGACCTAACTGACATTTTTTGAAATGAATTTTGACATGAGATTGAAACAAGGAAAGACCCAAACAATTTTCCAAGATTAAAATGAGTTGAATGCAGGAAATGACTAAAATACCCTTTTATGTGAATTTTGCAAATAACATTGAAATAAAATGCAGAGAAAGATGCAATTGATCAGAGACATATCAAATGACTTATAATGCAAGAAAAGAAGAATTGAACAAGTATTTTTAGGTCCAAAATTAGGGTATAACAGCTGCCCCTATTTAAGTTTCTTTGTCCGGAGAGTCAAGAGACGAAGTCTTAGAATTGACGAGACGAAGATACTTAAATATTAACATTTGCACTGCTTTTGGACATAAAAATACGTTTTCAGATTTTCAAAAACATGAATGTCATGCAACATTTCATTTATGAATGCAAGACAATCAAACCGGAATCTACGGGCTGTGTCACACCACCAAGGGATTTATAGACATCAAGGTAGAAAGAACGGGCAACAAATAGACAGGTACAAGCTGTTCTTTGGATCGAACTTGCCACTTGACCGAAAGATACAACAAATAGACAGGTACAAGCTGTTCTTTGGATCGAACTTGCCACTTGACCGAGGAAATACAAACAAGACACGGGTACAAGCTGTTCTTTGGATCGAACTTGCCACTTGACCGAGGAAATACAAACAAGACACGGGTACAAGCTGTTCTTTGGATCGAACTTGCCACTTGACCGAGAGAATACAAACAAAAGATAGGTACAAGCTGTTCTTTGGATCGAACTTGCCACTTGACCGTAAACAAAACATAATCAAAGGGTACAAACTGTTCTTTGGATCGAACTTGCCGTTTGACCGGAAACATAGACATATAAGCAGGTACAAGTGGTTCTTTTTGGATTGAACCTTGCACTTGACCAGTAACAAGATACAAATTGAAAGTCTGGTTTAACAAGATACCAATTGAGGGTAAATTGTCATTGACTTGATTTGAAAATAGACATGACCATTTTTGTTGGCCCAAAAGTAAATTGACATTGATTTGAACTGAATTGACAGTTGAAATTGACATCAGCATTGACATTGACATTGACATTGACATTGACATTGGCATTGACATTGGCATTGACATTGGCATTGGATATTAACATTGACATTGACATTGACATTGACATTGGCATTGGATATTAACATTGACATTGACATTGACATTGGCATTGGCATTTGACATTAACATTGACATTGACATTGACATTAGCATTTGACATTAACATTGACATTGACATTGGCATTGGCATTGGCATTTGACATTAACATTGACATTGACATTGGCTTTAGCATTTGACATTATCATTGACATTGACATTGGCATTGGCATTGACATTGAATTTTGGCAGCTGACAGTTGGATATGCAACATGTATGTATGGTATAGCAAGATTATTGGATGTATGAGCACATAAAATGCATGATTATGCATGTATGAATGCTTGAAATGCATGATTGGTTTGTAACTTGACAAGAAAATTTCACAAAGGCAGACAAGACATTGGAAGATCGGGCACGTAGTGGCTCGTGCTGCGAAATATTCATAGGGGAAAAACCTCTTTGGGGAGACCGTCGTTGCGAGACGTATTAAAACCATGGCTGAGGGCAATAAAACTTGTAAAGGAGGACCCTTGGAAGGTTCTTGGATACAGGTCGCCGTTGCTAGGCGTGTCAGCGCTGGGTAATCATTGGATGTTCGCATCTGTGGTCAATGCTTTTCAATATTCTTTTCATTTTTCATTTCCAAACCCCACTTTTGCCTGAACCGCCCTTTCGGGTTTTCGATTCACCGGGGAATAAGATTCTTTTCATTGCCCCATTTTTGCCTGATTTGCCTTCACAGGTTGTCAATCAGCGGGGTGCTCATTTTTGCCTAAGCCGCCCTTTCGGGTTTTCAACTTAGCGAGCTTTTCATTTTTCATTTTTCATTTTCATTCTATTTTTTTCATTCTTGCCGTTGACCACAGATCATCCTGGGGAGTAACCTGCTTGTAACATGTATTGAAATAGACATTGACATTCATTCATTCATGCATGTTTCATTGAAATGTACTTTATTGCTCAGGTTTGCTTTCAAAATAGACAGAAAAAGATTTTTCAATTTTCAAAAATGTTTGTTTCAGACATTAACATTATCAAAATAGAAAGAAAATGTTTTGTATATAGCATTGAAAGTGGAAAGAAAAATAGAGTTTCAAACAATAGAAAGGCTCAAATTGATGTAGAAGAGTGAAAGTCAGCCAAAGGCATGGCTTCACGGATTTACAAAGCTTGGAAAATGGTAATTTTATTGGTTGGTGATACATTGAACACGATGACCGCTACATTTCATAGAAATTTTGAATTCACAAGTACAGAAGCCTCTGATGAAGATGATCATTGACAGTTGTAGATGCCCCAAGGGGTGATGGTGATTTGCCGGATATAGTTACTTGTCTTTTATTGACCTCATTTTTGCATGAACCGCCCTTTCGGGTTTTTCGGCTCATCGAGGCGCTCATTCTTGCCTGAGTTGCGTACAATCTCAGCGAGCTTTTTCATATTCATTTTTTTTTGTCCCTAACTTTTGCCTGGATCGCCCTTCCGGGTTTTCGATCCACCGGGAAGCGCATTTTTGCCTAGGCCGCCCTTTCGGGTTTTCGACCTACCACGCTGTTCTTTTCTTTCTAGACAAAGTATTTCTTGACTATATCGGCATTAACAGGATTTGGGAGTTCAACACCATCCATGTGCGTAAGAATCAAAGCACCACCAGAGAAAGCCTTCTTGACAACATAAGGACCTTCATAGTTAGGTGTCCACTTGCCCCTTGGGTCGGGTTGCTGACTTATCCTTCTTTTCAATACAAGTTCGCCTTCCTTGAATTCTCGAGGTCGGACTTTCTTGTCAAAAGCATTCTTCATCCGCACTTGATACAACTGTCCATGAGTCATAGCATCCATACGTTTCTCCTCAATCAGATTCAACTGGTCATACCGACTTTGACACCATTCAGCCTCAGTCAACTTTGCTTCCATGATTACTCGAAGAGATGGGATCTCCACTTCCAGAGGGAGAACTGCTTCCATGCCATACACAAGAGAGAAGGGAGTTGCCCCGGTTGAACTGCGCACTGTAGTTCGGTAACCATGCAAGGCAAACGGTAGCATCTCATGCCAATCTTTGTAAGTAGTGACCATCTTCTGAACAATCTTCTTGATGTTCTTGTTAGCGGCCTCAACTGCACCATTCATCTGAGGTCTATAAGGAGAAGAGTTGTGATGCTCAATCTTGAATTCTTCACATAAAGCTTGCATCATGCTATTGTTCAGATTGGAGCCATTGTCAGTGATGATTTTGTTGGGAACACCATATCGACAGATGATGTTATTCTTGATAAACTTGACAACCACTTGCTTGGTCACATTTGCATAGGAAGCAGCTTCAACCCACTTGGTGAAATAGTCAATTGCCACTAGAATGAAACGATGTCCATTGGAAGCCTTCGGTTCAATTCTTCCGATCATGTCAATGCCCCACATAGAGAAAGGCCATGGGGAAGATATAACATTGAGAGCATGTGGAGGCACATGAATCTTGTCAGCATAAACTTGACATTTGTGGCATCTTTTGGCATGTCTGTTGCAGTCACGTTCCATAGTTATCCAGTAATAGCCGGCTCTTAACAGTTTTCTTGACATGGCGTGACCCGAAGCATGGGTCCCAAAGGTACCATCATGTACATCATGCATCAACTTCTCAGCTTCTTGTTTGTCAACACATCTCAACAAGACCATATCATAGTTCCTCTTGTATAGGATTTCTCCGTCCAGAAAGAATCTGCTAGCCCATCGTCTCAAAGTCTTTTTATCCCTGTTGGAAGCACCAGGTGGATATTCACGATTCTGCAAGAATTGTTTGATGTTGTAATACCAAGGCTTTTTATCATTCACATCTCTATCAGCTTGATCTGGCATATTTTCAATAGTAAACACATGAGCGGGTCTATCAAGACGCTGCACTTTGATTACAGGCACATCATTCCAGTGATTGACACGAAACATAGAAGACAAAGTAGCGAGAGCATCAGCCATCTGGTTTTCATCCCGAGGGATGTGGTGCAGTTCAACCTTTGTAAAGTATGTCAACAGACGTCTTGCATAGTCGCGGTATGGGATCAGCTTCTCATGATGAGTTTCCCATTCACCCTTTATCTGATTGATAACAAGTGCAGAATCTCCATAGATGTCAAGGTGTTTGATTCTCAGGTCAAGGGCTTCTTCAATGCCCAAGATGCATGCTTCATATTCAGCTATGTTGTTTGTGCATTCAAAAGTTATTCGAGCGGTGAAAGGAATGTGGTGCCCCTGCGGGGTTACAATGATGGCTCCAATTCCTTTACCATAAGCATTAACAGCACCATCAAACACCAATCCCCATTTGCTATTGGGATCCGGCCCTTCATTGATCAGTGGCTCTTCACAGTCTTTTGCCTTCAGATACATAACTTCTTCATCAGGGAAATCAAATTTAATTGGCTGGTAATCATCAAGAGGTTGACAAGCAAGATGCTCAGCAAGGACACTTCCTTTGATTGCTTTCTGAGCTTTGTACACAATATCATATTCAGACAACAACATTTGCCAACGCGCGATCTTTCCAGTAACAGCAGGCTTTTCAAAGATGTACTTGATTGGATCCATTCGGGAGATCAACCAAGTTGTATGATTCACCATATAATGACGCATGCGTTTGGCAGCCCAAGCTAAAGCACAACAAGTCTTTTCAAGCATTGTATACCGAGTCTCACAGTCGGTGAACTTCTTGCTCAGATAGTAGATAGCATGCTCTTTCTTACCAGTCTCATCTTGTTGACCGAGAACACAACCCACTGAATCATCCAACACTGACAGATACATAATCAAAGGCCTTCCTTCCACTGGTGGGACAAGGATAGGTGGCTCTAACAGGTATTCTTTAATGCTATCAAAAGCTTCCTGGCATTCATCATTCCATACAACAGGCTGATTCTTTCTGAGCAATTTGAAAATTGGACCACAAGTAGTAGTCATGTGAGATATAAATCTTGAAATATAATTCAGACGTCCGAGGAAACCTCTGACTTGCTTCTCAGTTTGAGGGGCCGGCATCTCTCTGATGGCTCGGACTTTGTCAGGATCAACTTCGATGCCTCTTTGGCTGACAATAAAACCTAGCAACTTTCCAGATCGTACACCGAATGTGCACTTGTTAGGATTCAACCGCAGCTTGTACTTTCTCAATCTTTCAAACATCTTTTTCAAATACACAACATGCTGCTCTTCATCACTTGACTTCACAATCATATCATCAACATATACTTCAATCTCTTTGTGAATTATATCATGAAACAGAGTGGTCATACCCCTTTGATAGGTAGCACCAGCGTTTATCAAGCCGAATGGCATCACTTTGTAACAGAACGTCCCCCACGGAGTGATGAAGGACGTCTTTTCTCTATCTTCCGGAGACATTCGTATCTGATTATAACCAGAGAAACCATCCATGAAAGAGAACACTTTAGACTGAGCAGTACTGTCAACAAGCACATCAATATGAGGCAATGGGAAGTTATCTTTTGGACTGGCTTTATTCAAATCTCTGTAATCAACACACATTCGAACTTTCCCATCTTTCTTTGGTACTGGTACGATGTTGGCAATCCACTCAGGGTATTCAGCTGTCATGAGGAAACCTGCATCAATTTGCTTTTGTACTTCAGCCTTGATCTTAAGAGCCATGTCTGGACGAGACCTTCTCAATTTCTGTTTGACAGGAGGACATTCAGGTCTTGTCGGTATCCGATGTTCCACAATCTGGGGATCTAGACCCGGCATATCTTCATAAGACCATGCAAAGACATCTGGATAGTCGTGGAGAAGCTGAGTAATCTTCCTTTTCACCTCTGGCTCAAGTGCAGCACCAATCTTGATCTCTCGCTTGTTTTCTTCAGTA
Source organism: Medicago sativa (assembly GCF_051527215.1). NCBI lineage: Eukaryota > Viridiplantae > Streptophyta > Magnoliopsida > Fabales > Fabaceae > Medicago > Medicago sativa. Next base: position 87,997,866 of record NC_140752.1, read on the forward strand.
CCCAGGTTGATAAGCTCAATCTCTTCCTGGTGAGGCTGAATGGCTCTTCTTTCTTGTTCAAGCAGTCGAGTGATCTCATACGGTATCTCTTCATAATCATCATCCTCATCTTCAGCTTCATATACAGGGAATTCAAAATTTGGAGGAACCATAGGGTCACTGTGTTCAACGGGTTTATTGTGGTTCAATCTGCATAATATGATTGGGATGATTTTAGAAAAATGTTTTTTTTTTCATGCAGATTTTTGAAATTAATAAAAAAAATTCAGATGTTTTGGTTTTTTCTGGCATTACCATTATTTCCAAGAAAAAGGCACTAAAAAGTAAAAAACAAAGAGTCGTGGGAAAGACGACAACTTTTTATTGATTAACGGCAATGCCGAAACAAACACGCCCTTACAAAGATATCACTTTCGCCTTGGGCAGAGCGAAAGGATTGTTATTTTGAAAACAAGAAACATGAGCAACAAGACACATTACATGGAAGCATGCATGACTAAAGGAACATCAATGGCTTCCCAATTTCTCACAGTGCCTCCTGGTATAACAAAGGCAGGCACATAACCACCTTCAGCAGCATCTTCAGTAATAGCATTGATGAACCCAGCACTGTAAAAGGTTCCCTTTGAAACAGCAGATGTCGGGGAGAATCCAAGGCCCTCTTTACGCTTGTTTTCCAAGATCTGAATCACCTTGCCCCAGCCAGCAGCTTGCCCTGCTTGAACAGCCTTCTGGGCATCTTTCAGTGAAGCCATGCTAGCACCAGCCCTCCGGGGCTCTGCACCTTCAACAGTCAAGCCTTGAAACGACGTCCCTTCAGTGGACCCTGCTTCAACACAAGAGAACGATGATACCTGGCTAACTAGATATGCTTCCTCCCCATGCACAGTGACAATCTTACCATTCCTCATGAACTTGAGCTTCTGATGCAAAGTGGAAGTTACCGCTCCAGCGTCGTGGATCCACGGTCTTCCAAGGAGACAGCTGTACGAAGCATTGATGTCCATGACTTGGAAGGTAATCTGAAATGTTTCGGGACCAATGGTAATTGGCAAGTCTACTTCCCCAAGAACATCCTTGCGGGATCCATCAAAAGCTTTAACCAGATAGCTGCTACCCCTCAGGGAAATTCCATGACGGCTCAATTGCCTTAGTGTGGATTCAGGCATTACATTCAGAGACGATCCAGTGTCCACCAATACGTTGGATATCATATCAGACCCACAGTGCACTGAGATATGTAGAGCCAAGTTGTGGTGCTTCCCCGCTTCGGGGAGTTCATCGTCACCGAATCCCAAGCTATTGCAAGCGGTAATATTACCCACTATTCCATTGAATTGCTCCACAGAGACTTCGTGATCAACGTAAGCTTGCTCAAGTATCTTCATTAACACTTTCCTATGAGCCTCTGAGCTCATGAGCAGAGACAGGATGGATATCTTTGATGGGGTTTGTAGCAGTTGGTCAACGATCTTGTAGTCACTTTTCTTGATAAGCCTCAGAATTTCGTCCAGATTGGACTCTTCAATAGATTGGCCTGCTGGACCGGTGTTCTTGTCAACAGGAGGAACAACTGGTGGAGTTACCGTGGCAATGGGTGTAACTACCTTCTTTTGAAACAAGGGTGGACGGACCTTTCCGCTTCTCAGAGTTGTAATTTCACTGGCAACATTGTCAACTGCAGCTGGGGATACCAGAGGTACTTCTACTCCATTCTCAATCATGGTTGCACTGTACTTGTAAGGAATTGCTTTGGTAGAGGTATAAGATACCGGACCAGGTAGCCTGATCACCAAAGGCTCAACATTTCTCATCTGAGATACACTCTCAACAGGGGAGTCATGGAACACTGGCACAATCACACATACATCACTGGCAATCAAGTGCTTGTCATCCATCAGGCTCTGGATATCACCTTGCACCACACAACAGCCCATGGGATTTTGCAGACATTCTGAACAAGAATCATGATCATGTTTGAACAAAGAGGCCTGGCAGAGCTTGACATGCAATGGCACCAAGGGGGTAACGACATTGCGGACATCCAACATGGGATCCTCTTGAGGAACGGGAATCCCTTCAAAAGCCTCAATCATATTGACAGCAGCATGGTTTGGAAGTGGATTGCCGAGGACATGAGGAGCATTATTCTCAAAAGTCAACCGTCCCTTTTCTATTAGGTCTTTCACAATGTACTTCAGAGCAAGGCAACCCTCAACGTCATGGCCTTGAGCACCCTGATGAAATTCACATGTTAGATCCTGTCGGAACCTGGGAGGCAATGGATTAGGCGGAGGCCTGCCTGGTCTAGTGACACAGTGTCCTTTGGCCAGTAGAGTTGGGAGCAGCTCACCATACCGCATTGGTATTGGTGGGAAGGAAGGTTTGGGTCGGGGACCCTGTTGTTGCTGCTGTTGAGCAGGAGGCTGTTGTTGCACTTGCTGAGCGATGGCATTGACGGGCACTGGTGGTTGGCCCGGTGGCAGAGGATATTGCTGGTAGAATGGCGGGAAGAAAGGATGTTGAGAGTACTGCATGTAATGATAAGGCAGAGGTAATTGTGTGGCAGCTGCAGATGGGTTACCAGACACCATCCCTACATCAGATTCTTTCTTCTTATGATGACCATTACCATACTTCTTTGATGCACTGTTTGAAGATTCACCTTTCTCTAGGACAATAATACCATCTCGGACGGCCTCCTCTAGACGCGTTCCCATTGTAACCATATCAGAGAAGTTGTTTGGGGCAGAGACTATCATTCTCTCCTTATATTCCTTCTTCAGAGTCTTCAGGAATGTCTGTGTTAACTCTTCCTCATCAAGTCGAGGAGAAACACGGGCAGCTGCCCCTCTCCACCTCTGAGCATATTCTCGGAAGGTTTCATCTGATTTCTGAGACAAGGCTTTAAGAGAGTCTCTATTTGGCCTCAGACGAGTGTTGAATTCATATTGACCTTCAAAAGCAGCAGCCAGATCCTCAAAAGTACGAATGTTGTCTTTGCTCAAACTAGTGTACCAATCTGCTGCATCATCTGTCAAGCTACTCTGGAAGCAATGGATCATTAGTGCATCATTGTCTGCGTAGTTAGCCATCTTTCGGACATACCGGATAACATGGTTATGTGGGCAAGAAGTCCCATTGTACTTGTCAAATTCTGGCTCTTTGAATTTCTTTGGAACCTCAAATCGGGATACCAGGCATAGATCACGAGCTTTAGCAGGAACACCATTGCTTCCTCGGCTAGCCTTGACCTCACGGAGTTCTCCAGCCAACTCCATCAACTGTCTTCTCATAGCTTCCATTGCGGGATCTTGTCCACGCGGAGTATCGACATCAATTACCTGTTGCACAGTGTGTACAACAGGGTCGGTAACAACAGTAGTCACCTGAGGCATAGCAGTGGACACAGGAATCTGTCCTTGACCAGCGAAACCAGAGACACCAGCAGCGGTATTAGGAGAATAGTAAGCTGAGAGACCATAAGGACGCCCATTGGGCATAACAAAACGAGCATCAGTAGCCACAGTAGATAGTGGGATAGACGGAATTGCTTCATTAGAAACTGGGACAGATGTGGCTGGTTGTTCTTGTGCAGCCAGCAAAGTAGACATAGTGTCATGAGCCTTAGCCAAGTCTTCTTTCATAGCAGCCAATTCGGCACGGAGCCGAGCATTCTCTTCTTCAAAGTTAGCCATGATCCTTCTCTTGTGAAATCTTGTTTGGTGAATTCTATCTGGTTGATACACTTTGCGAGCACGAGCCACTTTTCAGACTGCGGCGGACAAAACCAGGAGGCAGTAAGCACGAGAGAAGCTTTTTGTGACCAATGAATGCATATGATGCATGAAATGTGTAAATGCATATGCAAAAAGACTCTTTTTACGTGTTATCGAAGGGTTTTTAGACAAATTAGAAACTTGTAAACATTACTAAACAACGATTAACACGAACCGGAAACAAATAACCAACATATAGTTTTACAAGACGATTCCCTTTGAAATGCTAAGCCAAGGGATAGACTTTGAAATGTAAAACAACATAAACAACTGGAAATAACAACAGGAAAAGAAATCCTCAAGCATAGGAAGTGGAAGCATCATCCTCAGACTCAGACTCATAGCTGCAGTATCGTGCATAGAAGTCACGGGCACCCCTAGCTCTCTTGGAGTCCCTCATAAGCATCCTATCTTTCTCTTCAATCTCTCTCTTAGCCTTAGCTAACTCTTTCTTCAGTGTCAAGACCTCATGAGTCTGCTGCTCACCCTTTCCATCCAAAGTCATGATCAAGTTCTCAGCCTCATAATATCTAGCTCTCCACTGATGCTTCTCCCGACTCTCCATAGCTAGATGCTCCTGATACATCTCCTGGGTAGGTGGGAGTAGAGGCAAAGGCATGGTAGGAATAGTTGCAGACACATATCTCATAGAGGGGTAAGGCGTACCAGCCTCCTCAGCTCGGTTTATCACCCACTGTGTATAGGCCTCATGAGCGATACCAGACCTCACACCCATATGCTTTACCTCCTTCTTCCGAAGTTTGGTCCAAGCTTGCATGAAATCTTCTCTAATGCCTGTGGGAGCATTGGAGTAGTGAAAGAAGTAAGGAGCTGTAGCAAGATTGATGGGCTTATCTTTCATCGGAAAACCAAATTGTCGCAAAGCAAGCTCCGGGTTGTAGTTGATTCCACCCCGGGTACCAAGAAGAGGTACATTAAGAAACTTTCCACCACCAAAGATGATTTCCTTGACCCTAGAAGCGGGAGTGAGCCAAACCACTTCATTTGGAGTGAGAGCCATAATCCTCTGTGAAATAGACCAATTCCTCGGATTGTCGTGGAAAGACTGCGGAAGGTGCGAAATAAACCACCTATAGAGGAGAGGCACACAACAAAGAATGTATCCACGACCTTTGGCGGAACGATCGTGGATAGCATGGTATGTGTCAGCTAGCAAAGTAGGAACCGGATTCTTGGAGTGGAAGATCATAATAGCATTCATGTCCACGAAGCCATCAAGATTCGGAAAGAGAATAAGCCCATAGATGAGAAGTGCAAGAATAGCCTCAAGAGTGTCCTGACAAGTGGTATTGAGGTTGGCTTTCCCAAGAAGATACTCTGAAGTGAACCCTCGGATATGTGCTTTAGTAACAAGATTCTTGGAGACATCGGTGGTCTTGAGATAGAGATCTTTAGCAATAACCAATGGAGGAAGAGGATTTTCAGGTCCTGAGAAAGGTATTCCCTTAGCAATAGATAGACCTGTCAAGGAAGAATAAGCCTCTAGAGTGGGCACCAACTGAAAGTCTGGAAAAGTGAAGCACCGATACCCCGGATCATAGAATTGCACTAGAGTGTGCACAAGCCTCTCATCCACATTAGTATGGAGAATAGGAAGTAAAGCCCCGTAACGGCGTCGGAAACCAGTCGGATCCTCAATCTTGAGTGCCAAATTCCTCAAACTAGCCAAATCCACTTCCTTGAACTTGTAGGATTTAGTCATCTTCATCCCTACAATGTTTACAAATTCAACTTGTCTAAGCCCTTCGATAACAATGCATGACAAAAGTTTATGCATGTATGCATGTATGCATGAATGCATGATTATGTTCAAGTTCGGAGAAAACATGGTGGGTTGAAGTTCAAAGTCGAGGAGTCATGGGTGGACACGGTGTCCGGTGAAACTATGGTTTTAGGATAATAGTAACCGGGTTCTAAAAAGGTTCCCAAGTTGCAACCTCTCCGACGTATCTCACGGTGTCACGAGACAAACACTCGCTCCATGATTATACGTGGAAGGTCTAACTTGAGTGTAGTATTGCGTGACGACTAAAACTCGAGACAACACCCGGTTTAGCCTCCGCACTACATCCTAGAAAATGGCCATGGATGGGTTTGGTTATCTACGGTTCATAGCGTCATAGAACAATTAGAAGCAAAGTGCCTAAACGCGACAACTCGCGCCGACAACATCACCCCCAAAATGCCTCAGCTATGTGGGATTGATCGCATAATCCAAAACACGAGGCAACCCCCGGAATGAATTGTCGATTATATCCCTCCTAAATCCTAAGTTCACTCAGCCCGGGTGCAGGACTTTTGATATTCTCACCCCACACGTTTGCAAGAAATTAAACATTTATTCACATAGGAAAGCAAGTAAAGGAAGCAAGTAAAAATACAAGCGCAAGCGTGGAAATAAAGACTAGGCGTAACTCTCGAATCTCCCCAGTGAAGTCGCCAGCTGTTTTATCTTGGTTTTCGGGTGTCAAACATTGATTACGTTTGAACCTTTTAAACCGGTGATATCTTATTTTTTCTTGGGAAGGGAAAAGGTAAGCAAAACCCTTGAGAATCGAGGTCCGGGAGTTGTTTTCGCTACGGGAAGGTGTTAGGCACCCATAACGACTATAGTAACCTATAGGAACCGTCTTTAATTTCTACGCGCGCGCTTTATTTTTAAATGCTATTTGAAAATGTTATTTACACCTAAAATTTGCTAAGTGAAGAATTGGAGGGAGAAGAATGTTTTTGGATTTTTATTTTAGTTGAATTGAAGGAATTTTGTTCCTTGCCTACGTACCCGTTTAAGGGATCAAATCCACCGTAGTTCTCTCTCAAAAATGTTTTTGTTTTTGTTGGTTGTTTTTAAGTTTGAAAATGGGGTTTGAAGAATAGAAAGAGGCCTCAAGGGCATGAGATTGGAAAATAGTGAGGTTGAATTAGTGAATTGCAAAATATGGTCAAAGTAGGATTAGAGTTCATTGAATTTTTTGATTAAGAAAACAAAAGGAAAATTCAATGGGATGTTGGATCCCAAGGTTTATTTGGAAAAGATTTGAGTGAAGTTGTTCACATTTGTTTGGAAAATTGGTTTTTTCTAAGTATAAGTCCTAGGCATTCATCTAAACATACAATCCTAAACATACATCTAAACATGCATATTCTAGCTATATTATAGTGATGTGTGTGCATGTGTCGGTGCTTGTGTCGGTGTACATCATTAGAGTCCATTGTCCTTTACATCATACCCTAGATACATTCTATGGCCTCTTTGCCAAGAAATTAAAAGCATGAAAGTAAAATATTACAAGAACTCCTAAGTGTTTACATTCTAACTTTGGTACAAATTAAATTGCAAGAAAGAAAATAGAGATGAATATGAGATGAAATGAAGATGCTTATGATGAATATGAAACAATGAACAAATGGTTAGTAGCACAAGATATAAAGCAAGTCTAAGCCATCATAACAAAAGTAAGAAAATTAACATAAGAAAAACAAGCAAAAACAAATGTGAAATAGGCCTAAAAATCATCACCAATGCAAGGCTTGAATATGACCTATAATCCTCATACTTCAAAGAGTTTTCAAAGAATTTCAATTCAATTTTCACAAAGAGGATTAAAGGGATATACACTACCAAGCATTTGAGACAAAAATTAGGCAAATTTTACATTATTTATTCACAAACAAAACTTGGAACACAAGGCGTTAATGACATATTCACAAACAGCACCAATTTCATGGATTCACAATCACAAATTTCATAAAACTCATATAACAAGGCTCCATATCAAATACTCAAGATTGAGGGCCAAGATCATGCAAAATTTTCACAAGAAATTATCAAAAAGTAACATAAAATCACAAGAAAACTCCACATGTATTTTTACCAATTTTAACATGCAAAAATTATCACAAAAATACCACAAAACTATCAAGAAATATGCATGAAATTTTTAGAATTTTTTTTAGAGAATTTTTAGACACAAAAACACATAAAATTTCACAATTTTTTAACAAAAATAGCAAACAATTGACAAGAAAATATCACACACTTTTTTAACCAAGATTCAACATGTAAAAACATCAAAAACAGTCAAGAAAATAAGCAAGAACACATGAAAAGATATTAGGAATTTTTAAAGGTTTTTTGGACTAAAAAAGTGCAAGAAAATCCCAAATATGAACAAAAAATAGCAAACAAATAGAAAAAATGCTACACATAATTTTTTATCAAGATTCACCACATAACAATATCACAAAAAAGTCAAGAAAAATGATCAAAGACACGTAAAAATTTTTTAGGACTCTTATCATGAAGATCTAACACAACAGGGGGCACGAATAGCAGAAATAGCAAGAAAACACGCAGGGAAGGGGGGGCGCATAGCAAAATGGAATGGCAATTGGTTGTTGGGCCTTAAGAGGCCACTGGAGCGGGCTGCTCCATGGGTCATGGGTCAGGATCCATGGATTCTATGAAACTAAGCAAAACACGTGAGCACAAAAGAAGAAAAAACACAGTTCCCTCTCCTTCTTATCTTCTTCCTCGCGTACTCCCTCCCTTCTAATGCTTCAGGCTTCGCCCCCCTCCAACAACTTCCCGGCGGCGGTTGGCCGGCCAGGGGTGGCGGCGCCGCCGCCTGGACCTCTCTTTCTCTCTAACAGTTCCTTCTCTCTCTCTTGTTCGATTTCGAAATTCAGTTTCGGCAAGACAAACTCACAATCAAATTCAGTTTTCATAAAGCAAATCAAGCTAATCCGAAACCAGTCCCAAAAACGTTAATCAAGAAAAGGAGGGGAAGAAAGTGTGACCTGTTACCGATTCAATTGTGCTTTCGCCGAATTCGTCGCCGTTATTCGCGAATCCAATTGCTTGCTGCGATTTCCCCTTTGAATTCACAATTTCAGTTTCAGACTTCTTCTTTCACCACTTGATTCGATCTAGACTTGGTGTTTGAAGCTTCAATCTGATTTGGACACTGTTGGATTCGAAGTGGAATTTCGTTGTTGCTTCAGAACCTGCGCAGTGCTCTCTTCTTCTTCCCTTGCTTCATTTCGATTCTGGATTCCATTATTGAATTGTGTCGAGGTTGCGATTCTGATGGTTTTGCGGTGATGATGATTGAATTCTGATTGTTTTTGTGGAGAATTGAATTGGTTGAGGTTTGTGATGAATTTGGGAGGTTGAATGATGATGAATGTGAGGATGAAGTGGATTGTGGCGGTTTTGGTGGTGGAAAGTGGAGGTTTGAGGTGGTTAGAGGTGGAGGAGAAGTTTGTTATGGAGTTTTTGGTGGTGGTTGTGGTTTGTTGTGGTGGTGGAATGGGTGGTTAGAAGAGTTAGTTATGGAGGTGGTGTTTTTGTCACGTGAGAGAAGAGGAGAAAGAGGGAAGAAAAGAAAAATTATTTTGTGACTTTTTGTGAAATTTGTAAAAAATGATTAGTGTTGTGAAATTTTGACCATAGTTTGACTTATATAGGGGATGAAAGGAATGTATGGACCAATGAGACAATGCCATGTGTACTTGACTTGTAACAAACTTTTAAAGACCAATAACATTTGGACACATGGCACTTGGACTCTAACAAACTTAAAAGGGATTAAAATGCAAATAACAAAAGTACGAGGACTAAAACGAAAATTAAACTAAAATTGAATTGAAAAAAGTAAATTGAAAATTAACGTAAAGCGAGACGATTAAAAACAACGAAGCAGATTAAAACGTATCAGAAATATTATGTGAAATGACCAAAACGCCCCTAGGGACTAAAATGACTAAAAGCGACTCAAATGCAATTTTAAAATGATTTTTTAACAAGGGATTAAAGCAAGAGCTTATACAAGCGAATTAAAAGACTCAGAGACAATTTTTAGAATTTAAACAGGGTTTTAACACATGAAAAGACTAAAATGCCCCTAGGGGCAAAACTGACTTAAAAATGACTTCAAATGCAATTTAAAAATGGATTTTGACATAGAATTGAAATGAAGACTTATTCAAACTATTTGAAAGGACTCAACCAAATTTTTAAAAGACTGAAAGAAATTTTAACACAGGAAATGACTAAAATGCCCCTAGGGGCTAAATTGACTAAAAAATGACCTAACTGACATTTTTTGAAATGAATTTTGACATGAGATTGAAACAAGGAAAGACCCAAACAATTTTCCAAGATTAAAATGAGTTGAATGCAGGAAATGACTAAAATACCCTTTTATGTGAATTTTGCAAATAACATTGAAATAAAATGCAGAGAAAGATGCAATTGATCAGAGACATATCAAATGACTTATAATGCAAGAAAAGAAGAATTGAACAAGTATTTTTAGGTCCAAAATTAGGGTATAACAAAAATAACATGACATATCAACATAAAGTAATTTTTTACATTTGGGACAGGTTTGGGTATGGGTTCGGGGTGGGTACCTATATACCCGTTACCCGTCCCATACCCATGTTTTGAAATCGAGGAAAACCCATACCCATACCCAAACCCAGTCAAAACGGGGAAAACCCGTGAGATTGGGTTTGGTTCGGGCGGGTAACCGCGGGTATGGGTTTTATTGTCATGCCTATTTGTGAGAGTGATTGTTTGGAAGCAGTTAACTTGATTATTGATGGTCGTGATCATACATTGCACTCTTATGCTACTGACATCCTTCGTATTAGAGATGTTTTACATGGAAATGGAAATACAACATTGGTGCATGTTCTTAGGGAACAAAATATGTGCGCAGATTTTATGGCTAAGGAAGGATCACATGCAAGATGCTCTGCTCATTGGAACATCCCTCCGCCTGACATGGAATCTCTCATCCTGAGAGATAAGCTTGGAACTTAATTTCGACTCTCCCTCCTTTTTTCTTTTTTTTTGCCTCGTTACATTGTAACACTACAAAAAAAAAAAACATTAATTTAATGAAAACACCTCCTTTGTCCTTTCCTCCATTAAAATCACTCCCTTCTTTAGAACTAAACAGACCCTTAGAAAAAATTTACGATCCATTTAAGTTCCACAAAATTAAAAAAAAATTATTCTGCGAAATTGGGCAATTACCTTAAACAAAAAAAGGAATGGGTTATTTTTTTTTTGTCTAGTAGCCTAGTGGCGTCTAGTAGCCTAGTGGCTAGAGCTCACACAATTAAATGTGGAGAAGTGGGGTGTCCAGGGTTCGAACCCCAGCCCCTGCATAAATTATGCAATGTCGCTACCAACTGAGTTAAGCTCACGGAGACATGAATGGGTTATTTATGTCATCATTTAATTACTCGTTTAAATAAATAAAAAATGGTTATAAATAATGTTTTTTATACGCCCTCCAATCACTATTATAAACAAAATTTTATTCTTTAGAATCATTCAATAAATGATGTATGCGGTCTATATTATAAACCATATTTATTACTTACTCAATGAACAAAAAATATGAATTTTTGCTTATAATAGTGAATGGAGGATGAATGTACTTACCGTAACTTTTAATTTGTTTTAGTTATAAAAATAGTTTCTTTTCGAGGGTATAATTATAAAAATGGTTAGGAATATTGTTTATTTTTTGATAACAAGGAATATTGTTTATTGTATTTGTGTTTTTCTTTTAAGTTTCGGGTTGTGCATAATTTCCTTTGACGAGGTGCATAATTGGTTAGAAATGCCATTAATGACAATTTAAAATTATGGTATTGTTCGAAGGGCCACAATATTTTTTATTCTAAAGCCATTATAAATCTGCCTTAAATATTATTTTACGTATGTTTTCATTGAAATATTACTTTACATATTTGTTGTGAAAAAAAAAAATTACTTTACATATTTATATATACTGAAAAGTGTTTCACTACCAAAAAAACAAGTTTCATTACAAAAAAAAAATAAACTGAAAAGTGTTTATTATTGTATGGAAATACGATCTAATGAGTTTTTTTTTCTTGTATTGGTTGTGACCGAGGTTCGAACTCAGACCTTGTATATATTATGCATTGCCCTACCAACTGAGTTAAGCTCACGAGGACAATTTTTTCTTTTCTTTTGACAAAACGGTCTAATGGTTGAATTTTTTATTTTATTTCTTTATGAAAGGTTGTGAATTTTTTTAAAATAAAAATTCCGAGTATTGCAAAACAAAAATGACAATGACAACAAGAAAGAACGTGTAAGTAAGCAATTTCAGGCGAAAAAGTAGCAATAAAAATTGTTTGAAAAACTAAATTATTTCTTACCAAATAAAACCTCGTGTTAATTTTTTAATTTATATTCAATTAAAACATTTTGATGAAAAAAAGGAAGATAAAAATTTTGGTATAATGTAAGAGTTAATACTTAATAGGGAGAAATTGTAGGAGCTTCACCACCTTCAATTAAAAATGATGAAAAAATGGAATATAAAAATATTGGCAATATGTAAGAGTTAATACTTATTGATTTAGAATCTCTTGGATAGGGGAGAAATTGTAGGATCTCACATTATTGCATGATAAGACAAACGTGGTTCTTCCCCTATAAATAAATCCTTTTAAAATTTCACAATGCAAAACAAATATTGTACTCAAATTCCACCATGAATATGGATAACCTAAGAAAGAAAAACACAGGGCGTAGAAAGATTGAGATCAAAAAGCTTGAAAAAGAAACCAACAAACAAGTCACTTTCTCAAAGAGAAGACAAGGTTTATTCCGAAAAGCGAGTGAACTTTGCACTTTATGTGATGTTCATGCAGCCATCATCGTGTTTTCTCCTGCCGGCAAACTACACTGTTTCGGTGAACCAAACACTGACCAAATCCTTAATAGCTACATCAATGGAACCATTGAGTTTGATGTTTCAAACTCAACAGGAAATTCTTCAACCTACAAAGAGTACAATAAACAATATGAGGAGGCACTAAAGGTGTTGGAGATGGAAAAACAGAAACTTGCTGATGTTGAAAATTTGACTAAGATTTGGAATATGGGTAATTGGTGGAATGAATCTATTGATGAGATGAATAGTGATCAGCTTGAAGAATTTATGGAGTCCATTTCTGAGTTGAAGAGGAAGCTACTTGAAAGGGCTGATGAACATGCGAATACCATGATGTTTTCTATGTTGTAGAATTGTGTTTGTTGTCGATGAATAAAGTTTTCTTTCAGTAGTTTCCTTTTCCTTTATTTTCTTTTGTTAGGGTTCTTTTGGTCTGCACTTTGTAGTCTGCAATCAATATTCAGTTTAATGGTAATTTTATTTGGATGTTTTTCTCACACCATGTGCTTATTTGATCTTTTTTTTAAAAAAAATCACGTCATCATGATCTTTTCGTATAAAATTATTATCAAGGACTAAGGATCTGTATATTACGAATTGAACCCATTCAATATTCTGTAAACCCAGCTCAACTGGCAATCTGATATTGCTAGGTTGGATACCTTTCGAACCTGGAATCCGTCGTCTGAGTTTGAGTGATATTACATTTGCCACTCAAAATTGTCAATTTCCACAGTTGGCAAATTAGTGAGGTATAAAGATTCAAGGAACAATGTTATCTCAACCTGACTATTGACTGATGAAACATAAGTTCAAACTAAGGTAATGAAATTAAGTAAACTAACCGCTGCTACACTATTAATAACAAAAATAGACAAGATTTATTCACACATGTGTAGATACAACAAAACCTCATGCAACTTCACTTCAAGAGGCTAAAAGATACAGATGACTACTCGTGAATGAAAATTAAAAGAATGTTAAAAAAAAAGAAAACAGTAAGAAATTATGTATCGCTCCAGTTATCGTCGTCTTCACCATCATCACTTGCGACAACCTGCAATTTTCTCGATTATGGATGCAATGTTAGATATCAAATGCAAACGCCAGAAACGTTAAGGAGAAAGAAGAACGACGAGTACCTGTCGGATTGCATTTGCTTTCTCCAAAATTGCTGTAACTTTGACGTTTGCAGTGGGACCCGTTATAACATTTGACTTTCCTGTTACTGTAGGTCTCAGGTTGAAGGACTGAGCAAATTAATGATAAAGCAATGCAGAAGTTAGATACAATAACTTTGATTACTTGATTTAACTTTGAATCATCGTGCAAAGTTAACGTTATTAGAGATAACTTTTTTTTTAAGAAGGTTTGATTATTTTAAAATTTGACAATTTAGAGGACGAAAAATGAATGTTTACCATTAAATCATTGAGATTTTTAATGACTACTTACTTTGGTTCTGATTTGATAAAGGAAATCTTCTTTTTCATCTATCTCTTTTCCCATTCTCAACTGGTTTGCTTCTTTCTGACTATTCAACTTTGGTGGTCCGAGCTGCAGGAAAGGCAGAACAAGACGAACACTTTGTTAGATTCCATTAGCAATCATAGTTAAATAAATGTAATATCTGAGAAAAAAAGATGCAAGACCAAACGAGTACCTTTTCCTTCAACTTATTTATAATAGCGTCATAAGACTCGAAACCATCGTGATTACGTTGTATTTGCTCAACCTTGGCATGCCTAGGTTGTTGGAAGATAGTAGATTCTGGAAGGCTTTGATCGCTAAGATGTTCGGCATCTTCAGACATAGAATTTTGTGTCTCATTTGACTTATCCAACTGCGGTTTTGTGACTCTCCATTGTGTTGGAGGAACTGGAGGAGGTGGTGGTGGTCGAGTAGGCTCTGCATGACTATGTGATGTAACATCTTTATTGCATTCATGATGTCTGTTACTTTCTTTCTCATGTACAGGATTCACATTTTCAAAACTTGGAAAATCAAGTAAAGGCCCTGATAAGGAAGGTTCCACGCCATTCATATGTTCATTGTTTATGTCAGTGTCATTATTGGACAATCTGCCATGTTCTTTGGTACTCAAGCTAGATTCAGCTGATGAACTTCTGTGAGGAGAATCGTTTACGCCATGGTCACTGCTTTCGGGAGTTTCATCAGATTCCCATTGATCAGAATCATAGTCAGAGCGAGGGGTATGGCAATCATCTGATGCACAAGGTGATGATCTACAGAAAGTGTCATCACCATCAGAGTGAGAGCCCAAATCGTCCATAGGAATCGAAGAGTCTGGGACCAATTGGAACGATGGAAACATATCCGTTATACTTTCATGATGATTACCTCCATCAGGAAATTGCAGTTTTAGCTTTGAGGTTTCAAGTCCACTGAGAGGTTGGAAGGATATTTTCATATGTTCAAGTGGCGGTGAAGGAGGGAGTGAATCTATAGGATATCTGAAACTATCTTTCTCTTTGAAGGTTGTCTCAGGTTGTTGTGAATGTCTTACAACGCTGTTTTGTTCACTCTGCTCCAATATAACAGATTTCAAAGAACTATAGGGTCCAGATTTTTCATCAAAAGAAACTTTGCGGTTGAAGCTTTTTATTAATAATCTATGACCAAGTCCAAACACCTGCAATGAGTTTTCACCATTTCCCTGATTAGGTTCAGCACAATCCTTGGTGTCAGCGACGGCAGTTAGAACAGTTCTAGGTGCAGTCGCATTGACTTCCGCCAAATTGTTTCTCTTAGTGTGACCATTATTCTGCTGAGAACCAATGGAGGTATATTCAGAGGCACAAGCCTGGTCATCATATCTAGAACTTGATTCCTTGAGAATCTGTTGAGGAGGAACCTTTTCTGATAATTCATGTCCCTCTTTGTGAGTGGAATCATTGCTCTTTTGTATGGAATTGCCAAGTGAACCACCATTCATATCATTTTTCAAGCTCAAAGACCCTTGATTTAAGGAACTTGACATGGTAAAATCAGGAGGTTTTGATGGCTCAAGTCCTAATAATCCACCATTAGTCCAGAACCTAACCGAATTATCACTCAAAGACTCTTTATGTGTGTCTTCATATTTGAAGATATTATTGATCTTACCTGCATTTTCATCTGGTAATTTAGAGCCAGAAGATGGTGTATCAGTTATAATGGGTGTTGACACTGCATCACTAACGGTAGGAGAATCAATGGAGGTATGAGTCCCTACTAAGTGATCCAAAACAGAATTATCATGTGTGTGAAGATCTCTTTCAGAGATGGGACTCTCAGAGGAATGAGAATCATCTACATTATTGGTTATTTCATTGGTAGAAGAAACATCTGATGAACTCACATATCCCAAATTAGATGCATGTGGCTCTGAAGTAAGAGGAGCAGTTTCTGGTAGTGTGTCAGGAAAATTGTCAAACATTTCTTTGCGGTAAGGAACATCTGATGGACTTGCAGGTTCAAAATCAGATGAATGTGGTTCTGATGTGAGATGAGATATTTCTTGCAGCGAGTCGGGCAAACCATGGATTGCTTCTTCGTTTGAGTAAAAAGTGTCTCTTGTCACTTTTTCAATATCAGGAATATCTGGTGTAGTCGCCGATCCCAAATTAGAAGCATATAACTCTGATTTGAGAGGAGGATTTTCTTGTGGCAAGTCAGGAATATCGCTGTCTAATAAATTAGAATGAGATTCAGTGCCTCCATTTTCAACGATTTCAGGAGTGACATGTGAGGCGAATTTCTGCACCTCTCGTTTTGTTTCATAGTCAAGATCAACTTCGGATTCAGAATCGATGGAGTTAAGAGCATCCACGAAATTATCATTATCAGGTTCACTATCAATATCATCTGCTTGAATCTCTCTGAAGACTGGTTTCAGGTTTCTTTCTTCATTAAATAAAATATCATTGTAATCAATATTTGATATGGTAACAGCCTCACTCACATGCATATCTGAGTCACATCTTTCCACAAGCCTCTCTGGAGTTTTATCTGTCTCACAGGCTTGACTATTGGATTCCAATATCTCTTCCTTTTCATCCCAAGTAACACCTGACGAAGAAGAGGCAATTTGCTTTTCCAAAGAATCGTTTGAAATATTATCATCTATAGGAGGAGATATCGACTTAGGAGGAGATACTGACTTAAGAGTATCCGTTTTTGGTGTCAACCTTGAAGAGCATGGTTCTTTACAATCCTGCTCATCAGGTTGCATGGAATTATTTGGATGGAAAACACATTCAATAAAGCCAGCACCAGACTTTGAATCAAAAGAATTTGAACGATCTTCCACGTCTGATTTCATTGTCATGTCTATTGTGGAGGCTGTTCGCGAAGAAGTCCGTCCATTGATTGAGGGAGAAATAAATTGCATACTGTGTAATCAATACACTCTGTAAGTGTTGATTCTGAATATATAATATGTATGCACTATGGAAACAGAAAGTATACCTGCCACTATTTCCAAGCATCTGTTCACCCCTCAAAAGTCCGCTGTTCCTTCGTGATGACCGTCTCTTCTGTCAAACATTTTTCATATAAGCAAAAATAACTTTTTTCAAAGAAATTAAATGCATGCTTCTTTTGGGAACAAAACTTAGTTAAAAACACTCATCCCACTGGAATACTTGGATCAATGTTGTACCTTGCTTTTACGGGATTTCCTAGCCTTTTCAGTCTTCTCAGAGTATCGTTCTTCTGAATCTGCAGATACTCTTTTGAAGAAGGTTGGATCTGAATATCTCCTGAAGCAAGATCCTGGACCACCAGTATCGAATCTGATTGACACAAAATATTCCATTAAACACTATAGGACACTTTATTTAAGCAGGATTAACCGAGAGTACCATCAACAAATTGGAAGTTGTTTAACTGTTTAAGCATTAGTAACTAACTAATCTTGCTATTCTTAAACAGAAAAACAACATAGCGGGAGGAAGAAATTGGTTAACTATTTAAGCTTTCGTACTTAGCTAATCTTACTATTCGCAAACAGAAAACAACATAGGGGGAGGAAGGGAATCGAAAGAAATTCAACATACTTATCAAGCAAGTGCATTCGCGGAGGGTCGCGGCATTCTTCATATGAATCCATAATAAAGGGAGGCAAATCATTGTATATGAAATGATTTCGAGCAGTTTTTATTCGCGGATGCCATTCACAACCTGAAAGAAAACTGGTTTTCATTAAAAACAACTATATTGTCCGAATATCAAAATCACAACCATTTAATAATGTAATATTCTATAATTTGGAGTAAAAACTATAGATATATGTTATTTGTGCAAATCTACCCTACTTCAACTTGTTTGCTCAAATATTTTCTGAGTCGGGTTAGAGTTAATGTGCTTCTTTCATAACATACATAACAAAATTTCCACTAAATTCAGACATCAAAAATCATAAGAATAATAATAATATTTCCAGTAAATTCACATGCAGAATGAGATCATTGTCTAAAATAACCATACCAGCTGTGTAGGCAAAGTGTATATGACTTGTTTGTGCCAATACAGCCTTCTCCAAGGGAGGTAGGGAAGCTTCAATGTTTTGAACACGAACCATCAATCTATGACTCCTAGAAGCCGTTGTCGTCACTTGCTCCTGCAGACCATGAAAAACCTCTGCTGCAAAACTACATTTACAAAAAAGTTTCATCGGTAAAACTCAACATGAACACAAATAATAGAAAGAAAACTAAACTACTTAGACTAAATATCATTCACAACAAGGACAGGGTTTTAAGAAGAATAGAGAAATTGTCACAATTATCAGGGATTCTTTAATTATGTTTAACCAAGAGAACGGTGCCCGTGTTAAACACGTCAGCAGGCATGTCCAATAGGGAAACTTTGAGCTATGAAGACTTTAAGAAAAGCATGATAGGACTATTGGAGAACTTTTGACCCATGAAGCACCAAACTTGCGTTTTATTCTCAATTCGAATACTGTATTTGATACATGTTCAAAACTACTGCTTTTGGCATTCTTTATTTGTGAAGTACCCAAATCAACTTTATTTATTTTTTTGTTACCATGTTATAATACAAAGTTTTCACAACCATTTAACAGTGACTAATCTCCATCGGGGAACCCATGGTTACACAAGGTGAGTTCTCCCCTCCTAACCTAATTTTCTCCATACATAAGAGTCAAGGATCCAACCCCTGACCACTTGCTTAAGGGGCCCAAGTCCCATACCCCCTTACCTCTTGGACCAATCTATTATGGCCTATACCCAAATCAACTTTTAAAATAAGGAGAAATGAAAATCTGTCTAATTTTGATAAAGTAGAGACACTTTAGCCTACAGTCTACGAGGTTTCATTACAACTTAGACCCTTTGGTTTGAAAAAGGAATCCTCAATTTCTTTGATCTGATATGCAAATATCAGTTCAGCATTTTCTAATTTCTGAGTTAGTATACTTCAAGGCAAAATTCTACTCTATGCCTACAACCGTTTGAACGTGCACAACTCTTTTTATCTCAAGCAAAATCATATTCTGATATCAAATATGTATCATATCTATGGAATGTTGTTACCCTAAACAAGGATTTATATCAAGCAAAACTAACAAAGTTTCACAATGGCATTCAGATTAGTCATAGTGCACCTACTAAGGACTATATTATCTACAGCTGTTTTTTCAGTAGAAAACAGAGTTATTTTGGTTAAAAAGGAGGAACCTCTAGAAGAAGTGGAAGAAAAACCAATCAATAGTCAGCTAATGATATTAGAACAAGAAAGCATGTTTAGACAAATTCACTCTGCATAACCATTGCACCTGATGTACCACTTAGACTGTTGAGAAGCCAACAGAATTAGAGTAATTATCCAAATTGTCTAGAACTGTAAAGTTGAAGTCCATCCAATAGAAAAGCTCAACAAAAATAAATAAAAAAATAAAAAAAGTCAAAGAGCATTTTGTAAGCTCATTAATTGAAACTTGGCCCAAAAATCTATGAAAATGGACCTAAAACCTGAACAAGACTCAGCCAAAGAGCCACATCCAATCACTACCAAAATCAACTGTTTCAGCAATCCACAACCTCCAAAGCTCTGAACCATTAAAGACTCAAAACCACATAATTTCTTTTGAAAAATCCCGGTATCCGGCCAAAGACTGACTAATCTTGGAGACCAATCCCACTGTCCACTGGTGCGGCTCAATTGAAGTTAGAGCAAAACTCTGTATGAATTGGCCTAACACAAAAATTGTTGGCACCGAGCAATTCGAACCTAAGACCCAGAGAAGAACACACTCCTAGCTCCCAATCCTTCACCACCCCATTTCCCAAAAAAAATTGCAAGTGCAACTACTGTTTATTTAATTCATGAAGGAAAAAAAAAACAGAAAGAATAAAAAAATAGAAATTGAAAAGAAAAACATACTCAGCAAGATCACCAAGTTGTCTCAAGATCCCAACAAGACCAGCAACAGCAACACCATCAAGAAGTGCTTTAGGGTCATCTCTATTAGCATCTCTGTATAGCTCAGGCCCACCTAAACCAAACTCATTTTTCACCTGCAACCTCACAAGAGGCATCTTGAAAAATCAAAAAAAGAAGATGACCCTTTGTTTATTTTGTTAATAACAAACTGGTTGTGAAAGCAATGAATATGTGGATTGTAGAGTGAATGAATGCAAAGGGAAGCAATAAATGGAAGAGTAATTAGAGAGAGAGAGAAAGTAGGTGGGTGTGTGTGAGGATTGAAGCAGGTTAACAACTAGTAACTGCCAAAGAGAAAGAAGAAAGAGTGAATAGGAGAAGGTGAAGTGTACGGATCCAGGTAAAAGAGAAGAAGAAGGACATTGCCAACTATGCAAGCCAAGCCATTCTTGAACTCAAAATCATTGTCTCAGACAACAACATAGAGGGGACCAGTTAAAGTACTATAATACCCTTCTTGTTTGGTTATATTGTCTTGTGTGTCTGGAAAGTGTTAGTCTGCAATCAGCATGTTGAAATTACTGGTTTGGCCTTTGTGGAGTAAATTTGACTGTGGTTTTGGAACTTTTCAACGTGGGAACCATAAAACTTTTTTTTGACTTTTGGGAATTTAGTCAATATGGTTTAACCAAAATGCACCAAATGCATAAAGTATAAGTTCAAAATATTATGAAAATTGCTGTTGACACATGTGCAAAAGCTGAGACACACATGTAAATGACTAAAATACCCCTTCGGCAGTTAACTGCCGCAGAAGTAAACCGGCTGCAGTTAACTGCCGAGGAAACTTCTGCAGTTAACTGCCGAGGAAACTTCTGCAGTTAACTGCCGAGGAAACTTCTGCAGTTAACTGCCGCAGAAACTTCTGCCGTTAACTGCAGCAGAAAATGAAAACCCAGAATTCATGGTTCTGCAGCCACTTCCTCTTCTCTGTAACTAGATTCATCAGAAAGAGCCGCAACAACTTCACTGTGGATTGACCAATTAATGGTATCCAAAAACAGACCAGAAGTAGCTTTTATATGTATATTTTCATCAATGTGATTCCTGTGGCTGTGATAATCATCTAGACCATCTTTCTCAACAGCAATCTCTTGCCTTAACAGTTTGAATCGACAAGGACAGAGAGAAATGGAAGGAATACTTTTTTCCAAAATAATATCACATGCCTTCAAATAAACCCCTGCACAATCACAAAAACAATTTTCTCTTTTAAAATCTGGCACTGAAATTGAAAGGACGGTAAGATTACTCATCTGAAATATAATTTAAAAAGCAAAAGAAATCATCAAAGTATGACGCACAACCCACCAATATAAAGATGATAACTCAGGCTATAGTAGCAAAGCAAGCTTTTTTAATTTATCACGCAAAGAAAATATAGCATACTTTTAGCATAAAAATCCACCAGAAACAAGAGCAAACTTCCATAAATCCTTAAACTTCTCTCCTGATGCCATGTAAATTTCAAAAATATAAGTTTAAGTACCAGAGCAAATCCATTGCTTATAAAAATAACAAATATTTAGTTACAGAGAAGAGGAAGTGGCTGCAGAACCATGAATTCCGGGTTTTCATTTTCTGCTGCAGTTAACTGAAGTTTCTGCGGCAGTTAACTGCAGAAGTTTCCTCGGCAGTTAACTGCAGAAGTTTCCTCGGCAGTTAACTGCAGCCGGTTTACTTCTGCGGCAGTTAACTGCCGAAGGGGTATTTTAGTCATTTACATGTGTGTCTCAGCTTTTGCACATGTGTCAACAGCAATTTTCAAATATTATTCCAATGTAAGTACATTAATTGGAATACAACAACGATAAAATTTGAAATGCACATGATGCCTAATTTACGTACAAAATACACTGTTTATTTTGTTAAATATTTTAGTGGTCAATTTCATCTCTCAACATGGATAAATGGAGAATTTAGAGTTTGAACTTCAACTCTAACACAATGTAATGTTCATATCACCTGAATTATGTTTATGGAAAAAGTAATTTGAGTTTACTACTTATACTTCATATTTTTGTGGGGATTATACCCGTTATACTTATTTGTAATTTTAAAAGTATTTATGATTCAAGTCAATCGGTTATGATCGAAGGGTTATAACCTTAAAAAATTTGTACGCATATTAAGAATTTATTTAATTAATGGTAAATTGTACAAAAATATATTTATGTTAGTCATTTTATAAATTGAAGAAAGAGAAATTATTATTAATTAAAGTGATATTAATGTCCATTTTATAATTGTTTCCGAGAAAATTTGAAGTTTCTTCGTCCCTTGAATTTACAAGATCAAGCTCGTAAGAGTTTACCATTGATTACTATACAAATCCCAAATCTTGTTGTGTAAAGATTATAGATATTCTACAAAAACAATCTAATAAAATAAAATATATGAATTATATTACGACTATAATTGAAAACTAAATAAAAATTATCAGGGCCGTCCCTGAGAATTCGGAGGCTCGGCTCAGGGAATGAAAAGAGGCCAGTGATAAAATCAAAATGTATTTTTTTTTTTTAAAAGAGCAATAGATAATATAAAACGAGTTTAGGCGAATACCTTCAAAAAGAGTCTTCATTCGCACCAAAACGAGACTTCCTACGCGTATTTACTGAAGCAAATTCATCAATCAACTCTTCGTATTGTATATTTGGTGAGGTTAGACATGTAAGATTATTAAGAGGTCAATTTGGTGATAATTATCTAGAGTAGATAATGTGGCAACACTAATGCTTCTTGTTCACCACCTATGTTCTTGTTGCTTTGGATTATGAACAAGAGCTTGAGACTGCAAAGAGAAGTTCTTCAATTGAGGAAAACTATGAACTTCCTAATGGACAAGTTATCATAATTGGGGATGAGAGGTTCCATTGCCTAGAAGTCCTTTTCCAGCCATCTATGATTGGAATGGAAGTTGCTGGAATGGAGATATTAAGGGGGCCTAAAAAGCAATACTCATTTTTTTTATTGGAGGATACTATTACTACTACTGGGTATAAAAAAAATTGAGGCCCATCCTTGAGGGAGGCCCAGCTCGTTTGAGCTGTTTGCACCCCCTCAGGGACGGCCCTGAAAATTATAGAGTATTAGATTTGTCCATTTCTAAAACACTCTTTATTTTAAAACAAAATAAAAGTACTAAAATAGTCACAATCTTAAAACGGACGGGTAGTTGCATGGGGAAAACTTGTTATGTAATCTTCAAAAGAATAACTCATATTTTAGAAGAAAAATAAGATGTATGCCCATCATAATTTTTGCTCATGGAATAGATAGCGTGATATGCGAGAAAGTGATGTGTATGAACACGAAAATAAGATGATATTGATCTCTTCGAGTGACAATTACATACGGATAGGTTTGATCATGATATTTCAATTCAAATATTAAGTATGATCGACAAATTTGTTTCTATATGAGGGGTATGTATAGCTGGAACATTAATTAGTCAAAAACTATTTTTTTATATAATAGTAAAAAAAAAAAAAAAAAAGCTATTTATGTGAGGGGGTAGTACTATTACTATATGTATGAAGTTTGTTACAATGGGGAATTGTGGATTTTAGAAGCATGTTCATTAATAGATATTCATAAATACGAATTGCTTGAGCTGCTAAGGAATGGCAAATGCGTGTCACACTTTATTATCCCTTATTTCTTACTAATTTCTTATTGCAATAGTTGGCATGGGCCATGGACCATATATTTAAACCTTAAGTACAAATTTGGCATTTTGTCAGGGAAAAAGAAATAATACAAAATTAGAATTGCTTGAGCTGCTAAGGAATGGCAAATGCGTGTCACACTTTATTATCCCTTATTTCTTACTAATTTCTTATTGCAATAGTTGGCATGGGCCATGGACCATATATTTAAACCTTAAGTACAAATTTGGCATTTTGTCAGGGAAAAAGAAATAATACAAAATTAGAAAATGTAAATTAAAAGAAAAAAGAAAGTGATAGAAAGTGATATGTCATTAATAAGACTATGGGGGCAAAGGATACATATCATTTGGTGTTGAAAATTGTTGTTCACGCATTAGAGAAGGTTGGGACACACATGTAAAATACGCTTTTGCCCCCTCGGCAGTTAACTGCCGAGGAATTTGAAATCCGGCTGCAGTTAACTGCCGAGGAATTCCTCGGTAGTTAACTGCCGAGGAAAGCATTTATGCAGACAGCAGGTTCTGCATTAATGCTAAGCATTTCCAAGCCATTTTTCGGCCAGTTTTTACCTGTAATTTTACCAGAGCATTTCCATATGCAATTCAAATTATACAACAATGAAACTCGGTCATAAACAAGAAAAATACAATATCTTTTACATATGTCTATAATTAAATCAAACCGACATTTGGTTCAAACCACACAAAAGTTTGAAATTCATCAAAACGGAACATAGTGTCCATAATCAAACAACACATTACAAGTCATTACACATCATTACACATCATTAAATTAAATCCCTACTTACATTCATTACAATTGCATATGGAACGAACATATATATATATAATACATTATTTTCCACCATATTCCTAAACATAAATCCGACGTCGCTATCGTCTTTAATAAGCCAAGGCATATAGCTTGCCGTTTTCCATGTGAATTCATCTCTATCTTCTCCTAGGTCTATCATTGGCATTAGAGCAGACAAGTGACGTGTATATTGATTTTCACCAAGATGCTCAAAATAAGTGTTAAGTTGTGTCTTCAAATCATCAATAGAGTCCGTCGGTGTTATCATAACCTTAACCGTCTTTTTAAACGCGCAATACCTAACACGCCCTTCAATTCTTGCAACCTCTGACATGTTTCACTTGACAAAAGCTTTAACAAAATAATCATAGATTAGAACAAAATTAAATGGAATGTAATAACGAATAAATCAAATGTGCAAACATTAATAAGCTATAAATAAGTATTGCACTAGTTTCAAGTCAATAAAAGTCATGTTATCATATATATCAATATAAATTACATAATGTTACTTATATATTGGCCACAAAAAATTGGCATTACAATTTTGACCCCAAAATATACGTCGGTGTAATTTCTACCAAAAAAAAACGACTAACACCGACAAAAAAATCCCTTGTTAATTGCCAAGTGATTGGAGAAGATCAAGTGACATAAAATCTTCCTCATCTTCCGCAATAACTTCAAATTGTTGCTTTGGTTTTTCGGGAGTGTCCAACAAAATAGGCGCCGCTTTGTTTGATTCCTTTTGTGGTTTTGGCAGTTTGTTTCCACTTTCAATAGCCATGAGCTTTCGGAACAACTCATGTTGATCCAAATACTCATCTTCCCAAGTCACCGCATCTTGTTTCTTGTGATTGTGCCACTCCGTAGATGATGGAGGTAGTGGACAACCATTCCTCAAGTAAATAAGCACAAAGTGATTAGGAATTACCCCAAGGCACATGATGGGAGTTTTTTGCTTGCCCGGCGGTGGTGGCCCTCTTAGTGGGAAAAAAGATTCTGAGTTACCAACTTCAAGATTTGTCAACACAACCACACACCTTTTGTAATAATTGGCAACAATGTGCCCCATGTCCGGAAAAGTCAACCACTTATCAACAAGATGTGCACAACTTTTTGTATTTGCGGGAGGATGTAATCCATTTAAAATGTAGTTATAACGATCCTCACCCGCAAATACTTCAACATAATCATCTCTGTGATCTTTCAATTCTTGAATAAGATGTGTACGAATCATGAGATGATTTTGTTCGGTTAAGCCCACGAACTCGGCTATAGCCCGGAATCCACAATGTCCATCGCCAATAACATCCACCACTTTTTCAATAAATGGAAGCATGAAGCGTGGCATATAATCAATAGGCCTCATAACCGGGATAGCCTTAGGCTTTGGATACCGAGAAGGTGGTGGAAGTGGGGAAATTGGTGCTTTACCAAGACGAGCACCTTTTTTCCTTTTATATGATGATGTTGTTAGTGATGGTGACGGTTGACTATCCGGATTTTGGGAATCAACAACCTCCCAAGAAGAAGGGATCCGGCTAGTGGATGTAATTCTTCCTTTAGACCTCGCAATGTCCACTTTTTTCTTGGCTCCCTTGGTTGTTGCCTTTTGTGGTGGTGGAGACATCATGGTGGTTTCAGGAAATGCCAATTGCCGCAAAGCCTCCTTGACTTCAAGCTTCATTTGGAAAGGGAGTTTCTTGAGACGTTCTACAATACCCTTCAACTCATCATCCACCGAAAAACCAAGTTCATTACTTTCTTCTCCCATGCGTAACCTTTGCCAATGGTGGTGTATCTCATCCAATAAAATTGGCTTTTCTTCAAGGAGTTTAGTTGCAATTTCGCATGCACATGGTAAGCCATAAGATGTCCTTTGAACACAACCACAAATTTCCTTGTTCATGCACAACGTTTCCCTACAACGTGACTCTTCCATAGCAATGTTGTCCAGAGCATATCTAGACACATGACCACCTAAGCCGGAGTACAAAGTGACATCTTTGAATCTATGTTCCAACACGGTAACGCTTTGACCAAAGGCTGTTTGTATCGCAGTGTGTTGAAGCAACAACATGTTATGTATTTTCTCCCAACAAGTACCCAAATCACCCACACTATTGTCTAAATATTTCTTCACCAAAGCATGAGCCGATTCTACCCTATTGGTGGATCTACAACCAAGATGCAACACACGGTCTGTCCATACCCTCACTATTTTCTCCTTCACTTCATTCAAGGTGGTCATGGCATAGGCTAGGAAAGGTGGGAAATCACTACAAGCATCTTGGAACTCCACTAATGCATTTGCATATAACTCTTGAGTGGACGATTCAACCATATCTTTCCATGCCCTCATGATCTTCTTGACAACATCGCGATTACTCACCTCTTTCCCATCCTTTTTTCCCATAGGATATTTACAATCTAAGACGCACCTTTGTTTAACATTTGCTTGCACATGAAAGTAACAATTCATACCATAACTTTCCGGGAAAACAATTCCAACCGCTTTCATCAAAGACCCATCTCTGTCGGTAACAATCACCTTAGGCATATTCATCTTTGAAGTAAGAAGTTTACGCAACATTTTTAAAACCCAAACAAAGTTTTCCTCTTTCTCATGCATCAAGAATCCAAACCCAACCGAATATGTCAAATCGGTCGAAGTTACCCCAACTACCTCAAACATTGGCATCTTATACAAGTTGGTTTTGTAGGTGGAGTCCATAACCAAAACCGTTGGAAAATTGTTAAACAACTTAACGGATGTTGGATGAGCCCAAAAGATATCTTCGATTGTATTACTTTCACCATGTGTTCTTGAGTAATAAGTATAGTTGTGCTCCTCCAACTTCGAGATTAGATATTGCAACGGCTTCTTGTCACCTCTATTTGCCTTCCATATTTTTTGACGTTCATTGTACACTTGCTTCACATTTGTCATGCAATGTGGTCTTTTGTTCTTCAAGTGTATCAAAATATTTCTTGGAAGCACCTTGCTCTTGGTCAAGTCATGTACAATCTTCTTGTCATCCTCCTTTAATCTACCGGCAAGAATGTGTCCTTCTAAAGCCGGCTCCATCGCATGGTTGTGAACTCCATTAAGAATGTTCAATCCCCATTCCTTTGTTTGCGTACTTTGATATCCACTAATCATGAACAAGCACCCGCATTTTCTTGAGCCCGTTGTCGCATGCTTCGGTTTTTTTTTAGGCACTTTGTGAGCTCCACTCCTTTCACACACTAGGCGCAATATTGGATGGACCAAGCTTGATCTTTGTGTAACAATTGTAAATCCCGCCTTGTTTGCTTGACAACGTACCCACCCAAGCAATTCTTCTCTATCTTGAAACTTAATGTCGTCAGAAAAAAACCTAGCCGTGTCCACTTCGTGGGCTTGAAGTGGGACGACACCGGGGCTAACATATTTAGAAGCTTGTTCAATGTTTGGTTTGACTTCAACCTTAGGCGGCTTGACATCTCCGGAAATTTGGACAAAATTACGTTTTGTCTCTTCCGAAACATCTTCCGCGTTCTCGGTCATTACTATAATTAAACAACACATAAATATGAATTAACAACTAACTAATGCATAAACATCAATGCCATAATGAACTAAAACAAAAAAAACAAAAAAAAACAAAGAAAAAAAAAATTTGAAAAAATGGCAGTAGCTACCATTTTTTCGTCCTTCAAAATTTTCGTAAGTGTTCCTCGGTACTTAACTACCGAGGTTTCCCTCGGCACTAAGCTACCGAGGATTTCCTCGGCAGTAAGCTGCCGAGATTCCCCATGCCAGTCTTACGTGACTGACGTTGTAAACCAACATATGACAGTGTAACATATAACAAAAATAAACCGAATAAAATGCACAATACCTTTTTTTTTACGTCAAAAGTATGTTGAATGATCCTAGGCTTGATGTTTGAATCATTTGGGGGAAGATTTGATAGAAAAAAATTATTGGATTTGGGGGAATGGATGGGTTTGATATGGAAGTTGATGAAAATAGTGTGTAGGGGAGCAGGTTTCCTGTTTCATCTGATGAAACAGCTTTTTTCGGCAGTTAACTACCGAGGAAATCCTCGGCAGTTAACTGCAGCCGGATTTCAAATTCCTCGGCAGTTAACTGCCGAGGGGGTAAAAGGGTATTTTACATGTGTGTCCCAGCCATATGGAATGTGTCAACATCAATTTTCTTTGGTGTTTTGCCATTAAATTTTGATGAGGGGGTAGGTTTTTAGTTAAGCAAAAGGGTCCCGTGAATTACATTGTAATCAACGTTTTTCCAAAAAATGAAAATACCAAGTGATTGCACTATATCGTAATTATTTAGAAAATGCAATTATAAATAATAAATGTGATATGCCAAATAGTACAATGTTTACTATATGGTCTATTTTAGAGGAAAAATGTAAGATTCAAAACAGGGTTCATTTATGAGAGCCTACTCTTTGAGGCCTAATTCGTCATTTTGGTCATAATTTTTTATGCTAGCAGGCAATAAATTAAGGGGTTTGCTAGAACACACCCACTAATTTTTATGTGGGAGTGTTTTAGCAAAGCTACACCTTAGGGTGTAATTAACCACTTTTTAGTTATTTACTTGCTAAAACACTCCCACATAAAAACTAGTGGGTGTGTTCTAGCAAATGCCTATAGGATTTGCTAGAACACACCCACTTGTTATTGTTAGAAGGTGTGTTATAGCAACATACACCTTAGGGTGTATTTAACCACTTTTTAGTTATTTACTTGCTAAAACACTCCCACATAAAAACTAGTGGATGTGTTCTAGCAAACCCCATAAATTAATAGTACAAACAAAAAATAATACAGTCACTTGAGTCAATTCTCACCAAATTCTTCACAAATAAAATATGATCAACCAGCCATCTTTTTCGCTGAGTATGCAAGAAATGATAAAAAAAAAAAAAAGGAAAATGCTACTTTTCAAGAAAAAAAGCTTCAAGAATTTTTCAAGAAATAGTTGGCAAATTTTAATTGGATGATTTATTTGTCCACTTCCTATTTTTCAGCCACACCTCCTTGAATTGTGGCAAATAGTGCATTGTGATTGACTATTCTTTATTCTTGAAGAATTCTTGAGGTTATTTTTCTAGAAATATAGCATTGCTCCAGCGGTTAAACGTTTGATAAAAGGTTTTGACTTTTATGAGTTATCTAGATTAGAATTTATAGTTGGCTTTCAGTTTCACTTCATCCAAAAAAAATCATTTGATATTTGAGATTCTAAGTATTTTTTTTTCTTAAGCTAAATTAACTCATCCAATTGATATCGAAGAGAATCGAACCTCAGATCTCAAAGAAGAACACATTCTCAGATCTCAAGTCAATACCACCAAACCAACCCAAATGGTAAGATTCTAAGTAATTTATTAACAAAATGCTTCTTATATTTTTGTTTCTTCTTATATTTTTTAGATAAATAGAGTGACAATATTCGTTTCAAAACTTATATAAAACGAAGGGTTTCGATTCAATTTAGATCACGATATTCAATCTATCAATTTTAACACTTTATCGATTGAACTAAAACTTGTATAAAGTTAAGAAAACTACCAACATCTTTAAAGATTTTCTTTCTAAAAAAAATCTATAGAGATTTTCAATAAAATTTAAGTATAATTTCAAAATATATCCTTCTGGAATAGTGTGTTTGAAAATAGTGATGCTGAACCGCCAATAATTAAGACATAAATTTAATTTCTTTTTTCACAAAATAATTTAACTTTTTTTTTGAAGGAACAAAATAATTTAACTTGTTTTGTCAAAAAAAAAAAATTTAACTTGTTATATCCTTTACATTTATCTATCTTATCAGGTCAATATGACAATAATTAAACAATAGTATTATAATCAATTCAATTAGGATTTTCACTGAGAAACTTTAAACTCCGTCTTGTAAACTACTCTTGATGTCTCAAAATCAACTAGGATTTTCACTGAGAAACTTTAAACTCCGTCTTGTAATTTGTAAACTACTCTTGATGTCTCAAAATAAGTTACTACATCATTTGACAATGTGCGTTATTTCTATAACACATTTTGACCATATTTTTACTACATCATTTGACAATGTGCGTTATTTCTATAACACATTTTGACCATATTTTTTTACTATTACTTAAAGTCAAATATGAAAATTTTCCACCGTGACGCTGAACTTTTCATATTTAGTAGCATATAAGATTTTGTTGAATTTGTCTCAATAAATATTTTCAAACTATATAATTTTGGGTCATGTTAACTTGTGCCTAAGGGCACATGTTAAGGAATCGAAAAAGAGTAACTTTGCATTAGAAAACATAATATTTTAACTTTTAAGAAGTTAACTGCATGACTTTTGATACGTATATTTCTATAATAATTTTCTTAACATGTGCCCTTGAGGGCATAAGTTAACATTTGCCTATAATTTTATATTTTCTGTTGATACCCACTTAAAGATATTAAATATCAAGCATATGCATTAACATATGTGAAACAGTCAACAATATCACTTATTTCAGGTCGGAAGGAGTAACTCGAGACATGTTTTTAGGTGCGCTAACTAACCTTTGAGTAGAGTAGCTACCGTCTTCAACCACATATTGTCTCTAAGGGAGACGATCTAGGCCCACTCTTGTTAAGGTATCAACTATCAATCATCAAATCATTATTTCCAACTTGAACATTTGTATCAAATTTAAGAAAAATTCAAAATTCAAATCTACTTTTAAATGATTAAATATGTTTGATTCTTTTTAACAAAAGCAAATCCTACAAAATTAGGATGTGGGAGTTTTCACCATTTAAAAAATGCAGAGACTCATGTTGTGGTTAACTATGATTTGCAAGTCAACATTGATGTAGTTTGAAGCAGCATAAAATTTTCCGACAAAGAACCACAACAACGGCACTCCGCTGCCAAATCCAATGCAGCCATTAGCTTCGTAGTGGAAAGTTCACGCTTCTGCCTCACAGTAATCAAAGTAGACAGGCTGCAGTACCCATAATTGGGTCTTTCAATTTGTTTAAGTTTTTCAATATTGTCTAATTTACTACTACATGCTTCTCAAATTACAAATAAAAAAAATTATTATAAGTTGTTTTACAAATTCTTTTTTAATATGATGAAGATAGAATAAAGAATTGAAATAAGATAGAGTAATAATTACTAGTTAATTGTATAAAAGGAAAAATAACATTAATGTTTTATTGGTATTGTAAAACCATTTATAAATGTAAGAAAAGTGAAAAGTGAAAAGTGAAAAGTTTCTTACATTTGAGACCGGGGGGAGTAGTCTTTTTTTCAAAACGACTTATAATTTAGGACTGGTGGAATATCTTCAAAATTAATATTGTTACTTTTTTATATTTTTGTTTTATATATGTTATTTATATTACTCTTAATTATTTATAGTTTGTTTATTTACACAGTATTGTATAAGTAAGATGATATACTCCCTCCGTCCCTCAATACTTGACCTACTTGACCATTTCACACAGTTTAAGAAAAGTGTAAAGATGAAAGAAAGAGAATGATACTTTTACTGAATTGCCCTTGTTATTATTTTTAAACCTTCACTTTTAAGTAATGATTACTTTCTTTGTTCCACTACAAACTTTTACATGGAGACCATAAAAAGTATTTATAAAGGGTAAATTTGTCAAATTCTGCTTAAAAATCTGAGAAGGTCAAGTATTGTGGGACAAATATTTTTTTCAAATAGGTCAAGTATTGAGGGACAGAGGGAGTACTATTTTATTTAATTGAAAACAATAATTAGGGGTGTGAACAGGTCAGACCGTCCGACAGGGGCCTACGGCCTAGCCTATTTAAAGTCTAGCTCGGCCCAACTCGTTTATTAACAAGGCCAAACTCAAGCTTTTTATAAGGCTTATTTAATTAAACAGGTCAGACTAAGGCTTGCAAAAAAACCTATTAAGCTCATCAGGCCGGCCTATTAAGCTTTTCATATACTCCCTCCGTTTCAAAATGAGTGTCGCTTTAGCAAAAAAAATTTGTTTCAAAATGAGTGTCGCTTTACATTTCCAATACAACTTTAATTTTTTTCTTCCAACTTTACCCTCTCCAACTTTTCTCTCACACAATTTTCAATGCAACTTTAATTTTGTATTTTTCTTATAAAGTAGGGGCAGTTTAGTAAAAGCGTTATATCCAATGATTATTTCATTCTATTTCTTAATCTGTGTGTCAAAGCCTAAAGCGACACTCATTTTGAAACGGAGGGAGTATAATATATCTTCCATTATCGATATTTTTGATTTTTTTTTTTCATAAACACAATCCTTCATATGATTGGTTATTTAATAGCTGATATATTGGTGTGATTAGACCTTCGTAAGAATTCATTATTTAGTAGCAAACATATTTGTGTGCTTTAGGCCTTAATAAGTTTTGGCCTATTTAGGAGTGGACTTACATGTGTTGTCAGACCTTAGCATAAAATAGGCTTTTAAATAGACTTTCAGGCTTCATCAGACCTTTAATAAGGTCAGGCCAGACCTCGAAAATGAGCCTATGACGGGTAATAGACCAGACTCAGGCCTATGATTTTTGAAGTAGGCCAGGCTTAGGTCTTACAAAGTCCGACCCGGCCTAACTCATTTCCACCCCTAACAATAATGATGTAGTATTACTATTTATGTTCCTAATAAAAAGAGTGCAAAATTATGAATTTAATATAAAATGCCAAGACAAACTTATTACTTTTAATTTTTTAAATCTACATAAGTTTGCCCATAATAAAAAAAAAACTCAATTATTTATTACTATCTCGTTTTATCTATTTCTCTCTGCAATAAATCATATTTAAGAGAAATATTGGCAAATAATTACTACCTCCGTTCCTTTTTAATTGTCACATTTTGACATTTTACACAAACCAAGACAATCAATAAATGTTGCTACTTTTGATACAATAATTTCTATTTTTACTATAATAACCTTATTTATTTAATATCTCATTACATATATTTCTCTCTCCACAATAATAAATAGAGAAATGATATTTTGACAACTATTTTGTGACAACCTATGTGACAACTTTATCTCTCATACTCACATTATTTTTTTACTTTCTCTCTCTATTGCTTTGGTTTCCGTGTCAGTATCTACTTTCCTTTGTAAATTAGTGGTTGTCACAAAAGTTGTCCCTCAAATGGTTGTTCATATAACACACCTCTAATAAATAAGGGTAATATTAGTAAAATAACATTTAATGTTGCATTGAACTATGTAAAGTGACACTTAAATAGAAACAAAAAAATTCTCCAAAAGTGACACTTAAAAAGGAACGGAGGGAGTAATTAGTAATGTTGTTTATAGCGAAAACTTCAACCGTAAATGCATCCCAATTAGTTGTATTCAAATAGCAGTTGTTGTAGCAAAGTCTCACTTTTCAATCCCACCGCGCATTATTTTAGCCAAATGCAAATCCTATGGTGTGAAAGTTTCGAGAAAGTTTCGTAATGTTATTTCTCGCTAGAAATAGCAGTGCTTATAATTAATTAATGTTACATTAAACTTTAAACAGAACGGTTAAATATAAAAAAGAATCTTCAAATGTGACATTTAAAAGGAATAGAAAAAGTACTTTGTTAGTGTAAAGTATGTGAAAGTGAATATATTAATGCATGGCGAATATAATAAAGCTAAGGTTTTTATATGTCTTTGGACTTCTTTTGGTCATAATTAAAGGGTTTATATATGACTAACTCAAAGAGTTTGGTCTATTGGCAAAATGATAAGTGATAGACTTGGATTTTTCGAGATCCAGTTCTGTTGGGCACTGCCTCTTACCCTAAATATTTTTTTTAGAAAAATAAAGGATATGTCATTGTTCTATATAGACACAGTTAGATCCGTTCATTTTGTAAAAACAATTTCTTGTTCTATTTTCTAAAATATGAGTTCATATTTACTTGTTAATAAAAGTATACATGTGAAACTCTTGAGGTAAATAAGTGTAATAGAGAGAAGATGAAATGCTATTCAGATATGATTCATTTTTAAATTTGTAGTTTATTATCTGTTAGCAAGTAAGATCAACACAAAATAGAACAAAATATATTTTCACAAATAAACTGATAATACATTCATCAAAGCAACTCATATACAATTACAAATAGTACTCGTTTTGAATTCATGCAAAAATAATATCATTCATCCATTTCTTGAATTTTGTTTGTAAGTTGGTGTCGTCGTTGGTCAAGTAGGATTCGATGTCAAGTCTCTTGGATGTTCAATTTGTTTTTGAATAAATGAATAATTGCAAGGAAAGACAGAGATAACAGATGCACATGACAATCACATGAGCTACTTACGTATCTACAAATAAAGATATACAGGAAAGGACAATAAGGAGATGGGATCAACTTCTTTCAAAATTTCTCAATAAAATAATGCTACTATAGATCATGTCATGCCAGTGAAATAAATATGATCATTGATCAGCAGTTTTAACGGATATTTTTCTTAAATGAAAATATTTAACTCATATTGCCTCCTCGTATTAATATTTAATTAGTTTCAAAAGTTGAACTTTTTTTTTTGCAAGCGAATAAATATCCAACATGTAATTAATTAAAATTATATGGTGTTTGGAAGTAAGATGTAGGGATGGTAATTTCTTTCTGTAAAAAAATGGGACGGTAATTTCTTGCCATGCTTAGATGTCAAAAACTCTCCAATCTTTTATTTAGTTTTAAGGAAAAATTCTCTGATCCATAACAACTAATTAGAGTAGGGTTTGGTGGTCCGCTTCGTCATTCTTCTAGGACGTGGATCTCGAGTTTCTCGAGGCTACTTTTAGGATTCTCCGATCCGTAACAACTACTTAGAGCAGGGTTTGGTGGTATGCTTCGTCATTCTTCCGGGACGTGAGGGTTTGGTGGTCTGCTTCGTCATTCTTCTAGGACGTGGATCTCAGGTTTCTCGAGACTACTTTCGGGATCCACTAATTTTCTTCATAGAATACATTATGGGCTTTTGTTGGCTAGGTAGCTGAATCACCATGATGATATTACTTGTTACACATATTCTCTTCGTTATGTTGATATGATATCCTTCAAGTTCAAACACCAAGGTTTCACAAATATGTCACTTTGATCCAAGACATCAAAGATCTCCTTCATCAAGATTGCCATGTTCGCATTGTTCACATGCTTCGATAAGGAAATAGATGTGCAAACTTCCTTGCTAAGTTAAGAGCTTCTTCTAACATTAATATCTTGGTCCACCCCTCCTTTGTGAGACTCTATGGAAACTTGGTTCCCCAGAGCTTAGTTATTCATTTCTTTTTGTTTCATTTTGTTTGTCTTTAGCTTTCCAACAAAAAAACTCTCCTACAAATTATGCACTCCTTTGTGAGACTCTATGGAAACTTGGTTCCCCAGAGCTTAGTTATTCATTTCTTTTTGTTTCATTTTGTTTGTCTTTAGCTTTCCAACAAAAAAACTCTCCTACAAATTATGCAAGGACTTTTTTTTTTTTTAAAGAGGATGCAATAAGTGGTTATATTGCAAGAAATTATAAGATCATTCAAACACATGAAAAAAAAATGTCCTGTAAATGTTTGAAAGATTTAATTTTTTTTGTTTAACAATATACTCGAATGTTGAAAGAAATATAAAGCATATAGGCTAGCTAATCACAACATCCAATGGCACGTGCGGGCCATAAGACACAATCCTTTGCTGGTGATCCATCATCTTCCAAAGTAGGCAATTGAATCCTGACATTTCTTTCTCTTTGGACCCCCTAACCCTAAGCATTTGGACTTTTGCCACCTATTTTGGCTGCACGTACCAACTTGTTCATAGTTTCTTCCATTTGTTTCATCGAATTCTCCATTATATTGTTGCTAATCTTGCTTCTATATTACTTTGTTGTTCCTTTATATGCTCTTGTTGCTTCTTGTGATGTTCTTGTTGCTTCTTGACAGCATCTAAATTTAATTTTCATAACAAGCCGATTATTTCATATTTTGACTTTTTTTTTTTTGTCAAGCATATTTTTAGTCTTTAGTTTCAAAACTCAATTCAATTGAATTAATTCATGCTGGAAATAGTTTCTTGATTTTTAGGGGTTGTACCAAAAGGAGGTGAATCTAGTAAAATGTGATTATTTCTTTAAGTACAACTTACATTCTAAAATCATATAATAGATCTTATTTTTACTTACCGCAACCACTAGGAAAAACTTGTGATGGCGGATAACATTTTCACTTTCAGTGCAAAAATAATTGGCTTAGTTGGGATCAATAGGTCTGAGATTGAAATACTACTACCTAAAAATAGTTGAAATAGTAGCAAATACGTTGCCATCAACTTTAATTTTGTTTTTGAAGCATTGATTCAAATATTTTGTGGATCATTCTTCTGACACCATTTCTAAAGGCCAGTTTGTACTGCTCAGTGGTCCAATATACACCATTATTCATTAGCACTCAACTGAGTATCTGACATCAATGGGTCCAAGGAGTTTCTCCTAGCACTAACCTCTAAACCTCCTGCCTTAAGAATTTATATCTAGAACCTATTTTTTATAGAATAGGATGAACCTTTAAAATCCATGCCCTTCCAATGTATGAGACCTTTGCAAATGTTAGTTCCTAATCTTAAAATGGTGGATTTAAAATTTGGACAAATCAAAGGCCTCTAAGAAGAGTGGAGTGGAGAAAGAATCCGTCATTTTTTCTTTTGTTTTTTAAAATCCGGCATCTGATCTAAAAATGGACTAATCCGTTGATACCAATCTCACTAACCATTATTGGTAGTCCGTTTGAAATCAGAACAAAACTCTGTATAAACTAGCTCACACAAATTGGCGTTGAGAGGATTTAAACAACTTCAAGAGCATTTTAAAATATAGCATGCACTAATTTTTGGCACATTTAAATGTACAATTAAAAAATAGAATTAAAATAGGATGTCATATAATGCCGTATTTTTTAAAATGTCAAGTTAAATCTCAAAGTAAAGTAAAATTTTACTGGCATATTGACCCGCTAGTCTATTTCAAGATATGTTGTATCACCATCCATTACTGATAAAGTTTTGTGATGATTGGGAGGCATTCATGTGAACATGGAGTCGTTTCAGCTGTGATTGAATTGCGGCAATGGTTTCTTCCCTTTTTTGGAAAGGTTTGGGAGGCATGAATAAGAATGAAAGCATCAATAATATAGTACTTACTTTAATGCAACGAGACCCAACTCGAGAAGGGATCAAATCTCCTAATAATTCTACGGTAAAAATATAAATTAAAGATATTGTTTAATTCTCTAGCTCTTTTCATTGATTTCAATCCATTACATAGGACAGGACAATTCAGTTACATAAATTGAAGAGACCTGAAATCTTAGAGAGACAACATAAAAAATAAGATTGGTTGTTGCTTAATTGTTGTTGAAGTATTTCATCCAACAAGGCTGGTACCCGGATCATGAAGCTTGAGAAACATGTCCGTGAGTCTAGAAAAAGTTGCAAGAAAATTTTACTTTGTCTAGTTTAAGATTCTAAACTAATTTTCTATTCTATTTTGTCTCAATTTTCTTTAACTTTTTTTTCATATGATAAATATTCTCACTACCAAATGCATATTTGCTACAATATTTATGCACATGCTCCACAACACGGAATCCAAGCCAAAGCCTCCAATGACAATGGTTTTATAAACTGAAGGCCATTACTTTTCCCACCCTATCCTGCACCCTATTTGGATTCTAAAATCCGAAATACTTCAACATGTTTTTGGAGGTTTTAAGGGATTTTTATGCAGTTCGGATTTTGGATTTTTATGCAGTTCAGATTCTAAAATCCGAACTGCATAGGGTGCATGAGAAGCTCATAGGGTGGGACAAGAAACAATCAAAACTGAAATAGAGAGAGGCCCAAAATTTGAAGGTCAAAACCAAATTTCAAACCAGAACGTCACAAAGTCCATACTCTTGCAAGGTGTCTTGTCCAAAATTAGACCCCCTCCTGCTCCATCACCACTCCCAATTGTTAGGCAATATTCTCATGTGCACTGGACTTTGAGCAATGAACATCAGTATATTATTTTTGGAATTTGTAATGTAATTTAATTTCTTCGTTACAGCTCTTTTTGATATTGATTCGCCGTGTGTGTGTGTTGTAAACCACCTTCTCATGAACAAACAAGAAACACGCTAATGCACAATTTCTAAACACACAAAAGGAGTAGAACATAAGTAACATACCTCCGCTTAGGTTGTTTTCAATTTCATATGTTCGAATGGTTGTACAAATATCATTTCTCTTTCATTTTCCTCATTACTTGGGTTGTTTTGTTAGTCAGAACAACACACTCTTATTGACATGGTTGGAAACAAATTTTGAGGGTATGCATGAAATGTAAGCACAAATCCAAGAAAATTATGAGTTTCTTATATTTTTCATTTGCGTTTAATATTTTAATTTTTTTGTTCTCTCTACTATATTATACATCGATTTTAATATTTTAATCTACTATACTATACATCGATTTTGAAATGTATACTGACAGCCTACGTTGCCTTGCCTAATAATGCACTCATGTTTCTTATGTTTTCATTTACCTGATTTGAAAATATGATGTTGGCATACGCATCAAACTATGATGTATCTCTTAACTCTTCACTATAATATGAAAGAGCTAAACAATGATGGTGAAATATGAAAACATGTTATGCCTCTTATTTCATATATTCATTAATAGAGTGGAATCTGTCTTTTACAAAGAAATTATATAATTATCTCAGTAGTTCCAATTTCATGTGTATTTTTCTGTGCTTTTTGTACTACAATTTATTGTAAAGTCAGTATGACATGACTTCAAATATTCCAAAAGAATTCGGTAGTTGGATTTATTGTATCTCATAGACTCATACTATATGGATTACTGTTGATGAACTTACTCATGAAATCTTTAGTTTAATTTCAAATGACGATTTGGTCCTTATTTAAGACCAAGAGATCATAGGGAAAATAAATCATAGATTTGAAACATGAAAACCCATATGCAATCATAGGTGAAGGTCCAAAATACAACAACAAACAAGTCTTATCCCACTATGGGGAGAAGGTTCAAAATGACATGACAAAAAGACAAGGACCAAATCGTTATTTGAAATTAAGTTAAGGGACTGCACAAGTAATTTTGCCTTATTACTCTATAATATGGACTCATGTATCCATGCCACACCCAATTTTGAGGCTATATTAATTACCAAACAAAATCATAGTTAATTACCAAACAAAATCATAGTTAATTACCAAACACGTCGCTGCTAGTTCAAAACCTTGGCCATAACATTGTACCAGATAAAAGAAGAAATAAATGACCAAAAGGATGATTGTATCAAGTAACAGATAATCTGAATTCATAACATTGTGTATATATTAAAATCCTCAAAACATATTGTTAAAAAAATATCCCCATAACGAACCTAACTTCATATTGTATTCTCTAAGCCTCCTTACGCAAGTACAACTTGCCAATCACATGAAGGATGGCAACAAATGCTATAAAGCCAATGCTCATCACAAGAACCACATTTGGGGAGATCTTGAGTCCAGGGGCATCATCAGTGTAAAACTGAAGCATAGTCCCTGCAGCTCCTCCAGATGCCCCACCACCGGGTGTCTTCCTTCTTCTCATGCTTGCAGTCGCTGCTGCACTTCCTCTTTGGGGAGCTGCTCCACCTGAAGCCATTTTCTGAAACACATGTATTTGAAATGTTAAACTACAAACCAATGAAAATGTAATGCACAACATAATCATATGAGCAACAGATGATAGGTAGTAGTTTTGGCAGGAAAATATCAATTTTAATAACTTATCCTTCCTCCAACATAACGATCAATCTCAGGTTAGAAAACCGAACAGTTTTTAATATCGGCAAAGCCTTATCCTATCTACTGCAAAGGAGCCCTAACCCTAACAATATCCGAAAATAAACAAACAAACCATAAAATTTTAATTAATCGGTGCACCACTCTGTTTTTTCTCCTGCCCAACTAAACAATTACAAACCCTAAAAATGATCATTCAATAAGAGATATTCAGAAAATCTCATTGCTCATACAATAAGAAAAATTAAATAAAACTCTATCAACACAAAAGCATACATGGTCATTCATGAAAATTGGAAATCACAATTCAAACTTAATCAAAATCAAAACAAATAAATACATGAAACAATTCATATCAGAGAAATCAACACACAATAAAAAAATCCAAAACAAAATTTCTAACAATTAACACTCCTATGACACAAAATCACAACCCTTAAACCAAATAGATGAGCATAAATAATAATCTTATACTATTCTTAAACAGATCCATAATTACACAACTAAAACATCACAATCTCATGAGTTTTCAAACAAATTTGCATA
Source organism: Medicago sativa (assembly GCF_051527215.1). Taxonomy (NCBI): domain Eukaryota; kingdom Viridiplantae; phylum Streptophyta; class Magnoliopsida; order Fabales; family Fabaceae; genus Medicago; species Medicago sativa. Next base: position 88,038,798 of record NC_140752.1, read on the forward strand.
ATCTCAATCTAAAATCACCAGATCTAGGAATGTATCAAGAAAAATCGATTACAAAACGAAATAAATCCACAAATCGGATCGCAATCACCGATCGAAAGCAATTCAAAACAAGTCAAAGCACGAAGATTAAGGAAGAAAAGCCGAAGAAACATCATCGGATAACATGCAACAGCGAGAGACATAGATTGAATAAAAGAGACAAAGTGGAAGAGTGTTGTTACCTCTGCTGTGGAAACGGAGTTCACGCGTTCAACTGCAAAGATAAATCGAGGGACAGAGGAAACAAGTCAATCAATAGTGTCAAAAAACTCCCTCAAACATCTTATTTATATTATTTCTCCTTCAAAATAAAAATTAATCTAATTTAATTATTTTATTATAAAATAATTTGTTTAATCAAATTTTATTTTTAAGTTAGAATGATAATTTATCTTTTGATTTTACTTCTGAAATTCAAAAAGATAATTCTGTAAATAAAAAATTAAAAAAGATAATTTTATAATTTTTCTTAAAATAAAATACTTCAAATTTTATCCAATTTTAAAAGTCTTATGAACATTCAACTATGTTTTAAAACAAATCTTTTTATTTACTCTAATTCTAAATATTCACTTTGAAACAAATTTATTCTTTGACTAATAGACGTACACTGAACGCCTATATGTTTTTTCTTTTATTTATTTTTTTATTTATATATATTATCGTAATTACGTAGATTAAATGAAAAATCATCTTTTTAAAAAGGAGAATGAAAGATTGGGAATGAGAAGAATAATGGAGTTTAATTTGGCTTTGTTTGGTAAATGGTGCTCAAGATTGAAGGAGGAATGCGTGAGTTTATGGTATAAGGTTTTAGCTGCTCAATATGGGAGGAGGGGGAAGGACCGGTGATGGTGGGAGGACGAGTTCTATTTGGTGGAATAATATGAAAGTTGTAGGAAAAGACGTGGGTGAGGGGGTATGGAGATGGATTGAAGACAACACAGGTATTGTGAGGTGGGGGATGGATCTTCGACGTAATTTTGGAAGGATGGGCTTTAAAGGTAAGTTCAGTCGCCTGTTTGCTTTAGCTAAGAATAAGTTGGTGACGGGTGGCAGAGATGTATGTTTTAGGTTGGGGTGAGGGGGAGAGACGTAGAAGTGGAGGAAGAGGTTATTGGCTTGAGAGGAAGAACATATAGGGGAGTGTTGTGCCTTGTTAAATTTTATTGTTTTGCAAGCTAACATGGAAGAGGGATGGATTTGGTATTAACATGCATGTAAAAAATATAAAGTAGTGGTGCTTCTTTCTACTTGCTCTCGATGAGTTATGTTAATATTCTAGAGAACAATAGTATTACTTGGCTTAAGGTAACTCCTCTGAAAATGTGCCTTTATGCATAGTGAATGTTTCGTAATCGTATTCCTACAAGATATAATTTAGCAAGGAGAGAGGTTCATTAGAATGAAGAGCAACTGTGCATGGGAGGTTGTGGTTATGAGGAGGATCATAAGCATTTGTTTTAAAAGTATTTTTTTGTGGAAAAGTTTGGACTTCTATTTCTCGTTGGCCAGATTTTCTCACAGTTACTTCGACGCGTATTTTGGATCATTTACAAAAATATGAAACTCCCTTGATTCATGTGTAAAGGACAAGGTATACTAGCATTAGGCATGGCATTTGAACCCACACCCGCTCAGACATGGCCGCCCCGCTCCGTATTTAACGGGGAAAAACCGATTTAATTGGATGTGGGTGTGGATGTGGGGGAAAACCTGTTGATTTAGTACAGGGCGGGGTCAGGGGATGGTCAAACCCGCGCCCACCCCCGCCCCGTTTATTTTAAATTACTTTTTTACCTATATATTTGATAATTATATTACTCTTATACCATTCTCTTGTTTTAATAATCTTGCAACTAGATTTTTTTAACTCTGACATTTTGATCTTTAGAAAATGTTCTGAGCTTTAATGATTTTAGAAGTTTTTGTTATTAGATCTTTTTTGTTGCTGTGAAAGGACAAAAAGTTTTTAATTTCTACTACAGTTACGGGTGGGGGTTAGGGCAGGGCTGGGAAACCCGTCTCCGCTGGGGGCAGGTTTGGATGTGAATTTGCTATTCCCAACGGGTTTGGGGAAGGGGGTGGGGCTTGGTACAGTGAAGCGGGGGAGGGGACATACTTGCTAAAACTTGTCCCAACCGGACCTGTTGCCATGTCTAAGTGGCATTAAGATCATTAAAACCATAACCTTTCTTCCTTGTGTAGACCATCAACTCTCTGTTCCTTGAAGAAAACTTTTCACGTTAGTTTAGGGAGCAAGGCTCTCCCTTTCGTGATCGTAGTCATAAGTTGACGGTATTGTCCTCACCATTCACCCATCCTCTCCTTCCGCTATCGAGGAAGACCTTCAGTAGAAGGAGTGCTTCTAAGAGAGATTCCAACAAAACTGAAGTTGAGACTCCAAAAATGAAAAATAAAATATTCTTAGTGATTAAAAACTTATTTAACCTTCTTTATAAAAAAAGACTTATTTAACCTCGTTTAAAAAAACTTATTTAACCTTAAAATTAAATGGTAAAAATGAAAAAGAAACCCATAAATAACATCATGTAGTACTTAATGAGAGAGACATAGAGGCAACATATATACTTTATTCGCCTCAAAATAATTGAGTCATTTCATTATTTCACACATATTAAAAAAATTGTATAAGTAAAAGAGAAAGAAGCATTCAAGTGTCATTCTCAAGTGTTGGTGCATTCGTCATTATCAGAAATATAAAATGAAGATATTGAATTGAGAGTGATAAAATTAGTGTATAATTGAAAAAACAATGAAATGGATCCCTATTTTAAGATAGTATTTCCTTTTTTTTACGGAAGCCCCTAATATGGACCTTAATTTTAAAGGACCATTGGTGGACCTTATTAATTTACCTGCTATAGCCTGTCAACTGTTTTTGTTCTTGTTCTTCCTATATTGGTTATTTTGGGTTTAAAGGTGCAAATTAATCGCATCTCCTTCTCCATTTCTCCAGCCATTTATGGTTGCATCCACTTTCCCAATATTCTCTCACGTTCTTTTTTTTTTTTACAGATACACATACTCTTTTCTTTCACATCTTCATTATACATGACATGCCCCTATCGTTTTCAAACAATAGTGAAGTAATTGTTTGTCAATTGAAAAAAAATTACAAAACATATTTCCCCTTTTCTCTTGTTTGTGTTATTTGTTTAGTGTCTTCAAACAAATAATGGAAAAAAGAAGAAGAAAATTGATCTGGAGTAGGTGCTGTTTGTGTGGTTGTGATTGAAATTTTGAAGCTTTTGGGTAAATGGAAGGAAACACAAGTGTGATGTGGTGCTGGTTGTAGTTATGAAAAATAACCAACAAATAAATATTTAGTGTTCTCTTAAAAACAAATTAAATCAAAATATAATCAGTGACACAAAAATGGCAGTCTCACACACACATTAATTACACAGAAAGGAGAGACATATGACAAGTCAAACTCATAGAAGGGAGAAGAAGAGGGAGAGACCCACAAGAATGGAAGAAATGGGGTGGTGTTTTTGAAGGTGAGAAACACCCACAAAGTGGATTTTAGACTTTGAGATAGACAAAGAGATACATGAACAGCACAGAGACCAGAATGCATAATGTTAATAACTTAAGCTCAAAATCCAATGGTTCATAATAAAAATTGTGGACAAGCTATAACAGGTAAACTAATGAGGTCCATCAATGATCCCTTAAAATTAAGGTCCATACTAGGGACTTCCTTTTTTACAAATGGATTATTTATGTAGGACACAGGAGGCGGTTTTACTTTTATTTTTTTTATAAAAGATATAATTCATAAAATCGTATCCTACTTTAAATTCTTTTGAGGGCAAGTTTAACCTAAGGCTTCAACGATACAAGCGAATCGCAATATATAGGTTACTTTTTATTAAAAGGTTACTGCTTGAATGTTGGGGTCCAGCATGATGATATGACATTTTTAGAGCTGAAAACTTCTAAACAGGGGTCCAAGGTATCTCTGCTACTTCATGCATTTTATACTCATTCGAGTAAACTTTCAAAAGAGCCATAAAAGACAGAGAACCCATGAACAATCAATCAAGCAGGAAAAGTTCTTAAAATATACTCCCTCCGATCCTTATTATAAGAAACAATTGACTTTTTTGGTTCATTGTATAAGTGATGTATCTAGTCTATATTTACAATAAGATACATTAATTATTCTATGAACCTAAAAAGTAAACTTTTTCTTATAATAAGGACCGGAGGGAGTATGCCTCTATGAGTGAATTATTCCACCACCAATAAATATTCCTACAAGCAATTTCAATCCACGCCAAAAAGAGCATTTAAGAAATATATATAAACAAAAAAGACCTAATAAATATACTATCAATTTCCAAAAAATATAAATAAAAATGGAAAAAGTGGCTCATAAAAACTCCCTTCATTCCATGTCGAACTTGTATGTTTCAAAAGAATAACTTTTACCATGTTTAATAAAAAATATTTTTTAAATACTATAAATTCAGGAGCAAAAACTATATTTGACTAAAATTTACTAAATACGGTAATATCCATTTTTGAGTTGGATCCATAGTAGACCTCACTCTTTAATATATTAAGGTTTTGCCAACAAACTTTGTTAGTGATCGAAGGCTTATGATTATTGCCTGCCAGTGTAATATTTTTTTTTACACTATCGGTGTTTATGAATTAATCGTATTCCTTTCAAAAATAAAAATGAATTAATCGTATTAAAATTACTAAAGATTTAGAATGGAGCGGGTCATCTTTATATAATACAAAAACATACTTCTATGGGCAAAAGTACATGTGGCATCTTCACATTCTTCATCACATTTAATGTTTTCTTATCACCCAATCAAATTAAATTATGACTCATTTGTTTTTTTATTAGCCAATCAAGATGGACAATGACTCATTAAGTTTTCATCAACCAATCAAAATTGATCAAGCCATGATTTTTTTTCCCTATATATAGACAACTTTTTTTCATTATTTTCATGTGTCTCTTCCCCCATCAACAAATCATTATTTTTTTCATTATTTTTTATGTGTTTTGAAATCATAGAAGTTTAATCACTTGGTCGTAGATTATGGGGTTGATTTTCTTTTTTATTTGTATCTAATTGTTAATGGATAATGTTACTTTCTCAGGATCTCATTGGAGAGCATGTGTCTACATTCTACGACTTCAAGATGTTCAACATCAACAATATAATTTTTAGTCAAGACAATGTTTTGTATTTGATATAGAATCAAGATGTTAGAGTTTAGATACCTTAGGTTTATTGAATATTATTTAATGAATTTATATGTCGATAAACTAATCTCAATAAATTGATTTAGCCTTTATCTATATCTATTTTATGAATTTTTGTCTTGCACAAAAACGTATATTACACATGAACTCTTATTTGATGAATCCTAATTGATGATTTTAAATACATCTCCGGACATGTTAAACATCATCATAAAGGTTGCATACAATTGGTTCACATCATCTAATTTGGACAAACCTTTTCTAATAAGAAGACATTTTAAATCATCATGTTTTACTATGACGGCTTTTCACTTATCATAGTTTCTTCAATAGAATGTATCAAAAGCTTCAATCAACCATTGAGCAATATACATGGTTTCTTTTTTATTTCTTTTGACCATATATGAGATAATACACAATCCTTTAAGTGTCATTTCATCTTATTTATTTGACAATCAATATATGACTTTTTCTCCTTTAATTTGTCAATTAGATAGTTACTATTAAATAATTTTTTTGTGGGGACTATTAAATAATATTGTTAATTTTGTTATCTACCCTTTATTATAAATATCATCCATTTGCAAGCAATTCCACCCACCATTTCAATCAAAAATTGTATTATTTTCAATCTTTTGTCTCAATGTCATGCCTTTTTTCTTTTTGTTTTTTTTTCCTTTCTAAGTTTCACGTATTTGGTATTTTTAACAAGCCAAAATGATTTTTTTTTGGGGAATTAGTCACTTTAGTCCTTGAATGGGGAACGATTCGTCAATTTAGTCCCTGAATGCAGATAATATGCAAAACAGTCCCTGCATGGTCAATTTAAGGGACTAAAGTGACTAACGAAGTCTACATTCAGGGACTAAATTGACTAACGGAGTCTGCATTCAGGGACTAAATTGACTAACAAAGTCTACATTCAGGGACTATTTTGTAATTTATCTGCATTCAGGGACTAAATTGACGAATCGTTCCCCATTCAGGGACTAAAGTGACTAATTCCCTTTTTTTTTTTGAGAAAAAAAAATCCATTTAATATAATTCTCAAATATAACACAAAATGAATTATATTAACACAAAATTTTCATGTATTTTTGTATACTTAATAATTTAATATAGTTCTCAAATATAATTATTTTCGCATTTATTAAGGATAATATAATGATAAAGCAATTTAAGAGTAATTAATATGTCATTTAAATTAGAATGATTATATAAAGGTTAAAATGTGTCATTTAATTATTTAGAATGAAAATGCCTCATTTGGTGGATCAGACAGGAAACAGAAAAAAAATTAAAGGATAGCGTTAATTATAACCCTTAATTAAAGGAAACAACTAAACACTACCAAAAAAAAAGGAAACAACTAAATCAAAAAAAAAAAGATGGAAACAAACAAATATTGAAGTATAACAAATAAATGGAAGACATTTAAAATTCAAATAGTTCGATTTTCCTATCTGTATAAAAAAAATGAATTATTTGAATCTTTTAACCTTTTAATTAATGTTTTATATTCATTTGTTTTAAGGGAATATTTAATTTACATAAAAAAGTTTTTGACAAATTCACAAAAAAAAAAAAATTCATTAAATTTTGATTTTTTTTGAATGGATTAAATTTTGAAATTTATATTTTTATAATTTAAAATAATTATATTTTATGTGTCATTTTAATTGGGTTGATCCAATAAATATTAAACTTTGTCATTTAATAGGTCAAACAAATAATAGACTAAAAAATAAACGGTTCTTTAAATAATAGTCATTAATGTGGTAATTTAAATTAAAATGATTCTGTTAAATGTCTCATTTATTTAGTCAGATGAAAAAATGTTATTTAAAAGATACCATTATATGATATCATGTTTTGATTCACTATTTTTGCTACTAATACTTAGGGGTGTTCAAAACCGGATCAATCCAAAAGAAAAACCGCTAATCAAATCAATCCAAACCGAAACCGCAAAAAACCGCATTTGGTTCGGATGTATTCGGATCATTTTTTTTACCTAACCGCATGGTTTGGTTCGGTTTACGGTTTTGATTTTACCAACCGAACCAAACCAAACCAAACCACAATATAAGAAGAAAAAAAACTAATTAAATATATATCATCTAGATCAATACTCATAGAAATTCAATGGAAACTTTAATAAAAGAACATATTTTTTCTCTTATTAAGTTTCTACTTTGCTGCTTTTTCTATCAAAAATGTATTTATGTGCTACTTGAACTCTTAGAGAATGATTAAAATTTTAGTCTTTTGTATTTCTTACAAAATAGTATTACTTTTTGTCCTCGTTTTAATTTGGTCTACGTAGTTGAAAACATTGTTGGAAGAAAATAAAATTATAATGTTGGATGAAATTTAAAACATTCCTGAAAATATGTTGTGTTTTAGCTTTTTAATTTGATTTTAAAGTTGAAAACAAAAAAAATATATTATTGTCTAAAAAAACCGCACCAACCGATCCAATCCAAACCGGATTGGTTTGGTTTGGATTTTATTTTAAAAGTCAACCGAACCAAACCAAACCACGTACTTATTTATCTTGCGGTTCAGATGACTAATAATAGCATTTCTAATCAAGATTGGTTTTGCTAATAATGAGTTGACTCAATTTCAAGGGTGTGGATTCAATCTCCGCCATTAGCGTGAAGATCTCTTTGACAAGGGCTCTCTAAAAATTTTGTAAGTGTTTATTGAGTCATGAGACATGTCCTGACCTTGATGTGTCCTAAATTTTTTTTATGTAAAATTAAAGTCTATTTGCCAGATTCTAAAGGAATTTTTTTTGTCAAATAATAATAACAAAGATAATTTAAAAGGAGAATCGAATGATATCTAAAATTAAATTTTACCAATAACTCGGTAATTTTTCATATTTCAATTTTACGAATTTCCTACAATGTTTATCTTGATTTTTTTTTAAATTATGTCATATGTTTTAATAACAAATGCACGTAATTGTCAAAAAAAAAAATAACAAATGCACGTAAATGTGTTTTAATATATAAAAAAAACTTTCTCTATTATAAAGATTTGGCTTCAGAGAATGCAAAAGTACACGTGTACATATATGGTGTTTAAGCTCACTAAATGTTATCAAACTAATCCGCATCAGCATGTACATTTTCAGTTTTTAGTGAGAAAGAAATGCATTAATATGATATTTAAGATTAGACATTTATCATATCATTAGTCAACTATGCATTTATCCTATAAGATATCCATACATTGATGATATCACAAAATTAAAGGGGTAATTGATGTTTTTCTTTTTTGAGGGGAAGGGGGTAATTGAGGTTATTTAATTGATTTTTATTTTATAAAATATTGTTTCTAACTTTCAACATTTTCACACTGTTTCAAAATTCAACGTTCATTCTAAAATTTGAAATTCTTCTCGAATTCTCAAATCCCTTTTTCGTTGAGTGGAGAGTTTGGTTTTCGATTGTGTCCTCCTTCAATATACGTTGACATCTAAATGTAAATTTTACATATCATATTTGTAATTTTTTTTTTCTAAATTAAAAGCACAACTTAAAGAGAATATATGACGTCTCAACTAGACTTTATTCATTTTTGCTTATATATATTATATTATTAAAAAAAGGGGGAGATACAAATACAAATTAGGGGGACATAAACCTACCCCAGTAAATCCACGCAAAAGTGTAGGTCGACCCTAAACGGATAATACAAAAAATTAAAACAACACAAGTGGGTCAGCTTCTAATTAATCGTAAAACTAATCAAAGGTTTTGAGTATATATGTAACTCATCAAATTATTTCCCTAATTTATCTATCATATATTTTTTTAATAAGCATGTATTTTGTCAACTCAACATATCACATTAGCGTTTTTCCATTTTTAGATTCCTCCAAAGACCAAAAATGAAGGAATTTAAAATAACGCAAAAAAATAAAATGATTTTTTTATATTTAATATAAAAAATTAAGCTAATGATATTAAAAAACTAACAAAATATTTCATCATAATGTTTGAAGTTATGAGGGAGTCTTCAATGGGTTGGATCTTCATATTTGTCTAAGAGAAACCTCACAAATGAGATTGACACACCCCTAAAAAAAAATGAGATTGACACCACATCTCACTTATATGTTACTCAATATGTACTTTTGCATCTAATGTGTAGAAGTTTAACTCACACACGACACATTAACATCTCTCCCTTAAGCGTGAGACTCTTTTGTATCTATGATATGGTGAAATAACCAAATAAGGCCATTTCGTAGAGAGATGTTTTCACTCATTTATTTCATGAGAAGAGAAAAAATAAAGTAGAAAAAGAAATCAGATGAAAAAAGAATTTGAACATGAGAGAAAAAGTAAGGGAGAATAGTGAGTTGTTGGTAATTTTATGGGTTTGTTACGTTGAAGAAAATTAAGATAATTTAGTAATTATGCTATCAAAGTATCAAACTCATTAAAAAGTCAACATCAATTTAAAATGTCTAATAAACATCTACAATTTTCCTTTTTCAGATTCCACCAAAGACCAATAGTGAAGGAATTTGAAATAATAGATGTTGAATAAAAATATATATTGCCTTGACAAAAAAAATTGCATGAAAATGAATGATGTCCAGCATCTAAATGTTAAGATTAAAAATATTAAAAAAAATAACTCGCAAAACTAACGAAACAAATTATCATAATGTTGGAATTCCCAGTGTAGCCTACATTAGGTTATATCGTAACATTATGCTAAGAGAAACCACAAAAATTAGATTGATACCACATTTTCGTACAATTTGTTTAGTTCATATCACTTATATGTTATTCAACATCTTCTCTTTTCTCCATTATAATTTTAACTCACATTTGACATATTAACATCTCTCTCTCAAGTGTGCGAGTCTCCACGTCTGTAATTATGTGACATAGGCAAATAAGGTCAAATGAAGGCACAACATGGTCATAAAGATGGGATGGTAGTAATTAAATAGAAGGAGGTTTATATTTCTTACTTTTATGAGAAGAGAGAAAGGAAATTGAAAAAGAAAGAAGATGAAAAATAAATTTGAGATTGAGATAAATGATACAGATAGAAAAAAAAAAGAATTGTGTATTTGTCGATGAGGTTATAAGAAATAAAGTGAGTTGTTGGTAATTTTATAGGTCTATCGAAGAAGTTTGATATTTTTGGGTAATTAATTTGCCAAAAAATTATACCTAATTAAAAAACACTACAACATTTAAATCTTTTTAATAAGAACGAATTATGTCAACTCAACATTCTACGTGAGAATTTTTCTATAGTTAAATCCAACCAATGATCAAAAGTGAAGAAATTTGAAATAATATAGATTGATTAAAAAATAGTGCATGAAAATGAATAACATCCAAAAAAAATATATTTAATATAAAAATGAAATAAATGACATCAAAAAACTAACAAAATAATTAATCATAATGTTCGGAGTTTTGAAGAAGACTAAAATAGGTTAGAACAACACATTAAGCTAAGTGCGACTATAAAAGTGAGATTGACACCACATCATCACCAAAATCTTAACACATTAGTTATATTGATCATCTCACATATCTATTTCTTAACAATTGACACATTAACATATCTTCGTTAAATGTGAGACTCTCTTCGTTTGAGATCTGGTGACATAGCCAAATAAAGCTAGACGAAGGCAAAACATAGTAAAAAAGGTAGGTTGATGGTGGTTTCATGGAAGGAGATTTATGTTTGCACATTTAATGAAAAAGAGAGAAAGAAAAATAGAAAAAGAAATAATATGAAAAAGAAATTTGAACATGAGAGAAATGATAACGGAAAAAAAATTGTGTGTGTTTTGTCCGTGGAAATATTAAGAAAAGAGTGTGTTAGTGATAATTTGATGGGTTATTTGAAGGAGTACGAGATTTATGAGTAATTATTTCACCAAAAAATAGACTCAATAAAAAAACTCCACATCAATTTAAAATGTCTAATAAACATGTACACATGTACTTTATCAACTCATCATAACATATATGTAGTTTTCTATTGTTCAATCTCATCAAAGATCAAAAGTGAAGATATTTGAAATATAGAGGTTGGATAAAAAATTGAATGAAATCAAACAACATCCAAAAATATATATTGAATATTAAAAAATTAAGATATTATATTAAAAAAATAAAAAAATTAACTAATTCATCATAATATTTGTAGTTATAAGGGAGCCTACAATGAATTGAATCATCACATTTGACTAATAAAACTCCAGAAGTGAGATTGACGCCACATCTTCACCTAAAACCTCAAGACATTAGGCATATTATCAATTCATTCATATGTTGCTCAATATATATTATTGCATCCAAAAGAGAAATTTAACTCACATGACACATTAACATATCTCCCTTAAGGTTAGGAATCTCTGTGTATATGATATAGTGAGATAGCGAAATCAGATCAAAGATACAACATCGTAAAAAAATTTGGTTGGTGGTGGTTTCATAAAGGAGTGTTTTTGTTTGTTTCTTTCATGCGAAGAAAGAAAGTAAATTAAAAAAAAGAAAGAAGATGAACAAGGAATTTGAACATGAGAGAAATTACGAGGGAACAAACTAAGGAAAGTATGTTTTACCCATGAGAGTATAGGTAATATAGTGAGTTACTGATAGTTTATGGATTTGTTGAAGGCGTTGGCGATTGCTGGTAATTATGCTACCAAAATATTAGACTCATTAAAAAAATACCACATCAATTTAAACTGTCTAATAAACATGTATTTTGTGACCTAACACATTTATATTTTCCACTATGATTCCACCAAACACCAAAAGTAAAGAAATTTATAGTAACAAAGGTTGAATAAAAAAATTTGCATGAAAGCGAATGACATCTAAAAATTAAAATTTAAGGCTAAAAATTCAACAAATGACAGCCAAAAACTAAAACAAAAAAATCATCATAATATTATGTCTTCTGTGGAAGCCTACAATGGGTTGTATCATCACATTAGACTAAGACCAATCATATAAGTGAAATTGATATTGCACCAATCGTAAGATATTAGATATATGAGTCACCATACTTATATGTTGCTCAACATCTATTCTTGCATATAATGTGAAATTGTTACTCACAGTTGACAAATTAACATCTCTCCACTAAGTATCATAGTCTCTATATACGTGATCCACTACCAAGAACCGCTCCCCAACAATGTTGAACTGGGATATGATACCGTCGTTGGACCTTCAAGGGGAGACATCACTGGTGTGGATCGGCACATTGGAGAAAGAACAACCACACAGGTAAGAATGATACCACATCTTCATTCAAAACTTTAAGGTTTAAGTATGTGTTTTTTTTTCTATTTGTTTGTTGTTCAACCTCCACTATTTTATCAAATATTTAGCTTTAATCGATACATGATACATAATAATATTCTCTATGTCAAGTATAAGCAAATTCTAGCCCGTGCTTGGCACGGGTGTCCAAACTAGTTGATAAATAATAGATATGGTGATGATATAATATATTCGTGGACTATATACGTACGTATCAAGTTGCCAAGTAATGAATGAATTATTTTCAAAAAAAAAAGTAATGAATGAATTGGTTCCCACATGATTAGACAAAATCAAGGAAAGGGTCCTATGTAAACCATTACCAAGTGATCACAATAATGCCTATGGAGAAAAATGATGATTGGTGTGATTGCATTTTTATTATTCTTCGTCCTATAATATTGCTCTCTTTATTCCTATTTATAAGAAACAAAAAGTTATAAAGACCAAAGAAATTCAATTGAAATTCTGCCAAAAATAATCAAAATACAGTAATTATTCAAAGGTGGGGTTTTACCACTTTTAGTAAAAAAAGAATTTTATAATAAGAAGAAGTAAAGATTAAAAACAATATTTTTTATTCTTAAAAAAATATGCTATTAAAATTTACCAAAAGAGAAATAATATTTGGACAACCATTTTGTAAAAAAAATTCTAACTTCAAAAATTTACATTGTGTTTTTACTCTCTCCCTCACTCCGTTGCTTTTGTCTCAAAAGAAGAGGAAAATAATGGTTGTACATTTATATATGCTACATACATCATTTATTGAATGAACCTAGAAAATGGATTTTTGCTGATGTATTTTTAAGAAAATTTACCGTAGTGTTAAATTTGTTAATTATCGTATTGTTTCTTCAAGTTACCTATTAAAAAGAGAGGGTTAAATTATCTTTTCATTATAGTATTGTATTTGAGTTGTTGGTTACAAAATATACAAAAGAATTGGATCAATAATTGCAAATTTATTTTCACTATTAAATCAACAAGCCGGTCTTATTTTTCTGTTGTTCTCTGCCATTTTTTTATTGGGGTGGTTTTGAGTCAATTTTTTTTTACTTGAAATCACCCCTCCTCATTTTTTTAATCTCTATTTCAATCTAAATAAGTAATTTTTACATATATTTTAGTTTTTTCTTCTTGGTTTTGTTGTCTGAGTGTAGTGTTGTGTTATTTGTTGTCTTGTGCGGTGTTGTTTGATTGCTTGTCTTGCTGCTGTGTTTATTTGATTCATATTCAAAGATCGGTTATTCAATCAATGATTTGGACGTTAACGTTGAAGATACGAAGACATGAGTATCCCAATCACTTTAATTTTATCATATTATTTGTAGATATTTTGTCTTTGTATACTGTAAACTTGGGTGTTGTTAGTTTGCTAGTCGATTTATATTCCTATATGTTTTAACGATGTAGAATGATTTACTCTATCAATTTGAGTGAATGAACATCGTTTTTTTTATAAGAAAAAAAAGTTACAAATAATCATAAATATTTTCTTAGAAAAACAATTAATGCATTTAAATTTTTTGAAAGGAACTTATAAAAAGATTATTTATTTAAGATAGTCATATATTTTGAAACCTAAATCAATTTTCATATGAATTTTCAAGATTCAAATCTATGATTTGATTTCAATACGAGCTCTTTAGTGGTCAAATCTATGATCATCCGCTCATATTTTGATATGAATTTTAGATTTGATGTTTGAAGATATATATACACACACACGGAGCAAAACGACAAAAATGACGTGAAAAAAATGGTGAAATCATCATATGAAATCAAGTTAAGAGACAATGAGTGTAATTTTGCCAAAAATTTAATAATATATGCTAGTACATGCATAATAATATTCAAGTAAAAGGTAGAAATACAAATTTGCAAATGTAGGCCGATTTAGTTGATAAAAATTCCTCCCAAGTCCCAAACCTTACGTGATATATATATTTTTGAATAAAGACCTCACAAACACTTGAGTTTAATTTTTTCTTATCCCCGATGAGTTGAGTCATCTAGAGTCCTAGACATTTTCGTTTATAAAATAAATACTGTATCAATTTAGTTCATAAACTATATGTAAATTTAAGATATCATATTTAATGTATATAAATTCATCAATTTAATAGTTGAAATATATAAAAATTCATCAACTTAATTTCTAAAAAAAAATAGAAATAAAGATACGATGGGAAGAAAAGCACTTAGACATAGGACCCACGTTAGGTCCTTTCAAAAGACCACAAGTCGTGATTTTCATCTTTGTTTCTCCACTGCACCAACACCAATACATTCATTCTTTCACTTCACCTTACCCTGTCAAGCACAAAACATGTCTTCTTCTTCTTCCCAAATCGAAAACTCTTCTCTCCTCGCATCTTCTTCCAAATCCAATCATCATGATCATCATCAGCAACAACAGCCACTAAGCAGGTATGAATCTCAAAAACGGAGAGATTGGAACACCTTTAATCAATATCTCAAGAGTCAAAATCCAATAGTTCCACTATCACACTGTAACTTCAACCATGTTCTTGATTTTCTTCGTTACCTTGATCAATTTGGAAAGACTAAGGTTCACTTTCAAGGTTGCATCTTCTTTGGACAACCTACCCCACCTGCACCTTGTGCTTGTCCTCTCAAGCAAGCTTGGGGAAGTCTTGATGCACTCATCGGACGCCTTCGAGCTGCCTACGAAGAGAACGGTGGATCATCGGAGACTAACCCCTTTGCCGGAGGAGCTATTCGGGTTTACCTTCGTGAGGTGAAGGATAGTCAACAAAAGGCAAGAGGGATCCCATATAAGAAGAAGAAAAAGAAGAAGAAAAGTTACCAAATTAAGGGGACTACTCAAGCAGATCAAGGTGCTTGTGTCAAGCAACAAGATTCTTATAATTGAGATATATATCACCCTATATATTGATGGTAAGCTTTTTTGTTTTTTTTATAAGAAAAAAATTATTAAGATATATGGATGGTTATAAGTTTGTCATATATAATATTGATGCCTATATAATTAATTGTTGCTTTATGTATTTTGATTTATCAATTATATAGCTTCAAATCTTTCAGTAGAATCTAAACTAACTAATTAATTAGCAACTTGTATATATATATATATAACTATAAGATAAAATTACATTTGAATTATTGGATAGCATCCGGTGGGAGAAGCAGAAAAGGATTAGATAACTAATTAAAGATTAGTATATTGGGAAATTGAAAGTCTCGATGATTGAAAATAGGAAAAAAGAGGTCAAGTATATGGATCGATGGGGATAGAGCAACAACAAAGTTTGTAGTATTTGAAACCCTAGAAGCAGGACAGAAACCCTAAGTTTGCAATATTGTTGCAGTTTAGACATGCTTTGCTTGGAGGATTATTTTACTAGCTGCTATTATATAAAAGACTGTTAGAGTAATGATTAGACTAAAACTGTTTGTTTCTTTCTCTCTCCTATAATTCAAAATACTATTACTGCACTGCAGTTTTCATAATTAAATATGCTAATCACTTGCTTTAAGCTAATTGTGTTGGAACTTTTTCTGATTCTCCGAGATTTCTTTTGCTCCCCATGGATGTGTTGTGTGTGATCAGCTTGTTCTATCATACGTTGCATGACACACACAACATGACGTAGAAAACTAATTTTTTTTTTAATGTGGTGGTCACATATAATTTTTTTATTTTATTTTAAAACTAATGATAAATTTAACCAATAAGAAGAAAAAAAAATTACTATAACTATTACTTATATAAAATGTACTACATAAAATATACTTAAAACAAATAAGAACGAATTATACAAAAAAAAAAAAACAATAACAGATTGTACCCAAAAAAAAAACAAAATAGGATTGTACTTTTTTTTTTTTTGAGGGAAAATAGGATTGTACTTAAAAAGCAACAACAAAGGAAATAAAAATTGATAGTAGCCATTTATTTTTGAAGGATTAAGGATGCTAGCTATTTATTTTTTTCGAAGGAAAGTAGCTATTTATGAAAGTCAAACTAGACGACCCTTCAAAGACTCGAATTCATCCATAATTTTCTCTAAGCTAAAGTGACTTGCAATGTCTTTTTCAATGTAAATAAAATATATTGTTTCATTGTCGTGTACACACAACTCAGTTGATAGCTGCAAAAACAATTACATGTATGGTTGGGGTTCGAACCCCATACTCTTTATGTTGCTATGTGATTCAAGACTCTAAAGACGACATAAACTAATATAAACCTACGACCCCTGGTGTTGGATACACATATTCTGAAACAATGGATCCTCCTATTATCATGGCTTTACCCGTTAACAAAATTCATTACTCAATAAACTTTATTATTATTACTGCTGCTGCTACTACTACTACTACTACTACTACTACATTTTTAAGGAGAAATATTACATTACGTACACTTGAGGTGTTAGTTTAGTGGTAATAGCTTATGGAAAATGCTATTTATCTAGAAAAATAGCATCAAGAATTTTTCAAGACACATGTGGCAAGTTTTAATTGCATGATTTATTTGTCCACTTCCTATTTTTCAGCCACACCTCCTTGAATTGTGGCAAATAGTGCATTGTGATTGGTTGCTTTTTATTCTTGAAGAATTCTTGATGTTTTTTTTCTAGAGATATAGCATTGCTCATAGCTTATTTCAAGGTACAAAGTTTAAATTTCCTCGAGACCATTGTAAAATTGTCATTAGTGTGTCAGTTTAATTAAAAAGAAATATTATCCTTTCCTCATACTTCTTTTATAAAAAAAAGTAAGGAAAATTTCAATTACTTTATTTTTGTGCGTGTTAATTCCCTCTGGTTCACAGGGAAAGGGGGTCCTGATAATCAGGAGTTCGGCCGAAACGTAAATAAAGAAAGTTTAGCTAAGAAATGTTCCACTCGAGAGTTAAACTCAGGTTCTTTTGAAAAATTCGTCTTTGATGGAGCTCATAAAACAATAGAACTAAATTGCTTGATTGACAATTTAATTAAATTTAAATAAACAATCTGACAAGAAATAAATATAGTTGCAGTGAATTAGAAATTGGAATATATTCGATATAAAAAAGAAAACAGAAAAATGTTAATATAGCAAACATGATTTCATGAAAATTTATATTATTTCACGTCTCAGAAAAATAGTGTATAATACAACCAAAATGTGTTTACAACATTAATATTGAATCCTGTAAAAAAAGTTAATATTGTAAGACACTTATCATGTTAATCAATAATCAAGAAGTTGCTTTCTCTAAAAAGAATTATTGAGATATCAATAATCAACAGTCATAATTATTTATTTGATTGGATATAATGTTGATGATATTTTTTCTCAGGTTATGATTCCTTTCCATACATATTTCGAGCACTAATAGCCAAACCTAAAATTAATGAATTTGTTTTAATAGAGTAATAAATTTAAAATGGTTATTTTAAGAACTAACTTATTTCAAATTGAATATTTTCACTTTTTCGAAACAATTAATTTAAAATTATTAGAAATAGTCTATTTATAGTATTAACTACTAGAAAAACATTTGGCAATATGTCATTATTTCCCTTACAATAAAATTATAATACACTCTTTCTTAATAGACAAAATTACCATAACCACTTAAGAACTCATACATGTATGTTGAGGAGACTGAGTTCTAACTTTATCACAATGTAAAACCTAATAATTTCACCATATTTATCAATTCAGTTATAACTTATAGATAAAATTATCAATCTTTAATATTTAAGGGTCCTGCTAACCGGTGCCCCGGGCACTGGTTAAGCATACCATAAAAGGGAATTATTACCAAAGAAAACTGTTTTTGACTTTATTATAAATTAATTACACAATTTCAATGCATTAACTACTATATAATTTCCTTTTTCATATCCTTAACCAGTGCCCGGGGCACCGGATAACATTTCCCAATATTTAAA
Source organism: Medicago sativa (assembly GCF_051527215.1). Classification (NCBI taxonomy): domain Eukaryota; kingdom Viridiplantae; phylum Streptophyta; class Magnoliopsida; order Fabales; family Fabaceae; genus Medicago; species Medicago sativa. The sequence continues at coordinate 88,057,355 of NC_140752.1, forward strand.
AGGGTGTCCTGTGACACTAGTTAAAAAAACTAATATAGAACCATTTGATTGATAAGATCTCATTTGATTTTCTCTCAAAAAAAGATCTCATTTGATTTCATTCATTTATTTCATATAGAATTGGTAATTAATAATATTTAAAATTAAAATAACTAATAGCATACACTTATCAAAGTAAAAGTTAATTATATTCCATAAAAGTGAACATATGATCAAAACAAAAAAAAAAACATAAGCATAAACAACACCTCTCGGAGTTGCCAAAATATTAACATTCTAGAAAACAAAGCTGTCTAAAACCAAAGCCACCACAACACTGGCCACAAAAGAACCACTCAACCTCGTAAAACCCGAACGATCAGGATGTGGCGCTGGAGCAATCTTGTGGTGAGCACTTGGTACCAGAGCAATCCCGCCGTGCGCACTTGATGTCGGAGCATTTGCTGGTACCGGAGATAATGATGGTCCATGATGTTCTTGGTGGTCTGAAGACAAAACAACAAGGCTCAACTTTTCACCCTTTACGCAATGTTTAACATTTCCACTGATGAAGTAAAAGTGTCCCGGTTTGTCCAACAGAAAAGTTGAATCTCCACCATGCATCTTACGAATTGGGTTCGTAACGTTGCATGAATCATAGTCTTGTTTGTTTACCACCAATACTGAATCGACTAGTTTGTTATACTTGAAATCTGCATGCCAAAACACATCATCATTATGAATAAAACAAAAATTTGCAATTTTTCTTAGAGTATTTTTTAAGTTGAATATAAAATTTTAATAATCTAAACAAATTTTTTTTTGTTTTTTGTTTGTTTTTAGTTGTTAGATCTACATTTTAGTATATTCAAATTATAAACTAAATCGCTAAAGAAAGCCTCAATAGATGCTGTCTAGTAAATAATGATAGTCTATAATATATTGCACGGAAAAGTGGATACATAACGAAAAAACCAAAAAATAAAATCCGATGTTTTTTTTTTTATGAAAAGATCCAATGTCAGATTAAAAATACATTTAACCCATATGTAAATAAAGTTTTGATATTTAGAGATGAAAAAATAAGATAAAAAAAAATAAGATTGTTCTTACTAAGTGTGTCGTTGACTAGAAACTTGTTTCTACTAACCCAGACATCATAGCGTCCCGAGGCTTTCACTGTCCAACCATCTTTCCCACCGACGTTAAACTTATATGCAGATGACAATGGAGTACTGAGAATTAGCATTGATAGAATCAAAAGAAAACTTGATCTCATCATTATCAAATTATTGAGAAGGAGATTTTAATTCTAGTTTTAATAATGATTGAATTGAAATTGAAAATGAGATATTGAGTGATGTACAAAAAGTGAGGCTAGTAATTCTTATTTATAGCGCCGTGGCCGCGTTTAACGAGATGATATTTGTTTATCCTCCATAATAATAGTATTTTTTTTTGAAGAGGCCCTCCATAATGATAACTTAATGAGACTCATTGTAATAAATGGACCATGCTAATTGCTAATGTGTCTCACTAATTTTTCTGTTTAGTCCTCTCAAATAAATATTGTTCTAGTACCTCATCTTTATATAATACAAAAGGATACATCTATAAGCGATAGTACATGTGGCATCTTCTTGCTCTTCGTCTCATTTAATGCTTTTCTATCAACCAATGAAAATGGATATTGAATCATTTGTTTTTTATTAGCCAATCAAAATGGATTATGACTCATTTATTTTTAATGAGCCAATCAAAATTGATTATGACATGATTTTTTTCCCAATATATAGAGACAATGTGTTTTTCATTGTTTTCATCTACATCTTCCTCCCATAAAAAACCATCGTTTTCAATCGCATTCCCTTTTCTTTTATTTGTTTATTTCTGAATTTTTATTGTTTGTTTAAGATTTATTATTCTTATGTTACTTTTTATTGTGATTTCTTATGTTGTTATTTTCTATGCATATTCTCTTTAAAAATTTTCTTTTGGTGTTTGTTTCTATATTCTTTGTTTTTGATCGAATCTCTATTCATGTTTCTATTTTCTTTTGTATATACCAAAAAAAAATTGTTTTTATGGCTCCTTTGATTTATTTAAAACAGACAACAACAAAACTAATATTTTATAATTAAAAAAATAGATATTTGAGTGGACAAAGTTAATTAATTGATGTGCGTATAAATAAAAAATAAAAACAAGACCTTGTGTTAGTATATAGTGTTTTTGATTTTTTTTAGTTTTATTTCCTTCATCCTTATGAAATATTTAAATGAATTCATACTATTATTAAAAACAATATTCTAATTAAAGATTATTAAATTATTATATTTTTTAGAGAAAAAATATTACAACGCCATATCTTTGTCTTCATTCTTTTTTTTTTAAGGAGCATTCATTTAAAACTTATAATCACAAATGATTTAAAACCGATTCCATATTTAATTCTTTCCACAATATTTGTTCCATCCTTACTTCTACAGAAAAACAATTCTTTCAAAACACTTCTACAAACTTGAAAAATTAAAATTGATTGGTTTTGAAATTGTAATCATAGTAATTTAAAAAAATAAATATGAAAACCAGGTATTTTGGCTCAAGTTGTTTATGAACTCTATCAAATAATTTTTTTTTAGGAGAACCCGAATTTTAGTTACTTCCCAGTTGAACTCTTCTCTTAGGAACCATAGAGTTAACAAAAAAAAAAAAATAAAGACACATAAATACCCATTATTATTATTTTAGGGAATAAATGCTCATTATCATTTTTCCTAAAAATAATCATACAATATACTACAACAATATAATTTCCACTAAACGACATTTATTACTTTTCTAAGAATATTGAGATTTTTTTTGGTGGTGGCCGGGATTTGAACCCCGGACCTTGCATATTTTTATGCATTGTCCATACCAACTAAGCTAAGCTCACGAGGACAAGAATAATGAGATTGAATATGTCATCATATTTTTACACCTATTCCTTTTAAAAAAAATGATATTGCATTGCATAGGTTTGTACTACATACAAATTTGATTCTATTTAATGGTGTTTTTTTTTGTTCATGCTACTAACAAAGTTCGATTTTGTTATACGATAAAGGATCAAGTTGCACTAACTTAGACAAATTAAGAGTTCAATTTGACTTATATTAAAATTAAGGGACCAAACTGAGATTTTAAAATAAGTTTTTGAACCAAATTGACCAATTTTAAAGTTTTGGGACTAAATTGAACTTTAAAATTAGTTACAGCGCCAAAGTGACATTTAAGCCAAAGAAAAAAAAAATAACAATATGGAAAAATTATAAAATTATAGAAATAGTAATAACAACAACATTTAAAAGGAGAATTGAATGATATTATTAGTATTAATATTTGCTATCATGTTTTTTTTTAATATGGTAACATGTCTTTGATTTTTTTTTTTTATAAGTTAATACTAAATTACTAATGAAGATAGAATCAATTGGTAAAGAATTGACTTAATTGCAAGGTAATTGATTCAATTTATGGTGCATGCGCGAGGACTTCTTTAGTGAATGATTTACAACTTTAAGCCATGAGATTTGTTCTGACCCTGATGAGCTTCCGAAGCCTTACTCATCTAAACATTTTATCATAATTTTTTTAAATTGTAAATTTTAAAAATAAAATTAAAATTGTGAAGTCTTAACTTTTTGATTCAAAATGGAAGCCTAAATTTTAGCATATTCTAAAAAAAAAGATTATTCAAAAACATTTTTTAGGAAAGATTATTCAATTAAATGGAAAAATGATATAATTATAGAAATAATAATAACAAAGTTTTGAAGAAGAATCGAATGTTCCCCAAAATTAAATTTGAACAACAAACGATGATTTTTTAAATTTCAATTTTACTAATTTTCAACAAAGTTTGTATTGCGATTTTTTTTAAAGTATGTCGTATCCTTTTCATAGCATAATGCATGTAAATGTATTTTAACAACAATTTTTTTTAATGCATTTATGTCTAATTTTATAACGAAAAATGTACACGGGATAACTCTTTAATGATCATTGCACTATAACGATTTTTGAGGTATAATATTTAACGAAGTTAATAAAATAAAAAACAAAAATCAAAATGAATTTATTTTTAATAAAAAAAATGTTGAGGAATGTTTTTTTTTTTGAGCAAATGTTGACGAATGTTGAATTTGTTAAAGGTGTGGAATTTCATTTCATCTATCTCGAATGATATTAGCGGTGCTCAAAATTCAGAACCTCTTAATCTAAAGTTTGTCTTTCTTTTTTTTTTTGGTACAAAAAAGTTTGTCTTTTTATTACTAGACTAAACCTTAAGAGTTGGAAAATCACAATTAACTAGACTAAATCCTGAGAGTTTATCATAACGTCGGGACTTCCAGCGGAGCCTACATTGGATTGGATAATCATGTTAAGCCAATAGCAATTACACAAGTTAATTTGACACTACATCTTCACACAGAACCTTAAAGCCCTAGACATATGGGTCATCTTATTTATATGTTGATCAAACTCTACTCTTTCTTCCAATATGTAGAACGTTAACTCACACTTCATACATTAACGTATTTTAATCAAGTGTGTGATTTTATGCGTTCGTAATTATGTGACGTAGTCATAAAAAATAAAATAGAGACACAAACATGTTCAAAAATGTGGATTGATGGTGATTTTAAGGATGTAGGTTTATGTTCCTTTATTTCATGAGAAGGGATAAATGAAATTATAAGCAAAATGAATACGGTAAAGGACATTGAATATGAGAGAAAAGAAGAGAAAAAGAAATGTAATGTGTTTTCTGTCATGAGAAGAGACTTTGAAACCTCTAAATCCAAAGTTTTTTTACCACCAGATTAAACCCTAGAGTCGGAAAATCACAATGAACTAGAAAATGCATTTTTAATTCAAATTAATCATGATAAATAACACATTCATTATACATGAACCATCTCTCATCTTGGTTTTTTACTGAAAAAATTTATTGGTTTAATTGTTCTTGATTATTGGAATGACACGATCAAACACATTTTTCAAAAGTTGTTGGTAATTTTATGAGTTTGTTGAAAAGGTTGAGAATTTCTCGATAATTAATTTACTAAAACATTAGACTCAAATAAAAACACACCACATCATTTAAAAACATGTAATAAACATGTATGTCGTCAACTTTGCATAACATAAAAGTGCTTTTCCAAGGTTAAATCCTACCAAAGACAAAAAATAAAAGAATTTGAAATAATACAAGTTGAATAAAATAAATGGTATGAAAGAGAACAACATGGAAAAACTTAAATTTAATATTTTCCAGAAGAAAAATTAGACTAAACCAAAAAAAGTGTCACATCATTTTAATTTTTTTAATATGCATGTATTTTATCACCTTAACATAATACATCTACATTTGTCTATTATAAAATTCCATCAAATGCCAAAAGTAAATGAATTTGAAAAAATTAAGGTTGAAAAAAAATATAGCATTAATGCGAATGGCATCTAATAACTAGAATTTGAGATAAAAAAAAAATCAAACAAATGACATTCAAAAACAAACAAATCAGTTTATCATAATGTTCACCCTATACCTTAAGGAATTAGGTATATTGGTATATCATTTAAATGTTCTTTAAAATTTACTCTTGCGTTCATGCAAAACTTTAACTCACACTTGACACATTAACATCTCTTCCTCAAGTATGAGACTCTTTGCATATGTGATCTACCACCTTGAACCACTCCCACTTTCCCCACAAAGTTGAATCGGATAGAGAGGAACCCCACAAATGAGAACGATACCACATTTTCACCCAATATTTTAAGGCACTAAGTGTATGAATTTTTTGACTTATATGTTGTTCAACCTTCAATCTTCTACTCAATGTTAGACTATAACCTACACTTGATACATCACAATATTATCTCCCTCAAATATAAAGAAATTCTAGCCCGTGCTTGGCACGGGTGTCCATACTAGTTTGTCCTTAATTCTAACATCATTTACAAAAGAGAAGTTTTGTCTTTAAATATAAATATAAAATCATCTACAAATTTGTAGATACATTTATTATTATTTTTCTTTTAAATACATCACTTATTAATTCTATCAATTCGTTTTATAATATGAAAAGTTAATATTAGATGTATCTATACGTAAGTAATTTAACGAGTCACACACATTTTAGACAAATTTATACAGTGGCGAAGCCAGGAATTATATCGAGCCTGGGCAAAATTTTGACCGCAAATTCACATGTGACATAATATATAAATAGTCATAAATCAAAATAAAATAGGATCGTCATTTTGACGATAAAAGTACAGTTTGAAACAAGAGAGATGAAACATAACCTGTCAATAGTGTGCTAAATAAAATTAGGAGGTAAATGTCCTTTCTGAAACCTCTTTGCGGTCAATGTTCGAAGAATATCAACATGTGACTTGAATATCTCCCGCTCGGTGTAACATATCATCAAGTCATTATTTTTCACGGGCTTATAAGATTATTTTACTAGCTCATTGACAGGGCTTGATAACTGGTGGACTTCCAACTTCTGCCATAAATTTTGTTACCATAAATTAAATGAGCAATGGAGTATATATAGATTTTAATTTATGTGAGTATTAAGAATTTTTGTGAGTATCGAGTATTGGCTTGGGTGAATGGTATAATAGTTCATAGTTAAGGAGAATTATTTTAGTTAAGTCACTTCAATAATTTATTCTAAAAATTCATTATAGTAATCAATTTCAAATTCCAATGATATTGATTATAATATTTTATTATATTGATTAAACTAATTTTAGTCGTAATTTTATGAATTATTCATTTTTAGAATTTATAGTAGAATAGAAAATATAATAAAAATAAATAAAACAATGATAAGTTTTAGTGACAGCCGAAACCGTAGGTAGAAGTCCATAATGTTTTTAAAATGGTCTCCTTAAAATTAACTACGTTTTGTCCGTAGGTAAAAGTGGAAAACATGCAATGACAACCATTTGGTACTGACAGATGGATTTAGCTACGGAAATTTGCCCTATAGTGACAGATTTTGGCTGTCACTATAAGTCAAACTTCTTGTAAATTTCTTTTAGCAATACAAAGAAGGTATATGGGTTGAGCCCGGGCGTGTGCCCGGGCTAGCCGGGTGGTAAAAACGCCCATGAATTTATATTGCTCAAACAGTTTTTCTTAATACTTAATGATTTTTGTTACAAGATCTTGTAAAAAGGGACTGATGAAGTAGTAAATGGAGGGCAGATTAATAGAACAAGCCCAAACTCATGAAATCACCGGAGAAACTATAGGCAATTTTCAATGATATTTTTTTTGAAAAGTCGATATTCGATGAAAAAACTACCTAATTCGATAATGTCAATCTCATCGTCTACATGATTATGAATTTATGATATTAATTTCAAATCACATTAATTGCTTTTACACAAATAGGAGTACATCAGCATGCCTATATGTCATTTTATTTGGATACTTACTCATCAAGTATATCTTTTTTTTTTATCATGCTAACATGTACCCTAATAAATGATCAATGTTAAAGATACATTAATTTTTAATTTTTTGATAAATAAATTGACATAAATGAATTGGCATTTCCTGCTTTTTTTCCTAATACATCAAGTATCTTTTCTCACACACTTTAATACCACACGTTTTGATTTGTTTTTCCTTTCTTTCTACTAATCACGCGTTTTGAATTCTAAGACGACGCAGCCCGTTAGACGTAAATTAGTGTTCCGAATCCCAAGTATTCATGTACTCCCTCCGTTTCAAAATGAGTGTCGCTTTAGCCAAAAAAATTTGTTTCAAAATGAATGTCGCTTTCAGTTTCCAATGCAATAATAACTTTTTCTTTTCAATTATACCCTCTAATTAATACTCTACACACTACTTCCAAAGTATTACTTTTAAAACTAACCAATAGTTAATAAGGATAATTTGGTAAAATAATCATTCTCTTTCTTTTAATCATTGCATTTCTTAATACGTGTGAAAACACCTAAAACGACACTCATTTTGAAACGGAGGGAGTAATTTTTTTGGTGGTGGCCGGGGTTCACACCCCGAACCTTGCATATTTTATACATTGTCCATACCAACTGAGCTAAGAAAAAATATTATAATTTAATTATTAATATTAATTGTAATAATGTTCCTTGTAAAAAAGTTAAATAATGCGATTCAATGAGATATAAAAATTTCCTCTATCGTACTTTTTTTTCTTTCTACAATTACTTGCTCAAAATATGATTAATCCCTCGAATAATCATCATTTTTAGAAATTGATGATCTAGCATGAGCAATTGTCATAACGATATTTGTTAGCATTTTTCTATAAATTATCTACTAGCATGAGCGCCTTCAAAATCCTTCAAGCCTACACTTCTTTTTTCAGTTTTTGTATCAACTATTATTATACATATTAACAGTTCAATTATAATAATATATATAAATTTATTTATTTAAGCATTTTCTACTTTTAATTATCATTTAATGGTAAAAAAATGTTAAATCACTTAAAAGGTTGTTAAAAGTATCGAAAGATCCCATAAATGTAACTCAATTAGTAACTAGTGGACACTTTATAAGCATGGACCAAGGTTTTAGCTCCGAAATCTGCCCTTCTCAATAACTAAAGTTTGTCAATCTAGCAACTAACAGGGCCGGCCGTAGGCCATAGGCAAGGGTGCGATGGCCTAGGGCCCTTGCCGGTAGAGGGCCAAATTTTTTGTATGGTGGGGGTGTATATAGAAATATTTTGTTTATGGGAGGTATATATAGCAAAGTTTACATAAAGGCCCCAAACAATTGACATGATGATGGGTTGGGCTGAAGTCTGTTAATGTTTTTTGGCGTGATTTACTATATGCACCCCCTATAACGCACAAATTTCCATCACCCTCCCTATAAAAAATGTGGTTGTTCTTAATAATGTGCCAAAAAATTTATAATCGAAAAAATTGGTGATATTTTTTTGGGCCCTTTTTTCCTAATAATTTGCTTCATTAATATTAAAAATATAGGTGATATTTATTATCCAATAAATTGGGATAATTTTCATAATAAAACAAATTATATTTTAGTTGAAAATAGACCTACTAGAGAAATTAATCTTAATCTTGTCTTTCAAAGGTGGTTTTTTCTACATTACCCTCTCTTGTTTAGGGGGTATTTACCCCTTCAAGTTATCAACCAATCAAAATGTAATATCCAAATGTAACATTAATTGTCAAATAAATGAGTCAATTTTTTCTATAAAAAAATGAATTTTAATAAGGTAACTTTTAATTTTTATTTAATTATATTTAGGTATACAATCTTAATTAATTTACACTATAGGGCTTGTAACAATTAAAATTTCACATCAAATTCAACCCATCATGGCTGTGTTTGGTAACACGAATAAGCTAGCTTATAGCTTGTTGGACTAGCTTATAAGTTTGTTTTGATATAATAAGATGTGTTGGGTAAAAATCTTTTTCCACTAGCTTATATCGTTTTTTGAGAAACTATTTCAAGTAGCTTTTGAGCTTATAGCTGGTAGTTTTTTTATATTTTCTTTCAATTTTAACCCTATTAATTTAATTTAATTATTTTTTAATAAAACAACATGTTCATGGGTTAAAAAATAATGGCCAAGTTCATAGCTTATTTTTTAATGAAACAACTATCACGTTTTCTCCTTTGAAAAAAAACTGTCATGCTTTATTTTATTTTTTAACTACTAATAGACCCCCGTGCGGTTACGCACGGGTCACGTAACATTGTGGTAATCATATAAAAAATAATTGCTTTGTTAGTACTATCAAATTTTTTTTTTCATATATTATATGTAAAAAATGTTAAATATTTGAATCGTGTATGTTGTGGAATTTATTTTCTTATGTACACGAAAACAAATTTTTATATACACATATAAGAAAGCCAATAAAATAAATTTTTTAAAACTCATGATTATTTTCAAAATATCAACATCAATGTAGTGTTTCTATTAAATAACTTTTTATTTTATATGCAAAACACCTTTCAATGTTTTCACCGTACCCGTTGTAGATTTTATGTGATTTTTCTGCAAAAATAATTTTTTATGTTAATATATGAGAAAGTTGATATGATAAAATCGTAGAAACTCATTAATATTGTCAAAATATAAACATTAATATAGTGTTTCTATTGAATAACTTTTTATTTTATATGCAAAACACCGTTCAATATTTGCACCGCTCTCGTTGCAGATTTTATGTGTTTATATATGCATAAATAAATTTTTATGTACATATATGAGAAAATCGATATGATAAAATTTTGAAAACTCGTGACTATTTTCAAAATATCAACATCGATGTAATGTTTCTATTAAATAACTTTTTATTTTATATTTAAAATACCGATAAATATTTGCACCGCACTCGTTGAAGATTTTATATACTTTATGCAGAAGATTTTTTTTTAACAATATGTAATAGTCAATATGATAAAATTTAGAAAACTCGTGACTATTTTTAAAATATCAACATCACTGTATTGTTTCTCCAAAATACCATTAAATATTTACACCGCACTAATTGTAGACTTTATGTGCTTATATCTCCAAAATCAAATTTTATGTATACCGATATGAGAAAGTTGATATGCTTAAATTTTGAAAACTAATGATTACTTTAAAAAATTTAACATTATTGTATCGTTTCTATTAATTTTTTAAATATGCAAATTATTAAGATTAAGAGATTAAAATAGATGAAAACAAAATGACGATATAGAGAATTAGTTAGGCTTGGAAGTGATAAATCTGAAAAATGAAGATACATAGAGAATTAGTTAGGCTAGAAAGATAAACAAAAATATATATAAAAAAAATTTCAAAATGAATAAATTTGAATTTTATTTTGTAATATGACGATTAAACCCATAAAATTAAGAAGATTGTGAGGATAATTATGAAATTTTGCTCGAGTAAGATTTTCTAATTTTCTTATTATAGTATTAGTAGTAGTAGATTAGTAGTAAAAGTAGATATTTAAATTTGTTGTGTGGAATTGAAAAAATAGTTGTCCGTAATTATCATGATAATATATTGGCTTTTAAGAAGGACAATTATGAAATTTTGTTGGATTTTGATTTTGATATTTTTTTAATAAATATATTGTTTTTTTAATAATTTTTTTATATATTGTTAGTAGATTAAAAAAAACAAATAATATTTAAAATTTTAGAGTATTCCAAAGACTTATTAATTTTGCAACAAAAATACAAATATTGGTGGAAATTTGTTATATCAACTTATCCGTGGAAGTACAAATTAGGAACAATTTTTTTTTTTGTAGAGAAAAAATTGGCTACACCTTTTTGTTTTTAATTAAAAAACAAATAATGTTTTAAAAGTATTCCAAAAACTTATTAATTTTGCATCCTAAAAAATAAATATTTATGGGTTGAATTTGATGTGAAATTTTAATTGTTACAAGCCCTATAGTGTAAATTAATTAAGATTGTATACCTAAATATAATTAAATAAAAATTAAAAGTTACCTTATTAAAATTGATTTTTTTTATAGAAAAATTGACTCATTTATTTGACATTTAATGTTACATTTGTATATTACTTTTTGATTGGTTGATATCTTGAAAGGGTAAATACCCCCTAAACAAGAGAGGGTAATCTAGGCTTCACCTTCAAAGGTTTCAAAAAAATAAATTACATCAATATAGTAATGTCAACTTTCTTGAATTGATTGAAATCATTGCATAGTTTACTTTGATAATGCAAGATCATGTGAGACACATTCATGCATCATCATAATGAACATGTTAGATATACTTATAGCATATAAAAATAAGAATGATGTACTTCTAGTATACAAAGGATTTCTTGTATCTATGATTCCTCTAAAAAGTTTAACACTAATTTTGTATCATGTATTAATGTTGTTATGAGTTTAACATTGTTTAGGTGTCTATGGAGTATTTGATTTATTTTCAGATGTTGCCTGAAAAAAACATTCATTGGGTAGTGTAAAGTGGAAAAAAATGAAATGAAAAGTTAATAAAATCACAACAATGAGCTAACAAATTTTATAATGTATTATGTAAGAGGTCATTTTCTCATATTATGCCCAAGACCCCTAAAACGCTATGAACGACCCTGACAACTAAGCTAATTGACTCCTTAAAAAAACTAATTAACCAAAAAAAAAGTTGTTGAAAGCAAAATGTGTGTATATATCGCATGCAAAATGAATGATTTGGTTGTGCAAAATAATAATTAAATTGACATGTTCCTTTTTTATTAAGAGTAATTTTTATCTATAGTTCTAATGATGTAAATGGACAAATAAGGACTAAAAGGACAAATTATACTCCTAATGAACATCAACAAATGTATTTTTTTTCGGTGGCATGTGTTGTGCCTAACAAATTGGAATACGAAATATAATTTTACAAGCGTATTAATATTTAAAAAAAAAGCATATTCAGGAAATGAAATATTGTTGATGGTAGCTAAACTTAGTCGAGGTCGGCTAAGATTTCTCAATTGTGATTCCTTTGCTTCAAACGATTAATGTTGAGGGAGAAATTCTCTCTCCCAACTGTGTGTGTTCCTTAACTACTCTATTTGAGAGTTAGGTACTGTTGTTTTAGATTTTTGAGCAACACTGAAAAATACATAAATAAATACAGAAAGATAAAGGGATAAATTATGAAAATAAACTTACTTGATTGATTGGATGTGTTAATTACTATGTATGTACAAATATTTACATTGAAACTATTGCCTATTTGACAAACAACGTGGCCTACCGTGCAAACCCCATATTCGGCAAATTTTTGCGAATATGCGTCCTAATTCCCATGTTAGTGGGATTGTGGCGTCCCATCTACTTTCTCCTTCCCTCGACACGATTCGTTGACACAATCTCTTTAAGCGTAACTCCACCACCGTTCGTGTTCGTTTCCTCAATCCTCAGAGTCGTTATTGGCGTTTAGAGCAGCAAGTCGTGGATACTACGTCATTATCCAGTGCCACTATGTAATTGATTCAATTTTGAGCATCCAACAACCCACATTCTAAGTTAGTGGCTTTGAGAAAGAATATCATCTTCCTCACTCGGCTGTTGGATGAGGGGCTTCCTCGTCTGACTATTGTAATCGCATACTTGTTGGATACATTGATAAAATTACGTCACAATCTTCTATCATAACAATATTTTGGTTCAACTCATTAGTCTCTAAATCTTTTCTAATAGTTTATCTTAAAGTTTTTTCTAAGTCTTTCTTTACCTTTGATGATCTCACAAAGTCACCATCTTTTCTTTTCTACTATAAGTGATATCCAAACTCTATATTATTTTTTATTCTAATTATATCTCATTCTAGTCGGTAATCCGAAATTGCACAAAAAGTAAAATAAAATAAAGCTTAAATATTTGATTCGTCCTGCAAATATGTAACTTGTTTGCTTTCGTCCTTGTAAAATAAACGGAATCCGTCCTTACAAAATAAAATGTTATTTATATATATATATATATATATATATATATATATATATATATATATATATATATATATATATATATATATATATATCCATGTCTGGTGTTAGTTTATGGCTTACGGTGATGACGTGTTCGTTTTTATTAGATTTTTTTTAGAGACGTATTTGTTAAAATTTAAGTAGCTTAAATAACACGGGACCAAAATAGAAATGATGAAAACGCATCAGGGACTAAAAAAACAAAAGAATTCCAGATTTGAATAAGAATTGAGAAAATAACATATTCAGGAATTCTAACACTTCACAATTCACTAGTTTTCAATTCATGAACGATTGAAACATGTGTGAATCCCTCAACTAAATTTGTATTGATCACCAAATTAATAACGAGACTTTGTGCAAAATTTGAATCGAAAATTTAAGAACAAATGAACATGAAAAATGGCTCCATAATGAAATTTGAAAGCAAATATGAATTCATCGAATGTTTATATATGAAGAAGAGAAGGTGATGAAAAAAAAAGAAAAAGAATGGTAGAAATTTGTTATATGTTTGGATTTTTTTTGTCAAATAACCTAAGGACTAAAAAAATTCATCTTTAAAAGATGAATAAGTGGATGTTCGGAGATTGGACCAATTGAGATAAACTACGATTACATATTTTTATTATGATTCCTATGATTCCAAATGTATTTTCATCAATTCTTTTTTTTTTGAAGAAGCTAAATTAGCCCATCCAAATTGACACTGGTTAGAATCGATCCTGAGACCTCGAGGAGGAGCACACTCCCAGATCCCAAACCAAGGCCAACCCAAGTGGGTTTATTTTCATCAATTCTATGTTGTCCCTATGTTGATTAAGCTTCGTTTTTAATAAAAACTAGAAAAATATAATAGTGTTTGCACTTTGCATTGAAAGATGTGCCGTTAATTTCTTAAAAGTTAAAAAAAAATGTCATTTTCAATTTAAACTTCGTTTTTTGACTTCCTTAAACAGTGTCCTAAGATACCGGTTGACATAAACCTAAAAATTACACATAAACTCTGTTAGCCCTAAATTAATGCCATGTCAGAGATATACCCCGAACGTCTTATTTTGCAATGCCTAATTCTTTTTTTTTTTTTGTCAAGTAGTCCAGTAATTAACTGATTTTTACCGGGACAAAAATAGATAAATTTGCATATTTACAAGAACAGATCCAATATTTTTTCTCAAAAAACTGATCAAATATTAGACCTAAAAATAACTACCGACTATAGAAAATGAGAAAAATAGACAACACATCAAAACCATAATGAATCATAATTATTTATCAATAACTTATGCATGACTAGATCACCCAAAAAAAAAAAAAAACTTATGCATGACTAATGACTACATTATCACAATAAGTTAAAAAATGAAAGAAATAATTTATACACCTTTCATAAAAATAATAATTTGTACACCTAATAAATAGCACCATAGTCAATACCAACAAAGCTTGAATGGAGGTACATTTCTATCACTAGAAGAAAAAAAAAATCACAACACCTCCAATTCCAATCCAACAGAACCCTCTCCACTCCATCCATCCATGGCAGTGGTAGCTGCTCCCAAGAAGAACAACTCAATCAACAAGAAAGATAATCCAAATCTTCTATTGGGACGTTTTGAATTAGGAAAACTCCTTGGCCATGGAACCTTTGCAAAAGTCCACCTTGCTAAGAACCTCAAAACAGGTGAATCCGTAGCTATAAAGATCATAAGCAAAGACAAAATCCTTAAAAGTGGTTTAGTTTCACATATCAAACGAGAAATCTCCATTCTCCGTCGTGTTCGCCACCCCAACATTGTTCAACTCTTTGAAGTCATGGCTACAAAGACAAAGATTTACTTTGTGATGGAATATGTACGAGGTGGTGAGCTTTTCAACAAGGTTGCTAAAGGTAGGTTGAAAGAAGAAGTTGCAAGAAAATATTTTCAGCAGTTAATATGTGCTGTTGGATTTTGTCATGCTAGAGGTGTTTTTCATAGAGATCTAAAGCCTGAAAATTTGTTGCTTGATGAAAAAGGTAACCTTAAAGTTTCAGATTTTGGTCTTAGTGCTGTGTCAGATGAAATTAAGCAAGATGGGTTGTTTCATACTTTTTGTGGTACACCTGCTTATGTTGCTCCTGAGGTTTTGTCTAGGAAAGGGTATGATGGTGCTAAGGTTGATATTTGGTCTTGTGGGGTTGTTTTGTTTGTTTTGATGGCTGGTTATTTACCTTTTCATGATCCTAATAATGTTATGGCTATGTATAAGAAGATTTATAAAGGTGAATTTAGGTGTCCTAGATGGTTTTCACCTGAGCTTGTTAGTCTTCTTACTAGGCTTCTTGATATTAAACCTCAAACTAGAATTTCTATTCCTGAGATTATGGAGAATCGTTGGTTTAAGATAGGTTTTAAGCAAATTAAGTTTTATGTTGAGGATGATGTTGTTTGTGATCTTGATTCACTTGATTTTGATGGTGATGATAGTAATAAAGTAGTAAAGATCGATGATCATCGCGATGAAGTACTGGAATCAGTATCAGAAAATGAATCGGATTCTGAGGTTGTGAATAGAAGGATCAGGAATCGTGGTTCGTTGCCAAGGCCTGCAAGTTTGAATGCTTTTGATATTATATCGTTTTCGCAAGGTTTTGATCTTTCTGGTTTATTTGAGGAAAAGGGCGATGAGGCTCGGTTTGTGTCAAGTGCATCAGTGCCAAAGATTATATCAAAATTGGAAGAAGTTGGTCAAATGGTTAGGTTCAATGTGAGGAAGAAAGATTGCAAAGTTCACTTGGAGGGTTCAAGAGAAGGGGCAAAAGGGCGATTGACTATTGCTGCCGAGGTCTTCGAATTGACACCTTCTTTGGTGGTGGTTGAGGTGAAGAAAAAAGGAGGTGATAAGGTTGAGTATGATAAATTTTTAAACACTGAATTGAAGCCTGCTTTGCATAGTTTAACCAAGGAGGAATCTGCAGGTTCTTCATCTCAAACTACACCAGATGAATCTTTGCAACAACGTGCATTTTCTGATTCTGCCATTGACAAACATTCAGATAGTATTGAATCTCTGAACTTAGATACCTGAAGAATGACATTGACATATAATAAGATAAAGGGGTAATTTTTTGTTTATTATAGGCTGTGTATGTATGGTACTTTTTCTTTCTTTCTTTGTTCTGTTTTTCCAGATTTGTCCTGTTTTTTTCTTTCATGTTTGTTCCTTGACTGGAGCATTAGATGCTACTGTATTTGT
Organism: Medicago sativa; assembly: GCF_051527215.1. NCBI lineage: Eukaryota > Viridiplantae > Streptophyta > Magnoliopsida > Fabales > Fabaceae > Medicago > Medicago sativa. The sequence goes on from NC_140752.1 coordinate 88,074,136, forward strand.
TTGTCCTAATAATGTTGTAAGAAGAATGCATATTCAATTTGAATATACTCAATGGAATATACATGTCCTGTTTTGAAACATTAATTGTTGTGCATTTTATTTTGACAAAATAAGTATGCAATTTTGTGTTAATCCCTGAGGTATTTGAGTTGCTTTGGATTTCATGTATATACCTAGCATTATCATTAAGAGAAGTGTTATTTTGACAAAAACGTCGACACCATATGTCGATATCGAATGAAATGCACCAGAATGAGTATTAATGTAATCCGATGACAGAAAAAGTAATATAAAATCAAAAACTATATTCTAATATGGTGTCTATGTCGATTTTTATGTCGACTAAACATTTGTTCCTTATTATTAATCAACATGTCACAATAACAACTTGTTAAAACTTAAAATAGTGTGTGTGGTGTATATAAAACTAAATCAGGTTCAGAATTCAGATCTTTTTTCTTCCACCAGTTTCTGAAGGAAGGAGGAAACAAAAGTTTTTCTTTAAAGGGCTATTTCCCAATCACGGGCATTTTTCAATCATAAAATAGATTGATATTGATTGGTTGAAGAAATAATATAATAGATTGGTTGGACTGTTTCTCATCACTCCAAATATAAGGTTTCAATTTCATCATACTGGCCCTACACACATTTACTAGTGGCTGACCCATACTGCTTATTGAAAGAACACAGACCGTGAGTTAGGTTGAAGAATGACCCTACAAACCTACAAGTGGTGCCTATTAAATTGACTAACTATCTCAAGTATACCAAGTATGAATAAACTCTAATAAAGAAACCTTTACTTACATTGTTTGTATTCAATTTGAATATGAACTGAACTTTGTTTTAATCTATGATCTCATGAAAAATAAATAAAAATTAAGTTCCAGTTGACTTGTTAGAAAGTGCACACCTTGGTGTGTAACATTATGTAAATGCTAGCACAAATTTCCCATTTCTGGAGTATTTGACACTTTATGCTGATGCAATATATGCAGGCCTGGGTTGGACTAGAACAAGTGACTGTAGATTTGTCTTCTAGTAACTAGTAGTATAACTCATCCTTCACTAATTACTAAAATTCATGCTTGTTCCTTTTTGGGGTCCAGAACAATATGAATCCATGCTTTCAAATAATTCAATTGTAGGGGCCATAATGGTTAATGGAACCAATTATTTAGGACCCACTTTGCTGCTAACTTTGCTTTGTCTCCTTTTTCTGTTTATTTTTTTTATGTAAGTTTATATATTCAAAACTAACCTGGAAGTGGAAGGCTGAAAATGGCAATGGATGGGGGTGGAGGCTGCTGGAGTTTTTCATTTTAAATTTGTTCCCACTTGATTATGAAAGAGTTTAATAATTAGGCTTAAATGCACTTTTGACCTTCTATGTTTTAAATAGTTGCGATTTTGGCCCCCTAAGAAAAAAAATGGATATTTTGACCCCCTATGTTTTGTTTCTCTTTTGATTTGCTGATTTTGACCAAGTCAACGCATATGTGGCATGCCACGTGTGTAATTAATTAATTAAAAAAATAAAAAATCGAAAAAATCAATTTTTAAATAAAATAAATGAAAAAAATAATAAAAAATATTAAAAAATTCTGGAAAAATGAAAAATAATAAAAAAATAGAAAAAATTCCAGATTTTAAATTAAATAATTGAAAAAAATTTAAAAAATCAATTTTTAAATTAAATAAATGAAAAAAAGAATAATAAAAAATTAAAAAATAATGAAAAAATTCGAAAAAAATAATGTCAAATTTTCCAGATTTTTTAAAAAATTCGAAAAAAATACGGAATTTTTTTTAAAAAATCCGGAAAATTTGACATTATTTTTTTCGAAATTTTTTTTTCAAATTTTTTCCAGAATCTTTTACAGAATTTTCTAATGTTGAAAATTTGACATTCTAAAGGCGCAAGGAAACGAAAAAAATATACACAAAAACACCGACGAGAATACAACTTGGCCACAAATTTGGTACATATTTCTTCTTTAGGGAAATGAATGTTTCCATGACATTACTTTTTCGAATAAGTGATTCTTGGAATTGGCCATGAATTTTTGTCAAAATTTTTTCGTTTTTTTAATCATTTTTATTAATATTTTTATTTTTCAAGAATTTATTTCATTTTTTTTGTAATATTTTTTCGTTTTTTAATTTTTTTTATTTTTTCATTATTTTTCATTTTTCCAGAATTTATTTCATTTTTTTGTAATATTTTTTCATTATTTTTTTCGTTTTTTAAAAAATCTGGAAAATTCGACATTATTTTTTTCGAATTTTTTCATTATTTTTTAATTTTTTATTATTCTTTTTTTCATTTATTTAATTTAAAAATTGATTTTCTGGATTTTTTTCATTTATTTAATTTAAAATCTGGAAAATTTTTAATTTTTTTATTATTTTTCATTTTTCCAGAATTTTTTAATATTTTTTTATTATTTTTCATTTTTCCAGAATTTTTTAATATTTTTTTATTATTTTTTTCATTTATTTTATTTAAAAATTGATTTTTTCGATTTTTTATTTTTTTAATTAATTAATTACACACGTGGCATGCCACGTATGCGTTGACTTGGTCAAAATCAGCATATCAAAAGAGAAACAAAACATAGGGGGTCAAAATATCCATTTTTTTTCTTAGGGGGCCAAAATCGCAACTATTTGAAACATAGCGGACCAAAAGTGCATTTAAGCCTAATAATTATGCAAGTACGGCGTAGTTTTTCTAAGCAAATATCGATAAGATTTTGTTTTTACAAATGTGAATTGATGCCTATCATCAGATTTTCAGCTCACATTAACCATAAACTTTTTCAATTCCCAACACTCCACATCATTTTCTCTCTCTTATTCAACACTCATTCAACTCGTCTCCAATGGTTTTTCATTCAACACTCTACCCCATCACCTTTTATTTCTTATTCTTATTTAATTTTATATTTTTGTTTTTATAATTACATAAAATTACAATTATCGATTAAACTTATAAAAGCAATATTTATTTTTAATCCTTATATTTAACTTTTTAATCAAAAAACAAATGGTTTTTGTATTATACAGAAATGACTAAAAGTGACAAATTTGTAGAGATGTCAGCATGCAACGTTTAATGATATATCCATACCTTCTTTATACTGTACCGATTATAAACCATTGAGAAATGATAGTCATCATTATTAAAAAGAAAATGATAATGCCCTTTTACTCATGGTTTGAAGAAAGCATGGTATATACTAGTTTCATTCATAATTGAATATGAATAGACCTGTATAGAAGAAGTTCCATGCTTCATTGGGACCAGGATAGCATAGCAATATATAATACATCATGATTTGTTTTACATTCCAAGGTCCATCAACAAAAGTACAAATTTACAACACCCCACTTGCAACAAAATAACATAACACACTTCCATTGGAACACAAGAATAACTATGGTATTAATCATATGGACTTACAAAAGAACAAATGGAATTAAAGAAGAAAAGAATTTGAGTTGCAAATATCATATAGTGTCATCACAAAGCTTTATATTTTGTCAACTTGGTACAGGTTAGAGAGAGGCTTTGACTTACAAACACAAATAAGAGAGCTTAAGTGGCCTCCACCGACAAGATCTCAAGTTCAGCCCACCAGAGTGGAGAAAGTCTTGGCACTGCTTGATCAGGTGATATAGAAAGCACTTCCCTCAATTTGTGAGTTACTTCCTTCATTGTTGGCCTTAACCTCTGATCAGATTGAACACATTCTTTTATCACCTCACATATCACATCAAGTTCGTTGTCTTTGAAGGACTCGAGCGTGGGATCGATCAAACAGCCAATGTTTCGCTTATCATTCAAGTGCTCAGCAGCCTAGGAAATTAACGAAGAAGATTTATTTACTTAGACGCATGCAAGAAGGATATTGCAGCTAAAATTCTTAGAAAGGAGAGTTCTAAGGAGGGGGAAGGGGTGCAGATTCCAAACTTACCCAGTTCACAAGGTGACCTTGTTCTTCAGAGTATGGTAGTTTCCCAGAAATGATTTCAAGCAATAATATTCCAAAGTTATAAACATCGGTTTCAGGACCTTGGGGGGGTGGCAATTCAGATTTCTTTGATTCATCGCCAACTGTGCTGGCTGGTGATAATCCATTACTTCCAAAACTGATCTCTGATACCTGAGAAAGTGCAATAGAACAGATATTTGTTATATAACATACATCATAAGATAAAGCGAACGAAAGAGAATAGAAATGTGTATACCTTAGCAGCAAAGTCATCTGTTAATAATATTGCAACTGAATTAAGGTTGGAATGAGAGACTGGTGGATTGAGATCATGGTGCATGTACTGAAGACAATAAGCTGTGCCCATGATAACCCTCATCCTTGCACTCCAATCAAGATGTTCAATTTCCTTAACTGAAGAAAAGCAAGACATACATAGCATGATTCTTTTTTTTTTTTTTTTTGGTACGGAGAGCTTTTGAGTCTAATTGACACAAGTTTTCAGTTTTCAAGCTAATAACTTGAACAAAAGACGGTTACCATGTAGATGCTCGAATAAGCTTCCATTTGGAGCATACTCCAACACCATCATCCTTGTGAATGGTTCTTCTTCGTCACAGTAACCAATAAGATTGGTAAAGTTCTTATGGTTAACACGGGACAGAGAAGCAATCTGTAAGCATATAAGAAAAAAAAAATTAGCAACAGTTAAGTTTGAAAAATCAGAGTCCCTCTGTCAATTGAATTGGGATTCTCGATGTTATAAGAAGGAGAAAACCTTTCTCCTATAGGCCATCTCCATGTTCTTTGACCAATCTTCGGAAGAAGTAACAACAGTAGAATCAACAGCAATCTCAACTCCACTGGACAGTGTTCCTTTATATATGGTGCATTTTTCAAAACTGTTAATGATATTGCTGAAATCTTCACAGGCTGTCTCCAACTCTGCTCGATTCAACTTGGGGACCCCTGCATTTCATACAAGCGCAGAAAATAAGTTAACAGGAAATTCTAACTCGAGCGAGAGCATCCACATCACATTGGAGTCCTAACATGGTTGAATCGAGCAATTTTACAGCCACTGAATTGCTTGAAAATGGAATCTGTCCATCTATATTAGTCAATGATGTCTGAGATATTTGCAAGTTATCATCTCAATCAATGATTTTCATCAAATGTCAATGATTATTTGCTACTTAACAAACTTGACTGAAATGAGTTCTAGCCTAACTATCATCAAACATGTTAGAAGAATGTAGTGAAAGCAAGATCTAATAACCTTCCAAATATTAAGTGGAATAAACACATATCAGTCAAAATATGAGTTTTTTGTGACACAGGCTTTAATTTTATATTTTCAAAAAGAAAAACAAACATCCATCCGGTGATATGCTCAAGAGACAGTATTACCTGTTACAAATGCCTTCTGTAACTGTCCACTTATTCCTGTCTTCCATGGCTTTATTACTTTTGCAGCTCGTTTTCGCAAGATGCAAAACATGATCACGCTAAAAATGGCCAAGAAAATCACACCGAAGATAATAATAATATATTTCCAGAGTTTACTTGGAGCACCATTAGCTGAATTTGGTTGACTTATTTGATTATCATGTGGAGAACCGGTAGCTGAATGCAGTGGCGCAGAAGATTGATTTTGTTTCTTATGGGCATCTGGCACAGCCGGGAAAGATCCACTACTTATTGAAATTGGAATAATACTGATCTGTATAGCAGGTCCACCGCTATAAGGTGCAGCTGCAAGGTTATTGGACTGATCGAGCAACTTACGACGTGCAGAACTGATTAGATTTGATACATCTGGGCCAAACTCCGACTCGTCAGAACCTACATGATGCAAGGCATGTTTTGAAAGTCAATTAAAAGCATATATTTCAGTCTGTCACATACCGCAAATGAGTCAAGATTCTCTACTCACTAGGAAGATTGCCCCAGTAATTCTCCTCATAGCCATGAGAAGCGGCCTTTCCAAGCTTGAACCTTCAAATAAGAGCAGACAATTTTAGTAAGTTGAATGTGATGAAAGAAAAATATGTATATATTAAGATTGAAATGGGGAAAAATGCTGTCTACATACAGTTGCAGCGCCATGGCCTTAAGATATCTTTTAAGTGCTCCTTTAATTGGAACAGCCAAAGAATTTGCCTCGTTCCATTGCTTGAGATCTCTATACCAGATGCTGTTCACACCATGCACCAAAAGGTCAAACATTCTTGTTAACCGTATAAAAGATGGAACAAATTTGAGAGAAGTACACAAATCCCAGTGGATGATCATGCACAGATTTTATTTTATCACCCTATACAGACCTCTAGTCAATAAAGAATTACATTGCCATCGTGATGATGCATAAGATTTAACAGATGAATTAAAAGCTCCATCACAAGGAATATCTGTATCTACCAAAGAATTGCACAGGAACTTTACATCCAAACAAAATTAACTATTTCAGTTGTGTGAATATAGATATAGGAGATCTCAGACATATTCGCATTTCTCAAAATATTTGAAAACAATTAACATCGACATGATTAAGAAATCATAACTGTGCTGCATTTGATATATCTAGAATAAGTAAATACAGGCACAATGGCACATTGTAAGTTTAACCAACTAAGTAGAATCTATTTCACACAATGCCCGGCCTAGTCGAAATAATTTATCAAAAAACACCCAATATATATCAGTGATTGTATGAGAATAAATTGTGAGAAACGTTCTTAAATTATTTCGAAATAATTTACCAAAAACCACCCAATATATGAACGTATGCAAGAGAAAAAGAAGCATTCAATGGAATTACTATGATCCCTCACTCGGTCAAGGAGAAAATATGAAGATACGCTTACCAATGTGCAAACTTTCTATTTTTGCACTGAAATAAACTTGTCAGAGGTGATGAATAGTTGTCACTAAATAGTGATTTGGAAGGCAATCCCATGTTCCCGAGCTCTTGAGAATCACCACCTTCAATTTTATTGTCATGAACCAACCTAAGGAATAATAAAATCTCATTGAAGATATGCCAAGAAATCTTACAAAATAAATAAGCTAATAGAGTTAACTTACAATTGCTCTAACAACAACATCCTGCCAATTTCTGCAGGGATATTTCCTGTCAAGTTATTCTCCCTTAAATCCAACAACTTCAAATTGTCTAGATCTCCAAGTTCCTTGGGAATGGTGCCAGAAAAATTGTTCTTGCATAGCACACTATTTCAAAGTAACAAAGGTAGGGTATCCGAATTAGAAATAGCGTGAAATATAAATTACTAGATTAAGTCAACTGAACTGTTGGACTTTTAAACTTCTGAGAAAATAGCCTCTAATTTAATCTTTCAACGAAGAGATAGATTAACAAATAGGGTAAGATAGCGAAGAATCCTTACAGAGATTTTAAGTGATTAAGTTTCCCAAGATGAGGAGTCAATGTCCCTTCCAATGATTGCCCATTTAGGTCCCTGCAAGAAATAGCAAGAAGACACAAAATCCTATAAGCACAAAATATTCAACACTGTATTCACCTCAATCAAAATGGAAGCGTTCTTCAAACGTCAAGAACCGTTACATGTATTAGTCGTCGCTAAAAAATAACAGCACTGTCTCAATGGAAAACTTTAAAGGAGGAAACCAAAGGAACTTACAGGATTTGCACTTTACCATCAACACAATGAACTCCCTTCCACTTGCAAGGGTTGGAATCATTTGGATTCCAATTTAGCAGAGCACCATACGGATCAGAAATTATTCTTACCCGAAATTCCCACAAAGCAATTCCTGCGAAGTTCCATTCCAATTACAACAACAAAAACAATCTCACATCAAGATACAACAAATGTATTACACCAAATCCAAATAATCCATTGTAAGTTGTAAAAGGCTAATTCATGAAAATCACCTTCATCATTCAGAGACCAGCACAGTCGAATTCCCCAGATACAAATCAATCCAATATAAATTCTGAGCCATAATCCAAACCGATCCCATATGCATTCCATTGCAGTAGGAAGGCAGCGGTCGCTTTGGTAGAGACGCAGATTCGTATCTCTCTTTATAAGCTAGAAGCTATATGATATGTCAAATCATTGTACAAAATTTGGCAAGGTTTATCTGTAAATAGAAACCCTTAAGCCTTTTGAGATGAAGGTAACTAATCAACTAAGCAAAACTTGTATGTTACAATGGAAAGCAAAAATAAATGCAGCAGTTGGGTCCAAAGATAACATCAGGGTCTCTCATCTTTCTATGAATCCTTCCTTACAACCCTTCCCTCACCAAATACATAACCAAGCTTAGTATCTTCTTCTCAGATGATTCCCAACACTATGGTTTGAGCTGAAAAAAAGAAAAAGCACACCCACATAACCAATTAACTAACTTTTTAAAACCCCGAATTTTTTTTTTATGCAAAGCTGATAACAAAGTAACAAACCAAAAGCATAACAATGAAGAAACATGGAATAACCCTATTAGCAAGCAACCTTTTCTAGGGTATCATAAAAATTTAAATATTTTCCTAAAAGAAAGGGATAAAAATCTTTGTAGCATCGACATTTATGATCGAAGGCATGTCCTTGTGTCTGACACATGAGATGATGACATTGATAGATAAAAAGGTAAGAATTTGTAAGAAAGAATAGAATTACCATGCAAAAGGGAGAAAAGGGTGCAAGAAAAGGAAGTCCTTTGTTGGATTGTAATTGAAGAAATGAACAATGTGGAGGGGGGGGATTGATTTGAGAGCTTGAATGAAAGAGAAAAAAGGCAGCAAAAATTACAAGGAATTAATAGATAAATCGTATTAATTAATTAATTAATTAATGAAATGATAATCAAAGAATTAAAGCACAAAGATTCTTTTCTTGTAAATGCTGCCTTTTTCAAGATGATCTCAGAGGAAGTTCCTCTTTTCGATCATCTTCACCAAGTTTCTCTCTCTCTCCCCTCTCTCTCTATGTTACAATGTTTGTGTTTTTTTTTTTTTTTTCCTCTTTCTTTTGGTTTCTCTCTCATCTCATCAATACCCGCGCAAATTTTGCGCTATAACAAAACATGTTTTCTAAAACTAAAATTCTTTGTAGGTCCCATTGGCCCTTACTTCCGAATAACTCGGACGCGCTTTTGTTGTTGATGTCACTGTGATATTCTTATCTTACCCGAAAAGTTCCAACAAAATCCTTATTTTTTTTGCAGGGAAATGGTTTTCGTGCTCTCACGAATGTAACAGTGTCAATTGTTGTTAAAACGTTTCACATTTTTTAATTCCTTTCTGGAAATTCAATCGTTGAATTTATTCATCCTATTGAATCTATGATATGATCTTGATACCAGCTTTCTCACAGTATGACCAGTTGAGTTAGATATTTTTACTAAATTAGTATATTTTTATAAATTTTGACACATTTTAAATATATGAGTGGATGATTAGTAAATATGGCGATGTGTCGCAACTTATTAATTATTATCTCAACATGTGATTAACAACTAATTTGAGGTGGACCAAGAACATGGTTGCAATTGGTGTGATGTATTTGCAAACACTCAATTCAGTTTTCGAATAAGGTGAATGAGGGATTTTTGAAATAGAATGTGTACCTTTATCTTGGTGAATATATAATTTTATAACAAGGATTTTAGGAGAAATGGACTAGAATAACAAAAAGTTACCGTGCTTAAATTCAATGGATAGTTAATGAGTTGTGATGCTTAGCTATGTTCATTAGTCAATCCGCTAAATATAATTAAGCCCATATTTAAATTGTGTTAATCATTTCAATTACTAGAAAAGACTTAAAAAAAAAAAATTTGGTTAATCATATTACATGCACTTTTGGTCTTCTATTTTTATTAAAACTAACTTTTAGTCTCTCCATTATTTTGGTTAACAGCTATGCTATACATAGCGACATTTTTTATCACGAGCAGTTCAAGAATATAAATTGACCAATGAAAAATCAGGGATGGGCACAAATCAAGGAAGGGTTGTAACATACTTGGAAAGCAACAAATAAAGTGGCGAGTTAAATACACAGTCGGGATAAATTCTTGAGTTTCTTTCTCGTGATAAATAGCATTTTTGTTTGGTTAAATACTCTAGTGGCGAGAATTATACACCTTAATTGTGGATTAATGAGGAATTTTTAATTCGAACTCGCATCCCAACACATCAAATATCTCTACAGAACAATCCGTCCATTTATAAAACTTGGTTTTTAGTCCTCTTTAACCTTTGGGATTTTTTTTGTCCTACCTATTTTTTATGATATGACACGAATCGGATAAAATTTAATCCTTGTCATTAATCAATATACCCATATAATTATTTTTCTAATTAAATATATTTAAATATTAATATTTTTTATAAAATGATAAAAAAACACATGAACCAAAATCCTACTTGATGCAAACCCCCTTTATCAGGTTGAAGAAGGTGTAGTTGTGATTTTTGTGTGTAGATGAAGTGTTTAAGTTTGTTGATTTCTAGATCACTTTAGTCAGATTAGAGCCAGATTTGTGCTTTCCATGTGGTGCTGCATGCAACTCTTGAGAGATTTCTGCTCTTCCCCCTGCGCTTTTTGCTCGCATCTAGCTGAAAAGACAATTATACCCCTGCGTGAGTTAAGTCACACATCACTGTGCGCACGTTGGCCGGTGGTCAGAACTGAAGAACAAACGTTTTTTGGTTTTTGGTCAGTTTTTCAACATTCAATCTACACGTTTTTTTTACCAATTTTACACGTTTTTTTTACCACATTAATGGTATTTATAGCCTATACTACCATTCCCACCTATAAATACCCCTCCATACTTCCCTACTTCCTCACACCATATCACTTTCCCTCCCTCCTCACTCTCTCCCTCTAGTTCTTTTTTTTTTCTTTTTTTTCAATAGTCTCTTTGGGGGCAAAAGTGATCAGACTTCTTCGGGGCAAAATAGTGAGTAACCGACTTGGAGAAGTGATCAACCTTTGGGATAAGTTTAAATTTGCTTTTTTTTACCCCAGAAACTTTTTACTGTGGGTAAAAAGAATCTTCTTGGAGTATAAAAAAAAAAACCAGATTTAAATTTAGCCCAAGAGTTCATGATGTATTTTCCCCAAGAATGTTGGTCACTATTTTACCCCAAGAAGGCTGGTCACTTTATACCCCAAAAGGGTAAAAAGAAAATAAGTAGATTTAGTGAATTCGAATAAATTATTGTATCAATTATTGTATGAATTCTATTAATAAAATGAGATGTTGTTATATGCCTCAATTTTGCTCATTCCTTTTTATTTATATTTGCTTTTATTTTCTAATTTTGTGTTTAATGAATAAATATTAATTTAGTTCATTTCCTTTTATTTATATTTGTATTTATTTAATGAATAAGTTCGAATCAATATTTATTTGAAGTTCATAAATAAATTAGAATAAAGTAAATACGTAAATAAATTAATTTTAATAAAGTAAATAAATTAGAATAGAGTGAACAAATAATTTAGAAAATAAATAAATTAGAATAAAGTGAACAATTAAATTAGAAAATAAATAAATTAGAATAAAGTAAAAAAAAATCAGAATAAAGTAAATAAAATAATTTGAATATAGTAAATAAATTAAATAAAGTGAGTTAAGTCACTCTGCGTGACTTAAGTCACGTAGCGTAACTTAAATTGCGCACATTTTTACTTCTGCGTTACAGCGTTAGTTAACTAACATAGGGGTAGTTTGGGTATTTCAGCTGGGCGCGAGCGAAACTTGCTGGGAGAAGAGAAGAAATCCTCTTGAGATTCACTACCTTATTGGGCTGGCCTTTTTCTTTCTTGGGCTTTTCCTTGTTTCTGTTGCGGGCTTTTCCCACGAAAGTTGAAACAAATGTTTTTTCAACATGAAACTTACTTTTTCCACCCTATTTGATTTATTGTGCGCCTTATGTTGTTCAAATTACAGAATCCAAACAAAAAAAACATGAAACCATCCAAAACATGTCAAATATTTTGTATTTTAGGATCCGAACATGATGCGCGAGAAACTCATCAAATGGGAAAAGTATGTGCCTTTCAGCATTCACACGGTTCACAAATTTGATCAGTTTCCGTTGTAAAATATGTAAAAGTATAATTGGTACTATATAATAATAATAATAATAATAATAATAATAATAATAATAATAATAATAATAATAATAATAATAATAATAATAATAATAATCCACAAATTCTAGCTCAATTGACAAAAAATACTAAAATTGTTATGTCGGATGTCGTGATTGAAGTTCGAATCCCATTCTTTCACTTGGGCGCGTGTAAGTTTCCATTATTGTCATTTCATTTATCTACGGCAGTAATAATAATAATAATAATAATAATAATAATAATAATAATAATAATAATAATAATAATAATAATAATAATAATAATAATAATAATAATAATAATAATAATAATAATAATAATAATAATAAGAGTAAAATACACACCCCTCCCCCCAAAGATGGACTCGGATTCCCTGCTGTAACTGCAACACGCAGTTTCACGCTGTGGTAAATCTCAGCCATAAAACATTGATCCAACGGCTCAGATTTGTTCTGCTAGTTTTCACACAGTTTGATCTCAACCACTTATTTATGATCGGACGGTTCACACGCCTTACAGCATCCTGCTGTTACAGCAGGAAATCTGCTTCCCCTCAAAGATATCAATATCACACTCCCCTCCCCTCTTGTTACAAAACACACACTCTCATCCCTTAATAAATTAAATGCACTACAACTTGATCCATTTGTGCATTTTCCGTTAACTTCAATCAACACCCGTTAAATTTTATTTTTTATCACCAAAATACCCCTATCAATTCTTTACGGAGTGTTTCCTTTGCTTTTGCTTGTAATAACATCCATGAACAACAGTTGATTTCTGAAACAAGCAATTGCCATGTTAATTTACAGACAATTAAAACAAAACCTCCATCGCTAAGAATTTCTTCAAACAATATGTAATATTTGGATATTTTCCTAATTTTTCTAGTAGCAATTATTTTTTTTTTTTTGAAGAGGCTAAAATAGAATATATTACCACGACATTGTAGTAGCAATTATATAATTTTAAAAATAGAAGTAACAACGTCAAAGCCAAAATTACCCACACAACCCCTCTCAACCAATTTTGATCAATCGCTAGTCAGACATCCATGTTTTGAAATAGATCCAATAAGATAAAGCGCACAAACTGAACCTGAAGTAAGACACACCCCATAAGAAAGTAGGCAATAGTGGTAACAATCCTTGATTGCAATGGAAGAGGTGAAGTAACATGTTTGGAGAAATTAAGGGTTATTTTGGTAAAAGAAAATATTGTGTAACATAAATGATTAAAAAGTTAACAAATCGTTTAAAAATTGGTGGAAATGTGAATTACTATTAAGGGAGGGGAGTGTGTGTTTTACAACAAGAGGGGAGGGGAGTGTAATACTCATATATTTGAGGGGAGGGGAGTGTATTTTACTCTAATAATAATAATAAAGTTTTACTAGAGATGCATGTTAGTGTAAAACAGTTGTACCAGTGCATCAACATCCAATAAAAACACATGATGTTGGTACGCAAGTCTATTTTGTAAAAGTGTAATAATTTAAAGTAAGAGTAAAATGTTGGATTCTTATAGGATTGTTAGTGTAAACTTGACTGGAATATGTCTTCTTTTCTTATGACAAATTTTTTTTAAGCGATACTTATAAAGTTTTATTTTGATACTTACGACAATAATATATATATTTTTTTATAAGCAAATACTAATAAAGTTTTATTTTGTTTTGATAAAGTGTAGGTAGGATTTTGATACGGGGAATTAGTCACTTTAGTTCCTGAATATGAAATAAGTCGTCACTTTAGTCCCTGAATTCAGATAAATTACAAAATAGTCCTTGAATGTAGACTCTGTTAGTCAATTTAGTCCCTGAATGCAGACTTCGTTAGTCAATTTAGTCCCTGAACGTAGACTCTGTTAGTCACTTTAGTCCCTGAAATTGACTAACAAAGTCTACATTCAGGGACTGTTTTGCAATTTCTCTGCATTCAGGGACTAAAGTGACTACTCATTTCCCATTCAGGGACTAAAGTGATTAATTCTCCGTTTTAACACTCAAACTTACAATCAAGCGTACATAGGATTTTACTAATAACTCGATCAAACCGGAGATTTTTTACCATGAGAGTAAGCGGTGAGTGATGAGTTGGGCGGACTTGGACAACAACTCCTTCATCTCATTAGAGGAAGATGATGTACCAGCAAGTACTATGATGATCATATAAAAATGCTTCATATATCTGATGTTTTTATGGTAGAAAAGTGTGGCTGATTATGAGGGTTTTGGGGTCCCTTAAACTCTATTTTGGACAACCATCTCAAGGGACACTTATGAGCAGATTAGAACAAGTTGATATGGGATTCGAAAAAAATAATCCATTTGGCGGCCCTGCTTAGACCATTTACAATGGCCACCAACATTAAACACCCTTCAACACCCACTTTTTCAATTCCCAACACTCCACATCATCTTCTCTCTCTTAATTCAACACTCATTCAACTTTAACCTCTCCAATGGTTTTTTTCATTCAACACTCTACCCCACCACTTTTTATTTCTTATTCTTATTTAATTTTATATTTTTGTTTTTATAATTACATAAAATTACAATTATCGATTATAATTAAATTAAAATAAAGAAAAACTTAACAATTTTTTTTTAAAAACAAAATTTATTGGGATTCATTTCACTGAAAAGAAGATTAAAACTTCACTTAGTTTGTTAATAAAAAGATATAATAAAAAGAAGATAGTGAAAAACTTGGTATTTTTTTCTGTGTCCAAATGAAATGAACCAAGTCTCTATTTATAGAGGAAAAAAAATCATGAATTTTGATATATTTATTTATTTTTTAAAATTATTTTTCAATGAAATAATTGATGTACAATTATTAAAAAAATTAAAAACCGGGCGTTCAATGAAAAGCCAACACGCGTTCATACTGTACATATTTTTTGCTTTCTCTCTCCGGGCTCTGCTCTTCACGTGCGCTGTCGGGAAGTGTAATACACCCGCCATTTTCGGGCGAATCAAAACGCGACGCGTGGCATTTCCTTCCCTTTCAATTGTGTTGAACCGGTTAAACCTCTCTTTCCTCCAGCTCAGTTTTCATCACTTGTTAAACATACCATTGGAGTGCAATTTTCTGTTTAATGCTTCATTCAACAGACCATTGTAAATGGTCTTATATGCATATAGGGGAAGTCCTTGAGATATAGTCTATATGCTTAGCTAGAGACATGAGATGACTCAAACACTTGAGGAAATGAGCATTGACCAAGTTCGAAACATGTAATAATTATGGTAAAGTAATATATTTTTAATGATTCATGACTAAGATTAATTGACAATGCATATAAGTTTAATTTTTTTTGGTTCATGCATAAGTTAAATCCATAATAATAATAATAATAATAATAATAATAATAATAATAATAATAATAATAATAATAATAATAATAATAATAATAATAATAATAATAATAATAATAATAATAATAATAATAATAATAATCTATACTATATATAAAGAAAACTACCCCTTTCAGCACACTTTTGGGTTGGAATTTTCTTTCCAAAAATACCCTTAATTTTAAATACAAATAGCCAATTATAAAATAACACCTGGATTAATAATCAATGTCACCAATCGTCACCGTTAACTTTCTTTTACCACCGTTAACAACAGATCAAACTCACAAAAAGTTTAAAAATTATATTTGCATTCTTTATGTCTCTTCTCATGAATTCAAATCGATCCAGAATTCATCATAGTACCCTCTGATCACATCTCATCACCTCTAAAAAATTAGAAAGTTCCAAGGCTTACGAACTTGATTAATACTTCTGAAACACTATTGAATGGAATATCTTTAAGGTCCACATCATGAATTGAATATCTTTCTGTTTTATCCTTCGAGCAATTTACTTTCCGCCAACATTACAATTCAAGCATTGTTTTTACTTTTTTTTGTTAGAAGAATGAATGAATCAGAATTTGAGAAAATCAAAGTTGAACAATAATCACTTATGAAAAAAAATAATCCAAAGTTTATGTTTTTTTTGCTTTATTTCTCACGAATCTATGAGTTTTTTTAATTTTTTTTTAAACAAAAATAACAGCCGATGAGGATTGGACTATAAATCCTCTAAAAAAAATTGTAACAAACTTGAGCAAAAAATATTGTTAAAGATTGGACTTTAAATCCTCTAAAAAAAAAGATTAGTAACAAACATGAGCAAAAAATAATGTTAAAGATTAAACTTTAAATCCTCTAATAAAAGATTAGTAACAAACGTGAGCAAAAAAAAAAGATTAGTAACAAACTAAGCAAAAAATAATGTTAAAAATTGGACTTTAAATCCTCTGATAAAAATATTAGTAACATACATGAGCAAAATATTATGATTCAAAATCTTTTAGAAAAAGATTTGTTAGCACTATATTAAATGAACTATAAATCCTCTAAAAAAAGATTAGTAACAAACGTGAGCAAAAAATATTGTTAAAGATTGGACTTTAAATCCTCTAAAAAAAATATTAGTAACAAACATGAGCAAAAAATAATGTTAAATATTAGACTTTAAATCCTCTAATAAAAGATTAGTAACAAACGTGAGCAAAAAAAAAAAACAAAGATTAGTAACAAACATGAGAAAAAAATAATGTTAAAAATTGGACTTCAAATCCTCTGATAAAAATATTAGTAATAAACGTGAGCAAAATATTATGATTCAAAGTCTTTTAGAAAAAGATTTGTTAGCACTATATTAAAAATATTAATAGTAGGGTTCTCACAGTTCATAGTTCGTTCCCGCAATGTTTAGTTTTTCTCAACCTCTCTCCGCCCTCTGCATCAGAATTCAGAATTAACCTGTAAGTTTTATTTTTCTTTCATGTTACAACTAATCAAAGTTTATTAATTTTATGGATTATTTGACTTTGCTGGTTTATAAGTGATTATGATTCAAATTATTTACAATTAATTTTAAGAATTATTTGATTTTGCTGATTTATAATTTGCTTATACAAACTACGATAGTGTGCTTTTTTTTTTTATCTATAAGCACACCTTTGGGTTGGACTTTTCTTCCCAAAAATACACTTAATTTTAAATACAAATATCCAATTATAAAATAATACGTGGATTAGTAATCAATATCACTAATCGTCACCGTTAACCCTCTTTTACCTCTGTTAACCAAGAAAGTATTCCATATTATTTTATTGATATAAATTACTCATCCTTAATCTTTGATCAATTGTAACAAACATGAGTAAAAAATAATGGAAAAGATTGGACTTTAAATCCTCTAAAAAAAGATTAGTAAAAAACGTGAACAAAAAATAATGTTAAATATTGGAATTTAAATCCTCTAAAAAAAATTAGTAACAAACGTGAGCAAAAAATATTGTTAAAGATTGGACTTTAAATCCTCTAAAAAAAGATTAGTAATAGACGCAAGCAAAAAATATTGTTGAAGATTGGACTTTAAATCCTCTAAAAAAATATTAGTAACAAATGTGAGCAAAAATTAATCTTAAAGGGCAGACCATTCCCAATGTCGGAATCTATCTTGCACGACATGTTTTCAATCATGGTCAATTATATGTAGCTTTATCGAGAGGAGTTTCTCAAAATTCAACAAAAGTTCTCATTAATGAAGGGAAAATAGAAGGAGAAGATGGAGACTTTATGAAAAATGTAGTTTTTAAATATATTCTTTTATCGCAATCATAACAATGTTTCTTTTAAATAAAATGTCATTTATACATTTATGTTATGATGTTACTAATTACTATTAGAATAAACAATAAAAGATCATTATTTTTTCTTTATTTTATATGCAGACAAACTAAAATATGTTGAGTTCATAAATAATTGTTATATAACTTGACAATATTTTGTTTATAAATCAATATATCAATAATTTCCGTTAATTTTTAAAAATTTAAAAAATTCAATCAAAATTACACAAACAAACATAATAAAATAATCACATATGTTAGCGCAGTAGAAAGAGCGGACAGACGGGCACGATAGTGCCCGTCTTTCCGCTAGTAGTAATAATAATAATAATAATAATAATAATAATAATAATAATAATAATAATAATAATAATAATAATAATAATAATAATAATAATAATAATAATAATCTATACTATATATAAAGAAAACTACCCCTTTCAGCATACTTTTGGGTTGGACTTTTTTTTTCCAAAAATACCCTTAATTTTAAATACAAATAGCCAATTATAAAATAACACGTGGATTAGTAATCCTTTTAAATACAAATATCCAATTATAATATAACACGTGGATACATCCGTTGACCCTCTTTTACCTTCGTTAACCAAAGATCAACTCACAAAAAACTAGCACAAAACAAAAACTCATGTTACTTTTTTATCAGCCGCTTTTATGTTGTACATCTGTGTTGTTCCCCTCAATACAACCGACAAAGATTGCCAAGTATTTTCATATCCCTTCCACAAAGAACAATATTTCCATATTATTTTATTAATATAAATTACTCTTCCTTAACCTTTGATCAATTGTAACAAACGTGAGCTAAAAATAATGGTAAAGATTGGACTTTAAATCCTCTAAAAAAATATTAGTAACAAACGTGAGCTAAAAATAATGTTAAAGATTGAACTTTAAATCCTCTAAAAAAAGATTAGTAACAAACGTGAGCAAAAAATATTGTTAAAGATTGGACTTTAAAGCCTCTAAAAAAATATTAGTAACAAACGTGAACAAAAAATATTGTTAAAGAATAGACTATAAATCCTTTAAAAAAAAGATTAGTAACAAACGTGAGCAAAAAATAATGTCAAAGATTGGACTTTAAATCCTCTAAAAAAAAGATTAGGAACAAACGTGAGCAAAAAATAATGTTAAAGATTGGACTTTAAATACTCTAAAAAAAGATTAGTAACAAACGTGAGCAAAAAATAATGTTAAAATTGGATTTTAAATCCTCTAAAAAAAGATTAGTAACCAACGTGAGCAAAATATAATGTTAAAGATTGGACTTTAAATCCTCTAAAAAAAGATTTGTAACAAACTTGAGCAAAAAATAATGTTAAAAATTGGATTTTAATTATCAACCAGTTTCCTTGAGAAGAACATAATTTGTTGTCATTTGACGATGTTGAAGGGGATACTCATAACTTATATCAACATGAATTCTTAAACTCAATTGCTCAAGGAAGTATCCCACCACATATTTTAAAGGTAAAAAAAGTGAACCTTTGATGTTGTTGCGAAACATAGACCCTAGATATGGGCTGTGTAATGGGACACGATTGTTATGTCGTGGTTTATTTAAGAATATGTTGGATATGGAAATCCTAACAGGAAGCAATGCTGGAAAAAGAGCATTCTTGCCCAGAATTAAATCAAAAACAAATGCGAGTTCAGAACTTCCCTTTGTGCTTAGTAGAAAACAGTTTCCTGTTAGACTAAGTTTTGCTATTACCATAAATAAGTCACAAGGGCAGACCATTCCCAATGTCGAAATCTATCTTCCACGACATGTTTTTAGCCATGGTCAATTATATGTAGCTTTATTAAGAGGAGTTTCTCAAAATTCAACAAAAGTTCTCATTAAAGAAGGGAAAATAGAAGGAGAAGATGGAGACTTTACAAAAAATGTAGGTTTTAAAGATATTCTTTTATCGCAATCATAACAATGTTTCTTTTACATATCATGTCATTTATACATTTATGTTATGATGTTACTAATTACAATTAAAATAAACAATAAAAGATCATTATTTTATCTTTATTTTATATGCAGGCAAACTAAAATATGTCGAGTTCATAAATAATTTTTATATGCCTTGACAATATTTTTTTTATAAATCAATATATCAATATTTTTCATTAATATTTTAAAATTTAAAAATTTTAATCAAAATTATACAAACAAACATAATAAAATAATCACATGCGTTAGCGCAGCAGAAAGAGCGGACAGATGGGCACGATAGTGCCCGTCTTTCCGCTAGTAATAATAATAATAATAATAAGGGTCTTGCTAACCAATGTCTTCATGACATTGGTTAAAAATATCTACAAATATAAATTTTGTCTTAGAAATATAATATATTACTTTTGATAAATTAATGATTACACAACTTTTTTAAGAAAATTTATTTGTTTTACATGCTTAACCAATGTCTTTGGCGCACTGGTTTTTTTTTTTGACAAAGTTTAGGGCACTCGTTAACATTCTCCTAATAATAATAACAATATAATAATAATGTTTATTTTTAGAATAATAATAATGATGATGCTTATTCATTTGGTACATTCGTTCATCGGTCAATGATCAGTTCTCAGTCAAAGCACACCAACGCAACATCCGAAGTAAGTCCAAAGATTAAGAATCCTAAGTAATTTAGACCAAAGAAAGAGATGAATAAATTAAACTAAAATGTTAGTATAATAAGGTTAATGGTTCTTAAGGATTCACTCACTCAATAATATACTAAAATTCTTAGTATGAATATAAGCACTACAATTAATTGAAAATTTGATTTCTTTCACAACATAAGCACTCATTGTTTATAAAAAAAAAATAATAGCGAAAGGGATATATATAATACCCTGCAATGCAATATTGATATAAAACACTTTTGTGCAGGTCTTATTATGAGACATGATTCTCCTTTATGGGTCAATCAAATAATGCTGAATTTTGTAGTATTTTATAGGTGTAGATCGTTTTTGCAAATCAGTATATATAATGTCATATAGGTTGGGTGTCCTCATCCATGAAATAATAAAAAATACGCCTAATTCTTTGAAAGATTCGTATGCATTATAGTTTATTGTAAAATGTCAACTCTAATGCATATATAAGGACAAAATCAACCAAATGTTTTCACAATTCTTAATATCCATTGATAGGCTCTCCCCATTTTCATTTTTTTGGTACGTTATTTTTTTCTCTGCCAATTCTATACTTTAATACTCTTCGAATATCTGTCATCACATACACACACACTTACACTCTGATCAAAATTTGTATTCATATGAACATGATCAGCACATATTATGGGAGAGGCATGTTTTCCTTGTTTGGTCTCTAATAGTCCCAGACAGTGCCACATTCCCCATTTTCAAACTTGTCTCTCTCCCGGTTCTTCTGCATATTGAACTTTGAAGCATAATAATTAATTAATAATATATTGTGGCTATTCACATGGAGCACATGATCTATAATAGTAAGTTAGCTAGATTAATTGAAACTACAAAGCTTATATTATTAATTTCTCATAAGAGGATATATAGCTAAACCAATCTCATCATGTCTAACATTAGTATGTGGCACACTCCTTATTGGCCAATGTTATATAACATTGGTACCTTAATGGTACACAAGTGCTATCCAATATTGAACATCTAGAGTGTGATTCGAGTAGCTAAAATATCCAACAAATTTTAATTAGAAAGGCTATAATACCATATTAAAATTTTAGATCTTATCCAACATGGAACTTATCAACAATTGTGAATTTGTGATCATCTCAAAATTTGAGCAGTTGTTCAACATTCAACAAAAAACCTTGAGTAGGGAAACGTTGATGTTAATATTAATAATAATATAGTACACATATAATGGGGACTGACAAAGACATCACTCGGTAATTTTAGCCACATACCATATGGTTGCGGTATTCAACAAATTAAAAGAGTTTGGTGCATCAGAAGTCAATAAAGTTGATATAAATTTCAACTCCCTCTTCTCTCTTATAGATTTCCTTTAGAAGAAAGCTTCAATTTGTCAAATGTTTTGCTAACAAATCCTCTCCTTCCCACATCCATTCTCTTTATAGAAATAAACTTATATATTTAGGTCAAAAAGTGATGAAATCTTAGTTAATGGATCAATGATCTATTGCTAGGTTTAGTAATAATTTTTTAATTTTTATTATAATAATAATACAATGCTTTGGAATTATGTAGGTGTTCAAAAAGTGGAATCTTTACTTAATGGATCAGTGATCTAGCAATTGCTAGGTTTAGTATTACTTATTTAATCATATAATGATTCTTTTCTTTTACTTCCAAACACGATTGAAAGTCTATAGAAATTGAGTCAAGCGAGATTCCAATCATATAGCATATGCATACAATTAAGAAAGTAAAATACAATTTGTCAAATAAGCAATATTAATCGTGAAGTACAAATTTCCCATCAGTCATATTATTATCGAAAGTCCCTCAAGTAAATAAAATAATTACTATTGAAAGTGCCTTCAAAAACTAAACTACTATGCATGGTCTTATTAATAATTATACACATTTCCCACCAAAATTGACTTTATAAAACCTCACATTACTTCATTATATTAAGGTTGTTCTAATCGCTAATATTATTCTACACACAAAGCATACCAAAAATCAGACGTCATGGTTAGATGTACATAGCAAAGAAGGCTGTGGAAGCATATGGCATTTGAAGAAGAAAATAATATAACAAAGTAGCAATCGAGAAATTCCACATAGTGACAGAAAAACAGTGGTATGGAAATGAGAACAAAGTCTTAGTTTAGGTGGGAACAAATTGAAAAGTTTGACGAAGAAACGGGTCCCATTACATACGTGCATGTATATATATTATATGCTAAGATTATAGAGTTATTAGCATGGTGAATTTCAATGAACATTGATCATATTCTTATGCCTCATTTATTTATTATTATAAATTATATGTCACATTCTTTTTGAAATATAAAATGAAATAGGGATTATATTTTTTAAATACAATAATAATAATTTAAAAGGAAGTACAAGAAACACTATACTCCAATTGACATATATAATTATAAAACATCTAATTAATCAACACTGTGAAAATAATAATAATAATGGAATGAACAAAAGTAGCACATTGATCTCTATGTTTACGTTACCACTTAGGCGCTCCGTGTCTATTCTATAAGTGGTTTGTAAATTTGTAAATATTGTATGATATCTATAATTTTACGTGTTTATTGAAATCTACTACACTTGTATACTAGATTTCACTAGTATACATGTAGTATTGTTTGTACTTCTTTTCATTATCATTGTCTAATAATATTTTGCCATCCAAAAAATAAGAAAATAGAACAAAAATATTTTAACACTCTAATATGAGGGTTTGTCTAATACAAACCTTTGAAAGGATTTAAAGGTGATCCATACTACTTTTAGTAAAAAAATAAGAAAGAATTGTAGTATTTTATTAAAACAATAAGCAACCACCTTAAAACGTATCATTTTTTTAGAAGTCCACATTAGATAATTCTAAAATTTCTATCCATCAACTTATCATATCTATCACATTACTGTACATCGAAATAGTGCACTTTCCTATATATTATCATTTGTAAAAACAAACAATAATATTATCATATTATTATGCAAACTAAACAAAACCTATTATCACAACACATTAAAGAAAAAATTTGCATATATATATGAGAGGTCAAATATATTGTAATAAAGTTAATCACGAGCAAGAAAGCATGAGAGACAGAGAAAGGTAGATTTTTACAACTGTCAATTAGGGAGGAAGAGGGTAGGAGGAGTTGTCACATGATTTGCAACAGTACAAAAAAGGGGACAGTAACATATCTGTATCCATTATGTAGGTTTATTACAATTTAAACACAACTACTAGTATAGCCTGTCCGAATATTATTCATTCTTTTTTCATTTTTGAACCTTAAAAGTCTCCCTATTATAATATCTTATTAAACTTATGATGACTCTAATTTTCTTCTTCTTCTTCTTCTTCTGATCAAGTGATATATGATATACCAATAACACACTCCAAACCAAAACTACCTATCAAGTTTACATTTCCTTCCACTCAAAAGATCAACAGCATCATCAGAGAATAATTCAGTTGATCAATCTCTCAAGAATTCTTCTCTTATGTATATGATCAATATATATATATAGCCTTGGAAGAGAAATAATCGAGGGACACATCTTCATCTTGAATGGTTGGTATTTATGAAGAAATTTCTTTGCTTATATTTCTTCAGCAAGTCTTAATCATAGTTTATATATACCCCTCATCTCTATCTTCATGGTTCCACCAATATCCCTTTTGTGTTCATTTTGATCATAATCATGAATAGCCTGTTCTTTTTGTGTTCATTTTGATTAGAATTAAAATAACCCATCTAATATTTGTTATCTTATGTAACTTTAGATTTATATATATTTTAATTTATCTACAACTTGTTGATGATTTCCTAATCAATCTCCTAACTTGTTTTTCCAAAGAAAATTTTTCTTTATTGAATATTTCCCTCAGAAGTACATCCCTCTAAAGGAAGATGTGTTTTCTGCTTTGTGCATGATGATTTGCAGTGTTTTGAATCTCTATTATACGTATGCTTATGTAACTTTTCACTTCAAAACATAGAGTACATATAAAAGTACATTTTTTTGCTGATATAAAGTTAGTAATTAAAGGATGATAAATAAGATTGAAGATACCAATGTGTTGATCTGTCACTAATTTGTTCTTTTCCAATAAACGTATCTTACACAGGATATCATATGATAAACCTGAATATGGATAAAATTGCAAGAAAATTGACTGTCTCAGAACTCAGAAGTTTATTAATTATTAACACCCTGGTTTCATTAATTTGCATATCTTCCTCCACCCTTTACAGTTAATTCCTTTCTCCTTTTCTGATTATTCAGCTACTTATTCATTAGGTGATTCATTCACATAAAGTACTTTGTTCAAATTCTTTAAATATATAGGTAGATCTGAATTTGATATATCTGTCAGAAATTTGATTCACAGGTTAATTGATGAGAGAATAGAGTAGAGATGTTGGTTTGGTTGCATTCTTTCTCTTTATTAAAATTCTTAGCTTTTTTAACCTACTAGTACTATACTCTACTATCTACCTTCTAATATGAATCTTATTAATTATTATTAATTATCATCCTCTCTCATTAATTATTTCTCACTGTTACTCTCTACTTTTTACAATCACACACACTGTTCCTTTATTACCATGCCATTCAAGCATTTCAGTACCTATATTTTAAAAGTTTTAAAGCTAAGTAATTGTAGACATCTTACAGCCTGTTCTCATCACTTTTAATTCTTGTTCATTTTAACAACTTTTTGTACATTTTACTATTTGTTTGTTTCAGACTTGAAAACATAATTTGCAAACAACAAATATAGAACAAGTAGTTGTTAATGAATATGTCAGATGGATATGAGAAACATGAGAATGAGAGGAGTACTGGGAAGAGTGAAGAACATGCTGAGGACACTTCAATGGAATCTTCACATAAGTGTTCAATATCCTTTGATTTGAATGAAGAAGCTAGTCGTAGTGATCAAGATGTTAACAATGAGGAGAATGATGAGGCATGTGATCATGAATTAGTGAATGGTGATGATGATGATGATGAGAAATTAGTAAAGGATGATGATGAAGGTAGTTCAAGTTCAACAAAAAGAAGTAGTGGATCAAATGAAAGAAGAAGAAATGGTGTAAGACAATATGTTAGATCAAAGATGCCTAGGCTTAGGTGGACTCCTGATCTTCATCACTCTTTTATGCATGCTGTTGAAAGGCTTGGAGGCCAAGAGAGTAAGTATATATATATTTTTTGTCTTAATTCTTTAGAAGAAAAAACTATGCCCTAGATAATTGTGAAATTGTTTAATTTGGTTGAAGTTGAAAACTTTATGTTGTGTTCATTATTAATGTTGGTGGTGCATGCAGGAGCAACACCCAAATTGGTGCTTCAACTGATGAATGTGAGAGGACTCAGCATTGCTCATGTCAAGAGTCACTTGCAGGTATATAAGACAAAATTTGAGGTAGATATATATGTTTCTTAAAAGAAAAAAAACAAAACTGTACAACTTCAATCTTATAGCCACTGATATTTTTGTTTCACGTAAAATATATTAAAATAAAAGGGGGGAATAATTGAGAAACATATATTAGATCAATTAATTTTTCTGCAGGGTGATCCGTGTCCACCGGGGGATAATGTTTGTAGGTTTTTTTAATTTGATTTTTGATGTTCTTTATGATAAGTTTTATAAAAAAATAAAAATCATTTATATATTCAAACAATTTGTACATTCCAAATTAATCAATAAAAAAAATACCGAATGATTTATCTTGGAATTGGATATTTTTTTAAAAATGATTTTTAGACACCAAAGAATAATATACCACTAGAGAGAAAAAAAAATAAAGATAGCGATGCAATAAATACAATAGATTGGTTGGGGATGTGATATGAAGAAAGAGATAGAAAAAATATGAAGTGTTGGATGAATGTAAAAAAAGTAAAAGTGTTTAAATATAATTGCTCTTTTTTTTTTTTCCTTGATTTTTTTTTTTGGTGGTGATGGTATTTTTTTGGTAGTGATTTTATTTTTCCTTGAAATTAAGTGTTGATATATGTATTTCATAAATCATTTTATGGCTATGCAATTTTCATTTCAGATGTACCGGAGCAAGAAACTTGACGAGGCTGGACAAGGTAAGGATTGCCCTAAATCTTGTTAGACACGCCTTGAATTTTTTTTTGTCTGCCCTATAATGAAAAAAAAATTCTAAATCTGCCCTACATGAAAAAGAAAGTCCAAAACTACCATACTTTTTCTCTTTCTCTTTATTCCCCGCAAAACAGGTTTGGGGGGTGTCCTTCCCAGCAATTTCATTTTGGGGGGAAGGTCCTGTTTTTTTGTCTTATAAATCTACTACATACTTTGAGAATATACAATCATTCAAACCGCTGCTCTCACTCTTCAAATAAGTGACATCTTTTGGCTATGTGTACTATTCATATAATATATTTTGACCATATTTTTTTCACTGTTATATAAAAACAAATGGTGTCATATAAGATGTTGTGTGAATTTGTCTCTATCAACATTTTAAAAACATCAAATTTTATATTTTTTTTCATTACATAATTAAAAATATTAAAGATTAAAAATGTGCACATGTGTAAAACGGTCAATGATGTCATCTATTTTAAAATTGATGGAGTAAATGTTATGTTTAGATTCCCAACTCTAATGATACTTACTTCTGTCTTTTAAAAAAAAACATTATTTTTTAGTAATTACATAAAAGAGTAGGTCTAATTAAAAATTTGTACTGGGTGTTCAAAATCAAAGTATTACAATACAAGGGCTTAGGGTTAGTTTACTTTAGCCGATTTTGTTTATTTTGACATTTATTCGTATTTATTTACTTTGCAGTACTAAGTCCAACACACAGATCAACCCATGAATTAGGTTCCATTTCTCACCATGTAGCCCATCAGTCCATGATACCTCATCAACATTTCAAGATGGCAAATGGTGGAATTGTTCTAGAAACTAATTACAACCAGCACAGTTATAATTTCCACAGTCTCCTGCATCCCTCATCCTTATCACATTCACATTCACATTCAAAGCCCATCAATTCAAGGTAAACTATATATGCATACATTCTTATTTATTTATTTTATTTTTTTCCATTCAAGTGGCATTAAAGTTACATTTTTTTTACTTAGGCACCAAGAATGGTACTTAAATCATCAATCTTGGAGACCAAGCTACATGAGCAATGAATTAGTTATGCCATCAACAGCCATAAATACACAAGGAAGATCATCCATAACTTTGAACCAGCAGCTTCAAGTTAAGGATACTACAGTCACTGCCACACTTGCTCCTATGAGACCAAGCCAATTTCTTGAAGAGAAAAGATGGCCTCCCTTAGATATCATGAACAATCATCCATATTGGAAGAAAAATTTACATGATAATTTTTCTAATAATACTTGTGATAGAACATCACTTAGACCCGCTGAGGTGAGCTTTGGAAACAACACAAGAAGCAGGGAAAACATATCAAACATCAATAATGACCACAACTATTTTAATAGTTCAAAGATTGAATTTGATCCCCCGTTTCGGATTAAGGTAACATTAATAACTATATGCTACTGGAACAAATAGTATAGTGACGGAAATCAATGATGAAAGAAAAAAAATTCCTCTCTAATTCTCTTGTCACTAAATTTAGTGATAGATTTAGAGAGAAATTTCATGTTTTTTCCTTCTACGTTTCTTTTGCTAATTTCAATTTCTTTAATAGTTTAGCTGAAGAAAATAAGATACTCTTTCTTTTTTCCTTTCTTAACCTTTCATATATATATTTTCTCAATGCAGTTGAATCAAGAGACATTGCTGAAAGACAAACAATGGGTGCCTGATTTGCAACTGAGTTTAAGTCAAACAAACGGCAACAATGATGGCAAGAGTGATGGTTTGAGAGAAACCAAAGAAATCGACACGAAACTCTCACTTTCTTA
Organism: Medicago sativa; assembly: GCF_051527215.1. Lineage (NCBI taxonomy): Eukaryota > Viridiplantae > Streptophyta > Magnoliopsida > Fabales > Fabaceae > Medicago > Medicago sativa. Next base: position 88,102,603 of record NC_140752.1, read on the forward strand.
GAATTTAATTTATTTATTTATCCATGTCAATAATAATATGAAAATTAATACAACCTAGCTAGTCGATCATAAAGTTGTGAGAGAATATATGGTATATTGATACTAAAAGAAAGTTACACAATTGCATGTTGCTACAATACAGATTGTTGGCTTGCCAATACATATATTTGATTAGAATGAGCTTGTTTACAATTTTCATATTTCAAACTAGGGCTGACAATGAACCGAATCAACTCGATTAGAGTTCGTAATTCGATTTGATAATTGATTCGTCGAACTTGGTTCATGAACCAAATGAACCGAACTTGAGTTGAAAATTAAGTTCGTCAACTAATTGAGCTCAACTTGAGTTATATGTAGTTCTATTCGTTTGGTTTACGTGATGACGTGATTATATATATATATATATATATATATATATATATATATATATATATATATATATATATATATGAGGAGCAACACAACCTTATGATAGGGATTAGTAGTAATTAATCACAACCATCAATTAATATTAAAATCAATGGCTAAGATTTGGAGTAACTTTTTATACTTACTCTTGGAGTCAATGGATCCCTCCTCTGTGTGTGTGTGTGCGCGCGTCTATATATATATATATATATATATATATATATATATAACACTTAAAAAATATTTTTAAATTTATATATAATTGATTTTACACAATTAGATAATTGATTATATATATAATACTTTAAAAACTAAGACAAACACTTAGCAATAATAGGATAAAAATGAGTTAAAAATTGGTATAAATTCCAATATATTTATGTGTCAAAAATTTAAATTCTTTGAATTTTGAATTACGTGGTTCAAGTGGCTTTACTCATTTCCATATCTAAAGTTATGTGTTTTGAACAAACGAATTGAACCTAATGAGCCGAACTAAACTGTTCGTGAACTTTAAACGATCCGAACTTGAGCTAAAAAAGAAATTTGTGTCAAACTCGAACCGAGGTTCGAACCGAGCCAATTCTTAACAAGTCGAGTCGAGCTCAGACAAGTTCGATTCGACTCATTTCCAGCCCTATTTCAAACCATTAATTCTCTTGGATGAGCAAAATAAATTAATAGGACTACAAGTGCCGGAGGTTGATTGGTTTTAGGATACCAATGATGACACATGTAATGCATGATTTGCTGCTGTGGAGTTTTTTTTTTTTTTTTCTTTTTCAAGAATTTTAATCTGTTTGGATATGTCTGCCTAAATTATTTTGAGGAAATAAACTGCGCAATGAAACATTCCTTAAAAAGGCAATTAAATATATATGGGTTAACCCACTTGGGTTAGCCCGGTAATATATTGGCTTGGAACTATGGAGTATATTCCCTTCTCAAAGTCTCATGTTCGATGATCTTTGGTGTTAATTTAGGTGGGTTAGTTTATCTTCTTAAAAAAATATGTGTTAATTATTTGTTCGATTCCTTATAGTGTTAGTTTGGTTGGACTAATTTATCTTCTTAAAAAAAAAAGTTTAGTAGGAAGCCTCCATTTAATTTAATACTCCATAAAGTAGGATATAATATACTACATTAATTTTATATGTATGCTTCTTCTGATTGTACATAGAATTATATATACAACTAGCATGGACACCCGTGCCAAGCACGGGCTAGAACGTCGTTATATTTGATGGAGGGAATATTGTGATGTATCAGGTGTTACTTAAAATTTTAGATGGAGTTTTGGTTGTATCATTATCACTTGTGTGGTTTCTCTTTATTCAAATTGTTGATCTACATCAACGTAGGCTCCCACAGAAAGCCCAACGATGGTATCACATCCGGGTTCGACGTTGTGGGGGAGCGAGAGTTGTTCTTGGTGGTGGACTACAGACACAAAGATCCTAACACTTAATGGAGAGATGTTAATGTCTCAAGTGTGAGTTAAAATTCCGTATTGTATGCAAGAGTAGATGTGAGAAACATATAAGTGAAATGACTCATATACATAATGCCTTAAGACTTTGAAAGAAGATATGTGAATCTCACTTCTGTGATTGATCTTAGCTTAATGTGATAATACAATCCATTGTAGGATCCTAGCCTAATGTGATGATTTGTTTCGTTATTTTTTGAGTGTCATTTGTTTAATTTTTCATCTTAAATTTTAGTTTTTGAATGTGATTAGCTTTCATGCACAAAAAAAAAAAATAACCTTTGTCATTTCGAATTCCTTCACTTATGGTATTTCATGGGATCTTGCAATGGAAAAATGTATATGTATGATGAGTTGACAAAATATATATTCGTTAGACATTTTAAATAGATGTACATATTTTCAATAAATCTAATATTTTGGTAGCATAATTGCCCAGTAATATTGAACAAATCCATAAAATCACCAGCAATTCATTATGTTTCCTATGCTCTCACGAATAAAACGCACACTCCTTATTTTTTTTCTCTTTTCATTTATATCAAGTTCAAATTCATTTTTAATCTTATTTTCTTTTATAATTTACTTTATCTCTTCTCATGAAAGAAAGAAACAAACACCCCTCTATGAAACTGCCGCCAACCCATTTTTTTTTACCATGTCGTGTCTCTGACCTTATGTGATATCTCACCAGATCACATACATAATAGTCTCACACTTAAGGGAGAGATGTTTATGTTTCATATGTGAGTTAAACTTATGTGCAATAATATACATTGAGTAACATATAAGCAAGAAGAACAATATACCTAATGTCTTAAGATTTTACGCAAAGATGTGATGTCAATCTCACTTGTGGAGTTTCTCATAGTCAAATGTGATGGTCCAATCCATTGTAGACTCCCTCAGAACTCTAAACATTATAGTGAGTTAAACTTGTGTGCAATAATATACATTGAGTAACGTATAAGCGAGAAGAACAATATACCTAATGTCTTAAGATTTTACGCGAAGATGTGCTGTCAATATCACTTGTGGAGTTTCTCATAGTCAAATGTGATGGTCCAACCCATTGTAGACTCCCTCAGAACTCTAAACATTAAAAAAAAAAATTAGTTTTTGAATTTCATTTGTTTAACTTTTTATATCAAGTATAAGTTTATGGATGTCATTTGCTTTCATACAATTTTTTTATCCAATCAATATTATATCAAATACCTCCATAATTGGTCTTTGGGTGAACGAACATGCGGATGGAAAAATACAAATGTGTTATGCTGAATTGAAAAAGTACATGATTATTAAACATTTTATAAAGATGTGGCGTTTTTTTAACCGAGTCTATTTTTTGGTGAAATATTTACTCTTAAATTTCCAACACTTTTTAACTGACCCATAAAATTGTCAGTAACTCGCTATATTTCCGATACTTCCATGGACAAAACACACACTATTTTTTTCCCTTATCATTTCTTTCATGTTCAAATTTCTTTTCATATTCTAATTTAATTTTATTGTTGCTAAATTTATTTCTCTCGTTTCATGAAAGATGGGAACACAAACTTCCCTCCGCAAAAACACCATTAATCCATTTTTTTTAACCATGGTGTGCCTTCGACTAACCTTATTTGACTATCAACAAATTACAGACGCATTGAGTCTCACACTTTAGAGATATATGTTCATGTGTAAATTAAAGTTCCACATTATTGGATGCCAAAGTAGACGTTGAGAAACATATAAGTAAGATGACCAATACACCTAATGCCTTAAGGTTTTGGATAATGATGTGATGTCAATCACAATTGTGTGGTTTCACTTAGCCTAATGTGATAGTCCAACCTATTGTAGACACCCTTAGAACTCTCAACATTACGATAAACGGTTTCGTTAGTTTTGGGATGCCAATTATTTAATTTTTATATCAAATTTATGTTTTTGGGTGTTGTTCACTTTCATGCAATATTTTTTAATCAATCTCTAAGATATTAAATTCCTTATCCTTTGATCTTTGGTGGAATTTAACCATAGATAAACACTTAAGTGTTATCCTGAGTTAACAAAATATGTGCTTAGTAAATTCTTTATATGTTGTTGCGTTTTTTTACCCGAATCTAACTTTTTGGTAAATTAGTTTTTTTAACGCAATCTAACTTTTTGGTAAATTAGTTACACAAAAATCTTCAACTTCTTCAACAATTTCATAAAATCACTTGCAACTTACTTCGTTCTTTATAACCTCATGGACAAAATACACAATTCTTATTTTTTTTAACCGGTATCAGTTCTCTCAATCTCAAATTTATTTTTCATCTTCTAATTTCTTTGATCTCTTCTCATGAAATAAAGGAACAAAAACACACTTCTAGTAAATTACCATTAATCTACCTTTTTGATCATGTTGTACATCGGTTGACCTTATTTGGCTATGTCACGTAATTACGGACACAGAGAATGTCACACTTGAGGGAGATATGTTATCGTGTAAAATAAGAGTTAATGTTCTACAATGAAAGGAATAGTATATATTGAATAAGATATATGTGAGATGACTCACAAACGTGTGCCTAAATAATTTGGGAGAAATTGTGGTGTCGATATCATTTGTCTAGTTTCTTTTAGCCTAATGCAAAGATACAACCCAATGTAGGTTACACTTGCAGTCCCAAAATTATGATGATTTGTTTTGTTAGCTTTTGAATGTCATTGGTTTAATTTTTTTATGTTAAATATTATATTTTGGAAGTCGTTCGCTTTCATGCAATTTTTATTTGTCAAGGCGGTAACTTTTTTTTATTTAACCTCTATTATTTTAAGTTCCTTCACTTTTAGTCTTTAGTGGGATATGACAAAGGAAAAACGTTTATGTGTTATGCTGAGTTGAAAAATACATGTTTATTGTACATTTTAAATTGATGTGACATTTTTAATGAGTCTAATATTTTTGGTAGAATAATTACTCAGTAATATCCAACTCCTTCAACAAACTCATAAAACTACCCACAAGTCACTCGTTTTCCTTGTCATTTCTTTCTAGTTCGAATAATTTTTCTAATTTAATTTCTCTCTTCTCATAAAATAAATGAGAGAAAAAAAACACATCTCTATGAAACCACCACCAAGCCACCTTTTTTACCATGTTGTGCCTCTGGCCTTATTTGACTATTTCATCATATCATAGACATAGAGAGTCTCATGTTTAAGGGAGAAATGCTAATTTGTCATGTGTGAGTAAAAATTCTATATTGCCAGCAAGATTTGATATTTATGAACATATAAATGAGATGAGTAATATACATATTGTCTTAAGGTTTTGGATGAAGATGTGAGGTTTCTCATTCTGAAACACAATACCTTGGTATATGTTCCTCATCAATATTATTGGACATCCAACTTTAAATCTTAATTTGTGGTTTGAAATATGCAGCTATTAATATCATTCAAGAACTCAATTGAATACCATTTGCTTTGTAGCTTTTTATTTTGGTCAGATTGACAAACCGAATCAAATCTAATATTTTCCTTCTCGTTTTCTGGAAACAACGATAGAATAATATTGTTAAAGTGCTCAAATGGGTCCAAAGTTTGAGCAAGTATCCCTCGCTCTTAATTTTTTTGGAGATCTATATATTTTCCAAATTATTTGGATAAACAAAGTCAATAAGGGAACACAATGAATAAGTTTGATCTAACCCACTTGTTTTGGCCTGGGACTACTTTTAAGGTCTCGTGTTTGATTCTCTCTGCTGCCTTCATATCAATTTTAAGGTCTCGTATTTTCTTTTCAAACCCATGTATCAATGCTTCATTGATTTTCAATGGAATATTGAAGGATGAACCGGTTGTACGAACACCTGGAATTAACATGTAAGCTATGACCCTAGGAAAAAATCGTCAAATTGATAATAGATTAGAGCCTCATAAGTATGTGGATAGCAGTTCAATTTCTGCCTCATGTGTATGGAAAATATTCGGCTGAGATGAGAGAACTCGTCTTATGTATCCCACAGGTTTTCCAACTAAGATTAGTCACTGCTAAGCGGTGATGTAAGCTTTATACCAATTTAATGATAACTCGAAAAAATATCAAATATAAAATTAGTTACCAAACTTAATTGATACATTTAATTAGTATATCTAATAAACATTAAAAATCAATATTTATTATTATTATTAATAATATAATAATAATAACAATAATATTTAAAAATTGATAATTTCAGCAAGCATTTATTTTGTATTATTTTCGACCAAAAATTTTCATCAATAAGTTAATCGATTGTTAGAGCATCCACAATGGACCTCTCCTTTTGGTTGCTTAAATGAGTCTCTATGTACATGTCACTTGCTCTTATAATTAATACTTAATAAGATTCAATCTTTCAAACTCTAGGAGTATATATGTTACCAGAATAACTCAAGGACTTTCTCTTAGTGCGTTCCTTTTATTTTTCTTTTGGTTTTCTTTACTTTTTATTTTCTTGTTATTTACTTTTTTCTTGGTTTGGTGTTTGCCCCTCAGCTTTTTGCTTAGCTTTATTGAGAAGGTTTTGGCCCATCCCCCAACTCCTTTTGTTCTTGTTTCCTTTTATTTATGCATTTATAAAGTGATGCAGCTGGTTCATAATTGAACTCCATTTAACTAAAAAAATAAAAAATATCTCAAACTCAACACTTCAAAAAATATTAAATGGGTCTTAGTAATAAATAATTGTTGTGCATTTTATATTAAATGTGTAGTTTTTTAATAAATAATAGTTGTTTTCAATAAGAAGTTATTACTTTCAGTTGCTTTAACATGTGCAATATTGCTTCTAAAAACCCATAGGTCTAGCCACTATATATGTTCTACACCTAATTTTCTAGTTCTATCTAGTGGAGGTTCGGGTTAAAATTAACATAAAAAAAAAATACACATTTGTTGGCTAGTGCCCCTTTTAAAATAGATATATTTTGATTAATGTGTATATACACTCTTTACAACTTTGTTTGTATGAGAGGTAGTACAATACTTATATTATTGAGTAAACGTGTTTTATTCAAAATATTGATTGTTATAATGATTTTTTTAAATTACCATTTACATGCTCTTCAAAGTCAAATGAGGTTTGGGTTTTATCATTTTTTTAAAAGTGAAAACGAACCAAACTGAATCGATGGTGTACGGTTTGGTTCGACCAAAACTGCATTTAAATAAAAGAGGAATTCCCTCAAAAAAAAAATAAAAGAGGAATTTTTTTTTCTTCAAATGTTTGTATTCATTTAATACTGAAAATAAAATATATGAAATTCCGTGAGAACACATAATTCAGAAATAAAGTTGCAATAAAAATTTAGATTTTTTTTAGCAAAATTCAGAAATAATCATAGTAATAAAATTCAGAAAAACTTTTGCAACGTAAGAATCTAGAATATGTCAAAAAAGAAACTTAAGAATCCAGAAGAGAAGCTGCAACAAAGAAAAATGAAACCCTAATTCAAAATTCTTATAATGTAACACTAATCCAAACAACACAAAGAAGAAAAATAAACAAAAGCCTTAAAAAGATTAAAATACACACTTATTACATATGATTTGTGGTATAAAATGAGTAAACGACAAATTACCACAAAAACTAAAGTTTGGCCCTGACAGTTAATATAGGATGCGCGACCTTGAACTGAATATATAGATAGGAAACTACTTTGTTCTCAATATTATAAAGGTCTCTGCAAAATAATGAACACATTGTAAATAAAACCGATAAAAGAAATTTCAATAATGTTGAGTTTCCTCCCAATTAGAAGAAACACAACCAAACTGGAAGGAATTAAAGTCGATTAAACTGAGATACACTTTAGTTATAAATCCGATAAGTTCTTTGTAAATTTGAGGAACATTGAGTAGCAATATGGTCATCCGCAAACAAATATATGGGAAAATAAATATGTTACATTAATAGCAAAAGAAATTTAATGAATAAGATCATATCGTTATATGATGAAAATAATGTCTCAAATGAAGCATTTTCAAAAATGTTATATAGTAGACAATTATTTGGAACAAAATATAAATCATGAGAGAATTGGAACAAAATATAAATCATGAGAGAAGATTCAAGATCCCTTTCGTTTATGCCTTTCTTCAGCTTCAAAATCAATTTCTCAACAAATTATTTGATAACTAACATTCTCCCTCTTATTTTCTCCGGTACAGCTAAAAATCCAACTATTAGCAATAAAATCCTAAACCATGGTCACAAACCATGATGAAGGGGAACGGTCTGATGCAATCAACAATAAAATTTGATGAAATTGTAGGAACTAAAGGTGTTCTTGATCTTCTTACCGTTCTCAAAACCATTTTTGAAAAATAGTAATAGTGATGAGAATAGGATGGGAGATAAAGATCTGAGCTATTTTATTTCCTATTTGTGACAAAAAGAATCATTACCTTTCACTATTTTATTTTGGTTTTAATTTGATTTTAATAGGTGAGAAAAAATTCAACGATAGTCTTGAATTAGACCAATTGTCAACATTCTTTTTTAGGACTGTTATAAGTGTTGAATAATTTGAATTTAATTTCATTAATTGGTAGTTGATAGTTTCTTGTTTGATTTTTTTATGGGCAGTTTCTTGTTTGATTTGATATCAGGCAATTAAATTTCTAGATATCATTTTGATCATAATAATAAATCGAATGATTTCTTAAAATAGAGGCAGTATATGGAAGTATGTGTTGAGAATGAAATACCAGGTGCTAAGCATATACCATGTAATGGAAATTTGATTTTTTCTAGCATTAATTAGCCTGACATTAATTAGAATAAGACTATAACATGCCACATGTACTTTTGAATGAAAATGGTTTCACTTGTTTATATTGTAGATGTAGATGTAGATTGTAGATGTGGAGAAGGATACGGATAGAGATATTGATAGTTTAGCCGAGATTGTTGTCTTTTTTTTAATATAATTTTAAAATAAATAAGAAAATATGGGTATGAAATAAAGGCAAATAAATATTATCGATGTTGATAAGTGACTCAAACAACCATAAGTATGTGTTTTATCATGCAATTTGTAAAAAAATTAACAAAAAAGTTTGAGTATGTGTTGATGGCAGAAATAAATAAATATGGGGAGATAAAAATGGAATGCTTGATTAGGTGATAAAGAGTATTTGATGCATGTGAACTAATTTATCAAATGAAATGAATGGATGAGTTTTGATGTTAAAATAATTTATGTGAAATAATATATATCAACGCCATGTTTAGTGAAAATGAGTGATTGACAATAGAAACGAAAAAACTTAATAAAATAAATCAGTTCTTATGAATAGGAGCAAATGAAAATAATAAAGAAAATAGTGAAGTTTAGATAAAATTCATTGAAAAAAAAATAACCAAAATAAATTTTCTACATTTTCGCAGGGGTCGGTCTTGTTCTACAACATACATGAATAGTTTGCACCACAAAAATGTAAGATAAAAATATAATATCTTGAGAACTATCAACTAATATGTTACCCAAAAATACTTGAGAATTCTCTGTTTTTTTTAAGGAAGAATTCTCTTTTATATGCACAACTTCAACGTTGGAAGAACAAAACATTGACATGCCTTTCACATATCTCTCATTATTAATAGTGGCAAAAAAAATAGTTTTGGAATGAAGAAATCTAATTCAAAACGTCTTTCAATTACGTTGCTTCAAATTAATAGAAAAATAATGAAATTCATTAAAACGTGAAGCAAACTTTTTCAAAAGGTGTAAATATATATGGGGATGAAAACCCTAAAATTAACAGAGCCGACAGCTAAACCTATAAAAGGGAATCAAAATTCGGACGGAAAAAAAAAGGTGCCTAAATCAATTTGATAATAATGAAATCAATAAAATTGAATTGGTCAGGAGGTAGAAATATTTGCATTTCAAATAAATGATATTATAAACAATTTGTACGAAAGGAAGATGCATATACAAATGATGAAAGACAAATTGACTATATATAGGAAAAAAAACTCAAGACTGGCTAACTTAATATGACGATGTGTTGATTACAATTTGATTGGATGATAATTAAGAATTATGTACCAACATGTAATTGATACATATCTTGTCATAAGCCGTTAGAACTCGAGGGTATCATAGGATGAATATGTGAATTTGAACAAAATACATGGATATATACAACATGTAGTGGAGTAATATCATAAATTGAATCAATTTTTGAAATTAGAGTGATGAAAAAAATATGTTATGAAGAAAAATGTTTCAATAAAATAAAAGAGAGATTTTGAGAATAATTTTAAAATTTTAGTATGAATTCTAAATGATGTGAAGATGTTTGAGACGGACAAACAATATTTATAGGAAAAAAGAAGCAAGTAAGTCACATCAATTATGCCATTAATTTAGTAATGAAATCAGTAACACATTAAATAGCAAAAATAATTTGAATAAAATATTCCATTTATTTTTTTGTCATTATAAGCCTTTTAGTCAACTTGCATAATCATGTCAATTACATAAGTCTTGCACAAATCACATAATATGTACCAATTACACAAAACATTAAATGCACCTTTCAATATAAGGATGCCATGTGTACTATCAAAATAAAATAGAGCAAATATATATAATAGAGATGCATTCCATAAAGTAGGAAATTTGTATACAAAATTCAAACTTCCATTTTGAGCGTAATTTTTTTTAACGATCAAATTTATTTAAAACTCGATCCCAGCTCAAGACATGAATTATACATATGATCCCAGCTCAGAGACTATAAAGGCGTCATATATAGGCGGAACACCTAAAATAAAATCAATAAAGACATGAATTACACATATGATCACCTCCCTCTACCTTCAACACCCTTGAACCCCAAAACCATCAAAACCAATGTCACCGCTAAAACAAACTTCATCGTGAACCACCACTGTAAAAACGAAATCCAAAAACAACCATCGCCGCTACTCACTCAAAAAAAAAAACACCCTTCTAAATCAAACATGCTCTTCACCTCGCCATGATTAAGCCACACCCAAAGAGTTATATTCCAACACTCCTTCGGCTTCCACCATCTCTCTACCCCCGGTTTACCGAAGAAAAAACACCATAACATACTAAAGCAAACTTGAATCAAAGAATTGACTCCCGATCTCGAATCAAAAGCGATCAACCTACCAGACTCCAGGGACAAATCAATAAGGTACCCCTCATCCCTAATCTACCGAAGTAGAAGAATTGATTAAAGTATGAAAAAGAATAGTTGATTAATGTATGTCATTAGATTATCTTCCATCTAATGTGTCATTTTAGTGATATTTGTCCTTCTATTTTCAGCTAATTAATGATAACATTGTAAAGTTAAGGTAAATTATAACTTGCACACTAGCGAAAAGATGGGCACTCACGTGCCCGTCTTTCCGCTCTTTATATCGTGTCTACGTTTGAAAATTATGAACGGTATTTTTTTTCTAAAATTTTGGTTTTGAGTAAAATTAAAAATATAAATGATTTTTTCTTTCAAATTATAATAAATAAACTAACCATGATTGATTATTTCAATGACACCAATAATATAAATATATATAATTTAAATTCTTTTTTTTAATGACACCAACAACAATCCTTATTATAGAAAAAAGTTGTTTAAGGGTGTAATTAGGATAATAAAAAAAAGTAAGTATAAATATACTCATCTAATTTGTTACACTTATTAAATGATAAAGGAATAAAAATTTGGACAAATGTATATATACTCATATCGTGTTTGTTACATTTTTTTAATATTTAAATTTATTCTTATTTATTTGTTAGATGTGTTATTTGTATTGAAAATTAAGAGATTTTTTGAAAGAAAAATCCAGCCAAAATAGATTAAATTGGATTTACTTTACTTTTACTAGCGGAAAGAAGGGCACTATCGTGCCCGTCTGTCCGCTCTTTCTACTGCGCTAACGCATGTGATTATTTTATTATGTTTGTTTGTATAATTTTGATTAAATTTTTAAATATTAATGGAAATTATTGATATATTGATTTATAAACAAAATATTGTCAAGCTATATAACAATTATTTATGAACTCAACATATTTTAGTTTGTCTGCATATAAAATAAAGAAAAAATAATGATCTTTTATTGTTTATTCTAATAGTAATTAGTAACATCATAACATAAATGTATAAATGATATTTTATGTAAAAAAAACATTGGTATGATTGCGATAAAAGAATATCTTTAAAAACTACATTTTTCGTAAAGTCTTCGTCTTCTCCTTCTATTTTCCCTTCATTAATGAGAACTTTTGTTGAATTTTGAGAAACTCCTCTCGATAAAGCTACATATAATTGACCATGACTGAAAACATGTCGTGGAAGATAGATTCCGATATTGGGAATGGTCTGCCCTTTAACATTGATTTTTGCTCACATTTGTTACTAATATTTTTTTAGAGGATTTAAAGTCCAATCTTTAACATAATATTTTGCTCACGTTTGTTACTAATATTTTTTTTTCCAGAGGATTTAAAGTTCAATTTTTTCCATTATTTTTTACTCACGTTTGTTACTATTTTTTTTAGAGGATTTAAATTCCAATATTTAACATTATTTTTTGCTCACGTTTGTTACTAATCTTTTTTAGAGGATTTAAATTCCAATCTTTTCAATTATTTTTTTACTCACGCTTGTTACAATTGATCAAAGACTAAGGATGAGTAATTTATATCAATAAAATAATATGGAATACTGTTTTTTGTGGAAGGGATATGAAAATACTTGACAATCTTTGTCAGTTGTATTGAGGGGAACAACACAGATGTACAACATAAAAGCGGCTGATAAAAAGTAACATGAGTTGTTGTTCTGTGCTAATTTTTTTGTGAGTTTGATCTTTGGTTGAGGTAAAAGAGGGTTAACAATGACGATTAGTGACATGGATTACTAATCCACGTATTATTTTATAATTGGCTATTTGTATTTAAAATTAAGAGTATTTTTGGAAAGAAAAGTCCAACCCAAAGGTGTGCTTATAGTTAAAAAAAAAAAGCACACTATCATAGTTTGTATAAGCAATTATAAACCAGCAAAGTCAAATAATTCTTAAAATTAATCGTAAATAATTTAAATCATAATCACTTATAAACCAACAAAGTCAAATAATCCATAAAATTAATCAACTTTGATTAGTTGTAACATGAAAGAAAAAAAAACTTACAGGTTAATTCTGAATTCTTTTTTTGAAGACATAAAAATGGAATATATTAACACAAGCAGTGCACCCACTTCAGTACAAGATGTACCAAATGGTCACCCCTAAAGAGGAACAGTCATACAATATTTACAACATTTATATCAGTCGATACCCAAACATAACAAGGGATTCGACCACCACATCTGCGTGCCATGCACAAAATTGGCATTATTAGCCTTAAGCCACCACAACGACTGAAATTTAATCTTTTCTAATATTTGTTCTACGGTGGTATGATTGTTATTAAAAATTCTATTATTACGATCATTCCACACCATCCAAACAGAAAGAAGCCATACTAGCTGAAGGAAAGATCTTCGCTTCCTAGAATGCCATGTCAAGTGAATGAACTGAAAAAAATGCTCACCGATATCAAAAGGTTCAACACCTGAAACACCAATCCACGACCTGATGAGCCTCCATAACTCCCTATAGTCGTCGCAATGCAGAAACAAATGAGACACTGATTCGTCTTGACTGCAGCCGGCTACACACCTAGCGTCCTCGGCTGGAATCATACCTCTTCTGACAAGATTAGTCTTGGTTGGTAACTTGTCCCGCATGAGTCTCCAAGCAAAAATGGACACCTTCAAAGGTACCTGTTTGTGCCAAACTAGATCAAGCAAGCCGACATCTATAGGTTTGGTGGGAGTCGTCAAGATGTGATAGACGCCGCTCACAGTGTAACCCCCTTGGATATCCGGGTTCCACTGCCACCTGTCAGAAACATCAGCCTGCAAAACAATATTATTAAGAAGACTCCTACACTCCACCACCAACTCCTCCTCCCACGCCCAAAATCTCCTCCTTCAACTCCACGCATCACCCCCGTTTTCCCAACCAAGCTGAAACATGTCAGCCAACTCCACGCATCACCTAAAGTCCAATCTTTAACAATATTTTTTGCTCACGTTTGTTATAATATTTTTTTAGAGGATTTGTAGTCCAATCCTCATCGGCTATTATTTTTGTTTAAAAAAATTAAAAAAACTCATAGACTCGTGAGAAATAAAGCAGGAAAAAACATAAACTTTGGATTATTTTTTTTCATAAGTGATTATTGTTCAACTTTGATTTTCTCAAATTCTGATTCATTCATTCTTCTAACAAAAAAAAGTAAAAACAAAGCTTGAATTGTAATGTTGGCGGAAAGTAAATTGCTCGAAGAATAAAACAGAAAGATATTCAATTCATGAAGTGGACCTTAAAGATATTCCATTCAATGGTGCTTTAGAAGTATTAATCAAGTTCGTGAGCCTTGGAATTTTCTAATTTTTTAGAGGTGATGAGATGTGATCAGAGGGTACTATTAATTCTGGATCGATTTGAATTCATGAGAAGAGACGTAAAGAATGCAAATATAGTTTTTAAACTTTTTGTGAGTTTGATTTGTTGTTAACGGTGGTAAAAGAAAGTTAACGGTGACGACTAGTGACATTGATTATTAATCCACATGTTATTTTATAATTGACTATTTGTATTTAAAATTAAGGGTATTTTTGGAAAGAAAAATTCAACCTAAAAGTGTGCTGGAAGGAGTATTTTTCTTTATATATACTAGCGGAAAGACGGGCACTATCGTGCCCGTCTGTCCGCTCTTTCTACTGTGCTAACGCATGTGATTATTTTATTATGTTTGTTTGTATGATTTTGATTAAAAATTTTAAATTTGAAAATATTAATGGAAATTATTGATATATTGATTTATAAACAAAATATTGTCATGGCATATAACAAAATTATTTTTGAATCATAATCACTTATAAACCAGCAAAGTCAAATATAATTCATAAAATTAATCGACTTTGATTAGTTGTAACATGAAAGAAAAAGAAAAAAAACTTACATGTTAATTCTGAATTCTGATCTAGAGGGCTGAGAGAGATTGAGAAAAACTAAACAATGCGGGAACGAACTATGAACTGTGAGAACCCTAATTATTAATATTTAATATAGTGCTAACAAATCTTTTTCTAAAATATTTTGAGTCTTAATCTTTTTTTAGAGGATTTAAAGTCCAATCTTTAGCAATATTTTTTGTTCATGTTTGTTATTAATCTTTTTATTAGTGGATTTAAAGTTCAATCTTTAACATTGTATTTTGCTCACGTTTGTTACTGATCTTTTTTTTTTTCTAGAAGATTTAAAGTCCAATCTTTAACATTGTATTTTGCTCACGTTTGTTACTAATCTTTTTTTAGAGTATTTAAAGTCCAATCTTTAACATTATTAGTTTAGAGACCCGGCGTTGCCCGGGTTAGATATTAAATAAGTTTTATAAGTTTGTGTGCACGAATACACGTGTCAGTATATTAGATTGAATTTATTTAAATTTACAATTATAATAATATCATAAAAATAAATATATAAAAATAAATATAAATGATAAGATGAATGTCCAATGCAAGAATTTTTTAAGAAAAATACCTTTATATAATTTAAACTTAGCCAATTGCAATATCAAAATAACTGGTACATCTGGATTTTCAGACATAAAGCCAATAAGTTGATTTGCATATTCTCCCCAAAGTGTGCACCTGGGTTTCTCCCCTCCTCTGCAAATAAATTAAATTATAAATCACAGAAGTTTATCAACGTGGAACAAAAACATTAAATAATATTTACTCAAGATCATCTAACTCCAGAGGCAAAAAATTGGTTGATTGAACACCACTTTTGTATTCTATGAGTTCCCCCTTTGCAGCTAATACTCCAATAATATCTTACAAAAATGTGAAAGGTGAAGTTAATATCCAACGCAATAAAAAAACAAAACTATAACAAATTAATAGGCAATAAATATAAGAATTAAATCATTAAAACCAATTAGGTGTGAATCTTCATTCCTAGCCTTAACAATTTCATCATATGATGTGAACTTGAATGCATAAAAAGGAACAATTGAGTCATCAACCAGCTCGACGGTGGTCATATCCTTAAAAAATAGTCTATAGTCATGGCAAGTTGGTTTAAATTTATAGTTGTTCTTAGAAACTGAGATATTTGTTATCTCGTAACACATTCCCTCAACCAACATAGATTGATAATTTGCAACTTTGTCACCCCACACAGTACATTGAATCTTGCTCCCCTAGAATATTAGAAAGAACAAAAGTCAACAAAAATTGTGAATAATAAAACAAAACAAATAAAAACCGGTAATGATTAATGATAATATAAAAAATAACTTTAAATAATGTAAAATCATGTTAGTTTGTAAAAGTTAATAAGGAAAAAGAACCGATGCATACTTTTTCATCCATGAAAACCATATCGATTAAATCAACCTGGTCTCTATCTTTAAAGTTTGGCATCCTCCACATTCTAATGATCCTAATCTTGAATCTCCATACTCTGTACTTATTATTGATTATTATGCTATCAATGAGGTCAAATTTTGCAGCCATAATTTCTGAAAAAGAAAATTAGAAACCAAACTGATGAAATTTATTGGTTAAATAGGAATCAAATTTGAATGAAGGTATTGCAAGTGTGCGTAAACATGATTAGAAATTTTTAAAATGCTGTTTAAAAATCCGTCTACAAAAATCAACGGAGGACTCCATTCAGTGACTCCGCGATCGCCCTCTA
Source organism: Medicago sativa (assembly GCF_051527215.1). Lineage (NCBI taxonomy): Eukaryota > Viridiplantae > Streptophyta > Magnoliopsida > Fabales > Fabaceae > Medicago > Medicago sativa. The sequence continues at coordinate 88,119,343 of NC_140752.1, forward strand.
ACTCCTCAGATTTCCCTTTGCTTTCTTTATTACTTATCGCACGTGCCCAGTCTCAACGTCACTTCCCAAACCTAAACCGCCGAGAATGACCCTAAGACATCGGTCTAACATTCTAGCCATGTGTTATATTAAAAAGCAGGATTAAAAAGATATATGTATATAATAATTATTTAGCAATAAGGACCTGAAATAATAGTATAGGTGTTATCATAAAATGATAGTATAGGTGATTAATAATATTAAAACGCTATTGGTGAAATAATAATATTTTAGGACCTGAAATATTATTATTAAAATCAAAACGCTACTGATTAATAATATTGAAACTAAAAGGACCTGAAAAAATAGTTTATGTGATAATAGTATAGGTGATTAATAATATTAAAACGCTACTGTTGAATCGAAAAGAAAAAAAAATAGTATAGGTGTTAGTTTAAGGACGTGAAAAAAGAAAAAAAAACAATCAGTAAACTCAATCGTAGGTGTTAGTTCCCTCTTATATTATATATAAAAATACAAATCTAAGCATAAGTAAAAGTAAAAGAAACAATAGTATAGGTGTTTGTCAAACCTGAAGAAAGAAAAAGTTTGATCAAAAAAGTTTTGAGTTTCAGTTTCTGCTCAAAATATGTGATTACGTGATTAAAAAATTCTCCTTTATTTATAGTTAAAAAAAACAAACCGAAGCCTTTTTTTCCTCAATGAAAAAAACTAATTGAATAATATGGTGTTAAAAGAGATAGTAACTAATTGAAACTTCTTTTCCTAAAAAAAAGAAATATTTAATGGATAGTATTGAAAGTATTATATATAGTTTTTTGAGACATTTTGGCTACATAAAATATTAGGAATTAAATATAAAATTAAATAAAAATATTTCAGGTCCTGAAATATCAATCAATAGTATATATATAAAGTAAGGTATTTTATGCCACGTGTCACTTCCACATTCATTCTCAATATTTTTATTATTTTTTCTATTTTTAAAAACCAATATTTTATTTAACATAAATATCTCAACAAACTTTTGATCTTATGCACTCAGTATTTTTTATCTCAGCAAACTACACATCAATCAATCAATCAATAGTATATATATATAAAGTAAGGTTTTTTTATGCCATGTGTCACTTTCACATTCATTCTCAATATTTTTATTATTTTTTCTATTTTTAAAAAACCAATATTTTATTTAACAAAAATATCTCAACAAACTTTTGATCTTATGCACTCAGTATTTTTCCTCAATATTTTTATTATTTTTTTTAGTTTTAAAAACCAATATTTTAATAGGTTAATTAAGTAAATGGTTCCTGCAAATATTTAGAATTTTGTTTTTAGTCTCCATAAAATAAAATCACACTTCTTAGTCCTTATAAAATTTTCCATCACCATTTTTAGTCCTATAAAATTTTTCCATTAGCATTTTTATTCCCTATAAAAAATTTCCATCAACATTTTTTGTCCCTAAAATGCTTAAGGAAAATGTCATAGGGACTAAAAAGTGTGATTTTATTTTATAGGGACTAAAAACAAAACCGTGAATATTTATAGGGACTAAAAACTTAATTAACCCTATTTTATTTAACATAAATGTCTCAACAACATTTTGATCTTATCCACTCAATATTTTCTTTAAATTTTTATTGAATTTCTAATATTTTATGTAACAGAAATATCTCAACAAACTACTCATAATACTTTCAACAAAGTCTATGATTGAAAGACTCCAATTTGTTTATTTGTTTTTAGGAAAAGAAGCTTCAATTATTTATTTACTAATCTTTTATCCCTATATCATTCAATTAGTTTTTGTGTTTGAGGAAAAAAAAAAGGTTCGATTAGTTTTTCTTTTCTTTTTGATAAAAAAAAGGTTCGATTAGTTATTTTGTTATCTTTTAACAACATATTCTAATGCAAATGTTAACTATAAATAAATAAATTTTCGTTAAGCACATATTCATATATTTTGAGCACAAGCAGAAACCCCAAACCTTCGTTTCATCTAACATTTTTCCTTCTTTAGGTTTGCCAAACACCAATTTTATTATTTCTCATATATATACTTTGGTGTATATATATATATATATCAACCGCTTTCTTCCTTTTCAATCGATTTTTCTCTCTTATACGCATGGGCCACGAAACAAACCCATGACCACATGTTTAAAGGGACCCAAAACTCTTACCACTTGGACTAATTCATTATTGATTTTGTTACACTTTTTATTCCTGCATTGTATATTCATCTCATCATTTATATTTATTTTTATGATATTATTATAATTATAAATTTAAATAAATTCAATCTAATATACTGACACGTGTATTCGTGCACATAAACTTATAAAACTTATTTAATATCTAACCCGGACAACGCCGGGTCTCTAAACTAGTTATTATTAAAATCAAAACGCTACTGATTAATAATATTAAAACAAAAAGGACTGAAAAAAATAGCATATGTGATTAATAATATTAAAACGCTACTGTTGAAACGAAAAGGAAAAAAAATAGTATAGGTGTTAGTTCAAGGACTTGAAACAGAAACAATAATATAGGTATTAGTTCAAGAACCTGAAACTCGTATGTGTTTGTAATTGATGCCAGCAACAATAGTTCAAGGACCAGAAAGAAAAAAAAAACAATCGGTAAACTCACTCGTAGGTGTTAGTTCCCTCTCATATTATATATAAAAATAAAAATCTAAGCATAAGTAAAAGAAACAATAGTATAAGTGTTTTCCTTCAAAAAAAAAAATAGTATAAGTGTTTGTCAAACCTGAAGAAAGAAAAAACTTAGACCAAAAAAGGTTTGAGTTTCAGTTTCTGCTCAAAATATGTGTTTACGTGATTAAAAAATTCTCCTTTATTTATAGTTAAAAAAAAAACAAATCGAAGCCTTTTTTTCCTTAATGAAAAAAACTAATTGAAACTTCTTTTCCTAAAAAAAAGAAAGAAAAAAAATAAAGGAAGATTTAATGGATAATATTGAAAGTATTATATATAGTTTGTTGAGATATTTTGGCTACACAAAATATTTGGAATTAAATATAAAATTAAATAAAATATTTAGTGGATGAGATCAACAGTTTGCTGAGATTTTTATGTCAAATAAGATGTCAAATAAAATATAGAAAAAAATATAAAAATATTGAGAATAAACGTGGAAGCGACACGTGACATAAAAAACCTTACTTTATATATATACTATTGATTGATTGATTGATTGATTGATGTGTAATTTGTTGAGATATTTCTACTACATAAAATATTAGAAATACAATAAAAATTAAAAAAAAATTTTGAGTGCATAAGATCAAAAGTTTGTTGAGATATTTATGTTAAATAAAATATTGGTTTTTAAAAATAGAAAAAATAATAAAAATATTAAGAATGAATGTGGAAGTGACATGTGGCATAAAAAACCTTACTTTATATATATACTATTGATTATTTTTTGCTCATGTTTGTTACTAATATTTCTTTAGAGGATTTAAAATCCAATCTTTAACATTATTTTTTGCTTACGTTTGTTACTAATTTTTTTAAGAGGATTTAAAGTCCAATCTTTACATTATTTTTTGCTCACGTTTGTTACTAATCTTTTTTTAGAGGATTTAAAGTCCAATCTTTACCATTATTTTTTGCTCATGTTTTTAACAATTGATCAAAGGTTAAGGAAGAGTGAACTTATATCAATAAAATAATATGGAAATACTGTTTTTTGTGGAAGGGATATGAAAATACATGGCAATCTTTGTCGGTTGTATTGAGGGGAACAACACAGATGTACAACATAAAATCAGTTGATAAAAAAGTAACATGAGTTTTTGTTTTGTGCTATTTTTTGTGAGTTTAATTTGTGGTTAACGGAGGTAAAAGAGGGTTAACGGGGACGATTAGAGACATTGATTAGTAATCCACATGTTATTTTATAATTGGCTAACATAACAGTTCATAATGAATTATTTATGAGTTTTCACTTTAAATGGAATTTATTCTTATTTGTTTGTTACATGTCTTATTTTTATTTAAAATAAAATTAAAATTAAAACTTAAGGGTATTCTTGGAAAGAAAAGTTCAACCCAAAAGTGTGTTGAAAGGTAGTTTTCTTTATATATAGTATAGAATAGTATAGATACGTCGTCGCAAGCGTCAAGTGAGAAAAGTAAGCTAGCAAAAAAGAGAGAAAGTATGAAATCGAGAAACCCTAGTTTAACCTATCCTTCTGTCGCATCCTGCTCCTCCTGCGTCGATTACACGGTGAAGAGGGAGAAAAATAAGTTCAAGAAAAGCTCCAAAGCTCTCGAACATCATATTCATTCTCGTATCAGCTTAAGGATTTTGAAGGAAGTTATTTTTCAACTAAAGGAGGAGGTTAAGTCGGAAGATAATATATCTAATTCTTATTATTATTATTTCATATTTAGGACAAGCCTGATGCAACGAGATCACTTGGAGTTGGACGATTATCCCTCTATGACCCCTACTTCGTAGACGAAGACACCTGGTGTGGCCCACGAGCTTTTCACGAAAACTTTTTTCAAATGTTCAGAGAAGCAGCAAAAAATTTTGCTTTAAGTAATGTTATACTACTGCACTTTATTGTTTTGTTTTGATTGTTCTTAGCATGTTCGTTTCCTTCTTCGTCCTGATTTCGAATTCTTCCTTTTAATTTGCAGAAAAAAACCAACCATTGCCTGAACCAACAATCAAGTTATACAAGCGGTATATACAATTTCCCCCCACTTCAATTTAATATGTAATTTACATTTACATGAACGAGTTCATTTCCATCTCCAGCTTTCAAATCTCAGGGTTGCAACTCGTCTTAGCAATTATACAGTTGGTGAACTTCCCAAGGCTTTTAAACACATCCCCTCAATGACACATTGGGAGGATGTTTTATCTATAACTCAACCCGAGAATTGGTCTCCAAATGCTGTCTACCAAGCCACTAGGATATTTTCTTTTTATGGTGCAAAAATGGCTGAGCGCTTCTACAGCCTTGTGCTGCTTCCAAGAATCAGAGAAGATATAAGAAAGAACAAATGGCTGCATCTTGCGTTATACCATTCACTCAAAATGGCATTGTACAAACTTTCTGCTTTCTTTAACGGAATACTGTTTCCGATGTGTGAGGTACTCCATCATATCTATGTTGCTTTTTATATTTATGTTCCTAACTAATCATTGCTTGATATTTTTAGTATGTATGTGATATTCTGTTGGTATACCTTAGACTTTGATTTTCCATCCACTTACGTAAATATCTTTCTGAAGTTGGTAGTTTCTGCAATGTAAAAACTGGGATGTGATCTCACTAAATTTATGTATTTGGATGTCGAGGAATCAATGTGCCACACCACACCCTCTAAAATGATTACCTATGTTCTGTTTTCTGTCATAATTATTGGAAAGAAGATACAAAAAAGATGGAATAACATGGGTGTGGAATTATGAATGAACTTGGAAAAAGTGTGATATTCGTCACGCCAAAGATGCATTGTGATTCATTTAGCTGTACTGACAAATAATACGCGCTACTGTGATTCTGAGGATAACAGAATCTTAAAATTTTAGTGTTGTTCATTTTGTCGTCAATTTCCCTCATTTCCCCATACCTTGTTTTTGTTTGTGTAGTTGCTTTTACAATTGCATGCACATTTGCTCTGATATTATTTTTCTGAGGGGTCTTGTAGAATGACCAACACTTTTCATTTTATTTAGGAAATTAATAAATTACCCTGAAGATATCATAATTTTGAATTTATTCATTGTTAAGTATACTATTCTTTTTTTAATCATATTTTACATGAATCATAAGTGGTCTCAACAAAACCTACAAATTTACATGTTCATTCATTTTTCTTTTCTGGTTTGACAATATTCTTAACGTACACTGTACAGTCACGTACATGCACTCTTAGGGAAGCAGTCATTATTGGAAGCATTATAGAAAAGATTTCTATTCCCCCGCTCCATTCAAGGTATGTTAACTTGGTCAATCATATCTTTTTAAAAATTGGATGCAATGAAGCCAAGTGTTTTCTTTTCTTTTGTAGAGTACACTGATGTGTGTCATAGTGGTCAAGGATCGGTTTCTCATACTTAAGTTTAGAAAGGTTGCATTTATTATAGTAGAAAGAAATTAGGAATTAATTTCTTTAGTAAAGCATTGCTAATTTATTTGATCATATCTCCTTATCATCATTAGCCGGTAAAATTGTTTACATTCTTTCTTCATTATCAATGTTGGATTGTTCAACCTTGGATTTCCAGACTTTTTCCCATATCACCTCTATTTTGGTTGTATGTTATATTTTCCTATATACTATTTACTAATATGGAAGCAAGTTAAAAATATCATGGCAAGTCTATTTGTTTGCATGTGTTATTCCCCAGCGTTTAAAAGTTACTGCTATACTTAGTGTACATCTTTCATGTAAGAATTGAAGTTAAAAGTATGAATTTTTTCATGTTTGACTCATGTACAATCAGTGTCTGATGCACCCAAATTTATGGACATGTATACAGTGTTACACTACTGAAGCTTGCTGAGATGGATTATTGTGACGCTACAAGGTATTTAACATTGTTGTTCGTTAGAAGAATTTATAAAATAGAATCGATGAATGGGGCTCTAACCGTTGCTATGAAATCATGGAGTAGGAGTTCATATTTAAAAATTGCTTAAAACATATGTTCCACGTAATGAATCACACTTCAACCGTTGTATAATGGTAAGATAAATTGATAGGTGGTATGGCAATTGTTATTTTTTAAACAAATAAAATAAATTAACAGCAAGTGGTAGTAGTTTATGCGACATGTAAACTTTAAATTTTTTTGGTTATGCGAAAAGAGGTCACACAGTTTGTTGATTTGACTAAACATTGAGTTAAGGAACTACAAAAATAGAACACTATATAAGTTTTCTGAAAAACTCATATTTTCCTCTCAATATCTGATAGATACTAATGGTGATGATAATTGCAGCTATTTCATAAAGCTTTTTCTGAAGAAGAAGAAATATGCTTTGCCGTATCACGTGATTGATGCACTTGTTGATTATTTCATGAAATTTGCCAATGAAACTAGGATAATGCCTGTTATATGGCACCAGACACTTCTTACATTTGTGCAGAGGTCGGTGATTCTTCTTTTTTTGTAATTTTTTGTTACATACCAAACAATGTCTTGATTCAGCAGTGACCAGGAAATTCTAGCTCCAGTATTGAGCATGCATATTTTATTGAAACGATAATAAGAGGAACGATAGGCAGTGTAAAGGTAATAGGTAACCCTTGGCTAGTTAGGTAGTTGGTTACTTGGGGAGTTAGTTAGAAAAATCAAGTTATGTTTCATATAAATACTACAGATGATTGAGAATGATTGAGGGATATCCTATTATTTGTGCTAGATTTGAGGCCTTCTGTATTGAGAGGTGCAGACCCTCAAAGCCCAAGTAACATTGTAATCACGGGAGTTTCCCTATTTTCTTGTACACTGTTTAGTACAAGAGATTTTTCTAAGAGAGAGATTGCAACGAGAGAAAAAGCAGACAAAGATAAGATACAAGTTCCTATCAATAGGAGGCATGACATGAGAAGAAAAGGGTACTGCTTTAGGCTAGAAGTATATTGTAAGGGGCTAATTTTCATGTTTTTATTCATCAAAATCAGTTCCTAATAGAGGGACTCTGTTATCCCTGTAGATTTTTGTCTCTACTAATTCGGTAATCACTTTGATTTATATTTGGAGGAACAATATTCAATGAAAAATTCATATTCTTAAAGATTTTTCATATTATCTGATTCAATGTATTGGACCCTTTGGATTAGTCGGTCCTTGAATCGGACACCGAGTTTTCCAAAAAAAGAAAACTGCCCAATGTTCTTTTTGAATTTTAAGCTATTCGGATATGATATTTGTTTCAGGTACAAAAATGTGCTGCAGAAGGAAGATAAATATAATTTAAAGTTTCTACTGGAAATGCAAATGCATAAATTAGTGAGAGCACTAGAACTGATAGTCTGTTTTTCTCGTTTTCTCAAATATGGTTGGGATTGATATTAATTTTCGTTCTGCAGGTTACACCCGAAGTTGGTAGAAAGCTAAACCACAGTTATAACCGAGGTGAAAAGGAGGATGATCTCATGTCAATTTATATCCTTTTCAAGACATTGTTCTTCGTGAGAAAATACACGTCGAAATTTTTATTGTTACTGTTGGTGACATATGTTTGATTGTTTTCTGAATGCCTATTTTGATCGAAGGGTTTACTTGATCCAAACCAAATACCTTATTTAAAACATAGTATGTGTCTGATTCTAACTTATGTGTAACCAACCTATTATCATCAATCTTATCGATTGTGGATGGCGGAATGGCAAAAATCTGCCATGGCACCGCCATCCTTAACAAATTGGCTATGGGGGTTGTCTAGAAATCTGCAAGTGCAATCTACCTTGGTAGATACTTGACAACACTGGTTATGATTGTGAAAAACTGTGTTGCCTGCTCTTTCCTTAACAACTCGATACCTTGTTCAGTATCTGTGATAAACAAGACTATTGAAGAAGTTGGATTTGACATTTCAGATGTACCAATGGAGGACTAATTTAATGTGGTATGCTTCTGATCTTATCTTTAGATTTTTCTATTTTGGGTTTTACCCTTCTATTAAAAACCATGTCTTTCTCTTATGACTACTATATATCTTGATGAAAGATGGGTAAAATACTCTTGCACTACTACCACCCACTAGTTAAAAAAAAAACTTAATTATACTCTATTCATTCAATTCTGTTCTGCCTCTTCGTTTCTTTTGAGACTGAAATCCTTATACAACCTACGTCGACGACCTTCTATTCTTGGTTCATTTTTGTGACCGTCTATTTACGTTGAGTTCGTTTTTGAGTCTCCGTTTACGACGTGCTTCCATAGTTATTACTTATTAATAATTCTTCCACTTTTATTTGCAATTTGCATTTACTTTTTAGTCATTAAGTTCTCGTGTATTATGAAATACAGATGTGGCGGAAATAGAGGAGATACGCTCGTATGCAAAACCAAGTGCTCAAGGAACTTTGACCAAGAAGTTTGTTTATATTTTATAATTTATTTTGTTATCTACTTTGAATTGTCGGACTTATAATACTTTTTGGAAAATGTTAACTTGTGTCTAAAGGCACATGATAAGGATTTAAAAATAGAATTAAAAAATAAAGGTTTTGCATTGAAAAGGTAAGTTTTTAAACTTTTAAGATTATGAATGCACACTTTATAAGATTGCGTGAATGTTTATGTTGTAGCTATTTTGTAGCAATCTATGTCAACTCAGTGCAACTATATATTTGTTTTATGAGCATTAGGCTGTTTATTTGGCACTTGGTAAATCATCTTATTCAGCATGCCTACTGTTATCCTTACATCAAATACCATGTTTATGCATATGACTCACTGACTTTAAACAATTTGTCAAAATGTTTCTCTCTGTCGTTAAAAGGTTTATAATGTGAATAACATCAGGGCCTCGGGTATTTCTGATGCAGTGAGGAGTTTTACGATTTTTGGGGGTAAACTAGTTGGAAAAACTTTTGTTGTTAGAAGGTTTGAACCTAGGACCTCCAACTTCTTTTTCACTTGGCTCAAACCAGTTGAGCTACCCAACCCCCTCAAAAGGTTTATAATGTGAATAACATCAGGGCCTCGGGTATTTCTGATGCAGTGAGGAGTTTTACGATTTTTGGGGGTAAACTAGTTGGAAAAACTTTTGTTGTTAAAAGGTTTGAACCTAGGACCTCCAACTTCTTTTTCACTTAGCTCAAACCAGTTGAGCTACCCAACCCCCTCAATCCTCAATTACAATGTTAATATAATTTCAGTAGATGTTTGGGTTGATCTTCGCAAGATAGATGTTGTTCATGAATATTCAACTGAGGCAGATTCTTTGAATGTGATCATAGCAATGTCTATGTCTCAATGCTCAAATCATATTAATTCTATGTTTAGAATACTGGTTAACCAATTGACTCATTATTAGCTAAATTTGTTTTGGCAATTATGCTGATTCAGAGGATGTGCCCGAAGGTTTTGCTTCTGCTTTGACCTCCGATTTTGTTTTTCCATTGAAAAAAACTAATCAATATTTCTAATTCAATGTTTTTAACATAGAATTAAAAATTAGGGAAATGTTAACCGGATGCTAAAAAAGGAAATTATATAATAGTTATTGCATTAAAAAACCTTTTTTTAGCTTCATTGCACCGGTTAGCATGACCCATAAAAAAGTGTATTTGTAAAAATCTTAAATCTTTGACCTCTTGTTAAGTACCAATTAATTGTTGAAGATTTCATTTTCTGATAAATTGCAATTCAAGTAAGTTGTCCCTTGACAATATACTTCATTCCAACTTCGATGCAGCTTCTCCTTTCCTTTTCCTGAGGCTATGACTTAACTCTGGATAAATACCATACGGCATGCCATTTTGAAGTTGCTTGTTGATGATGGTGATGATTGCACTTAAATTTCATTTCGTGTGTGAACACACTACGCTTTAGGCATCATAATACTAACAATAGTAAGATTTGCATAGTCTAAAAAGTTTATTCTATTAAGATCATATTCCTATCTTAGTATGTTGGCCAACTAGTCTCATACAAGAAAAGTGGTTAGCAGAAAAAACTTGATGGGTCATTCACAACAAGTTTATCAGATAATTGCAAGTATTGAAATCCATAAGATATCATACCTTGTTTTGAGAAATTAAGTATCAGCTATATACTTGCACATTCCATTATGACATAACCATTTAAACAAGCAATTAAAATAGAATTATCAATAAATAAAAATAACAAAGCACCAACTACATATGAGTTTTTTCGGGGTAGCTTTATGGGCGGTTGGGACTTGGGTAGGTAGGGGAATGTTTTTGCAGCTTTGTAAAATGGTAAAGCAAAAACACTCCACACCCACCAAAGCTGGAGAACTATAATTTAAGAGGTGAAAAGTTTTGAAAATAAAAATTCATCTCTTTTTTCCCCTAAAATAAAAACATCTCTTTTTTATTCAAGGCACGCTTGTTTTGGACTGTTCCATAATATATCCTAAGTTGCAAGGAAATTCAACAAAAATCCTTGCAACTTAAATCATCAATCTTTGAGACCAAGCTACATGAGCAATGAATTAGTTGTGCCATCAACAGCCTTACATACGCAAGGAAGATCATCCATAGCTTTGAACCAGCAGCTTCAAGTTAAGGATACTACGGTCACTACCACACTTGCTCCTATGAGACCAAGCCAATTTCTTGAAGAGAAAAGATGACCTCCCTTGGATATCATGAACAATCATCCATATTGGAAGAAAAATTTACATGATAATTTTTCTAATAGTACCAGTGAGACACAATTTGGAAACAACACAAGAAGAAGGGAACATATATCAAATCACAAGGGATTGTCGGTGTAAATTACCTTTACACCGATCAAATCACCACATAAGTCCATTTTTAACCGTTGTTTAAAAACAACTATACCATATACTTGATTCTTATTGGAAATAAGTGCTAAACAATTTTATACTGACAGTGCATATGTCCTATTTTTTCATATTATAAAAAGAAAAAAAGTATACGCATGTTTTGGATTTTTAAGAATTCTGTAGATTAGAAAACAACATAGGAAAATCAACTCATGTTAATCTCCAAATAATTAGAGTCTAGTGATTGAAACCAAAATAAAAGAGTAAATAAACATTTTAGTTATTGAAATTTTAAAGTTCAGTTAATTTAGTCTCTTGAAATGAAAAATATCATTCAATTTAGTCATTTTCTCAAATTGTGTACCATAATTTTAAGGATTTTATGTTTTTTTTAATGTAACAAAAGACTATTTAAATCAATATGTGAGGTATATACATTGCCTTAATCACATTCATAGAATCAGTCTCAGTTTGAATATTCAAGAACAGGATATATCTAGCAAATCAACTCAAGCCTCTAGTGAAATGTATAACTTCAATACATTTAAGTTAAAAAGAATTATTTGATGATCAATACATTATGATCAACATTAACTTCAATACAAATCTCACTAACAGGAAAGCTAGATAAGCTAAAACAACCAAGCAAAGCTGGTATATAAGAATAAAATGTATAACTGGACATATTATTCATGCTTAACAGAGGTGGCATTAATGAGTAAACAGGCTACACCATGAACAACAAAATCTTTTCCCACTAGTTTACCCCAAAAAATGATAGTTAAACTTAAACTCCACACTGCATCATAAATACTCTGATGTTATTCACATTATAAACCTTTTAAGGACAAAGAGAAACATTTTGACAAATTGTTTGAAACGACTCAAACTATTAAAATAAAATACAGTACAAATGAAATCTGCCCATAAAGTTTTAAAATAGCCCACTATATGATTTCTATGTTTTCATTTCAGCTAAAATTTGTAGTGAGCATGCAGTTTTTCACATAGTCTCATCCCATGAAACTTTCCCCCTCAATTATTTAGAGTTAAAGCATGTTTATATACTAATTTATTTTTATGTCTAAAGCATTTAGAAGTATTGATTAATTTTTTTAATGGAAAACTGATATTTCAATTTCATTTACTGTAGAAAGAATTTAGCATGAAATCAGCGGTCAAAGCAGCATAATAGAAACTGATATTTCAATTTCATTCACATCCTCTATCCAAACTAAATCAACATTTGCAAAAGCAAATTTAGCTAATAAACGATCTAATAGGATTGCAACTATAATAAAGGATCAAAACAATAAAAAAGAACTGAAGTCTAACCATAAAGTTTGGTAGTTCTCTATACCAACCCAAAATACTATTTCAGCAGTGTACAATTTAGACATTGACTTCATTACATTCGAGTAATCTGTTTCACTTAGAATATTCAGAAACAAAATCTATCCAGCAAAATACATAGATTTTCCATAAGCAACTTCACTACTGTTTGACCATCAACAACGTTTATCCCATTTGTCAAGTTGGTTGCGGAAGATACATTGCATCTGCCATGAGCAATATATAAAGTTGAGAATTCCCTCAAATATAAATTTTAAATTTATAATATTAATAGTAAGCAATATAAAAAGTAGCAACAGTAACAATAGTAGTTTGAAGACCAAAACAAAGGCAAAAGAAAAATACCGTGACATAAGGAAAAATCCTGGCACAATAGATGGAGAATCCAGTGTAAAACTTCAAAGGTCCTCCTGCTATGAGAGTTTTGACAGCACAGTCAACAAAGCCAGTGTATGGATATTTCCCTTTGTCATCAGGTTGCATCTTCTTAATTTCAATCATCACATATTCAAATGGTAAACAGCAAACAGCTGCAAGAAACGTGGCTACAAAAATTGTACCTGGACAAGAAACTCAGTAGCGAATTAGTGTTCAATAAAGGAAAAACCTTAGAGTGCAAATAAAATGAAACAAAGAGCATCAGACAAAGTTAAGAGACAAATTTCAATAGCACGGATGAAACAAAAACATATAGAAAAAGGTAAAGACTCAATAAAAGATTGTATCATTGAGCTCCACAAGCTATGGAGGATAAGTTAAGTCAAATTGAGTCATGAAGTTAAGATTGATTTCTTATTCAGTTGAAAACTTCAGTTTGAAATAGGCCTGGCATGGATAGTTCAACTCATTCAGCCCAACAGAAAACGGTATTTATTTGAACTAGTATGTTTTTCTGTCAAAAAACTTCCAATCAAAGAGTTTGAGCAATTTTGGCTTAAAAGCATTTTTTAAATAGCAAATAATCAGAAACAAACATGACCTGAGATGAATTATTTCAGTTTATTGCTATCAAGATTATATCCAAAGGAAAAAGCAAAATACAAAGAGATAGGAGTTACTTAATACATATCACAATGCTTGTGATCTACATGAATCTAGTTTGCTAACAACACATACATTTAGGGGAGAGCCTATTAGGTAATCCCACCAATTAGCTAGTAAATAGAGTGAGAGATGCATGGGATACTATGTCGTTAAATCGGATAACTGAACCCCAAAAACCATTGTAGCGTGATAGCCGCTATTCCAAAAACTAAAACATAGTACACAAATAATACATAGATCCCAATAGTATACATATGTACTAAAAATGAATGAAATATAAAAAACCAAAGAGACAGACTATATATGTTGGCAAACATTTGCACTTAACAATAAATTTAGAAACAAGTTCAAGTAAGATTATTTACCAACCACTGCAGCCATTTCTTCAAGACCAACAACATCCTTGAAGAACTCAACACTTTGAGGATAAATTGCATGCACTGTATGGGCTCTTACTACAGTAATGCCAATAGTTTGCACACATGAGATACCCCTTTGAATATCAGCCACCATTAATTCCGTTCTAAAAAAAACATTAAAACCATTAAAGTAAGTTAAAACATGATAAAAGAAATTGCAACATAAGGTAATTGAAGTGAATCCAAATCCAATAGTAATTAATGAATAATCTGATTGTGACGACTCACATCAACGATCCAAGTAGAGCAGCGACAAATGCATAGAGCTCGAGTAACATAGCTAGTAGACCCTGCAATGCATGAAGTGAAGTGATTCAGTTTAGATTCATACCTCAACAATAACTCACAATTCATAAAATTCAAAGCAACAAAATATATAAATCCCCTTCCAGTAGCAAAACACGAACAATAAGGGAATTAACCAAAAACTACATGCAACAGAATATGATAATAACTATAGTAGTTCATCAACAAAACAAAATCATCGCAACAAAGTTTTGTTAGCACCAACCAATAGAAAAAAAGTTTACAGATTAAAACATGCATGTAGTTTTTGGAAACCAGTAGATTCATACCTCAAAGTATTGACTCATAGTTGATTAAGTAAGTAGAAATGCAATTGAAATTATGAACGAAGATTAAGCAAGCAAAGCAGGGAAGTATGATACAATAACAAGATTTCTAGGCCTAAGTGATAAGTTATCTCCAAAACCACAGTCAATAATTTAGCCTTATTTCCTATATATGTAGTGATTAATGAACAATTAGTTGGTTCAATTTCTACCAACATTCCCACTTCAACGTATATGAATATGAAGCACGGACACAGACACGGACACCGGATACGACATTGGCACAGACACGTCAACACGGATAAAATTTTACGAAAATAACATAATTGATTGTAATCACAAGTTTCGGTGTTTAGTCGTGTCGGTGTCGGATACGATACATGTCGGACACCGGTACCACGCCTTCAATCAGAAGTGTATGTGCAACACAAAACTTCCATAGTCCAAAGAATCCCTACATTTTGTTCGTTATCAACGCTTGCCACAAATTTCAATCGTAAAATTTAACTAAAATTCACATCAACTATACAAAACGCGAAGCTCTGTGTCGTTTTACAGTACCAATTTTGAAAAAACGTAATGCAGATAGGAACCGAAATGTAGAGCGATTAAGAGAGTAAATCGAAGTACCTATCGGTAGGTGTTGAAGATCTAGATAAGAAAAACGCAAACGATTCGTCTCGAAAAACCTTAGAACTTGAAAAACAAAGAACGGAGAAGATGAGAAGAATAAAAGCAAAATCACAGAGCTTCACGTTTAAGCACGTAACGGAAATAAAGAAGAACTAAGAGAAGAAAAATCAAAGTAAAAAATGTATTGAAAACAAAGGAAGAAATTAGAAGAAACAGAACCATAAGGAAGAAAGGAACAATAAGCTCAGACTTGGGCATGATGAACGAAGAGTCTTCAAATCTTCAAAATCCCGAAATACTTGGAAAAGTGTCACTGTTCAAACATATAGGAACGAGTAAATAGGCAATTACCCCTGAAATTGTAAGTTTCGTCAATTACCCCTCTGAAATTAACAAAACTTCAATTACCCCCCTAAAATTGCACAACGTTAATCAATTTACCCCTCCGTCAAATTATTCTGTTAGTCAACATGACGTTTTGCAAATACCCCCGAAGTTTTGCACTTATGTGCAAAATGCCCCCTGAACTTGAAAATTTATATTTTTTCTGGACTTGTTGGAAGTGATTACATTGTTTTTTGGCATGAATATCCATCAAGGATGTCTTTCTGGGTGACTGCACAATAGCAAATAATTATTGGGAATGGATTCTTTGATCCTTCAAGGATGTCTTTTTGGGTGACTGCACAACAACAATGTTGCTGATACATGTGAGCCGAGGATGCATTCTTTTAAAGTTACTTGAATGACGCTACTATGTTGATAGAAACTCTCTTAAGTTGAAGATATGAATTATTATTCATGAGTACTGCTTTTAGAGAAAGCAATTTAAGTTCTTTATTTATGGTTGACAATTAACTACCGCATGATTTTAATATTTTTAGTTTAGATTTTCTTTAACAAAAGATAAGATGTTATTTTATTAACTAAACAGATATTTTTCCAATATAGAAAAGGAAAGACTTTATTAAGAACACTAACCCAAAAACAATGTGTAAAATGATTTCTGATTATATCAAGTTAAAAAAGTTACGCACACATTGCTATAGCACAAGACTTGCAAATAAAGAACTCTCCCAATAGACAACACGTAATTGATTCAAAGTAAATTCCCTCACAAAAGCAAAGATAACTAGTATACTTCTGCCCTCAACCCACGAAATGATGATACTTCCATCTCTTGACTTGCAACATGTTAAATCACAATCTACAATGTTTTCCAATCAAAATTTGCAATATTCTTCAATTACTTCAGTCAACAAATTATACAAGTCTTGGCATTTGGTTCATGTATCTCCATTCAGCTATTGCACAATGTTCTTCATCTCCTCTTCCACATTTGTCAAGGATAAGAAAAAAAAATATAAATTTTCAAGTTTGGTGGGCATTTTGCACATAAGTGTAAAACTTCAGGGGGGTATTTGCAAAATGTCATGTTGACTAACAGAAGAATTTGACGGAGGGGGTAAATTGATTAACGTTGTGCAATTTCAGGGGGGTAATTGAAATTTTGTTAATTTCAGGGGGGTAATTGACGAAACTTACAATTTCAGGGGGGGTAATTGCCTATTTACTCATATAGGAACTCATATTCTCTCTATTTTTGCAAACTTCCGATGTGGGACTTACTTCATTTATTTTTCATAACTTTATTCAAATCATAAATGAAGTGGTCTACATTAATAAATGTTCTTTTAATTGGAAATAAATTAAGTCATGCCACTTATAGTAATCTATTTCTGTCATGCATGTGATGATCCTATCCTGTGATGCACTTAGTTTTAGAGAATTATTGTACCAAATCTCTTTTTTAATTAAAAAAAATGAAGTCTCTTTTTTAATCATAATATCATATTGCTCTTGGAGTTTAGTTCAGTAGGAACAATGCATGATATATGTAAGATCTGAGGTTAGAACTCCAACCACAACCAAAAAAATCATACTACCATATTAGAAATTGCGATTATGCAAAACACAACCCCACAAAACTAATTTGTGAAATGAGAATCGTCCCTACTTATAAATCTATGTTTAGACTATCTTTCGTTCGATATGTGACTCTTTAACAACTAACATAAGAATCAAATAAGAAACGATGAGGCGAAAATAACAGTACTAAACATTATTGTATATGTACATCTGGGACATATTATGAAATCTTGAATCCATTGTAGGCACCACAAAGTCCAAAAGAATACCAATTAGGATATGTATTCTTCTCTGTAAAATATTGATATTAAAAAACTGCAAATGTGTTTCAATGCTCAATTTTAAGAAGACAACATATGTCAACAAAATTGAAAACAGCAAAGAAGTGTTTTGCATTACCGCTATTGTTTTGATGTGCTAAGTGTAAGTTAGAAGTTCTATGTTTGATAAAATAGTTAGAAGTGTTCGATTTTCTAGTCGAAATTCAAATTTCAATTTGCTGGTGCGTTTTAGGAGCATAGCTCATTCTTCTAAACTCAACATTGTTGGTTAACAATGCTAATTCATCACTACATAATAATTCACATTATTAATAATATGACTGGATAATGTTGAGACTACATATTAGATTTTGATAATTTCGTAAATTAGAAAACAAAATAGGAAAATAAACTTGTGCTAACCTCCAAACAATCAGAGTCTAGTGATTGAAACAAGAACAAGAGAGTCAATAGATATTTTAGCAGATGAAATTGTAAAAAGTCATTTTAGTCTCACGAAACTACGATAGTGTCTTAAATTGAAAATATCAACCAATTTTGTAATGTTCTAATTTTATACCACAATTTTAAAGCTTTTATATTTATTTTGATGGAGCAAAATAAAAGACTGTTTAAAATACTATGCATGTCTATTAATAGCTTTCTATCATATTCAAAGTGTTTATTCCCTAATTACCCTTTAATTAATTTAGATTTAATTTTTCAATAACTTTTTTATTCTCATTGAGTAAGTTCTTATTAGAAATCCATGTGAGTTTAACTCAGTTGGTACGAATATTGTGTAATATATGCAGGTCTGGGTTTGAGTTATAAATATCTCACTTATTCTCTTTAAAAAGAGAACTTTTAGCCACTATACTGCTTAACAATTTTTTTTCCTTATTAGAGGTCATTTGCAATATACTGTTACTATTTTATTACTTTAGAACATAGAATTAGATTAACTATATTTCATAATAAGTATGAAAATAATTATATTGACTTATATATGAGATCGGATTGAATATTGTTTTTACAAAACAAATTTATCGGTTATATTTATGGGGGGGGGGGGGGGGGGGGGGGGGGGGGGGGGTGGGAATTACATATAGACCAAATACATTAAAACATTAGATAATGTGACCGGATTTTATCAGTAAAAAATCTAGGTTATAATGCGAATCGCAATATATAGGTTACTTTTTATTAAAAGGTTACTGCTTGAATGTTGGGGTCCAGCATGATGATATGACATTTTTAGAGCTGAAAACTTCTAAACAGGGGTCCAAGGTATCTCTGCTGCTTCATGCATTTTATACTCATTCGAGTAAACTTTCAAAAGAGCCATAAAAGACAGAGAACCCATGAACAATCAATCAAGCAGGAAAAGTTCTTAAAATATACTCCCTCCGATGCTTATTATAAGAAACAATTGACTTTTTTGGTTCATTGTGTAAGTGATGTCTCTAGTCTATATTTACAATAAGATACATTAATTATTCGATGAACTTAAAAAGTTAACTTTTTCTTATAATAAGGACCGGAGGGAGTATTAATTATAGTTATAATTTGAAAAAAGTAATTAATGTTGTATTGAAAAGTGAAATGGGTCAAGATTCTTGGGACAATATTTTTTTACAAATGGCTCAGTTATCATAGGACGGAGGGAGTACTATTTTTAGTAGTAGTCTCAACCTATACCTATGCAATAATGCATAGGATAGAAAAATGTGCAATAATGTATAGGATAGAGAGACCTATAAAAATGGGAAATGTTAACGAGTGCCCCCGGAGCACTCGTTAAGCACT
This sequence comes from Medicago sativa, assembly GCF_051527215.1. Lineage (NCBI taxonomy): Eukaryota > Viridiplantae > Streptophyta > Magnoliopsida > Fabales > Fabaceae > Medicago > Medicago sativa. Next base: position 88,138,853 of record NC_140752.1, read on the forward strand.
TTAATTAGTAAGTTCTTTATGAAAAGTTGTGTATTGAGTGCATTGGAAATTGTAATAGTTGACTTTTTAAAAGAATATTTTCTAAATTTAGTATGCTTAAAGAGTGCCCCGGGGGCACTCGTTAACAAGACCTATAAAAAATTACTACCTCCGCCCCTAATTATAAGATCCTTTTGAGAAATTTTTTCTCTTTTTATAAGACCTCTTTGCAATTTCGAACTACATTAATTATTTTTTACATACATGCTCATATTTATTATACATTTTTTCTTCAATTAGCAATAAATAACATGTTGAAAACATAAACTAACTCTCTAAAGGATAAAATTGTAAAAACAATAGTGATTACAAACAACTTTAATACAAATATCCATTTTCTTAATTCCCGTGATTTGGCCAAAGGGTATTGTATATAAGGACAGAGGTAGTATCATTCTTCGTATTGATTATTTTTTTTTTTTGTTAACTTATGCCCTTAGGGCACATGTTAAAAAATCCAAAAGAAATAATATTCTCTAAGTGCATTTAATTGATTAAAAAGTTAAAGATTAAATGCATTGCACACATTCTAATAAATTATTTTCATATTTAAATCATTAACCTGTGTCTTGAAGAATATGTACTTCAAACTTCCATCTTAGTTCATATTTATAAGCAAAGCCTTTCAGTACTTTTACCATAGTTATCGATGTGGGACTTAAACACAAACATTCTTCTTATACATTCCCCATTTTGGTCTTGAAGATCATCAAACTTCATAAATATGTCAAATCTGCGATTGTATATTGAATATTGATCATAGGTACTTTGTCCCGTTAATGTTATAAGTTTACTATATCATGCATCACACAAGAAACGCCCAAATACACAGAATGTGAAGTTTATCTAAGCTGATATTAATCTGATTTTCATGCTTTGGCATAAGGTTATGAAGTTACAAAAAAAGGCAGAGTAAAATATTAAAGGCACAACAATTCCAAAAGAAGCATTGTTTTTTATATTGATCACCAATTAGGATGTGTATTCTTCTCTATACAATATTGTTGGAACACTAGTTAATTCTAGTGAAGAAAATTGGAAAGAAAAACACTATGAAAGAACTAGTGTGTGGGTGCGACTTAAAAATGTCCTACATTGGAGGGTCATCCCAACTAGTAAGTGTTTATATATGGGCAAAGTGACCTCCAAGGGTGTGCCCTTGGGGTACCCAATTTTGTGAACGGGTGAACGCTTACAAAATATATATATATATCACGCGCGCGACGACGCCGGCCGGGCTTGGGTCGTGGGTTGAAAAAAATGATATATATATTTTTTTTGTTACTTGAAAATGTTAAATTAATTAATTTAATCATTATCCATAAGCGCTACGCGTAACAAATAAATTTGTTACGATACGATCCGATCCAAATCGCGTATCCAGAAACTTCCGGATATATCCAATTAAGAAACAAAACGCGTTTGCTTAAGGATTAAGCAGACTTAATCCCCAAGTCACTCATTTTTTGTTACAAACTCTCCCTATAAAAGGAGAAGTTCGCCCCACTCATTCTTAATACCGAAAAGAATTTCATTGAGTTGTCGGGAATTCTTTTCTTCTCTTCTCCCTCCGACTTGTGTTAACAAGTTTCTTCTGCTTCTACTCCTTTATGTCCCTTTCGGTTTCAAATAGAGCGGTTACGTACCGTATCGAGTGGCTTCGATCAATCGATTGAACCATATTTTAAGAATGTTCTTAAGACCATAGTCCCTTTTTCGGTTTAATGTCCCTTCAGAATTAAAAGTGGTCTTAAGTTCATAGTCCCTTCGATAATATATGTCCATTCGGAATATAGAGTACTATTAAGATCATAGTCCCTTTTCATAATACTAATGTCCCGTCGGAATTAAGAATGATCTTAACAGTATATAAATTATTTCAATAATTTTCTATTTAATGAGAAATGGTGGTATCACCATATTTGAGTGGTCGTAGTGCCATATTGATGTTTTGGAGAAGTTAAAGTTAGAATGGTGGTAACACCATATTTGAGTGGTCTCAGCACCATAATAGAATGGTAATAATACCATATTAATTTGAGTGGTTTCAATATTAAAGAGTGGTCTTAGAACCATATTTGAGGGTGTAATTCTCGAACGATTTTCTACAGTGCAGTAGTTAATCGAACAGTTGTAGCTGAGCTTGTTTTATCCTGGAGGCGGCGTGGTTGATAGTCTACCTTGCACAACTTTGGGTAGTGCCACGAAACGTCTTAAAGAGAGCGACCTGGTCGTGACTCAACCTAGTAACAACTTCGGTAGATAACAGAATTTGGAAATCCAAATTTAACAGTTTGGAAATCCAAAAACAACAAATATTGATATAAAAATAATGCAAAGGTGTGTCAATGCTCAATTTTAAGAAGACAACAGATGTAAACAAAATCGAAAACTGCAAAGAAAGGACAAGTGAATGAAAATATAACCAACCATGGAAAAAGTAGTTACCTATTCTATCATGCCAAAAACAATATTAGGAGTTTCATCTCTAAGATTTTGAATGCTGATATTCATATATGGTTAGTTCCTGTAAACAGAATTCATGGTCATGATTTATATATGTTTGTTTCCCACTTGCTATAGCTGGATGCTCTACTAAAACCTAGTCTTTTATCAGCATGTGATTGCTGTGTTCCTTGACATGACTACGCTACCGAATTCTTCAAAGAAACTAAAGGTACTATCAAGATTGCCAAGATCAGATCGCAGAAAATATCAATTTGTTCGAATTACGCTATGCTACACTGTTATAGCGCTGCTAATATCAGTGGCTATTAAACAACATTTTATACAGATTAGCGTATTGTAGAACACTAGTGATTTGTTCAAATTTTATGCTATAGCTATAGCTATAGTGTGGGACATTGACATTGCCTTAATCACATTCAAAGAATCAGTCCCAATTTGAATATATAGGGAAAAAAATCTATCTAGCAAAGATCAACAGAAGCCTCTAGTGAAATGTTAATGACATGATAATTGAGAAAGCAATTCGGAAGCAATACAACAAGTTAAAAAGAATGATTTGATGATAAATACATACATGATGATCAATATTAACTTAGTAGTGAAGTTGCTTATGGAAAATTTGTCTCCTTCGCCGGGTGCCCACTGAATGCACCAAAGTCGACCTCTATCCAAACCAAACGGAATCAGCATAATTGCCAAATCAAATTTAGCTAATAGATGAGTTAATTGGTCAACAACTATTCTAAACATAATAATTAACAAAGGATGGTAGCATTTTATCCCTCCAACCCCCACCTCAATTTTTTTACTAAATGGGTTCTACGGATAACTTTACATCTTCTATCGATAATTATATATCATTACATTGTACTCCCTCCGGTCCTTATTATAAGAAACAATTAATTTTTTTGGTTCATTGTGCAAGTGATGTATCTAGTCTATATTTACAATAAGATACATTAATTATTCTATGAACCTAAAAAGTCAACTTTTTCTTATAATAAGGACTGGAGGGAGTAATATTCTAATTTGGAAAGTGTGGGTCCAACGGAGAGAGAAATTACTTATTGTAGCATCTCATCTCAATAAATGCTCTTTTTTTTTCCTCCTCAATGACTTAGAAAAATGAAACCAATAAATAAATTTTATAAAAAAAAGTTACATTTTAAAATATCAATGTGTTAAATATACAGTTCTCAAGATAAAATGTAAAGATATGAATGCATCCATGATCCAAGATAATGTACATTATTTTGAAAATGTACACTATATGATTCTTTGGTAATAGGATTGGTAAGGTGGGAGTGGTGGAGAAAAGGTACATGAAAAAGTTTTAAGCTTCATGTTGATAATGGAGTGTCTTAGGTTCAAAGACAATCCATAAACTTAATTTTGAGAATCTTATTTCTTTGGCACCTAATAATAGTTTTGGTGTGGAAGAATAAACTATTATTATCATCGAATTTTAAGAACCTATTTTTATCACGATTAAACATAATTAAAAATACAATGATAAATTATAACTAATACAAGGAAAATTCAACGTTCCTTCAACAAAAAAAGTAAAACCCAATGACAAATTTTAGAATGAATTTTTCTATGAATATCCTATATATCTTTAGTTTGGAATAAATATATATTTTCATCTCTTTTTTTTTACAAGAATAGATATTTTAATCTTTAAAATTATAAAGATCAACTAATTTGGTATATCAAATTAAGGACATACTTGCATTACTATCTCTTTTCTTTAGTATATTAATTAATAAAGGGAATGTCATCGTAAGATAGGCGAACTTAATCAACTAAAACAATTATTTACTCCACTACATTACAATCGTAATAGGGATTAAAATATCGTCCATTGGGGACAAGAGACAAGCAGAGACAAATAACTTAGTAGATATTCGTGAATAAAATGAATTGTTTTTTGGTAAGGAATAAAATGAATTGTTGAATTGTTTTTTTTTTTTTGGTAAGGAATAAAATGAATTGTTATTTCAATCATCCTACCTAATGATTTTTTTTTCCTTTCAAAAAAAAAAAATTTGTGCCTAATGTGATATACTCTTTGTTAAATATCTTATATCTAACTTATTAATGTGATATACTCTTTTCTGTCAAAAAAAATGTGATATACTCTTTGTTAAATATAAAAGACACTTTCAATATAAAAGACACTTTGTTAAATATATCTTTTTTTGGTAGTGTAGCATAATTTTTTTTGGTAGTGTTTGTTGAATATATCTAACTTATTAATGTGATGCACATTAATAAGATATATTTTTTTTCACCATAAATATAACTTATTAATGTGATATACTCTTTGTTAAATATAAAAAGACACTTTCAAATTTAATAATAAAAAAATTTAAACTCATAAATATCATTACTTAAATATAGGTGTGTGAAAGATTTAAAAAATAAATAAAGAATTTCCTTTTTCAAAAAGATAATTTTCTTAAAATAAAAATAGGCATAAATCTTTGGATTAAATATCTTATGTGAAAATGTAAAATATTTTACATGAAAAAACAAGACTTTGGGAGACTAATAAGTAGAAACTATCTATGTCACTCCTTGACAGCTCACCTACATCTTAGTTTATTTTTATAAGCAAAGCCTTTAAGTACTTTTACCAGAGCTATAGATGTGGGACTTAGGACACTGTCATTCTTTTTGTACATGTCTCCATATCCTGATTTTGCATCTTGTCAAATAATTGGCCATAATAAGTATCTTGCAACAAAGCTACAAACACCCCCCCAACCACCCAAGCACCAGCTCCAACAATGATCACCATCAAGAAGGTTATACAGTTGATACACCTAACCACTTTATGAATTTTGCCAATGACAACTTGAAGTAGGTTGCATGCTTCATATTTCATGGCATTCAAAAAGATTAATCTACACATATAGGTTACATAAATATGTCAAGATGGCGATTATGTATTGAATATTGAGCACAGATTTATAGGTACTTTACCCTGTTAATGTGCTAAGTTTACTAACGTGTATATCACACAAAAAACACCTGAAATGTACAGAATATGAAGTTCATCTAAGCCGGAATTAATCTGATTTTCATACTTGAACATAAGTTTATGAAGTTGCAAGAAAAGGAAGAGTAAAATGTTAAACAGAATTTTCTTATGCAATATAATGTAGGCTTAATTACTTTTTTGGTACCTTAACTTATTTTTTGGTTTCGTTTTGGTCCCTTAAGTTATTAACGTTACAATTTGGTCCCTTAACTTACTTTTTGGTTTCGTTTTGGTCCCTTAACTATTAAAAGTTTCGTTTTGGTCCCTTAACTTATTTTTTTTGTTTCGATTTGGTCCCTTAACTTATTTTTTGGTTTCGTTTTGGTCCCTTAACTCTAATACATTCATCCTAACGTAAAGGACCAAAGTGGTTGACGGAGGAAGAGTTAAGGGACCAAAACGAAACAAAAAAATAAGTTAAGGGACCAAAACGAAACCAAAAAATAAGTTAAGGGACCAAAACGAAACTTTTAATAGTTAAGGGACCAAAACGAAACCAAAAAGTAACTTAAGGGACCAAATTGTAACGTTAATAACTTATGGGACCAAAATGTAACCAACAAATAACTTAAGGGACCAAATCATTAGTTAAGCCTATAATGTATGTATGTATGTGTATATAATAATCAAATAAGAAACAAGAAGAAAGGATAACAGCACTCAGAATTAGTGTATATGTACCTCTGGCAACAGATTATGAAATCTTGAATCAGTTGAAGGCACCACAATTCCAAAATAAGCTTTGTTTTTTTATTTTTATTGATCACCAATTAGGATATGTATTCTTCTCTATACAATACTGATGTGAAGAAAATGCAAAGACATAAGAGTTCAATTTTAACAAGTCAACAGATGTAAACAAAAACCGACCAAAGAAATGAGAAGTGTATAAAATATAAGCAACCATGGAAAACTTTACCTATGCTATCATGCCAAAAACTAATAAGGAGTTCCATCTCTAAGATTTTGAACGCTGAGATTTATATATGGTTAGTTCCTGTGAACAAAATTCATGATCATGATTTAAATTTGAAGTTTTCACTATTGTTTCCCACTTGCTATAGCTGAGTGTTCTACTAAAACCTGGCCTTTTAGCAGCATGTGATTGTTGTTTTCCTCGACTTGAATACGCTAACTAATTCTTCAAAGAAACTAAAGGCAAGGCATGAGCATGAGATAGCCACGACATGACTCAGAAGGTGACTTTGGCAATAGTGACGAAAGAAGGTGCATAACACAATTAGCATCCGTTTCTACTAAACCATCAACTTACAACGATTTACTTGTTGTTGATCTTTGTTTCTTTACCAAATGAACATTGCACAAGTTGCAAGGACATGGATTCTTGGTTAATTTCCATTGAAAGGTTCCTTGAATTTGAACTTCTTTTGGATCATTGTCACTGCGCCTCTTGAAAACTTTCATGTTCTTGGCTCAATAGTCAATGGCTTGTGAATTTCAATTTTCTAAATTGATTATTCTCAGCCTGAGATTGCTGCTTACTTCTAAATTGATTTAATAAACACACTGAACTCTTAATGCATGAACTAGGAAATAATCCACAACCCTTGGCTGAAATATTGGCATAATCATCAGTTTCATGCGCCTCATATATTGTGCTGTGAGACCTCTCACAGCAACAGCAAGCATTAAGAAGTGTATGTATCATGATTAGGAAATACTAAAATTTATTAATTAATTTCAGACGTAGTCCCCACGGAATTCTCTTTCTCTTTTCTTAATTAATTAACTTGCTTACTCACTCGTTTGCAAAAACTTGGATGTATTGTAGACAATTTGGAAATTTCATAGCACATGCTTAGAAAATAATAGGGCAAACATCTATATGTGAGGTGCTGCCAATATACACATCCTTAGTGTCTCTTTTGTTAGTAATTCTGTGGAATAAATTGACCAACAAAAATTATATTCCATGACTAAACCGACTATCTAAAAATACATTGAAATAAAAGAGACACATGTGAATGTGTTTGAAATTTTGATACATTTATGCACCAATGTGACATCGGATTAATTATATTTTCAAGGTTTAAAACCACGGTTCACCCGAAATTAATAGGGATGAACATTTGAAACAGAGTGTGTAATGGTTCCTTATTTCGATATATCACGTTGAAATAGCTTGACTTGTTCGACTAACAAGCAACTACAAAACAGTACAGCGTGTGGCTCCTTATCAAGAGACAACTTCCTTCTGTTTATCATGAAAATAATACAGTCTAACCTCAAGCTTTGTAATAATCATTTAATACAATCTCAAAATATGATTTGAGCAGTGAGCCATAGATATTGCCTTAATCACTTTCAAAAAATCACTCACAGTTTAGTGAAATTATAATGACATGATAATTGCGAAACCAAATTGGAAGCAATACAACAAGTTAAAAAGAATGACTTGATGATCACTATATGATGATCAATATCAACTTAGTGATAGAACCCATTATCTATGTTTTATCCATTTATTTTTAGACATGGAAGATGATCCTTACCAAAAGTCACATAGATTTCATTTGAAATTACTTAAACTATTAAATAAAATAAAATACATTACAAATGAAATCTACATATAAAATTTAACATAGCTCAGCTCATATTTTCTATATTTTTACATATATTTCATTCTTCCAAACTTACACGCACCCTCGATTATTTAGAGTTAAAGCATATGATTATTTATTTTTATGTATTGATTATAAGTATTGATTAGTTTTTTACAAATGTAAACTGATGTTTCATTCACAGTAAAAAGAATTTAGCATGAAAACAGAGGTCAAAGCAAAAGTAGTACCTTCAAGCACACATATATACCCTGATTTCATAGGTTAGCCACTATAATAAAGAATCTAAAGTAAACATAACAAAAGAACTGAAGTCCAAACTTAAAGCTTTGCAATCCTCTAATACCATCCCAAAATATGATTTACATTCGATCCAGCAAAATAGACATTTTTCATAAGCAACTTCACTACAGCTTGGCCATCAACAATAACTTTTCTACCATTTGTGAAGGTCGAACAAGATCCATGAAATCTGCCATGAACAATATATAAACTTGATAATACCCTCAAATATAAATTATAAATTAATCATAATAATAATATTAGCAGCAGTAGTTAGAAAAATAAAAACAAAGGCAAAAGAATACCGTGAGATGGAGAGAAATCCTGGCACAATAGACGGGGAATCCAGCATAAAATTTCAAGGGTCCTCCTTTGAATGTTTTGACAGCACAGTCAAGATAGCCAGTGTATGGATAATTCCCATCGGCATCAGGTTGCATCTTTTTAATTTGAATCATCACATATTCAAATGGTAAGCTACAAGCAGCTGCAAAAACAATAGACACAAAAATTCCACCTGAACAGGATATTCAGATGCATATTAGTGCTCATATAAGGAAGAAATCGTGGAATGCAAATAAAATGCAACAAAGAGCACCAGACAAAGTTCAAGAGATAAATTGCAAAAGCAATAATGAATCAAAAGCATACAAAAAAAGGTGAAAGACTCGATTAGTACAAGATTGAATCATTTAGCTCCAGCAGCCAAGGAGGATAAATTAAGCCAAATTGAGCCATGAAGTTAAGATTGACTTATTTAGTTGAACAATTCAATTTGAACTAGGTCTGGCATGGATAGCTCAACTCATTCAACACTACACGAAATGGTTTTTATTTGAACTGGTATGTTATCTTAACTTTTAAGCAGAGAATTCTTGCAATTTAGGCTTAAAAGCATTTCTCAAATTCCAAATAATCAGAAACAAACATGGAGTATTTCAGTTTATTGCTATCAAGATTATATCTAAAGGGAAAAGCAAAATACAACAAAAAAGGAGTAACTTATTACGTATCAAATACCTACGATATACATGAATCTAGTTTGCTGACAAGTGACAACACCTTTCATTAAGGGGAGAGATTAGGTATTCCAACCAATTAGCTAGTAAATAGAATAGTTAATATCGGATAGTTGAACCCGAAAACCGCTATAGCTTGACAGTGGATTGTGGGAAAGCCCAACATTATACATATATAATAAAGCTAATGAAATATACAAAGCCAAAAGGACGGAACAGGCAAAGACTATATCTGTTGGCAAACTTTGGCACTCAACACTTACCAATACTTTTTGAAACAGGCTCAAGTAAGAATTCTTACCAGCCACAGCAGCCATTTCTTCCAGACCAATTGTATCCTTGAAGAACTCAGCACATCGAAAATACAATGCAGAAATTTGAAAGATAGAACTTCTTAGTGCAGTAAGGGAAAGATCTTGCCATAGTGACAGGGGATGAAATGCTTCATTTGCCAAGTTTCTGAAAAACATTAAAACCCTGAAAGTAAGTTGAAAAGATAAAGGATGCATTGATTAAGAAATGCAAAGGACTCACACAAAGCCTCATAAAGAAAACCCCCAAGATATTTGTGTGCATGCGCGCGTGTGTTTGTTTGAAGAAAAAAAGAAATTCAAAAGTCCCTACTCATAAGTTAAAACAGCAGTGGGAGAAGAAAGCTGTAAAAGAAATTTCATCATAAATTCAATGTTTACAAAAGTGAATATAAATCCAATTGTGATGAATGATGTGATCATAACAACTTACACAAATGATTCAAGTCGAGCAGTGACAGATGCATACAGCTGGAGCAACATAGCTAATAGAGCCTGCATGAAGTGATTCAGTTTAAAAACCGGTAGATTCATACCTCAAAGTAAAAATGACAACCCAAACCAAAACCTAAAATGTCAAAACATTGACTCATAGTTCATTAAGCACATTTTAACAAGTAAACTGAAGTATCAATGCAATTGAAATTATCATTGAAGATTAAGCAAGCAAAGCAAGGAAGTATGATACAATAACAACTTTAGGCCCAAGTGATCATTTGGGCAAATAGTCATTTTTGTCCCTGAATGTGTAACGAGTAGCTACAATAGTCTCTCAATATATCAAAATTCCAAAATAGTCCCTAATTGTATACTCTTTTAGTCAAAATAGTCCAATGCTCTCATAATACCCTCAAATATAAATTATAAATTAATCATAATAATAATGTTAGCAGCAGTAGTTAGAAAAATAAAGGAAAAAGAATACCGTGAGATGAAGAGAAATCCTGGCACAATAGACAGGGAGTCCAGTATAAAATTTCAAGGGTCCTACTCTGAATATTTTGACAGCACAGTCAAAAAAGCCAGTGAATGGATATTTCCCATTGGCATCAGGTTGCATCTTGTTAATTTGAATCATCACATATTCGAATGGTAAACTACAAACAGTTGCAAGAAAAGCAGACACAAAAAGTGCACCTGAACAGTATATTCAGGTGCAAATTAGTTCTCATAAAAGGAAGGAATCTTGGGATGCAAATAAAATACAACAAAGAGTATCAGACAAAGTTTAAGAGATAAATTGCAAGAGCAATAATGAAATAAAAGCATACAAAAAAAGGTGAAAGACTCAATTAGTACAAGATTGAATCATTGAGCTCCAGCAGCCAAGGAGGATAAATTAAGCCAAATTGAGCCATGAATTTAAGATTGAGTTCTTATTTAGATGAACAATTCAATTTGAACTACGTCTGGCATGGATAGCTCAACTCATTTGACCATACACAAAATAGTTTTTATTCGAACTAGTGTGTTTTTCTATCTTAAAACTTTTAATCAAATAATTCTAGCAATTTAGGCTTAAAAGCATTTCTCAAATTACAAATAATCTGACACAAACATTGAGTATCATAATACCTATGATATACATGAATCTAGTTTGCTAACATCACATCTTTAAGGGGAGAGACTATTAGAATAGTTAATATAAGATAGCAGAAACCCAAAACCGCTATAGCTTGATAGTGGATTGTGGGATGGCCATTCTTGTACAATACATAAACATAGTACACAAACAATACATAAATCCAAACAGCATACATATTTTATAATAAAGTTAATGAAATATACAAAACCAAAGGGATAGAACAGGGAAAGACTAATATCAATTGGCAAACTTTGGCACTCAACAGTTATCAATACATTTTGAAATAGGCTCAAGTAAGAATTCTTACCAGCCACAACAACCATTTCTTCCAGACCAATTGTATCCTTGAAGAACTCAGCACATCGAAAATAAGATGCAAACATTCGAAAGATAGAATCTCTTAGTGCAATAAGGGCAAGGGTTTGCCATAGTGACAAGGGATGAAATGCTTCAATTGCCAAGCTTCTGAAAAACATTAAAACCTTGAAAGTAAGTTGAAATGATAAAAGATGCATTGCATAAGAAATGCAAAGGACTCACTCATAGCCACTGAAAGAAAACCCCTAAGATCTCATTTAATGGAGTAAGGTCCCATTTGTGTGTGTGTGTGTGTGTGTGTGTGTGTGTGTGTGTGTGTGTTTGAAGAAAAAGGGAAATTGAAAAGTCCCTACTCATAAGCTAAAACACTAGTGCCAGAAGAAAGCTGTAAAGAAATTGCATTATAAATTCATTGTTTACAAAAGTGAATATAAATCCAGATGTGATGAATAATGTGATCATAACAACTTACACAAATGATCCAAGTCGAGCAGTGACAGATGCATACAGATCGAGCAACATAGCTAATAGAGCCTGCATGAAGTGATTCAGTTTAGACACCGGTAGATTCATACCTCAAGGTATTGACTGATAGTTTGTTAAGTAAGTAAAAATGCAATTGAAATCATGAACGAAGATTAAGCAAGCAAAGCAGGGAAGTATTAGTATGATACAATAAAAACATTTCTGGGCCTAAGTGATCATTTGTCTCCAAAACCACTGCAATATTTTCCTATATATGCAGTGAACATTTCTACCACTTCATTTTCCTTAATTGGTTTCGTTCAATTGACAATGTTGCAGACATTTAAAAACTAAATGAAGAACATAACTCTAAGTAAAGAATTTCAGAAGAAACAAAACGAAACTCTATATTAAAGAAACCTAATGAATGATAAGTAAAATGCATTGAAATTGAAATCAAAGGAAGGGGATAAAAGAACAAGAACCTTAAAGAAGGAGGAAACAACACCCTGAGCCTCGGTGTTGGGCATGGTGTATGGGAGAAGCGCGTTTTGAAAAGCAAATACACTTCAAAATCCCGAAATACATGGAACCATGTCACTGTTCATATATATAGAAACTCTTACTCTCTCTATTTTGCAAACTTCCGATGTGGGACTTCACTTCGTTTATTTTTCAAAACTTTAGTTATAGGAGTACATTTTGGTTTAAATTCAAGTAAATGAAGTGTTCTACCCTAGTAAATGTTTCTTTTAATGCTAAATAAATTAAGTCATGCCACTTCAACGATTTTCATTTTACTTTGACGAAAATGCCACTTTAACTATATTAATTTTTTTTTTGAAAGAAACTATATTAATTAATTAATTTAATAAATACATCCAAATTTGTTTTTCATATTCAAGATAAATTGATAGCACTCCCTTTATTTCTAAATAGTCGTCATAGTTGGACACATGTAATACACAACTTTGACCATTAATATATTTAATTAACTATAATAAAAAAATATAAAAGTTCTCGTAGACTTTAACTCGGTTGGTAGAGATATTGTATCAAGGCCTTGTCTAACATGTGCAACATTGCACATGTTAAAACAGTTAATAGTAGTAACTTTTTCTTGGAAAACAACAATTATTTATTCAAAAAAATTTATATTTCATATTAAATGTACAAGTTTTAATACAAAATTTCTATTTTAAAAGACAAAATGTCCTATTTAACCAAAAAAAGACAAACTTTATCCTATTTAATCTTGTTTTAAAAAAAAAAATCATCTTTTCCTAGAAAAACTTTTGTTTATTGTCATGAAGTTAAATGAAATTACATTCAATTTTCTTTCTCTTCTATTTTCTCCATAATCAATAGCAAATGAAATTATTTTTACATTTTCCTATAAAACTTATTCCAATAAAAACACAAAAAATTATACTCCAGATTTTTATGTTTTAGTTTTCTTAATAAGTATGATTTGATTTTTTTTTTGTTTACAATTTGGGACAGAGAGAGTATTGAATTGAGAGTGATAAAACTAATATTAATTAGAGTTATAATTGAAAAAACTGCAATGATAGGTTGACACCCTTAATGTGTACACTTCATTGTACCACTCTGGAAAATTTATGTTAACCAAATATATGGTCTGTGTGACCACATTTTTTTAGTTGTATGACTACTATTTTTTCGGAATTTATATGGTTAACTAAGTGGAAAAATAGTGAACAAGCGCATTTTAGTTGCGTGACCACATTTTTCAGCTTCTAAATAGTGGTCACGCAACTGAAAAATGTGGTCGCCCAGACCATTTATTTGATTAACTGAAATTTTTCAAAGTAGTACAAAATGATGTACACATTAAAAGTGTTAACCTATCTTTATTCTTGAAAAAAAAAAGTAGTTGTTGTTACATTAAAAAAATAGAATAGATCAATTATTTTAAGACAATTTTTTTTAATTATTTTAGGACACATGGGAGTAAAAAGGTGATGAGTTTATTTAGCATTAAAAGAGACATTTATTAATGTAGAACACTTCATTTATGAGGTTAAGTCCCACATCGAAAGTTGGCAAACATAGAGAGAATAAGAGTTCCTATATATTTGAACAGTGACACTGTTCCTTATATTTCGGGGTTTTGAAGATTTGAAGACTCTTCATTCATCATGCCCAAGTCTGAGCTTGTTGTTCCTTTCTTCCTTATGGTTCTGTTTCTTTTTCCTTCCTTTGATTTCAATGCATTTTATTTATTTATCATTAGGTTTATTTTTATTAGGGTTTCTTTAATGTTTGTTTTTGTCAATTTTCATTCATGTTTTATGATATTCTGTTTTGAGGAGGACCATGCAGTGTCTTGTCTAGTTCTCTTACTGTGTTCCACAAAGTTAGCGTTTTGATGATGAAATATTGAACACATAGTTTTTGGCCATAGTTCTTCTAGTGGAATTGAAGGGGATTTATAGATGTATGAATTTAGTGGTGTCTAAACTGAATCACTTCATGCGTGCAGGGTCTATTGGCTATGTTTGTCGGGTTGAATTTATTTCTCGCTTTTAGATATGCGATTTATGGATCCATTGCTAATCTACTCTTATCGTTCATGTAAGTTGTTATGAATTATGATCACATTATTCTTTTTTGTAAACAACATTATGCTGCAATTTATTTTAGATCTTTCTTCAGACACTGCTATTTTGGCTTCTGAGTTTCCCTTTTTCTTGAAAAGGATATGTTTTATTGGTTTTCTTTCTGAGGCTTTGTTTGAGTCCTTATTATGCAATGCATCTTTTATCGTTTTAACATACTTTAATGGTTTTAATGGTTTTAATGTTTTTTTAGAGCGAATGCAACTGTGCCTGATGTTAAAAGGGGTCTCTCACGAAAGAATAATGTTAGCCTTTTTGTATTAAGAGCCGTTACAGTGACTGCATGCTATCCTCAAAGTGTTGAGTTTTTCACAGATACTGTTGGTCTTGAAGAAATTGCTACTATGGTTGGTAAGTAATCTTACTTGAACTTGTTTCATAATTTATTTGTAAGTGTTGAGTGTCAAAGTTTGCCAACAGATATAGTGTTTGCCTGTTCTGTCCCTTTGGTTTTGTATATTTCATGAATTTTTAAGTATATATGTATGATGTTGGGATTTTTGTATTATTTGTGTACTGTTTTGTTTTTGCAATTGCGTCTATCACACTACATCGGTTTTGGGGTTCAGTTATCTGATCATAGTATCCCGTGATCTCTCACTCTCCAAATAACTTCCTGACTTACTATTCTATTAGTAGCTAATCGGAGGTTTTACCTAAAAGACTCTCTCCCTAATTTAGATGTGCTGTCGGCAAACTAGATTCATGTAGGTCATAGGTGTGTTGTGATATGTATCAAGTAACTCCTATCTCGTTGTATTTTTGCTTTTTCCTTTGGATATAGTCTTGATGGCAATAAACTGAAATAATTCATCTTAGATTCTTAGTTCATGTGTCTGTTTTAGGCAATCTTAGTTCATGTTTGTTTCTGATTATTTGCTATATGAAAAATGCTTTTAAGCCAAAATTGCTCAAACTCTTTGATTAAAAGTTTGTTGACAAAAAAACATACTAGTTCAAATAAATACCATTTTGTGTTGGGCTGATCGAATGAGTTGAATTATCCATGTCAGGCCTAGTTCAAATTGAAGTGTTCAACTGAATTAGAAATCAATCCTAACTTCATGACTCAATTTGGCTTAATTTATGAATATACCATGCCACAAATATGGAAACAAGTATTTTATAGAAAATATATTTATTTTTGCCACAATATTAACCCACCAATTATATAATTGATGACAACAAGATATAAAATATTCAAGATTTGGCAGCACCAAAGATATTCATTCTTAAAAAGGGTAAACACTACGCTTACCACTGCTAACTCGAATTTGATAGACTTTGGCATTACCAAATAGGCTGAGAAGTTCGAAAACTCTGAAATCTCTCATATCATAACTTTCGCAGATCTCATGTAAAATGATTTTAGCAGAGGCATGGCATAGGGATGGTAGTGAAACTTCTTGTGGTAAAAAACTACAATAACTGAATTCCTTGAGTTTCGATGCAGAACAACAAAAATTGATACGACTTCTAGGATAGTTTTTATCATAATAATAATATGGCATATCAATGTCATGTTGAATGGAAATGGTTTCAAGTAAAGGTGCAGATACATAGACATAAGATGCTTGAAAAAACCAAGCGCAATTTTTAGACTCAAATTTTGTTAGGAGTGGGAATGTAAGCCAAACTGTGCGGCGAAAGTCGGTTTGGAATTTGATTCCACTCAACTTGAGAACTTTTAGGTTTCTAAAAAGAGTGTATTCGGTGGAAATGGGAAGATTAATCGAATCAGGGACCAATTCCAATTCTTCGAATGGCGAATGAGAACCAAGAAGTACTTGGTTAACAAAGCTGGGAGAGGAATGTTGGTGTAGGAGAGTTTGGTGAGGGAAGTCCAACGGTTTTTCCATCTCTTAGATAAGATAGAAGTGCGAATTGCATCTTTGGTTGGGAGAAAGGAGAGAATGGGAATAATTATGGGTTCAGAAAACTTGTTGCAGAGTAATCTTACTTGAACTTGTTTCATAATTTATTTGTAAGTGTTGAGTGCCAAAGTTTGCCAACAGATACAAGTTTGCCTGTTCTGTCCCTTTGGTTTTGTATATTTCATGAATTTTTAAGTACATATGTATGATTGGGATTTTTGTAATGTTTGTGTACTATGTTTTGTTTTTGCAATTGTGTCTATCACATTACATCGGTTTTGTGGTTCAGTTATCTGATCATAGTATCCCATGATCTCCCACTCTCCAAGTAACTTCCTGGCTTACTATTCTATTTACTAGCTAATCAGAGGTAGTACCTAATAGACTCTCCTCCTAATTTAGATGTGTTGTCGATAAACTAGATTCATGTAGGTCATAGGTGTTGTGATATGTATTAAGTAACTCCTATCTCGTTGTATTTTGCTTTTTTCATTTGGATATAGTCTTGATGGCAATAAACTGAGATAATTCATCTTAGATTCTTAGTTCATTTATTTGTTTTAGGCAATCTTAGTTCATGTTTGTTTCTGATTATTTGCTATATGAAAAATGCTTTTAAGCCGAAATTGCTCGAACTCTTTGATTAAAAGTTTTGACAAAAAAACATACTTGTTCAAATAAATACCATTTTGTGTTGGGCTGATCGAACGAGTTGAACTATCTATGTCAGGCCTAGTTCAAATTGAAGTGTTCAACAGAATTAGAAATCAATCCTAACTTCATGACTCAATTTGGCTTAATTTATCCTCCGTAACTGCAAGCTGCACAATTTGAAGTGTTCAACAACTTTGTCTGATGCTCTTTTATTCATTTTATTTGCACTTCAAGGTTTCTTCCTTCATTGGACACTAATTCACTGCTGAATATCATGTTCAGGTGCAACTCTTGTGTCTATTTCTCTTGCAGCAGCTTGCAGTTTGCCATTTGAATATGTGATGATTCAAATTAAGAAGAGACAACCTGATGGCGAAGAGAAATATCCATACACTGGCTTTGTTGATTGTGCTGTCAAAACATTCAAAGCAGGAGGGCCTTTAAAGTTTTACACTGGATTCCCGGTCTATTGTGCCAGGATTTCTCCTGATGCCGTGGTATTATTCTTTTGCCACTGTTTTATTCTTCAAACTACTATTGTTACTATTGATAGTACTATTATTATTAATTTAAAATTTATATTTAAAGGTATTCATAACTTTATATATTGCTCATGCAGATGCTATGTATCTTCATGTACCAACTTCACAACTGGGAGAAACTTGTTGATGGCCAAACAGCAGTGAAGTTGGTTATGAAAAATCTGTATATTTTGCTGGATGAAATTGTCAAGGGATGAGATTTATGTGAAAAACTCATCCGTGAGCATGCTCACTCTAAATTTTAGCTGAAATGAAAATATAGAAAATATGTAATGAGCTATGCTATGTTAAAACTTTGTGCAAGTTTTATTTTAGTAGTTTAAGTCATTTCATATGCTAATCTATGTCAACTCAGTGTAACTATATATTCGTTTTATGAGCATAGGCTGTTTGTTTGGCACTTGGTAAATCAACTTATTCAGCATGCCTACTTTTATCCTTACATCAAATACCATCTATATATGTATATGGCTCACTGATTTTAAACAATTTGTGAAAATGTTTCTCTGTCCTTAAAAGGTTTATAATGTGAATAACATCAGGGGTATTTCTGATGCAGTGAGGAATTTTACGATTTAGGGGGTAAACTAGTGGGAAAAGCTTTTGTTGTTCTTGTTGTAGCCTCTTTGCTCATTAATGCTACCTCTGTTTGGCGTGAATACTATTTATGGTTATCCTTTTTTTTTTTTTTTTGCTGATGCCAGGGCTGCTTGGGAAAAGCTTTTGTTGTTCTTGAAGTTGATCATCAAATCATTCTTTTTAACTTGTTTTATTGCTTCCAAACTGGTTCTTCAATTTGTTTTTTTTGAATGGCAAATGTAAATAGTTTGTTTGTTCGATTAAGATTTACTCATTCGCCTGGGTTTGAATGGCAAATGTCATAATGGAATGTGTAAGTATCAACTATATACTTACACATTTCATTATGACATAACCATTTAAACAAGCAATTAAAATAGAATTATCAAGAAATATGCAACAACTACATATGAACTTTTTTCGGGGTAGCTTTATGGGTACTTGGGTTACGTGGGGGAGTGTTTTTGCAGCTTTGTTAGATTATAATATTATGGACATTTCTGGGACAGGATACAAATGGAATGACAGTGTCTAAGTCATTCCACTCTTACTTCCTTCCAACTTTTTTTCTCTTTATCTTACGTGTTTTCAATTAGGGATTATTGATGTCCACTTGATTGAATAAATATACTTGTATGAGGAGTATTGTAAACACTCTTATTAAGTAAAATCAATATGGATGTTAGACAAAATATTAAGAAAAAAGTGTTCATTTAACTCTTCATACCATCTCCTTCCTTAACTATATTAATTAATGAAGGTTGAAGGTTATAGGCTAACTCAATCAACTGAAAAAACTATCTTTTATTTTGGTCAAACTGAAAAGGAAACTATTTAATGAATTTTTTCACTTGTTTATTTCTCTTATCTCTCATGTGTTGTTTGTTAATACAACATATTAGAGATGGAAAAGAAATTGAGAGGATCCATTTCCATCTCCATTATAACCAGCTTCCATTGATTGTGATACCCTTTGAAATTTCATCTTGGTTCATTCTTATAATCAAAGCCTTTCAGTGCTTTTACCATAGTTATCGATGTGGGACTTAGGACACTGTCATTCTTTTTGTACCTTCACCATACTCTGACTATGTATCTTGTCACATAATTAATCGGCCATAACAATTGTTTTATTTTTTTAATGACAAATGTTAGTTGTTAGATTAGACTTTTCTCTTTTATTTAGATTTAAACTCAGGACTTTCAACCATTTTCTCTTGGCTCAAAAAATCTCGCAACACAGCTGCAAAAACCCACCCAAGCACCAACTCCTACACTACAAAGGATCACCATTTGCCTTACCAAGAAGGTCATCAAACTTCTCTAAAAAAACCATTGCAATTCTGAACAGATCACCATTTGACTTTGCATTACACCCATAAAGCTACCCCGAAAAAGGTTAATTTCCATTGAAAGGCTCCTTGAATTTCAACTTGTTTTGGATCCTTCCTGTTCCTTGTGACTGCACCTCTTGAAAACTTTCATGTCCTTGGCTTGTGAATTTCAATTTTCTAAATTCATTATTCTCAGCATGAGATTGCGGCTTGCTTCGAAAAGAAGATATTCCAGCAGCAGCTCCTGACCGACGAAATGAAGCAAGCCTACTTATCTCATTAAGTTCACCTGAGTAAGTATTAATATCATACCTCTTTGATTCACTGGTCCATTTTTTTTCTTGCCCCTTCATATCTGGTGATGAAGCTCCAAAGATTGATTTGCTTTTATGAATAGCATCCCTAGCCTGCAGGAAGTATTCATTAGTTGAAGTCATGATTGAGGTAAGGTACTATCAAGATTGTCAATATCAGATCGCGGAAAATAGCAATTTGTTCGAATTATGCTATGCTACATTGTTATAGTGCTGCTAATAATAGTGGTTATTAAACAACATTTTTTGTACTAATTAGCGTATTGTAGAGCAATAGTGATTTGTTTAAATTATGCTATGTTATAGTTATAGTAACACTATTTAACAAGATTAAAGTGCAATGTAAGAA
Organism: Medicago sativa; assembly: GCF_051527215.1. Lineage (NCBI taxonomy): Eukaryota > Viridiplantae > Streptophyta > Magnoliopsida > Fabales > Fabaceae > Medicago > Medicago sativa. Next base: position 88,159,257 of record NC_140752.1, read on the forward strand.
ATTGTACAGAGAAATAAGCTAACTTAGTTCTTACCTTCTCTATGGATGGACATGATCTATGAGAGCCAAATTGAGAACTTTTGTTAGGCCTTTCAACCTCATAGGAAGACCGAAGACCACATGGGAATCCGATTCTCCATTTTTTTCTCAGACATTGGATTTAATAAAAGCAATAACTTCTTAATGCATGAATTAGGAAATAATCCACAACCCTTGGCTGAAATACTTGCATGATCATCAGTTTCATGCACCTCTTATATTGTGTCGTGAGACCAACAACATGATTAGGAAATACTCAAATTTATTAATTAATTTTAGACGTAGTCTCCACCGAATTATCTCTTATCTTTTCTTAATTAATTAACTAACTTGATTAGTCCCGTGAGCATAGCTCAGTTGATGGGACAATGCTTATTATATGCAGGGGCTGGGGTTCGAACCCCGGACACCCCACTTATTCACCTTATAAGGTGAATTCTAGCCACTAGACTACCTGACAAAAAAAAAAATTTAACTTGATTACTTGTTTGTTGGCAAAAACCTTATAAGGTGAATTCTAGCCACTAGACTACCTGACAAAAAAAAAAAAAAATTTAACTTGATTACTCGTTTGTTGCCAAAAACTTGTGAAAATTGCTGTTGACACATATGCATTGGCTGAGAAACACAAGTAAATTACCCAAATACCCTTCGGTAGTTAACTGCCGAATTCTGAAGAAACCGGCTGCAGTTAACTGCTGAGGAAACCTTAACAAGTTTCAGGTTTACTGCAAGTTTCAGGTTTTCTATTTCCTCGACACTTAACTACCGAGGGGTATTTGAATAATTTACTTGTGTTTCTCAGTCAAACAACATGTGTATCCAGCAATTTTCAAAACTTGTTAGTGTTGTGTTGTAGACAATTTGGATATTGCATAGCACATGCTTAGAAATTAATAGGGCAAACATCTCTCTAAACGTGTGAGGTGTTGTTATTAATATAGTTCTAAATGTATAATTGCAAACATATCCTTAGTGCCTCTTTGTTAGTAATTTTGCGGACTAAATTGATCAACACAAATCATATTTCATGACTAAATTAACTATTTTAAAATAGATTGAAGGACCTTGATGACTAATGAAAGAGACACTTGTGAATGTGTTTGAAATCTGTCTTTATCTTTCTCTTTATATTAGATCTTTTCAACTCATTGTTTAGGCAACGTGTCAAATTTTTAATTAACCAATCTCATAATCAATTAATCACAAAACAACAAATTTTTATCCTGAAATAACTTTTGTAACATAAGAAACCAATAAGAGAGCTTCATCTGATAATTGAGACCAATTGCTTCGTTACTTAAGTTATGTTTTAATCTTAGTCATTCCTTTTAATTTAATAAATGAAATAAATGGTAATGAAACATTAAATTGGTCTGAAATGATTAACGAGTTTCAACAAAAAAACGAATTATTAGTAAAAACTGAGTTTGATTCACTCCAAATTATCAAGCCTTTTCCCATGGAATAGAAGGGTTAACAAAAAAAAAAAAAAACTTAAGCGAATCATTGTCAATCATATGTCACTGGTAAAAGACTCGTGTTTTCGCACGGGTCACATAACATTGCGATAATTATATAAAAATAATTAAATTGTTAATGTTGTAAAATGTTTATAGATATTAAATGAAAATTATGAGTATTAATGTAATGTTTCTATTAAATATTTTTCTCTTATATATACAAAAATTTGTTTATATATGCAAAAAAAAAAAGTAGATATATGAGCAAGTTGATAGATAAAATTTTGAAAACTCTGATTATTTTACAAATCAAACCCAATGTAGTGTTTCTATTAAATAACATTTTATTTTATATGCAAACTGTTGTTCATTGTTTGCATGGCACCCGTTGTAGATTTTATGTACTTATATCTGGATAAACAAATTTTTATATACATATATGAGAAATTCAATATGATAAAATTTTGAAAACTCATGGTTATTTTCAAAATCAAAATTAATGTAATGTTTCTATTGAATAACTTTTTATTTTATATGCAAAAGATTTTTCAATGTTTGCATCACACCCGTTGTAGATTTTATATACTTATATATAAACAAATTTGTATATAGATATATGAGAAAGTCGATATGATAAAATTTTGGAAAATCGTGACTATTTTCAAAATATCAACATTAAGTAGTGTGTCTAAAATAAATTCTTATTTTATATTTTAAACACCGTTAAATATTTAAACCGCACTTGTTGAGGATTTTATATGTTTATATATGCAGAAGAAATTTTTTATATACCAATATGTGATAGTCGATATGATAAAATTTTGAAAACTAGTAAATATTTTCAAAATATCAACATTATTGCAGTGTTTTTATAAGATTTTTATTTTATATGCAAAACACCGCTCAATGTTTGCACCGCTCCCGTTGCAGATTTTAAATGTTTATATCTACATAAACAAATCTTTATATACATATATGAGAAAGTCGGTATGATAAATTATTGGAAACTCATTATTATTTTTGAAATATAACCATTAATGCAGTGTGTCTATTAAATAAATTTTTATTTTATATTTAAAACACTATTAAATATTTAAACCTCACTCGTTGAGGATTTTATATGCTTATATATGTAGAAGAAAATTTTTATGTGCTGGTACGTGATAGTCGGTATGATAAAATTTTGATAACATGTGACTATTTTAAAAATATCAACATTAATGCAGTGTTTCTATTAATTAAATTTTTAATTTATATGCAAAACAATGTTCAATGTTTGCAACGCTCCCGTTGCAGATTTTAAATGTTTATATATTATGTAGAAACAAATTTTATATGCATATATGAGAAAGTCGATATGATAAAATATTGGAAACTCATGATTATTTTCAATATATAAACATCATTGTAGTGTGTCTATTAAATAAATTTTTACTTTATATGCAAAACAACTTTCATTGTTTGCACTTCACCTATTGCAGATTTTTTGTGTTTATATTTGCAGAAATATAAATTTGAGAATAGCCTCAATAATAATAATAAAAATAAAAATAATATAAGTAGCATTAGAGATAATAGCTACAATAGCAATAGTAATTAGAAAAATATGCAAAAGAATAATACCAAGCCACGGTGAACAATCCTAGCACAACGGTAAGGAATGCAATGTAAAATATAAAGGGGCCTTCTTCTTTAAAGATTTTGAAAGCACAATCATCATAAGTGGTATAAGGATAGTTTCCTTCGGTATCAGGTTTCTTATTCTGCATCCTAGTTTTCACATAAAAAAATGGAAAACGGACAACTGTTAAAGAAATTAGAGATACAACAATTGCACTTGACCAAGATATTCATTAATTAGAAATTGCAAATAATCATAACCAAATAGAAATTAAGATAAAATATTTTATTTTATTGCAATCAATATTATTATATTAAAAGGAAAAACAAAACAAAACAAAAAACAACAAAAAAGGAGTTAACATACTGCATAATATAATACTTATGAACTACATGAGTTTTTTGACAACACATTTACATTAAGGGGATAAGTTTAAATAAGATTAATGGAAGTGTATATTTTTGTAGTAGAACAACACTTAACATATTTTTGTAAGTGTATACTTTTGTAACATCAATGGAATAAAATGTAGTGAACAACAGTAGGTGAGAGCATAAAATACCAAGTAGACAGAAAAGTGAAACAACAATTCACACGAACACAAAAAAAAATGAAGAGTAGAAGAAAATCATATGAAATTAAACTATCTTTATAACCAAATATAGGTTTTATGTTAAAACTCTTTTGTAAACTTGAGATTTTTATGAAAACGAGCATTACACATTTTTTGACTTGAGTTTTCACTACTTTACGTTTGCAGTGCAAGTTTAACAAAAGAATCATCCCTCAAAAAATTGATCAAGATGTCATATCGTGATATAAGAACTTCAAGCAATAAAACAACCCATGACAAATTCATATCATCATTCCCCGTATAGCTATAATGACCAAAACAAAGCTAGGTTGAGCTTCAATCAAGATTTTACAAACATATGTTTCATGTATATCTAAAGTTTGTCATTATGACCAACCAAAACAATTATCTAATAATGTATCCATATATCACAGCAAATGCAACATCTCTTTCAACGGTTTTCGCAAATGCAAATAAGAGACAATAACATAAAAATGGTATAAAAGTAAACAATTGGATAAATACTTAATAATTGAAAACAAGAAAATGTAGCACCAACACTTTCGATGAATGGCGTGTCAACGTCAAACATGTATATGTATCTGACTCCGTCACATGTGAGTAAATACAATTAATTCATTTTTTTTTCTTCAAATTTTTACTAGTGTCAAAGTGTTTGTGTTGGTATAAAATAAACAAATAAAACACAATAAAATCCCACCACTCAAACATTCACATTGCAAAATATTTAACACACTTTTGTGAGTGTATACTTTTATAATATCAACATACTTACCAATATTTTTGACAAGCACTCAACACATGTACCAATATTTTTGATAATAAGTCCAATTAAGATTAATTAACAATATTAACATAGTTACTTACAGATAGCAGCAGTCCTGTCATCTAGACCAATAAGCTTGCAAAACGTAGCAATCTGCAAATGAACCACAAACAATGACAATTCCAACACATAATGTTGTAGAATTTGCATCCGACATTGAAATTATCAACACAAATCTTATGGACAAAGTAAACCAAGAAGATTAAGAAAGCAAGGATGTACGATTGGAAAAGATTGAAACATAATCCAAATAAGAAAAATATAGGAAGTGCGTATAGCCAAACACATGTTCAAATAATTATCAACCATCAATGACATTTGATATCTTCTCACAATTATAAATTGGATAACAGCCAACACCTCTAGTTTAAAAGAATACCAATCGGTAACAAATTTTAACAAAAACATGAGTCAATCACAAAACTTAGGACTAATGCATCCAACTAAAAACAAAACCAGCTCCTAATAATTGTGATCAACTAATGTACCTACTAAATAGAAGCATACACCATTATTGTGTGCTTTAAAGTTTGAATTTTTGCAAAAATGATTTCAAGTGTTCGACATATACATCAACAATTTAAGTGTTCAAGACATATTCCAACAATTTTAAGACGTTATGTATCTGCCATGTTTATCGCAATTCTTGAGTGTCTCAACGAACCATTTCAATGTTAAGGTACTTTTGATGAACTTCAAAAATTTGCTAGGAGACAAGTGAATATAGTTCTTATGCTAATCGCCAATATTTGTATTATGCTCCTCGTATTCAATTGTTTTTTATTAATGAAATAATACAAGTTTCTTTGGTTTTAAAAAGAAGTTCATGGATTCAAACATCATTAATTACCATCTTTCATTTCCATCACTTCTATACTATTTTATTTTATTTGTAAACTATACGAATTTTTTTTATTTGAAATGACCAATGTCAATAATTAGGTGTTAGATTACTTTTTTCTACTTCGTTCGAGTTTGAACCGATGACCTCCAACTGTTTATTCCTTAGTTAAAACTAGTTGAACTATCCTACTTCATCAAGGATAATATAATCAATGTATACTATAAAGAGATTGTTATGGTTATTCAACTTATACACCCATGCACATGAAATAATAGTTCAAGGACATTTCAATACTTCAAAGAGGTAGAAAGACATTAATTCAAGAGAAATAGAAAGGAAATCTACCTAGGGTCATTTTTGTTAGTAATGCTAAGAACTAAATTGACCAACAAAAAACATATTCAGTGACTAAATTAACGGCTAAAAATATATTTGATGACTGTAATGGTTAATCCAAAAGATACTTGTGAATGTGTTTGCAATTCTGATACATTTAGGTATCAATGTGACGACAAATTATATTTCCGGGGACCAAAATATTGGCTTATCAAAAATTAGTTGATATGAAACAAGGTCAGTCATGATGCCGTATTTCAATATATCTTGTAAAAATAGCTAGACAAATTTGACTCATAAGCAAATTCAAAATAGTACGACGTGTAGTTTATTATCTTAAGTTAAGTCGTGGCCTCGTAGATATTAAGAAAGAGAAGTGTTATTTGAAAAATCATTTAGTTGTTCAAAATCGTAGTTATATACTATGTATGTACAATTTCATTTAGTTGTTTTAAAATCCAAGCATGACAAAAAGTAAGTATTATATTTAATTTTAAATAGTAAACAAAATCTTAAATTACTTTATTCGAAAGAATATTTGTTGGGTGAGGTCAATCCCTTTAAGTATATAAATTAATCTTCACATTTACACGCGGAGGATACAATTGGTTAAAAAAAAAATGGAGGAATCACGTTTGCAGGGGCGTAGCTATGTGCTGGAGAGGGGTAGCTTTGGCTACCCCAAAAATCATTTTTTATTTATATTGGTATGAGTATGGTATGTTTAACTACCCCAATAAAATATGTTTAGCTACTCCAGATTAGTATATTTGTGTAACGTTAAGATAAATAAAATACTCAAAAGATTATCATTTGTTTAGTAGATTTTTTTTAAGGAATTTGTTTAATAATTTTTTTTTTTGGTCTTGTTTTGACATTTTCGATATCTTAAGCAGCTAAAAAGACAACATTGTTAGCAATAAAAATTGTAAAGATAAAAGTAAAAAAATAAGATTACTTAGTTATTGTAAGTATAAACAAAGTCAATTATAGATAAATTTGATTCTTTGAAGTGTTCTTTAACTCTTCTTCTTTTTTTTTTAATAAATAGCTATCGTTAGTTTTTATATTTTTTGTGTTACTTTAATTTACATTTTATATAAGTAAAATTATTGTGTTTTTTTCCTTATGAGTTAAATTTAATATATTGACCCCGTACAAAATTGGACAGCTTTGCCGCTGCAAGTTTGATTTGTAAGGAAAGGAACTACCGCTAATTAGCTATAGTTTAGTTTTTAGGGGACTAATTAGATATAGTTTTGTTATTCATAGATTTCTCTGAAAATATACTTGAAAAAAATCTATTGTGGTTTTTTTTTGTTGGGGTTAACTCTTTGGTTTCTAAGAGAAAAGGACCCGGGTAATTCAGAGTTCGGAAGATAAATTAAAGTCTGTTAATGAATTGTTTCTCCAAATAATCGACTCAAGTTCTATTGAATAACTCGTTTTTTTGTTGGGGCTCATTAATCACTTAAACCCAATTGATTAAAATTTACAATTGTTTGAAATAATATTGACCTTTTCGAAAAGTAGTTGCTTTTTTTTTACGTGTATAGTTAGTAAACGAACAAGTTTATCAAATCCTTCAAAACAATTACACCTCTTTAAGATCAAAAATATTTTCGACCGAAAAAAAAAATCGAAAATAATGATATGATGAAAAAACTAATCCTGGCAAAGAAAAAAGGGTAAGTATTATCTATACTATCTATAAAGGCAAAACATTACTTTGGTGTGGCCTTTTTTTTAAATCTCAAAATACCCTTACTTGATGGTAGTTATTAAAAAAAAGGGTCATGTTAACCAGTGCCCCCGGGCACTGGTTAAGGAAGGCAAAAGAGAAAATTTTAAATAAAAAATAGGCTTAATTACCTTTTTTGTCCTCTAACTATTTAATTAGTATCAGTTTGGTCCTCTAACTAAAATTTGATTTATTTCGGTCCTCTAAGTTTCTCACAGTTACTACATTAGTCCTTTCTGTTAGTTTTATTCAAATAAATGTTAGGGATTGTGTTATGTGGGTACCAGACCTCCTGTTTCACACATACATATGAACCATAACAGTTACTAATAATATCAGTCACTATTTAATCATAATAATTAATCAGGTATATGACCAAAATGATATTAATAAATATAGTTAGAGGACCAAAATGATACTAATAAATAAAGTTAGAGGACCAAAAACTAACAGAAAGGACCAAATGTAGTAACGGTGAGAAAGTTAAGGGACAAAAATAATTCAAAAGAGAAAGTTAAGGGACCAAAATAAATCAAATTTTAGTTAGAGGACCAAACCGATACTAATTAAATAGTTAGAGGACAAAAAAGGTAATTAAGCCTAAAAAATATACTTTTTCAGCTTTTAATGCATTGATTACACATCTCTCAATGCAAATCCTACTATATTTGACCCTTAACCAGTGCCCTGGGGCACCGGTTAACATTTCCCATTAAAAAAAACATTAGCCACTAATAATCACACACACACGATGGATGGAAGTAATTAAGAGAAAAATAACTAAGTTCCTTTATTTTAGGAGATGAGATCAAAGAGAATAATGGACAGTTTTTTTTTTTTAAAGAAAAGAGAATAACGGCAATTTATAACTCATGAATTTTTTTTGCCTTTTATTAAAAAAACTAATTTATGCATGGATTTTTTTTATTATATTTAATTTTTCTTTAATAAATAAAAACGGTTTTCTGCTAAAGGTTTTGTAAAAATATCAACTAATTGATTTTCTGTGTTCCGAAACAATGTTACCTTTGATAGGTATAGATTACTATTAATTATTCATATTCATATCTTTAGATTTTTTTTAAGTAAATATTGGAAAAAGCGGACAGACGGACCTAAAAAGAGGGGTACATGTTCAATCAAATTCCACGGGTACAGCCAAAAAAAATGTCCAGGGGTACGTAGTGTTGACCTTCAAAATATCTTAAATAAACATAAAGGAAAATAACAAAATCATTTAAACCAAAATCAAAAATTAAAATCATTAGAGTAATTGTTAGTATATTTTCTTCCTTTTTTAAGTATTGTACGCTAAAGAAAATGGGGATAATGACAATTAATACTAAATTTAATCGATTTTTTTCTTAAGTCGCCCAATTTTGTATGTGTTTGGGATGTTGGGGAGACTTCAAAGTTTGTAAATTTAATTGAACAAAATTAGAATTTTTATGCTAATTTGAAATTGGTCTGATTGTTATTAAAAAAAAAACTGTACTATTTTATGTTATACCAAACCAACATTTAGTAAAAGAAAACGTTTATAATGTCGATGAAGAATATCATTTTTTTAATTATTATGATTACAATTTCAAAATAGTTTTCATATTCATTAGTTGACGTGACAACAAATCATTAAATATATGTATAAAATAAATGTACACTGACATAATATACTAATTAAACTCTTTATTTTTATCTATGTCATTAAATCATATAATAATGTCTTATCGTGGTTTGTCATGAAATTTCTGAAGGAAAAAACCAAAATACTACATGGTAAAAACATATTTAACTAAGGAAGTGAGGATAAAGGCTGCAATCCTACACAAACGAAAAACAAAATCAAACTTCGTTAGTAGCATGAACCAAATAACCACCGTTAAATAGAATCAATTTTGTATATAGTACAAGCCTATGCAATATCATTTTTAAAAAAGAAATAAGTGTAAGAATATGATGCCATATTTAATCTGTTTGATTATATTGTTAGATTCACCATTTCATACCCACAAATTGTGCAACCTTAAATAAAAAATATGAAACATACATGAGTAGAAGAGGAACGATTTACACATGAATGATTTATCAAATATAATAGAAAGTCTATCATGTATTTTTTTTTTTTATCATTTTCACTCCAAATTTATCGATTCAACCAGTTTTGTGAAAATGTGATGTATTTCTTATTGACTATCGACCGATTTCCATTTCAAGTATATAAAGTAGGGAAAAAAATAAAGAAAAGTCAAATATAATAAAAAAATATATATAAAAGAGCAAAATATTGAAAGTAAAATAGCAACATAAGAAATGTTAAACAAAGAAGAATAAATAGATAGAAAAAGTTGGAGTATAAAGGGATTAAAATAAAACAAAAGCGGGGATGAGAACATATAAACACCAAAAAAAGATTTAAAAGAGAATATGAATAAGAAAACAACAACATAAGAAATCACAATAAAAAGTAACATAAAAATAAGAAATGTTAAACAAAAAATAAAACAATAAAAAATAAGAAATAAACAAATAAAAGAAAAGAGAATGGGGTTGAAAGCAATGATTTTTTATGGGAGGAGGAGGAAGAGGTAGATGAAAATATTGAAAAACAAATTGTTTATATAAAGAAAATCATGTCATGATCAATTTTGATTAGCTAATGATAAATAAATTAAACATGATTGTCAATAGAAAATGAATGAGTCAAGATTTATTTTGATTGGTTGATAAAAAAACATTAAATGATCTCTCAAAAAAAAACATTAAATGAGACTGTGAATATGAAGATACCATGTGTATTATTAGTTTTTAAGAAGGTATTTATATTATTATATAAAGATATAAAGATAAAGATTTTACAATGGAACGAGTAATTAATAATAGGGAGGAGAACGTAAGAAAGGCTACATTAATGAACTGAAAAAATTATTTACTCTACTAGGAAATGTATATTGTAATTGGATACAGTATACATAAGATTATCTGGTTAAGTGAGATCATAAGGAGCGTGTGAAACAGCTTCTCTTGATGGTAATAATATAAGCAAAGCCTTTCAGTACTATTACCATAGTTATCGATGTGGGACTTAGGACACTGTCATTCTTTTTGTACATTCTCCGTATCCTGATTTTGTATCTTGTCACAGAATTAGCCATAACAAGGATCTTGGAGCAAAACTGCAAAAACACTCCCCCACCCAACCAAGCACCCGCTCCAACACTACAATCCTCAAAGGATTACCATTAGCATTACCAAGAAGGTCTTGAAGATCATCAGACTTCTCTTCTGAATCATTGCAATTATGAACATATGAGCATATCAGTTCAATGGATTACCGGTCCAACTTTGGTCCGAACTTGAACTGGTGAGCATATTGGTTCAATTTCCAGTCTGATTTTGATTACCGTGATAAAATCTCAAATATTATTGTCGCATTTGTTATTTTTATTTCTTGACAATTCGATTTTAATCGCTTGTTTAAATGGCAATGCCACAAGTTTATTCATCAATTATTTTGTACTAACCATTCTTCTCGTATAAGACTAGTTGGAGGGTGGTCATGCTAAGATAGGAAAATCGTCTTGAAAGAATAAATTTGCTAGAGTATGGTTATGAAGTTTCTTTTAACGGCAAATATTAATATTGTTAGTATTATGTTGATAATGGAGATCGTTGACTCCTCGCCCTCCTAAACACTATGAAATTTGCTAGTGACAACTTGAAGTAGGTTGCATACTTCCTATTTCATGGCATTTAAAAAGATTAATCTACAGCATATATAGGTTACTTAAATATGGCATGACTGCGATTATATATTGAATATTGATCTGTGTTAAGTTTTCTAACATGCATATGACACAACAAATACCTGAAATGCACAGCATATGAAGTTCGTCTAAGTTGCAATTGATCTGATTTTCATATTTGGACATAATTTATGAAATTGCAAGAAAAGGCGGAGTAAATGTTAAAAAGAATTTTCGTATGTAATACAATGTGTGTGTGTAATGAAATCATAATCAAAAAAGAAAAATGAAGTGAGAACAACAGCACTCAACATTAGTTTATATGTACTTCTGGGGAGAGAATTATGAAATTTTGAATCCATTGAAGGTACCATTAGTCCAAAAGAAGCTTTGTTTGTTTTTATTGATCACCACTTAGGATATGTATTCTTTTCTGTACAATACTGATGTATCAAGAAAAATGTAATGGTGTCAGCCTGTCAGGGCTCAATTTTAAGAAGACAACAAATGTAAACATAATGGAAAACTGAAAATAAATGACAAGCGTGTAACAATATAATTAACCATGAGAAATTTAGTTACCTATGATATCATGCAAAACAAACCAATATTTAGTCCCACAAGCCTGAAAGAATATAGGAAATATAAAGCATAGCCAGAGTTCCATCTCTAAGATTTTGAATGCTGAGGTTTATATAAGGTTAGTTCCTGTAATGAAAGTTAATTGCCAGTTAAAAATTTATATCTTTGAGACTGAACATAAAATATTAGCTCAATGGATAAATGAGGTTACCTTAGAACAAAAATCATGATCATGATGCAAATTTGAAGTTTTCACTATTGTTTCCCACTTGCTATAGCTGGATGCTCTACTATATCCTATCCTTTTAACAGCATGTGATTGTGTTCCTCGACTCGAATACACGGACTGATTCTTCAAAGAAACTAAAGGCAATGCACGACAAAGCCACGACTCAGAAGGTGACTTTGGCAGTGGTGGGGAAAGAAGGTGCATAACACTTTTAGCATCACTTTTTCCTAAACCATCATCAACTACAACAATTTGCTTGTTGTTGTTAAACTTTGTACCTTTGTCAAATGAGCTTTGCACAAGTTGCAAGGACATGGATTCTTGGCCAATTTCCATTGAAAGGTTCCTTGAATTTGAACTTCTTTTGGATCCTTGTGACTGTGCCTCTTGAAAACTTTCATGACCTTGGCTTGGGAATTTCAATTTTCTAATTTGGTTATTCTCGGCCTGAGATTGAGGCCTACCTCGAAAAGAAGATACGCCAGCAGCAGCAGCAGCTCCTGACCGACGAAATGAAGAGATCCTACTTATCTGACTAAGTTCACCAGAGTAAGCATTATACCTCTTCGATTCACTCGTCCATTTTTTTCTTGCCTCATGCATATCTGGTGATGAGGCTCCAGAGCTTGATTTGCTTTTATGAATAGCATCCCAAGCCTGCAGGAAAGATTCTTACTTGAAGTCATGATTAGTAGATAAAATTATTTACAAAATGAGGTCAAGGTAATGCACTATCGACTATTGAAAGGTGCAGTGCCGTTCAATCAAGATAGCAATTTGTTCGAATTACACTATGCTACAGTGTTAACGTATTGCAGAACAATAGTGATTTTTTTAAATTCTGCTACACTATAGATATAGCGCCGCTATTTGACAACACTGAGTGCAATGCAATAATTTGTATAGAAAACTCAGACTAACATGGTTCTTACCTTCTTTATGGATGGACCTGATTTATAAGAGCTAAATTGAGAACTTCTGTTAGGCTTTTCAACCTCATAGGAAGACCACATGGGAATTTGGTTCTCCATTTTTGTGTCAGGCATTGGATTTAATAAACACAAGGAATTCTTAATGCATGAACTAGGAAATAATCCACAACCCTTAGCTGAAATATTTGCATAATCATCAGTTTCATCATGATCACTTTCTTCTTCTTCCTCTTCTTGGTATTGACACGTGTATGGTACAATGTCGGTGATATTTCTATTGTTAACAAAAGAGTTCTTTTCCTCACTAACCAATTTGGTGCTAGGTTGTTGTAACAGAACAGATTGTTTTCTTGGAGCATGTTGATGAGGTTGTAAAGTCATAGCCTTTGCTGCAGGTAAAAACCGGTTCATCATGAATTCTTGAGCTTGTTTATCATCAGTAGAAGAGATTCTACACTTGTTTGCATCCAAATTATCCAAACCGCTTACACATAATGATTCTGTTGAAGACAGTGTTTCTAAGGCATCTGAAAAAGCATCATCGTCGTCGTCGTCACCCTCTTCCAAATTCTGTAGCTTTTCATTTTTTTGTCCTTTGTCATGATCTACTTTATTCATAATGTCACTTAAAGAATTCGATTTACTTGAGGACCTAACCTTGTTATCAAGTTTAGATCTACCAGCGATATGCTCCCAATTGAAAGACACGAAAACAGGTTCTGTTACTTGGTCTTGAGTCATGTCTGATTTGTTGTATGGAAGAGAATGTGCTGAATTATCTAATATCTTGATCTTTGCTTCAGTTGAAGATGTTGGTGTACAAATAGAGCGTCTCACAGACATAAGAGGAGCATTAATATTCAATTTCCCTTCATTCATCATTATGTTCCACAACTCAGTTTATAGAAGCAGCCCTTCCTAATAATAAAGTAAAATTTCAAGGCAACATAAATGAGGTAAGCAATTCTAAAATTGACATGGAAGTACGTGATCATTAAAATTTTGAGTTAAAAATTTACAATATAAATAGCAGATTCTCCTTTTCGAGTTCTAACAACTACTTCAGATTGAAGGAGTTTCTGGTATGTGTCGGTATTTGATCGCATAGTGACATGATACCAACACATGTGATTGCATTCAATTACTTTATTTTCAAATTATTATCAGTGTTAAGTGCCAACAATAATACAGTTAGAAATTCTAATCTTTCAAGAATTTTTTAGAATTTAACATGGAATGATTTGATCATTAAAGTTATGAGTTATAGTATAAATAAACAGATTTTATTTTAGAATTCAATTTAACAAAAGCACCAATAAACAAGTATATAAGTCTATTTTTACTCTTCTCAATAAGGCAAATATAGACTGTTCCAAAAAATAAAGCCAAATATATAAATATTTTTTTAAAAAAATTGCAAGGCTTGCTAGTTGCTTTTCCAACCAAGGATAATAATAGTGCTAATAATAATAGCACCAATGATAAAAAAATGAATGCCAATGAAGTTATGAAGAAAGTAGCATACCAATTTGATCACAACATGAAACATGGGACATAGCCTCAGAAGCAGAATGTGATCCAAGCGTGTGTGTTTGTTTTGTTATTTTAGCTATAGAATTTTGCCAAGTAAAGTAAGAAGTAGGATAGTGTAGAGTCATCAAATCAGTAGCAAGTGAACATCACATGGTGAGAGAGTTCAGTCACATAAAAAGATGAAAAGGATCAAAAGGAATGAATGGTAGCAGTTGCTAAACGATAGAATGTGAGGGGAGAATGAGTAAGAGTGAAGAAAAGTAGAAAAGTTGAGACAGAGACAGAAAGCTTTAGTATATCTATCTTCTTTTGCTTTGTGTGTTTTTTCAGATTTTACTACTATATGTCTGTTGAATATGTTGAAAGAGAATAGAATGGACAATATTCAACTCCAAAATGATCACAGTGAGGAACAAAGTTCTATTACAACTGTTTTGAAACTGATCCATTCTTAAAGTTCTATTACAAGTGTTTTTAGAGTATTATTCTTTAATGAAGATAATTATTTTTTTTTACTAAATTAAGCTAGTGATTGTAAATATAGTAATTGTAATTACTACTTTTTATCTTTGCTATACTATTTAATTTTAGGGTTAAATAAGTTCTTTCGTCCCTAAAAATATACAAAATTTTGATTTTAGTCCCTAAAAATTAAAATGGAATGTTTTTGACAATTCTTGAATAGAATATGAAAATAAAAAGGTTAGACATAATAGATGAACACAACTTAGACACTTTTTTTTTTTGAGGAACAACTTAGACACTTATTAAACATAAAAAGGTCATACTCTAAACATTAATATGAACATTAATTGATCGTTAAAGACCAAAAACAAAACAAATTTCTTTTGGAGGATAAAAACATCTAGTTTTATTTTTTAGAGACTAAAATCAAAATTTATTATATTTTTAGGGACGAAAAACTTATTTAACCTCTCAGAATTCAATGTAAAATTAGTGGCAAAGTGCATATCCTTCACTTCCCACTATAAAACCTATTTTAAATATAATTTGGACCCCGTTAAAAAGGCTTCACTTTTTTTTTTTCACCGTAAAAAAGGTCTAGCAGCACAATTCTAGAATTTCTTTTCTCACCTTTTTTGTTTTCACGCGCCCTCTAAAAAAAATTTCAATTTTATCCCATATTAATTATATAATCTAAAACGTTTTTTTTTTTTTTTTTTATAAAATTTCATAATATACAATTTGAAATCTCTCAAAACACAGAAGTCCAGGTGTTTTGCCATTAAACTACTCTAGTTCATGTTTCAAAACTTTCCGGCAAACACAATCTAAAAACAAACTCAATATTTTAGATTATATAATATAAAATGTGTCAAACCTCCCATAAGAACAAATTTTACAACAGTTGTAATTATTATATTGACATATTTCGGCTTCACCTAGGACAATATAATGATTGTCATTATTATAAAAACATGATCTGTACCCAAAAAAAAATGATCTAAAGGGGTGTTTAACACATTTTGGATTATATAATTTAAAATGTTAAATTTGTTATTGGATTGTGGTTGCCTAAAGGTTTTGAAACAAGAATTAGAGTAGTTTAAAACACCTCAAATTTCTGAGTTTTGAAAAGTTTTGGATTCTATATTCTAAAATTTTATAAAAATACTTTGATTTTTTTTTGGTAGTGGCCGGGGTTTAAACCCCGGACCTTGCATATTTTATGCATTGTCCCAACCAACTGAGCTAAGCTCACGAGGACGAAAAAATACTTTGATTTATATAATCAGAACTAGGTAAAATTGAAAAGACAGGGGATGTATGAGTATGTTGGAGGGTAGGGAAAGTAACACTCGTTCTCTGTAGAGATACACATCTGTTGGGCCGGCCTGGCTAATAACTTGAGTTGGATCACACTATTGGCACCTCTAATTTTCGAAAGCTACATTTACCTTGCTCCTGGTTTTTTTTTTCCTTTTTCCCTTTGATGACACTTTTAATCACACAAATTTTTTCACTCAAAACCTTCTCTTATGGTCTATTCAAATATGAGTTGGGTTTAACTTAATGTGAGACAAGCAAACTTATGAATTTAAATTAGAATTTTTTAAAATGGGATTTTAAACTAGGGATTTATATTTTAACGGGAAGAGATGCATCATATATAGGCATGGCAACAATACCCGTATCTGTGGGTACCCTCTCATACCCACCCCGATTTGGCGGGTTTTCCCCGTGTTGACTGGGTTTGGGTATAGGTTTGGGTTTTCCTCGATTTTAAAACACGGGTATGGGACGGGTAATGGGGTTATATGTACCCACCCCGAATCCATACCCATACCCAACCCGAATATCAAAATTACTTTTTTAACCCTTTTTATATAAATACAAACACAACCCTAGATCATTTCACTCCAATCCAAACAGAAGATGTCATTGTCAGACAACACTTTTCTGGGTTCTCTCTCAAGTAGTCAACGCTGCTCACAAAGGGAACATAATTCTTTACAATATTGCCATTGGGGTTGGAAAAAATAACTTTTTGTTTATTAAAAAATGAATCACTACGGGTACGGGGATAGGGATGAGATACCCGAACCCGTCGGGGACGGGGATGAGATTCAATTTTTTATCCTCGTTGGGTATAGGTAGGGTAACAGGTAAGTATATGTGAATCGGGGATGGGGAAGGTAAAACCCGTCCCCACCCCGCCCCATTGCCATGCCTAATCATATATGCATGAAACTTGTGCGATTAGAGGTCTAATTTTAAAATACAAACCCCTCCAATCCTCCATTGAATATTTGAATGAGTATAAGAACATATATGCATGAAACTCGTGCGAATAAACTACATATATGTCCATGTTGCCATTTTGGATACGATGCACTTATTCAAAAAAAAATTGTTGGATACGGTGCATGACGACAACTCATAGGATTCATAGGACCACAGTAAAAAAACAAAAACGATGACACGCAAAATAATAATTTCATGTGAACAATATTATAATTGTTTCCGTCGACATAGCTTATACTCCCCCGGTCACTAATATAAACAAAACTTTACATTTTAAATTCATTCATTAAATGTTGTATGTTTGGTCTTTTTATTGTAGACCACATCCATCATTTAATGAATGAATCTAAAATGCAAAGATTTGCTTATATTAGTGATCGGAGGGTGTAGCTTAATTAGTGCTAGCAACACTCTTTGTTGGACACTCTCCCTAATACTCATTCTTTTATTGTGCTAAATCAACTTGTAAGTGAAACCTACATAAAGTGATGGAACATACATTGATTTTATTCAATAAAAAGCGAGTGTTAGAGAGAGTGTTCAAAAAAGAGCGTCGTTAGCATTCCTCTTAGTATAAGTATTGTAGTATGCAAAGGTTAGAGTTTTAACGCTGAATTTCTTACTTATTAACTTTTTAGCTAATATGATTATTGAAAAATGAGTTTTTCTATCACGTGCAAATTTGCATATGTTAAGAAGTTAGAAATAAATTTTTTTTATTGGAACTTATACATTTAATATTAAATATAAAACTTTTGAATAAATAATTGTTGTTTTTCAAGAAAAAGTTATTATTATTAGTTGTTTTAACATGTGCAACATTGCACATGTTAGACAAACATAAAAGCAACGTGATGACCGTACATAGATGGAGATTATATTATACACTCTTGGGAAACCGATTAAGGAATTAAACATAGTAGTATTATGTTGGAGGTTGTGCAACCAATTACTTGATGAGTGCTCCGGAGGCATTGTTTAGCGCATGACCGTAATTTTAATTTAATTTATAACAAAAAAAATAATAATAATAATTGCGCTTGGCACAATTAATTGTATATATATGTGACACCTATACTACAAGAATGGTAACCAAGACCAAGAGATCAAACATTGGTAACTCATTGTGTAATGATGATATACCACATCACAAAGTTCATTCTGTCTTTTTTAATCCTCATTTCCATTACATGTCTTTCATTTGCCTTGTCTAGTGAGTACTCAATTTCTAGCCATGGCAAGTTGGACAAGTTTTCCTCTGATGAAGAAGTGTTTGAACTCTTCCAATTGTGGAAGAAGGAGCACGGGCGAGACTATGCCAATTCAGAGGAGGAAAATGCCAAGAGATTTGAGATATTTAAAACCAATTTTAAGTATATCAATGAGATGAATGCAAAGAGAAAATCGCAAACACAACATCGTTTGAGTCTCAACAAGTTTGCTGATATGAGTCCTGAGGAGTTTAGTAAAACCTACTTACCAAAGATAGAGATGCAGATTCCCTCCAATCGGGACAATGGGAAGCTTAGAGATGATGATGATTGTGAAAACCTTCCCACTTCTGTAGATTGGAGGGAAAAAGGAGCTGTGACTGAAGTTAGGGACCAAGGAAATTGTCGTAAGATTTTATATTAATTATACCATTCTTTATTAGTAATTTTCATTTTTGCATTTCATTCCTATATATGTTTATGAATTTAATAATTTTATACCTTTAGAAAGTATATATAGGAATAGAGATTTGAAGTTATTTTAGATGTTATTATGATGAAAAAAGTTAACTACAAAATATATAAGTGAATTTTTAAGGTACTTTAAAAAGTTAAAATGAAAACGTGTTTATTTTTGCAAGATTAGCTAATAATCCATATATTTTCTTGGACTTATTCAAGTAAATTTGTTATTTTCTAGAGAGCCATTGGGCATTCTCAGTCACTGGGGCAATTGAAGGACTAAACAAAATAGCCACGGGAAATCTTATCAACCTATCAGCACAAGAAATTATGGACTGTGACCCTGCTAGTAAGGGTTGTGCTGGAGGTTTTTACTTTAATGCATTTGGCTGGGTTATTGAAAATGGTGGGATTGATACAGAAGCTAACTATCCTTATTTAGCTAAAAATGGTACTTGCAAGGTATGATTTGCAATTTTTCATTTTCTCCTTAACTATTTGTCTTTTCTAATTAATAAGAAACTTTAGTCACATTCTAACATCTTAGCTTGTGGAACCATCAAATTATATGTTTTTTTTCTTGAAGGAAAATGCAAACAAGGTTGTTAGTATTGACAACCTTCTGGTTTTGGATGGATCAGAAGAAGCACTTTTGTGTCGTTCTAGTAAACAACCTCTTAGTGTGAGTTTGGATGCAACTGGCCTTCAATTCTATGCTGGTGTAAGTATTAGTATTTATTGATATATTAATTGACAAGACTAGTCATTTTGTACAATTTTTTCTTATTTTATTTATCAATTGAATCTCTATAGTCCAATTTTTAAAACATTAACTTGGTATGTACTTAAGACATTTTTTTAGACTAAACTTTAGTGCTAATGTGAGGTGTTCATATATGTTTCAAAAGGTTGAACCTGATGTGATCTATATATCTAATGTGAGACTAGTTATTTCAATAGAAAGTATGTATATATATATTTAATGAAATTGTTGTTTTGACTAAAATAGGGAGTCTATGGTGGTGAGAACTGCAAAAAAGATTCAAGGAATGCAAATCTTGTTGGTCTAATCGTGGGTTATGATTCGGTGAATGGTGAAGACTATTGGATTGTGAAAAACTCATGGGGAAAAGATTGGGGAGAGAAAGGTTACTTGTTTATCAAAAGGAATGTTATTGAAGATTGGCCTTATGGTGTATGTGCAATCAATGCTGCGGTTGGTTACCCAATCAAAACAGCTTTATCTTCAGCCATGTAGTGGTTGGTTAGAGCAAAGAATAATACTACTAAGTACTAATCCTTTTGAGACCTATCTATAGGTTTCTCTAAGCAACGCCATATTGTAGTGCTAGCATGGAATTTGGGGCATGTTTACGACTTAATTATATGCCCCTTTATGTATGTACTAGTACTACTTCTCATAATATATATAATAATGGTGGCATTTCTATGAGTAATGAGTTACCATTTAGTTTCCCTTTTCTAAGTATATTTTTATAAATCATTTTTTAGCAAAATTTTCTTGAAAATGAGCAAACTAGCTCAAGACGTGCACAAATTAGTTGCAAACCCAGCATACAAAATGAGTTGACCCGAGCCAAAATTTGTTGCAAATTATTGGTAAGATGTGAAAAATTAGCTGACAATGAACTGAGTCAACTCGAACAAAGTTTGAGACTCGACACGACAATTGATTCATTGAACTTGAACTGTAAATTAAGTTTGTTAACTAAATAAATTGAACTTGACTTATATATAGTTTGACTCGTTAGGCTCATGAACTACCTCGATAAGATTCAAAACAATACAAAAGGGTTTAAATTTTTTTTTGAGAGAACAAAAGGGTTTAAATAACAAGTTGCAATTTCGAAACCAACGTTAAATAAACATGAATCCAACATAAAATTAACATGAATCCAACAATAAATTACGTAATCTTTTCATAATTCATAAGAAACGAAACAAAAGGGTTTTAAACATAACCGTTGGTTCGCTGTAAGATAAAGTAAACCAACAACAGCAAATATGTAAGGTGGACGGACCAACATTGCATTATATTCTTATTCTCTCTCTTCTTTTTTCTCTCTATTTTTTCGGCCAATGAAAAGAAAAAATTATCACAAATGGTTATACATATATCATTAATCTTTTTGAAATTAGGTTTTGTTAACCATCCAAAATGTTTGGTCATCATTTATCCTATAAATTTCCAAACATGTGGATTTTGGTACACATAATCATATATACCCAAATCCACTTGCTACGAAAATTTATTAGCAAGCCTTTTGGGGGCCAATCTTTCAATACTCTGGATGGTGTACTAAGTTAGTCTTACATCTTAGTTCATATTTATAAGCAAAGCATCTCAGTACTTTTACCATAGTTATCGATGTGGGACTTGGGACATCGTCATTTTTTTACGTTCTCCATATCCTGATTTTGTATCTTATCAAAAGGAATTGTAGTGTTTGCTCCAACACTACAATCCTCAAAGCATTGCCATTAGCATTACCACAAAGGTCTTAAAGATCCTCATTAACCAATTTGGTGCTAGGTTGTTGTAACAGAACATATTGTTTTCTTGGAGCATGTTGATGTGGTTGCAAAGTCATAGCCTTCGTAGGCATGGCAATTGGGGGGGGGGGGGGGGGGGGGGGGGGGGGGGGCGGGGGGCTTTCCCCATACCCAATTCTCATATACTTACCCGTTACCTTACTCATATCCAACGGGGATGAGAAATTGAACCCCGTCCCCGACGGATTCGGGTATCCCCGCCTCATCCCCGTACCCGCATTGAATAATTTTTTTTAATAAAAAATTGAAGTATTTTTGCAACCCCTGGAGAAATATTGTAATGCATTATCCAACAATATGTTCATTTAACATTTGTTAGACCGATTGATTTAGTTGCTTCTTTCAATATCAATGGTAGTTTTTATAACACGGCAATTATCAAACAAAATAACATGACATATCAACATATATAAAATAGTTTTCTGCATTCGGGACAGGTTTGGGTATGAGTTCAGGGTGGGTACCTATGTACCCGTTACCCGTCTCATACCCGTGTTTTGAAATCGGGGAAAACCCAAACTCATGCCCAAACCCAGTCAAAACGGGGAAAACCCGTCAAATTGGGTTTGGTTCGGGTGGGTAACCACGGGTATGGGTTTTGTTGCCATGCCTAAGCCTTCGCTGCAGGTAAAAACCGGTTCATCATGAAGTCTTAAGCTTGTTTATCATCAGTAGAAGAGATTCTACACCTGTTTGCATCCAAATTATCCAAGCCACTTACACATAATGATTCTGTTGAAAACAGTGTTTCTAAGGCATCTGAAAAAGCATCATCTTCATTGTCGTCATTGTCATCCTCTTCCAAATTTTGTAAATTCAAACTAGCTAGGCCTTAACACATCAAACATTTTTGCAGTAATTTTATCATTTGACTTGCAAGCTTATATTTATTTATTTGTTAACTAAAAGAATTGGTATAGAATTAGGAACTTCTTCAATTTAGTTTTAAGGTTGCCATGATTTTCAAACGTGGAACCAAACACTAGTAATAAGAGCAGTAGTATAATGGCAAAAGAAAGAAGACAGCAATACCACGTGCCAGGGCAGGTGAGATACCCTATTTGCAAGCTTCCAAAGCCATCATCTAATTGAAGTTTTGACCACTGTATATGTATTTACATACATGAGGTTTCGTTGCTTACTTGCTTATGTAATTGGCTTGTATTTAATTTGTCTTTTATTGCCAGAGGATATGATTCTTGAGAAATTTCCTTGCCTTGCTTCTTTCAAACTCCTCATCCTATTTATCAACTACAATTATTAATTTACATTGTCTAGATTCTTTTTCTGTAGTTTTTTCCTTATCTAAATAGAATATGGAATTTATCTGGAACAAAGCTTTTGCAATTAGAACTGTAAAAAAACTCCAAATTCAAGAGCCTCTTTTGTTGGACCTCCTATTAAGTCTCATATTTCTTGGTTATATCTTAGATGAGTTTGTGTTTTGCTCCAGTTCCATATTGTTGTTTTATTGTTGGGTTTTGTTGAGGGAGCCACTTCTTGGCCGTATTTTCAACATTTTTTAGAAAATATTCCAAAACTTTTTTTTCAATTTATTTTCAAAATGTAAACAAAGAGCAAAATATTTGAAACAGAGTACTAACAACACATAGTTATCACTCACTATTGAATCGCAATCGTTAATTTAAAATTAAACGATTCATATTACACATTAACAAAATTAACTATAACCAATCTAGGACGTCAATTTCGGATCAAACATGGGTAACTGTATGATGTAGTTGCTACGTGTAATCCAAATCCATTATTCATATTTGATGTATGGTAAAGTTGCATGAAGTAATCGAGGAGGGATTAGAAAGTCTTTTTGTGACCGATGACTTAGAGATAAGTGGAAGACCGGGGCATTATCAAGTCAAGGTCTTTGTAGTTTAGTAGTAATTTGCATGCGATACGTTTTCTCCAAACAACTATAAACAAGAGGAATGTTTTATGTCCCAATTTGTGCTTGACCCTTGTAACAAACTTCAGCATTGTTTGCACGGTCAATGCATTCGATACATTTTACTTTTTGACTTTTAATCTTAGTATATGAGCAGCCAAATAAGCAGTCAATTAGCATGATTAATCACTTGATTAATTGTCAAATGTACATGCATGGGAACACTTTGAAGTGGAGCCGTTGCAATCAAACTACAAATATGTTCTCTGGTGATTATTCTGAATTTTTTCATCCATGACTAATCCAAGAGTCAATTCGTTAATTTATTTTTCTCACCAGATCTCTAACGAATATTTTTTGATAATACAATAATACTATGGAAAAGCTAGAAACTTAACCCCGGTACCACATCTGGAGTTTTAAGAAGTTTGTTTTTAAATAGAAAAAAATTGAGATATACAACCATTTATTGACAACTTTTGTGCAGGGGCGGATCCAAACATTTGATATTAGTGTGGCAAAAAAAACTATGAAGCAAAATATATTACTAAATATACTAAAAGGGTCTTGTTAACCAGTGCCCCAGGGGCACTGGTTAAGGAAGTAAAAATAGAAATTTTTCATTAAAAACAACAACTTTTTGACTTTCATAAAGTTGAACATTATACTTTTCACCAATTCTCAATACAAAGTTTCTATATTAGTTTTTCTTAACTAGTGCCCCGGGGGCACTAGTTAACATTTCCCATACTAAAAAGATGAGATTTTGACATCTAAAAGTCTTTAGCTAATTGGTTTAAGCAAGTTTGTTTCATTTGATTGGTTAAAGGTTGGATTCCCAGCAACCCACATTTTGTTATTAACTATTTTATGTTAAAATGGTTTTGAACCGTGTACAAGCCATTCAACAACGCAAACTCAAACCCCTAGGCCATGTGAATAATCATGTAAAAGTAGTGACATATATTATATATAAGGAATTGTTTAGGTTTATTATATGAAGAAAAAAAAATATATGGGGAATAATCTGGTGTGGCACTTGCCACACCATGCTTCAAGGTGAATCCGCCCCTGCTTTTGTGACGACTTTTTTCTTCTTATTTCTTCTATTGGTTAAAAACAATAGAAAGAGAAAAATGAACTGAAATAGTAAGAACATAATGTAAGTATGAAAGAAAGAGTTATCGAAAAACTGTTACAAAATGATCGTACAAATATCATTTTTCAAAAAAATTAGCGACATGTTTATGGAAGATAAATGATCTTGGTCTTGCAACAATTATTTTGCTTTTATGAAAATTTATTTCTTTACGTAAGATTGTCAAAATAGTTTTTGCAAAATATATGTTCTATATCATTTCTCTTTACAAAAACATGATCCAAAATAAACTTTTTAGCATGTTTGAATTGAAGTATGGTTGTCAACAACAAGTAAATCGTTGCAATTTTAGTAAAAGCTAGACTTCAAAATTTCTACAAAATTACAGTGCCGTTTTAATTTCGATAAACTTTTTTTTTTTGAAGGGTTAATTTCGATAAACTTATCACTCATTTGAACATACACTAAATGTAGTAACGAAAAGTCGAAAACGATGATATTAATAATGGTGTCTTCTTTCTTTCAAAAAAAAATAATGGTGTCTTATACTAGGGAAAACATCATCAATCTTTTCTCATGATCCTATGCTATCTCATTCCGAGTGAGCTTGTATACAAATAGTCTTGTGTTTATTTGAGCGGTTGGATTCAAGAGACTAGTGAAATTTAGATGAATCGTTCATAATCACTTATGTTAAACGAATACGTAAATAAGTTTAAGCACTAAAAACATGATATTTGCATTGACAAAAAATAATTAAAAAAATTATTTTTAAAATCCAAATTTTATAATTTTCTTGCACTGGTTACACGAATAATTAAAAAACTATTTTTAAAATCCAAATTTTACAATTTTCTTGCACTGGTTACACGAATAAATAAATAAGTTTAAGCACTAAAAACATGATATTTGCATTGACAAAAAATAATTAAAGAAACTATTTTTAAAATCCAAATTTTATAATTTTCTTGCACTGGTTACATTTTCTTTAAAAAAGTATTTGATAAATAAGGTTTTTTTTTGTTAACACTTGGGCATTCGGGGAATGGGAATTGTAATAATATGTAGCTTGGTCGAAAATTAAATAAAATTTATCTATGTATTTTTTAGGGGGAAATTTATGTATGTATTGTTTCATTTCAAAATCGAACTTGGATATTTAATTCGTCTTTTTACTTTAATTTATTTATAGAGAAATGATATTTGTACAACAATTTTATAACAACTTTTTTTACAACTTTCTCTCTTACTAACATTATATTTTTATTTTTTTTCTCTCTTTATTGTTTTGGTTTTCATATCAATACATATTTTTCTTTGTAAAAACTGGTTGTCAGTTAGATTATCAAATAAATAGATGTTCAAATAACACAACTTTTATTTCTATATTGTTTTACTTAAATTTCAAAAATTTGTGATCCTTGACGTGGCGGACAAAGTAAATTCAAAGCTCAACACAACACCTTCTCTATTTTCACATCTTCCATTAAATTGCCTTTCCTCTTGCATGTGTTTATAATCATCTTTAACCTTAGCACCACGAACAACAATAGTAGAACAGAGCAACCCCTGTTTTAAATATTTTCTTTCTAGTTCTAGCTCAATAAGCTGAGACAGTCAGTATTTCAAAATGAAACCCTTTTACAGATTCTTGATTCTCCTCCTAGCCATGCTTTCATTAGCAGAATCTTCATGCAACAGTCAAGAAGACCAAATCTTCTTAATTTCAAAAGCTTTCAAATTTGTTTCTGGCTTCAACTCTTCCACCTTATTCCAAACAAGAACTTCAAACTGTTCAAACTCTCATATCACCGAAATAGTCCTTCCCTCCAAAAATCTATCCGGAACAATTTCATGGGGCTATCTCAAAAACATCTCAAATTTACAAATCCTTGATCTCTCTGAAAATTCTCTACAAGGCCATGTACCAAGCTGGTTTTGGTCTAGTTTTTCATCCTTATTAGAAATAAACCTCTCAAGAAACAAATTCGGAGGAAGCATCATCATTGAGTCGAATAAAACCTCAACCATTCAAAACCTTAATCTCTCACACAACAGGTTCACCAACGTTGTTCAACTTTCTGGCTTCCAAAACCTTAAATTCCTCGACCTTTCTCACAACAAACTGAAAACACTTCCCTTAGGTTTTCAAAACCTTACCAAACTACAACACCTTGATCTCTCAAGCTGCAATCTCAAAGATAACATAAAACCCATTTCTTCTTTACACAATCTTCACTACTTAGATTTATCAAACAACACTTTAACCGGTAATTTCCCTTCTGATTTTCCTCCGCTTTACAATCTCAAATTCCTCAACATTTCACAAAACAACTTCACCTCTCACAATCCAAAACAAAACATCATTCATAGAAAACAAACCAAACCAAAATCCAAAAGATTGATATTTATAGTGTGTTCTATATTATCAACACTTGTTCTAGCTATTATTTCCATTTGGGTCATCTTTATTATAAACAAAAAGATGAAACAACGTTCCAAGATGAAAAAATGGGCTATCTCATTACCAGTTATGATGAACACAACAAACACAAAGGTAGAGAAAACAGGACCATTTGAGTTTGAAACAGAATCAGGAACAACATGGGTTGCAGATGTGAAAGAACCAACATCTGCAGCAGTGGTGATGTTTGAGAAGCCATTGATGAACTTCACATTCAAAGATCTCATAATTGCCACGTCACATTTCGGGAAAGAGTCACAGCTAGCAGAAGGAAGGTGTGGACCAGTGTATTGGGCCGTGTTACCCGGTGAAATACACGTGGCAATCAAGGTTCTTGAACATGTCAGAGATGTTGATTATGATGACTCTGTGGCTATGTTTGTTGAATTATCGAAACTGAAACATCCAAACTTGTTGCCTCTTTCTGGTTACTGTATTGCAGGTATGTGTGTGCCGTATAGAAAAAATGATTCAATGTTTTGAATTTTGGTTTCTTTCGAGTAATTACTGCAACTATCATTAATGGCTTTCACGGGTTTTTAATTTTCTAATGTCCTATTCTCTGTTTCATAACATGGTTGTGTGGTGGTGTGTCACAATTTCATGTTACGTGGAAAATAAAATACAAAATGTATGGTTTCTGGATATGATTGCGTTTGGGTATTTGTGTATTTGCTCTGTACTTTCCGCAGTCATTGCTTTTTTAGTGGGCATTTATGGGCAAAAATATAACATAATGTTCTTGCACATTTTTTAGTGGTATATTTTTATATTTTTTATGAACCTGGTCCCGTCTCAATTTTAAAATATACAGCCATTTTTTTTTTTGACAAAAAAAATATACAGACAATTTTGAAATTCGTAGTTTGAATTCATGTACAAATGGTTCATATGGAATCTTTGTTTGGTTTTGTTGAAGAAAGGAACATTACATTACTCCATACTTTCATAGTAGCACTGCATTCCATGAAGTTATTAATCATTATATGATTAAAATTTAATAAAATGTATCGTTTTAGTAGTACAATTTAGATGATTTTTTGGATTCGTCTATTATTGGTACCTTTCAACACAATCCATAAATTTTATTTTCATATGTAAATTACATAAAATCAAATCATAATCGATAATCCAATTATTGTTAATTTAGGACAATATATTATTATTATTATTATTATTATTATTATTATTATTATTATTATTATTATTATTATTATTATTATTTAAATGTTCTTTTAAAATATTTGGTTAAATTTTTCAGGAAAAGAGAAGCTAGTGTTGTACGAGTTTATGGCAAACGGAGATTTAGGTAGATGGCTACACGAGCTTCCAACTGGGGATACCAACATCGAGGATTGGACTGGCGACACGTGGGAGTTCCAAAATAGCGTCGTCGAATCATCCTCGGAGAAGATGGGTTGGCTAACACGCCACCGTATCGCGGTAGGGATAGCGCGTGGCCTCGCATATCTCCACCACGCAGGTTCAAAACCTGTCATACATGGCCACCTTGTCACCTCCAACATTTTACTCACCGATAATTTTGAGCCCCGAATCTCCGATTTTGGATTGCGGATCCACTCTTGTCCTAATGGTGGCACTGAGGATGATGTGTACTGCTTTGGAGTGGTGTTGATGGAACTTCTGACCGGGAAGATTGGCACAATGGCAACAATCATTGCGGTTAGAAAGGCAGTGAGAGAGGGACAACATGTTAGAGTTCTTGATGAGAGGTTGCTACTTGGAGGTGATTCAGCCGTGAGCGAGATGGTGGAGAGCCTCACAATCGCTGTCTTGTGCACGGCTGAATCGCCTTCTAAGAGACCTACCATGCAACAGGTTTTGGGCTTACTCAAAGATATTCATCCTCATGAATTTCTTGTTCTAGGTTGATTGTTGTTGATGTTAGTATAGTATGTGTATATATGCCTTAAATTGTATTGTTTTAGCTTTAGAAATTCAAAACATATTTAAATTTGTCTATTTTTTTTATTTTACACTTAAATATAGTTAAGATGTTTTTAATAAAATATTTATATTCTTTGTATTGAAAAATAAAATTTACAAAATAATTAAATAAAGATAATATTACTTTAGCTCAAATATAAATCAATATTAAATAAGGAGAAATAAAGATGATTTTTTTAGTAAAGAAATAAAGATGGTTTGATGGTTGGATTTGAGAGAGTTAAAACGTGAAATTACACGGAAGTTGAGGCTTCAATCCACATCGTGGATGTAAAAACTAATAATATTGACATTTCTCTTTTCTTTTTTAAATAGTTTGTATACAAGGTTTTGTCTAAGTATTCTTTTTACACCATGATTTTACACCATGCGTAAGTTGAATCAATAAATCACAACATATATGATTTAATTTAGTGGTAAAATTTAATAAGTCATTGATAAAAACTAACTTGTATATGATACAAGTCTTATCTTACATATACACCATAAAATCGACATCTTTGTTAAACCACATAAAGTTTTGGAAATGTGGCATCAGCAATGGTATTTTCTTGTCAATGTGGGTGAAATAAAAAATTGATCAGAAGAACAAAAAGATGGACATAATGGATGGGCGAGGCTAATAGGTTATTTTATTTTTGGGTAAAGCATAGGGTAGAGAATCTTACTGGGGAAGAAGCTTCCATATTTTAATACCTACTCTTTTTCTTTTGGGAAATTCTTCCCTACCCATGCTATTATAATGGGTCCACGTGAAAAGATTTTATCAAAAAATGACAAAAGCCTTTAAAACCAGTTTTCACAAAAACCGACTTAGAAGGTTAAGAATATATAAAATAAATCCAAAAGGGAAAATGATTTTATTACCATTTATTTTAAATCCAAATTATCAGAATATTACTCATGTAAAAACACAAATTAGATGGTACGAAGAAACAGCTCGGTACTATCTAAGAGAAGATTTTGATTATTTTCTCTTTAAAGAAAATATAGAATTAGCTGATTCGTTAAGGAAAAATCTTAAAAAATTAGTCAGATAATTCATTGATGGATTAATAAATCCATTTGGGAAAATAATACCTCAACCATTCATATTAGAACCTAATTATAAAAATATAATTAGAATAAGAAACCAAATTAATTGGTTAAGAGAAACATCATATTGGTTTCTAATAATTGAAAATGATTATTCTACATACTAGGAGTATGAAAACTTTGCAAATCTTTTAAGCCTTAAAATACAAAAGTTTATACATGGCTAGTAAAGGTGTAAGTGAAAATAAACAAGATATTTTTGAAAATCTAACGGTACTTCAGAAACAGTTAGATAAAATAGTAGAAGTTCTACTAGAAAAAGAGTTTGAAGAAAAACTCAATGAAAAATTATCTAATCTAGAGGAGAACCAAAGATTACTAGACGAAAAACTTTGTATAAAAATAGATGATTTAATCGATCTATTAAAACTCTTACCTACAAGAGATAAATGTCTAACCCTAGAACAATTACAAACTTTTGTCAAAAAAGAGGGGGGAGACATGATAGAAATTTTAGAAAATATTGAAAAATCAGAAAAAGAAATTAACTTTTTCGCGCCATTACCCTAATATGGACGAAACAGAAGAAGAAATAGCAAACCAGCTAAATGAATTACAAACATTAATGGCTTCTCTAGACATTAATAGGAAAAACCAAATAACCGAAGAATCTGATGACGGAAACAAATTTGTCTACAACTTGGGATCAGAAAGTTCTTTCAGTATGGAAGAAGAACCACAAGTAGGACTTGTGAAAACTAATGAGCAACCAGAATCATCAGAACAAGGACGTAAAAGAGGACGTCGAGAGGGTGAAGAAGAATTCATCGATCAACAAATCATTCAAAACAAAATGGATGAAAGAAAATTTAAACAAATACCATCTAAATATATACCTACAATAAATCGCCACAAAGAAGATAATGTTTTAAACATTGACTGTAGTGAGGATATTAAAAAAGAGCTAAGAAGTTGGTATCATGATCACATGGTAACTATCCAATTAGACCCTACATTAGGAAAACTAAGTCCAAAAAGTATTTTTAACTATTTAAAAACAAAAACTATAGGAAATGCTTGGAGTTTTATGTCTGAAAAATCAGATTCAGAACTTCCATCAACAACTGAAGAAGTAATAAATCATGTCTATTCAATGTTGAAAAAAGAATTTGTAGGTTTTGATGCGCCAGAAGCAGAATCAGACCTAGAAAACACAAACATTCATAGAATCCTTAATCTAAGAATCTGTGATATGTGTTATGTTGAACCATTTACATGTGAGTTTAGCAAATATTATTACGCAATAACTCCACAAAAGAGATTACAATATAATCTTTTAGGATTATTTTACAATAAACTTCCATCATCTGTAGGAACAATAATGGAAAAAGTAATCCAAGAACACCTAGAAGTAATCGTAGGATTAGACGATACTCTAGGAACAAGGATAACTGCATTAAGGAAATGGATATCCGAAAAATGTATGGAAAAAACTGCTAAAAGAGAAGCAGAAATAAATGTTTGCTGTGATAAAATTCGAGACAAAGTAGGAAACTACGGTTGTAGTAAACCTAGAAGAAAGAAAAAGAAAAAAGTTTTTAGGAAAATAGATCGTTCTGAATATAAAAGAAAAAAGAAATTTCCTAAAAAATTCAATAAACAAAAATATTTCAGAAGAAATAAAAAATATCCTAAAAAAGATTCACGTCCTAAAGGAAAGAAAACATGCACATGTTGGTTGTGTAATGAAGAAGGACATTATGCAAATGAATGTCCTAAAAAGAAAGATTCTAAAAAAGAAACCCTGAAATTAATTTGGGAAGTAGGTTTCGAACCAATAGAATCAGATATAGATTCTGACGAAAGTAGTATTTTTGAATATACTACTGAAGAAGAAATTGAAGAATGAGTAGAAAAATTTTAAAAAATGGAAACCCTAATGCAACATTTATTCAGATAACACTGAATAAAAAGAAAATTATGGGTTACATTGATACTGGTGCCACTTTATGTTTTGGTAGAAGATCCATAACAAAGGAAGGATGGATCATACTACAAAAATCAAAAGAAATTATCTTTGCTGATAAGAAAAAACACCAAATTTGGTTTGTTCTAAAACATGTTTTTATAAAAATTGAACATAGATATTTTTATATAAGATCAATTTATGAACATGACTCTGGAATAGATTTGATAATAGGAAATAACTTTTTAAAGTTATATAATCCTTTTATTCAAAAACTTGACACTATAACATTAAATTGGTTTGATGTCAATAACCCAGAGGAAAATGAATTTGTTACAACAAACATTATAACAAAAAATGAAATTATAAAAGCAATTTCAGAAAATCTTAATATACTTAGATGTATGTGGGATAAGAGAAAGTTTTACCTAACGGTCGAACAAAATTTAGAATACCACTTAGATCAAGTTTGTTCCGAAAACCCATTAGATTCTATAGTCAACAAGATACAAGATTTAATTACTATAAAACTTAAAGACCCTAAAAAGGAAGTTAAAGTTCTATATAAAATTCCCTATTCATCTGATGATAAGGAAGAATTTAAAAAAGAGGTAGCAGAATTATTAGAAAAAGGTCTAATAAGAGCTTCTATCAGTCCACATTCAGCGCCAGCTTTTTATGTCAGAAAACACAATGAGATAAAAAGAGGTAAGGCTCGGATGGTAATTAACTACAAGAAACTTAATGATTCAACCATAAGTGATTCTTATAAGTTACCAAGAAAAGATTACATCTTTGAAAAAATAAGAGGATGTAATTGGTTTTCATCTTTAGATGCAAAATCTGGATATTGGCAGTTGAGGTTATCAGAAGAAACAAAACCTTTAACAGCTTTCAGTTGTCCAGAAGGACATTTTGAATGGAATGTTTTACCATTTGGATTAAAACAAGCACCATCGATATATCAAAGATTTATGGACAATACTCTTAAAGGTCTTGACCATATTTGTTTTGTATACATTGATGACATTCTTATTTTTACTAAGGGAAGCAAAGAACAACATATCAAAGATGTCACAACTGTTTTAAACAGAATAAAAGATAGAGGTATTGTTTTATCCAGAAAAAAGTCAGTACTTTTGAAACAAGAAATCGAATTCCTAGGTCTTATCATAAGAGAAGAAGGAAAACTCGATTTATCACCACATGTTCAAGAAAAAATTCTACTTTTTCCTGATCAATTAATAGACAGAAAACAAATCGAAAGATTTTTGGGATGCCTAAACTACATTGCTAATGAAGGATTTCTTCAAGATTTGGCAAATGATAGGAAAATTTTACAGAAAAAGATATCTGAAAAAGTGCCATGGTCATGGACACAAAAGGATACTGAGGCTGTAAAATCTTTAAAAGAAAAACTAAAAGTTTTACCACAACTATACAACCCAACAGAAAATGATTTTTTGGTTGTAAATGTTGATGCAAATCAGTTTACTTGGGTTGGAGTTATGAGGGCTCTACCTAATGGTAAACAAAAACTGGGACTAAATCTCAGTGGATATGTTGAGGATGAAACCCCACAACAATCCTATACCATTGTGGGCGCAACCCCACAGTTAAAATCAGATATCCCTAAAACTTATGGCTGTAAGACCAAGAACAGTCATCAAAATAGGAATTTCAAATAAAACTTATCTACCTCCAAACCCAGAAAGTATTGGATGGACAGTAGATTCGTTCATTTATCAAATAAAACGTTTTTATGATAACCTTATTAGATATGGTTCTACCATTATTAATTATAAGGTCCTCTACACTACAGAAACCTGTCTTATGGTCTGTGATTCGAAGAAGGAGGTTTCAGAGGAACATCTCAAACAAACACTTCATTACGAAGAACTATTCTCAAGATTTGAGAATGCTCTTTACCAGATTCCAGATGAAGTTCGACAGGAGTGTTGCCAACACTTCTCAAAATACAAAGGGCATATCTGTAAATGGTGTGCAAAAAAGAAAGTGTCGGTAGAAGAAGACAAAATACCGACAATTAAAGTACTTGAAGATAAGGCAAAAGGAAAAGCCTAAACACGCGTCATGTAGATGGCCGTAGGAACAAAGTTGTAATAATGGAACCTTATCATCTGAGTCAGATGGGGTCCATTTAGTTGAAAATCTTATCACCTTATGTGATAATGCTTTTACTTTTTCCTTTGCGTGTTTTGTTTGTTTTTCTTTTTAGCTGGATGGAAAGTGACATGTGACCGACTCTGTAAGTCCTTTCCTCCTATAAATAAGAGCCTCGATGCTCACTTGTAAGGTGTTTTATCTTGGTTTTCGGGTGTCAAACATTGATTACGTTTGAACCTTTTAAACCGGTGATATCTTATTTTTTCTTGGGAAGGGAAAAAGTAAGCAAAACCCTTGAGAATCGAGGTCCGGGAGTTGTTTTCGCTACGGGAAGGTGTTACGCACCCATAACGACTATAGTATCCTATAGGAACCGTCTTTAATTTCTACGCGCGCGCTTTATTTTTAAATGCTATTTTGAAAGTGTTCATTAAACCTAAGAATGTTCTAAGTGAAGAATTGGAGGGAGAAGAGTGTTTTTGGATTTTTATTTTATTCGAATTGAAGGAATTTTGTTCCTTGCCTACGTACCCGTTTAAGGGATCAAATCCACCGTAGTTCTCTTCCAAAAATGTTTTTGTTTTTGTTGGTTGATTTTAAGTTTGAAAATGAAATTTTGAAGAATAAGAGAGAGGCCTCAAGGGCATGAGATTATGAAATTGTGAGGTTGGATTAGTGATTTTGAAAAGGAAGTCAAAGTTTGATTATTTTTCATTGAAATTTGATTAAGAAAATAAAAGGAAAATTCAATGGGGTTTTGACCCCAAGGTTTTTATGAAGAATGTTTGAGTGAAGTTTGTTCAAGTTTTTTTTTTTTGGGAAAATGATTTTTCTAAGTATAAGGCCTAAACATACATCTAAACATACAATCCTAAACATACATCTAAACATGCATATTCTAGCTATATACTATAGTGATGTGTGTGCATGTGTCGGTGCTTGTGTCGGTGTACATCATTAGAGTCCATTGTCCTTTACATCATACCCTAGATACATTCTATGGCCTCTTTGCCAAGAAATTAAAAGTGGCATGAAAGTAAAATATTACAAAAGCTCCTAAGTATCACATTCTAGGCCTTGGTACAAATTAAATTGCAAGAAAAATAGAGATGAATATGGGATGAAATGGAGATACTTATGAAACATGAAATGAAATGGTTAGTATCACAAGATGCAAGAGGATAAAGAAATAAGGCAAGAAAGTGTTAAATAAAAGTGGTAAAATCAACAAGAATAAAGTGTTAAAATATACTAAAAGTTTACCATAACTTCTCAATATGCACATGACCTATAATTCTCTCATCATAGCACTTTTCAAGAGACTTTATTGCAGCCACAATGTGGTAATTATAGGCACATATTCAAACCAAGAGTTATGACACACTTTTAGGCACATTTTACACTTTACTTTTGCATAGAAATATTCACATGACTTGTAAAACAAGAAATTAACAAATCAAACTCCAAGACAGCAAAGAATAGCACCAAATCAGAGGCATATACATTGTAAATTCTCATATCAAGGGTCAATATACCATAGCAAGATTTTGGGGTCAAGAACATGCAAGAATTTCACGAGAAATTAACAAAAAGTAACATAAAATCACAAGAAAACTCCCCCCATATTTTTATAAATTTTCAATAGGCTAGAATCATTACAAAAATACCATAAAACTATCAAGGAATGTGTATGAAAATTCTTGGAGTTTTTAGAGAATTTTTAGACACAAAAAACATGTAAAACTTCACAAATTTTTAACAAAAAAAGTAAGCAATTGACAAGAAAATATCACACATTTTTAATCAAGATTTAACACATGACAACATCACAAAAATATCAAGAAAATGATTAAGAACACATAAAATTTTTTAGGAATTTTCAAAGGATTTTTAGGCTAAAAATGTGCAAGAAAATCACCAATTTTAACAAGAATGGTAAAAAACTACACATATATTTTTTTATCAATTCTCAAGTGTAAAAATATCACAAAGTCATCAAGAAACACGTATGAATTATTTTTTTGGATTTTTCATAAGGTTCTAAGCATAACGGGGGGTGAAAAGCAATAATCAGCGCATGAAATAGCAAAAAACGTACAGCAGTTATTGGGCTTAGTAGCAAAAACAGTGGGCTGGGTTGGAAGAATGCTGAACCGGTTTAGGAACCGGGTCGGTTCAAACCGAACCGGTTCAGCAAAGAGAGCCTATATACACAAAACTGTTTCACCTTGCCATATTTTGTTTAAACGTTTTCTTCCTTAACACAAAAGCTCTCTCTCTGCAACATAACAGCACCGCCATCCTTCTTTTCCGACGTGGTGGACGGAGGTGGCACCACCACGTCGGAAACTCAAACCTCCTCCGTTTTAGAAGATGAACACATATTCATACCTCCATTTTTGTGCTCAAAACGAATCCAAGCTCAAAAATTCGAAAACAAGTCTATATTGTCCTAGATCTAAACGCATCAGACACGAAAAAAGGAAGAACAAAGAAAGGAAATGGAACCGTTACCTTTTCTGATCGATTACTTCTACTTCCAACGCCTTTTGTTCTTGATTCGGACCAGCTTGACCTTCTCTGACCTCTTCCTTCTTCTTTGTGAGATTCAATTCGCGAATCGAACGTATACAAGGCCGGTTGAGTCTCGGATTCACCAACGGCTCAGGTTCGAATTTCGTTCTTCATACCTCGCTTCTGTTACGGTGTTGAACTCGTTCGCAACTTGAAGCTTCGGTTCTGATGAACCTCTGTTTCACGACCTGGATTCCATGTGAGTCACGAATCTTCTTGCTTCAGGTTTGAATCCGTTTTGCCGTTCCTTTTCCATTCACAATCTGCTTGGTTTCGATTTCGGAGTTGTCACTACAAGTTGTGAGGGATTCACAACAGATTCTTTGTGAGGATGGATATGAGAATACCGTGAAAATTTGGCGATTGTATGAACGTATGAATGGTTTGATGATGATAATTTTGTGATTTTGATGGTGAAAGTGTGAATTGGTTTAAGATTGATGATGGATATGGTGATTATGGTGATTGAGTTTGGAGATTGATAGTGGAATGTGGAAGAAGAAGGTTGTTGTGGTGGTTTCGGTGGCGGTTGAAGGTTGTTGTGGTGGAGGAAAAGTTAGTTAGGGTGGTGATGGAGGTATTGAAGGTTAGTTACGGTTGTTGGAGAGAAGAGAGAAAAGAGAAAGAAATTTTGTGACTTTTTGTGGAATTTTGTAAAAAAAAAATGATTGAATCCATAATTTTGACCACAAGTTTGACTTATATAGGTGATGAAAGGGATGCTTGGACCAATGAAATAATGCCATGTGGCACTTGACTTGTAACAAACTTTTGTGGACCAATAGCATTTGGACACATGGCACTTGGACTCTAACAAACTTAAAAGGGATTAAAATGTAAATAATAAAAGTACGAGGACTAAAATGAAAATTAAACTAAAATTGAATTGAAAAAGTAAATTGAAAATTAACGTAAAGCGAGACGATTAAAAACAACAAAGCAGATTAAAACGAATCAGAAATATTATGTGAAATGACCAAAATGCCCCTAGGGCTAAAACGACTGAAAATGACTCAGATACAAATTTTAAAATGGATTTTTTACAAGAATTTGAAGCAAAGCCTCATACAATCAAAATTAAAGGACTCAGAGGCAATTTTTAGGATTTAAACAGGGTTTTGACACTTGAAAAGACTAAAATGCCCCTAGGGGCAAAACTGACTCAAAATGACTTCAAAGGCAATTTTTAAGATGGGTTTTGACATAGGATGGGAGCAAGGACTTATTCAGACTATTTGAAAGGACTCAAACAAATTTTTAAAAGACTGAGAGAAATTTGACATAGGAAATGACTAAAATACCCTTGCATGTAAATTTTGCAAATAACATTGAAATAAAATGCAGAGAAAGATGCAATTGATCAGAGACATATCAGATGACTTATAATGCAAGAAAAGAAGAATTGAACAAGTATTTTTAGGTCCAAAATTAGGGTATAACAGCTGCCCCTATTTAAGTTTCTTTGTCCGGGGAGTCAAGAGACGAAGTCTTAGAATTGACGGGACGAAGATACTTAAATATTAACAGTTGCACTGCTTTTGGACATAAAAATACGTTTTCAGATTTTCAAAAACATGAATGCCATGCAACATTTCATTTATGAATGCAAGACAATCGAACCGGAATCTACGGGCTGTGTCACACCACCAAGGGATTTATAGACATCAAGGTAGAAAGAACGGGCAACAAATAGACAGGTACAAGCTGTTCTTTGGATCGAACTTGCCACTTGACCGAGAGATACAAACAAGAGATGGGTACAAGCTGTTCTTTGGATCGAACTTGCCACTTGACCGAGAGAATACAAACAAAAGATAGGTACAAGCTGTTCTTTGGATCGAACTTGCCACTTGACCAAGGAAATACAAACAGGAAATGAATACAAGCTGTTCTTTGGATCGAACTTGCCACTTGATCGGAGATACAAACAAAGGGTAGATACAAGCTGTTCTAATCGAACCTGCCACTTGATCAATACCACAACATGTAAGTAGGTGCAAACTGTTCTTTGGATCGAACTTGCCGTTTGACCGGAAACAAAACATAAGCAAAGGGTACAAACTGTTCTTTGGATCGAACTTGCCGTTTGACCGGAAACATAGACATATAAGCAGGTACAAGTGGTTCTTTTTGGATTGAACCTTGCACTTGACCAGTAACAAGATACAAATTGAAAGTCTGGTTTAACAAGATACCAATTGAGGGTAAATTGTCATTGACTTGATTTGAAAATAGACATGACCATTTTTGTTGGCCCAAAAGTAAATTGACATTGATTTGAATTGAATTGAAAGTTGAATTTGACATTGACATTGACATTGGCTTGGAAATTGAAATTGACATTGACATTGACATTGGCATTGACATTGACATTGACATTGGCATTGGATATTGAAATTGACATTGACATTGACATTGGATTGGCATTGACATTGACATTGACATTGGCATTGACATAGACATTGACATTGGCATTGACATCGACATTGGATATTGACATTGGCATTTGACATTAACATTGACATTAACATTGAAATTGACATTGACATTGACATTGGATTGGCATTGACATTGACATTGACATTGACATTGGCATTTGACATTAACATTGACATTGGATATTGACATTGACATTGACATTGACACTTGACATTTTGACATTGACATTGGCATTTGACATTGACATTGACATTGACATTGACATTGACATTTGGAACTGAAATTTGAAATTGGCATTGAATTTGACAGTTGACAGTTGGATATGCAACATGTATGTATGGTATAGCAAGATTATTGGATGTATGAACACATAAAATGCATGATTATGCATGTATGAATGCTTGAAATGCATGATTGGCTTGTAATTTGACAGAGAAGGTTTCACAGAGATAGACAAAACATTGGAAGATTGGGCACGTAGTGGCTCGTGCTGCGACATATTCACAGGGGAAAAACCTCTTTGGGGAGACCGTCGTTGCGAGACGTATCAAAACCATGGCTGAGGGCAATAAGACTTGTAAAGGAGGACCTTTGGAAGGTTCTTGGATACAGGTCGCCGTTGCTAGGCGTGTCAGTGCTGGGTAAACATTGGATGTTCGTATCTGTGGTCAATGCTTTTTCAATATTTCATTATTTCATTTTTTCATTTTCAAACCCCATTTTTGCCTGAACCGCCCTTTCGGGTTTTCGATTCATCGGGGAGTAAAGATTCTTTTCATTGCCCCATTTTTGCCTGAATTGCCTTCATAGGTTGTCAATCAGCGGGGTGCTCATTTTTGCCTAAGCCGCCCTTTCGGGTTTTCAACTTAGCGAGCTCTTTATTTGTATTTTTTCATTTTTTTCATTTTCATTCTGTTTTTTCATTCTTGCCATTAACCACAGATCATCCTGGGGAGTAACCTGCTTGTAACATGTATTGAAATAGACATTGACACTCATTCATTCATGCATGTCTCATTGAAATGTACCATATTGCTCAGGTTTGCTTTCAAAATAGACAGAAAAAGATTTTTAGTTTTCAAAAGATGTTTGTTTCAGACATTGACATCATCAAATAGGAATAAAATGTTTTGTATATATAGCATTGAAAGTAGAAGGAAAGATAGAGTTTCAAACAATAGAAAGGCTCAAATTGATGTAGAAGAGTGAAAGTCAGCCAAGGGCATGACTCCACGGATTTACAACGCTTGGAAGATGGTAATTTTATTGGTTGGTGATACATTGAACACGATGACCGCTACATTTCATAGAAATTTTGAATTCACTAGTACAGAAGCCTCTGATGAAGATGATCATTGACAGCTGTAGATGCCCCAAGGGGTGATGGTGATTTGCCGGATATAGTTACTTGTCTTTTATCAACCTCATTTTTGCATGAACCACCCTTTCGGGTTTTCGGCTCATCGAGGCGCTCATTCTTGCCTGAGTTGCGTACAATCTCAGCGAGCTTTTTCATATTCATTTTTTGTCCCTAACTTTTGCCTGGATCGCCCTTTCGGGTTTTCGATCCACCGGGAAGCGCATTTTTGCCTAGGCCGCCCTTTCGGGTTTTCGACCTACCACGCTGTTCTTTTCTTTTTAGACAAAGTATTTCTTGACTATATCGGCATTAACAGGATTTGGTAATTCAACACCATCCATGTGTGTAAGAATCAAAGCACCACCAGAGAAAGCCTTCTTGACAACATAAGGACCTTCGTAGTTAGGTGTCCACTTGCCCCTTGGGTCGGGTTGCTGACTTATCCTTCTTTTCAATACAAGTTCGCCTTCCTTGAATTCTCGAGGTCGGACTTTCTTGTCAAAAGCATTCTTCATTCGCACTTGATACAACTGTCCATGAGCCATAGCATCCATACGTTTCTCTTCAATCAGATTCAATTGATCATACCTACTTTGACACCATTCAGCCTCAGTCAACTTTGCTTCCATGATTACTCGAAGAGATGGGATCTCCACTTCCAGAGGGAGAACTGCTTCCATGCCATACACAAGAGAGAAGGGAGTTGCCCCGGTTGAACTGCGCACTGTAGTACGGTAACCATGCAAGGCAAAAGGTAGCATCTCATGCCAGTCTTTGTAAGTAGTGACCATCTTCTGAAC
This sequence comes from Medicago sativa, assembly GCF_051527215.1. Lineage (NCBI taxonomy): Eukaryota > Viridiplantae > Streptophyta > Magnoliopsida > Fabales > Fabaceae > Medicago > Medicago sativa. Next base: position 88,200,489 of record NC_140752.1, read on the forward strand.
AATCTTCTTGATGTTCTTGTTAGCGGCCTCAACTGCACCATTCATCTGAGGTCTATAAGAAGAAGAGTTGTGATGTTCGATTTTGAATTCTTCACATAAAGCTTGCATCATACTATTGTTCAGATTGGAACCATTGTCAGTGATGATCTTGTTGGGAACACCATATCGACAGATGATGTTATTCTTGATAAACTTGACAACCACTTGCTTGGTCACATTTGCATAGGAGGCAGCTTCAACCCACTTGGTGAAATAGTCAATTGCCACTAGAATGAAACGATGTCCATTGGAAGCTTTTGGTTCAATTCTTCCAATCATGTCAATGCCCCACATAGAGAAAGGCCACGGGGAAGAGATAACACTGAGAGCATGTGGAGGCACATGAATCTTGTCAGCATAGATTTGACATTTGTGGCATCTCTTAGCATGTTTATGGCAATCACGCTCCATGGTTATCCAGTAGTAGCCGGCTCTTAACAGTTTCCTTGACATAGTGTGGCCCGAAGCATGGGTCCCAAAAGTACCATCATGTACATCGTGCATTAATTTCTCGGCTTCTTGCTTATCAACACATCTCAACAAGACCATGTCATAGTTCCTCTTGTATAGGATTTCTCCGTCCAGAAGGAATTTGCTAGCCCATCGTCTCAAAGTCTTTTTATCCCTGTTGGAAGCACCAGGTGGATATTCACGATTCTGCAAGAATTGTTTGATATTGTAATACCAAGGCTTTTTACCATTCACATCTTTGTCAGCTTGATCTGGCATATTTTCAATAGTAAACACATGAGCGGGTCTATCAAGACGCTGTACTTTGATTACGGGCACATCATTCCAGTGATTGACACGAAACATGGAAGACAAAGTAGCAAGAGCGTCAGCCATTTGGTTTTCATCCCGAGGGATGTGGTGCAGCTCAACCTTGGTAAAGTATGTCAACAGACGTCTTGCATAGTCACGGTAAGGGATCAGCTTCTCATGATGAGTTTCCCATTCACCCTTTATCTGATTAATAACAAGTGCAGAATCTCCATAGATGTCAAGGTGTTTGATTCTCAGGTCAAGGGCTTCTTCAATGCCCAAGATGCATGCTTCATATTCAGCTATATTGTTTGTGCAGTCAAAAGTTATTCGAGCGGTTAAAGGAATGTGGTGCCCTTGTGGAGTTACAATGATGGCTCCAATCCCTTTACCATAAGCATTAACAGCACCATCAAACACCAATCCCCACTTGCTATTGGGGTCCGGCCCTTCATTGATCAGTGGTTCTTCACAGTCTTTCGCTTTCAAATACATGATCTCTTCATCAGGGAAATCAAACTTAATTGGCTGGTAATCATCAAGAGGTTGACAAGCAGGTTTTTCAAAGATGTACTTGATTGGATCCATTCGGGATATCAACCAAGTTGTATGATTCACCATGTAATGACGCAGGCGTTTGGCAGCCCAAGCTAAAGCACAACAGGTCTTTTCAAGCATTGTATACCGAGTTTCGCAGTCGGTGAACTTCTTGCTCAGATAGTAGATAGCATGCTCTTTTTTACCAGTCTCATCTTGTTGACCGAGAACACAACCCACTGAATCATCTAACACTGACAAATACATGATCAAAGGCCTTCCTTCCACTGGCGGGACAAGGATAGGTGGTTCCAACAGGTATTCTTTGATGCTATCAAAAGCTTCCTGGCATTCATCATTCCATACAACAGGCTGATTCTTTCTGAGCAATTTGAAAATTGGACCACAAGTAGTAGTCATGTGAGATATAAATCTTGAAATATAATTCATACGTCCGAGGAAACCTCTGAATTGCTTCTCAGTTTGAGGGGCCGGCATCTCTCTGATGGCTCGGACTTTGTCAGGATCAACTTCAACGCCTCTCTGGCTGACAATGAAGCCTAGCAACTTCCCAGATCGTACACCGAATGTGCATTTGTTAGGATTCAACCGCAGCTTGTACTTTCTTAATCTTTCAAACATCTTTTTCAAATACACAACATGCTGCTCTTCATCACTTGATTTCACAATCATATCATCGACATATACTTCAATCTCTTTGTGAATCATATCATGAAACAGAGTGGTCATACCCCTTTGATAGGTAGCACCAGCATTTATCAAGCCAAACGGCATCACTTTATAACAGAACGTTCCCCACGGAGTGATGAAGGACGTCTTTTCTCTATCTTCAGGAGACATTCATATTTGATTATAACCAGAGAAACCATCCATAAAGGAGAACACTTTGGATTGAGCAGTACTGTCAACAAGCACATCAATATGAGGCAATGGGAAGTTATCTTTTGGACTGGCTTTATTCAGGTCTCTGTAATCAACACACATTCGAACTTTCCCATCTTTCTTTGGTACTGGTATGATGTTGGCAATCCACTCAGGGTATTCAGCTGTCATGAGGAAACCCGCATCAATTTGCTTTTGTACTTCAGCCTTGATCTTAAGAGCCATGTCTGGACGAGACCTTCTCAATTTCTGTTTGACAGGAGGACATTCAGGTCTTGTCGGTATCTGATGTTCCACAATCTTGGGATCTAAGCCCGGCATATCTTCATAGGACCACGCAAAGACATCTGGATAATCATGGAGGAGCTGAATAATCATCTTTTTCACTTCTGGCTCAAGTGCAGCACCAATCTTGATCTCTCGCTTGTTCTCTTCAGTACCCAGGTTGACGGGTTCAATCTCTTCATGATGAGGCTGAATGGCTCTTCTTTCTTGCTCAAGCAGTCGAGTGATCTCATACGGTATCTCTTCATCATCATCCTCATCTTCAGCTTCATATACAGGGAATTCAAAATTTGGAGGAACCATAGGGTCGCTGTGTTCAACGGGTTTATTATGGTTCAATCTGCATAATATGATTGGGATGGTTTTAGAAAAAGTTTTTCATGCAGATTTTTGAAATTAATAAGAAAATAACAAATGTTTTGGTTTTTTCTGGCATTACCATTATTTCCAAGAAAAAGGCACTAAAAAGTAAAAAACAAAAAGTCGTGAGAAAGACGACAACTTTTATTGATAACGGCAATGCCGAAACAAACACGCCCTTACAATGATATCACTTTCGCCTTGGGCAGAGCGAAAGGATTGTTATTTTGAAAACAAGAAAACATGAGCAACAAGACACATTACATGGAAGCATGCATGACTAAGGGAACATCAATGGCTTCCCAATTTCTCACGGTGCCTCCTGGTATAACAAATGTAGGCACATGGCTTCTTTCAGCAGCATCTTCAGCAATAGCATTGATGAACCCAGCACTGTAGAAGGTTCCCTTTGAAACACCGGAAGTTGGAGAGAATCCAAGGCCCTCTTTACGCTTGTTTTCCAGAATCTGAATTACTTTGCCCCAGCCAGCAGCTTGCCCTTCTTGACCCGGAGAATCCTGAAGCACTGGCACAATCACACATACATCACTGACGGTCAGGCGTTTGTCATCCATCAAACTCTGGATATCATCCTGCACCACACGACAGCCCATAGGATTTTGGAGACATTCTAAACAGGAAGCATGATCGTGATTAAACAAAGAAGCTTGACAAAGCTTGGTATGTAGTGGTACCAAGGGAGTAACGACATTGTGGACATCCAGCATGGGATCCTCTTGAGGAACAGAGATCCTTTCAAAAGCCTCGATCATGTTAACCGCAGCATGGTTTGGAAGCGGATTGTCAAGAACATGAGGAGCACTATTCTCGAAAGTCAACCTTCCCTTTTCTATCAGATCTTTCACAATATACTTCAGAGCAAGGCAACCCTCAACATCATGGCCTTGAGCACCCTGATGGAATTCACATGTTAGATCCTGTCGGAACCTGGGAGGCAATGGATTAGGCGGAGGCCTGCCTGGTCTAGTGACACAGTGTCCCTTGGCTAGTAGAGTTGGGAGCAGCTCACCATACCACATTGGTATTGGTGGAAAAGAAGGTTTGGGTTGGGGACCCTGTTGTTGCTGCTGCTGCTGTTGAGCAGGAAGCTGTTGTTGCACTTGCTGAGCGATGGCATTGACGGGCACTGGTGGTTGGCCCGGTGGCAGAGGATATTGCTGGTAGAATGGTGGGAAGAAAGGATGCTGAGAGTACTGCATGTAATGATAAGGCATAGGTAATTGTGTAGCTGCTGCAGATGGGTTACCAGACACCATCCCTATATCAGATTCTTTCTTCTTATGATGACCATTACCATACTTCTTTGATGCACTGGTTGAAGACTCACCTTTCTCAAGAACAATAATACCATCTCGGACGGCCTCCTCTAGACGAGTTCCCATTGTAACCATATCAGAGAAATTGTTTGGGGCAGAGACTATCATTCTCTCCTTATATTCCTTCTTCAGAGTCTTCAGGAATGTCTGTGTTAATTCTTCCTCATCAAGTCGAGGAGAAACACGGGCAGCTGCCCCTCTCCATCTTTGAGCATACTCTCGGAAGGTTTCATCTGATTTCTGAGACAGGGCTTTAAGAGAGTCCCTATTTGGTCTCAGACGGGTATTGAATTCATATTGACTCTCAAAAGCAGCAGCCAGATCCTCAAAAGTATGGATGTTGTCTTTACTCAAACTAGTGTACCAATCTGCTGCATCATCTGTCAAGCTACTCTGGAAGCAATGGATCATTAGTGCATCATTGTCGGCGTAGTTAGCCATCTTTCGGACATACCGGATAACATGGTTGTGTGGACAAGAAGTCCCATTGTATTTGTCAAATTCTGGCTCTTTGAATTTCTTAGGAACCTCAAATCGGGATACCAAGCATAGATCACGAGCTTTAGCAGGAGCACCATTGTTTCCTCGGCTAGCCTTGACCTCACGGAGTTCTCCGGCCAACTCTCTTAATTGTCTCTTCATAGCTTCCATTGCGGGATCTTGTCCGCGCGGAGTATCGACATCAATTACCTGTTGCACAGTGTGTACAACAGGGTCGGTAACAACAGTAGTCACCTGAGGCATAGCAGTAGATACAGGAATCTGTCCTTGACCAGCAAAACCAGAGACACCAGCAGCAGTATTAGGAGAATAGTAAGCTGAGAGACCATAAGGACGCCCATTGGGCATAACAAAACGAGCATCAGTAGCCACAGTAGATAGTGGGATAGACGGAATTGCTTCAGTAGAAACTGGGACAGATGTGGCTGGTTGTTCTTGTGCAGCCAGCAAAGCAGACATAGTGTCATGAGCTTTAGCCAAGTCTTCTTTCATAGCAGCCAATTCGGCACGGAGCCGAGCGTTTTCTTCTTCAAAGTTAGCCATGATCCTTCTCTTGTGAAATCTTGTTTGATGCACTCTATCTGGTTGGTAAATCTTGCGACCACGAGCCACTTTTCAGACTGCGGCGGACAAAACCAGGAGGCAATGAGCACGAGAGAAACTTTTTGTGACCAATGAATGCATATGATGCATGAAATGTGTAAATGCATATGCAAAAAGATTCTTTTTTGTGTTATCGAAGGGTTTTAGACAAATTAAAAACTTGTAAACATTACTAAACAACAATTAACATAAACGGGAAACAAACAACCAACATATAGTTTTACAAGACAATTCTGACATAAACAAATGGAAATAACAACAGGAAAAAGAAACCCTCAAGCATAGGAAGTGGAAGCATCATCCTCAGACTCAGACTCATAGCTGCAGTATCGTGCATAGAAGTCACGGGCACCCCTAGCCCTCTTGGAGTCCCTCATAAGCATCCTATCTTTCTCTTCAATCTCTCTCTTAGCCTTAGCTAACTCTTTCTTCAGTGTCAAGACCTCATGAGTCTTCTGCTCATCCTTTCCATCCAAAGTCATGATCAAGTTCTCAGCCTCATAGTATCTAGCCCTCCACTGATGCTTCTCCCGACTCTCCATAGCTAGATGCTCCTGATACATCTCCTGGGTAGGTGGGAGTAGAGGCAAAAGCATGGTAGGAACAGATGCGGACACATATCTCATAGAGGGGTAACGCATACCAATCTCCTCAGCTTGGTTTATCACCCACTGTGTATAGGCCTCGTGAGCAATACCGGACCTTACACCCATATGTTTCACCTCTTTCTTCCGAAGCTTAGTCCAAGCTTCCATGAAATCCTCTCTTATGCCTGTAGGAGCATTGGAGTAGTGAAAGAAGTAAGGAGTTGTAGCAAGATTGATGGGCTTATCTTTCATCGGAAAACCAAATTGTCGCAAAGCAAGCTCCGGGTTATAGTTGATTCCACCCCGGGTACCAAGAAGAGGTACATTAAGAAACTTACCACCACCAAAGATAATTTCCTTAACCCTAGAAGCGGGAGTGAGCCAAACCACTTCATTAGGAGTGAGAGCCATAATCCTCTGTGAAATAGACCAATTCTCCGGATTGTCGTGGAAAGACTCCGGAAGGTGCGAAATAAACCACCTATAGAGGAGAGGCACACAACAAAGAATATATCCACGACCCTTGCCAGTACGATCATGAATAGCATGGTATGTGTCAGCTAGCAAAGTAGGAACCGGATTCTTGGAGTGGAAGATCATAATAGCATTCATGTCCATGAAGCCGTCAAGATTCGGAAAGAGAATAAGCCCATAGATGAGAAGTGCAAGAATAGCCTCAAGAGTGTCCTGACAAGTGGTACTGAGGTTGGCTTTCCCAAGAAGATACTCTGAAGTGAACCCTCGGATGCGTGCCTTAGTAACAAGATTCTTGGAGACATCGGTGGTCCTGAGATAGAGATCCTTAGCAATAACCAATGGAGTAGGGGGATTTTCAGGTCCTGAGAAAGGTACCCCCTTAGCAATAGATAGACCCATCAAAGAAGAATAAGCCTCTAGAGTAGGCACCAGCTGAAAGTCCGGAAAGGTAAAGCACCGATAGTCCCGATCATAGAATTGCACTAGAGTGTGCACAAGCTTTTCGTCCACATTGGTCTGGAGAATAGTAAGTAAAGCCCCGTAACGATGTCGGAAACCAGTCGGATCCTCAATCTTGAGTGCCAAATCTCTCAAACTAGCCAAATCCACTTCCTTGAACTTGTAGGAATTAGTCCTCTTCATCCCTACAATGTTTACAAATTCAACTTGTCTAAGCCCTTTGATAACAATGCATGGAAGAAGTTTATGCATGTATGTATGTATGCATGAATGCATGATTATGTTCAAGTTCGGAGAAAACATGGTGGGTTGAAGTTCAAAGTTGAGGAGTCATGGGTGGACACGGTGTCCGGTGAGACTAGGGCTTTAGGATAATAGTAACCGGGTTCTAAAAAGGTTCCCAAGCTGCAACCTCTCTGACGTATATCATGGTGTCACGAGACAACACTCGCTCCAAGATTATCCGTGGAAGGTCTAACTTGAGTGTAGTATCGCGTGACGACTAAAACTCGAGACAACACTCGGTTTAGCCTCCGCACTACGTCCTAGAAAATGGCCATGGATGGGTTTGGTTATCTACGGTTCATAGCGTCATAGAACAATTAGAAGTAAAGTGCCTAAACGCGACAACACGCGCCGACAACATCACCCCCAAAATGCCTCAGCTATGTGGGATTGATCGCATAATCCAAAACACGAGGCAACCCCCGGAATGAATTGTCGATTATATCCCTCCTAAATCCTAAGTTCACTCAGCCCGGGTGCAGGACTTTTGATATTCTCACCCCACACGTTTGAAAGAAATTAAACATTTATTCACATAGGAAAGCAAGTAAAAGAAGCAAGTAAAAATACAAGCGCAAGCGTGGAAATAAAGACTAGGCGTAACTCTCGAATCTCCCCAGTGAAGTCGCCAGCTGTTTTATCTTGGTTTTCGGGTGTCAAACATTGATTACGTTTGAACCTTTTAAACCGGTGATATCTTATTTTTTCTTGGGAAGGGAAAAAGTAAGCAAAACCCTTGAGAATCGAGGTCCGGGAGTTGTTTTCGCTACGGGAAGGTGTTAGGCACCCATAACGACTATAGTATCCTATAGGAACCGTCTTTAATTTCTACGCGCGCGCTTTATTTTTAAATGCTATTTTGAAAGTGTTCATTAAACCTAAGAATGTTCTAAGTGAAGAATTGGAGGGAGAAGAGTGTTTTTGGATTTTTATTTTATTCGAATTGAAGGAATTTTGTTCCTTGCCTATGTACCCGTTTAAGGGATCAAATCCACCGTAGTTCTCTTCCAAAAATGTTTTTGTTTTTGTTGGTTGATTTTAAGTTTGAAAATGAAATTTTGAAGAATAAGAGAGAGGCCTCAAGGGCATGAGATTATGAAATTGTGAGGTTGGATTAGTGATTTTGAAAAGGAAGTCAAAGTTTGATTATTTTTCATTGAAATTTGATTAAGAAAATAAAAGGAAAATTCAATGGGGTTTTGACCCCAAGGTTTTTATGAAGAATGTTTGAGTGAAGTTTGTTCAAGTTTTTTTTTTTGGGGAAAATGATTTTTCTAAGTATAAGGCCTAAACATACATCTAAACATACAATCCTAAACATACATCTAAACATGCATATTCTAGCTATATACTATAGTGATGTGTGTGCATGTGTCGGTGCTTGTGTCGGTGTACATCATTAGAGTCCATTGTCCTTTACATCATACCCTAGATACATTCTATGGCCTCTTTGCCAAGAAATTAAAAGTGGCATGAAAGTAAAATATTACAAAAGCTCCTAAGTATCACATTCTAGGCCTTGGTACAAATTAAATTGCAAGAAAAATAGAGATGAATATGGGATGAAATGGAGATACTTATGAAACATGAAATGAAATGGTTAGTATCACAAGATGCAAGAGGATAAAGAAATAAGGCAAGAAAGTGTTAAATAAAAGTGGTAAAATCAACAAGAATAAAGTGTTAAAATATACTAAAAGTTTACCATAACTTCTCAATATGCACATGACCTATAATTCTCTCATCATAGCACTTTTCAAGAGACTTTATTGCAGCCACAATGTGGTAATTATAGGCACATATTCAAACCAAGAGTTATGACACACTTTTAGGCACATTTTACACTTTACTTTTGCATAGAAATATTCACATGACTTGTAAAACAAGAAATTAACAAATCAAACTCCAAGACAGCAAAGAATAGCACCAAATCAGAGGCATATACATTGTAAATTCTCATATCAAGGGTCAATATACCATAGCAAGATTTTGGGGTCAAGAACATGCAAGAATTTCACGAGAAATTAACAAAAAGTAACATAAAATCACAAGAAAACTCCCCCCATATTTTTATAAATTTTCAATAGGCTAGAATCATTACAAAAATACCATAAAACTATCAAGGAATGTGTATGAAAATTCTTGGAGTTTTTAGAGAATTTTTAGACACAAAAAACATGTAAAACTTCACAAATTTTTAACAAAAAAAGTAAGCAATTGACAAGAAAATATCACACATTTTTAATCAAGATTTAACACATGACAACATCACAAAAATATCAAGAAAATGATTAAGAACACATAAATTTTTTTAGGAATTTTCAAAGGATTTTTAGGCTAAAAATGTGCAAGAAAATCACCAATTTTAACAAGAATGGTAAAAAACTACACATATATTTTTTTATCAATTCTCAAGTGTAAAAATATCACAAAGTCATCAAGAAACACGTATGAATTATTTTTTTGGATTTTTCATAAGGTTCTAAGCATAACGGGGGGTGAAAAGCAATAATCAGCGCATGAAATAGCAAAAAACGTACAGCAGTTATTGGGCTTAGTAGCAAAAACAGTGGGCTGGGTTGGAAGAATGCTGAACCGGTTTAGGAACCGGGTCGGTTCAAACCGAACCGGTTCAGCAAAGAGAGCCTATATACACAAAACTGTTTCACCTTGCCATATTTTGTTTAAACGTTTTCTTCCTTAACACAAAAGCTCTCTCTCTGCAACATAACAGCACCGCCATCCTTCTTTTCCGACGTGGTGGACGGAGGTGGCACCACCACGTCGGAAACTCAAACCTCCTCCGTTTTAGAAGATGAACACATATTCATACCTCCATTTTTGTGCTCAAAACGAATCCAAGCTCAAAAATTCGAAAACAAGTCTATATTGTCCTAGATCTAAACGCATCAGACACGAAAAAAGGAAGAACAAAGAAAGGAAATGGAACCGTTACCTTTTCTGATCGATTACTTCTACTTCCAACGCCTTTTGTTCTTGATTCGGACCAGCTTGACCTTCTCTGACCTCTTCCTTCTTCTTTGTGAGATTCAATTCGCGAATCGAACGTATACAAGGCCGGTTGAGTCTCGGATTCACCAACGGCTCAGGTTCGAATTTCGTTCTTCATACCTCGCTTCTGTTACGGTGTTGAACTCGTTCGCAACTTGAAGCTTCGGTTCTGATGAACCTCTGTTTCACGACCTGGATTCCATGTGAGTCACGAATCTTCTTGCTTCAGGTTTGAATCCGTTTTGCCGTTCCTTTTCCATTCACAATCTGCTTGGTTTCGATTTCGGAGTTGTCACTACAAGTTGTGAGGGATTCACAACAGATTCTTTGTGAGGATGGATATGAGAATACCGTGAAAATTTGGCGATTGTATGAACGTATGAATGGTTTGATGATGATAATTTTGTGATTTTGATGGTGAAAGTGTGAATTGGTTTAAGATTGATGATGGATATGGTGATTATGGTGATTGAGTTTAGAGATTGATAGTGGAATGTGGAAGAAGAAGGTTGTTGTGGTGGTTTTGGTGGCGGTTGAAGGTTGTTGTGGTGGAGGAAAAGTTAGTTAGGGTGGTGATGGAGGTGTTGAAGGTTAGTTACGGTTGTTGGAGAGAAGAGAGAAAAGAGAAAGAAATTTTGTGACTTTTTGTGGAATTTTGTAAAAAAAAATGATTGAATCCATAATTTTGACCACAAGTTTGACTTATATAGGTGATGAAAGGGATGCTTGGACCAATGAAATAATGCCATGTGGCACTTGACTTGTAACAAACTTTTGTGGACCAATAGCATTTGGACACATGGCACTTGGACTCTAACAAACTTAAAAGGGATTAAAATGTAAATAATAAAAGTACGAGGACTAAAATGAAAATTAAACTAAAATTGAATTGAAAAAGTAAATTGAAAATTAACGTAAAGCGAGACGATTAAAAACAACAAAGCAGATTAAAACGAATCAGAAATATTATGTGAAATGACCAAAATGCCCCTAGGGCTAAAACGACTGAAAATGACTCAGATACAAATTTTAAAATGGATTTTTTACAAGAATTTGAAGCAAAGCCTCATACAATCAAAATTAAAGGACTCAGAGGCAATTTTTAGGATTTAAACAGGGTTTTGACACTTGAAAAGACTAAAATGCCCCTAGGGGCAAAACTGACTCAAAATGACTTCAAAGGCAATTTTTAAGATGGGTTTTGACATAGGATGGGAGCAAGGACTTATTCAGACTATTTGAAAGGACTCAAACAAATTTTTAAAAGACTGAGAGAAATTTGACATAGGAAATGACTAAAATACCCTTGCATGTAAATTTTGCAAATAACATTGAAATAAAATGCAGAGAAAGATGCAATTGATCAGAGACATATCAGATGACTTATAATGCAAGAAAAGAAGAATTGAACAAGTATTTTTAGGTCCAAAATTAGGGTATAACATAAGGCACAACTAAAATCAATGAAGTAAGTACCTTTAGTTTGTGAAAAACATTGTGGGAAAGGGCTTCGCAAGATTTGAGGTTGTCATTACCAAATCAAAAGATTTTAAAAGTTTACAATACCAATAATCGAAAGATTATTTCAGAACCCAGAAGAACGAAAGACCAGAATTATCAAAGATTCAAGACAAAGTCTGGTATGATTTTAAATACTTTATAGTTTTTACATTTCACAATGGAATATAGTATGATAAAAGAAAATTCATCTGGCTTTATGGCAGATGTATTAATAGATCATATAGAAAAGGTAGATTTTACCTTAAAACCAGAAGAAAACTTCAAGCAGAAGAGTATTTTTTCTTTAATAAAAGAAAAACTATCTAGAGAAAATATTCTAAAATATGGAATGATGATAGGAGAAGTTCCTGTACCAATGGAATCAACAGATGGATCTGTTGTAATATCCATAATAGACGAAGAACAAATTAATAATAGATTAAAACATCTATCGTTAGAAAAAAGACAGAAGATAGGATATATTCACATATCAACTATCCAGATAATCATAAAAAGTACTTTTATGAAAAGAGTAAATTCAGAACTAGAACTGCTTATAGAAGATGCTAGAATGAATAAAAGACATTCACTAATAGCCAAAGGTGAAGGAAATTTAATAGGTGGAAAAATAAAATTTGATATAAATTTACAAATAGGCTTGAGTCTAAATGATATAGATCTAGACAGATCTTTAGTGATTCATTATAAACTTAAAGATCAAGATCTTATGAGACCAGGAAATCATCCTTTTAGTATAAGTTATAAGATGAATTATGCACTAAGTAACTCTCATTACAGTATAGAATTCAGTGGAAAAGAAAAAATACAAATAGATGAACTATTTGCACCAGTGGTAAAATTAGAATCACCAATTCTGAAACAACTAAAAAGATCAAAATCTATTATGACAATAGAAAGAACACCTCTTTTAAAACAAGAAGAAAGTACTAGTGAATCAAGGTTTTTACCTCCAAGAAATTCGTTAGATAGTTATGAAAAGAAAAAAGTTGACAAAACTTTATCAGAAATAAAAACTGAAATTTTAAAGATTAATAAAAAATTATAATGCCAGGAATAACAATAAAAAGTGAATTAAAGTTCTTTAGAACAAAACTAGATAGTCTAGTTAATAAAATAGAAGAAAATTTCTTTAGAATAGAAATGAAAAACACACTTTGGGGAATCCATGATTTAATGATTTTACAAATTTCATATATAGATGAAATAATAGAAGAATTAGAAGAAACAGAAAATATTTCTGTTACACTAAAAGAGAGAGCCACAACCCTGTTATGGCCATCTCAAAAACTAACTGAATTTGAACAATCTTTAGAAAAAATTCTAGGAAGTTCCTCAAATATATAATGTCTGGTTTAGGTCTTATAACAGAATTAAAACTCTTTAAAGAAAGATTAGAGAACATAGTCTCTGATATAGAATTTTATCATAGAAAAATTGTCTTAAGACAAATTCTTTTTCATTCTAAAGAATTCGTACAATATCATATAGAGTATATCGAAGACTTCCTAAGAGAAATAGAAGATTTAAAAAATCTTACTAATACACAAAGAGAAAGAGCTAAAACGCTCTTAAAACCATTCCAAGGTTTGATCAAAATCGAACAAATGCTAAACCAAGTTCGACAAAATTCCGCTGGCGATTCTGCCCCCAACCTGGTATCAGAGCCAGTAATACAATCTCAAGGAATAAACATGAAAATAAAAACAAAAATAAAAATATTTTATTTTCAAAAAAGACAAAAACTTTTTAAAATTGCTTTTTTGCTTAACCAGCTTAAAAAAGTCCTGTATGATATCAGTTAAATCGTTAACCGATTTAAAAAATCCATGGGTACAAATACCCTGCCACGTCAGATGGGGACACAAGTTGTCACCTTTTCTTTTATATGTTTTCTTCACTTTAGTTAAAAAGATAAATCATGTTCGACTTTTTTATTTTGGTTTACCCTCTTTCTCTTTGTTTCTTTTCTTTTTGCTTTATTCTAATTTGTTTTTTTTTTTTTTTTTTATCTTTCTTTGTTATTTCCTATACATAATGCATGCTCATTCACATGTTACGTGATAGATTGTCTCGCATGCCACTTGAAACAACAGATGTAGAGAAAAAAATAGCTAGAATTTAAATACGAAGCAGAAAGCGAAAAATATTATATAAAAATAGAGACAATAAGAAAAAAAATTATGCAACAAGTTAGTATAATAATATTAAACACCCTCTCAAAAAAATATTAGACACGACAAGATCAAAATAGATGATTTATTAGGGACCACGAGTGTGACTTGAACATTTGGCCCTTTGAAGAAGTTTCCTGGACGGTGAGTAATTCATCCTTAAGGACAAGGATTCACCTTCACTCCCTCTAAATCTAATACACTTTCTCTACTAGTTAGAGTTAACTTGTTTACGGTAATTTGGAATGTGTACGTATAATTGATTTTGAAAATCTTGATTGCTCTTTAATCGGATTTATTTTGCTTCAAAAGTTGATTCTAGTGTAAAAAAGAAATAGAGTTTTCAATTCTATAATTGATTTTCACGCTCAAATTTATTGGTTAACTTATTATTTTCATATGAATGTCTTAAAATATAAACATTTTTTCTTCAACTCACTTTTAACCAGAATCAAGTTTACGATATCAATTTTTATCACTGCAGAACCAAACACAAACTAAGATTTTATGCTTGGAAAAGATGCAACAATACTTGTAAGTTCCTTTAAACAAGGAGTGACTTTACTATATTTAGCAACTTTGATTGCTTTAGTGTATTTAAAAGATCGATAAATAATCATTTAATAAAAAGATAGATAAATAATTAAAATAAACTATTTAGATGAGAAAATATGATTGATTAAAAAATAGATACAAAATTACCAAAGATCAAAGTTAGCACATCCTAGTCCCACCATTAGCTGACACATCAAAGTGAAATCAGTTTTTTTTTTATCTCTTCTTTTTGCTTTATACATTTATTTTTTGATAAGTGCTTTATACATTTATGTCACCAATTATATACAACACAATCTGACTCGATTCTGAAAGAAGAAGAAAACCATCACATGTTTTTTTACGGGAAAGAAAATTTCATTACCATGACGAATGGTAAGAAATGGTTGCTTTTAATCAAATCAAATTGCTAAGCTCATCAAATCAAAGTAAAGCTTTTGGCGCAAAGATAATAACTATTTGGATTTGTGGGTAATGCGAATTCAATTCAATCACTTATTATAAACTTTAAGACAACGCGGAGCCAAGAATTTTATAGAGCTTGCACAAAAAAATTTATCGCAAATTCACACGTGACATAATATGTATATACTAGCGAAAAGACAGGCACTCACGTGCCCGTTTTTCCACTCTTTTCATTGCGTTAACGCTTAAAAATTATAAACGATATTTTTTTTATGAAATATATACACACACAATGCATATCTTTTCCGCTCTTTTTATAACGTTTAAAAATTATAAACGGTATTGAAAAATACCGTTTATAATTTCATAAAAAATTACCATTTAGAGTAATACTTTATGTCCGTCTGTCTGTTTTTTTGTTACACTAATGCGTATAATTTTTTTTAGTGTTGCATAATGCATATAATTATTTTTACAAAATTTCATAATGCATAAAAAATTACCATTTAGAGTAATACTTCTTCTCATTTAAATTCATTTTACCGGTCCAAATACTAATGAAGGATTGTGATTTGTTAAGCTAAAATCTATTTCAAAATTATTATCAACAAACTGTATTATTTTAGAAACTCAATTGTCAAACCTAAAATTTCATCAATAAAATGAAACTCATCAAAATACTTTTCTGGAATCTTAGATTTACTACTTTCATCACCTTAGATTTACTACCTTTCTCTCCAATTGCTATTGTTTTCATAAATCTGGCATAGATTGTCTTCCTGGCCTTGAATCCATGCGAGGAACTAACCATAAGGGGATAGAGACGCATACCTGAATAATAATAGCAAACCATGTTTTTCAATGATTTAAAAAAATTATAACATGTGATGGAGAGAAAGTTACTCACGAAATAAAACTGTGAACTAATTAACCATATTTTTACATTCATATGCAATTATTTCCAAGGCATTCTAAACGATGATATCCTGAAACTATTTTAATTATCCAGTAATTTTGCAGTCAGTCAAGAGAATGAGCAGGATCATGATATGATCATGTTTCCATATTCGGTTTTGTAAATTATTGAAAACAATAATAGTGTGTGATTGAAATAAATGGTACACAATAAATAAAAATGTGACGCTATATTTAAGCATTGATCAAATAAAATAAATGGTTGAGATTTGGTGTCAACGAATCTGTTGACACCTGGTGTCAATGGATCCTGACTATATATATATATATATATATATATATATATATATATATATATATATATATATATATATTGCACTTTTATATTGTAACAACATGCATATCTTTTTCTTATTAAAAAAAACTAAACATATCTTTTTCAATGACACCAACAATGCAACTAATATAATATCATATAATATAAATTCTTATCTTTTTTAATGACACAAAAAATATGGTATTCTTATAACGAAATTTGTTATAGAGTATAATTGAAAAAGAAAAAACCAACTATTTTGATATTATTTATGTTTTTTTTTTGGTCAAGAGATATTATTTATGTTATTATTTGAAATAGTCATAAATTGAAATAAAAGAGGTCCATCATTTTGTCAATAAAAGTACAATTTGAAATAAGAGAGATGAAATATAACATATCAATAGTGTGGTAAATAAAATTAGGAGGTAAATGACTTTTCTGAGACCTCTTTGCGGTGAATATTCGAATATTATCAACATCATCAAGTGACTTTTGTTGTGCGCGTGTGAAAAATATTTGAGTTTGCCCAATTTTTTTTTTTTTTTAAGTGGGTTAATAGGCTATTGGGTTGAACCTAGTATAAAGAAAGTGTCCGGGCTCGCCGGGTGGTGTCTCCGCCATGCTTGAGTTGGAAGAGGGCCACATAATGTTGAGGAAGAAGGTTTCTTGCACGATAAGTTTAAAATCTGAGTTCTATAATTGGAAAATTTCAAATATACTTACTCACGTAGCGGGTGACCATTTAATTATGAATATAAGTTTTTTTTTTTAGTGTAATTATGAAGTTTTTTTTTTTAGTGTAATTATGAATTTGATTGTTATTACAGTCAGAGTTAATGTCACCCTGATCAACCCTAATCACGCCCTTTTTTTAGGGTTCTGAAAAATATTATTTATTTTTTTTTTAGTGTAATTATGAAGTTTTTTTTTTTAGTGTAATTATGAATTTGATTGTTATTACAGTCAGAGTTAATGTCACCCTGATCAACCCTAATCACGCCCTTTTTTTAGGGTTCTGAAAAATATTATTTATGAAAAAAATCCCTCCAGAGATTCGAACCCATGCCATGTTGGATACTTCAAAGCATTTTAACCATCAAGCCACTTGCTGATTTTGTGATAGCATTTGGCTTCCACTACATGATATCCAATATTAAACTCCCTTTTCAAAAAACCAATTAATTCCTTTTCTTTTTTATCAAACAGTTTCGAACCCTTTTTTCTCCTTTCTCCTTCGCAATCTAAACCCAAAAGTCTGCGGGTTTTCAACCATTTCTTCCTCATTTTTCCTACGACATATGTCTTGAAAAATGAAAATGTAGGTGACCTTATAGGCTTATATGGTTGAATCACTTGATATGTTTCTCATACTAACTTTATACAGTAACTTTTTTCCTTTGATGTGTATTTTGAACTATTTAATTAGCTCATTGTTTAAATTTTGCTCATTGTTTAGATTTTGTATGACGAGTTGCAACTTCGGTGCATTTTATTCATTGTAGTCTTTATTGAAATGTTATACATAATATATTTAAACATGTCGACAACTAATAATATAGTAAACCTGATTCTTATATATGAAAATCGAAACAAACCCGTGCATCGCACGGGTTAGGATCTAGTTATATCCAAAAATAAATAAATGGAAGACTTATTTTTCTTCACAACAAATCTCTTAATTTATTTTTCTTCACAAAAATCTCTTAACATGGAACACAAAGAATATGCCGACGGGAATTTTTAAAGAGTTTAGATAAATTCGCCAATCATAAATATCTCTTCTTATTCTCAACAAAAACACCCTGAAATAATATGAAAAATTTCTCTATATTTTTTTCCTTCCAAATTCTTTCCACCCAAAATTCGAAAAAGAACCTAAAGAATTGTTAAAAAAACAACAATATTTTGTTGGCTTAAATATGTTTTTGGTCCCTATAAATATACCAACTTTTCCTTTTAGTCCCTATAAAATTTTCCTTCAACTTTTAGTCCCTGTAAAATTTTCAATCACTATTTTTGGTCCCTATTTCAAAGTTAATTTTGTATTTTTTTTTTACTGAAATTGTACAGAAATGTGTAGAATATTGTAAAAATCTTTCCCAAAAAAAATTAGAATTTTTTAACAAAATATAAATTTAATATGAATTTTTAACCATCAAAAATATAAAAATTCATATTAAATTCATGTTTTGTTAAAAAATTCTAAATTTTTTTGAGAGAGATTCTTGTAATATTATGAATTTTTCTGCAAAATTTTATTCAAAAATATAAATTCTACACCTTAGTTTACTTTAAAATAGGGACCAAATGCAGTGATTGAAAATTTTACAGGGACTAAAAGTTGAAGGAAAATTTTAGAGGGACTAAAATGAAAAGTTGATATATTTATAGGGACCAAAAACATATTTAACCCTATTTTGTTTTCCAATCCATAAAAAAGAATTCCATTTTAAATCACTTAATAAATTAATGCAAAATAAAAATTAAAAAGAGGATAGTTAACGGATTTGAATTAGTTTTTTGAAGCCCAAAAATGTAGATAGTTTGGTTACATAGCACCAAGCCCATCATGGAAGATTACATAAGAAAATACCTGGTATCCCTACAATTATCCCCCCCACCCCATCCCCACCCCATCCCCCCCCCCCCCCCCCCCCCCCAAAAAAAAGTCATTCACCCCTATAAATATTAAAAACTGGCAATTTGACCTTTTCTTCATTTGACTTCACCTTCATAAAATATTTCTTGTTTTTAAAGCTTTTTTAGAATTGAATCATTTTCGAAAGACTTGAGCTATGTTTTATGGTAGCCAAATTGATAAACCAAAAAACTTTTAAAACACAAGATACGAAGAACTTGACTTTTCAGTCCAATGTGTTTGGCGTTGATGCTTGTGTGGTGTGAGTTTTCAATTCCACTATTTGTGTGGTGGAGAATGATATCCGGTATTCGGAGGGGGGTCGGATTCGGGGAGGGAAGTTGGTTTGAGGAGAATGTCCGTATAGTGGTGGGTGGAGGGAGCAACACCTATTTTTGGCTGGACAACTGGGTGGGGGGCGCACCGTTATGTGTGCGGTTTCCTCGCTTATACGACTTGGCTGAAAATAAGGGGGTGCTGGTGAGGGAGATGGCTAGGAGAGGGTGGGCGAATGGAGGTGACGCATGGGAGTGGAGGAGGCGTCTCTTGGCGTGGGAAGAGGAATCAGTTACGAAGTGTTCTTCTTTGTTGGATAGTTTTGTTTTGCAGGACCATGTTCTTGACAGGTGGCGGTGGGTTTTGGATCCTGTTGACGGTTACTCCGTTAAGGGGACTTATAAGTATCTCACGCTATCTGACACCTCTTTGGAGCACGGATTTTTCGATATAGCATGGGTGAAAGCAGGTTCCGTTAAAGGTTTCAATATTTGTTTGGAGGCTTCTTCGCAACAGACTTCCTACAAAAGACAATCTTTTCCGTAGGAGAGTTCTTCATCATGACGACATTTTTTGCATAGGTGGCTGTGGATGTACAGAAACGACAAGTCATCTTCTCCTCAGATGTAACATTTTTAGCATTGTTTGGCACGGGATTTATCAGTGGCTTTGTATTTCATTCATATCTCCAGATTCTGTTCGTGAGCATCTATTTCAGTTTGGTTACTTGGTGGGGTTACCGCGATCTACGCATTCATTCTTCAAAGTGATCTGGCACGCCTGCATTTGGATAGTTTGGAAGGAAAGAAACAATAGGATCTTCAAAAGCAAAACACTAGATTTGGTTCAATTAGTAGACAAAGTAAAGTTTGTATCTTTTTCTTGGCTACAGGCGAATAGGCTAACTTCAGCTTTCAGTTATAATGACTGGTGGCGACACCCTTTAATTTGTATGGGTGTTAGGGAGTAGTCTTTTTGTCATCCTTCTTTTTGTTGTGTTTTTTTTTCGGAACAGATACATTTCTTGTATTTTTTGAAGAGTGATTCTTTCTGCACACCTTGTGCGAGATGAATAACTCCTAGTGTTTAATCTAATTCCATTTTGGCTTCTTCAAAAAAAAAAAGTTATATAATTTTTTCTAGTTCGCAATTTCGACTTTCATAAAACTTAACTCAAGTTTTCCAGAAATTATTCAATTCCCAATTTTTTTACAAATCGGAAATATTTTATGGCGGTGGATTCAAATGAAGAAGGGGTAAATTTTCCATTTTTTTGTTGTTTGTAGGGGTGAAGGATTAACTATAGGCGTATTAGGTATAATTTTCATCATAGTATTCCCGTCCAATTTTGATGACAACCCAAAAGTGTAATAGTTTTATATATATGAATAAAGATGTATAATTATTGTGATTTGTGATAAACTAATATAAATTGTTTTGGATGAAGTTTTGAAATAATGTTGATTACGATATTATCATTCTCCCTTTATTGTAAGTGCTTTTTATGTTTATATGTACCATACAAACAAATATTTCATTATGTCTATTTGAGTTTCTAAGATCTTGAAAAACATGCTCATGTAGGTCATCTAGCTATTTAAGTACGGTGAACGAGTTTTACGAGTAAACCTTTGGTTCTGTAAACTATCATTATCTCCGCTAATTCGTTTGTAAACTATCATTATCTCCGCTAATTCGTTCATAAACTAAAAACATATAATAAGTAACTCATAAGTTATTATTAATTGATCTAGAAAGAATGAGAGATAGTTTATGCAACCAAATTTACTTTTATTCAAATTTTACCAGCAAATTAAACAAACAGATGTGAAAGCAGGAGTCCACTCACATGGAATCCTTTCCTTTTGCTTTGCGGTTTCTAAAAATGAAAAGTAAGTGATGACATGGAAATAAGTTGCTTTGCCTATTTTCTTGTTTTTGTAGGGGGCACACGTCAAAATCACGTATTATCTTTTACTCCACGTATCAGTTCAAAAGACAAAGGTCAAAATTCATACTTCTCCAATAAAAATGTATACATTAATTTTGGTTCTTATATAATATACTATTTATTTTTATTTTCTTATACTAATTTTTATAGTTCTATTCGTTTTGATTTTCGTACAATAATTTTCTTACATTAACTTTGGTCTTATATTTAAAGACAATTTTTTTTCAATGATGGAAGTTAAGTCTCTTAACTATTTGGTCAGTAGCTATCTTTGGTTGATGTGCATGTATGGATAAACATTTTAGTGTGGGAGGGAATACCTTGATTTTTAAAAAAAATGAATACCACTTGATCGTGTATAAAGTGCACAGCATGTTTCATAACATTGCTCCTTCAAAAAAAAAAATTGTTTCATAACATTCTTCAAATACATCCTAGTTAGTCAGCATCTACAGCAACTCCACAAATCTAGTCATTCTTGATCAACTTCCTTTTTTTGTCTAGACCCATCATAATGAACAAAAAGTGAAAGTGTGAAACCTATTTTTCTTGTCATCTACGATTTTGTTTATTGCACATATATGCCACCACTAGATTCCTCGGATTGACTAACTAATGATTCCTGGTTGTTAATGGAATATACGTAGGAATTGTGCCTTTAGAGATAACTTAGGAGTATCACTTTGCTTCTTTTTCTTAGTCCCTTAAAGAAGGGTTGCTATACTTTTTTCAGATTTCACTTTTCATTTCATAATCTGACATGGGATCGCATTATAGTTGCCGGGAGGGAGATGATGTATAGCTTCCTTAATGTTCTTAAAATTAGCTCTATCTCTCCAAGCACATATTATTAATGCATTGTAATTGTGCCCTAGCTTTCTTAAGCTAGATTGATTATTAGTCATATAATTAAGTATATTCTTCTCGTGGTGTTAAAGATGTTCCTTAAACAAAGCAAAAACAATTACGATAATGTCTAAAGATAGGAGATTGAGGTGGATCTTCGAATTTCGACGATGATATAGTATCCTTTAAATGAGTATTTTGAAACAATTTCAAATCAAAATATTTATCTTTCATAAAAGTCAGGTCTAAATGGAAGAACATCTATACGCAAAATAATAGTTAACAATTTAAATGTTTTTCAATTTTCCTCGACCCCGAATCTTTATTTTATCCTTTCAAATATTAGATGATAAAAGAAGTAAATATGTTCAAACTTTTTTTTGTTTCTTTTATTTGGAGCAATATTTATTTATTTGATGTTCAAACTTTCTTGTGTTTGTTTGCATTCGCATGAGGGCTACCAATAATCAAAACATGCGTGCTAGCAATTTTTTATAATTTTTTTTTTATGATTTATTTATTCATATTTTTAACATTATTAACTCCTTTGTAAAAAATATTGTTAATTTCAAAATTTTAAAGAACAATACCAAACAGTTAAATGAAAAAATTTGTGAAATTATTAATTTATAAAAATTATTGTCTAATTTTTTCGTTTTTAAGGATTTGTCAAAACACGATATTATAAAATTGTTTATAAATATATTTTCCATAATTTTAAAAAACAATCCACTTTAACTAGGTTAATGAAATGTTGTAGGAAGAAGAAACCTTCCGACATTAACCAAGTGGAGTTGGTCCATCCGAAATGATTAGTATCCTACAATGTGACGAATCAAGATTTAAATCAATATTAAAAGATACATGTTTGTATTTAATGTGCACTATCTAACCATATCCAAAATAAGACGACCTTACATTAGTGGAATATGTAGAAATAAAAATCAACATTATATAAGTATAAATTGGGGGATTGTAGTTTGAACCCCAAACATCTTACTTATTCATCTAAAAAAAGATTAATTTTTAGCGTAGACCGACAAAAAATATATAACAAATTTTTTTTTCTTTAAATGTTTGAGTGGCTTGGCCACTTGTTTAACAGTTTCTAGTAAAATCATGATAAGGACAAACATGGTGGAAATATATATACTGAATTTGAAAATTAACCATGAAAATTGAGGGACATTGATTCAGGTGCATTCATTTCTAAATAATAATGCACCCGTGTAATACATAAAACTAGTACTATTATTAATCCTCTCAAAAAAAAAAAAGTACTATTATTAATTAATTGAGATAGATACTACTATCTGAGACTGAGCTCCAGTATCAATGCTGCTTTGTCTTGGCGTCTGATAGAGAGACGTTGGAGATTGGTATTCTGTTCCTTCACACGTTGGAACCAAGTCATAATATCACCTTTTTCTTTTCTTTATTAGTAGTCCCAAACTAACTGTGAAATTTAAAAAGCTTCTGCATAAGAAAATGACCCAACACTTTAAAAAACAAGGACAACTATATAGAAAGGTGATATATTCTTTTCCTTCTTTTTTTAGAAGACAAGCTTATGCAGTTTCTAGTTATAAAAAAACCGTTATAATATGAACATTACCCTACTTATTTTGATTGTCATGCTATATAGATATAGAGCTTTCGTTTTGTTTAGCAATGACTAATTTTTGTCGTACGCAGCCTCCATTGAAACATGCATCCTTGTCCATCACTCCTTGCGGTTAGTGACCATATGAACATGTATCATGACTTTAGTGCATCATTGTCTAGTTATACCGAACTTTGACTAAGTTCGATGTCTTCAAGACCTATATATTTTTAGTAGACTCGAGAAAGAATCGACTAACCTTTATTTGAGTGCAATATTGTTCGCCTAACCTTTCATCGATTAAGAGAAAACTCGTCTTTCTATAAATCGCTTTATCTGTCAATTTTGCCTATTAAAATACTTATTTTTAGTTGTAAACAACTTTTACATTTTTTTATCATTATTTTATCTCACCTCAAATGAAAACACATTAGCTTGGAATTGTATCGAGTACAATGTTAACATTCATTTATTTATTTTGTTTGTGTGTGAATCAAGTATCATCTGTACAAAACTGTAAGAAACTAATCATCTGAGCTAGGTGGGATCACAATGCATGACAAAATTCTTTCTCACGAGATTTAACATTGATCCATTTTCATGACCGAATTCGAATTCATAACCTCTTGTTAAGGTGAAAGAGGTGTGTTATCATCTCATCCAAGTGATCTTGGGTTAACACTCTTTATTAACATAGAAATGATATTTGTACAACAACAGTATAATTTTCGGGATTACAATTTCTTCCCTCTTCTTGTGGAACAAAAACAATAAAGAGATAGAGATGTAGAGAGAGTAGGAACACAACATGAGTATGAAAGAGAAAATTGTCTCAAAAGTTGGCATAAAATAATTGTGCAATTGTCATTTCTTTTATTAGTATACACAAGACTTTAAACAACAAATATTTTATTTTAAAAAAAAATGACGTACTTAAGACCATCCAAAAAGGTACTCCCATTGTGGAGAAAAGAAGATCGATACTTAATAGAAAGAACGTCTCACATAAATATCATTTCTATCTGCGGCTGACCCTCATTTTAAAATGTAATGATATATAGTTATTAATAGATAACTAATTCTCTCAAAAAAATTAATAGATGACTAATGCGTTTTGTTTAAGAAATTTGTCTGAAGTGGTGGGTTGAAGAAATTGTCTCCTTATTAGATATAACTATTAAAAAATTATAAAGAAGTAATGTATGCAAGTGTGATCCATTTATGTATCTAAATATGAGTTTCTCCATTATAAATGCTTTAAATGTAGGTGTAGTATAAGACACTTTATGATTTTCTTCCCTTATTTTTCTCATTTTTCTCTCTTAAAACACATTAAAGTGTTCACCAAAGAAAAAGAACACATTAAAGTGAGAAACTTATCCGCCTTAAAAGTAGAAATCCATTTACATCCCCTCAGCTCCGTATTACTCCTCTCCTTTTACCTTCAAAGCAAAGTCAATATTCAACAAGTATCATTAATAACCTTAGGTCAAAATCAAACTTTAGAACTAGTTCCATCACCAAAAAAGGTAGCCATGTTTAATGGAATGAAACCCAAGCAACGGTAACATTTGAGTTTCAGTTTATTTGGCACTTCCTTAAGGGGTATTCATGGAATTTTCAAAAGTTAACGGAACCTTTCACATTAGTTTATAATACTATATAATAATACAACACTGTAACTTTATTATTTTAATATCATCATTTCTAACTCAAAAGCACACATAAAAAGAGAAGTTCTAACACAACAGAAACTAAGTGTCACAGTAGTGGGAAGAAACAAAGTACATTTTCTCTTGCTCAGTTCTCACCCCACTAATCTCTCTAAACACAACATTTCTTCAAGCTAGTAGGATTTGGAAGGTAAAACAATAATCATAAGTTGCAAAGTTGGAAGTGATTATGGCAGCTATAAAGCCAGAAGAGATAAGTCATTCACCAATGGATCAACTTCAGGGTTTAGAGTATTGTATAGATTCAAATCCATCTTGGGGTATGTTTGCATGCATATATAGCTTCAAACTTTATTGTGAATGATTCTTAATGTGTTTTGTTATGTGAATGATATGTTTGTGTTTTGAATTGTTAACAGTGGAGACAATACTTCTTGGTTTTCAACATTATATTTTGGCATTAGGAACTGCAGTTATGATTCCTTCATTTCTTGTTCCTTCAATGGGTGGAAATGATGTAAGCTATTTCCTAACTTCAATTCTTTTAACTACTACTTGAGTTTATTTATTATTTTGATTGATTGATGAAAATGAAATTATTTAATGTACTCTATGCAAATATCTCTACTTAGGAAATTTTTCTTAATTCCCTTTTATTGTGTTTGGATCAATGTTTTAACAATCGGACCGAACGAGTCGAACCAGTCAGTTCAGTTCAACTGGTTGAATTGGAAATTGGGGTATGTTTAACAGGTTGTAACGGTAACCTACTAGTTTGTCTATTGGTTTAATCATGGTGGTATAACATTCTAGTTGAATCAGATTGAATAGTGGTTGATTTTCTATTGAATTTTACACTGTTGTTAAGGAAATTATTAGTAATGTTGATTTTAATATTAAAATGTGTTTTATTTACCAAAACACCTGTATTAATTATAGTTGGTGAAATAATTATATGATTGAAATATAATAAACAAGAGTATATTAGTGAAAACGAATAATAAATGTTGTATTGACATTATAAAATAGACAAATTATTTGCGACAATGAAAAATACTAGCAAGGATGACACTTAAAATGAGACGAAAAGAGTATTGTTGTGTCTCAAATACCCAAGACTATTTATTGGATAGAGGAACATAAGTAGAATGAGATAATAAATAGTTAAGTATATGATTGAAAAAAGAAAATAATTTGATCAAATGCAACAAAATTTATTGTGAGTAACTACTTTGATTTGATTTTGATGGATGATACTGGAGTATATTATTTTTGATAAGATGCAAAGGGTAAAGTTTCTTATTTTCTTTTTTATCATGTTTGGACTATTTTTTTTGTCTTGTGTACTGGATTTTGTCACATGCTAAATGAAGTGGTGGGTCTCCCAAAAGAGGAAAATCTGGTGGAAGTGAAATGAATTTGCCTCAAACTTACCAAGATAGAGGATTGATATTCATATATTGCATTATTGGCTTATTGTTGCAGGATGATAAAGTAAGGGTGGTACAAACTCTACTTTTTGTTGAAGGAATTAATACACTTTTGCAAACACTGTTTGGAACCCGGTTACCAACAGTGATAGGAGGATCATATGCATTCATGGTCCCCATTGTATCCATTATTCGTGACCCTTCTTTTGCAATGATAGATGACCCACAATTGGTTAGCACATTTCTCTAATCTCTCTTTCATAGATATTGTACTGAATTACTTTACAAAATGACATTCATATCTGTTTTAACTAGAGTTAACATGTTTGAATTTCACTTATTATAATGTCTATTGTTAAACTTATTCGCAATATGTGGGATCTAAATGGTACCTAATAGGCTAATACATACCTGTTATGATGAAATTGTCTACTTTACTAGTCATTTATTAGAAGAAAAATAACTCATGAACCAGTTTATAATAAATGTAGAGGGTATAGCATACAAATTATATTGAATTTCTGATATTCACAGCACAGACCATAATTTAAGCTAATGCATCTTCCATGTTTGTGTATCTCCAGAGGTTTCTTAGCACAATGAGAGCAGTCCAAGGTGCACTAATTGTAGCATCAAGCATACAAATTATTTTGGGATTTAGTCAAATATGGGCTATTTGTTCTAGGTAAGCCTTATTTTTTTTGTGAAATGCATATATACTTTTGTAAGTCAAAGAGTGAAGATTCTATATAGTATCAAATATCAAATAATGTATGTCCTTTTCCTTTAATGCAGATTTTTCAGCCCACTTGGAATGGTTCCAGTAATTACATTAGTTGGTTTTGGATTATTTGACAGAGGTTTCCCTATGGTATAGTACAACACTGAAACCACGTGACTTGTACTTGTATTCAGAATATCTAAATATATATTTTTGTTGGATCATATTGCTCATGCTCAACATGCTGTTCTGTCCTTTCTCAGGTGGGGACTTGTGTTGAAATTGGAATTCCCATGCTAATCTTGTTTGTAGTGTTCTCTCAGGTATATGTCAAATAACTGGACTGGATTAGAAAGTTTAAGTTTAAATTAGTTTGTGGAATGTGGCGTTGTAAAATTTGTTTTGTCAATACAATATAGAAAATTACGAAGCTTATTGATTTTGAAAGCCTAGAGCAAGAAAGAAGGAGGAAATAGTCTTTTAATTGTTTCACCTCTTTCTGTTCAATTTGTTACACCTGAATAGGTTTGAATGAATGACCTTAATGTATTATGATGTGTTGTATGCAGTACTTGAAAAATTTTCAGACAAGACAAGTACCGATACTAGAGAGATTTGCTCTACTCATAACAACCACAGTGATATGGGCATATGCACATCTATTGACAGCGAGTGGAGCATACAAACACCGGCCGGATGTAACTCAACATAGTTGTAGGACAGACAGGGCTAATCTCATTTCTTCCGCTCCTTGGTTGGTACCAATAGCATCGTTGTTGTTGAATATTTGCATATCAATGTAGCAAAGAAAATACACCCTCCGGTCACTAATATAAGCAAAAATCTACTTTTTAGATACATTCAATTAATGATGTATGTGACATATAATAAAGACCACATACATCATTAATTAAATGTATCTAAAAAGTGAATTTTTGCTTATATTAGTGACCGGAGGGTGTATTGAGCTATTGGCATTGACTCTTGACACATGTTGGTGCAGGATAAAGATTCCATACCCTCTTGAGTGGGGTGCTCCTACATTTGATGCTGGCCACTCTTTTGGAATGATGGCTGCTGTTTTAGTCTCATTAGTTGAGGTAATTTCAACTACATTAAATGACTATCATTGGAAAAATTATACTGGTATGCTTATGTAACACACAAACTCGTTTATTTTTTCGACTAACGCTTATCGCCGTTTATTATTTTGACAGTCAACTGGAGCATTCAAAGCTGCATCGCGTCTAGCAAGTGCCACACCACCGCCTGCTCATGTCCTGAGCCGTGGTATCGGTTGGCAGGGAATTGGAATTTTGATGAATGGCCTTTTCGGAACACTAACCGGTTCAACAGTTTCTGTGTACGTGCTATTCTTATTATCGTTCATATAGTTTTCATTTTTTGTGGGACAGAAATTGATTCTTTTAGTATCATGACAGAGAGAATGTAGGGCTTCTAGGAAGCAACCGTGTTGGCAGCCGAAGGGTTATTCAAGTTTCTGCTGGATTTATGATATTCTTCGCAATGTTAGGTGAGTGGCAAACTGTAGGGTGATGAAAATGTGTAAATTAATTAGTTCTGATTCGAATTTCATAATTTCACTTTAAAGATCATAACCTGGTTCTTTGTTTCAGGTAAATTTGGAGCTTTATTTGCATCAATACCATTCCCTATTTTTGCTGCTATATACTGTGTTTTGTTTGGTCTTGTAGGTAAGTAGTACAACCAACCCTTTGAATTTACCTCAGCATCTATTGGCTATCTTCACTGTATGGTCTTATGACAATCGTTATATTTTTTTCAGCTTCTGTAGGGCTATCATTTTTGCAATTCACCAACATGAATTCAATGAGGAACCTCTTTATTACTGGTGTGGCCCTTTTCTTAGGCTTGTCTATTCCTGAATATTTCAGAGAATACACTATCAGGGCCCTTCATGGTCCTGCTCATACCAAAGCTGGATGGGTGAGTTTCTTGTTTTATTTATACTGCTTCAGCTTCACCATCATATCTCGACTCATGCTTTTGCACGATTCAGGGGATAGAATGCGCGAAACAGAAGTGTGAACTTTCAACATGTGTCATTACTCATTAAGAGAAGAATTTCTTGAACAATAAATAAGTAGATTGTGTTACTTGCAACTGAGCTTTACAATATGTTCAATAAGTTTTATTGATGAAAATATGTTTTTCCTTTGATTTTGCAGTTCAATGACTTCCTGAATACCATCTTCTATTCTTCACCAACTGTTGCATTGATTATTGCTGTGTTCTTGGACAATACTCTTGACTATAAGGACAGTGCCAAAGATAGGGGAATGCCATGGTGGGCTAAGTTTAGAACATTTAAAGCTGATAGCAGGAATGAAGAGTTCTACTCCCTACCTTTCAATCTCAACCGCTTCTTTCCTCCATCATAGAGAATTCTTACATAAGAGAGATGCTAGAGTTTGAGGAAAAACTTGTATTATATGATGATCGGTTTGCGAGTGAATTTGATTATTTTCATGTAATAATAGAACAAAAGGTCATTTTGTTCTTTTAATTTCAAACATATTTATTATTTTTTCATTCATTTTTAACACTTTTAGTGGTTTTATTTAGTTTTCCAAATTCATTGCCCACCCAATTGCTGTGATTGGAAAGGTTCAATATATGTTGTATGAATTTGTAAGAGAAGAAGAACCAAGATTGGAAAAACAGTGTCAAAAATTTAAGGGTAATAAATGAAAAGTCCCACATTGAATACCGTGAGAGTAGGGAAAAGTGAGCAAATTATATATAGAATAATGCGCCTAAAGCTACGGGATAGGGATAGTGCTGTTGCTCTCTCTCACGTGTTGGAAGGTATTTTCATATCTTCCTATTTTTTGTTTTTTGAAGGCTATCTTCCTATTTTTTTGTGTAGTTAATTTTTTTTTTTTTAATTTTATTTTTTCTGTGGCCTATAGTTATATTGTCCCACCCACACACACACATTTATGTGGCATTTGTTCTATTTTTATTAATTTATTTACAAATTCAAAATAATTTTGAAAAGACCAATACACCCTCAGAACTCACAGGAAAAAGAAACTCAAACAAAAAGTTAGAACCTCTTTCTTCTCCTCCCTCCCTCCCTCCCTCCTCTTACTTTTACGACCACGCCGCCGCTGCCATCTCCGACCGCTCCGCCGCCGCCGTCTCCACCTATCCCTCTGCCGTTCTGGATTCCAGATCTTACCTCTCGCTATCTTATCTCTCTCTCTTCTCAAACCTTCCTCTCTCTTCTCCTACTCACTTTCACGGCCGGCCGCTGTCCTTCACGCCGCCCACAGCCAAATTCAAATCTAAATTCGGATTCGGATCCGGCGAAGCAAGTGCCGGTGATATCTATGGTGGAGCACGCCGGATCCGGAACCATCAGTGGACTGATAGGCAAGGCTGTTGTTGGTGGCTTGTTTAAGAGAGGGAGAGAGATGAATGATGAGAGGTTGTTTTGGGTGGTGAATTGCGAGAGGGATTGAGGATGGCAGAGACAAGGAGGAGGGAGAAGGATGGTGCTGGTGTGCCCGTGGAAGGGAGAGAGAGAGATAGATAAACGGGGGCAGAACAACAGTTTATTGCTCTGTATTTGAATACCAATGAATAAGGTGGAGTGCAAGTGAGTGATTAAACTACCTAATAGAACTTCGTTTTCTCACCACTTATAAAATCAAAATTCATTTGTAGCTTTGTTTATACTTGATCGGAGTCTATTCTTTTCATTGATTATTGACAAATGGGATGATAATATTGTCACTGTTCAAGAGTGATTTTTCATAGTCATGTTTTGGTTTTATGATGTTGGCTGTTGAATGATTTATATATCTCTGTTTGGTAAAATTAGCTGATAGCTGATAAGCTAGCTGATAGCTTTTAGCTGATAAGCTAGTTGAAGTGTTTGGTAAAATTAGCTGATAGCTTTTGCTTTGAATAATAAGGGTAAATATGGAAGAAAAAATGAGAAGCTAAAAGCTATAAGCTCAAAAGCTACTTGAAGTAGCTTCTGAAAAATAGCTTATAAGCTCCTGAAATAAGCTATAAGCTCGTTGTACCAAACAGAGCTAAAGTGTTACCAAACAGAGCTTTTTTTGTCAAATGAGCTTATAAGCTAAAAGCTAAGAGCTAAAAGCTCTTTTTTTGGGTTTACCAAACAGAGCCTATAGCTCCTTGTTTATGGTCACTGTTTTATGATGTTAGCTTGTTTTTGCAAAATTCTGTTTTTCAAATATGTTTAGTTTTCGAAATTCATATTAACATACGTAGAGTCTAGACCATAGAACATGTATCTCGTACCCACACCTGTTCTATTGTCCAGAATTTATGCTTGTAAAGTTATGGTATCTTGGTCAGTAAGCGTCTGCGACACATGTATGCAAAATAACTTTGCATTGAAAAGTAAGGTATGCGTACGCAAAAAAAATCCTATATAAATATGACCAAGTTATAGAATAAACTGTCTTTTCTAATTAATTGCAACACAAATCAAAACAGAATTCCAAAATATAAGAAAACTGGAAAGTTAGAATAAGAGGAGATTTTCAACCGGTAAGTAACCATTGTGATATTGTTGACATATATCTTAATTGAACTAGAATTAGAAGTACTTTCATTTCATTTCTTCCATGATGTCAATTTTAATTTGCCTCTCTCTCATTCTGTTTGCTTAATGTAGGTTTATTTAATTTAATTATCGTCATGCGTGTCTCTATTTTTGGTGGTTATATTTTCTGGTGTCATTCTTTTATTGTTTGGTTCATTTTATTGAAAGGGTATCTACTTCTCCTGCTTCTTCTGACTATTCACTATGGACAACCATGCTCATTCAACGTATGAGGTATGGACTCTCTTCTTTTTGTACACTTTTTGGAATTATTTAGATAATTAATATGTAACTGATAACTAATAACTAATATAGGGTTGCTTCTATTACTCTTGTGAATTTGTTGCGTTTTTATCTCTGCTTTAACAATTGAGAACTACTAATTTGTCGATAATTGAGAACTAATTTAGTTTTAGATTTTCTCATTTCTTCCTATGTTTTCCTTATTTGGATTCTATTTCAATCTTCTCCAATCATACATCCTTGCTTTCTTAATCTTCATGGTTTACTTTGTCCATAAGATTTGTGTTGATAATTTCAATGTTGGATGCAGTCTATGCTACATTCTGTGTTGGAAGTGCCACTGGCTGCTGTTCATTTCCAAATTGCCAAGTTCTGCAAGCTTATTGGTCTAGATGAAACGACTGCTGCTATCTGTAAGTAACTATGTTGATATTGTTAACTAATCTGCCATAAATCTTCCTTGAGGTCCCTTTCTACATTTCAATCTTATGTTTCTCTTTTTTAAGTATTTTGCAATGTGAATGTTTTAGTTGTGGGATTTTATTGTGTTTTATTTGTTTATTATACACCGACACAGACACTTTGACGCCAGTAAAAATTTGAAAAAAATGAATTGGTTTTCAGTTGGTGCTACATGTCTGACACTGACATTCCTTCCATCGGAAGTGTTGGTGCTACATTTTCTGGTTTTCAGTTGTTGAGCATTTCTTTGATTGTTTACTTTCATACCAGAACACATCCTCTCTCGTGCTCTGTTTTTGCAACTAAAATCCTCTTCTGTTGTGGATTGGTTTTGCTGCTGAGTTCTGTTGTTTTGTGCTCTGTTTCTCGTGACCAGAAGCCCCCTTGTGTACTATATTTTTGTTTAGTTCTTTTATTCGACTCATTAGAATGTCTAATTCCGTTGCTGTTATTGGTTATTTAAGCAAGGCTAGATTAAGTTGATTTGTTCATGACTTGTGAAATTATGAGTTATTGGCTATCTGAAAAATTTACTTACCACATAGTTATGACTTTTAAGTTTACAACAACCAAGCCTTTATCCCACTAAGTGGGGTTGGCTACATGGATCAAATGACGCCATAGTGTTCTATCAAAAGCCATATTTGGATAAGTTTAATTAAGTATTTGAATCTCAAGACTTACTTTCACTTAATAATGTTAATTTATGCACGAGTATTGATTTTCATGCATGTTATGAGTTTAATGAATTGTGTAGAATCTTACAATTCATGTTATGAGTTCATGTTTTACGATTTTACTATCTCGGTAATGCATGAGTTTTAGCTGTTCTGCTTTCCTATTTTAGAATGCTTTGCTATGCAGTTAGATTTCTCTCTTTGAGATCAAATGCAAATATAAGTAAATTTTGACAAATTTCATCACTTTTGAAATTGCAATAAAAAATGCGATGTATCGAAAAATTATCCGTGTCTTTGTTTTGATTGTTGGTGCATCTCCAAAATTGGTTTATAGAACTAAGAACCCTTTTTTTGTTAGTTTCATGGTTGGAGAGGAATGGGCTGGACTCCTTTGAAACCTTTTTTTCTTTTTTTCTTTCATGTATATCATATCTTAAATCTCTTAAATTCCAATGAAGACTTTGATTCCGTTTAAGATCTGATTTTAGTCCTTTCATTCCTTAAAATGCATAATCATTTAAAAGCCTATGGATAAGTTTCATTTCATGCAAATTTTGTGTTTAGGAATGGGCTGGACTTGTTTGAAACATTTTTTTTTATTTTTTTTTTTATGTATATCATATCTTAAATCTCTTAAATTCCAGTGAATACTGTGATTCTGTTTAAGATCTGATTTTAGTCCTTTCATTCCTTCAAATGCCTAATCATTTAAAAGCCTATGAATAAGTTTCATTTCATTCAAATTTTGTGTATTTGAGCATAGTTGTTAGACTTCAATATTCTATAGAATGTGTTGATTCTGAAACTAAGACATTTCTTTATATGTTTCAACATTGCTCATAGAAAATCCAAAGCTCCAGAAATAACAGTTTCAGATATGTTTAGTGTTTCTTAATGTCAAGTGTTTCTGAAGCTAATGAACAGTGTTACACACACACAAACACTATAGATTGAATATGTTTCCATTAATCTTACTTGAACTTATCCCCTTAATATAGATGTGTTGTTAGCAAACTAGATTCATGTAGATCATAGGTATTATGTTGTGTAGTATGTTGTTGTTTTTTGTTTTTCCTTTTAATATAATATTGATCGCAATAAAATGAAATATTTCATCTTAATTCTTGTTTTGTTCTGATTATTTACAATTGTTTATTAATAAATCTTGCAATTGCTAATTAATAAATCTCTTTTTCAGGTGGAATCAGTATATCTCTTATTTCTTTAGCAGCTGTGATGTTTCCAGTTCATCATGTGAAAACTAAAATGCTGAATATGCAACCTGATCTCGAAGGAAACTATCCTTATAGCTCCTATTCTGATTGTGCTTTCAAAATCTTGAAAGAAGAAGGACTTTCTGCATTTTACACTGGGTTTCTTATCCAGTGTGCTAGGATTGTTCATCGTGTCTTGGTACTTTTGCATATTTTTCTAATTACTATTTCTACTTCTAATGTTGTTGTTGTTGTTGTTGTTGTTGTTGTTGTTGTTGTTGTTGTTGTTGTTGACACATTTATATATTGTTTTTTGCAGATCATGTTTATCATCCTGAAGATGCTCTGGAAACAGTCCGTCTAAATGTTATTCCTTGTTGAGGGAATAACATCTGGTATTTCTTATGCAGTGTGGAGTTTTATGGTTTTGGGGGCTGAACTATAGAGGAAAAGCTTTTGTTGTTCTTGTACTTGTGTAGCCTCTTTACTCCTATCAATGCCACCTCCGTTTAGCATTTGTACTACTGTTTCTGGTTATACATTTTATTCTGCTGATACCAACTCTGATTGGTTGTTTTAGGTTTTCTAGCTTTCCTGTTAGTGAGTCTTGTATAACTCACGTGAAGTTGATGATGTATCGATCATCGGATCATTCGTGAAAATTATATACCATTGACCTCTCTATTGTTAAATACCTATATATCATTAAAAGATTTCTTTTCATGATAAGTGCAAGGTAATTGTCCCTTGATAATCTTTATAGTTCATGCCAACAGCTTTGTTTGCTGCTTCTCCTTTCCTTGATAATACGTATGAGGCTATGACTTAACTCAGGATAAGAAATCACACGACATACCATTTTTAAGGTGCTTGTTCGTCAAATACATCATTTATGCACCATTTTGATCCTTGAAAATATAACTCACTGTCACATTTTAGCCCAAGTGTATCAAAATTAAGTGCATAAATGTATCAAAATTGAAAACACAGTTACAACTGTCTTTTTATTTATTATGGTCCTCGAATATATTTCTAGGTTGCCAATGAGTTCACTAAAGACATGTTTGTAATTTTTGATATATTCATAAACTATGTTGACAACGTTTAACACTTTAAGGGACCAAATTTCTAAGCATGCCAGTTTACAAATAGTCTACAACACTTCCAAGTTTTTGCAAATGAGGGAGTAAGCATGTTAATTAATTAAGAAAGGAGAAAGGCCTTACTTCTCAATTTTGCTCTTGAAATAGAACTTTGTCGCCGTTCAATCCAGAACCAAAATGAAGCAAATCTTCCAAGTTCACATAAAGTGATTTTTTTCATCAAAGTTCATCTCCCTTATTATTGAATTTCGCCCCATGTATAGGAAATAGGCTAGAATGCTGAAAAGATTACAATATTAGCATGAATAATGAAATAACTCCTATGTGACTAATTATTACAAAGTAAAGGTTACAAATTAATTGGCTCTTTGAAATGGATGGCTAAATGAATGCATGAGGATGTTACATATTCCCTTTCAGCTCACTAAACATCTTCCTCTCAGCATTGAAGTGTAATTTACAACCTCCACCACACTTCTTTAACGTGCCGTTTCTTCTCTTACATTAGCTCATTCATAAAAAATAATGTCATCAACTTCACGCGCATTTTACACTAAGCAATATGTCAAATTTGATCTTGAGTCTAACATAAGAAATGTAGGAAATATTCCAAGCTTTCCAACGCATGAAAGATCACTTCAACCAGACATCCATAACTCTTGATATGACAAAACCAAGACAACCATATAATCACTTTGGAACCAAAATTAATTTGGTTCATTTTATTCCATTATTAAATTAAATCTTGTAGAAGGTGAGAATATTAGGTTCTCATCATACTCCCTCTCTTCAGGAGAATTCGACCTCGAATTTATAACTTGAATATCTCCGGAGTCAAAAATAAACCTACATAATTCATCACATGCAATTTCCACTTTAGAGAATTCCACTTTAGAAAATTCTTTATTTTGATTGGAAGAATTTGTTGGATTTTCCTCCTCTTGTGATTTGTGGACATAATCATCTTCCCAAAACATATAATCTCCTTCCACTTTGTTGTGAATTCGATGAAAAATCACACCAATAATAAACGTGATGTGTGGAGCAAGTGATAATAAAGCAACCAAAACAAAGTGTATGGAAGCTATAATCACAAACAAAAGTAGAAAACGGAAGGAGAAAAGAAGAGAAAACACACGAAATCTGTTTACCCAGTTCGGTCCAAATTGGCCTAGTCTGGGGGAGAGAGCAGCCATCCGTTTCACTATAATGATGAGTAACTTTACAAAAGAGATATCAATGGGTTACAAGAACAAGTCTCCCGCCCAATTCTACCCAAAGCCCCAATCTCTTCCCGTGACCAAGAGACTCGATCCTAATATTGTTTCCCAAGGTGAACCAACCCAACCCTAGTGTTTGTTGCCAAGAGCAAACTCTATACAAACCCTAATTTGATTTCTAAACCCTTGTTTCAGCCCCCTCTATCTCCCAGTTTACTCTGATACAAAGTCTATATTTATAGTAAAAGAATCCTAAAAAACTGGAACAAATCTAGGCCTAAAAATACGTTTCTGTTTTATTTTCTACTGTCAAATTCGGCCACCGAATGGCACCATTCGGCCACCGAAAAATGTCGAACCAAAAGGCCAAAAAAAAAAAAACAATGCAAAATCGTCCACCGAATTAGACAACATCATAACTCCAATTTCTTCAATTTTGAGTCACTTTCACAACACACTTATTGAGAAATTTTTTCTTCATTCATTGTGCTTCCTTCATGACATAAATATATGTTAGGCAATTGAAAAATGTTAGAAGAAGAATCCCGATATTTGAAAACACAAACCAACTTAAAAGGAGGTACTAATGTAATAGTACGGCAAAACTTTCCAACAATATTCTCCTCATTTTCCTTCTTATTCTCTTTTTTTTTCCTCTCTTATTTTCTACTTCTTTTTCATCACATTCTTTTGTCTCTCCTATTTCCTTATCACACTCTTCCTCATGACTTTCTTTTTCTTTCTCATTTTTTTCTTCTATCTCTTTTTTATAATCATATTGGATTTGAGGGAGCTTTTCCTCTGGTATTTTAGAGATATCAACAATTCCTCTATCAATCCTTTCCATAATTTCCTCTCTCCTTTTTCTTTGAAACTCTCTAAGAGCATAAGAAGGACTTGATCGTCTCTTCATATCCTCAAGCCTTGTTTCTCTCTATAATTTATCAAAATATTGAATTGAAGCTTGGATTTCTCGAGACATTTTTTTTTTAACTACTTCAAAAAGAAACTTAGATGAAAAAATTAAAAGGATAAAATGGAAATGAAAGGATTTTGAAATTGAAATAGAAAAAAAAACATTTTGCTTGCATGTTTAAGCTTGTCTTGCTTTCCTGTTAGTGAAGTTGATGTTGATCATCATGTCTTTGTTTTTAACTTGTTGTATTGCTTCCAATTTGATTCGTCAATTATGTCATTATCATTTCACTAGAGGCTTGGGTTGATCTTTTCAAATAACATTTTTCTTTCTTAATATCTATGAGGCCATGACTTAACTTAGAATAAGAACTACACGTCGTGTACCATTTTGAAGTTGCTTGTTAGTCAAATTTGTCTAGCTATTTTTACAAGATATATTGAAATGCGGCATTATGACTGACCTTGTTTCATATCAACAAATTTTTTATAAGCCAATATTTTGGTCCTTGGAAATATAGTTTGCCACTTTGCTGTCACGTTGATACTTAAATGTATCGGAATGGCAAACACATTCAAAAGTATCTCTTTGATTAACCATTACAGTCCTCAAATATATTTTTAGTTGTCAATTTAGTCATCTAGTGCTGTTTTTCTTTCTTTGTTGTTTCTTATTGGATTATTATTTCATACACATAAACACATTATATTACATAAGAAAACTATGTCTAACATTTTACTCTCCCTTTTCTTGCAACTTCATAAACTTATGTTCAAATCGGAAAATCAGATTAATTCCGGCTTAGACGAAGTTCATATTCTGTGCATTACAGGTGTTTCTTGTGTGATATACACGTTAGTAAACTTAGCACATTAACAGGGAAAAGTACCTATATATATAATTGCAGTCTTGACATATTTATCTAACCCATATATGTTGTAGATTAATCCTTCGAGGATTGTTTGTAGTGTTGGAGCTGGTGTTCTGGCCATTTATGTGACAAGATACAAAATCAGGATACATATGGAGAATGTGCAAAAAGAATAACAGTGCGTCCCACATCGATAACTATGATAAAAGTGTGAAAGGCTTTGGTTATAAAAATGAACTAAAGATAAATGATTGAAATCTGTAATTGAGAATCGGACTATAGATTGCCACTTTGTTGTAGTCTAACAATTTCCTTTTCAGATTAAAATATTGAGCAATGATATTCTAACAACCAAAAATCAACAACTTTTGTGACAACCACCAATTTTCAAAGGAAAAGTAGATAGTGACACGGAAACCAAAGCAATAGAGAGAGAAAGTAAAAAGATAATGTGAGTATGAAAGATAAAGTTGTCACATAGGTTGTCACAAAATGGTTGTTAGAATATCATTTCTCTAAAATATTTTATGTTTTGACAAACTGCCCTTTTCCTTTGAGAAAAGATAAGAATTATGTGAAGTTGTGTATTCATAACTTTTCCTAAACAAAATTAAAAAAATAAAATTTTGTACTGTGCATTTAATATATTAAAATATTTAAAAAAAAATTCCAAACAAAATTTATCAATTGCTTTGAAACTAACTTTTTTTAAATAAAATTTATCAATTGCTTAAGTACTTCTTAACATGACCCTTTTTTTTTATTAAAATAAAATTTAAAGGAAATGTTAATTTGTTCATTTATGATCAATTATAGAAATATTTTGTAGATTCTGTGTTTGGATTTTATTTTAATTTTTTTTAATGAATTGAATGCACATTGTTTAAGATAATAATTGTACTTAGTTCTTTATCATTGTGTTTATGACATAAGTGAGCATGACCTTAAAATAATTAAATGGTACACCATTCATCCAATAATTGAGTTAATTTACCCTTTTCACACATGTCAATGCATAATTCTGACATTTGGTGTATCTTTAATTACTCCCTCCGTCCCTAAATGTAAATCTCTTTTCAAATTACTAGATGCATTTATTATTTTTGTCTTGAATTTGGTAATATTAACACACAAAACAGACACATTAATTAATTATACTGATAACTTTTCTTAAGAAACGTGGAAAAAAAAAAAAGCAAAGGGGGCTTACATATAGGGAAAAAGGGAGTATCTATTAGTAAAAGTTATAAAAGAAATGATATTTCAAAAATATACATAAACACAAACCCAACATCTTATACTCCCTCCGCCTCACAATAATTGTCTCTTTACCAATTTTTCTTTTTTTCAAAATAATTGTCACTTTAGAATACTAATGCAGCATTTATTATTATTTTCTATTATTATACCCTTATTTATTGAATTTTATCCAACTTAACTACTTCATTAACTACAATTAATAAGGGTGTTTTAGTAAATGATACTAATTTTACCATCAAAATCAACATAACTAATCATTTCCTTAATAATCGTGCATAAACCTTAAACGACTATTATTTAGAGACGAAGGGAATATGTTATAATTTGTCTTTATATAATAGTATAAAAATGCAATCATGTGCATGGATATATAAGTTGAATAACCATAACAACCTCTTTAAAATATATAAATTGATTATATTATCCTTGATGAATTAATTGATGTTCAAATTTAACTTTAAAATAAGGCTTAATACATCATTTGGTCCTTAACTTATTTTTGGTTTTCACTTTGGTCCCCTAACTATAAAGTGTCTCAATTTGGTCCCATAAATCTTCTGCTGTTTACTATTTTGGTCTTATTCGTTAGTTTTTAACATCAAATGTCTAAGGTGAACCATATTTAAAGGTGGTCCACTATAGACCTTATAAATTCATTTAATTTTAACCCTTTGATATTTTTTTAAAAAGGAAAGTGTTGGATCATATAGGTCTATTGTATCTTACTGTGAATCATCAACACATAATTATTTTTCTTATTTCTTCTTCTTCTTTCTTCATCTCCTTCATCATCACATTCATACTCCTTAGTCAATCTTCATACAACCCAGAAGAAAAAAAAATTATCTTCATCAAAATCAAATCATTTTCATCAACAACAACAAGAACACATAATATGATAATCAAAATCAAACCTAGAAAATCAAACAACAACAACCCTTCAAATTATAAATTAAACTTTTTGAAAGTCATAGTTCTGAAGCTTTGAAAGTCATAATGCTGAAGCAAAAACAAATGACAAGAAACAAAATCAACAGAATTCAACAAGAAACAAGTAACAGGAAACAAAAACAACCTTTTTAAGCGAAACAGTGGTGCCAAGAACAAAACCCACAAAAAAATCAACCTTTTGCAGTGAGATTATCAAGAATGAGGGAAGGAAGAATCAGATTCACAACAAGAATGGAAGGAAGAACAAGATTATCAAGAACGGTCCCTTTATCTTAGAGAAACAAAACGAAATCATTCACATTAAAACTGTAAGATTCGGATTCAGTTCTTCTATATCTGCGTTGTTCTTCTGCACCCGGATTCAATTCATTCACATCAAAACGAAATCATAATGAAAATAAGAGAAGGAGAGTAAATGTTGTTGTGGTTGTGTTGCATATGGGTTTTGTGATTTTAGGTCTTCTGCATCTGTGTTTCAAATTTGAGAAGATAAATGTAATGGAGTAATAAAATGAACTAGAAAGAAGTGAATCTATGAATTGTTGATTTTAGGTCTATGAATTGTTGCTTTGTATCTTCTCCTTATGGCTCTTTTCATGACTTCACTGTTAGATTGTCAAGCAGCGCCTTTGTTCTATTGATAATCCATCAGAATTTTCAAAGACTCGTGCGAAAAATTACTTATAGGAGTAGTTTTTTTTTATTAATAATGGGATTTAAGTAATTTGAGATTTTAGTTAATGGTGAAGGATTCAATCAATTCTTATTTTTTTATGGGTTTGTTTGTTCAAAAAAATTTGAGTTTATATCACTAGTGCAAAAAACATTTTTTAAGTCAAAGATTTTAAATGGGTGGATATCCACCTGATTTAAAAACTCAATTCAGGGGCACGGTTGTAAATAAGATTCAAACTCAAAATGGTGATAATGATAATAAATCGGTCCACATGATTTAATTTATTGAAATTAAAATTAAAATAAATATAGCATCAAACTTAAACAACTAGATCTACATCCTTCTTTCAACAAAAAAAAAAAAAACTAGATCTAGATCCTCTTCCCAAACCCAAACGCGAGCTGCTCGTCTCTGTGAAACCTTCACGGGAAATCCACGATGCTCGTTCTACTTCACTCTTTCTCTCCCCGAGATTCAACAATGGGGTCGGTGGAGAAATACCACAGAATCGAGCTCGTCGGCGAAGGTTCCTTCGGTAAAGTCTACAAAGGCCGACGTAAACACACCGGACAGGTTGTTACTCTCTCTCTCTCTCACTCTCTCTCTCTCTCTCTCTCTCTCTCTCTCTCTCTTCCATTTCCATTTTCTAATTAACTTTGTATTTTCAATTTTCTTCTTTTTAGACTGTTGCGATGAAGTTCATCATGAAACATGGTAAAACGGAAAAGGATATTCATAATTTGAGACAAGAAATTGAGGTAATTCGTTTAATTTATTCGTCAATTTCGACTTTGTTTTAATTAATGCGATTTGATTATGTGTTTTCTCTTTGTTATGAATTCATTTTTGTG
This sequence comes from Medicago sativa, assembly GCF_051527215.1. Lineage (NCBI taxonomy): Eukaryota > Viridiplantae > Streptophyta > Magnoliopsida > Fabales > Fabaceae > Medicago > Medicago sativa. Next base: position 88,242,734 of record NC_140752.1, read on the forward strand.
CGATTTGATGCTGATTTGTTGAACGGATTATAATAGAGCCACTATTATCTCACAAGATTCACACTTTCACCCTTGCTTTCAGAGGAAGTATGTGAGTTCCTTCCTTTCTTGCTCATTCTTCTTTTTCACAACCTTTCTCTTTCTGTGTTTATGTCGGCGCTTCCTGTTTTTTGATGAATGGTACAGTTGGGTTTGTTTGATTGGTTCGAAATCGCGTAAAAATCGCATCTTTTATGTTATGTATGAATGATATTTTGTTTTTTTGTTTTTAATTCAAACACATTCAATCAAAAATGTTTAATGGCCTTTGTTCCTATTTGATGAAGTTGATTTTTAATACTAATTAATAAATGAAATAAAATTGAACTATAGTCTTATCCTTAACCAATGAAACTGATGTGTGTGTTTTTTCTTGAAAGCGATCATGTTTGATTATATTATTATTTTAACATTGAGAATTGGTTAGGATGTTATACTACTTTCAGATCAAACATTGGAATTGGAATTTCATATGAAGCTTCTTTAAGCCTAATCTAGAATTAAGCTATCTTTCATTTTTTTTTTGTTGACCCTGGTAATCTGAAGTTCAGCCGGAAAGTAAGTTTAGTCTCGTAAAAAATTGTTCCGCATAGGAATAATGGAACTCGGTTTCCCTGAATAATTTATTTAAGCTCATTAATCATTTGTGCCCAATTATTTGCTTTCATTTGCCTATTCTTGATTATGACACTTTTTAATTTATGCTATTTGAAATACTGTTAATATTTTCTTAAATAATTCATAAGGGTCAAATTGTATCCTGGTTGCGAATTTTCTCATGCTTCCTATTGGTTGAGAAGAATGGAATATTTGACTTTTGTTGATTTACTTACAATTTTGAATCGTCTACTCCATAGTATGGAACTTGATATGGGTCAAATCAGCATATGGTTTTTGTTCAATGGAAATGCTTTTGAGAAGCCTGTAACTTAAATTGTTTCCATCATGTAAAAAGCTAATAGGATAGCATCCAATGCTATCATATTCCTATTATCATGTGATTTATTATTGGATGATCCACGTAGTCCAATATTGTAGGGTAGTATCCAATATTATTCTTGCAAGGTTTTAGGTTGGGTAAAATCCTATTATCATGTGATTTTTAGATATTTGGATGTTGCATTTTGTTGTATTTAAGTACAATTATCAGTTTGGGCTTTACTGTTGCAGCTGTTACTTAAATTATTAGTAGTCGCAATTTAAACTCTTCCAGTATTTTATACACCCTAATATGCATCAAATCTTCACTCATAACATTTAAATACATTAAACTCTGCCGTATATGGAGGAGTACGAATGACCACCTTCGAAGACTCTAAGAAGGAGAGTGAATTTGTTGGCAAGGTCATTCTTTCATCGATTCATAATTGAATATCTGATTTTCTTTACTACTTAACTGCACGATCCTATTCATACCGATTTCATTCTCAATTTTGTTTTATATCTCTGATTTCTTCATTCATCATACTTATACTTCAGTCAACGCACACGCACTCCTAATTCAACTTTTTTTTCTTCCACTTAATCATCCATCGATTCATTAATTATATATTTCTTCAACTCACTACACGATCTATCTATCTGCTATTCATTTTATTGTTTTGTTCAATTAATTTTCCTGTGTTATATCACTTCACTTACTGAATACTGATTTATTTTAATACTGATTTCATCCATAATTTGAATCTCATAACAGGTGTCTGGACATGTCGTCATTGCTGATGGCATGAATGGGGCTGCTATGTATGAACTCGTTCGTGTTGGTAAACGATAATCTCATCGGTTAAATTATTCGTTTGGAAGGGGACTCTGCCACTATCCAAGGTTACCTTCTGCATCCCTTGTGTTTCAGAATACATGAATAATGAAGAAAATAAATCTAATTGGTTCTCTGCAGTTTCAGTTTATGAGGAAACCGTTGGGTTAATGGTTAATGATCCCATGCTACGAACTCACAAGGTTGGACTTTCTATATCCATTTCTCTTGATTTGTCAGTTTTCTCTGTTGTTGCATACTTCAGTTGGGTGAGTTCCCTTGTGTTCATAACATGTTTTTCATTTGTAACTTGAAACTTTGTCTCTATCTCTTGGAGTTAGTTTCTAGCACCTATTTGATTCAAAAGGTGAGAGTTTTTGTTTTGTTTAGGATGAGTAGTTTACTCATATTTTTAATGTTAAAATTATCCTATTTTTATTTTTTTTACATATAATGTCTCAAAGTTTTGGGTTGCTTGTGGTGACCAACTCATTTGCATGGTTTTTCTTGGTTAATTCAACCCCTTCAAACTCATTTGTTTGTTTAGATATCTATTAGATATCTATGGTCTTTAACATTTGTTAGCTTTTTAAAAGTAACCATTTATCATTTCATATCTTTTAGGCTTAGAAATAGTATACTCATTTTTGCATTAATATGTGCATCTAAGTTGTACATGATCTAAGTTGTGCATCAATAGTATACTCCTTATACTCCTTATACTCCTAAAAGAAGTTCCATTTACCATTTCTGTCAAAATTTGGATATAACTAGCACAGTGATTACTAGGGATGGCAATTGGCCCCATGCCCGATGGGCACCCGCAAAAAATACCCGCAATGGGTAGGGTAAAACCCCGCTTTTATGGGTATGGGCTTGGGTACGGGTAATTACCCGCAAATTTAGATGGGTATGGGTGCGGGTAAGGGCACTATACTACCCAGCCCCGCAACCCGCATATACATATTTATATAATATAATAAATATTTTATTTATTTTTGGTGTACAATTATTTAATTTATTTAGTTATTCAAGCATAAAGCTAAACCTAAAAACTAATACGGTAATCGTTTGAATGTTTTTATTTTAATTTTCGAGGAATATTTTGGATGTTTTTTTTATTTGGCTAAATACTATGATTTCTACTATTTTATGAGTTGCTTTTAAAAAAATTGGATCATAGTTTTATTTCAATTATGATATTTTTTATCGTCTTTTTATAATTAAAGTGCGGGTAATGGGTACGGGTATGGGCACTTAGGTGCCCATAGGGTATGGGGAAGGGCACTACAGTTGTTACCCACGAGGGTACGGTCTCGAGTACGGGCATTTTTTACAAACGCGGGTATGGGGAAGGGTACTATAGTACCCTACCCATTGGGTACCCATTGCCATCCCTATTACTTGTCAAAATCTGGATATAACTAGCACAAAACAGTGATAACTTGTCAAAATTTGGATATAACTAGCACAAAACAGTGATTACTTCTTGTCAGTCCAGTTCATGACTGTAATTTTCAATTTCAGATTGCTATATTTGTTCCGCAGATATTCATGTATGAAATTTCATGTTGGATCAATTTGAGTTGTTGATATAGCATAAGGTGTTTCTTGATTGTTTTATATCTTATAGTATTCTGTAAATCATTTTTCATTCTAATGCATGAACTAAACTTCTTGTTTCTTGCTTGGTGTTTAGAATCAAGGTTCTTAAGATTTTTTTTTAAAATTTTTTCTGCTTTTCTGCTTTTGTGAATACTGGCGGATAGTTGAGCAGCCAACGGATGAAGTTGAGGTATTATTACTAATCATTGTTTATTTACAACTATATTGGTCTTAAGGGTTATGTAAATGTGCAAACAGAGTAAACGATACACTCTTATATTGTAGGTGTACTATGGAGCGGACTTGGAAACTAGAGTGTTTGGAAGTGGTTTTTCTAAGGCATCATCCATACCTAAGGGTTATCCGGATCAATATGCACTTTCTGGTTGGAATCTAAATAACTTCCCGCGACTACCAGGTTCTGTACTAAGTTTTGAAGGAAGTGACATCTCAGGAGTACTAGTTCCATGGCTGTATGTTAGCAGCACTACTGTTGTGTTATTTTGTTTCATTTCGGGAGGGGCAGTGTTAGGGTTTTGCTGTTTCCCCTCTGCAGTGTTGTGTGGCCTTTTGGGGCGGAGTTATGGGAATGAGTTCCGGTGTATTTAGCTAGATTTCATTGTCATGTCTTTGCTTTTGGTGGGGTTTTGTTGTTGTGTTTGGTGTTTTCGGTTATTTGTGGATGTTACGCCTATATGCGGCATCGTTGTATTTTTTCACCGCCTCTAAGCGTCTTGCTAGAGTTTCGGTCTCAATAATATTTCTAATATATTATGTATCGCACAGGTCGCGCTATCTAGTTATATTCAGTACCATAATCGTGTAAAAAAAAATTAAAATACAGAGAGAATTTAAATGGGGTGAACCGATTTAAATTCAAAGATTTTTTGACTCTTGTTAGCATTTTTTAAATGGTATCAACCGATTTAAATTAAAACATTTTAGATGGGTTCAACCGATTTAAATTATACTATTTTAAATCGGGTAAAGGGGGCCGACTTAAAATCAAAGACATTTTTTAAATCGGCTACCTATAAGTCGGATCTTAACCCGATTTAAAAAGTCAAATTCACCCGATTTAAAAAGTGTTTTCTGCACTAGTGTATGAACTTAATATTTAAGTTGAAGAAGATCAAGAGGAAGAGGAATAAGAGGGAAGAAGGAGAAGAAAAGAAAGAAAAAAAATCAGATGTTGGTGGTTCACTATTATATACAATGGACCTGCAATCGGATGGTTGAAGTCATATCAAAATTCTTAGACATTAAAAAATTAACAGAGAGGACCAAAATAGTAAACGACAGAAGATTTATGGAACCAAATTGAGACACTTTATAGTTAGAGGACCAAAGTGAAAACCAAAAATAAGTTAAGGGACCAAACTATGTATTAAGCCTTAAAATAATATATAAAGTTCAATTTTTCAGGTATTAGATAAAATTAAGTCTTATTCATTATGGTGGTGAAAGCTAAAAAGATTGTGTTTGTATTTGGTGAACATTTGTGGTGGGCAAGTCTTTGTCGTGTTTAGGCATTGGCTAGTCCACTTTGGCCCCGTTTGGATTGGCTTATTTTGAGCTTATGTGGGCTTATCTACTCCCATAAGCCTTTCTAAAGGTGTTTGGGTAAATAAATAACAATAGCTTATCATAGTTTCATAAGCTGCTTATGCCATATTTTAATATGCCAAAATTTTCAGCTTACCATCCGGCTTAACGAGGAGCTTATGAATTTATGTAACCTCCTTCGATTCTCTCTGGCTCCACTTTTTGGAAACATATATTTTAATTATAATGTTAGTTATCTTTGGCGGTGCATGAGTAACAAAATTGCTATATGCTTATCATAAGTAACACACGTAACTAAGATTTTTATTATTTATTTTTTTTGAAGGAAGATTTTTATTATTTTTTTGTTACGTAACAAAATGAAACTGAATAAAAAAACAAACTTAACTTGTCTTTTTTTGGTAACAAATTGTACACTAATATCTATATATATGGTAAGTTTATTTACACCTCTAATGTTAATTTTGTCTTATATGAATATTGATATTTTTTTTAAGGGCGAATATTGATTATACTATATATATAATTATAATTCATATATTGTATTATTGTTTTTTACATCTTGATTAATTTTATCAAAAAAAATCTTGATAATTGTGGTTCGATTCTTTGATTTTTTTGTTAAATTAAAAATATTTAAAATTTTGATAATTGCTTATGTAATGTCACATCCAAACACTTCAATTTATGTAAGTACTTTTTAGTGTACATATCCAAACATAAATAGCTTATCAAGTATAAGAGCTTGTGATGTAAGCTCTAATGTTATAAGCCCTAATGCTATAAGCATCTATATAAGCTGTTTATCCAAACGGGCCCTTTGTGTACTTCTTGAAGTGCTTGTATTTTTAGTGTTCTCTTCGATACGCCTTGTGCTGTAGGAAATGCTACAACAGTGTTAATATAATTCTATTTTGCCGTGTTAAAAAAAAATATAAAGTTCGATTGGGTTTTCACGAAAACATTACGTACCGGATGTATGTGATTGCTAAACAATAATATTTTATTAAGCTCCTCGCATTGAATATTCAATGCGAGGAGCATAATCAAAATTTTGACGACTAGCCCAAAAAAAAAAAAAATTGGCGACTAGCATAATAAATGACCAATCTAGCTAAAAAATGTGCAACCACTTCACTTGCCTCCTAACAGACTTGACCTGAAAGTTACAGTTTAAAACTAAAATACCTTTAATATGTTTGAGAATCAGTACCAAGAAGAGGAAGAAATAGGAAAGTGACAAGGATGAAACTGATGATTATTCAAATATTTCAGCTAATGGGTTATTTCCTAGTTCAAATAATAAGTTGTTATTATACCTCTTAATGAAATTAGAGAACTCAAGTAATAGCTATGCAAGCTTTGAATGTGTGGGATCCATAAACAATGATGACAGCATTGTTCATATGTTGAGGAAGGTTGGTCAGATTTTCCGACCAGGGACAATGTCGGTGTCGACAATGACATGTAGTGAGTATAACAATGAGGTTTGGAGAAAGGTTACTGGTGCATTGGAGCCTCTTGGGTTAAAATGTAGGAGTTGTGCTATGGAATCCATAGTCACATGGTTCTCAATTCGCTTCGGTACGTGGTACGGGTTTGGGTACGCGGTTCGTCACTTTTGAAGAATTCGGTACGTGAGGGGTATACATAGTCGGTACGCTATGGGTTCACGTCGTAAGTTTTAATAAAATTAGAATTTGTAGGAGAACATTGATAGTAAAAGTATATGGTCATCAAATATTAGCATAGTGTATTTTGCAAATGTCCCACATCGACTAGCTACTAAAGGTTGAAAGGAAGAGGGTTCTATAAATATAAGTGCTTAGAAATGCTTATTTCCAGCACAGGCTGGGCTGGCTGTTCACTTGTGCCTTCCTTGGTCAATTGGTGGGGGCCAGTGATTTTTCACTACCCAACGCCAATACTATGGTGATTTTTCTTGGTGGGGACCAGTGGTTTGGTTTTTCACTTCCCAACACCAATATTAATTAGTTTAAATTTTTTTTTATTGTAGAATTTGTGGGTGAACTTCTACGAACCGGTACTCCAAAGTATTGTGAACCGGTTTGTGTGAACCGTTTTGCGGTTCACCACCTGAACTGCAAATTATGTGACTATGCTATGGATCAGTTTCCGGCAATAGGTAGTGTTGTGTTTCAAACGTTTACTCCCCGTAGCAGGAAAAATGCTTCAAAGTAGTAAATGTAGAAAATCTCGATCATCTGGTTTTGATCGAGATTTATAATTTAAATTTGAACCGTCGTATTTGTGACTGCAAGATTCTTCGATGTGTCAGGGAATCAATGTCAAAAATTTGAGAGGATAAGCCAACAAGAGCGGGCTAGAATTTAGTTGAAATATTTCAGGGGTGGTGACATAGCCATAGTTAGTATGGATGATGAATATTGTTAGGTTGACTTGTTTAGAAAGTTAGGACAACTAGGGTGGAACAAGTTAAGTGTTTCACATATTGTACCAACTTTTGGAGTCACATGAATTGTAGAATACCATTCTCCATCCATTCCATTCATTGAATAGCAGCCACAAGGGTCAAATGAAAAATCACAAATGAATGCTTCTTTGTTGATTTCGTTTATACCAGTAAGTTCTGTCGTTTCTTTTCCGGAAGAATGGCCGGATTTTTCATCGTTGGGTCGCCTGAAGAATTTTCTGGCAAGAATAGGATCAAGCTTTGTCATGCAAATCTCCATTGCGTATTGTTCATAAGGTATGTGATGACGAGGGTTTTGGGTTGCAGTGAAAACATGCCATGAATGAGATGAAGATTTTGAAGGCATGATGGAAGCTTTTCTGAAGCAAAGATTTGAAGGGATAGTGTTTTCTAAGTAAGAAACTTCTTCATTGAAGGAAGTGTGAGGGAAAGGTTAAGAAAGTAAGAGTTTTCTAAGTAAGAAACTTCTTCATTGAAGGGATAGTGATTATGATTTTTGTTGGATATACAAAGAGACTTGATTCTGATCAAACATGGGCATCAAAGTAAGAGTTTCCGACTGCTGAAACAACCGTGCATTGAACAGCTAGTAGGATTTGTTGAATGGATTCAAACTCAAGTTTTCTTGGGCCTAGTTGGTGATTTATGGTTGGATTTGGATCATCACCAAAGAAATGAAGTTCTAACCTTTTTTCAAAGCCTTCAATACCAGAAATTTCCATTTTGGGAACAAGTGAGAGAGAGATAGATCGATAGATTTGGTTTTAGTGTTGAGGTAGAGGTGAGTGAAAGGTTGAGGGGTGTGGTTGGTATATATTTATAGGTGTGTGTGTGTGTGAGAGTTAGAGTGAGAATGTAGAGTGTGATGTTTGAGAAGAGAGCATGCGGGTGATGAAACCAAGAGTCATGATTTTTGGGCATAATGAAGTGAATGGGATTAGAATATGCAACAATTCTGTGTGTGTTTCTTTTAGCTGAATCTTCTCTTCTATTCTATCACATAGAGCAACATGAAACATAGTAATTTATATTGGCCACGCTCATGATCAGTTCTTTTATCACTACTTTATTTTATAGCCTTCTAGCTACCTCTTCATAGCTTCCAATAGTATTACATACGATTAAGATTTTTTTTTTTTGGCTATTATTCTTGCATAATCACAAAGACTAATATCTCAAGTCAAATATGACTAAAATTAATGGATTATAAAGTTCTCTCAGGTTTCAATGTTGTTTCTCAAAACTGAATTTGAATCAAAGACTTCTAGTTACATATAGACTTGAAACATCTTATTCCGCCCTAATATTGATTATAAAATTAAAATATATACACATAGTCTTTTAGCATTTTTTTTTTAACTAATACAATTGGGAAGTATAGTTAAATAGATAATGAAAGTGAAAGCTAAGAATTCAGAAGTTTATGAAAAGATATAGTTTAAGGTATCAAAATTATTATTATTTTTGAATTATGTGTTATTTGGTGAGGAAACTAATTTGACCATAATGATGGGTTAAACTTATGATAAGTGTCAGAAATAATTGTGTTGAGACCATATCATATGTACACTTCTTTTCACAATGTTAAAGAAACTTAAGATTTTGTAGGAGTTCAAGACCTTGTGAATTTGATCTCATGACTCACCATTCAACCTAATTATATCAATGATAATTCTTCTAATAAAATAGAAACATAATCATAAACCTCAACTAGAACCTAGATATATTTGTATTGTTGTTCTGCAAGACAATGTAATTATGAACTTTGTAGAGCGGTTAAAACGAGTTAAGATCCTCTCTATTTGCTATAATAAATGGCAACGTCATAATATAAATGCACGTATTTCTAAAATATATGACATTAATTGGATATTTATATATCAAAACTATAGTAATGGATATTGCCATTTATGGAAGAAAATGGAAAGGATTTCAATTCGGTAAAAACATGTTAGTTAATTAATTAGAGCTCACTAGGATTCATTGTGTTTATTAAATCCATTACCTGAGACAAAAATGGAGAAACAAATTTCCATGTGGTCTTCCTATGATTGTGAGGTTGAAAAGCCTTACATAAGTTCTCAATTTAGCTCTTATAGATCAGGTCCATCCATATAGAAGGTAAGATCCATGTTAAGGCAACCAAAAGTAGTAACTTTTCATTGAAAACCAACAATTATTTATTAAAAGCTACATATTTAATATAAAAAACACAAATTTCAAGTCAAAGTTACTACTTTAAACTTCTTATCATGTGCAATATTGCACATGTTAGACAAACCCTTATTACAAACACTAATCACATAATTTATTTCCAATTAAAAGAAACATTTATTAATGTAGAACACTTCATTTATGATATGAAAAATAAATGAAATGAAGTCCCACATCGAAAGTTTGCAAAAAGAGAGAGTAAGAGTTCCTATATATTTGAACAGTGACACTTTTCCAACTAATTCGGGATTTTGAAGATTTGAAGACTCTTCATTCATCATGCCCACGTCTGAGCTTGTTGTTCCTTTCTTCCTTCAGGTTATTTTCTTTAAGTTCTTCTTTATTTCCGTTACGTTCTAAAACGTGAAGCTCTGTGTCGTTGTTTTGCAGTACTGATTTTGCTTTTATTCTTCTCATTTTCGTTCTTTGTTTTTCAAGTTCTAAGGTTTTTCGAGACGAACTCGTTCGTGTTTTTCTTATCTAGTTCATCAACACCTGCAGATAGGTACTTCGATTTTCTCTCTTAATCGCTCTGCATTTCGGTTCCTATCTGCATTACGTTTTTTCATAATTTCAATTGCACTTCTACTTAATGAACTATGAGTCAATACTTTGAGGTATGAATCTGCCGGTTTCCAAAAACTACATGCATGTTAATGAATCTGTAAACTTTTTTTTTTTTATTGGTTGGTGCTAACAAAACTTTGTTGCGATGATTTTGTTTGTTAATGAACTATTATCATATTCTGTTGCATGCAGTTTTTGGTTAATTCCCTTATTGTTCCCCAAATACAATGTTCGTGTTTTGCTACTGGAAGGGGATTTATATATTTTGTTGCTTTGAATTTTATGAATTGTGAGTCATTGTTATGTATGAATCTAAACTGAATCACTTCGGAATTTTGAACAGTGACACAGTTCCAAGTATGCCAAACAGTGCGGCTCAGGGTCTTGTTGCGCGCTTCTTTCAGGTTAATTTTTTCCCTTCCTTTGATTTTGAAAAACGAACTCGTAGAAATGTTCACTGCATATATAGGAAATAAGGCTAAACTATTGACTGTCGTTTTGGAGACAAAGGATCACTTAGGCCCATAAATGTTGTTATTGTATCATACTTCCCTGCTTTGCTTGCTTAATCTTCATTCATAATTTCAATTACAGTTTTATGTGATTCTGTTGTGGAGCTTTCTCTCATGTTCAAACTACTACTTTCCTCTTCCATTTGTTTAGCATCATAAAAGTAGATAAAAATGATACATGTTTTCCTTCTTTGTTTTCAAGAATCCATTGCTTTATAGCTAAACTATTGATTTTACGTGTCCCGGTGTCCGACATGTATCGGGTCCGACACCGACACTTGTGATTACATTGAAATATGTTTTTTTCTCAAAATTTTATCTGTGTCCGTGTCAGTGTCGTGTCGGGTGTCCTTGTCTGTGTCCGTGTCAGTGTCCTTGTCTGTGTCCGTGCTTCATAATTCATATACCTTGAAGTGGGAATGTTGGTAGAAATTGAACCGACTAATTGTTCATTAATCACTGTAGGAAATAAGGCTAAACTATTGACTGTGGTTTTGGAGATAAATTATCAGTTAGGCCCAGAAATGTTTGATTTGTGCTTGATTGCTTATTTGTTACTGACATATGTTGGCATAAAGGAGATCGTGATATTCCAATTGCATCTCACTCACACATGTTGGTGCCACTATTATCCTTTCTTTGTTTACAATAGAAAGCGTCAACGTCATTACAGTTTTATGTGATTCTGTTGTGGAGCTTTCTCTCATGTTCAAACTACTACTTTCCTCTTCCATTTGTTTAGCATCATAAAAGTAGATGAAAATGAAACAAGTTTTCCTTCTTTATTTTCAAGAATCCATTGCTTTATGGCTAAACTATTGATTTTACGTGTCCCGGTGTCCGACACGTATCGGGTCCAACACCGACACGACACCGACACTTGTGATTACATTGAAATATGTTTTTTTCTCAAAATTTCATCTGTGTCCGTGTCTGTGTCCGTGCTTTATAATTCATATACCTTGAAGTGGGAATGTTGGTAGAAATTGAACTGACTAATTGTTCATTAATCATGGTAGGAAATAAGGCTAAACTATTGGCTGTGGTTTTGGAGATAAATTATGTAGTACCGACACGACACTTTATATTGAATGCATGTTCGATTGTTCGTTCTTTAACACGACACTAACATATATGGTTATATTCAATTATTTTATTTTCTCAAATTATTATTGATGCTAAGATGCCATGGTCAATGTCGTGTTTGATAGCATGTTTGTGTCAAGGGAAATATTAATTCATTAAGTGAAAATTGTTCATAATTTCAATTACATTTTCACTTAATGAACTATGAGTCAATGTTTTGACATTTTAGGTTTCGGTTTTGGTTGTCATTTATACTTTGAGGTATGAATCTACGGTTTCTAAACTGAATCACTTCGTGCAGACTCTATTAGCTATGTTGCTCGGTCTGTATGCGTCCACCACTGCTGGACTTAGATCGTTCATGTGAGTTGTTATGATCATATTATTTATCACAATTAGATTTCTTATGCAGTCATCTTTTATCTTTTCAACTTACTTTAAGGGTTTAATGTTTTTCAGAATATGGGTAGATGATGATCCTGTGCCAGTTTGGATAGAAGCTGTCATTCTTGTACTAGGAGCCGCTTTATCGTCTACGTTGAGTTTTCGATGTGCTTGGTTCTTCTTGGATACTTTTGGCATGGAAAAAACTGCTGCTGGAATTTGTAAGTATTCATACTTGAACTTGTTTCAAAATTTTCTATGAAGTGTAAAAGTTTGCCTACGATAGTCTGTGCCTGTTCCGTCCCTTTGGTTTTGTATATTTGATTCATTTTTAGTATGAGAAATGCTTGTTATAGCGAAAATATCATCCGGAATGCATCCAGAATGATCTGGCACGTACTGGACCCACTTATGCTTTCCTTATTTAATTTAAATTATTGATTATTAATTCAATTTCTTTCTTCTCTACACCGCTACAAGTCACCAACTCGGATAGCACTTGAGTGACATTCTGGTTGGTGACATTGGCAAGGTGACATTGGCAATGTCACAAGTGTATAGAAAAACCTTGTGAAAGAGAAAGAAGAAAGCCACTTGTGACATTGTGGTTGGCCAATGTCACCTATGTCGCCAACCACAATGTCACCCTAGTGCTACCCCACCAACACACCCTCTTCTTTATGCAATTTCCTTCTTCCAAACTTCTCTATGATAAATTCATGAATGGTTCTGTCCACCTCTCTTCCATAGTCAAACTCTTGTACAAAATTGAGTCTCTTTCTATTATCTTGTCAAGGCCTGTTTTTCTCAATTGTGTTTTGTTTTCCTGTTTGAAAGAAATGGTAATTGCATGATGATGGGAATCCATGGAGATGAATTTAGAAAATGGGGTTTTTGAATGTGAAGATTTTGATATGGAACTAGGTCTGGAAAGTCTTTGTTTTTTAGGGTATCCATGGAGATGATTCGGGGTTGTTTGGCTATGGAAGAAATGCAAAAACCTTAAAAATTGAATTGAAGCTTGTTGCAAAGGAATTGGTGATTCTTACTCTTCTTTTGTTCGATGATTGCAATTGTGTTCAACAAATCCATTTCAAAGTTTAGAGGAGTGTGGTTGATGGTGTTCTGTTGTAGGAGTAATAATTTGCATTACTTTCTTTTGTGTAATATTTACTCGCAATTCTCAGTATAATATGTAAACCAAGCGGACTTCGTGATTTCGTGAGAAAAACTGTTCGCTATATATAGCACCTCTCTTTTAGTATTTATGTATCTATGTATTGTTTGTGATATGTATTAAGTAATTCCTATTTTGTTGCATTTTGTTTTTTCACTTGGATATATATGATCTTGTTAGCAATAAACTGAAATAATTATTTTAGTTCATGTTTGTTTCTGATTATATCTGAAAATTGCTTTTAAGCCAAAATTGCATGAACTCTTCGATCAAATTTTGTTTTTGATTATTTGCTATCTGAAAATTGCTTTTAAGCCAAAATTGCATGAACTCTTCGATCAAATTTTTTTTGACAAAAAAACATACTACTTAAAATATAATGAGTTGAGCTATCCATCCCAGGCCTAGTTCAAACTGAAGTGTTTCACTGAATAAGTACTCATTCTTAACTTCATTGCTTAATTTATCCTCCCTAGCTTGTCAATGATCCTAGCTTGTATTAATTGAGTTGAGTCTATCAGTTTTTCTGTATGTGTTTTTTTCATTAGTGCTTTTGCAGTTTGTCTCTTGAACTTTGTCTGATGCTCTTTTATTCATTTCATTTGCATTCCAAGATTTCTTCGTTTATTGAACACTAATCCGCTACCGAATATCTTGTTCAGGTGGATTTTTTGTGGCTTGTTTTATTTCAGTTACTTTCTGTAAGGCATTGCTATATGTGAGTAAGAAAATTATGGAGATGCAACTTGATGCTGAAGGACCTTGTGCCAGGATTTTCGCTCATGCCATGGTATTATTCTTTTGTCTATGTTTTGTTCTTTAAACTACTATTATTAATTTTGATGGAGTATTAAATTAATGTGCTTGAAGTGGCATGTGTTTATTTAGCATTTAAAGAAACATTTTCAATTTTCATTCATGTTTTCTATTGCCTGTTGCTAGGGATAGAAAACTTTGTTGTGGTGATTTTGGTTACGAAATCATTCATGGTATCTACGTGTGTCTAACCTGAATCACTTCATGCAGGGTCTATTAGCTATATTACTCGGGCTCTTTGCATCCATCATTGCTGGACTTGAATCGTTTGTGTGAGTTGTTATGATCACATTATTCATCATAATTGGATTTCTTATGCAATAATCTTTTATTTTAAGGATTTTAATGTTTTTCAGAATATGGGTAAATGAAGTATTTGATGATCCCCTGCCATTCTCGCAAGAAGCTGGCCTTATTGCTCTAAGAGTCGTTACAGTGTCTGCGTCGTATTTTCGATGTGCTGAGTTCTTCAAGGATACATTTGGTCTAGATGAAATGGCTGCTGTGGTTGGTACGTGTTCTTACTTGAACTTGTTTCAACTTGACAGAAAAACATACTAGTTCAAATACCATTTTGTGCATGGTTGAATGAGTTGATCTATCCATCCTAGGCCTAGTTCAAACTGAATTGTTCCACTGAATAAGAAGTCATTCTTAACTTAATGGCTTAATTTATATCCTCACTTGTATTAATTGAGTCTTTCCCCTTTTCTATGTGTTTGTTTCATTAGCGCATTTGCAATTTGTCTCTTTAGCTTTGTCTGATGCTCTTTGATTCATTTCATTTGCATTCCAAGATTTATTCCTTTATTGAACACTAATTTGCTACTGGATATCTTGGTCAGGTGCAACTTTTGTGTCTATTTCTCTTGCAGCTGCTTGCAGTTTGCCATTTGAATATGTGATGATTCAAATTAGGAACATGCAACCCGACGCTCAAGGGAAATACCCATACACTGGCTTAGTTGATTGTGCTTTCAAAACATTCAAATCAGGAGGACCTTTGAAGTTTTACACTGGATTCTTTCTCTATTGTGCCAAGATTTTTCCTCATGTCATGGTATTAAACTAATTTGTTACTGTTAAAGCCATTTACTATTATTAATTTAAATCTTATATTTGAGGGTATTCTCAACTTTATATATTACTCATGGCAGGTGCTATGTATCATCAAACAGCTTCTGAAATAGGAGATAAGTTGCAGTTGAAGGCCAAACAGTAGCAAGTTAAAAAATCTGTGTATTTTGCTGGATGGATTTTGTTTCTGAATATTCAAACTAAGATAGATTCCTTTAACGTAATTAAGTCAGTGTCTACATCTCACTGCTCAAATCATATTTTGGGACGGTATTAGAGAATTGCAAGGCTTTAGGTTTGAACTTCAATTCTTTTTTTTTGTGGTGGCCGGATTTGAACCCCAGACCATACCAACTGAGCTAAGGTCACGAGGACAAACTTCAATTCTTTTGTTATGTTTGGATTCTTTATTAGAGTGGCTATCCTGTTGGCAAATGCTGATTTAGTTTGGATAGAGGATGTGTGCTTAAATAATCTCTCCTTTGCTGACCTCACCTTGAATGAATTAATGGCTTAATGTAAGAAGGCTTTGACCAAGCCACAAATGTTTTAGTACGGTTCACATGTGTAAACGTCAAACTTAATATCCCTTTCCATGAAACCCGATGACCAGACCGGTTTTTGAGTCGGACCGCTCTAACTATTTCTTTTTCGATGAATCAGAAAAACGGCATCTTTTTTTTTTTTTTCTTTTGGTTTTCTTCTTTCCATATTCTTGCTTCATTTTTTATCTATTATTATTATAAATAAATGTTAACTTGTGCCTTTAGGCACATGTTACGGTACCAAAGATAGAAATTATGTGTTGGAAATTGTGTCAATTTATTTTTTACACAATTAAAATTTAATGTTTCTTAACATGACCCTTATTATTATTATTATTATTATTATTATTATTATTATTATTATATTTAATAAATTAGATCCCTAAATTGTCGAATCGACACATATTCTACCACATCTATAATAATCCTATTTGGCGGCTTTGCAAATCTCACCAAGTGGAATTCCAACCCACTCATCACTTTCAATGAAAATACAATATAACTTTTTTTTTCTTTCATTTTTAAGCACTTGTAAGTTTTTGCTCACACTTGTCGTATAAATTAGCAAAGCTTAATTTACAATTTTTTTATTATTAGGGGTCTATCTTTACTAGAGAGTAAGACCTCCAATTTTACCGGAATGACTCTGATTACTAGGGTTGCTCCCCACCCCCCAAATCATAAAATAAAACAAAAGTTGTTTTTTGCTCTTTTAAAAAATTTACATTTTTTTTTATTATTAGGGGTCCAGGACCTCCAATTTTACAGGTATTCTACCGAATCAACTATATAAGTTATCAAATTGAATCTCTTCATATTGGATTAGTTGCCATAGAAAGGAATGTGTCCCAATATATTCTTTTGAACAAGTGACCTGAAGGTGAATGCATAAAAAGTGCTATCTAAAACCTCTATATTTTTGTATATAGCGCTTTTGCGTTAAAAGCGCTATTAAAGAGGCGCTGTATTTTCCATATTTTATAGTAGTGTTTTCAGGATAGTGGTTTTGGCCACGTCACAACAAAACTCTCTTCTATCTTTCCTATCTATCCGAAATCTTTTTCCTCTTAATATTTCCAAATTTGTTGTTGATATGGTGTCGTTTGTTGGTTTAATCTTGGATTCCTACATTTTGTTAATTCTGTTATCTTCCATGATTTTATTTCTTCTTTCATATCCAACATTTATCTACAAAGGATCGTGAATAGCACTTGGGAGTGTAGTTATATCTACTATCTAATGCCAAAAATGAATTTTGGATTCAGGAATTACAATTTTTTTAAACGGTTATTTCTAAATTTTCAAATTGCTTTAATTTTTTAAGTTTACTTGGCGTTAATAATGTTTCGTTTATGTATATGGATTTCGTTTGCGGTTTTGTTTTCTTCTCTGAGCACCGTCTTGAAGCTTTGGTGAATTATATTATATTCACTTGAAGACATTTCTCCAAAGTTTTTAATGCTTCACATGTTGAACAAATTCTTATATTTGCTTCCTATGATAGATAATCCAGCTTTGGTAGCAAGTATACTAATGTCCACGTTTACAAAGAGAGTGGAAATATTATAGATAGTATTTGGTTTATATATTAGGTTTCACATTTTTTACCGTTTTAAAAAATTTGGTAGATGCCTTTGCACACAGCCATTTTCTACCCGTTTCAGATGTATTATAGATAATAATTGTATCAGAAATTTTATCATTCCCATATAAAAATTCTAACATTCTAAGTAGCATACTTTTTTTTTTTTATCTAAATCCGTTTTAATTTTTTTTTGAGGGACCCGTGTCTAATATTTTTAGATATCATTAGATATTTTGGGAAATTCTTACTCCAAAAACATAATTAGCCGTGCGCACGTGCAAAAGATCTAGTTTAGTTTAGTTATTAGAATTAAGAGTTTTGTTTGTTAATGTACTTCTCGCTTCTAAAATTACCACCTATATTAGGTATTTGACTTTCAAAATATGACCATACTTTTGTTATTTTGACATTTGAATGAAACTTATTTTAACATCAAAAATAAATAATCAACATCTTATGCAAGTTATTGCTAAACAACAATGGATACTTCGTTTCTATAATATGATCGTAAAATAAAAAGGTAAACAACACTTTTTTTTTTGTGGCTGCTGGGGTTTGAACCTCATACCTTGCATATATAATGCATTGTCCATACCAGCTGAGCTAAGCTCACGAGGACAGGTAAACAACACATTTAATAATACACATAAATTGTTAACAAAAGTAATGCTAAGAGCTTATCTTTTGATCGTAATCCAACACTAAAAATGGGAGATGGAGCGAATCAAATCGCAGAGTTATTACACATATCTCCTATTGGAAATCCATTCTGTTTGACTTGGTTTGCTTTGACACGGATATCTTTTTCTTTGACATAATTCACACGGATATCTTGTTCTTATCTTACCTTCATTGTATATTTTACCTTTCACTTAGTGCAATTTGATCCGCAATTATCCATACACATACACTGCCTTTCTCTATAGTCTATACGTGGCTTCCTTTTTCAAGTCTTATCACATATGGACTTCCATATACAAATATAATATTAATTAGAATATGAAAGTCATAAATTAAATTCACAACCACATTGCATGTTTGAATTGTTTTTAGAAGAAAAAGTAAAAGGGAAAAGAAAATATAATTTTATCTTTTTTTATGAAAATTATTGTTTTCTCTTGTATAAGGAATCCAAGTTTTGATTTACATTTGTACAAAATGTGAGTATTCAACTTTTAAGATCGTTAATCTAAAATTTTTACAAAATACATTTTTTGACTTATTTTTTATTTATAGTTTATTATAGTGTGTTATAATTAAGTTTTTCTTTATTTAAAATGGGCAATATTTAAAACTTGCTTGGAAGAGATACTCACATATATTGTCCATTATATAATTTTGTCTTAACCAAAAAGTGGGAAATAAAACATTTAATGCATGTTTGAATGTCCGACACATTTATAAAAAAACCACAACAAAAAACCACTACAACACAATCCTCGTTTTCCTTTCTCTTTTGTGAGCCGTCACAGAAACCTAGTTTCTTCTCCTTCATCATCAAAGAGGGGTGATTTATGGTCAATTTTTGACCCAAAATCACCCCTCTGACTCGTTTTTCTATTTCCCTTTTATTGAAATAAGTGATTTTCACATCTATTTCGTTTTATTTTGTGATTTTGTCGTCTTTGTGCGACGTTGGTTGTTCGTCGTCTTTGTGCGACGTTGTTTGTTTTTCTTGTTTCTCTCAGGTATTTGGTCGCTTCAGATTGTCAGATCAGCTTCGATCCAGTGCAGATCCAATCAATGACTTTGGCGTCATCCACGTTGCAGATCCGAAAACATGGTTATTACGGAGATTTAAATATAGTCATATGTGTAGGCATTTGTACTTTGCCGTTTTATGCTATTAACATGGATGATGTGAGCTTGTTCACAGATTCATCATTTTTGTTTTTAGCGAATTTGCATTATATCGATGTACTCTTTCAATTTGAATGAATGAATATCTTTTATTTTGTCAAAAAAAAAAACAATCCTCGTTTTGTAGTTTTTAAAAATCACGACAACTTTACCTCGACAAACCCGTTGTCATGCGTCTCATGTCACCAAACGTACAAGGAAACACATGCTTAACTAGCGCGCTCCACCCAAAGAAAATAACATATTTTTAAGAGGTCAAAAAGTAAGAAACTAAACTTTTTTTTAAGGCCAAAAAAAGAAAGGCATTATAACCTAAGACATTTTTCTACATAGTAATCAAGGCTGTTAAACTACAATATCATCAGTATAATCCGTTATCATTAATTAAAATTAATACTCACAAATCGATAATTATTCACTTCTCTTTATCTATAATCACAATTTTCTCCTGTTGATTAGTTTGTCATTTAGCCTTGATTTGTGCAAAAGCATGGAATATATATCTTGTACTAATCTTCCTTTTATGATATGATTCTGTTATTAAACATTAGCATGCCGTAAAAGTAAAAGGGTTTTATGTAAAAGAATGGAATAAAGACAAACCCTCAAATAATTTCTTATCCTTTGCTTTATACACTTCCATCAAATAATTCAAATGCACTCAATCTTTTCTTCTATTTTTCTCACCATTTTCTTTCTTACTTTCCTCACCTAACCTTGCCACTCTTTTTCATATACATCAAAATTGATATTTTCACGCATTCTTCCAACAACATCTAGAACAAGCGACAAAGCACAAAACTTTAACTTGTTCTTGTCGGTTTCAAACATACCCAGATGGATTTTTCTTCCTAGATTTTTATATTTGAGGTAATTTCCTGTCCTAGCCATAACCCAATTTTTTATTTTTATTTTTTTATGATTTTGTAACAATATTTGAAGATTTTGGCTCATATTATGAAATGGGTCATTGAGATTTATGGATTTTCTAACTTTCATGTGATCACATTGTTCATCCCATGTAAAAAAGTTTTTTTGTTTTTTTGACAAATTTTAAGTAAATAAATAAGAAATAAAAAGTTTTTTTTTTGTTTTGTTTTGAGTTTATCACTGTGGGATGAATGTATTATATGAATTTCATTTCAGGTTTGGAATTGAGTGGAAGGAATTGGTACTTGTGTAATGGATCAGGGAACAAGTAAAGGTGGTAATGAAATGCTGGATCAACTTGATAAAGGGGTTGATGAGAATTTGAGTCATTTGGTTGAAGGAGTTGCAACTGATGCAGGAACTGGGCATAGTTTGGGTGATAGGGTTAGTGTATCCGGTGAAGATCGGAGTTCGGAAGAGATGTGCAATGATCTTGTATTAAATGAGGAGGTAAAGGAGAAAGCTTTAGAGGTTAGGGGTCAGAACATTGGTGGTGATCCTGAAAAAACCGACTATGAATTGCATAGGGTTGATCAAGGGACTAGTTATAATTCGCTTAATCGGGAAACACTAGAGACCTGTGTTGTACTAGATTCGTCTGCTCAAGTTGAACATGTCACTGTTGATGGAGATAATAGAAAATTGCGCAAGTTAACGATAAAAGCACCAAAAGGGGTGTCTGAGACCGATAAAAATTCTTGTGTGATTGATATGAACGGTGGCACCTGCGAAGGTTTTGGTGAAAATTTGAATGATGAAATGATTTGTAGGATTTGCCATCTGGCCTCTGGGCAACCGTTAGAAGCAACTGTTGTTGGCACTCCAAATATTGCTGATAAAAGTACAGGTTTGATTATGCTTGGTTGTGCATGTAAAGATGAGCTAGGAATCGCTCACAGCCATTGCGCTGAGGCATGGTTCAAGATTAAAGGAAACAGGTAACTTTTTCTTTTGTTAATGTCTGTTCATTACTAGTTCATAGAATAATATTTATTTATTTATATGTGCATTTGAGTTCTGCAATAATGCTTACAATGTTGACCTTGTGTATTTTGAATTCACAATGCTATAGGGACTAAACAGACCTTTAAGTTCTCATTACTTAATAATCCGACTAGGAATGATATCTAGAAAGAAAATAAACCTATTAGCATTGCATTATTTTTTTTATGTATAATCTCTATATATTCTGTAATAATACTTGGTAGATTTTATCTTTTCTTCTTTGCATAATGACTTGCCTTGTGAAATCTTCAGTTTAGCAGCATCCTTATAAATGTAGCATTAGAATGAGAACAAAACAGTTGGATTCTACCATTTCCCCCTCCCCTCTGACAATGTACTAACAACTAACATTTACCTATAAAAAAAAATTGTAATTTCTAAAAAGCAGTTGTATTAGTAGTTGGTTAATGTATGTGGCTCATTGTTGTTTTGCTTCATTTTTTTTTTCTTTCTTTCTGGCGCATCTCTACTCTCTAGATCGAAAACCACTATTATCCCTATGCACCCTGACTTTCTGAGTATCTATTGGTAATGGACTTCAATGAAGGGTGAGTTGGGAAAAGGCATATAGACGCCTGTTGGTGTTCCTTATGAGATGGATGAATTTGGATTAGATATAAGCATGATTAGCAATTGAATTCTGTTGTTTGTGGACTGCTGTTAAATGACATCTAAATGATGATATGGATTCTTGTTTGTGGATTGCATGTATTTTTCATGTTGACGTGTTCGTGGTTGATAAAAAAGCATTATTCTTATCTCCATGATTCTTTGAGTCTTCTATTTCTCTGATCATGTGATAAATATGCTTATGCTATATTTTTGGCCGAATAAACCTGAGGTTCCTTAGTTCTATTAGTATCTTTTCTGATCATACAGGTTGTGCGAAATATGTGGTGAGACTGCCAAAAACGTGTCCGATGTTACTGGTAATGCATTTATGGAAGAATGGTGTGAAAGTGGATTCATCGATAATGATAGTAACTCACCCCACAGGTTGGTTGGATGCTGGCGCGGGCAGCCATTCTGTAACTTCTTGATGGTGTGTCTGGTAATAGCTTTTGTTCTGCCATGGTTCTTTCGTGTGAAGATGTTCTAGCTATGGATTCAAAAACTAATCCTGCCCTGTCTATATGATGAATACATTATTGGTTCATGGTACATACTTTTATTTAAAGAGGTGGCATTGCTTAATTAACCATGTGCAAGAAAATTAACAGGCTTGGCAAGTTGTGGCCAGATTGTTTCCTTATTGAAAAATTCTTTGGATTGGAGTGCTTACTGTGTTCTGAGTATAGATTGATACGATAGGATTGCCTTTTCTCTTAGGGATAAGAGAAAAATAAGATACTTGCTTGTGACACAGGTATTGTATGGAAACGATACATAATTTGGTGTAAAACAAGCAAACAGAGAGAATCTCCAAGTTCTTTCTTTTCTCTTTTTAATTTTTTTTTGGTTGACTTGTCAGCTAAAGTTCAAGAAGAATCCAATGTCATATGGTTGTCATCAATGTTTATACTTCCTTCTTTTTATTTTCAAAAATCGCAAATGTTTTAACCCACTCTTGCATTAGGAAAATTGGTCCTGTCCTGTCAGCATTTCTCTGTGAGCTGAAGTTGCTCAAAATTGATTTAATTGAACTTATACTAAGCTTTAACTACATATAGTAACGTGTATGAATACAAGTTTACACTTTGAAAAGAAAATGATTTGTTAAATGTCTTCGGTTAATATTAATATTTTTTTTGGTAAAAAATAAATAAATTAATATTAATACGTCTTGAATCCACATAAGTTGGTTTGGTGGTGCAGGTTTGAGAGATCTTGAAGTGTGCTCATTTTAAGATGGTCATTTGGATTAGTCGGCGATTTGATTGGATTATGAGTTTTCAAAAAAAAAATTATGTCTACTTTTTAGGTGAATAAAAAAAATGCAGTCATTTATGTAAAAAATAAAATAAAGTACGAGTTACTCACAATTAAAGTACACTTCAACAATATTTTATTCAATTGAGCAGTAATGGATAACCATCTAGTGCCGTACGCGAGTGGGGTTATACCTAGTAACTTTGTGTTTGGTGACTTTGTTTCTATCTTTCTCATAACCAATAATTCTCTTTCATCAAAATAATTTATTTTAATCATTCATCTGTCACTCTCATCTAAAATACATCAAAGTCACCCAAGTATTTTTCGTATGATTGTTATAAACTTTGAAATACAAAATTTGATTCTTAGCGATAAAAAAACCATGTTGGCAGAAGTGGTGCAAACGAGCCGAATCTAGCTGAATTCTTAAAACATAAGTTTGACTTGTAAAAGAAGAAAAAAGAGATACTACACTCCCCTGAAGCATCAAGGACAGGTGAAACAAGTCAATGAGTCCACACGGAAAAATGAGGACAAAGATGTTGAATTGGGCATAAGCACTAAGCTTAGGCATGAAATCATCCTACGTGGAGAAGAGTCTATGTGATCGAGAGCATTCCATTTGACATGTTTGTCATCCTTGAAAGCAAAAGCGTAATTTTTATAAGGTCTGGTTAACGAGTGCCCCGGGCACTCTTTAAGCATTATAAATCAGGAAATCATTCTTTAAAAAATTGAAATAGTTTAATTTCCAATGCATTGAATACACAAATTTTCATAAAAAATTATCATTTATGACCTTTAAAGAGTGCCCTGGGGGTACTTGTTAACATTACCCATTTTTATATAGATAATAAAAGCAGCTAGGACACATCACAAATCCGTTGTAGTCTAGTTGGTCAGGATACTCGGCTCTCACCCGAGAGACCCGGGTTCAAGTCCCGGCAACGGAATCACTTTTTTGTTTCTTTAATATTTTTTTTTCCTTTCTTTTCTCTCTTTCATATATTTAAATTATGTCATGTTGTGTAACATCATTCTCGTCGCTGTCTTGGTCTTGGTCTTGGTGTTGGATAGACAACAATGTCTACTGTGTCGAAAACCTCTTCACCTTATCACACTCATAAAACCACCTTAAACTACACAAAAAATTCTCATAACCGCTTCATCTTCTTCAAACAACCTCGTAGAACATGTCTTCTACATTCCACTGTCTGTGTCTTTTCATCTTTCACCAACACCACTCACAGCGTAACCGAAAACCAAAATGCCAAAATTATCAAATTCTGCAAAATGGGTAATCTCGAAAATGCTATTGAAGTACTCACAAAGTCAAAAGGTTATGAACTTGGGTTGAATAGTTACTGTTCCGTTTTGCAGCTTTGTGCTGTGAAGAAATCTTTGGAAGATGGGAAAAGGGTTCATTCTGTTATTACTTCTAACGGAATGCCAATTGATGAGGCTTTAGGGGCGAAATTGGTTTTCATGTATGTGAATTGTGGTGATTTGGTTCAAGGGAGAAGAATATTTGATGAGATTATGAATGATAAGGTTTTTCTTTGGAATCTTTTGATGTCAGAATATGCAAAGATAGGTAATTATAAAGAAAGTGCGAGTCTTTTTATGAAAATGCAGAAGATGGGGGTTGTAGGGGATTGTTATACATTTACTTGTGTTTTGAAGTGTTTTGCTGCATTGGGAAAAGTAAAAGAGTGCAAAAGAGTTCATGGGTATGTTTTGAAATTGGGATTTGGGTCTAATACTGCTGTTGTTAACTCTTTCATTGCTGCATATTTCAAATTTGGTGAAGTTGAGAATGCACATAATCTGTTTGATGAATTGAGTGAACGAGATGTTGTTACGTGGAATTCTATGATAAATGGGTGTGTTGTGAATGGTTTTTCCAGAAATGGACTTGAGATTTTCATTCAAATGCTGATTTTGGGGGTTGAGGTGGATTTGACCACATTGGTTAGTGTTCTTGTGGCTTGTGCAAATATTGGGAATCTTTCACTTGGTAGAGCTCTTCATGGTTTTGGAGTGAAAGCTTGTTTTAGTGAGGAAGTTGTGTTTAGCAATACTTTACTAGACATGTATTCAAAATGTGGTAATTTAAATGGTGCAACCGAAGTTTTTGTGAAGATGGGTGACACAACTATTGTTTCTTGGACTTCAATCATTGCTGCTTATGTACGAGAAGGTCTATACAGTGATGCTATTGGATTATTCGATGAAATGCAAAGCAAGGGTGTTAGGCCAGATATCTATACTGTCACAAGCATTGTTCATGCGTGTGCTTGTAACAGCTCTTTGGATAAAGGAAGGTGTGTACACAGTTACGTTATAAAGAATTGCATGGGGTCGAATTTGCCTGTCGCTAATGCTCTCATGAACATGTATGCAAAATGTGGAAGCATGGAAGAAGCTCGTTTAGTTTTCTCTCAAATTTCAGTTAAGGACATTGTCTCATGGAATACGATGATTGGAGGTTATTCACAAAATTCACTTCCCAATGAAGCTCTAGAACTTTTTTTGGACATGCAAAAACAATTTAAGCCAGATGACATTACAATGGCTTGTGTACTTCCAGCTTGTGCAGGATTAGCAGCTCTGGACAAAGGCAGAGAGATACATGGCCACATATTAAGAAGAGGGTACTTTTCAGATTTGCATGTAGCATGTGCACTTGTTGATATGTACGCAAAATGTGGGCTACTTGTTCTAGCACAACTACTTTTCGATATGATTCCTAAAAAGGATTTGATTTCATGGACTGTTATGATAGCTGGATATGGCATGCATGGATTTGGAAACGAGGCGATTTCCACTTTCAACGAAATGAGGATTGCAGGTATTGAGCCCGATGAGTCCTCCTTTTCCGCGATACTTAATGCTTGCAGTCATTCTGGATTACTTAATGAGGGTTGGAAATTCTTTAACTCCATGAGAAATGAATGCGGCATCGAACCAAAGTTAGAACACTATGCCTGCATGGTGGATCTCCTTGCCCGGATGGGAAATCTATCCAAGGCTTACAAGTTCATCGAGTCGATGCCAATTAAACCAGATGCTACAATTTGGGGTGTCTTGCTTTCTGGGTGTAGGATCCATCATGACGTGAAGCTAGCAGAAAAAGTGGCAGAACATATTTTTGAGCTAGAGCCAGACAACACAAGGTATTATGTTGTTCTAGCTAATGTATATGCAGAAGCAAAAAAATGGGAAGAAGTGAAAAAGTTGCGAGAAAGGATGCAAAAAAGGGGATTTAAACAGAATCCAGGTTGTAGTTGGATCGAGGTCGGAGGAAAGTTTAATATCTTTGTCGCTGGGAACAGTAAGCACCCTCAAGCGAAAAGGATAGACGTGTTGCTGAGAAAATTGACAATGCAAATGCAGAATGGAGATTACTCTACTAAGTTCAGGTATGTATTGATTAATGAAGATGATATGGAGAAGGAAATCATTCAATGTGGACACAGTGAAAAGTTAGCAATGGCGTTCGGTATATTAAATCTACCGCCTGGGAGGACTGTTAGGGTATCGAAGAATCGAAGAGTATGTGGGGACTGTCATGAGATGGGGAAGTTCATGTCCAAGACAACAAAGAGGGAAATTGTATTGAGAGATTCAAACCGGTTTCACCATTTCAAGGATGGTTTGTGTTCTTGCAGAGGTTTCTGGTAAATCATTAGAAAAAATCAATAGTGTGGAAGTCTTCCATATTCCATTATCAATTTATTCTCCTATTCTAGGATAGTACATATTTTCCAATCACATTTCTCTTACTGGTGTAAGATGCCTTGTAGATTAGGATATATAGTATAGGGTGAGATGAAAGTATCTGCAGAATCAGTGGTTTAGACTTTGGACTATGCAAATCGACCATATGATTAAGCAATTCAATCTCTATTCAATGATGCAGATGTGTTTATTGCAGCAATGGTGGGGTTTGACGAATCCAGAGAATCTGCATCCAGTATCGGTTGCTTTTTGGATCTTAATTCCATTTCTGTCAATGCTCGCCACTCATAATGAGAATGGACTCGTAAATGCTATTTAAAATATAAATTGAGGAATTCAGTGCTGCATGCAGATTTTTTATTTATTTATGATTTTGTAACAATATCTTTAGATTCTCTCTCAATTTATGAAATGGGTCGTTGAGATATATGAATTTTTTTGCCTTTCATTTAATCACATTTTTCATCCTTGTAAATAAGCATTAAAAAGTTATTTTTTCTCTTTCGTTTTGTTGAGTTTATCAGTGTGGGATGCATACAACAACAACCAAGCTTTATCCCACTATGTGGGGTCGCTACATGGATCAAATTATGCCATGCTGCTCTATCATAAACCATATTTTGGTCAAACTCATTAATCTCCAAGTCTTCCCTAATAGTTTCTCTTATTGCTATACAATTTATAGGTCTTCTATCTACATGCCTAAACCACTATGGGATGCATGTATTATAGAAATTTCTTTTCAGGTTTGTAAATATTGTGTGGAAAGAATTGGAAATTTGGAAGTGGTGTCATGGATCAGGCAACAAACAAAGGTAGTGGTGAGATGTTGGATCATGTTGATAAAGGGATTTATGATGATTTGAGTCATTTGGTTGAAGGAGTTGCAACTGATGCAGGGGCTGGACATAACTGGGTTACAAGGTTAGTGTATGCGTGAAGACCGGAATTCAGAAGAGAACTGCAATGATCGTGGATTGAATGAGGAGTTAAAGGAGAAACCTTTAGAAGTTAGGGGTCAGAACATTGGTGGTGATCAAGGGGCTAGTTATAATCCTCCAAGTAATTCAGTTAATAAGGAAGCACTTGAGACCTGTGTTGTAATAGATTCTCCTGCTCAGGTTGAGTGTGTCAATGGTGGAGATAATAGAAAATTGGAAGCTAAAACTAATGAATCAGGGCTGCAAAAGTTATCGATTAAAGAACCAAAAGGGATGTCTAAAACTGATAAAAACTCATGCATGATTGATTTGAATTGTGAAAATTTGGATGATGATTGATCGGAGTATCTATTCGAGGGAAAATGCATACGTACGCCCGTTGGTTTTCCCTATTGTGAGCAGCTATTAAATGACTTCCAAATGATGGTATGAAGTCTTGATGGTGTACATCACCCCACAGGTTGGTCATATGCTATGTAGTGGTTAGCCATTCTGTAACTTCTTGATGGTGTGCTTTCGTGTAAAGATGTTCTAGCTAAAGATTCAATGACTATTCTTCCCTGTCTATATGATGAGTACATCATTGGTTAATGGTACATACTTTTATTTAAAGAGGTGGCATTGCTTAATTAACAATGTGCAAGAAAGTTAACAACTGGCTTGGCAATTTATGGTCAGATTGTTTCCTTATTGAAGAATTCTTTGGATTGGAGTGCTTTACTTTGTTCTGAATATAGATTGATACAGCAGGATTACCTTTTCACTTAGGGAGAATAGAAAAATAGGGTTAATAGTATTTTACCCCCTTATAATATAGGTCATTTTCGGGTTTATCCCCTGTAAAATATTTTTTTTTGATTTACCCCCTGTAAAATATTTTTTTTTCAGAATACCCCCTGTAAATTTTATTTTTTTCAGAATACCCCCATACAAAAACAAATTTTTATTTTTTTTTTTACAAAAATTTTGGTTTTTGTATGGCCTATTAGGGGGTATTCTGGAAAAAAAAACTTTTAAAGGGGGTAAATCAAAAAAAATATTTTACAGGGGGTAAACCTGGAAATCACCTATATTACAGGGCAGTAAAACACCATTAACCCTAGAAAAATATGATATTTTGCTTGTGGCATAGGATATGTATAGAAACAATGCATAATTTGGTGTTAAACAAGCAAACAGAAAGAGAATTTCCACCTCGTTTCTTTTATCTTTTTAATTTTTTGGTTGACGTGTCAACTAAAGTTCAAGTGTGGTTGTGTCATCAATGTTTATTTTTTCTTCTTTTTTATTTACAAAAATTGCAATGTTCTAACCCACTCTATCGTTAGCAAAGTGAGTTGGTTCTGTCTCCATTTGTATGTGCCAAAGTTCCGGAGGATCCAGCTACAAGAGAATTAGGAACGAAAAGCTTATTTTCCTTTTTTCCGCCCGCCGTAACTATAACGGTCCTAAGATAGCAAAATTTCTTGTTGGGTAAGTTCCGACCCGCGCGAAAGACGCAACGATTTGGACACTGTCTCGGAGAGAGGCTCAGTGAAATAAACATGTCTATGAAGATGCGGACTACCTGCACCAAAAATTGATATACAATAAGAATCTATATTACACTGTAAAAAATTAGATATATACTGTATGTTTTTTTTTTTTTTTGAATGGCATAGATATATATTGTATGAAGTGAGTGGATAATTAACTAGGAAACAAATATGTATTTTCCCTATAAAAAAAAAGTAACAAAGATCAGAGGTCATAATGGGATCGGTTTTTTGGGCAAGGATCATCTAAAATGAGTAGAGTGTAAAGTGAGAAAATCAAGAGATGTTATTGTAACAAACTTGATTTGTTGCGATTTGTTGTAACAAACTTAATTTAAAATTTTGTCTTGT
Organism: Medicago sativa; assembly: GCF_051527215.1. Classification (NCBI taxonomy): domain Eukaryota; kingdom Viridiplantae; phylum Streptophyta; class Magnoliopsida; order Fabales; family Fabaceae; genus Medicago; species Medicago sativa. The sequence continues at coordinate 88,272,353 of NC_140752.1, forward strand.
AGTTTGCCACTTGGCGCAAAATAATTGAGTCATGTGGCACTCTATTAGTTTTGCTTTTTTTTTTAATAGTCAACTACCAGAGGGACCAATAACAAATTTTTTACAAAGTGCAGAGACCTAAATTAAACAACAAAAAATGCATGAACCAATACCAAAAATTGGTCAAAATGCATGAACTTTTTTTTTTGTGGTTACATATATTATGCATTGTCCTTACCAATAGAGTTAAGCTCACGGGGACGTCAAAATGCATGAACTAATCACACATTTGAGCTTTTTTAATATATCAAAATTTGAGGTTAGGGAATGACTTTACAATCTAGATAAGGAAGATCTTTTGACATAATAATAAAAGCTTTTATAAATGAAATTTATACATACCTCATTTCAAAAATAATAGAGTTTGAATCCGAATCTTCTAGATCGAAGACATGTATTTTAACGTAGTATAGTATTGGTATTAATATTAATTACATTTATTTAAATACGGAACAATTAAGAAATTGTACATCATCCGTTGTAGTCTAGTTGGTCAGGATACTCGGCTCTCACCCGAGAGACCCGGGTTCAAGTCCCGGCAACGGAAACACTTTTTCTTTTTTTTGCTAGATATCCAATTCAGGCAATACATTGCGGTTTTGCTAAACTTCAAAATTGTGGGTGGTTGAAATTCAAAGTGAAATTTTCAAGATCCTTAAACTCATACTCATACTTACTTTGGTCTGCTAGTTGACTTGCCCAATCCTTCGACCTTCAATATGAGAATGGACACAAATTAAATTGTTTTACTTTTTAGAATTTAAATTGAGAAATCCAGTGCTGCATACAGAATTTTCCAAGTACGAGGATAGCTGCATTGCATGTGGGACGCACGTAAGAGTATATATTAGAGTACTGAATGCTGAAGACTGACATGTTTTGTGTTGTCCTAGGTATTCTAGATTCAAATGGTTCTCCATTAACATTAGAATCTGATTCAGCTGAAACATTTTTCACATTGCTTTTTTATTTTTATTTTTTTATGAATAAAATAAAGGAATATGATGCGCTCCACTTCTCATAATAAAGTCACAATTCACAGGAATTACATTATTATTAATTTTACAAATAATATTAAAACCTCTGTTTTCAATAAATTACTTTATTTAGTTCCTTAGTAATAATAACATTGATTATCAAGTCATTTTAATATATACTCAATCAACATGAACATAATTTCTTCATGGACTGGATGGAGGGTCCCTTTTCCTTCAAAAATACAGTGTTTCATTTAGGCTTCATTGCAATAATTTCGAGTTGCTGGGAAATATATATATGCATGTGCTTTCCTTTACATTCATTGCACATGCAATGACTAACCCACCCACCGATCTTGTTGTGTATGTTCTGTTATTATAGCTTATACCCTTAATGTTGACTCTTAGGCACATGGAAACTTGCTATCATTATGTAATGTGCTTGCAATATACAACTGAAGTAGGAATCAATCATTTGTAAGATGTCTAAAGATGGACTCATGACCCCGACTTTGTAAGATGTCTAAATATGGACTCATGACTCCCAACTTTGCAAGACTACCAATCTGCACAAATATTTCTCTCACGAAAAATATGATAGAGCGTAACATTTAAGTCTTTCTTAATATCACCAATAATCTCTAACATTTCAAGCAATGTTATATCTCTAGAAAAATAACATCAAAAATTCTTCAAGAATAAAGAGCAGTCAATCACAATGCACTACTATTTGCCACAATTCAAGGAGGTGTGGCTGAAAAATATGAAGTGAACAAATAAATCATGCAATTAAAACTTGTCAGTTGTGTCTTGAAAAATTCTTGATGCTATTTTTTTAGAAAAACAGCATTTTCCTAGGTATAATGATGAAAACGATGAGCGCCAAGAGTAACTACCGGCACCATATTCGTAATTTGTTCACGAGACAAAGAAAAACATATTTATGTCTTTAATATATTATATATAATTTAAAAACATGAATAAATACATCGATTATAAAATTATATATTTCAAAAAATCTAATTCATTTAAAATTTGGTGTATATGAACATTTTTTTTAATAAGCAAAAATGGTGTATATGAAAATTATCTTACCGTTATATGATTTAATTTATGGTTTAGTCTATTAAATTTAATTTTGTATGAACATTTTTTTAATAAGCAAAAATGGGTGTATATGAACATTATCTTACCGTTATATGATTTAATTTATGGTTTAGTTCATTAAATTTAATTTTGTACAAAAGTTAAAAGTAAAATATTTATTTTATTCTTAATTAGATAAATGAACACACACAAACATAAGTATATTTTAACATATCAAAATTAATTTTATTACTAAAATCACTTTTATTTTCTTTGTTTACAGAAAATCGCTTTTATCTTACTTGCATAAATAAATCCTAATATAAATTGATAAGTACGAGCAATTTTCTCTTCTCAACACTCACTATTAACACTCATTTTCTTATTGGGTAAAACTTCTGTAGAATCCACACATAGGTCATACATAAAGAAGTGGTGAGATCCACGTGAGTTTTACTCAATAAAAGAGTGAATATTAAAACAAATGTTAAAAAAGAATGTTGTTAAGACTCCACGTATAAATTCTCTATATACAACTGTAAAATAAGAGTTCCAATTCAAAAGTTTTTTGTGAAGAGAAAAAATAAAGGAAATGATTGAATGCGATGTGGTGCAATAATCAAAAGTCTAAAATAAGGCTCATTTGGGGTCAACCAGACGGCGAAATCAAGGAAAAGTTTAAAAATAAAAGCTTATAGCACAAGTTAATTACATATTGCTGGATACCACATCCACCACCACCTCTACCTTTTAGCCATATAATACAACAGTTACAGGGTGATGTCTCTCACAAGTTCGTTCTTATTTTGGCAAGCACATAGTACAGTTCTAATAACAAAAAAGAACTATACTGTATTTTACTTTTTGTCATTTTGAAATGTTAATTATGTTTTTCACACATCTTCATTGTATTGTATCTTTCAATCTATAACTACTACATTAATTTTCTTATAGAAATATACTCAATGATTTTGTTTCTTCACATGTACGCATAATCTTTTTTTTTTGTTAACCTATGTTTCTTAGAGGAATGAGTTCTGGTAATTCGGAGTTCAACAGTAAGATAAATATAGTCTAATCAAAAATTGTTTCACTCTAAAATCTAACTCTGATTTTCCTACGCGATTTGTTTTTTTAGTGAAACTCATTGAGCACTTTAGCACAATCACTATGCATAATTAGACAATAGTACTTGATATTAGTAACCACTTATACCATCAATATACAATGTACCTAAAGATAACAAGAGAAGCATGCACAAGCAACTGATTAAAATAGCTAAATAGTACTAAAGAGAAGTATGCTAGCCAAGCATTCCATGCAATTTTTGTAACTCTTGCATTGCAGAAAGCATCTGATTACTACATTATAATAGTAAAAGAAACTAAAATAAAATTACAATTCATTGTTTTTTCCATTCTCCTGTTTCTATTGGGTGCCTTTCATATACCATATCACCCAATCAAAACAAAAAAGAGCATTTTTTTTTTTCTTTTCATTTTCTCTTTTGCAATCACCTCCCATTTCTCTTTTGCTAATCTATAACCATTGTATAATAAATAAATTAATTAAACAAGCACCAATTGCCTTAAAATTATCAATTTTCCTAATCCAAATTCTATAAAGTGAAAAAAATAAAAAAGTTTTTTCAGCGACAGCACTTTGAACATAGGATTAAGAAAACAATCAAAAAGACAATGGAAGAAAGAGCAATTGCCACACCAAGAACAAATTTGTTTGGACCATGATGATGCTCTCTTTTATGGATGCTACTTTCATCATCCTCTTCATCATAATCTGAATCATTACTATCATCTCCAGAAGAATCCTTAGCAGGCGATGGAGACATTGGCCTCCCATACTTATCACAAGGAGCAATCTCAAGCTTCAATTTTGAAGACAAAACCGTATGGTTATAACACAAGTTACTGTTCCCAACAACCTTAAACATTGTCAAACTTTTGATAAAACTCAAGTTGAATGGAACAACCCCATGAAGATTATTGTTGGCAAGATTCAAGTACTTGAGATTCTTCATTTCTGAAATGAACTTTGGAATTGTTCCATTGAGCTGGTTTGAACTCAGATCCATGTGAACCAAACCAGGTATTGCAGAAATTGAATCTGGGATAGACCCTGAAAATGAATTTGAAGCCAAGGAAAGATTTTTAAGTGAAATTAAGTCCCCTAATGAAGAGGGTATCTCACCCTTCAACCCATTTGAAGAAAGATTCAAATTTTCAAGGCCATCAAGCATGGTAATAGAAAAGGGTATGTTTCCTTTGAGATTGTTGGATGAAAAATCTATGTGGGTCAGGTTGGAATGGATGTATTTTGGTAGAAAACCAGTGAGATTGGTATTGGAAATGGTTAAAGTTTTGAGCTTTTTCATGTGGGCAAGGATAACATAAGGTCCAGAAGCTTTGATTGGGGTATTTGAGACAATGAGATCAGTGAGGTTTGCTAGGTGAGAGAGCCATACACCTGAGATCTTGTTGAGGCTGTTGATGGAGGTGAAGGAGAGAAGAGAGGATGTGAGTTGAGGAGGGAAGTGAATTGGAGCAATGGGGCAGTTAAGGAAGTGAAGGGATTGGAGGGTAGAGAGGGATTTGAGGGCATTGTAGGAGAGAGAAAGGGAGGTTGAACAGTTTGAAAGGGTAAGGGAAATGAGGTGGCTAAAGGGTTTTGAAGAGTCACATTGTGTGGCATTGTGGAAAGATGGTTGGATGCAAGGGTTCTTTGATGTGGGGATGTTGAGGGATTGAAGGGCTGTGAGTTGGTTTGGCTCAAGAGTGGAAGTGGAAGTGGAAGGTGAAGAAGGTGATGATTTTGGTGGAAGAGGTAGAGTAACTGAGGTGATGATGGTGGGGAAGAGGAAGAAGATGGTGAAGAGGAGAATGGAAAGTAATGGAGGTGGTGGTGATGGTTTCATAGCTTGATGATAGGTAACAGGTGCACAAGCAGAACTGAGAGAAACTGAAGGATGGAAGAGGTATAGAGAGAGAGAGAGAGTGTGTGGGATAAAGAGAAAGAAGTATGGAAGCAAAGAAAGGGTTGAAAAGGTGAGATGTTAGAGTGAGTACAAAGATTGGTATGGGAAAGTGTAAAATAGAGAGATGGGGCACATATTTAGAAGAGAGAGAAGCCTTTGCATTGCACAGGTCTGTGACAGTTGGGACTTGGGATTGGGATTACTTCATGGCTTAGCTTTGTTTGTTCCTTTTGATCCAAGACAGTTCAAAACTTTGCTAAACAATCAATAGGATTAAATTTTTTAAAAATTAGTATTATTTTTCTATATTTATTCTTCAAGAATTTATCGGGAGACAAATTAATATGGCTCATACTTTTGTAAGAATGGTTATATCTAATGGTGTGTTTGAAACACCAGTGTCTTGTCATTGGACACACGTTGAGTTGAAGCAATGCGACGTAGTTTTTGAGTTGTCGTGACTTTTTACCATGGACTTTTAGCAAATTGTATTTCAACATTTGTTTCAAATGAAATGGAGTGGTCATGCTTTAGTGAATAATTCATTTATCTTCCCATTATTTATTGTTGGTTAAAAGAATGTAAATAATAATTAAAGACATGTTACATAGATGAATTCAAATATCTTTTAAGTACCTTCTCTTTTTTTACATGAAATGTAAAATTAGTTGGGTCATGCTGTTTAAAATCTTTTATTTAATAAAGGTTTAACCATTCACAAAACAATTTACAGACTCAAGGAATGCTGACATGCTTCAATTTTTAAATAGGTCAAGGAGTACAAATACAAGATAGTTCAAGTTGTTAAGCATTTTTCTTATATTCTTATAATAAAAAAAAAGATGTTAAGCATTTATGTTACAATCCTAAATTAAAGAGAAAGTTTGGCTAAAGTTTATAACATATATTTCCAATCTTAGTTCAATATGGTTACACATTTCAGCAAAGAACTAATCCTCATGAGCTATGACTCACACAAGCAATGGATCAAGTCATTAACCATGTATGCATCTTTTTACATATATATTTCCAAAAACTCTTGGTAAGCATCCTTTAAGTGACTTAACAATCTATAGCAACACAAGTTTCAGCGATGCTCTCACTGTCAACTTTGTTCACAAATGGGTCTATCTTGACCCAAATAATAGAAAAGACAGAGGCTAACAACACTGACCACAGAATAACAATGGTAGGAGTGCGGTTTTGGCGCCCCATGAGACCCTTGAGGAATGGATAGAGATGAAAAATCACCCAGAAGGCAAAGAAAACCTTCCCAAAGAGAGGTCCCCAAGACTCATATCCTCCATTAAGTGCATCGGAAAATCCAGCAACAACACCAACCATGTTAATAATGATAAGGGTTGTTGGTGGAATCAAGAGAGTAGTCCACTTGATAATATAAAGTTCACCAAACTCGGTATCCTCAGCAGCCTTGGCAGTGACAGTGAAGTTGGTATCAACACCAGCCAACATCTTAAGAAATCCTTGGAACACAGCAAACAGATGAGCTGAAGAACCTCCAATCACCCAAAACTGCTCATTACGCCATAAATCTTCAATACAAACACCACTCCAACGCAGCTCAAGCACACTTGTCACTATAATAGAGAGAAAAAGTCCAAGAAAGAGAATACTTGCAACGTTGGTAAGCTGTATACATTTTTAAAGAACAAAGTATTAGTACAATATAAACTGTTCGTTATTTATTGAATTGTATTTGTTTCTATAAGCCTATAAATGATTTTCTTGGTTGTAATTTCAATCTTACAAACTAAATTATATTTTACAGGACAATTATTAGATAATCCATGGGGACTGAACTGAAATTTAACAACTTTCTCTATAATTATGTGTGCTAGACCAAAAAAATAAAGATTAGGAGATTACCGTTGGTATGATAAATTTTCCTGTGAGAAGGCAAATTGCTGGCAAAGTACAATAAGCAACTAGAGGAAGGGATGTAAAAGGGTAAACAATGGTGTTTATATAAGCCAATCTCTGCAGCCATTTGAGACGGCCTCCTCCAACTGCATACCAAAGGGGGCAATGTCTACTTAAGAAAATTTCAACTGATCCAAGTGCCCATCGAAGGACTTGGTGCAACCGATCAGACAAGTTGATAGGTGCTGACCCTTTGAATGCAGGCCTTAAGGGCATGCAGTAGATCGACCTCCATCCTCGGCACTGCATCTTGAACCCTGTTAAGATATCCTCAGTAACTGAACCATAAATCCAACCAATCTGAAAAGACAAGAAAATAGGTTCATTGATCAAAAACTAAACTATAGATTAATTAAAAAGTGAAACTACCTCAAGTGGAATTTTAACTGTTATAGGTACATTAACAAAAATATCATTACAAAAGAGAAAAGGAAACGATAATTTAAAGATGGACTTTATGCTAGAACATTAACATTTAAGCCAAACCTCTTTTCCCCATTCAGTCTTCTCTTCATACCCACAGCTAATTACATGAATGGCCTCCTTGATCAGCATTGAAGGATCTGCAGATTCTGGTACCCCTCCTCCATTCTCCATTAATGCAGATTCAATGAAAACAGTAGACAAGCCAAAAGTTTTTTCAAAGCTCATTTGTGAAATTAGCATTGACCTCTCATTCTCATCATAATCTGCAGGAAGAAAAGAAACCAGGAGAATGTTACAGTTTGAAGATTCTGCTTCACGCTTATCTGAAAATGATAGGAAAAATTAACTGTGCTTACTATCAATCTCCCTGAGATTATAAATTGCAGCATCAAGTTCTGCCCTTTTTCCATCTCTAGAAACCCGTGACACTTCTTTGGTGGAGGGGCAGCAACAGCATGAAGACATTGGTGAATTGACCATAGAAGGTGGGCTATAGCCATAAAGTGCTTGCCGATTGAAAACACAACCAGTCCCCACATACATTGGTCCTTGAATGCCATCAAGTCCTCTCATGTTTACCTGAAATGTGTATAATTAAAAGACTATAAAATGGGGAAGATTGGAAGCTAGAGGGTTGTGGTCATGATTCTCACTTCATACATAAAATACAACACACGCGCGCGAACAAAATCACTGAATTAGTATTGCTTACGATGAGATAATTTGGCATAGAAACATACAAAATGTAATAGAATTGGACTCTTGATCACAAAACACAGAAAACAAAAGTTTCTTTGCCTTGAAACTAAGAGCATTTCTTCAAAATACTTGTTTGATGAGATAAATTTTTCCACATAAGAAAATGATGCTTTGCCATAAACTTACATCAAAGAAAACTGTATTGCGGTTGGCATATCGATCACTACGGTCAATACCATCAAATCTTTGGGGGAATTGTACATAACAAACATCTCTACCAACTTCTGGATCCATGAGAAAACACATTGCTTCTCGAACAGCCTTGCTGTTGTTAACATAATGATCACAATCAAGATTGAGAATGAAGGGAGCATTTGTGAGAACTGCAGACACCCTCACCTGGATAAATCCATACAAACATCAAGCATTATAAAATCTTAATGACCTTATATGAAACATTATTGAGGTATCTATACATACCAGTGCGTTTTCAGCACCTGCTTTCTTGTGGTGTTGGTATCCTGGTCTTTTCTCTCTAGAAACATAAACTAGCCTAGGAAGTTCATTTCCTTCGATATCACGAGCACCACTGTGTCCGAGGAAAACCTGGAAGATATTTTTTTTGAAAACTCAGACTTTGCAAAGAATAAGGCAGTCTATGAGAAGTGCATAATACGAATGTGTAAATGTGACAATAGTTGAGTAATGGAACCAATCAATCAATCTTGTGAACATAAAAGTTTTCCATCTGATTTTAATCTTTGATACAAAACCACCCAAAGTAATTTATACATTCTTTATGCCTATCATGATCAGCAATTATGCATTGAGAATTGATTGCATACAGAAATAATGGACATACCTGAATCATTCCAGGGTGATCACGTGAGTTATTTCCAGGCCAAGGTGTTCCATCTTGCATAGTCCATCCTTCTTCTGGTGTTTTCTGAGCCTTAGCTACCATAGCATTAACTCGTACTTTATACTCTTCATATTCTCTCTGACAGAATTGAAAGGTAATGACAAAGATGTTTCTCTAAGATACTCAATTTATGAAAACTAATAACTACTTCAGTTTGGTCAACCAATTAGTTAAATTATAAATGAAAAGAGTGAGTTTAACATGCTTACCTTCATTGCTCTACGTTCCTTCACAAAAGAAGGTTGCACTTTGTCTTTCAGGTAGTCAATCTTTTGTGAGAAGTAATACTCAGGTGCTCTTGGTTCAATTGAAAACTTTTTGCAAAACGGCACCCACTTCTTTGCAAATTCAGCTGTCTCCACAAGAGATTCAAATGTGAGCATTGCTGCTCCATCATCTGACACATAACAAGATACTTTATCTACTGGATAGTCAACCGCAAGGATAGAAAGCACTGTATTAGCTGTAATCAATGGTGGTTCTTTCAAAGGATCGACTGTACTGACAAAAAAATCAACAGAAGCAAGTCCAGAGGGTTCGCCCTCTCTTTCAAACCTGTCATGGCATAAATATAGAAGTGTACATCAGAATCCGAAGTGCATGCTCAGTATCAACTCTGACATTTATTTTAAGTATAGTTTACCATGTTAACCTTCACTCATTCTACAATATATTATGTCCAAGTCATGCTTAAAGAACAACGCATAAGGATCCAAATATTTTAAAACTTTGTGTGTTTACCTTGCAGAGAGGTTCTCAATATAAGTGTGTCGATTAACTGGAGACCATTTAGGGAACTGATCCAACACCCAGGAAAATGCAAACCAAATCTCACATATAATAGATGTCAACCACAGAGGAAAAGCACTTTCAACAGGATTTGTAACTCGATAATGGAAGAAAAGACCCAAGATTACTAGCCGCACAATTATCACAGTTCTATATGGTGCGAGTTTGGATTTTACTATTGGCATAAGTACTGAAAGTGGCAGAGCAGCAGCCTCTGTGGACCTGCAAAGCAGATCATGCAAATTATAGAATGAATATATGTTGTTTTTAACAGATTCAGAATCAATAAGCATTTGATGAACTACATATTCCGAATAAAATCGACGGTCTTTCAAGTGCAACCTGATGGTTTAAAACAATTTCATGAACTACTAATTATTAATATGTGCAAGTAGATAAAAAAATTAACATTTCAGCAACTTCTGTTTGCAATTCTCTATACTGTGGAAGATGGTCATAAAATAAATAGTAAAAGTTCATTTTTGGCACACATAAAGACTAAAGGTTAAAGTGATCTTTTTCTATCCATCCGCTTCAGACAATTACATTTGTGAAAAAGAAAATCTCTGGACTGCTTTTTCATCTCTTAGTAGGAGAATAAAATGTTATTATTCTGATTCCAGCTTATAAGTATGTAAGAATGGTCACAGATTTTGAAAATTAATAGATCTTTTTGTTTTGTTTTTCATTCCACTCAATGTATCAAACCAAACCACAATTCCTCGATTTACTACTTGAGCTGCACACAAGGGATATATCTATCATGTAGCTTCTCTTAATGCTAACCTGATTAAGGTCTGAAACTTTTTGTCGACTTATTAAAACTACTATTGTAATACACAATATGCTGTCCATTTGAGGAACTCTATTTCATTTCTCAATGAACTTACCGAACTTCTTCCATCTGCTGCTCCGGTGGAACTGCAGCCTCATTTTCAGCCGTAGGTGCATCCTTTTTAGTCTTGTTCTTTTTATCTTTCCCCTTCACTTTCCCTTTCCCTTTCCAGCCTTTCATTCTATTTTTCCATTTTGAATTCCCAGATTCTTCTTTTACTTCTTCTACAAGAAAAACCATATTGTTACGATCAAAGATTATTTTTAAATAAATTTTACCAAAATATATGATCTAGACTCTCTCTCATTTACCAATATCAAGTGAGGACACTGTACTGATATGTCTAGCATGAAGTCCTCCAACATCCTACAAAATTCAAGATGTGGTTGTCACTATATATTCCAACAAGTTAACAATAATAATAAACATACTAAGAGCATGTTTGGATTGTCTTATTTTAGCTTATCTACTGACATAAGCACTTGTGAGATTGTTTTAGAAAACTTAAATAAACAACTTATGACATGTTGTTAAGCTGTTTTCAGCTTATTTACATAAATACTCCAAGATAGCTTATGAAAACAATTTATAACTTATACGAAAACAAATTTCTTTTATTTTAACATGTGTAACAGAAATAGTTTATTCATAAGCGCTTAAATTACAAGTGTATAAGCTATAAGTTGCAAATTAAGTTGTTATCCAAACATTGCCTAATTTCAGATTTCTCATTTCCCTCAAAATTCCTATAATTTACGGTAACACATTACCTCAGAGTTGTTGATCTGGGAAGCCACTGTGGATGGATTTTCATGACCCACAATGTCATCGTCGTCGTCGCGCTCATCATCAACATTATCATCATTTGTTCTCCCTACACAAATATACAGTTCTTTAACACAGTGAGTAAATCAAGTAACAAACTTTTGCTTCGCCACCATTCTTCGCAGAGTTTGGATTTTGGATTTCAACAGGATTAAATTATCGTGCAATGTGAGAGCGCGAAACGCATAAGAATGAAATGTGAGAGAACAGTCTCAGGATTTGTATGTTAAAACATGTTGATTGTCACAATTGGGTCGTTGTAGTATAGTGGTAAGTATTCCCGCCTGTCACGCGGGTGACCCGGGTTCGATCCCCGGCAACGGCGTTTTTTTTTTTCAGTTTTTTAATTATTTCTATGATCGGGTGGGCCCGTTTCTTGTTTCTGTTGGGACCCATTCGAAGTATGTTGAGAACAGCAGCAGTACAATCCCCTTAAAAAAAATGCATGATTAACAAGGAATTTTTCTTTTTTGTTTTTTTTTGAATGTAAGGAATTTTTCTTATTTGTGGTTAAAAATTTAAAGAATATAAGATGGTCATATTACTATTAGTTTTTTTTGACAAATTTTCATATTGGTTTTTTAAAAGTAATAAAAAATAATTGTGTTATAGAAAGAAAGAACAAAAACTATCATTTCATTCGTAAACAAATAACCATAACATGTAGATTGAAATTAGGAGTATAGAAAGAGTTACAAACCCACATATATAAATAAACACAAATAATAAACGTTTGCTTTGAAATATAATGTACACAACAAAAGGTTACCTTCATAGGGAGTGCCACACTTAAGACAAACCTTATGTCCTTCATTGATTTCATGTTCAAAACAGGCCTTACACATTGGGTAACTACACTCATGACAAGCCACAAACATTTCCCCATTCTCACTAAGCACTAGTTGTTCCCCACAAATGTTGCAGAGGGGAGCACCGGAAGGCATCATATTTGGTTCACCAATATATATCTCTCTAGAGTCTAACTTTTGATTCTCAATCTATGCACATGAGTCGTATGGCATTTATATGAAATATAATTAGCCTGTTGGAGTGATTTGATATTGCAATTTTTTTAGTACCGTCTAAAGTGGTGGTAAGTTATTTTTGAGGTTGAGTTGTTAGTGTCATGATTTCAAGTGACACAAAAAGGCACCAGCTGAGAGAGACAGAGAGTTGAGAAGCAACGTCAATTTTTTCTTATGATGGAATGAACAATGTTTTAATTTATTGTGGGAAATTCTCCATGAGGCTTCATTGCACGTGCTATATCTTTCAGATTTCAAAAAATTATATATAAATTACATTTTCAAAAGATTATCAAAATTTAGATTAGCTTATATGACGATCTTCATATAAAAAGTCTAATTGAAGTTCAATTTTAACGGTTAGTCCATTTAACGTTTTAATTTTTCATGTCACACAAGTACAACTCAAATGGTAAGATGTTTTCAAACCTGCAATTCTTCACTTTTCAACACTTCATTGATCTCTTTAGAACAAAAAAAAGTCTTGATTTTTCACAATTTGTACTTATCTTATAATTTTATTTATTTTAATATTATTCATAAATTTTGAAAATATTTCACAAGATAGTCAGAAATTCTAAAACTTTAACTAAAGAGGATAAGAATTTTAAAACTAAAAATTTGTATTTCCTAAAATAAAGCATGTGTTGGTTATTTTAAAAGACATTTCACCCAAAAAATATTATTTTGAAAGAGATTACAAAATAGGTCTATATTATAAGATGATGGATTTTTACGTCCCGTGAGCTTAGCTAAGCTGATAAGGACAATACATAATATATATAATGTCCGGGGTTCAAACCTCGGACACCACCAAAAAAAAAAGATGATGGATTCTTACCGTTAGTCACTTTTAGATTAAATGCTTGTCTAGTATTGTTGTTTTAATATATTAAGATTTTTTATATTATGATATGATGATGATGATTATATTATGATATGATGATGATGATATCAAGAAATGTGTCTATTAGACTATGTGTTTCACGTTGTCATAAAAATATGGTTCACTGTTATGATGCAAAGTTGACAGATAACGCACAACCTCCAAACAATGCATATGGAGCAAAACAATTACGTTCATCAAAATATGTATATTCAGCTTACAAAACACACCCTTATGAATGATCTGCACCTATCAAACAAAACTATTTGAGTATATGATAGAGGATCAAACAATTGTTGGTTGAAGGTATCAAATTGTTGCGACCGCCGACAACACTAATCATTGGGAAAAAGCTGGTTGACATCCAACCTACACAATTTGCTGATCAATTTATAACTGACCAAGTGTGCAGCCAACAAACAATATTTCTCTCAATCACTTTCAACATATGCAAATGGGGATATCTTTTATTTATTTATTTTTAATAAGTTAATATTTGTAAAATTTATCATAAAACAATTGTAAGGGTTTGGTTTAGTGATAAAAAGATATATCTTAGACCTTAAAGATTCGAGTTTGAGCCCCACTAGTACTCCTAAGTTACCCCAAAGTTTTTCCTATTATGTACTAGGACTTCATCCCCTCACCCTAAATTTTTTCCATAAAAATATAAATGTTTTCTCTTTTCATAAAAAAAATTCTCTACAGTCATTATCATAAAAATGAAGTGCTCTCATATTATGCAAACTGACGACTCACAACACTAAATACACGATGAAAGACAAAACACCCTACTCTAAGCAATTACAGGTTCTTGATCTCGAATAACCAAGGATGTTAGTACATCTCATTATACTTCCATACAAAGGGAAATTCTCCTCCACCGCAAAGCTCAAAACTTGACGATAAAAAACCGTTAACGGATGTTCCGGTGGGATATCGGCTGGAAAAAAATGGCTGGATTTGAGGGGGATTACCACTTAATACCCCTCGGGAAAACCTCACAAATAACACATTTCACCAGCATTTTGAACTTCAAAATTGTAAAAGTCAAGACAATTTAATTTCCTTAATTTGCAAAACGGTAATTCAATCCCTTAAATTAAAGAACACCATTCAATTATTCAATCTACCAAATTATCTTTTAAAACAATCAATCAAATTCATGAAAGACCTACATATAACATTAAAATCGTTTCATGGTGCATCAAAACACACATAAAACCTTCAAAATTGTGGTGCTACATTAATAAAAAAAACTAAAAAAAAAAAAAACTAATAATAATAATTGACTAATGCTCTTCAATTTAAGCAGGTATACCTAGACTAAAACCCCATGTGCTTTTAAGTTGTTGAGCATGATCTCTCAAGTGCAACATAAAAACGTTTCGATTACTCTCAGCTTGAAACTATGTTAAAGAATAGACCTTTACGGTTTTAGATGTGTCACACACAACAAGGTTGTCTGTATCAGCTGAGGTGGTACATAGCCAATTGACCTGCAAAATAAAATGTATAAATGATCATGGAATAGACAAATTTGGCACAAGAGGAACAAGTTACTAGCAAACAAAAGTTCCAATGAAGTGTACAAAACTCACCTTTTGGGGTACACAAATGTTCAAATGTAGGATATCATTGTTGCCGTCACTTGACCCAGCATCGGTATATCTGGACCAATTCCATACCTTCACCAACTTATCGTTTCCCCCAGATATTAAGAATTTCCCTCTTTCCCCAAACATCGAAAATGTCCTGTGTCACCCATATCAAGTTAGGGGCCAAGTTGAACATAGTCTAAAAGTTGCTAAATAAATTAGAGATCAATTGAACTCACAGGCTAGAAACAGCTGAAGTATGACCACCTATAGTGTAATCAAACAGCAATCTCTTATTTACATTATCATCTGCATTTGCATTGCTAGACGAACTACCACCTTTTAATCTTGATTGTGATCCTTTTCGTGTAATCGAAGAGCTTTTTGACCTTACAGCAGAGATTTCTGAATCAATATCAATCACATTGATAACATCACCCCCTGCAACAGCACATATCTTGCCTAATTTATCTACCATGTCGATTTCGGGGACAGCTATTGCATGAATCAAGGAAGGATTGAAACACTGCCCGGCACCGCTATTACTCACATTACCTGCAGTGAAGAAAGGACAGCATTAGCAAACTGGGTAGTTTTCTTTTCACATTTGTTGCCACTCACTTATTTTTACTGCATATATATTACTATTATCAGTGTTAAGTGTATGCATCTGTTCGTAAGAAATGAAAAGAAAAAGTCGACCTATAAAATGTAGAATTCAACTATAAAAACCAAATTAAAAAAGGATCACTAATTTACATTGTATTATGCACCAGCCGAAAGTTTAGTTATCATCAAAGTACATACATGTATGCCTCATGTATAAATGTATCCAAACAACAACAACAACAACAACCAAGCCTTATCCCACTAAGTGGGGTCGGCTACATGGATCAAATGACGCCATAGTGTTCTATCAAAAACCATATTTGGATCCAACTCATTGACCTATAAATCCTTTCTAATGGTTTCTCTAATGGTTTTCTTAGGTCTTCCTCTACCTCTTTTAACCTGACTCTCCTCCATTTGATCCACTCTTCTAACAACGGCATCTACGGTCTTCTCTCTACATGTCCAAACCATCTAAGCCTATTTTCTACCAACTTTTCTACTATAGGTGCTACCCCCACTCTCTCTCTAATGTTGTCATTCCTAATCCTATCCTGTCTAGTCTTACCACTCATCCAACGCAATATCCAAACAAAGAAAAGAAAACACCACCATAAAAAAATGTAAAATTCAACTTTGAAAACAAATTAGCAAAAAGATCATTAATTTACATTGCATTAAGTATCAGCCACAAGTCCAGTTATTCACAAAGAACATGCATGCAAGCCGCATGTCTACATGTATCCAAAACACCAATTTTAATAACAACTATATTTTTTTTTTCAAAGATCTACCTGCTAACTGCATGTAACTTGCATACCAAGTCACCAGTCATAAACCACCATTTTTGTGTTTTAAATTGCATTGGTAATATTTTTAACCAGTCAAAGCTTTCCAATCTATCTCTTCTAGAATCATGGTGAAGGATAACCGGTTGCACAAGCCTTCAACAAGAATCTAAAACAATTATCATACTAAAAAGTTTTCTTTTGCTACTTGCGAACAACAAAATAAGTAGAGATGTGAACAATTGTATTATTGCAAAAATCAAAATTCAAAAACAAATGAAGGCTATTATTTAGATAACTCTAGTTGTCTCATTCAGAAGTACATTAATAAAGACAGACATTTACAAAAAAAATATACCAAAATTAAGTACTTTGTAGGGGCGTGCTTTGGAGAATTCCCACAGCACAAGCGTTGAATCAAGACCTCCACTAATTACTGGGAAAAAACAAACATAGGAGTCAACATTCTATACATAATGAACACAAGTTTCTAGAAGACTAGCATAAACCTAAGACCAAAAAGTTTTGTGAAATTTAATTATAAATAAAAACCTATGCGCATGCAAATTCTTTTGATTAAGTCTCTATGTAATATTTGTTAGAACTTCCCTAAATATCTTTGATGTGTTTTTGTTAGAACTTTCCTATATACTATTTTCTATAACTTTTAACCGTGAGCAGCTCACGTCTCTTGTTTATGCATGTACATTATACAGTTTTTAAGCACACAAACTAGGTTATTTAAGGTGACACAACAGCGCAAATTTGAACATCGTAACATTTGCAAAAGGAATCGAAATCAACCCTAAAAAGTCTACAAGTGACATTTTGATTAAATAAACTGGCCTGCCAGGTCTGCGCATGAAACTGCAATATGAGCACTTGTAGAAACAAGAAAATCACAACAACCTAACTCAGGAGTTAAAGTACTTTGTTTTGTGTTGTTCTACATTGGCACAATAGTCTGATTATCGGTGACAACGACAGAAGCAAGAACACTTTGCTTTGTGTATTCTACATTGGCTTTATAGTCTGATTATCAGCGAGGTGACAATGACAGAAGCAATAACAGCCAGGATAGTCAGTTTGCTACAATCAATGATTATGACATGGATATATCGATTTCTGTGTGACTGCTTCTGTTTAAATACAGAAAACCTCTATAAATCAGTGTTAGAACAATACCAGCTCAAGAAGAAAATGTTGTAACATCCATGTCAGTTTCTTTCTTCATTTAAATATTTTGAATGAATTTTTTTTCTTAAAGTGTAGTATAAATCACAGAAAAACTGCAACAACTTACAAAAGTTTATCTCAAACATGACAGTCATATCTTATTTTCATTGGAAACCATAAATTTTACTATGAGGGGTAGGAGGGGGCGAGAGAGAGATTTATCCAGGAAAAATAAGCAAAACTTTGTTTGACTACCTTCCCAAGATCTCCAAGGAAGGAATTCCACAGTGCTACATATCTACAATACAAGGTCAAGGTGAAATGAACAATATTAAGATATCAAATTACTCATTAACTTTAGATAAACAAAACAATAGGAG
Organism: Medicago sativa; assembly: GCF_051527215.1. NCBI lineage: Eukaryota > Viridiplantae > Streptophyta > Magnoliopsida > Fabales > Fabaceae > Medicago > Medicago sativa. The sequence continues at coordinate 88,290,346 of NC_140752.1, forward strand.
AAAAAATCGCACGTGGAAAGATGAAATATTAGTGGGTTGAAATAAAACTCGTGATTTAATGAATTGGCAGCCATGTAGTAAAGAATAGCTAAAAAAACAATAAGGATACACTTGTATGACCAGTTTCGGCTCGTAATGTTTTGTAAAGGCAGTGCTGCCTGATGTCAATTATCTGTCAAAAGAAATTACAATCAATAATTATGAAGAAAATAAAGATGAAGAATGCAACAATAACTCAGGTTTTCTGAAATCAAAAGAAATAAGAAAAGGAAAAGTGCATAAAAAATAAACCACGGTACAGAGGAAAAGAAAAAATAAAATTTCTAAATAACATATAAAAAAACTGTATGTTACCATGTTTTGTGGCATGTTTTGATTCTTTTAGAATACAATGCAAATATGGTTTCTTATGAGAGAATAAATTAACATTAACAGGAAACTGGGAATCTCTTGACAATATCATGCACACTTATATGGTTATTTTGAGAAAAGATCAATAGTTAGAGCTTTTAGTTTGATGTCACCATAGGAAATAACAAGATAAAAAGGGCAACCTAGTGCTACAAATCTCTAGCCATAGTGGGCCTAGGGAAGAGTTGCACCCATTGTAAGTCTATTATAGATAGTCCTGCCATATGTAAGAGACTGGTTTCACAACTTGAACCTGTGACTATCTAATCTCATTGTAACAACTCCAACCTATACATCAAGGCTCTTCGTCAATAGCAAATAACAAGATGTATCCAACAGATTTATGGTGCCCAAAGGAGATTAAATATATTTGAGCATGATATCAAGGACCATTTACCCCAAAAGCTTAATGCACTAGGAGAAGGCCCGTGAATGGTCTTATGTTAGCATACCTAGTATTACCAAGATGGCAAGATGGACAAAAAAAATTTGAAATAGAGCAAATGAAGGACGTACACATGAGCAGAAGAAGAAACACTAACTTCATGCAACCACCAGCACATGTGGCAGCATAGCAGAGGAAAGACATAGTCTGTTAGAAAGAGGAGGAAGGAGGAAAACACGGGGAAAGAAATGAGTGAGAGGGTTGGAGGGTAAGACCAACACTGACAAACTACCTCAATAATCTCCATATTCTTTTACCGAGTTGACATAATTTTTTTCCTATTTCGGACATCAGAAACTCTATTGATCATAATGTTACTTAGATATCATATCAGATAGGAAATAACTACCTATTTCTAATTTCTATCATATTTTTCTTGTTATTCTGATCAAGTTCCCATTTTGTGCAACTTTTGTGACAACCATCTATTTCTAATTAGAAATGACTACCTGTCTCTAATTTCTATCATTTGATATTTGCACAACCATTTTGTGACAACCTTCTTTTTCTCTCTTCTTGTTGGTCAAAAACAACAAAGAGAGAAAAAGGAAGAGAGAGAGTGATAACACAATGTGAGTATGAGAGAGAAAGTTGTCCAAAAGTTGTTACAAAATGGTTGTACAAATATCATTTCTCATCCAACTCTAACCCACTCACCCCATGCAAAGAGCCCTCTGGGTTGAACTGTTGAAGACAACTTGAAGTATGAACAATAAACAAACTCACTATACCTGGTATGCAATTTGACTTCATTTTAGATTGAACTCGTGACATTGGTTACATAAAGTCCAGTACCAAATGAAGGATCAACTAATTATCTCAAAACTTAAGCTATGGTATTAGGAGTAAATTCATGAATGGCTTTTAGATCTCTTACACGTTATAAGTGGAAAAAAGATATATTCATAATTTCATGAGTTGATAAATGTGGTATTAGTATTACACAAGAGAAAATTACAACGCACAACAATAATAAATACGAGACATACCTTCACCTCGCCACTATCATCTGCTGCAGCAAGAAATGAGGACTTTGAGTTGCATGTAACCTGAAAAATCACACACATAATTGTAATATAAAAGAGGCATGTACAAGTGACTACAACTTCAGGTATAATGCAGTAATCTAGTTTCACGATCCCAATGTCCTTTATGAAACAAGACCACATGCATAAATAACCTCTTGATGATTGATTGTTATTGTAATCAAGCTATAAATAAGACATCAAACACGCAGCCACACATAAAATTTATCTCAAACTCTGTTTAACCACGGTATCAAAGCAGTGCTGAACTCAGACTCAATGACCTAATTAAGCACTACTTTGCTGCTGGTTTGTGACCTTAATTTGGTGTCTACTTTTACCTTGCTGTTGTAAATTCAGATGGCAGTAGAAACATTCAACAATCTCAAGTAAATGCATAATAACATTGAAATTGAATACAAATCCTACTATCTACCTTGTTTATCTCCTCTTTGTTATAATTATAATTCTCCAGTGGCTCCCATTTAGTGGTAGCCTTCAAAACAGAACACAGTATACAGAAAATCAGTAATATAAACAATGATCTTTCTAAACAATGTAATGTGCGTACATACATACATACATCCTTGATATGAAAAAGAATAATTCAATAAAAGTGATGGCAGGTGCGCTCAGGTAATATAAGGAGAGAGGGGTTTCCAGTAAATGAAAATAAAAAAGTACTGAAATCAAACATCTTTGGAGCCCATAAAATGCTTACCAGACGCACATCAAAACATTTGATTTCCTTTCCTGACGAGACATAGATATTATCTTCGTTCCCTGATTCAAGGGACAAATGTTTTCAAAAGATATAATTAAACTTATCCACAGGACACAAATTGGATGTCTCCAATTTGCATACGATGGTTCTTTGTTTTATATAAAAATAAGAAATTTATTATGATGAAGAGAAAAAATCTCAGAAGAGAGGGAAGAAGTAATTGTCCTTAACATAAGAACAAAACACAAACAGAGAGTCCCCTCAAAGAAAAAAACACAAATAGAGAGAGAGTGAGGGAGATAGATAGAAATAGAGAGAATTGGTGGAGCAGAACATTCAACCCGTCAACATACCCGCTAGGAAAACTCCATACAAAACGGTCATGTGCGTGCATCCCATGGATAACGAATCACACCTTTCATAATAAAGAACTTTCTATGTAACTTAAATTCTCGCGCCTCTTGCAGTATTGATCACTGGATTCTGTAAAAAAGATTCATTTTACAATCATCCAATGATCAATCATACTGCCAACTGGGGAGGGATATCGCATGAAAGAGTTACGGTATAAATGCCCAAATGGGAATAGCATCAAAAGGAAGAAAAAAAATTATACTGTTAGTGGTACTCAATAACTCACTTCTCTAGTATACCAAGTTACGAATATCAAACATAGTATCGGAGAAAATTTTATTGCATATAGACATGAGTTTATTTTCGAAGGTTTAACATATTAAACCACCCATTAACTTTATATAAAATTTAATTATTGTATTATAACTATCCATCACGTTGATCATGAGTCAGCTAAAAAAATATTAATCTTCATACATACATATATAACAATCAAAATCATTTTTGTATTAATGTGAAATTTTGCAGGTATGATCTGCATGACAGAGACTTTCAATCAAAAGTAGATTTTGGTAAGCAGTGATAAACAGACCTGACTTAAAACACAAGGAAAGAATTGGCTCCTCGCAAACATCCATAGCGATTTGCGGTTCGTCATTGCATCGTAAATCAAACCAGCAAACACGACCATCCTATTTGATATAGAAAATGAAATTGAAATTACAGGAAGCAATGGTGAAGGATAATGAACCCTAATTAAGAGATAATGGAAGTGACCTCGCCGGAAGTGACGATGATGCGAGGGTTTTGAGAAGAGGCAATGCAGCAATTAACGCTGTCTTTGTGACCTTTCAATCGTCGGCCTTTGAGCTTAGTCTTAGGAGGTTGAAGATTAAGCGTACGCTCAGCCTCTGCTTCCACCGCCACGGATGCCATTTCTGATTCTCTGAAACCTAAATTCGCGGCGAGTGTATGTAAGTATTTATGTATCTATAGGCTTTAGGAGGAAATGGAAGGAACCGAAGTGCTGTTGGGTTTGGAATGTGATATTGAAACCGCGCAACGCCGCACTCACACCGGACACGGCTAAACACAAACAGCTCCATTTCTTACCGCTAATATTTAACTCTCTTTTTTTACCAACCAATAAGGATCTTGTATTTACAAAGATAAATTGAGTCAAATCCTTATTTCCTCGTTAACAAGAGGTTGGTAATGTTCTCTCAAAAAAAAAAAAAAAAAAGAGGTGGGTAATGTTAATACAAATCAAATTTATTCATTTGTCTTTCAACATTTATATTATTTATATATATAAAAACAATAATGCTACTTCTCCCGACATATTTTATCTCCATCCCGACATATTTTATCTCCATAAACAAGAAAAAACTACAAAGAAGTTAAGTGAGAGGTAGAAATCCCCGTAAGTTTAAAATAAATGTTAAAACTGAGTTAGACATGTCTGGTATATCTTGAGATTGTAATCCAAATAACACGCAATATTTGTTATACATCTACACACCGATTAGCATTTCGATATGAATGAGAAACATCATTATTCTAATACAAATCTAATAAACGACGAAATTTATTAACCAACGCTCTACCCAAACACTAGAAATTAATGTCAAGCGAAAAAATACGTGCTCTTTTTACAAGTCTTAGACAAAGTCTTAGACAAAGTGATTGGACAAACTAAGTTTGAGACAAAGATCCAAAGAACAACAATAAATTACTTCTAGACACATGAATCTATCAAACTAAGAGGTTTTCCAAGTTGGTTGACATGGAAATTGATTGGACATCCAATTGTCTGATAGAATGTAGACCAAATTCCTAAAACATCAGCCTTTGATTTGACCTCAAATGTTATGTTCATTGCCATTGCAACATTGTTCATGTTTTCTATGGTATTATTTCCAAGAATTGATATCCCACCGTAGAGCGGAACTTGGTCTGCAGAAACAAACACAACTAGCTTTTGTTGACTCTTGCTTGACTGATGAAACTCTTGCATCTATTATGATAAAGAAATCAATCAAAATAGTTAGATTAACCAAGTTCTTGATGCAAATACCGATTTTATTACTTGTTTAGGGCAAAATAAAAGCATGAAGAAATTAATTGGAGTGAAGAATATATATATATATATATATATATATATATATATATATATACACACACACACACACACACACACACACACTTAAATATGTCACTGGTCCCTACACTTTCACCATATTCTTGCATTGGTTCCTACACTTCTTTTTGTTTGGCATTGGTCCCTGCACATTGTATAATTATTGGCTTTGGTCCTTCTGTTAAGTCCAACTTAAAAAAATAACCAAAACTAGCGGTGTGCCACGTGGACCAATCATTCAACGCCATGTGGCACACTAAAAGACAAAATTTTAGAATTAAAATATTCCAAAGTTTTGGTATTAGTCTCTGCACTTCAGCACTTTTTGATATTGATCACCGCACTTTGGTATTGGTCCCTGAACCCTTTATTTTTTATTTTTTTTTTATTTTTCAATATCTTCCGATGATATTATTATGTTTATTCTTGTTTTGGTCATAATTTTTATTGAGAATAATTCTAAAAAAAAAACTCCCCTAACAAAATTATAAAAATATATTTTTTAAGTTTAAATCACCAATATGGATTCTTCAATAATGGTGAATCACCTTTAAAGTTTAAATTTCCATTATTTGTGCAATATGACAGTGGTCAGTCGCATGGTTAGTAGGCAAACACAACAATACGAAAAGGGAAAAAAATAAAAAATACGTCGTGAGAGTGGTTAGCCGTTAAACATGTAAATTTAAAATGATGGTCATGTTGTATTTTTGAGTTATTATTAAATATTTAAGAATTTATTTATTAATAGGAATCATTTTTAGAGTAAATTACACTTTTCTCTATAAGAGAACCTTAATTTCTCTTCCATTTTCATCTTATGTTAAAATATACATTATCTTTCCTGGCAAAGTAAATATATATGAAAAAAAATATATACTCCTCAATGGTAATTAAATGTAAATATTTTGTTATTATCTTGAAGATTTTGGAATATAATAACATATAATTTTAATTAGCTTATTTCATAATTTCAATAATTTTTCTATTATTCCCCGTGAACATTGCTCAGTTGACAGCATAGACATCACATTTAGAGAAAAAAGACGATGCAATAAGATTAAAGCTTAATCTTTCATTAAAAATGATTTTTTATTATATTTTTTTAGAATTATTCTAAATAAAAATAATGAACAAAATAATATCATTGAAATCTTAAAAAAGAAAAACAAAAAAAAAGTTCAGGGACTAATACCAAAATGCAGGGACCAACAACAAAAAGTGATGAAAGTGCAATGACTAATAATGAATTAAATACTTGGAATATTTTGAGTTTGGAAATTTTGTCTTTTAGTGTGCAACATGGCGTGGAATGATTGGTCCATGTGGCAAACCGTTGAGTTTTTTTTTTTTTAACTTGGACTTAACACAGAGACCAATGCCAAAATCTGGTGAAAGTGCAGGGACCATTGACATATTTAAGCCACACACACACACATATAGGTTTTGCTAGAAGCCATCCATGAAGGTGTCTTTTAACAATCCACACCTCAAGATGTGATTTCCACTTTTTAGTTATAACTTTGCTAAAAGACACCTTCATAAAAATTAGTTAGTGTCTTTTAATAAATGTTCATATGTGTGTGTGTGTGTGTGTTTCACCTACTACTTAGTTGATAAATTATTTATTGATGCATTCTCATGCACCAAAGAACGAAGAGATTGATTCTCACAAGGGATAGAAGTGGGTGTACCTGACCAGAAGCTAGTTTGAGGTCGTAATAGCGAAGCTGCAGAAGAGTTGATGTCACATGTACACCAAAGTAAGTTGCAGGATTTGTGTACATCATGGTAATTGTTGAGTTCAATGACAACAAATAGGTTGGTACTCCGGTCCGATCGTTGCCAAATTGTACATCCAATTTCTTGAACACAATGTTCTGCTCGGTTATTTTTCGTAAGTTAAAACAAATATTAGACAAATAAGAGTAACTCATAAATCAAGACGAGGTTCTACGGTATTCATTAAGTGTCATGAGATCATTGCCTAAAAAATTCATAACATAAATTTTTGTTTGGAAATACCATACAAATACTTGTCAAAGTAATAATTACTTCATGTTTTCAATACATAAGTTATTTGTTCAAAAAAAAAATGTTTTCTATACATAAGTTAATTACCTTTATTGATTAGTTATTTTTTTTGGGTTACAAAGAGGGTCGAAGCTCCATCTTTCATCGATTTCTTAAGCAAGTTTCTTAAGACACTTGTTAATATTTTTATTTAAAAAATAATAATTCATGTAAAAGTACCTACAACGGAGTGAACTAAAGTGGGCAAACAATTCATGTGTGCTTTCCTTTTGGTTATCATATGTGGTGGCAACATCCTCTTGTTTGTTTGGGGATTGACTGATGATTTTACTTTAAAAACTTCTCTTGGTTTATGCAGAATATTTGTTGTAACTTTTTTTTTGTTTCCTTAGGCACTTATTGTGCTAAGGATCAAAACTTTTTATCGTTAATATATATCTCATTTTGACTTGTTAAAAAAAAAGCTTTAATCAATATATAGTTGATCTAAGTAATTTTTAGTTGAATGGTGATTGTTTATAAAGAATCCAAACTTGATCCCACTTGTTTATATATTTTTTTTTATCTGTGATTAGCTTTAAATCAAAATTAATATTAATTTAACTATTTTAATTAAAATGCAAGAAAATATTAATTATTAAAGTTGTAGAAAAATTAGTTTAATAAATTTTACCTAACCAAGTTGTAAATAATAATAAATATAAATAAATTTTATTTTGAAAATTCGGTATCGGATCAAAGGATCAATTAATCAGATGGGACCAATCTCACTGTCCACTTGTGCGGGCCCATTTAAAGCGGGAGCTAAATAGGTGAAACACCGATAAATGTCACGCTACAACGAAGATGCTTCATTAGCTCAATGCTAAATAGGTGAAACACCGGATGGTTCGATTGATTTAATCCTCCATGTAGGAATAACAAATCAAGTAACAAAATAAAATAAATAAACAAAAAAAGTAAATATATGTAGAAAATGAAAGACAGAATTTTTCATCAACAATGTTATATATGTTGTCGGCAAGAATAAATATGTATTTCCAATTACTAATACTTTATGAAACTTTATATTTGCATTTCAAACTACAGCTTTGGATACATGGATTGGCTATTCATTTTTTTTTTTTTTGAGGAAGTTGGCTATTCATTTGGAGTTGCGATATTATTTTTCAATCTAAATATTTATCAATTCCTTCTTTTAGGGTGTGTTTGTTGGATGTTTCTATGCACCTCTTTATTTATAGTGTCGTCATTCGATTTGCAATTCCTCTATAAAAAAATTACGTTTGATCCATATAATTAAAAATCGAAGTGGTATTACATATGGCATAAAACTATTTGCAATGACTACAAAGCAGCAAAATCAAAAAAGGGTACATTTTCAATGACTATAAACTAAAGAAAAGTGTTTTGAAATATGATGATAATAATAACAATAAAAATAAAAATCATCCTCATGATCATCGTAGAAATTAAATTAAAATTAATTTATAAGCAATGTAACCTAGTCATGAAAGTATAGAAAATGTTACCTCAAGGTCGGCACGAGGTTTGAAGCTTCTACCAACAGCCCAAAGAATAAAACAAACCAGAGCGAAGAGAAGAACAAAACCAAAGAAGCAGCAAATGTACTTGCGAATCGAATCATGAACAACCTCTTCATCCTCATCCTTTTCATCATTTTTTTCGTCAAGTTTCTTCCAAGAAGTAGAGTATCGTGACGTGGAAGATTCAGCACGAGAGTGGTTATAGGAATGGGTGGGAGTTGAATCCACCGAATTTGAACGGATTGAGAGTTTCTCAACGTCAAGGCTTTGGGGGCTCTCGACGTAGTAGAGTGGTGATCGCTGGGAAGAAGAAAGGGTTCCCATGCTTTCATCGGAGCCATATTTTTTGTGTATTCTTCCTGCCATTGCTTTGTTTAGAAACGAATAGCAATAGCAAGACCTATATATGCTTTTCTCATGAGTAGAATTGCAATAGCAAGACCTATATATGCTTTTCTTATGAGTAATAAATTAATAATTAATAAATTAACATATACTATAAAATTAGTATTAATGGTGTTTCCTTTTTCCTCCATTGGCACGATATTTCTTTTTTATGCTAATCATGTGGGATTTTATGCTAATTATATGTGATTTTTTTTCCTTTTTAGAATTCATAAATCTTTTTATTTATAGACACAAGAGGCGTGCATTGAACAGGTGATAATGCTTTCAATACAATTATTTTACCAATGTTCCTTAAAAAAATAAAATTCACCAATATTAAATAATGTGTCGTCACGTCAATTAATAAATATAAAAATATATGAATCATCACATTCACTAATTGATGTAGCAACACATCTTTAGATGCATGTTTAAAAAGATTATACACTAAAAGAGTATACTGATTAAACTTCTTAAAATTCCAATGTGAAAAGATTTTTTTTTTTAGAGAAAAACAATATGCATCGGTGTAAATTAGTTTTACACTGACTTCCAATATAATTTATGTATTTGTTTTTTACAAGTGGTATAGTTATTTTTTTTAAATAGTTAAAAAATAAGATTATATGACAAAATGATGGATGTAAACCTATTCATCACCATTACTCTTTTTATTAATCTTATGGAATATTGTGTACGTAGTTTTGAAAAGAAATGGTGTAGTGTTTATCTGTGATAGTTGTAGTATTTTTTTTAAGGAATGATTTTTTTTTTAAGAAATGATTTTTTTAAGGATTTTTTTAAGGAATGATACTAGTAGTATTTGTTTTAGTCCAGTCTGTATGATTCAATTATATTTATTACGTAGATAATTAAGAGATACTCCCACTTATTACGTACTACATCTTTTTTTTTTTTGATGTTAAATACAATTTTATTAACGGAAGTCTGGCAATAAATCAAATGCCAAGACTGCAGAAATACAAGGCGGAGTTTCTTCAATCCATATGTAATCTAAATTCTTAAGAGCATATTTTGCTAAATAATATGATAACTGGCTACTGCCCAAGTTATATATGGAGAAGTATTTTGCAAGCACGAGTGGATGTTATTGAGAAAGCTGGTATTTGGAGAGTAGGAGACGGTGGTCTAATTAATGTATGGGAGGATAATTGGCTTCCTTATCAAAATGGGCACAAGATTTGGTCCCCCAAACCTCCTAATTGTGATATTATGTTTGTCTCAGATCTCATTCACCATGATATTCGATGTTGGAATGCTCATTTAATTAATGAAATTTTTCTCCCTTTTGAGGCTCAACAAATTCTTCAATTGCCAATTTCCTTCTCTCAATTGCAAGATGAATTTGTGTGGGGTGCTTCACGGTCAGCTATTTTTTCTGTGAAGACTTCATACCATTTCTTAAAGGCAAGGCGTGAGGCAGATCGCTCACATAGCTCAACGCAGGACAATAATCACCAAGTGTGGAAAAAATTATGGAAAATAAAAAGTATTCCAAGACACATCCACTTTTCTTGGAGGATTCTACATGAAAAACTACCAGTAAAAAATGATCTTTTTAAAAAATGAATAAGTAGCGATCCATTGTGTGTCCTTTGTGGGGAACATAATGAGACAATTTCACACCTCTTTATGGACTGTCATTGGTCAAAGCAGATATGGTTTGCTTCCTCTTTAGGTGTGGTATTTGATTCGCATGATTCCAGGTATATTCCGTTTCATAAGTGGTTGGAGGAAAATATTATTGACATCGATGAGAATATTATAGTCCTTGTTTTGACCTTGTGTTATGAGATATGGTGTGCCAGAAACAAGAAATGTTTTGAGGGGACTGATGTTGATGTGGCTGCCACTGTTCAAAAGGCACAAAGATCTATTGTGAATTTTAAGAGTGATGGTACGGTGTTGGTGGAGACACTAAGTGGAGGTCCAATTTTGCCAATATCTGATGTTCATTGGACACCTCCTTTTAGTGGCTTCTATAAGCTTAATGTTGATGCAGCAGGTCCAATAGAGGGTGATAAGTGGGGTATTGGTGTTGTGGTTGGAGATAATGAAGGTGTTGTCGTTGGTGCTAGTTGCTGGCAAGTTTTTTCTTTACCAGATTAAGAGGTTGCAGAAGCTTTAGCTATGCGGAAGGGTTTGGAATTTGCAAAAGACGTGTCTTTTTTGAATCTTATAGCAGAATCAGATGCTTCTAATGTGGTTTTAGCGTTAAATGCTCACCAACAATCTCCCAACTATGTTGGCTCAATTATTCGAGATTGTATTAGTTTTAAGGGTAGTTTTCGTAGTTTAAATTTTTCGCATATTAGGCGTGAAGCCAACCAATCTGCTCATTATTACGTACTACATCTAATACTCCATATTAGCAGTAAATTCCGGAATTAAAGTGGATCCAAATATATGCTTCGTGGATAAAAAAATTCCCGAATTAAATCCAATCATAGCATTATTATTATTTTCAAACAGTTTCTACTAACAACATATATCTACTAACAACATATAATCTACTAACAACATATAAAAATTGAAGTACTGTAAAATTTCATAACCGTACTTATTAAAACTCGTGATCTGCTTAATTTTATGTGCATAATGGTCATTTTGCTAAATTTAATTTATTTGTTTTTAAAAAAATTAACTACGGATAATGCTCATCACCAATGTAACCAAGTTCCACGGATAACTATGAAACTGATTTATTTATTTTTAAAAAAATTAATTATGAATAACTATGAAACTATTTTATTTGTTTTTATCTACTAACAATTAAAACTCGTGATCTCCTTAATTTTATGTGCATAATGGTCATCTACTAACAACATATAAAAATTGAAGTACAGTTAGCAGCTGCAACAGGAGCTGAATATGCAACAGCAATCCAAGGGCGCATACCCAGACGAAAACTAAGTTCCCACTCACGACCCATGTAACAAGCTACACCAAGTAAGAAGTGTAGAACAATTAGTTCATAAGGACCACCGTTGTATAACCATTCATCAACGGATGCAGCTTCCCATATCGGGTAAAAGTGCAAACCGATAGCCGCAGAAGTAGGAATAATGGCACCAGAAATAATATTGTTTCCGTAAAGTAGAGATCCAGAAACAGGCTCACGAATACCATCAATATCTACTGGAGGGGCTGCGATGAAAGCGATTCATAACTGTACTTATTAAAACTCGTGATCTCCTTAATTTTATGTGCACAATGGTCATTTTGCTAAATATAATTTATTTGTTTTTAATAAAATTAACTACGGATAATGCTCATCACCAATGTAACCAAGTTCCACGGATAACTATGAAACTAATTTATTTGTTTTTTAAAAAATTAATTATGAATAACTATGAAACTATTTTATTTGTTTTTAATTTTAAAGAATTAGTTACACATAATGGTCATATCTACTAACAAATTTTTTTTTTGAAAGAATATCTACTAACAATATATAAAAATCAAAGTCCAAAAATATTTCATGATTGTCCTTTTTAAAACTCATCACTCATTAGTTTTATTTGCATACTAGCGAAAAGACGGGTACTTGCGTGCCCGTCTTTCCGCTCTTTTTATTGCGCTAACTTTTGAAAATTACGAACGGTGTTTTTTTATGAAATTTTAATTTTGATTACGGTGTTTTTTTTATGAAATTTTAATTTTGATTAAAACTAAAAATATAAATGTTTGTTGCTTTCAAGTTATAACAAACCAAACTGACCATGATTATCTATTTCAATGACATCAATAATATAAAATAAAATATTATCTAAATTCCTTTTTTTTATTGACACCAACGACAATATTTATCATAGAAAAAGTTGTTTAAGAATATAATTGGGATAATAAAAAAGTAAGTATAAATATACGCATACAGTTTGTTACACTTTTTAAACGATAAAGGACACCAACAACAATATTTATTATAGAAAAAGTTGTTTAAGAATATAATTGGGATAATAAAAAAGTAAGTATCTTCTTATATATAAAAGTTAACCCGGGTGAATATCTTAGCCCTAATTTTAACCTAAACATATTGCATAGATTTACTGTTTTAACCCTAATGCTTATTTTCTGGTTTAACCTTATCTGCTTCCTACTCTTTCTCTTCTTCTTATTATTATTATTATTATTATTATTATTATTATTATTATTATTATTATTATTATTATTATTATTATTATTATTATTATTATTATTATCTTCTTATCTCTTATTTATTAAAGTTAACCCGGACGCTAACTGTTGCCCTAATTTTAACCTAAATTTTATATTTACTTTTACTGTATTACCCCTGTTTAATTAAACCTATTTAATTTAGTTAATTTAATCAAATTCTTATTTTCAAACGGAGAGATCTCTTATCTCTTATCTCTTATTTATTAAAGTTAACCTGGACGCTAACTGTTGCCCTAATTTTAACCTAAATTCTACGCTTACTTTTACTGTATTACCCTTGTTTAATTAAACCTATTTAATTTAATTAATTTAATCAAAATCTTATTTCATATGAAAGCATGGGTGGCGAACGGTTAATATGCCATGAGTCCTATAGGGGTCCTATATATTTCATGGGTGGCGGCTGCCCCTTTTCATTAGTACCTAGCTCCGTCCCTGTACTTAACATATGATGTTACGTTACGGTATCAAGGACGATGTCATGGAAAATTATGTTATGGTACAGTACCAACGTATATGATTCTTAATATTATGAAATACTATATGACAGTCATGACATTCATTTAAACTATTTTGTTACCTATTACCTTCAAATATTACCTTCCATATGATCCGTGCGTTAGCACGGGTCGATGGTCTAGTATATATAATCATACAGTTTGTTACACTTTATAAATGATAAAGGAAAAAATTAGACATCCTTATTTATTAATTTTGTTACGTCTGCAGCAACTTAACCTAATTTTTCCCTCCACTAATCCCTTCCTTATTAGGTTTGCAACAAATCTATCCTAAAATTTGCATCATATATGTTTTTCATCTCTCTCTAATAACCTCGGTCAAAAAAAAATCTCTCTCTAATAACCGTGAATATTTTTCAAAGCAAAAATTTAATAGATATCTTAATCCTTATCCTTATTTAATAATTTTGTTACGTCTGCAGCAACTTAACCTAATTTTTCTCGCTCATTTGCTTTATCCTTATATATTAATTTTGTTACGTCTGTAGCAGTTTAACCTAATATTTTCCCGTTCATTTGCTGTATTAGGTTAGCAGTAATTTAACCTAACAAATTCCATCTAAAAAAATGCATCGCACCAATTTCATTCCCATCCTCTTGCCTTTTTTTTTTTGCTATCCTCTTGCCTTTTTGTTTTTTTGACAATATTTTGTACACAATACTAGAAAAATTCATCGCACTAATTTCATGCCTTTTTTTTGACAATATTTTGTACACTTTTTTTTTGAACCAATTTCATGCCTTTTTTTTTTGACAATATTTTGTACACTTTTTTTTTAAGGAAATATTTTGTACACTTATTTAATACTAAAAAAATGCATCGCACCAATTTTATGTCTTTTTTTGACAATATTTTGTTAGGTATCTTAATTCTTATCCATATTATTTATTAATTTTGTTATGTCTGCAGCAACTTAACCTATTGTTTCTGTAGATTTTTTTTAATTTAATAGATATCTTAATCCTTATCCTCATTATTTATTAATTTTATTAGGTCTGCAACAACTTAACCTATTGTTTCTGTAGATTTTTTTTTGACAATTTGTTGTACACTTATTTAATACGTTTACAAACAGAATACCCTAAATAATTTGTTAGGAACCATGATCTGCATTAATTTTTTATGTTTAACTATAAAAGTAATAAATAAAATTGACCCGGGGTTCGAAACCATGTGAGCTTAGCTCAGTTGGTAGGGATATTGCATTTTATACGCAGGGGCCGGGGTTCGAACCCCGGACACTCCACTTCTCCACAATTAAATTGTGTGAGCTCTAGCCACTAGACTACTTGACAAAAAAAAAAGACCCGTGCAACAATATAATTTTGTATTCTTTTTATCTTTTTTCTTTATAATTTTTTTATTATCATTTGATTGTAATATTGTATCTCTAATAATCTAATTTGTGTTTACTGATTGGCCCATGATCTTACAGGTTAAAGATTATTTATGGTAGGGATATTGCATTTTATACGCAGGGGCCGGGGTTCGAACCCCGGACACTCCACTTCTCCACAATTAAATTGTGTGAGCTCTAGCCACTAGACTACTTGACAAAAAAAAAAGACCCGTGCAACAATATAATTTTGTATTCTTTTTATCTTTTTTCTTTATAATTTTTTTATTATCATTTGATTGTAATATTGTATCTCTAATAATCTAATTTGTGTTTACTGATTGGCCCATGATCTTACAGGTTAAAGATTATTTATTGATCTCTATTATAGTCGAGAAGACCCATGCGTCACATGGGTCAAAAGTCTAGTTTATTATTATATTTTAGCCACCATAACAATATTACTAGGGATGGCAATTGGACTCAGTCCCGATGGACACCCGCAAAAAATACCCGTTATGGATAGGGTAAAACCCCGCTTTCATGGACATGGGTTTGGGTCCGGGTAATTACCCGCAAATTTAAGTGGGTATGGGTGTACCCAGCCCCGCAACCCGCATATACATATTTATATAATATAATAAATACTTTATTTATTTTTGGTGCATAATTATTTAATTTATTTAACTATTTACGTCTATACCTATAAATTAATACAATAACCGTTTCATCCTTCCCTTCACACCTTAGATCACTTTGATGTTTATTTTAGTATGCACTTTTTTATATGTAGTTTGAAAGTTTTTACTTTTATTTTCGAGGGATATTTTGGATGTGTTTTTATTTAGTTAAATATTATGATTCATATTATTTTATGAGTTGATTTGAACATTTTGGGACCATAGTTTTATTTTAAATTGTGATATATTTTATTGTCCTTTCATAGTTAAAGTGCGGGTAATGGGTGCGGGTATGGGTACTTAGGTGCCCATAGGGTATGGGGAAGGGCACTAAAGTTGTTGCCCACGAGGATACAGGCTCGGTTACGAGCATTTTTTACAAACGCGGGTATGGAGGAAGGGTACTATAGTACCCTACCCATTGGGTGCCCATTGCCATCCCTAAATATTACTAAGCCTTTAATTGAATAATCATTTTCTTTGTCGAGTAACAAAAAAAAAGTATTTCGGTGGATAAAAATTTACACCCTCCGGTCACTCTTATAAGCAAAACTCTGCAATTTAGATTCATTCAATTAATGATGTATATGATCTTTATTATAGACCACATACATCATTTAATGAATGAACCTAAAATGCAAAATTTTGCTTATATCGTGACCGGAGGGTGTACTTCTTAATATTAATGATGTATATGATCTTTATTGTAGACCACATACATCATTTAATAAATGAATCTAAAATGCAAAATTTTGCTTATATCGTGATCGAAGAGTGTACTTCTTAATGTAAAAAGTGGTAAATTAAAAGTTCAGACTCCTTATCTTACATATCAAATATCTCTATCAAATTAGTTATGTTAAAAATTCACTCCTTCAAATAAATAAACAAGTAAATACTCACTTTATTCCTTGGAAAATCTCCAAAGTAAAAGGTTTAACTCCTAAAAATTAAAATAAAATTATATTTTTCAAGAAATAAAAACCAAGAGGACTTAGGGTCTGTTTGGATGATCAAAGAGAGTGAAAGGAAAGAAAGACTGAGGAAAGATTATATGAGGAAAGAAAAAGAATAGAAAGTGAGAGGATTGTTTTGGTTGTTTGGTATAAAAGAAAGTGGAATAGAAAGTGAAAGGAAAGAGTGATGTGTATATTTGTAAAAAGACAATTACATCCTTGAAGTTGGTGTGTATATTTGTAAAAAGAATAGAAAGTGATGTGTATGTGTATATTTGTAAAAAGACAATGACATCAAGGCTATTTTGGGCATTTTACCATGTGTTTTATCTTGGTTTTCGGGTGTCAAACATTGATTACGTTTGAACCTTTTAAACCGGTGATATCTTATTTTTTCTTGGGAAGGGAAAAAGTAAGCAAAACCCTTGAGAATCGAGGTCCGGGAGTTGTTTTCGCTACGGGAAGGTGTTAGGCACCCATAACGACTATAGTATCCTATAGGAACCGTCTTTAATTTCTACGCGCGCGCTTTATTTTTAAATGCTATTTTGAAAGATGTTTAAACCTAAGGATGTTCTAAGTGAAGAATTGGAGGGAGAAGGATGTGTTTGGATTTTTATTTTAATTGAATTGAAGGAATTCTGTTCCTTGCCTACGTACCCGTTTAAGGGATCAAATCCACCGTAGTTCTCTTCCAAAAAATGCTTTTGTTTTTGTTGGTTGATTTTAAGTTTGGAAATGGAATTTTGAAGAATGAGAGAAAGAGGCCTCAAGGGCATGAGATTGTGAAAAAAGTGAGGTTGAATTAGTCATTTGCAAAATATGGTCTAAACATGATTATTTTCATTGAAATTTGATTAAGAAAATGAAAAAGGAAAATACAATGGGATTTTGATCCCAAGGTTTATTTTGAAAATGATTTGAGTGATATTGTTCACATTTGTTTGGAAAATTGGTTTTTTCTAAGTATAGATCCTAGGCATTCATCTAAGCATACAATCCTAAACATACATCTAAACATGCATATTCTAGCTATATACCTAAAGTGATGTGTGTGCATGTGTCGGTGCTTGTGTCGGTGTACATCATTAGAGTCCATTGTCCTTTACATCATACCCTAGATACATTCTATGGCCTCTTTGCCAAGAAATTAAAAGCATGAAAGTAAAATTTTACAAGAATTCCTAAGTATTACATTCTAAGTCTTGGTACAAAATTTATAGTGCAAGAAATTGAAATGCAAGAAATAAAAGATGAAAATATGATGTGAGACGCTTATGAAACAATGAACAAAGGGTTAGTAATAATAGGCATTGAATGGTAAAAAAAAATGGCAAGAAAATAAAGCATATCGACATGGTAAAAAACGACAAAAAGTGGTAAAAAATGCACTTAATAAAACACCAAAATTCCTAAGCAAGCAAGAGACCTATAACTCTCACATTTTGGCGTTTTTTAAAGGGTTTTAGGTTCAGCCCCAATGTGAAAGCCACAAGAAAAATTGTAAGCCAAGGAATCATGGTATGAAATTAAGCCAATTTTACACTAATTCACATGTTAAAAATAACAAGTAACTTGCTAACTAAGCAACCAATTATCACCTATCTAAAACAGCACCAAAACCACCAATCAATCACCAAATGATACCCCAAAATTATTCAACAATCCACAATTATTATGAACCAAACAATTGGAATTAAAATATGCAAAAAAACTTCACAAAATTGGACGAAACAACACAAAAATTAAACAAATTCTCCATGTATTTTCTCTAACAATTTCCATCATACAAAATTCCTATGCAACAATCCTAAATCCACCAACACAATCGCAACAAGAACTCACTCAATTTTTACAAGTTTTTAACAAGATTTTCAACAAAAATTAAAAGAAACACTTTGAACCAAAGCAAAAAATAATTCTCCGGTATTTCTTGATCAATCTTTACATGTAATATGTCAAAATTGATCAAAAAGTACAAAGAAAATCAATGAGAATTTTTGGGAATTTTATCAAAAGCAAATTCATGCACAGGGGGTGAAAATAGCAAAAAAAAACAAGGAAACGCCCAGGAAAAGGGGGGTGCGAGCAGCAGGCCAGCATAGCCATGGCAATTGGGCCTCATGAAAACGAAACTGGGCTACAAGAGGCTGGGTATGGGTCTGGAACGGTTCAGCCCATGGGTATGGGTCTGGAAAACGGGCTTGGCTAACTAAAAGAACAAGTTGTTCTTCTTCTTCCTAAACACACAGCCGTATACATCTTCTTCTCTCAAAGGTTTTCAAATTTCCTCTTCTTTTTCAAAACAATCGATTACAAGCCAAAACATGCACATAATTAACACTAAACACAAAGTTAATACGAACCTGAAGAACAATCAGCACCAAAGTGAAACTCACCTTCACCGATTTTCATCCAGAAGAGAAATCAATCCTATCACGCTTCTTCAAACCATTCGGATACAAAATTCCCCAATTCCTTCCATTTCCAGCACCGCTTCCAATTGAGTACCATCCCAATATGCAGAGTTCTTGCTTCTTCTCAAGGAAAGGACGATCAAGCGAATGAGCAGAAGGATCATAGAGGGATTCGAAGCTATTGAAAATTTCAGCAGTGCGACCTTTCTGAAGCAATTGAATCTTTGTCCTTGCGTTGATGATCGAAGGAGAGTTTCCAGCCCTTATTGCTTCACGTTTCCTTGCTTCTTCTGGATTCGTCACCGTCCTGCGCTTCGTGTGTTCACACTTGAATACGATTTGTTACCAGACTAAGATGCTTGCTTGAACACGAACGGTTTCGAACTGTTGTTGCTGGATTTCGTTTGAGAACGACGGTTGATGCGGCGTTGCGAGATGGATTCGGACCAGTTTTGTGTTGGATTTGGTTGGGAATTGAAGGTTTTGTGATGAAGATGATGGTTGTATGATGATGATGATGATGATGATGCGAAAATGGTTGATTTGGTGATGTGAAAATTGTTGCTAATGATGAATATTGGTGGTGAATGTGGTGGAGGAAGAGTTAGTTAGGGTGGTTGAAATGTTAGTTAGAGGCGGTTTTTGTGGTGGTGAGAATTAGTTATGGTGGTGAAGGAGGTGGTTAGAGAGAAGAGAGGTTGAAGATGGAGGTTGTTAGAAGAGAGAGAAAGTGGAAAAAAGTTAGTTAGATGGGAGGGAAAATTGAGAGAGAAAATAATTAGGAATGTTGTGATTTTTTGTGGAGTTTTGTGAAAATGATTGGTTAATTGTGAAATTTTGACTAAGGGTTTGACTTATATAGGTGATGAAAGGGATGCTTGGGCCAATGAGGAAATGCCACATGGACTTGGACTTGTAACAAACTTAAAAGGGATTAAAATGTGAATAACAAAAAGTGCGCGGACTAAAATGAAAATTAAAACTAAAATTGAATTAAAAAAGTAAATTGAAAATTAACGTAAAGCGAGACGATTAAAAACAACAAAGCGGATTAAAATGAATCAGCAATTTTATGTGAAATGACCAAAACGCCACTAGGGACTAAAACGACTAAAAACGACTCAAATGCAATTTTAAAAGGGATTTTGACATAGAATTGAAATGAAGACTTATTCAACCTATTTGAAAGGACTCAAACAAATTTTAAAAGACTGAAAGAACTTTTGACATAGGAAATGACTAAAATACCCTTGCATGTAAATTTTGCGAATAACATTGAAATAAAATGCAGAGAAAGATGCAATTAATCAGAGACATATCTAATGACTTATAATGCAAGAAAAGCAGAATTGAACAAGTATTTTTAGGTCCAAAATTAGGGTATAACACCATGAAGTTGGTGCATTTCTATACTTTCCGTCCTTGCACCTGCAGAAAGTTTTTGAGCGTGGGTCCCACCTCAAAACTTTCTTTCCCTATCCTTTCTTTGTCTTGCCAAACGGTGGAAAACTACTGTAGCCACTCGCTTTCTTTCCCTATCCTTTCTTTCCCTTATCTTTCTATGGATCCAAACATACCCTTAGTCCTCACGCGAATCAATGTCATAGTAAGAAAAAGGGACACCTAAGCCTCCAATACTAAAAAAAAGGGAATAAATTGTTTTTTTCCATTATTGTTTTTTCCTGTTTAACTGTTAGAGATATAATTGTCTTTTTTAATATAAAAATATCATTTGAAGCACCCTAATATTTTTTTATTAAAATAAAAGAAACACAAGGAAACAAACACTTGGGTGGACTAGACTAAAACTAACAAGAGAAAAAGAGTGTTGTTCTGAATTGGTTCAAAAGTTGAAACTCTACTCATGCGAGGCTCAAATGTATCATTGACTCAATCAAGATTAACATATAGACTCTATTTTGTATGATAACTCGATTATATAAACTTCAAATTATATCAAACAAACACTCCAAACTCTTTAAAAAAATTATTATTTCACTTGTGCGTCCAATAACATTCTAGATTATATAATCTAAAAGGTGTAAAAACACATTAAAAGACTCTCCAACAAGACCCTCCAACGCCCAACAACATTTTTGATACCACAATCAACTCTTTAACGATACCACAATTTTTTGAGATCGCAAAAAATACATACTCAACATGAGTGTGAGTATAAACAAAATCCACATCAAAGTACATGATAAAGATGTCTCAGAAAGTTCCTTCCTCCGGCTAATATGCAACTATATGACGCACTTTCAATTTGATAATTCATTGTGACGTATGCATGATAACAAGACCATTCAATTTCAACATCTAAGTATTAGCATTTGCTTTCCTTTCATGGAAAATACCAGGAATCAACTTGCTTGACCCTGTCCTACAAAATGTGTCCACCATTGAATTATTTTCAATTTTCTTACAAATTTTGTGATATCTCATGAATTCCAGTGAAAAAAAAAATGATGCTTTTATATGTTAAATTTTGCTTGAATAATATTACACGATGTTGTGAGGCAATTACATAATATAGATTTGCTTGAATTGAACTGCGTTTCATGGGAGATAAAGGCGCAATAGATTGGCATGCAATGCATTGGGTACAAAATATTTAATTTAATCAACCAGCTTTGCACAGTACCCATTTTTTGGGTTCTATCTATAACAATATACTAATAAATTTTATTTGAATAAGAATCACTATACTTATGGTCTTAATATAATTAACTAAGCCTATTTTTTGTTTCACGTTTATAGCAAACAAAATTGATTCTGGAGTTGTAAAATTGATTTTGACATGTTTGATTGTTCTTGAGTAGAATAATTTTATCTCCAGAATTGAGTCTAATTTGAAGTTGGTTTGTAGATTTTGAGTCAAAATGTGATTTTTTTACACTGAATTTCTTCATCCAACTTGATAAATATATCTAAACATAAATTAATTTGTTCAACTCATTTTTTAAGTAAAATCAATCATTTAAAATCATTTTTTATCATCACAAAACCAGAAGTTCACAAATACTACTCATCATAGCATAACATGAACGGTAGTTATTATACAGACATAGCTGAAATTTATACACAACAACAATAATAGAGAAAAGTTCTTATGGAATGGGGTAGCATAGCATTAGCATTTAGC
This sequence comes from Medicago sativa, assembly GCF_051527215.1. Lineage (NCBI taxonomy): Eukaryota > Viridiplantae > Streptophyta > Magnoliopsida > Fabales > Fabaceae > Medicago > Medicago sativa. Next base: position 88,312,669 of record NC_140752.1, read on the forward strand.
ATGCATGCATTAATAGATTAACGATATTATGTAAAATAGTTATATATCCCTTACATAGAGAGAATAGTACTTATGGAATGGGGTAGCATATATAGCATTAGGATGCATTAATTAACATGACAAAGGGCTGGATTTAAACTTGAGAGTTCATCAAGTGAACCTTAGAAATGGGTTCATTTGAGATTGCAACTGCATAAGCCCATGCCTTGAGATGTTTCTTCATTGCCACATCATCATCCAATGGAGGCATTTCACTTTGCTGCCCAGTAGTTTCAAGCATCTGAACAATCTCATGCTTATTATTATTTGATGATGATGACCCCTTCTTCTTAAACTTCCTGATTCTCCTCTCTCTCTTCTTTGTTTCCCTCTCAGATTTTTTCACCCCTTCTTCTTCAACCGCTGATGATGAAGATTTTGGGCACACTGCGGTTTTGCTGTCGATATTCTGCGACTCATTTTGCAAGTCAGTTTTGGGAGGGCTTGAAGGTGAAAATGGTTGAGTTAAAGAAGGTTCATATGTGGAGTTGGTCAAGATGTTAGTGTAGAACCAGAGAGAGTCTAGATTCTCTGTCACACTTGAACCATCCATGATTCTATTTGTTGGTGAAAGAAATGATGAAATCAAGAACCATATAAGATAGTATAAGTTAGTTTTAGTATTTATTTGATATTTTAAGGTTGTGTAATAAGTACGGTTTTCGTTCCCAATTTGGATGTTTCCTAGTGTCTAAAAAATGACAAACATTTCTGGCTGGTTGTTTTTCTTACTCGTGGTCCAAACTGCCCTTGGGAATCTGAGTTGTGTTTGGGAAGCAAACAAAAAAAATGCTCTCATCACCAAAACTAGCTGCCGCAAATTGTTGCAACTTTACCTCAGCAACTTACTTTCTGGTTTTCGTATCAAATCACCCAAAACCATCAAATGTCTTCTTCACGTTATTAGTCTTTTAGACTCACTCATTACTATTAGTAGTCTTAAATATTTGAGAAAACATGTCATTGGATCCAAATATCTCAAGAGAAATGTGATGCAATTTAGTTTAGTTTACTTTAGATTACATTGCTTACATGGAAAATATCGGATGTGATCCGATTAATTGTAGTTTGGTTCTGATCGATTTATTTAGTTTTTACAAATGCATAAATCCTTACTGATATTTTATAGATCGATTTATTTAGGTTTTACAAGTGCATAAATGCATACTGATATTTTATACATTAACATGTATAACATATCAAAATTAGCATTACGAAGTAACAATAATCATTAATGTTCTTAAAAAAAAAATCAGTAATGTTCTTAATAAACATATCATATAAAATTAAATAATCATATTTAGCTATCTCTCGTTTCAAAGAAGAATGCAAAGTATTTTACATTTGAAAAGATTTGTCAATCGATTGGTTGGTTAGTAATGAGCAATATTTATCGAGGTGAATTCTTAGGGTTTCCGTTGATCATGTACTAAAATTGAAGATGACATAAAATGTGGATAAGAAGTCATGTACTGAAGAAATTGAAGTTTGTATGGTCGAGAGTTTTGTTACTGGTCGTACCACTAAAGTTTACGCGATGATGAAGCTTATGACGATCGAATAAAGGTATTTCTAAAGTGAAGTATCATAGGGAGATGTTCTTTTTTAATATTTTGATGTACATGTTAAAAGAGTAATTTAAGGATGGTCCTGGTCGTTTGATGGATATTTGTTTATTTAAGGGCAAATCAATATAGCGATGAGGCTGACAGAGTCTCCCTCTACTGTATTATGCTAATTAAGGGTTTGAGTCTAAGGATTGTTGACCTATCTTATATCAGAAAGCATTATAAATTATAAGGCTAGTGTCGTTGCAGACTTTGTACAATATGATTCAATAAAGGATTTAAGACGACCACTCATGCGAAACAAGACTCAGATAGACATCCACATGCGTTTAAAGAGGAAATAATGGATCAAGATGCCAAAAGAAGTATAGATTACATTGCAGTTTAGGTATGAGAATTTAGGGAAATTCTAATTTATGTGTGAAGTGTAGATCTTAGGGCGAACTCATAGTGGCCAACAAGAGAAGGCAAAGTCACTAGCTGATGATTGATATAAATGGGAGGAATGCGACATTTACAAAGTGTCATGAGTGAATGTGACATACAATGCGTAATAAATGTATGGAGATCTTAGGGCATAAATAAGTGGACCAGCTTGGGCTGACGACCGAAGATTAATCAAATTGGGAGGAAGGCGACATTTATAGAAAGTGTCATGAGTCAATGTGATGCATAATCAATAATAAATGTGTGGAGTGTAGATCTTAGGGAGGTGTCAAGGGGGACCACATGAGTAGGCAAAATCGGTGGTCGAAGATTGATCAAAATGGAATGAAGGCGAAATATAGAGAAATTGACATGAGTCGATGCGACACACAATACGACACATAATCCGTGATAAATGGGAGGAAGGCAACATTTACAAAATAGTATCACGGATCAATCCATAATAAATGTGATGAATATAGATCTTAGGGGGGAATGAATGGGGCCAATAAGAGCAAGCAAAGTCGGTGGTCGAAGAGTGATCAATATGGGAGAAAGGCGACATCTACATAATCTCTCACGAGTCAATGTGATGCACATATATGTAATAAATGTGTGTATTGTAAATCTTTGGATGGAATCAAGGGGACTTGTAGGAGCCAACGACTCAAGATTGATCAAAATGGGAGGAAGGCGACTTTTATTGAATGTGTCACGAGTCGATGCGATGCTCAATTTGTAATTAATGTCTTTCATATTGTAATTGAGGATTCAGAAAAACAAATGATTTTTAGCTATTTTTTTATGCCAAATTTAGCCTTCATTTAAACTATTTTATTCGCTCTTTTATCGTTTTATTAATATTATTTAAATTATTAATTAAAAAAAGTTAAATTTCATTTCTATACCATTACATAAAGGAAATAACATTTATGGGCTTAATTTTTATTCCAAACGTACGCTTTATATAAACTATTTTATTTACTATTTTCTCGTTTTATGATATTATTAAAATTATATTAATTTTAAAAAAATCATATCACATTAAAACAGGCACACCACCACCACAATAGGAATTTAAATTATTAATTAAAAAATTAGTTAAATTTCTTTAAATTAGGAACAGTACTAATATAATAGGAACAATATTGGAGAATATTAGAACAACTTATTTTAATCTTATTTTTCACAAATATTTGATCCAAAAAAGCAATTTTGTACAAAAAAAAAAAAAAGAAGCAACTTTGTATTGAAAAACATGATATTTAACATGTGTCGTTGATGGCACAAGTTAACAATTGCCATTTTATATATAGTTCACATTGACGTTTCTATCCATTCGATCTTTACATATATCCTCATCATCTTAGCACTTTAGCCGTACAATACGCAAAGCAGAGGGAATCTCGAATGTTCTCTCGTATGGGAGAACTTCCAACCTTTTGAGTTTGCCGCTTCCGAAGCACCGGTAGAAAAAACAACGCCTCTAATCCTCTCCATCTACTCTCTTACGTCGTCACTGTAAGCATTTTCACTTTTTCTTTGCTCTCAATTAATTTAGTGTACCACTGTACTATACCCTTTTGTTTCATACTAAAACCTGAAAATGCCACTTTTAGCCCCTTCATCCTCTTCAGCTCCTTTTTGTTTCTCTCAATTGAACATTTACAATTCAAATTCCATAACAACATTTTCTTGCAATTCCTTCACCCCTTTTCAACATAGAACTGTTCCCCTTTGTAAAACAAGACATATTGGTATGCATCAAAATCTGTTACACAAACACATGTATGCATCAAAATGTATGGAGAATGATCGTGATTTATACACCGAGGAAGGCACAGTGTCCTTTGATTGGGACTATGAAGAAGAAGAAGAAGAAGAAATTGATAAAGATGAAGGGTCACCGTGGGAAGGTGCGGTTATATACAAGAGAAATGCTGCAATCTTACATTTGGAGTATTGCACTACTTTGGAGAGGTTAGGTCTAGGAAACCTTTCAACCGATGTTTCAAAAAATAAGGCTTCTGTTATGGGATTGCGAACTACGAAAGCAGTGAAGGATTTTCCGAATGGGACTCCGGTTCAGATTTCTATTGATGTTACCAGGAAGAAGAAGAAATTGAGGCTTGATGGGATTATAAAAACTGTCATCACGCTTATGTGTAATAGGTATTTTTCTATCATCTTTAACTTCTGTGTTTTTCTTTCATGATTTTACACTGTTATATATTTGTGTTTGTTGCCATAGATTAATCCTTCAGGCCCCAAATGTTAAAATTTCTGTGGTTAAAGTTAAATTGCATTTGCTGTCTATATGCATCTTGAATGTGACTGTATCTAATATCCCAAAAAATGCTGAATAAGAAAGAAGTAGATAACCCCTTGACACCCAAAATTGGTTTCCTCTCCCCTATCCTCCCGTCCTGTTAGTTTTGCTAAAACCATGTAGGAATCATGCTGATCAAAAATAAGTTGAGTTGTTGTATGTGTCTCAAAACATGGAGTAGCCGATTTGTTTTTAGTTTAATCAGGAAAAAGTTATACACCAAACTAGCCAAGAGTTTCTGCTCCATTTCAAACAGCATTAAGAAAAAAAATCCTGCCTACTACAATGAAATACACTTTTGGAGTATTCTTTTTCTCTCTAATTGAAACTTTCTTAATCACTCTCTATTCTTTACATCCGATTTAAAACCAGTTGATGATAAGAGCATAAGCTCGACGTCTTCAGTTACTTTGGATGATTTGCTGTTCCTCCGTAACAAGAAAACATCAGTGTAAAAGATATTATTTCTT